>NC_092877.1:23323087-24592254 GCF_028372415.1 Notamacropus eugenii | reverse complement strand
ATCCTAGGGGAAAAGCCAACATTTAGTGGGAAAAAATCTGAATTCAGTGTCCACCTTGAGCTGTAGTAATCCCAGTAGTGATTTCAGGAAACCAAAGATAGGCTCAGTGTAAAATGAGGATTGGAAATTAGGTTTTAAAACTTGGACAAACACTTTTCTCTTTTTCACTGACTTTTGAACCTAAGTGGAAACTCGATTATATAGTTATTCATGCAGAACCACCATCATTTGGATATGGTCTGTTTAAAAGCTTATAGACCTGGCATGGAGCAAAAGCCAGTCAGTGCATGTTTAGTTAATTCCACAGAAAGTCATTCAATATGTTGAGGGGAGAAGGCCAGAGCAGAAGGGCCCAGCTGTGGAAGACACATGAATATATTTAAGTTCATCACTGATTCAATATCATAAAGTCACACATCTCAGTCTAGAAGGCACCTCCAAGGTCATCTGATCCATTCCCCTCCTCTTAGCATATGAGGAAGCCCAGATCAAACAGATAATATGTTTCCAAGGAGGGATTTGAACTCAGGTCCTCCTAATTTAGAACCAGTGTTCTTTCTGCTGTATTGCACTGTCTCCAAACTATGAGGGTGGAGAAAGAAGAGGAGGAAAAAGAGCGCATTTGTGTTTCTATATCTATCTGAGTTTATTTTCTTGACAAAAAGAAAGAGACAGAGGGAGGGAGAGAAGGAAGGAGGGATGGAGTGAGAGACAGAGAAAGAAAGAAAGAAAGAAAGAAAGAAAGAAAGAAAGAAAGAAAGAAAGAAAGAAAGAAAGAAAGAAAGAGAAAGAAAGAAAGAAACCAAGGGAACTGCAGAGACATGCAGACCCAGTTTCTTTAGAAGGAAGCTTTTGTGAATCTACTCCATGATGGCCACACCTGTAGATGTTTCGTTTTTACACGAATAAGAGTGTTTTCATGGGATAATGTTGAAAAGTGAGAGGTAGGGAAAACCCAGTTTCTCTTACAAAGCTGTGTATTGGTACCTAAGCTGAATTCCAGTCTGCATTTTAACTTAGCAAGCTCAGTTCAAGTTAACTGGTTACTCAGTACACCGGGTTTGTGTCTGGACTGTGGCCACACTGAGCGTATATCCATCCTGGCCTGCATTTTCTTTCTAGGCCAAATTAAACAATGGTGGAGATGCGGAGAGGCAAAGGAGAGGAGAGGAGGTAATTAATGAAAGCCAAGTCTGTTTCCAATTTCTACCCAACAGTGAACAATTAGAACATTAGGCCTGCATGGTATTGTAGGGTAATAAAGCAAACTACGGTCTGGGAAGATTGATTGTAAGTTGACAGGTATTGAGCTCAGAGAAGAGGAGGGGAGTACCAAGACTTCAGAAATTAATTTTCAAGTTCTGCAGTTTCCCATGCAGGACCCAGGGAGCTGGGAATCTATGTTTTGCCTTCCATGGAATCCTGGTATCCTAACTGATGGGACTGGGGAATTATGAGAAGGGTTCCATGCAAGTCACAGTTTTTCTCTGAAATATTAATATATGTTTTTATTTATTATCCCAGCAAGACTTTTTGCTTCTTACTCACTGTTCCTTCCTAGATAATCTTAGAACT
Source organism: Notamacropus eugenii (assembly GCF_028372415.1). Lineage (NCBI taxonomy): Eukaryota > Metazoa > Chordata > Mammalia > Diprotodontia > Macropodidae > Notamacropus > Notamacropus eugenii. The sequence goes on along the minus strand of NC_092877.1, from coordinate 24,590,679 downwards.
TCATAATCTGACATCTCCTCCTCCAAAGAACAGTCACTACCTTACCTCAGTACCCCATGAACTTGTGTCTCCAAAGGGGGAAAACTGCACTGACAAATCAATGAAAACAAAAAGCAGTCAGACCCAAATCAATAGAAAGATGTGCTATTTCTGCATGAGTAGCTTTTCCTCCAGAGAACCATATGAACCTCATGACTTACAGTACTGTCCTGGAAAGGGCTCCAGCACTGAGAGACAATTGTTTCCCTCTACAAGTTCTCTGTCTCTGCAAAAGCTCTCATCTCCATCATTTTTGGCAATTATCGCTGGTCACTACCTCTCATCTTTGTTCTCCATTGCTGTCCACCATTGCTTCCCATCTTATAGCCCTTCTTAGCTCTCAGCAGATCCTTTCTCAGGAAGTCCATCCTGGGGAAACAACCAAACATGGGCCAGTAGGTGGTAAAATAGAGTGCCAGACCTGAAGTCAGGAAGACCTGAGTTCAAATTTGACTCCAGACACTTACTAGCTGGGTGACCCTGGGCAAGTCACTTTTCCCTCTTTGTCTCAGTTTCCTCATCTGTCAAATGAGCTGGAGAAGGACATGATTGTCCTTCTGGTGGTTCCTCCCTCAGGACATTCCATCTTCCACCTTCACATCTTGGTGTGAGCTTTCCCTCACCCATGCCCCCAGGAATCACAGCAGATTAGACCCATGCCTTAGTGATTAACTAAAAGACCAAAGCCAAAACTATTCTGACCTTATAACTCTACTTATGAAACATCTGAATGGCTTCCCATTATGCCTCCAGTTAGAGAGTAAAAACTCTCACAATAGTTGGGGGGACTGAGATGCCAGCCTTAGGCTAGTACTCTCTTCTGTGTGGTTCTCATGCCTGGATTCCTGTCCTCGCTGTATGTGTTTATTAGTTGTCCAGTAATGACCAAATCTCTTGGCCTCTCTGAACTTCAATTACATCCTTGTAAAAAACGGAATAATATTTGTGCCCCCTCCCTCACAGGTAAGCTGCATATGAGCTAGGAAGGTTTTATGTCTACTTTCCCTAGGGTCTGACAAATAAGATCATTGAAACTTTCAAAACCTAAACTGTATTTATTGACATTTGTTGTCTTTGGTTTAAAAATGTCTGGCATGGTATATTTTAAAATGAAGCTACTGAGAAAAATGATTATTTAAGGTCTAGTTTTAGGAGATAATGATAAGCAGAGAGTTGAGACTTCAACTGATCTTATGATGTGGGATGACAAAATGTAAATGAGAATAGAAAAGAGCTTTGGGAATTAGAACACAAGTCACCAGAGTATGTACAGATCATTTACACACACACACATACAGTCACACACTGTGGATGTACCTCCAAATACCCTTGTCCCCCAAATTCTCTCCTACCTTTTTGCAGAAGCCAGTATGAGACATCAAAAAATGCCTTTGACTGGATGTCAGAAAAGCTGGGTTCAAGTACTGATTCTACTATTTGCTAAGTACAGGACCGAGGACAAATCAGCTCCCCTTCCCTGAGACTCAGATGTCTCATCTATAAAACGGGTGGATTAGAATGGTTCATCTTAATTGACCCTTCCTGTACTAACATCACAGGAAAAGCCTTCTTTCTAAAAGCCTTGGAATTAGAATCAAAGTGGCCCAAGTTCAAGATCTAGTTCTGCCTCCTACTAACCATGTGACTATCTATATATATCACTTCATCTGTAAAATGGGGATGCTATTGGCATGACATATCTCATAATATTGTTGTGCAGAAAACCCTTTAGAAACTGTAATGTCTTCCATGAATGGGTTATTGATATAATTAGAGTAACTTCCTAATGACCTAAAGAACTTACACATTTTGCTTTCATTCATTGTGTTCACTGCCAGCAAGGGAGGTTCAACTGCTTCCAGCTGTTCAGATCCCCATTTTATTCTCTTTTGGGGGAGGGCTAGAGGTGTGCTTGTGGGTAAATTGGTGGCAGGGTGGGGAGAGAAGATGTATGTATGTGCCTCTGAGTGAGAGACAGAAAGAGAGAGACAGAAAAAGAAAGATGGGTCCAGAGAGCGAGAGAGAGAGGAAAATTCTTCAACTTTCTACCAAACCCAATAAATGCCTTATTCAACATACTATTGCCCAACTCTAGTTTATGAAGAGTTTAGAACCATATTTTTTCTTTTTATGTTACCAAGGGATTAGTAACAAGAAGTTGGCAGGAAGGTCCCAACAATCTGTACGATCTGATGTGATCCAGATGTCAAAATTCTCTACCCCTGTTTTGTGCCCTCTGTAGAATAAATGTGTGACTGGAACCCTCACGGGGGAGATAATTACATTTATTTCTAGGCACATGAGACGTACTTTGCCCCCTCCTTGCCTCTTTTTAGGGAAAGAAGAACCTGGAAAATATATTACCACTGACCAAAAAGAATGCAGAAGTAGAAATTCAATGAATGGGAAAGCCATCCTGAAGAAAATATATTTGAGTCTTCCAAAGCTGGGCTTTATTCTGGACAGATGTGACTTTGAACTCTGTGGTTACACTGGCCTCAGTAATCCAAGGGCAACTTGATAATGCTGGGTAAAGCCTCTATTTGCCCATCAAGGTGAAAATTGAGATCTAGAGATGGAACATCCTAAAACATGATCTGTGTACACTGCACACTCACTATTAAAGTGAGTTGCTATCCCTTCCCACAATCAACAAGTCTAGCATTTACTAAGCCCCAGACACTGTGCTAGGCACTGGGGATATGGAGATAAGAGTAAAACTCATCCCTGCCCTTAAGACTTTACATTCTATTGGGGGAGACAGTATGTATTAAAATAAATATACATGAAATAAATTCTGAGTGATTGCTTTTGGGGGCTAAGGGTACTCACAGCTGAAGATGAGTAAAGACTGTGTAGAAAGTACTTAAGCAAAGTTTTGAAGGAAACAAGAAATATTAAGAGGCAAATGTAAGAGGGAGAATATTCAAGACATGGGGGAGGGGAGGAGCTTGGGGCAAAGTGACCATTTCTTCCTTGGGTTTATAAGAAAGGAGTAGAAAATTGTACATAGTTGAATATAGTCTGGTCTAGAGAGAGATTTCAAAGGGTTCAGAGGGAAAAGTAGATAGGATTCCATGGATAGAAATCTAATAGGAAAGTCAGCTCAGGAAGGGTGGGGAGCTCTTAATGAAATTCTCAAGACTCAAGGTACAACATTCTGACCTGTGATTTCATTGGCGTAGGGAATCCATGATGTACAAACTCCCTCTAGCAAGGTCAATTAGTATCTTTTCTGTACCATTTAGCCTTAGACAGTTGCCTGGGTGACCAAGAGATTAAACCTAGAATGAAATGCCAGCATGTGTAGAAGCCAGAATTGAATCTAGGTTTTCCTGGTTCTAAGTCTAGCTTTTGATCCACTATGATACACTGACTCTGTATGGTAGGGTTTGCTCAAGCGGTAGAACATGTAAGACGTAGATTGGTTGACGCTAGCATCCTCTATCTTGCCCCCCTTTCTAGAACTTCTCCATTATCTGGTCTGCTGCAACTCTGAATGGGGGCCAGGGGAGGGGAAGAAAGAGTGCCAAACATTCCAATGGGAAGCAAAAAAGAAGATATGTGAGGAGATGAATGGAGGAGTGCAAGGAAACATAACCAACAGAGATGTTTAAAGATATGCATAAAAGACGGATGCAAAGCATAGGAAGAGGATAGATAAACGCTGGATTTAGAGTCAGTAGAACTTTGGTCAAATCCTGGCTCTACCACTTATTACCTCTATCTTTAGACATTCAACTTTCTAGGACGCAGTTTCTTTACTTGTAAAAGAAGGTTAAATCAGAAGACCTTTGAGGTCTTCCAGTTCTAATTCTATGAGCTTACAAGTGAGATATAGTCCCATCAAAACTCTAGTTAGGAGTATTAACCATATGAACTGAATGAACACAATGAACTGAAGGGGATGAAGCAAGCAGAGCACAATATGAAGAGCTTTCCCCCTTCTTTTGGCTTCTTTATTTTTTCTGCCAAGGAGAATGCCCCTTGTCCTGGAAATGACCACAAAAGATGAATAGCAGGAAGTTGATGCCCAAGATAAGTGAAAGAATCCTCAGTGAATTCAAGTCTCCTGGTCCAGATGAATTAATTAACTGCATTTGGGGTTGCATTAAGGGAAGCATAATTTCAAAGAGTAAGGAGATTGTCTCTCTGTCAGATGACAGCTAGAGTACTACATAAAGTTGCAGGCACCACAGTTTCGAATCTGGACAGCATCCCCAGAAGTCTAACCAAAATGGTGAAAAGCCTTGAATCCCATGACACCTAAGGATCATTTGAAGAAACTAGGTACAGTTAGCCTACAGAAGAGTGGGGCATGACAGTCGTCTTCAAGTTTTTGAGGGGCTTTTCTGTGGAGGAAAGGTTTGATCTGTTCTGATGAGTCCAGAGTGTAGAACCAAAGGCAAAGGACTAGAATTTACAAAAAAGGCAAATTGAGGCTTGATACCAGGAAAAATGATTAACCTGGATTAGAGAGATGACCTCTAAATGCCCCTCTATTTCTAAATCTATGATCCTTGATTATTATTTGAAGAAATAAAGGAATATGAGGGATTATTCAGTTGTTTCTGGCTCTTTGTGACCCCATTTGGGGTTTTCTTGCCAAAAATACTGGAATGGTTTGTCATTCCCTTCTCCAGCTCATTTTACAGCAGAGGAAACTGAGGTAAATAGTGTAAGGTGACTTGGTCAGGCTCACACAGCTAGTAAGGATCTGAGGCTGTATTCATGTCCAGGTCTTCTGGCTCTGGGTCTGACACTCCATCCACTGTGCCACCTAGGAACCTCATAAGAAGGATGAGGTTCTCTGATATCCCTGGATGACAAAACTAGAAGCAATGAATCAAATTTTAAGAGAGGAAGAGTCTGCTAACAAGAAAAGAAAATCTTTTCAAAAATTAGAGCTGATAGTCTAAAATAGGTTACACTGGTAGGTAGTGAGTTCCCCAGACCTGAAGGTGTCCAAGTAGATGAAAACTGGATACCTATTGGTTTGAAATTAAGACTAGTACTTCTGGTATGAGGGTTTGCCAAGCCCTTTTTAAGGCTTCTCATTTACCCTAATTTATTTGATGGGACTCAATCCTACAGAGGCATTTTTTAACTTCATTACGACCATGCTCTTGTCAGTGTAGGGTCCCCTCTGGGCCTTCCTTCTCATCCACATCTTTCTCCAGATCCTCTGAAGACGTTCCACACAGTGTTTTGATAGCTTTCCTCTTGCACTTTGAATATTTCGCAGACATCAGGGCCACACTGGGACTGTCTATCTTTCGTCACCCATGGAGATCTCTATCATCAGCCTCCTTTTTCTGGTTCATGCATGCCTTGGATGATGTGCCATCACTGCCACAGGTCACACATTACTGAAATTCTCCACTTCCACTGCCCTTTGAGTCATGTGCTAGGCTGTTTGTTTATTTTAAGATCTCAGTGGTGATTTGAAACTTGCAGCCAGAGAGCAGATGTTTATAAGTCCATGGGCTTTACGGTCATAAATCATCATGGAAATATGAAGATAAACCAGAATTTGTGTGTGTTCATCCTTCATTGCCGAAGAAGACCATGTCATCAGAGGAATAATGACATGACTTGCACGTGACTTTGTTTTTTTTTGAGTGAGGGAGGGCTGTGCAAGTCACCAGCCTCACTTCTCCTCCAGAGCGATCTGAATCCAGTGACCAGATATTCATTAGGATGACTGGAGATGACCCAGGATGAGGCAATTAGGGTTAAGTGACCTGCTCAAGGTCACAGCTAGCGAGTGTCAAGTGTCTGACATGAGATTTGAACTCGGGTCCTCCTGACTCCTGCACTGGTGCTTTATCCACTGCACCACCTAGCTACTCCAAACCAGAATTTAAGAATATCTCGAAAGATCGATTTGTGTCAATTGAGACAGTACATAGCTTTTATTGAAAAGCTAGGTGGTTTAGTGGATAGAACACCAAGCATGAAGTCAAGACTCATCTTCCTGAGTCCAAGGCTGGCCTCACATACTTACCAGCTGTGTGATCCTGGGCAAGTCACCTCACCCTGTGTCCTTCGGTTCCTCACCCATAAAAGGAGCTGGAGAAGGAAATGGCAAACATTCCAGTTGCATTACTATGAAAATCCCAAATAGGGTCACAAAGAGTTGGACAGGACTGAAACAACTGCACAACTGTTTTTATCCTTTAGGCAAAGAACATAGAGATACTAGGATGAAAAATTTTATTTCAAAGTAAAATATAGACTTACCATTATTTCTATTTAAAGTTCATTTGCACATGTGGCAGAAAATATTTTGTTATAGTAAAATTATGTAGAATTTCTTGCATCCTCAAGGACCTCAAACATTCTCAAAGGACTCTTGAGGCAAAATGCCATCCACATCCAGAGAAAGAACTATGGAATTGGAATGCAGAATGAAGCAGAATACCTTCTCTCGTGTTATGTTTAGTTTTGGTTTGGTTTTTCTCATGGGTTTCTCCCATGCATTTTAATTCTTGTATGCAATATGACTAATGTGAAGATGTGGTCACTTAGAATGTATGTGTAGAACCATCTCAGGGGGGAGGGGGAGAAAATCTAAGACTTAAATGGAAGTGATTATAGAAAACTGAAAACAAATAAATTAATTTAAAAAACCAAAAAGAAAAGAATTTCTTGCATCAGTTGACTTAGTTGACATGCCTGGTGTCCAAGCACCAAAAAAAAAATTCCTAAACATTATCAAGCTCTTATTTCCCATTATCACTGAGGACACACAAAGTGGAGTTTTGAAAGTGTGTCCCCCTAAACAAGCAGAATGGCTTTCCTTGTACATTTCTCAATGTCCAGATATAGATGTTGGTATGGGGGGAGAATCAGGAGTGGTAACAGGTGGAACAAGGCATGGATCTGCCTGCATCCAACATCACTTCTATAACAGGGGATCTGTAAACATATTTCCCAAGAAAATACTCTGAAGCTCGTTCATTCACAGGAGAGCCAAACAAAAGGCCACGAAGTGAATCATTTCATGTCGACTTGGCTTGAAGGTAGCAATGTTCTGTACTATTTGTTCTTTCTGATGTGGGATCACTTTCAAAACACTCCAACATGCCAGTAGCCAAATCATATTTTCTACTAGTGATGAAAACAACTTGATATATTAGTACCATAAAAACTAGCTGGCAATCTCTATATCTAAGGTGTCTTTTAAAATTGTAACTGTGATTGAAGTCAGATTGAGGAAATATGTACCTTGAAAATGTATTAAAATTAAGAACAATTAAAATCTGTCAAAAATATATATTGATTAACTCAGCAAAAGTTCATTAAGCACTGATGATGAGCAAGACGCTGTTCTATAAACTGGGGAGACGATGACAAAACAAATGATAAGTAATGCCTGTCCTCTAGAGGTTTATATTCTCCTGGGGGAAGGCAATATGGAGATGGATAAGGAAACACAAATGATCCACAGATTAATGTAAAGTCATTTCAAGAAGAGGAGCATGCTATCAAATCAGGGATCAGGAAAGGCTTCATTCACATCAGAGGTGTTACCTGTGCTAAGGGATGAAGCAAGCTAGCTGCAAGGTATAGGTGAGGGGGGAGTATATCCTAGGCATGAGGTACCATTTCATGTGGTAGCATGCTACTGAGTGCTTCTATTGTTTTTTTCCCTACTTTGTATGGTCCATAGGTATTTGCAGCATCATTGTTTGGAATTTCTTCAAACTGGAAGCAACATAAATTTTCCAGCAATGGAGAATGGTTGAGTAAACTGTGGTACATTCAGTTAATGAGTTTATGGTTGTTCAATCATTTCAATTGTGTCTGACTGTTCATGACCCTATTTGGAGTTTTCTTGCCCAAGATATTGGAGTGGTTTGCCATGTCCTTCTCCAGTTCATTTTACAAACACAGAAACTGAGGCAAATGAGGTTAAGTGACTCGCCCAAGGTCACCCAATTAGTAAGTATCTGAGCCTGGATTTGAATTCTGGTCTTCCTGCTTCCAGGCCCAGCATTCTATCCACTGAACCTCCTAGCTGCCCCCATCTAATGAGACTGTAAAATGCAATTGACATTGGCAAGATCCAGGGAGTGTAAGAAAATGGAGGACTTTTGGGAGATAATATACAAAAAATGCACCTAATCTGATTCTGCTTGCATGAGCAGCACGCAGTGTGGGAATTTCTTTTATGAACTCATTGGTGACTAACCTTTGCATCTCCTGCATTTTCTGGGGGTGAAATAAAGACTTGTACTGTATTTAATATCATTTGTCACCTTGAATGCTTATAAAGAAGTTGGAGACCCTGTTATCTACATCTGTAGAAACCTAAGCAAGAATTATACATGAACTTAATTTTAAATTTCTCAGTAGGAATTCTGGGTGGGAGTTCACCCTGAGTCTGGGATTTTGGGGGGTCCCAAAGAAAGAATCTGGAGTAGTCTCAAAATTGAGTCTCAGACTCAAAGCCAGTGAACCCACATCCACGGCATGATCATGTTTATCTGCTGACATGTTGTTTCCCCCAAGAGAATGTAACCTTCTTGAAGGCATAAATGCATATTTCATTTGTATTTATATCCTCATAGCTGGGCACATATTTAGCATCTAATAAATGCTTATTGAATTTAATTAGTAAATAAATCATAGGAAGTAGCCTGAGATTTAACACAGAAATTAAATTAATTGCCATGAGACATTTAATTTAATGCAAAGTGGGGGAAAATTTTTTAAAAATAAAGTAGATCAAGAGATGAGCAGCTAAGTATGACCCTAGGGGGAACCAAAGGAAATGAGAATGAATGCCCAAACAAAGACTGGAAGAGACAGGAGTAACTCAAAAGTTGTTTTGACTTGGAATGGGTTGGACTTCATTTATTTACATGTAAATAGCTACAGAACAAATTTAATTCATGGTGCTCAACAGATGAGATGCTGAAGGTCCAAACAATAAATTGGTGGCTCTTTTGGAAGCCCGGATAATGGTAAAATAAACATAAAGATGAAGTTCCAAGGCTTTTAAAAGTGACAGCCACTTCTCTTCCTTGCTACAATTCACTTTATTGAAAGGGTCATACTCTTGCAGGATAAACAGGGAAAAGGAATAGGATAATGAAAAAAAGACCCAAGGCTTGGATTCCAGCACTTAGCCGTCATGTGAATGTGGCCAAATCCCTTAACCTTCCTTGTCATTGCTTTCATAATATCTATAAAATGGGTATAATACTAACGATAATGCTTCCCCGATATTGTTGCTGTGAGGAAAGCACCCTATAAGCTGTCGCTAGCTGTAGAAATTGTATTATTAATATATTAATTATATCATATTAATTAATATTGAACTATATTAATTCTATATTATATAACTATATTAATTAGCCTGAACTTGAGCTATTATCTGACAAAAGCTTGAGCTATTATCAGACAGAAGTCCTAGAAAACTTAGCTCAGGACTCAAAATGAATGAAAAAGGTCTCTGAGGACTAATATCTATCTCCCCTGTATTCTGGCGGAGATCGCAAAACCACCCTCAGTTATTCAATAAACCCCAGTGGCTTTCTATTAACTCCAGGATCAAAAATAAACAAAATCCCAACAAAATGAGCATTTAAAGCTTTTCATAGTCTGGCCCCTTCCGTCCTTCCCAGTCTTCATATATTTTATCCCTCTCCAAATACTCCATCAACCAGAGACACTGGCCTGTTTACTCTTCTCTCACATCACAATCCATTTCCTGTGAAGGGGAAAATACAGTAACCTCCTTAACCCTATGCAAGTTTTTCCTTAAGTGGCGTCGAAACTATCCTGGAGACTTAAATGGACTCAGGATCATCAGGATATTGCTGCTTGATCAAATGCAAATAAACAGACATGGGGAGCTCTGGCTTCTGGCTGCTTCTTGGCTGATGAACTGTGGGGGGCAACATAGAAACAAGAGCGTTGCCCTTATATGAATGAATGGGCAGAGTCCTTACCACATATTCTGGTTAAATAACTTTCCCTGGCCATGGCTAAATAAATCTTCTCTTAACTGTAGAATGACCATGAATTAGACATTTTGCTCCAAAAATGGACCTAAAGAGCCTGGAGACTGACATCAGTTAATTAATAGACCAGAACATTTGTCATAGTCATGGAAAACTGGAATGGAAGGATTTGACTAAAGGGTGAGGTGAGTGGGGCAAAGGAAGGTGACGCTGAATTAGGTTCACTGCTTCTGGCCATGCCTGGAGAGCTGGTGCTTGTTTACTGTGAGGTATCCCTCAGCCCTGGGAGACTAGAAGGCAAAGGATCTGTGGTCATTCAGCAAGGAGAGACCAGTGGGAAAATTCTCTATGTGTGTTTCCATCTCTCTGGTCCCTCTCCCTCCTCTTCTGTCTCTGTCTCTGTCTGTCTGTTTCTATCTGTCTATCTATTTATCTATCTCTCTGTCTCTCCCTCTCCATCTCTATATGTCTCTCTCTCTGTATCTATCTCTTTTTCTTCCCCCTTCCCGCCTCTCCCCCACCCTCTCTGTCTCCCTCTAGGGAGGAAGGAGTGTTGACAATGGTATAACAGATTTGCTGCAATACAATGTCCCCTATTCAGGGAGCAGAGTCTGGCATGGCATACAGAAGTGGAGTCACCAGGCTCTATCAGTGGTAAGCACAACAGAGATCAGGCCTGCAGTAGCAGTCTGGCCTGGTATAGGGAGGCAGCGTCAGGACTAGGAGATACAGATGTTTTCTTCTGAAAACAAGGGGCAGCAGTACCACATCCAGCAGCTCCAGCCCAAGCACAGCCTGTCCCCCTGAAACTGTCATCATTGTTAAGAAAGCCTGTTTCTGCATCAGGCCTCCATGAGTTTCTTTCTGACTTCCATCCTTTGCTTCTCCTCTGCCCTCTAAGACCAAGCAGAACAAAGCTGTTCCATCTGCCAAGTGAAAACCCTGCCTAGAATCGTATCTGCCCCCAGGTTTTCACTTCTCACTAAAAAATCCCCAGGTCTTTAAAACAGTCCTCCAAGTCACAGTCTTGGGACCAGTAGCCATACTACCTGTCCTGCTTAGAATGCTCTCCAATTTCCCAAGGTCCTTCCCAAAAGGTGGTGCCCAAACCCACATATAATACACCAGACACTCTCTGACCAGGAAGAAGGATCATAGGATCAATTCAGAACTGGAAGAGGCCACAGAGACCATCGATTCCAGCTTCCTTATTTTATAGTTGAAGAAACTGAGGCAGAGAGAGGGTAAAGGATTTACTCTGTGTCCCAGAATTATTAAGTGACTGAGATAGGATTCAAACCCCATTCTTTCTGTCTCCAAGCCCAGTGTCCAATCTAGTTCACCAGGCAGCTGGTGTTCTTAACAGAGTTAAAACCTACTCATGAATTTAGTTGTAGATTATCTCATCTCAGCCAGGAGGATCTTATCCTCTAAATCCAGTGTTATAAAAAGACATTCAGAAAGCTGAAAAGGGGATTAAAAGTCAAGGACTGCATGCAAATATTAGTCAGCTGGTATAAAGAATGCAACATTCATGAGTGAAGGCCTTCCAGAGAAGTAGGATGACCCCTTGATGTTGTGCTTTTGACCTGGTGTGACTGATGAACCAGTGCCCACAGACAGAGGTCAGGCCTTATGTAACAGTGCTTTTGTAACCCCAACAGGAAGTCTTGTTTCCAGACTCTTGGTATGTGACTACCCTCTTCATTTGGGGAGGGGGGAGGGAAGAAATCTCAGAGCACATTTTTTCCTCTCAACCTGAATTTGTTAAATTTCTCTCCCCACCACACAGCAGAGGACAAATCACCCTTATTCACCAGGATGCTTTAAACCATCAGAAATAGTGAAACTCATCCAGGATAGTGAGGGCAGGATCCAATTCTCATACCTAATAAAATATATGTATTGAGTATCCAGAGAGAAAATTGGAAGGAACATCTTGATGATTAGAGCCCTCAGTAGCCACTGTCTGACCTCCAACACATTCTGCTGGGGCTGGGGTGTAAGGATGCTATTGACTTACCAGTCACTATCATGCCCACGTGACCTATGGTGATCAGTGCATCTATTGACAGATGGGCATGTCTACAGCATACCCTAGACACATGTGGGATAGTCATGAGAATGTTGGACTCAGATGCCAAAAGAATTGATTTGAATCCTCCTTCAGTCAGTTATTAGCTGTGCAACTCTTCTGAAGCTCTGTTTCCTCATGTGGAAAATGCAAAGAATGATAACTGTATAAGGTCATGAAAGACCAAATGTCATGATATATGTAAAATGCTTAGCATACCTTAAGGTGCTGTGTAAAGTTGAGCTGTTATTATCATTATTCTAGATAAAAACCCTGGGGCTTTGAATAAAGTGACTCCTTGATCAATGTCTGGAGTTGGGATTGTCTTAGGTCTGGACAATTCTTTCTCAGTTGTCTCCTCTCACTAATGCTCCACAGCAGTGTTTATAATTATCCACTGTCTTTTCGCTATTCCTTTTGGCAGTAAACACTTAGCACATCGCTACTGTAATCTGCCAAGACACATGCCCTGCTTAGATTTACTGCCTGGATAAAGCAAGGATAATTTTCCAACCATGGCTAATTTCCATCCTCCTCCACAAAAGTCCTGCTCTGATGCTTCATCATGGTGTCCAGGTGACTTTGAGTTCTCAGTGGCTTTGCCAGCAGAACCTAACCTCTGACAGGTTCTGTATACAAAGCAGGAAAAGCTGTGACTACAGGTCTGGAGCTGGATTGGGAGTGTTTCTCTTGTCCAGGATCAGCTTGACTGGCTTGGCTGAGAGAGGCCCCTCAAGAGAAATCTGGCTCCCAGTGGAGGAGTCTTTGCTCACTGCAGTTCATGAAACTCTCTGCTCAGACATGGAGAAGTTGCAAGCTGAGGCAGGATAGGTAATAGTGTTGAAATTACAGATCATTAAAAATATTTCCATAAGTGAAAGCAAATGAATCAAAAGCCTTTTCTTCCATCTTCCCTGTCAATTCCTCTGAGAGTTTTCCATATTCAGATGTGCAGGGCTAATCAACCCTTTATATGGATGATTGGAGACAATAAGCCTTCCCAAGGACAAAGGGAGGGGGCAAGATGGCAAAAAGTCATTTGGCTTTGTTGAGTCCATTGTAGACTTATCATCACTCTTATAATGCATTTTTCCTCTTTGTTCTGGAGTAAAAGTTTTGTGTAAAAGTTCACATTAGCATAGGGCCAGCTCTGAAAACAATCATGTGGTTGAATCTAACTTTACCTTTTAGCACTTCCTGCGCCTAGCAACATGACACAATAGAAAGAGCACACATGAGAGATCATTGGAATCCCTGGGTCCTGGCACTTAGTAACTGTCTGATCACAGGGAAATCACTTCAGGCTTCTGAGCTTCAACTTTTTCATCTGTAAGATGGAGATAATGACATCTGCATTGCCTACCTTAAAGGGTTGCTGTGATGATATATGTACATAAGACATGTAAAGCATTTTTTATAAAAGAAATGTACATTAAAAAATCCCGAAGGTTTTACCTAACAATCAGCTGATTGGCAAAGATGATAAAAGATGGGAATAGTCATTGCTGTAGGGATCCTGGGAAGATAACATTATTTGTAGAACCATGAATTGCTACAACCATTTTGGAAAGCAATATAGAATTACACAAATAAAGTAGTTAATATGCCCCCACCTTTTGACCCAGATTTCCACTGCTGAACATAAATAACAAGATCATTGATTAAAAAAAAAAAGTCCCCATGGTCACCAAAATATTTGTAGCAGTAGCTGTAGTAAAGAACTAGAAACAAAGTAGATGTCCATCAATCGGGGAATGTCTCAACAAATTGTGGTGCAAGAATATAATGGAAAATTACCATGCTATAAGAAGTGACAAATCTGCTGAATACAGAGAATCTGGGAAGACTTGAGTTAATTGATGCAAAGTGAAATAAATAGAATCAAGAAAACAATATATGCAATTAACTACCACAATGTGATTGGAAAGATTAAAACCAAAACTATAGAAAATAAATGTTGCAAAATCACAATGAACAAGCTCGATCCTAATGTGGAGACATGAGATGACACATCACCTTACTACTTTGCAGAGGAGAGGAAGGGAGATGATACACAGATGTGGTACATTGCCTATATATCATTAGGGTTTTTTTTAAAGTACTGATTGGTCTTGTGGATTGAAAAAATACTTCCTCTTTTTCTTTTAAAAAAAGTTTTATAGAATCGTTCTGGGGAGGGTAGTAGGAAAGGTAACAATATAAGGGAAAATCTAGTGATGTCAGAACAAAAGATAACAATAAACTTATCTTCAAAAGGTAAATAATAAAGAATACTTGGCCTCAGGGAACATAAAGTCTAGTAAGAGAAATAGGACCTCTATGAATAGATAGAATATGGAAATGGCTATCATAAAAAAATTGATTGGTAAGTGAAAAAGAGAGGTACAGCCAAAAGCTAAGAAGGTTTAGAGAGGAGAGATACGCCTTCTAAAAAGGGAGCATCAGAAAGCTCTTCCTATAAAGGCAACATGTCAACTCTATCCCATGCCATGACCATTTCCCAGTCAGCACCATCATCTCCATATTTTCAAGTCCTGAATCTTATTCTTCTGGGGCTTCATTATTTTTCCCTTCTGATAAATGAACCTCTTTCCATTCATGCCTTCTCTGCTACCTCTCTCTTTCCCCTATTCTTTCCCTGTTTCTTCTTCCTTTTCTTCAGCTGTCTTCAAGAGTAAAGATGATTACCTTGGGAGGTGATAGAAATACCATCACCAGAGAGTTTCCAGGCAAGATATTCATTTATCAGGATGTCATAGAGAAAATTTTTGTTCAGACACACATTGCACTAGATAGTTTCTGAGGTCCCTCCTACCTCTAAGATTCAGTAAGGTTATGTCAGCTACACCCTTTGTACAGGAAGGAGGAATGAGCCATTTTACTCACATCTATGTGTGGAGACCAAAACAAAAGTTATATTCCTGGAACTCCCTCCTCATCCTCATCTCCTGACTTCCATGAATTCCTTCAATTACTAATCAAAGCCTTTTGCAAGAAACCTTTCCCAGTCTTCCCAATCTTAGTGTTTCCCCTCTGAGATCATGTCCATTTTATCTTGTATATCTCTTGTTTCTACATAGTTATTTGCAAGTTGTCTCCCTCCACACCTCCATTTTAGATTATGAGCTTTTTGAGAGCAGGTACTGTCTTTTTGTCTATTTTTATATCCCCTGTGCTTAGTACAGTACCTGGTACACAGTAGGTTCATAATAAATATGTGTTGATTTGACTTGATTGTGGCGCAACCCCCAAGACTGGATCTGTCCATGTCCTGAATTATCTGTAAAATGCAACTGCATAAAATCCCACTGTATCAGCTACACAATTTTATTTCAAGCTAAGATCTGATATCACCCTTGTTGGTATCTCCAATAAAATTAAAGCAACATTACTGTTAAAATTTGAATATAATTCATATTTTCTTATAAAATGTTTTCCAGGGAATAGGAATTGTAGTTCAAAATGTAATTGTTGTTTTTTTTTTAACTGGAAGGAAACTTTAACATAATTAAATCTAATCCCTTCATTTGACAGATGAAGAAAAGGAGATTCAGAGAAGCTACGGACTCTTTCAAGACCACAGAGGTAAGATGCAGAGCCAAGATTTCAACCCAGGCCTCCTGGTACAAAATCTCAGTCTCTTTCCACTATACCAAGAATCTCCAATTGTCCAAAAACATTTATAATCTGGGCTTTAATCTAGTTTAAAACTATAGAGAGGTTGACAAATAGCATGGTAAAGTAGAGCAAGTCCTCAATGTGGAGATGGAGGATATGGGTTTGAATCCTCTTTATGCAATATTTGTGATCTTAGGGAACTCACAATCTAATTGTGCTTTTATCCTCTCCACTGGTAAAATGAGGGCAGTATACTATATAACATCTGAGGCCCCTTTCAGTCCCAAATCTATGATTCTATTCAAAATGTGATGTTTTTTTATTCCCTTGAAAGTTTATTAATTTCCCTGAATTTGAAGTGAACTTGAATTTAAACCCCATCTCTGCCCTATAGCTGTGTGACCTCAGGCTAGTCATTTCCTTCTTTGGGTCTGTTTTCTCAACTATGGATGAAGGGAATTTGATTACATATTCTCTAAGTTTTCTCCAACTCTACATCTATAATCCTACGTATGCTAAAATTTAAGGAGAATATGTAGAGTAAAAAGCAAGAATGATCCAAATGATCTAAAATGATCTGTTCTACCCATCATGGTTTTTAAGTATGTGGGCTTTGAGGGAATGGGGGGGGAAGCAACATTAATCCTGCAATCCCCATGTTTTTGTTTTTATTGGGTTAATGATGACTACTTTTGTTCTGCCCAAACATCCTTCAAAGCCAATGAGGCATTTTCTATTACAGTCATTTAAGGTAAGATAGGCTGTTTGCTTCACCAGGGAGCCAAATTGGAAAAAAAAATAAGCAAGTTGTGGAAATGTTTCTACAACCCAATTTCATGGACTTCGCAAATGAAATGTGTTCAAGAGAATTCCAAGGGCAAAAGAAATATCTCTGCCTGGGCCAGTGAAACCAAGGAAAATTTCTTTGGCCAGGGACAGCACAAGAGGAGGAAAGCTTTTGGAAAAAAAGGGACTAGGATTTTCAAGTTGAGTAATTGACTTAATTAATGTTTTCTTTTTGACTTTGGCATTTCGACAGGAATGGATACAGCTATGAGATTTACTATGTCCAAAATCCATCACTACTTCCAATGAACAATTCACTAAGTATCGAAGTACCTGTGAGTCAATCCCTGTTGGGGACAATTAGATGATCCTGGTAGCTTATCTCCCCACACTTAACATGCCATCTCCCACCTTCTTCTCTTTTCTCAGAGGGTTCTTCCATATCTGCAAAGTGCTCTCCATCTTCACCTTTCAGAATTAGGTGCTTCTTTCAAAGAATAACTTAGATACCATTTCCTACATGAAGTCTTTCCAAATCTCCTACCCAACTGCCTTCCTTACCATTCTTTTCCTTCTGAGATTACCTTACTTATATGTACACATATCTCCCATAGTAGAATGTAAGTTACTGGAGAAAAGAAACTTTTTTTCATTTTTATCTTTGCAGCTACAGAGTTAATTGTCTTACTGTCTTGTTCCTTAATAAATCCTGTATAACCCATCACCTGGACAATAATACTCTGGACTTATATACAAAATGTTTCAAAATAATATTTTTGAATAATAATATTTGTCTCCTGCCAGAATTTCTTCTGGGAACATCAGAATATAATTCATTTTGTCTCCACATATATTGAGAAAGGGTCCACTGTTCCCAAGCAAGCACCTACAGATATATATAAATATATTATGTATATATATAACACATGTATATACATATAAACATGCACATATGCCTACATACAAACATACTGGGGGTAGGACTTACTTCTTTTATTTTGCTCCCCAGTAATAATGCAGAAAATTCAAAGGGTTCCATCAATATAATTGTCTTCCCTCTTTGGTGAGTTCCATCTCTCCCTCTCCTCCAGTCAGAGATCTACACAATCATTTGTACTCATCCTATCATGCTGTGGTTGGGACCTCTCTCAGAGGGCAGACATATTTAGGGTTTTCCCTTCCCCCTATTTCACCCCCAGCTTTGCATTCTCCAAATAACTCATGGTAGCAATAGAATGAAAACTCAAGGATTACATTCCTCTATATTGTGGTTAAGTCCCCTTGCTGCTCCTCCAGCTTCAGGGCCACATATGTAATTCTCTTCTCTCCAAAAGGCTACAATTGTCCAGGAACTTAGGGTACAGGACCTCCCCTTCACCTGTTCAGTCACACAGATGAGACTTCATGCAAAAGTAATCTGCCTCTGGCCAAATCTAGCATTAGAAGTTCACAAGGGCAGGGTAGTCTATGCAAAGATGTGGGCTCCACCCTTTTCCTTGGGATAGCTCTTTAGCTACCTGATTTTTAACTCAGTTTTCTCAAACTCCAAGAGATAGTTCTATCACATGTCTGATAGACAAAGAGGTGACTGTAACTCACGACAGCCTAAGTAAATCAAAATATTCCCAACTCTGAGAATCAACTGCTCATCCTCAAGGACAGAGGTCAAACACTGACCTTCTGGGGCATTATGGCCACAACAATCCCAAGTATGAACCAAACCAAATTAAAATGTAATTGGGAAATATTTAACAAAATAAACTAAAATATAATAGAACATCGATAATATTAATATGCAATTTTCTAAGTTGATCCTTATATATGACTTAGAAGGCTCTGAGTTTAACCCCACTGCTGAAGGAGATGCTCTCAATCTCTCAATGCGATGCAATTTATAGAGAGATACACCAACAAATAATCTCAGATTGATCAGAGAATTCCTGCAGTTAACCCCTTACATTTGAATTGCATTTGTTAAGTCCATTAACAAGAGGATCCGATGAACCTTGTAGTCTCTTCCAACTTTTAATATTTTATTCTAACTGCTAACAATTATTTTCCTGCACCTCTTTTATCATCATGGACACATAGTCACAATCATCTGCCATTCAGTCCTAAATGGTCAAGCAAGTTTTGCCTCAGGGAACAGCCCCAAAGCGGGGCTTTGAAACTCAGAGCAAAAAAAAAAAAAATTGGTAATATAGTTGGTCATGGAGAAAGAGAGCCTCCATGGTGGCAGACTCCAACAACATAGGGATTCAGAGATCACGTTCATGCTTTGGAGTAACATTCAAAGAAAAATAGGTAGCCAATGCAGATGGAGGAACAGATGTGTAATATGTTCCATTTGGCCCAGATTCTCAAGTAAATAAGCCACCAAGTACTGTTCCAGATGAGGCTCCTGGGTGGTCCATAAAGGTAGGACCAAACATAGCCTGCTTCACCAGTCCAAGTTGGAAGCTACAAATGTGCAAGGGAGTTGATGTTTGTAGTATCTATAGTAAACACTGCACTCTTGAGTTCTTTCCTCACTGCCCCAACTTATGGCCAGAGGCTTAGTTTCTAATTGTAATGGTTGGGAGAAAATAAGCAATGGAAAATATTAGATAATAAATCAGTGTCCAGGCAATGTCATATGGCAAGCCTTTTCTCCAACCAGCGTGCACGTGCTCTGGCTATCCATCACTGCTTTCTAAGGAGCAGTGGGGAATAAAGGATAGAGGTCAAGACTTGGCAGTGTGAAGATACAGAGGACTTCTTAGTTGTGGGACCATGGGCAAGTCACTTAATCTCCCTAAGTTTTAGCTTCTTCCTCTTTAAATGGAGATGTAGAACCTTCCTTCACAGGGTCCCTGGGAGGTTCAAATGCGATGATATGCATAAAATACAAAAGAAAAATCAGCTATTATTACTTCCCAACAGACCTAGCTCTGACTTCCTACAGCATTCAGAGGACTACAACACTAGACTGCGAGTCAGGAGGTGAGGAGTCTAGCCCCAGTACCTGATGACAGAACTACAAAACCGAAGCAACTTCCATTCTTTGGGCCTCAGTTCTCTTATTGTGTAAAATATTATGTTATATTAACATATTATAGTATAATTGATTGCTATAATAATACTTATGTAATATATTATAAATATGCATTTATGTAATACATAATAATAAACAATAATAATAAACCAATAATATTTATGCAATATGTATTATATGTATTTATGTAATAATATATATTAAGTGATAATATAAATTATTACATAATTATATAAAATAAAGGGAATGAACTATGTCCCCTTTCAGGTCTGTGTCTCTTTACATAGCCTTTTCTCCACGTTTCTCTTTACGGAGTATTCCTGATTCTCAGCAGATACATTTTCTCTTCCCACTTCTCTTCCTGTTTTATGGAAGAGTTTGTTGTTGTTGTTGTTCTGACTAATGCTAGGTATTCTACATCAGAAAAAAGCCCTGATTTTTTAGTCAGAGGTTCTTTTGTTGCTGTCATTTCAATGCTATCTGACTCTTTTGACAGGTATTCCCCTGTCAAAAATACTAGAGTGGTTTGCCATTTCCTTCTCCAGCCCATTTTACAGATGAGGAAACTGAGGCAAACAGGGTGAAGTGATTTACCCAGAGTCACACAGCTAGTACGTATCTGAGCCCAGTCAAATCCTATTCCCTTTATTTCTGAACAATGTGGCGTTGGGCTAGGTTTGTAATTTTCCTGGGCCTCAGTTTCCTCTTCTGTAAAGTGATGGTAGAGTTGATGATTCTTGAAGTTCCTTCCAACTCTAATTCTGATGGTCCCAAAACTAAAGACCCCATATTAAATGACCCATTGTGAAGGCGTTTCAATGCCAAATTCAAAATGAGGATAAAGACCACCTCTGGGACATGTGGGAAGAGAAATTCCATCCCTCTGAAATTACTTGGATGATTCAAGCGTATTATGCGGGACAGAAATGACTATTATCTGACTTCGTGATTCTGTAGAGTGCTTTACAACAATAGCATACAGTCTTTTTATGGAAAAAGAAAATCATCATAATTGAATATGCAAGGGGGTTTAAACAAGACACATCAGCAATTCTTTTATGAAGTGAATCCAGAAATGACATCATCCTGTTGTCCACGCATGTGAGCTCAATTTGATTTGACGGGATTTGGACCCACTGGTCCATCTCCTGAAGCATTCCTACCAAGAGTCTGGAGTAATGGAGCAAAAGCCCTTATGAAGTGGTTTTGCAGACTTTGATAAATGTATGGCCTTCCCAGCAACTGCTTAATCATTTATAGAAATTCCTTGGGGGATTTTGGTCTGTTTTTTCCACTCACCAAAAAAAAAAAAAAAAAAAACTCCTAATTCCTTTCAGAATCCTCCTGGTTATTATAGCAAGAACTGAACAATAGTCATTGTGAGTGTTGATACCATGTCTTATCGTTCCAAAACGCTGTAAGCGCATTCTGATGATTGATCATCAAAATGTGTGTTGATACAGCACATAACAGATGAAAAACTGAGACTTAGAGAGAATCTTGGCTAAAGGATTCAAATCTGCATTTTCTTGGTCGAGAGTGCAATCTAGGTCTAGCTATGGAGAACAAGTCCAAGACTGTTCACAATGCTGTTGCCTACCCTGTACCCAGATAAGAATTTTTTACTATTGCTGGTTGTTTTTTCTTTCCCCTGACATCCCTGACAAATGACCATTCAACCTTGGGGACCTCTAGTCATGGGTAACCATCAGCCCCTGAATCATAGAGTCCATTTCACTTTCAGACGTCTTTGAGGTAGGAACAAATTTTTCTTTATATCCTACCTAAACCTGTATCTTCAACATCTACCAATTGTTTCTAGTTCTGCCTTCTGGGGAAAACAGAACAAGTTAATTCCCTCCATTAAGCCTTAGTTAAATCAGGGACTTAGCCATCTGCCTGCAAAATATAAACACACATCTATACCTCCTCCATTGCTACCAAAAGGGCTCCAACTCTTGGCCTGGAGCATCCTGGAAAGGGAACCGTGCTTGGCATGACAGCAGAAGGAATATGGACACCTGAGATTTTGTCTTTTTTAGTTCATAGATCAACTTCAGAATTTTGAGGCTCAAAATGAAGTGATTATTTTGGACACAGACCTGAAAAGAAAACGCTAACAATTCAACAATGCTTTCAAGTTTTTAAGCTCCCTTGTTTCACTTAACCAGCCAATAAATGTTTTAGGAAAGAAAAACCAAAAACATTTGTTGTTAGTATTCACCAAGAACGCTGCTCTTCTCACAGGTGTGCAGCATCAGGAGAATATATTTCAATAAATCCAACTGTCTTGGATCCCCATTGACCATCCATCATCTATCTCTTCTTCTCAGAAGAAGCCCAAGCCAATTTCACAGCTGTGGTGAACTACGGCTAGAATCCTACCATGATCTCATGACCGCTGCATCTCTATGAGTCAGGATGTCCCCTAGACTGGTAGAACTGTCCTGTGCAACCAGATTTCACTAACTTAGTAAGAATTCCCAAGTTAGCTAGAGTATTGGGGTCTCTCATTTAATGCAACAGGCGCACTTCTGAGAACTTGAAGGTAACCTTATCTGGAGGACAAACTACAGATTATTTTTTCATTGACTTACATTATAATTTTAGAGATGATTTCTGAAAGAGGGGAAATGGCTTTTAGAGAAGACAAAAATCTCCTATTGACATTATAATTAAGTTAGCACACGCTATTTGTAACTTTTTAGTCTCCTTTGCTAAACTAACATCTATCTCTCAACCTCTATCTATGGATGCCCTACATGGTACTTTCCTGTGCCTTTTTTTCTTTCATCTCTTCTCTCTCAATGATCTCCTCAGTTCCTGTGGGTTTATTGTCACCTTTATGTACATGATTCCCAAATCTATATTTAGTTTCAGTCTTTCTCCTGAGCTCTAGGCTCATATCACTGAGTACCTCTTGGATATTCTCAAATGGATAACCCACAGGCATCTAAAATTCCAAATCTTCACTTCCCCACCACAAATTCACACCTACTTTAAACCTCGTCTTTTCTGTAGTGGGGTCACTGGAGGGAGTACCCACATCAATGAAATAATAGGTAATTGATATATTATTATAATAACTCATGTATATATAATGTTGAAGTTTTGAAAACTGCTTTACAAATATTATCTCATTAAATCCTCACAACCACCCTGTGATATAGATCTTATTCTTGTCCCCATTTTACAGATGAAGAAACAGACTCAGAAATATTGAGATACTTGCCCATGGTCCCATAGTTTATACATGATCCTTGGTCCAGGATGCTATCCACAATACCATACTGCCTCTAATCCAGATCGAAGCACATATGAAATGCTTAGCAATGTGCCACAGCACAAAGAGCCACCGCACAGTAGTTGTGTGACTTTGGGTAAGCCCCTGACCTTCTCTTTTCCTCAGATTCTTCATCAATACTGTGCAGGTCATGGTATTTATACCATCTATCACACTTTGAAATGACCTACATGGATCCAGACTCACCTCTACCCTAGAAGGCTTTTGTGAGGAGTTACACTAGCTAATGTATATGAAAGCACTTTATAACTAATTGTATAATGTGAAGATAGTAGCATAACTACTAAAATATAGCATCTATATCCAATTTTAAAAAGCTGCAAGCCTTATCCTATTACCAGCCTCTACTACTGCTCAGTGAATGATATATGTTTGTTCAAAGAGTGTTCTTATAAGTATTTAACTTGTTTATTGTATACTCAAAAAATATTCATTTTTCAACATCTATCTTTAGGTTAGGGCAGCTAAGGTACAGTGGATAGAGTGTCAGACTTGATGTCAGGAAGATTCATCTTCCTGAGTTCAAATCCTCCCTCAGACACTTACTAGTATCTCCCCAATATAGAGTTAACAATGTAAAAGTACAACTGTGTGTTTTACCTGTGTGTTTCTACAGGCATCAGGACCACTTAGCATAAGTGACTCCACATTGGAGTCCTAGCATTATAATATGACATCAAATTATAATCAAACAATATAAAGTTTATAATAATTACATGTATCACATCCACAAGTTAACAATGATATACAATATCACTTTTGATATACATTGCCACTTTTGACAATTGTATCAGGGATGCCTCATGTGTGTTTATGTATGCGTACATATATATACACATATGCATATAGACACATACACACATATATGTAATATAAAATATGCATCAATTGTCTAGTCAGCCAAAATTAAATAAAATGAAATAGATAGTTAAATAGAATTAAATAGAAATTCAACACTGCTATCCTACCCCTGAACATTCCTGGTAATCAGGTAATTCACTAGTTTCATGAAATTGAAAATCTGAGCTTAAAATATTTAGCCAAGTGGCTTCCTGTGTGTTTTTAGTACTTCATGAGTTCAGTGTAGCCAGATGCTAGATAGCAAAGGAAGGTCCCACAGAGTTAAGATGGTCTTTTCCCAAGTACATCAGAGGATTAAAGCTGAGGTATTGATTCCTATGTTTGTATTTGCTCTATCCATGAAAACACTGCTTTCTGGACTTCTCCAGCTCTCTCAAAGCTAATTTAGTTAAACAGGAAATGCTTGGTATTCCAACATTTTCCATGGAATATATTTCTAAAATGTAGATGCAATACACAAAAGCAAGTTATTATTTTTATTAATAGTGTGATCTGTGTGAATCCTATTTGCCTGTGTTCCTATATTTATAAAGCCATATATCTCTGCTTTCTCCTTAGTATTCCTGCTCCATCTCATTTAAAGCCTCCAATGTATGGACTCTCTTCCCACCCTCACCCCTTACCAATCTTACTGAGAAGTGGAACTCAAATTTACACTACAAAGGGTTGGAGGTATTCCTACTTTCATGATGACAACCAATGCCTTCCAATGGAGGGGAAGGAATTTTCATTCAGAGGACTGAGACAGGAATATTTGACTAGAAATGAGAACAAAGAAGGGGATGATTACAACATGTTCAAGCAGAGATCCGTGGCTACAGATACAGGTCTTAGAAATGAAAGGGCTAAATCCTGTCTCTGGATTACTACTCTGGATATGATCTTGGGCCAGGAACTTAACCCTTTTGGGGCCTCAGTTTCCTTATTTGTAAAATGAGAGGGCTAGGTTAAACAACCCCCAGATCTCAAAAAGTCTGTGATTTGATGACACTAAACAGTAGTCAAAGTAAATAACTAGGGTTGCCAATAGTAGAGCTGAAGAGCCAGCAGAAATTCCTGAAAAATAATTAACCACTCAAGGTTTACTCACTCTCCTTTCTGGAGCTGTCTAAACATATGAATGTATATATGTGCATATGTATATGTTATATGTGTGTGTCTATATGCATCTATAGATTTATGTGTGTGGTGTGTATGTGTGAAGGAGAAAGTAGGATTTTCACTACTAAATTTTGTATTGTTTTTTGTTGTTGAGTCATTTCAATAATGTCTTACTCTTCATAACCCTATTTGAGGTTTTTTTGGCAAAGATACTGGAGTGGTTTGCCATTTCCTTCTCCAGCTCATTTTATAGGTGAGGAAACTGAAGCAAAAAGGGTTAAGTGACTTGCAAAGGGTCACACAGATAATAAGTGTCTGAAGCCAGATTTGAACTCATGAAGATGAGTCTTCTTGGTTTCAAGTCCAGTGTTCTATCCATTGTAACACCTAACTGACCTAGAGTCTGTGAGACTGGTCCTAATCATATGGGCATTTCTGTATTATCTGTCAATACTTGGAAGAAGAGATCAAGAGTTATGCAGGACCCTTATTGCAATGTAGCAGAATAGCTCTGAGAGTTTCAGTATCTTTCTTTTGTATCTATGGATGTAGTTCCCATTTTTTTCTTAGCATTTCCCTAGGAGAGAGCTTTATGCATCCATCTATGTTGTTGAAGTGCCCATGGTCTGAGGCATAGAAAACACCAAATGGTGGGATTTATCCACGGTGACTCTGTGTCATAAGGTCAGCTAAGACTGGTACATCACAATAACTTTCGCCCTAGAGGTTATTGATGGCAAAGATAGTCAGGCAGTCAGAAGTCCAGGGACCCTGGCAATTGAATATGGAACATTACCAACTTACTTCTCCCTTTCCTCATGGCTTTCATCAATTCACTCTTCACCCTAATGTATCATTCCTGCTCTCCACAATCACCAGTTTAGGGTCAAACTTTGGCTGCCTTCATCCCAAATTTCGTACCAATTCAGCTGATGCCTATCCACATCCATCTTCTACACATTCCCATCCTTTCCCACTCCAATCCCTTTCCCCGGGATGCTGCAGAATATCCATGTCATTTTAAGCAAAGTTCCCTGATGATTTTCAGGTGTGAATCAACATGAAAATTAACATCTGGAAGGAATAAGAAGGGTCTTATACAGATTAATTTTATAACAAAGACTAAAAAGTTAAGAATGTATTAAAAATCAATTGTCTGCTCAGTGCAGTTATCACTTTATTATGTGTTATCTAACCCACTGTCCAAACTACAATCTCAAAAATATTGTCTTAAATTAAACTTTCCCATTTGCTAATATGACAAGCAAGACATCCCTTAAAGTAGTTGCCAGAGGTGGATGGACATCAGTGTCAACTTCTGGATGGGATGTATGTAATAATTATAGTCTTTATATTATTCAATACTGTTTATTATCTGATGTTCTGTTATAATGTTATAATGATCAGACTCCAGTATAGAGTCATTTAGACCTCAATGCCCATAGAAACATATAGGCAAAACAGAGAGTTGTACTTAATCCCATTGCTAATTCTTTAAGGCAAATAAGACTTCTAGGTTGGTTTGTTTTGATGGAATGAACTCAACCTAATGTAAGGACATAGAGCCATACTCCTGCTACTTTAGTTAACATTAGATCCTCCCATCAGTTTGAGTTATGGATAAAGAAACTCTTCCTACCCAAACTTTGTCCAGCCTGGTGTCAATAAGGAATTCTAAAAACTTTTCTACCACATCTGGATCTGTTTAGGAATGTCCCCTCCTACATCTGGTATCAATTACCTAGTCTCAATCAAGCCCATTCTTAGGGAGTATAATCTTGCCACCTGAACCCCAAAGTTGAGCATGTTCTCTTTCCAACAGATCTCCCTCCCCCTCAGCTGAGGATGAGGACAAATCTCCACCGGTTTATTTTTCTATGGAGTGTGTATATGCTTTTGTTTGCCTGCTTGTTGCATCACATAACAATAAAGCTTGTGATCATATATTTCTTGAGTACCAATTTTCTGGATATGGCAAACTCAGGTATTTACTTTAACCAGAACCTGTGAGGCCAAATAAAGCAATTCACACTAAAGACCCAGTCCATATAGATATTCCTTTTTACTCCCACAGAAAAAATACTCAGTATATGCTGAATGCTTTTTCTCCAAACTGTGGTTATGACTATTATGAAGAGTTGGCTGGTTCTTGTTAGAAACCCAAAACAATTCATCTTGTTCTAAATTTGGGGTTGGAGTTTAATTTCATATGTCACTTTCCTTCATTAGAAATGTTGTGCCAACAAACAAGCAATCTGGGGAGGGGGACTGGTTATAGAAAAAGGGAAAAAATCAGGATAACTGAAAGCCAACACATCTTTATTCCTTTTTCAGGGTCTTTTTTTTTTTGTTTTGATTTGTTTTGAGTTTTTGGATTGGATGTGTGATTTCATTTGGGTAGGGAATGCCCAGAGAGGAAACTCCTTCTGCCAATGCAGACTAGCAAATGAACTAAATTCTATCCTCTCTGAGATTTGCCTGGGATGCTGAGAGGTTAAGTCACTTGCCCAGGGTTGAGCAGTCTTTAACCAGAATTTAAAACCACATCATCCTGACTTAGATTTGTTTTGATTCTCCTTTGCCACGTTGCCCCTCATCTTTTGACATTTCATATTTCAAAAGATTCATGATTTTGATTATGTGGGAAACTACAGTTATCACAGAGAGCACCTCTTAAAACCACACTTTGTTTGTTTCAAGCACTGCTATGGCTAAGAAAATCCACAAAGTCATGGCCAACTTCCCGGTGACGTGCCTTTCTGCCTAGCTAGGGTGGTTGTCTGACAATGGCTCATTGCTCAAAGCCTTTCTGGCTTGGTAGGACCCACCAGAACTTCAGTTCCTTTGGCATAGCCTCTGAGCACCCAGAGGTCCCTTTGCTATGCAGGGCCATCAGAGGAAGACTTTAGTAGAAAAGTAGATGCTAATGGACAAGTAGATAATAACGAAATCCATTGTATTTTTTGAAAAAGATGGAAACATCTAGCCCTACCAGATCTCAAATTGTATTATAAAGCAACAATCACCAAAACCACATGGTACTGGCTAAGAAGTAGAGGGGTTGACCAGTGGAATAGGTTAGGTATGTGTGTTCATCCCTTGTTGCTGAAGAAGACCATGCCATCAGAGAAATGATGACATGACTTGCACTTGACTTTGTTTTGAGAGAGGGAGGGCTGTGCAGGTCACCAGCCTCATTTCTCCTTCAGAGCCATATCAGTCCCAGTGACCAGACATTCATCAGGATGACTAGAGATGACCCAGGATGAGGCAATTGTGGTTAAGTGACTTCCCCAAGGTCACACAGCTAGTGAGTATCAAGTGTCTGAGGTGAGATTTTGAACTCAGGTCCTCCTGACTCCTGCACTGGTGCTCTATCCATTGTACCACCTAGCTGCCCAATAGGTTAGGAACTCAAGACACACTAGTCAATAAATACAGCATTCTATTGTTTGATAAACCCAACGACCCCAACTTCTGGGATAAGAACTCACTGTTTGACAAAAATTGCTGGGAAAACCAAATAACAGTGTGGCAGAAACTGGGCACAGACTGGTGCCTGACACCATACACAAGAATAAAGTCCAAATGGATACATGTTCTAGGTATAAGGACTGACACTATAAACAAATTAGGGGAACAAGAAATAGTGTATTTGTCAGGTTTATGGAGAATGGAGAAATTTTTGACTAATCAAGAGACAGAGAACATTAAAAGTACAAAATGGATAATTTTCATTACATTAAACTAAAAAGTTTTTGCACAAACAAACCCAATGCAACCAAGATTAGGAGGGATGCAGAAAACTGGGAAAGAATTTTTGCAACTAGTATCTGTGATAAAGGCCTCATTTCTAAATATATAGAGAGAACTTAGTCAAATGTATAAGAATACAAGTCATTCACCAATTAATAAATAGTTAAAGGATACGAACAGGTGGTTTTCAGAGGAAGAAATTAAAGCTATCTATAGTCATATGAAAAAATGCTCTAAATCACTATTGATTAGAGAGATGCAAACCAAAATAACTCTGAGGTACCACAACACACCTATCAGATTGGCTAACATGACAAAACAGGAAGATGATAAATGTTGGAGAAGATGTGGAAGAGTTGGAACACTAATTCATTGTTGATGGAGCTGTGAGCTGATCCAACCATTCTGGATAGCAATTTGGAACTATGCCCAAAGGGCTACAAAAATGTGCATATCCTTTGACCAGCAATATTGCTTCTAGGACTGTATCCCAGAGATCAAAAAAATGAGAAAGGGTCCCACATGTACAAAAATATTTATAGCAGCTCCTTTGTGATGGCCAAGGACTGGAAATCAAGGGGATGCCTATCAATTGGTGAATGGCTGAACAAGTTGTGGTATATGAATGTAGTGGAATACTATTGTGTTATGAGAAACAATGAAAAGGATGACTTCAGAGAAGCCTGGAAGGACTGATATGAATTGATGCTGAGTGAAAGGAGCAGAGCTAGGAGAACTTTGTTCACAGCAACAACCACAGTGTGTGAGGAATTTTTCTGGTAGACTTAGCCCTTCACAGCAATGCAAGGAACTAAAAAATTCCCAATGGACTCTTGAGGCAAAATGACTTCCACATCCAGGGAAAGAACTATTGAATTGGATCACAGAATGAAGCAGACCATTTTCTCTTGTGTTATGTTATGGTTTGTTTTCATGGTTTCTCCCATTCATTTTAATTCTTCTGTGCAACATGACTAAGTTGAAAATGTATTTAATAAGAATGTATGTGTAGAACGTATGTAAGATTGCACACAGTTTTGGAGATGGGGGGAGAGGGGAAATCGAAGATATATGGAAGTGATTGTAGAAAACTGAAAACAAATAAATTAATTTTTAAAAAGTTTTTTAAAAAGAAAAAGAACGAAACAGCAAAAAAAACTTTATGCTTTCAACTATCTTGCAGTTTGAAAAGAGTAATTCTGTGGCAAGAGTGGCAGTCTCTTAACCTTTAAATTGTTCATTATATTTTAAATGTATTTATATTTCAATATCAATATATTTTATATATAAATATAAAAGCATTTATTAAGTGTTAGGCACTGTAAGAGGAGCTAAAAAATGAAGCAGTCCCTGCCTTAAGGAGCTTACAAGGAGAAATCACATACATGTATAAGTATGAATAACGTATTTGCAAAACAAACAAGCAAAAACAAAAAACCTTATAGGGAATGGGGGAGGGCAAGGAAGCACTTGCACCTGGAGAATCAGCTGAGACCACTTTAAATATATCTTTTTATGACTAAATATCCACGTGTCATCTCCCATTTGCAGAGGCAAAGACTATTTTTAACCTTGGGATCCTCAGAACCCAGTCTTAAGCAAAGTAGATCCTTAGTAAATGTTTTTAAAAGAATGATTATAAAACATTGCTTTAGTTGATCATTCCTTGACTGTAATACTAAAAATGACTCCCCAAACCACAGATTTACAACCAGAAGGAACAGAAAAAGTAGCTAGGGGATGCCATAGTGCACTGGGTCTGAGGTCAGGAAGATCCAAGTTCAAATCCAGCCTCAGACACTTCCCATGTGACCTTGGGCAAGTCATTGACCCAGTTTCTTCAACTTTAAAATAGGGGTAATAATAACACCAAATCATAGTGTTGTGATGAGTATCGAATGAATAATATGTGTGTAAAGTGCTTTGGCAACTTTAAAAATCTACATCAGTTATTCTATCTTCTGTAGAGGTCATCTATATAGCAGCTCATCACAACCCTCATTTTACAAATAAGGAAATTGAAGCCCAAGGATTAACACTGGAGTCACCCAGGAAGTAGGGAAAGAGCCAATATTTAAACCCAGATGCTCTAAACCCAAATGTGGTGCTATTTCTGTATCTGCTCATCAGTCATAGACTATTAATGCTAGAAAGAACTTCAGATTTTCCGATCTGCTTCCTTATTTTCCAGAGAAGGAAACTGAGGCTTGGAAATCCTAGCCACATTCTCATTGTTTTAGAGAAGGCTTGTCCAGCCATTACGCTCATATGTTTCATCATTAATCTCAAAAACAAAGGAAAAAGAAAAAACCTTATATTTTTAAAAGAAAGAAATATTAACCAAAAAACATTATGTTTTCAACAAGCTTGAAAAAGAAAAGTTATTGTGCTGAAAGAAAGGACACAGGCTCCTAACCTCGAACATTTTTTTATGAAACTATTTTCCACCCAATGATTGATTTCTTAGAATTTTTATGATTCCAAAACAAATACTTCCAGCTATGTCTGCAGAATCACTTTGCTGCTAAAAACCACTAAGCTCCCATTCAGCAAAAGCCCCAATCTTGCTCTTATGGGATCTTGAGGCATCAAAGGGCATCTCAAAAGGGGGCCATGAAACAAAATTAATTTTGACTCATTTTAAAGAAAAACAAATACCTTTCCAGCCTTATCTTTCACCAAGTTCCCTTTAAGTATTTTAGCATCTAGTCAAACTAACTACTCCTCTGAAATTGACATTCCACCACCGGTCATTCCCAAAAGCCACTCCCCCTCCTGCCTTCCACCAATGACTGGAAAGTTCTCTGACTTCATCTGCATCATTTCAGGCTCCTTCAAAGCTTCACCTCCTCCATAAAGCATTCCCTGATCTACATCCACCACCTATTGCTAAGGCCCTCTCCTCAAGTTCTCATGCATTTTATTTACCTGTGTGCATAGGATCAGACTTCAATTTAAAGCTAAAAGAGACTTAAATGGTTGAGTCTAGTCTTTTATTTTACAGATGAGGAAACTAAGGCCCAGAATGGTGATGTGATTTCTTCAGGATCGTAAAGTGAGTAAATGTCTGAAGCACGATTTGAACTCAGATTTTCCTGACTCTAAGGCCAGTGCTCCACTGTTCAGACCACTATAGTCCTCAATTAAAACATAAATCACTTGAGGGTAGGTGTCATTCTTAGGTTTGGATCCCTAGCACCTAGACTAAGCCTTGCTCAGAGTAGATGTTTAATGGAGATTTATTGAACTTGAGTTTTTAAAATATATGCTAATCAACTCTTTTAGAATTGAATGAGGATGAGGGAAATACGACTGTTATCTCAATCAGACAGTTGGCTGTTAAGACCCCTCCAAGATCAGAAATAAGGAATTATTTCCTGCCTTAATATATTTCAGTACTGTTTCCAAAAGAGAGCAAAAGGGCAAAGAGAAAAGTCTTTGACTTCTATGACAGTAGATAGAGTGCCAGGCTTGGAATCAGACTCTTTTTTCCTAAGTTCAAATCTGGCCTCAGACTATATGTGTGACCCTAAACAAGTCACTTCTCAGTTTCCTCCTCTGTAAAATGAGCTGGGGAACGAAATGGCAAAACGTCCCAGTACGTTTTTAAAGAAAACCCCAAATGGGATCATGAATAGTCAGATACAACTGAAATGACTCCACAACAATAACACAAAGCACATTTTTATCTGACTGTGTTCTATTTAAGGATGCTACTACTATTTCTGTGATGCCAGTCTAGAAAGAAAGAATTCCTAAACTAATTACACTTTTTGTTTATGGGAATGTGAGGTTTAGAAAACTAAGTGGAAGGTTCACGAGCTCACATGGCTGTCCTAGGCTTTAAGATAACTTCTGGAATATCTAAGATCTCAGGGATCAACTAGAGCAACCTGACCAAGAATTCTTGTCATAATATGTCCAACAAGTGGTCATACAGCCTCTATGCTTGAGGATCTCCAAAGAGGGGGAGCTTTTTGCCTCCCCAGGCAGCACATTTCATCTGGAGTAGCTCTAACAATTAAGGAGTTTTTTCTTTATGTCAATCCTTGGTCTTCCCCTCTACCATTTGTACCCATTTCTTCTAGTTCTACTTTCAAGAGCCAAGGTTAACCATATGAATTATCAGGAAAATTGCCTTCAACATGATATTCATCATATGGAGATATCCTATACCTTGAATAGGCACACAATATGTTAACAGTTCGCTGTAAAACAAAATTAAGGCAATCTGCTTGTTGATTGATCTACATGACACCAAACTGATGTGACTGCATTTTGTGCTATTTTTTTTAAAGTAACTGACTGAAACCACTGGTTGATCATCTTAGAATTGTGGTCTATTCTATCTGAAATCTTGACCCATTTTACAATTTGGTTTCACAGAATCTATCAGAGAATCAGAGTTTAAACATGTATCAGAGGCTCCATGGTCCAACAGTCACTGAACTGTGAATCCCCTTTACCCAATTCCAGGCCCTTCTTGAATGCCACTCATGATAGGGTACCAACTACCACCCAAAGCTGCTCTTTCCATAAATTGTTAGAAAGTTGCTATTTATAGTGAGTCAAAATCTGCTTCCTGCCGTTCTCTACACTTTGGTCCCAGTTTTTCCCTAAATCTGCCTTCATTCGCCTCTCCAATCCAAGTTGTCTGCCAGCTACCATTGCACAGCAGCCATGTGGAGACCTGGAATGGTAGAAATCTTATAATAATCTGGTGATATTTTTTAAATTAATCTATTTATTTTTAGTTTATGACATTCAGTTCCACAAACTTTTCTTCCCTCTCTCATTTCCCCTCTCCCCAAGATGGTATGCAATCTGATGCAGGTTCTACATATACATTCGTAATAAACATGTTTACATATTAGTCACATTGTAAAGAAGAATTATAACCAATAGAATGAACCACAAGAAAGAAGAAACAAAGCGAAAAAGAGAGACAGCAAATAGTCTGCTTCGATCTGCATTCAGATTCAATAATTCTCTAGACACAGACAGCATTTTCCATCATGTACCTTTTGGAGTTGTCTTAGAACCTTGCATTGCTGAGAAAAGCCAAGTCTATCCAAGTCAGTCATCACACAATGTGGCAGTACAATCTGGGGACATTTAATGTCAATGAAGTACAGTAGATACAGTTTTGGACTTGGAGTTATGAAGATCGAGGTTCAAATCCTGACTGACACTTATAGCACTGCAACCCTGGTCACAGTACATGACCTCTCTTTGACTCAAGCTACACCCTAGACTTGTCGATTGAGTCATAATGAAGCCATGAGCTAGACTGTTGGAGGAAGAACTACATAAAGGAGAAAAGAGATACTTCCCACATTTTTATAACAAGGATGCCCCACATCCCATGAGAAGGATAAGATTCATAAGGTCTGGGGGGATTCTCTGAAAATGAACAGTGCTGGGAAACAGAGCCATTCTGCTCAGAGGGCCTTCATCCTTCTCAGTGAGATGTATCCAACCTCAGCACTCAAAGCAAGACTTTCTATTAACAGGTTTTCATAAGTAATCAGAGCTGAGATCATGTTCCCTTTGCCTTCCTGCACTTCTGACTCTTTATGGCCCTCCCAGGCCACTGGAACAGTCAGTCTTAGCCTCTGCCAAATCGATTTAGTGCTAGCAAGGATAAGGCACGCTGCTGGGAGGCTCCAATAGCATTTCCAAGCCTTCGCCCCAGCTTTGGCTGCATGTCCTTCTATAGATGCAGTCACCTACTGCTATAATGGGGAAATGAGAGTTCCACATTGCAAATTCACAGTCCCCCTCAGATCCTGGGAAGTAATATTCATCTTTGGTGAACCTGGATGGTTAACTAGGTTAAATTACTTTTTTCCCCTATGAAACAGAAAACCTAAGTTCAAATTTTCAAAATTATGCTTCATTAATCGAAAGAGTAATGACTCTAAAGAGCATAATCTAGATCCAAATCCCACCTCCAATACTACTTCTGTGGCTTTGAGCAAATTATTGAACCTCCTTCTGCCTCAGTTTCCTTATTTGTAAAATAAGAGAGTTGAGCTAGATGGTGTGTGGGGTCCCTTCTAGTTCTATTATCTAGGTTCCTATGATTCTAAGAAATATTTACTTTCTTTCTCAGTGAGGAATATTATTTAAAAAAGAGAGAAACTTTTACTTGGATTCCTTTTCATGGAATGGAGCTAATCCTGGGTTCTGAAAGCTTAAGTCATTTGATCACAAATTACAGGAGGTCCCAGACAGTTGGAAATATTTCTTCTGTGGTCTCAATAGAAAATTGCGTGTTCATTGTCCAAGGACCAGCTAGGTTTGGAGAAGCTCATCAGACCATTGACCAGAAAGTAATGAACTTTGGGAGCCACAGTAACTATTGAAGACCATATATCATAACATGGAGGGCTGACACAGAGGAAATGAGTGGGAAGAGATGGTAGGAGCACTAGAATCATGGCACTGACCAATTCGTTTCCCAACTGCCTAATACTGAGCATGAAGTTGGAGAATGCATGAATGAACTTTGTTCAGACCAGCTAGATGAATGAAGGCCAAATCTATGGTGAATGGAAGGATTGAAGTGGTATCATAGTATCCTATAAATTATTTTTAAATAATTAAATAATTTATTAAATATTCCTATAAATTTAAAACTGGAAAAGACCTTAGAGTTCATCTCACCCAAGACCCGTGTTTTAGAAATGATGAAACTGAGGCATATAGACATTAAGTGATTTGTCCAAGGTCACAAAGGCCTCGTTGCTGTTTCCACTGTCTTAGGTTATAAGGTAGAGGCGTTGTTTTGAGAAGAAAGAGATCTTACACCTTTGGTGAACCAGTAAACAGAAGGAGATCAAATGTATTATATGAGAAATAGTAAAGAGTTCAATTTGACTCAGCTATATGAAAGAACATGAATAAGTAATATAATATGCATATATGGGAGTGATGCATAATAAATCCTGAAAGATGGGCCTGGATCTAGGTTGTAAAGGGCTTTAACAGCTAAACAGGTGATAGTATATTCAATCCCAGAGATAATAGGGAAGTCACTGTAATTTGTTGGATAGAAGATTGACCTGGTTAGACTTGGAAAATGACTGACAGCTGAGTGAAAGATGAATTGGAATGGGGAAGAGTCCAATTAATAGGCTATTGCAACAGTCTAAGGAAGAAGTAATTAAGCTCTGAGCAAGGGAGATGATTATCTGTGGGGAAAAAAAGGGGATGGATGGGAGAAACACTGTGGAAGCAAAATCAAAAAGACTTGGTAACTGCTTAGCTTTATGGAGCAAGGGAGAATGAGCTATCAAATTTGAGAACCCAGGTGACTAGAAAAATGGCAATGCCTGTAATGGAAATAGGGAAATAAGAAAGATGGGGTGAGCTCTATTTGGACTTGTTGATGCTACAATGCCTATGAGACATCCAATCTGAAATATCCAATTGATGATAAAAAAGAGAGAAAAGCTAGAGGTGGGCATATAAATCACAGGAGTACTTACCTAAGGATGATCACTGAATCTAACGGAATAGTGTGGTCACACAGAGAGAAGAAAGAAAGGGAAGAGGTTCCAAAACAGAACACGTGGGATACACCCACAGTTAAGGGGCAAGACATGGATGATAATCCAACAAAGGATCCAGAGAAGAGAGATACACAGAAGGAGAAGGGGGTCAACATTATCAAATACTGCAGAATGGTCAAGAAAAAATGATAGCTGAGAATCAATTATAAAATATGGCAATTAAGAGATCACTGGTAACTTTGGACAGAACTGCTTCAGTTGAGTGATAACATTGGCAGCCTGATTCCAGAGTTTAGAAGACATTAACAAGAGAGAAATGAAAGCAAGGAGGTCAGATGGCTTCTTCCAAGGAGTTTGATTGTTAAAGAGTGGGGAGAGAGAGAGGCAATAGCTGGAAAGAAGAGTTTAGTCAAGTGAGTTATTTTTGTCTTTTGGTTATTTTTTAAAGGATGAGGGAGCCTTGTTATGTTTACAGGAAACAGGTAATTAATAAGGAAGAAACAGAAAATTAGAATGAAGTAGATGGGGGCAATTAGAAGATGATTTTGGGGGCAAACTGTTGAGGGAAATAGCAGGAGAATGGTAGTAAAGGGGGAAATAATGGGAGATAATGTTGAAGCAATACAAGATGTGGAAGAGAAAGCTCACTGCAGTGGACCTCTATTTTTTCAGTAAAGGGGAAGAGGACTGAGAAAGAGAAGGAGATGGTGTGGAAGGCTTAAAGAGAAAAGAGGCCTAGTTTATTTGCTCTGGGAAATGTGATAGAGAATCAAAGAGCTGTTCAGTCATTTCAAGTGTTTCCAACTCTATGACCCCATTTGGGGTTTTCTTGGCAAAGATACTGGAGTGGTTTGCCATTGCCTTCTTCAGCTCATTTCACAGATGAGGAAACTGAGGGATGAAGTGACTTGTCCATGGTCATACAGCAAGTAAATGTTTGAGGCCAGAGCTGTACTTATGAAGATCCTGACCTCATGTATGTACTGCATCACAAGGATTGCCCTCTGAAGAAAGCCTATGAGGCATTTTACTCGTTCCGATGTTACACTGATTGTTCAGAAAGCTTATGATGACTAGTGGTTATGGCAGCTATGGCACAGCAGATAGAATGGCCAGCCTGGAGTCAAAAAGATCTGAGTTGAAATTTGCCTTCAGGTACTTACTAACTTTATAATCCTTGGTAGGTCATTTAATCTCTATCTGCCTCTATCTGCCAATTTCCTCATCTATTCAATAGGGATAATAACCACTACCTCCCAGGGTTACTGTGAGGATCAAATGAAATCATATATATATATGTATATATATATATGTATATATACATATATATATACACATAGACACACATACACACACATAGACACACATACATACATACATATATACATATATACGCATATATATTTATATATGTATTTCATATATATATAAAGTGCTTTGCACCCTTAAAACTCTACATAAATGCTAGTTTGTTATTATGATTAATTGTGGTTTTTACTCAGGGAATGCTTGTTCAACATTTATTTAGGGAACATTTGCTTCTGGCACTACCCGTTGTCTCTGCCATGCCCTCTTTCTTCTTGCTCCCCTCCTATACATCCACAGGACCTCACGATGACCCAACAGAGCAGATCACCACTCTTCAGGACCCCTGGAAGGACCCTAGAGCCCCAAACTATCTCTTCATCATATGCTCTGTCAAAGTCCACCTTCCTAGGTCCCATTTTGTCAGGGTCTTGCACTAATGTTTTGTGCTATAGGAAAGTCATTGGGCATATTAATGTGTTGGAAAGGACATTGACTTGAGAGTTAGAAAACCTTTCTTCTACTCCTACCTTTGACATTCATTAGTCATTTGCCAAATATCTCCTACCCTTCGATGCTTTTCATCTGTAAAACTGGAACAAATTGCAGTACCTGCCTCAACAGAGTTTTTTGAAGGAGCTTTATAAACCATATAGAATAAAAATGTGAGTTAATACAATTGCTACTAATTAGATATACATATGTATATATAATTTATGTGTATATATACATATATGTACTGTATACATACATACATATATACCTATAAACATATACACATATTTATGTATATGTACACATGTGTATATAGGCATATATGTTTACAGTATCCATATACATATATATCAATGTAGAGATTACAGTTATTCCTTCCACATCATGACTTTTCCCATCACAGTTTCAGTATATCATGGATTAGCATAAAAAACTAAATGGTAATTTGGGAGAGGAGTGTTGCCGAAGCTACAGATGACACAAAAAGGCTAGCAGATGACACAGAAAACGTTTAGAAACTCAGAAATGCATAAAATATATGTATAATATTGTATAATATCAACATATTTTATCTTTTAATAAGATAATAATTCAGACTTCTTCTCTGATACGAAGCGAGGGCCAAAAAATTTTACGTGGATTTTCCAGATCATAGAGGCACCACATCCCTACCTCCTGCCATGTGGAAAGGATAATTGTATATACATATATATATTTCACTAGTCATATTCATATACAAATACATATATGTGTATATACACATGTATGTCTACTGCATAAGCATGTATAGCACATATAACTGCATACATTTAGATATGCCTGCAAACACACATCTGCAGTATGAATATTCATGTATGTATGAGAAAACTCTTTACCAATGCAATTGGGTAACCATTTGGCAATTTCTGGTCTTAGAGC
Source organism: Notamacropus eugenii (assembly GCF_028372415.1). Taxonomy (NCBI): domain Eukaryota; kingdom Metazoa; phylum Chordata; class Mammalia; order Diprotodontia; family Macropodidae; genus Notamacropus; species Notamacropus eugenii. The sequence continues at coordinate 24,551,897 of NC_092877.1, read as the reverse complement.
CTTGTCTGAGGGCCTCAAAGACTTGCCCCGTGTCACACAGCCAATCTATATCAAAGGTGAAATTCGAACCTAAGTTTTCCTGACTCCAAGGCCTCTTCTCCATCTGCTAAGCCATGCTATTAACAGCAATAATCATTCATACTAATTGGTGCTAATGATATGTAGTGAGTGATTGGATATGTTGCTCATTTCATTAGGCACTCAAGAAGACATATGTCTTGACTCAAAGACATGAATAATTAATGGCAGAATTTCAGGTTCTAGGGTAAGCCAATGAGGGAACTATTTGAGAATAGAGCCTTCCTTTCTTGGACCCCTCAAATTTCAAGTCATGATGTGACTCATTGTCTATACATAAGGCCAACTTTTTATTCAACAGCTAATATAATCTAATAGAGAGAAGATTTTCTTTCCATATTTGTATCAATGCCATACAAAAAGATTTGAATTAGGCAGATGGTATCATTCTGCCAAGGATACGATCTATTTTGTTGCCTTGTCTGGAATAATTCATTCAAAGGCAGCAGGCACACCCTCTGTATTGGGAGCAAGCCTCAGTTGCTAAAAGAGGCCATTTCCTGGCAAAGCAAATGACCTGAATCAGGACTTTTTTCTCCAAGGGCTAGAGGCCACTTCCTGGGAAAGCAAATGACCTGAAAACAGGACTTTTTATCCAAAGGCTTACATTCTCTTAGTGGAAAAGACATTATCTAACAAATAGGAGCTTGTTTCCTGCTTTGGGGCAAGAAAGGAAGCCAGTGTTAGAACCAAGAGGTTGGAGATCAAAGAAAAATGAGCGGAGCAGCATTCTGGCAAAATTTCTTGGGGAACTTGGCTTTGTGACAGTGAAAATACACTACAGATATATAAATTATTCAGGTTGGGAAGGCCTTGGTCTCAGCCTTCCATGCTGGAGTCATGTGGGAAGGAACGTCTAGACATCTGAGATTAACTTCTTGCTTTCAAACTCCCCAATTTTAAAACAACATCTGCACGGGCCCTTGTGTCGAATTATGTAATGTCAACTGGAGATTCCTAAGCAGCCACACAAGCCATAGACTTTTTAACCATGGAACAAGAATGAGTTCCTCTTCTATGATACAGCTTTTAAAATCTTGACTCTAGGATTCTAGGATTGGAAGGCAGGGTTAATAAAACCAATATAAGATTTTCTCAAAATAGAATTCCATCAGATCACTTGACTTGGCCATATGTAACTTAATCCATATAGCTCAGTCAGGAGGTATATTGCTCTCTATGTTCCATGGTTCAGCTTTCATCCTTTCCTTTGGCCACAATTTTCAATTAATAAACGGAACAAATAAATGTAATGAATTAGATTGTACCTTCATAGGATGGCCATTTTTTTTGAGGGAGGGATTGCTAATGTGATGAATGGGCTGAAACCAATAAGATTAAGTTTTATTGTCAAGGTTCAGAAAAAAATCATCTCCATATGTTCAGCATCAAGAAACTTGCCTAATCACCAGCTCATGTAAAAAAGACCTGAGGTATTTAGTTGATCACATGATCAGTGTAAAACAGCCACACAACATGACTAGTCAAAAAACAACCTTAATTATGTTGGTAGTAGAATAGGACCTAACCTAGAGCAGATGATCCTCATGGTACATTGCTGTGGTCAGATTATATTTGAAATAATGAGCCCAATCCTGACGCTCAGATTCTAAAGACTATGGGGAGACTGACTATATTTCTGTAAAGTAAAAAGAATATCTTAGTGGGAAAAGATAATATTAAGCATGGTAGGGGCATGTCTATCTAATATCTGACGTGTGAAGCCGTTGACCCATTTACTGACAGGTAGTATGCGCCTCCTAATAAATGTTCTCTTGCTCAGATATCCGCCTCGCTTTACCTTATTGTTAAAATTCAGTAGTGACAGAAAGTTATGGGTTAAATTAATGGCATGCATTCTTTTGCATTCTAGAGGACAAAAATAGAATTGATGGCTGGATATTACAGGGAGGTAGGATTTCACCAACTCAATAAAAATAATGATTCACAACCTGGGGTCTGTGAACTTTTAAAAAAAATTTTGATAACTTTATTTCAATATAATCAACTTTTTTGTTATCCTGTATTTTATTTTCTTCATTTAAAAAATATCATTCTGAGAAGGCATTGCCCAGAATGCCAAAGAGAAAGATTAAGAACCTCTACCATAGAAGGATCATTGAAATGGCTAAGAGGTAGAACTAGATGACTTCAGAGATGCCTTCCAACTTGACATTTTCAGAACATTAATTAAGAAATAGATTTTGCTGTTTCAGTTAGTCAGATGCTTTCTCTCCACTTGGCCAAGCAGCTCATCTCTGACACCATAATTTGACCTTGGGCCAGACCTCCTTGAACCTCTGTTTCCTCATCTGTAGAATGAGGGGGTTAGACTGTGTGGCCTCTGGGGTTCATTCTAGCCTTAGATCTATCATCCAATGATCTAAATAATTTAAAATACCTAGCTATTTAGTGTTACATAGATACAACCATAGAATGCTGATATCATGGGAAACCTCCTGGGAAAAAAGCCCAAGCCTTCTGTAGTGACACCATTTGATTTTTCTAATAACAGATGTAGGTCAGAAAGAGAAGTAGAAGTACTGTGAGAGGGTCCACGTTGGTGATCCAACTTCTGCTTTGATAATTTGACCTACCTGGAAAGAAGGAAGCCCTGCACAGAGTTAAGAAGATGTGGCATCTATTCTTGGATCAATCACGGTGAGACTTTTAGCAAATCATATCCTTTCTCTGGGTCTTAATTTTCTTCTCTACAAAATGAAAGGAGGTTCTCCAGGGCCCTTTTCTTCTGTCTTATAAGGATAGACTTAGCATCTTTGTATACAGCAGGCACTTAATGAATAGCTGTGTGCTATAGAGAAAAGTGTATTGAGATAGGGTGGTCCAATGATCTTAAATTAAATCACAGATTTGCTAATTGTATGAATTTAAATAAGCCATGTCCACTCATTTCCCTTCTCTAGGCTTTAGGTATCTCTCCTGTGAGATGCTAAATTTGAACAGTGATAGTCTCTAGGCTCTTATGCACCTCTAAATCCCTCAAAACCAGTGAATACTGAAACAAGACAGCCAGCTGAAAAGCTTTGCTGCATCAGCCTGTAATATCCTGTCATATACTCATAACTGTAACTTCAAATAGCTAAGTTGACCAATTACTTGACAAAATCTGAGACAATCGGGGTTAGGTGACTTACCAAGGGTCACACAGTAAGCATCTGAAGCTGGATTTGAACTCAGGTCCTCCTGACTCCAGGACTCGTGCTCTATCCACTGGGTCACCTAGCTGTCCCCCCCAAAGTCTTCTCTTTAAGCCAATATTCTTGATCAGGAAGGGAGAAATTAATTAACAACATGACTAAATTAAACTGACAATATCAATTAATAACAATAACAGCTAGCATTTATAGAAACACATTAAGATTTGCTAAGCACTTTACAAATATCTATTTTGTCATTTCAGCTACTCTATGAGACAGGTGATATTATTAATTCCATTTAACAGATGAGAAAATTGAGGTAAATATAGGTTAAATGATGCAGGGACACAGCATCCGATGAAACTGGACTAACTTGACTCCAGAGCTCTGTGTACTTGTGTAGTAGAAATTTTACCAGACCACAGCTAGGTAGCCCCATAGGGCTCAGAGCGCTGAGCCTGCACTCAGGAATACCCGAGTTCAAATCCAACCTCAGATATGTGGTAGTGACCCTGGGCAAGTCCCTTAACCCTGCTTGCCTCTGTAAAATAACCTGGCGAAGAAAATGCCAGACCCCTTCAATATCTTTGAAATGAAAACCCCAAATGTAGTCACAAAGAATCAGACATAGCGGTAACAACTGAACAACAGTTCCCGTTTCAGTTTTAGTTTCTGCTCTACTGCGAACAAACTGTGTGTTCTTGGACACATTTCTTTTTCCTCTCTGACCTTCCATAGTTTCCTCATCTGTGAAAGGAGAGGATTGAATAAATGGTTTTGAACGCCTTTCTAACATGGAAATTTTGTGAATCAAAGTAATAAATCTTATAGCCCTGAGCTGAGATAGCCTCCTTTGGAAATAGTATCTATAGTAGGAGCCATTAATATTTGTCATTAATATTGTCTTTAATATAGCTAAGCATATACTGAAAGGGACAGTCAGTTGTTCATTCACAAAGATTTAACCCCCCATTTAAAACTCTCTGTCTTTATCTTTCCTGCTCTATCAACTCCTCCCTCCTTCTCTTCCTCTCTCTTTGTTTTATATTACATGCAATATATTCCATGAATAATTACATTTATATAGAACATCAGATATTGCATGTCTTATATAATGCTTTTATTAAGCACCTACTGTGTGTTGCTAAGCACTTTATAACGATTATACCATTTGATTCCTACAACAACCTTGGGAGGCACGTGCTACTGTGATCTCCATTTTACAGTTGAGGAAACTGAGGCAAGCAGAGTCTATGTGATTAGCTCCAGGTCACAAAGCCGGTGAAGCGTCTGAGGCTCTATTTGAACTCCAGTCTTCCTGACCCCAGGGCCAGTACTCTATCCATTGAGCCCCCTCACTAGCTCAGCTGCCCTGGCAAAACCAGACGACTGCTCAAGTCCTTTCCAACTCTGAGATTCTGCAATTTTTGTTTTGTTTTGTTTTTAGTGGAAAAGCCCAGCTTTTTTGCTATAAAGAAACTATTTCCATTAAGACCATCTTCTAAAATGCCCAGAGCTTTTCGTTTCAGCCCTTGGTGCTATGCATTGTATTGTAACTAACGAGCATAGGGGAGCTCAGGCAATTTTTCCTTTGTGTACTTCAGGTGTAATGTATGCCAGAGTTTTCCAGAAACCAAATAATTTCTGACAGAAGTAATTTACATGAAGTTTTCCCATAATTGCCACATGAAAACATCTGGATTTGTTCAAACTTAAAGTGGAAGGATTTGGTTTTATTGCACAGTATATCATCTATATCACAAGACAGCCTTCGGTTTTATTTTCATCCATAAGTCTCTCTTTGGAGGCACTTTTAACACCAGCTTTCCTGTACCAGAAAACAAAAAAATATGGGGGAAAATGGATGAAAAAACTAGCGTCATATGTTTGGAGTCTCCTTAGATTAAATGATTATCTAAAATTTTCACTGCTTTTCCATAATTGCAATATTAATTTTGCATGGGCCATCATGCTACATATAGTACAATCTTACTGAGGTTGATCGACTACAAAACAAAAAATCATTATAAGTTGATTCTCTATAAATGGGCTTATTATTAACATATCAAAAGGCTCTTATTAACAGACCTCACCTGTAAGGATAGCAACATAGCCCTGATAGTGCTTAACACATTGTCGGTGGTTCGTAAATGCTTATTGATTGATTGAGTTATAGTATGTATATATCTGATCAGAATATGTATTTGATCCTAATGGAAATCGTATTCTTATGAAGAAGCAACCTGATCTTCCCACTTCCAACATGATTTTTTAAAACATAAATACATGAATAATGGGGCAGCAAGGTGATACTATGGATAGAGCACTGGCCTAGAGTCAGGAAGATCTGAGCTCAAATCCAGCCTAAGACACTTACTAGTTGTGTGACCCTGGGCATTTAATCTCTATTTGCCTTAGCCCTTCACCTGTAAAACGGGGACATGCTGGAGAAAGAAGTGGTAAATCACTCCAGTATCTTTGCCAAGAAAACTTCATGGACAAGTCCATGGCATCACAAAGAGTCAGACACAATTGAGCAACTGAAAAATAACAATATATGAGCAATAGACTTATGGCGTTTGACGGTACTTGATCTTTTTTTGTGTCATAGACCCCATTGAGAGTTTGGTGAAGACGGTTAATAGACCTCTTCTCAAAATGGACTTATTCTCAGAAATATATTTCATTTCTTACATTCAGAATTGAAAGAAAAGCTAAATTTTAGTTAGAAACTGATGAAAACAAAGATTTAATTTTTCCCACACAAGTTCACAGATCTCTATCCATCAACCCATTGAGAGTCTGTGGACTCAGGTTAAGAATTCCTGTTCTAAGAGATGCTAGGGCTAATCTAGTCCAATCCTCTGTCTGGTGTAAATGAGACCCAACACTACTGGAAACTGTTGTATTGTTAAGCCAAAAACTTCCTCTTCAAAACAACTGTTCCTCAAAAAGAAGAAAAAAGAAAGCTTGGACAAGATGGTCGAGGTCATGGTCATATTCAAGTCTAGCTCCCCTCTTTCACCTTAAAATAGTAAAAAGTGGAGTAAAATAAGCCATGGATCATTGTTTAAAAAGGGAAAAGGAAAGAAAGAGAAAGGAAGGGGGAGAGAGAGAGAAGGAAGGAAGGAACTTAAGAAAAAAAGCAGAAAGACTGAAATGAGCAAACAAAAAAAGAAAAAAAGAGGACACAACCAGTAGGTATTTAAGGTTGTAGAAGATGGGGAGAGGGTGAGATGAAATCTCCAGAAAAAGAAATGTCCAATAAGTAGACCACAGGCACCAAAAAACCTGCATAGTAGGATAGGAGCTCTAAAAATAATTAAGGAGAAAAATAAGCAGGGAAATTAGATTCCTTAATGAACAATATGAAAAGATGCTTTAAAAAGCACTGACCATTTAGAGTAAAATGTGGGGAGAAAAATCAAGCAAAGGACACTGAAAAAAGAGAATGGCAGAGAGAGAACCCAAACATGCCACGATTTAACACCAAATGTCAGAGCAATTTTTAAAAATGCAAATTGGAACAACGCTTATGGTCTTCCAAAGGGATAGAGGCAGAAAGTTACAAAAGGCAGAAAGAAATTAACCTGGAAGTTCAGAGAGAAGGGGTAATGAATGCTCCAATGTGGCCAGACATCACCAAGGCCCAGAAACCCAAAGGAGCTATTGAAAGTTAATAATCATTTTTAGGGGTGGCAAGGTGGTGCAGTAGTTAGAGCACTGGGTCTAGAGGCAGGAAGATTCATCCTTTGAATTCAGATTGACCCTCAGACACTGCGTGAACCTGGGCAAGTTACTTAACCCCATTTATCTCAGTTTTCTCACGTGCAAAATAGCTGAAGAAGGAAATGGCAACCTCTAGCATCTTTGCCAAGAAAAACCCAAATGGGATCACAAAGAGTCACACGCAACTGAAATAACTACAACAAGGGAGAAGAAACAGCAGAATTTGAACCCAGGGACTTGGGTTCCAAGTCTATATGCTTTTTCCACTATTCAGTACTCATATGGGGTACAGTCACTGTCCAAAAAGCATAATAAAGCCTAAGGATTCCTGTAAGGGTCAAAGCCAAGAGCTACCTTGTTAATATTACGTGTGTGGATGTTCATACATACAAATGGGGTCACTTGTTCATAGCACAACCCATCTGCGGCATGGTTGATAGGGTAGGCCCTTGTGGGAAAAGGAACAGCTTTCCTTAGAACCTAAAACAACAAATTATCTTTAAAATGTTTTTACTGAATTGAAAAAGGAATTTTTAAAAAAAGATGAGCTTTTAAAGTAAGTTAAATTGTTAACATCGATGGTCTTAAAAAACCTTTAAAAATGAGTTGTTTTATAACTAGCTCAACAAAGGTAGTTTTGAAATTTTAAATTTCCGTGTCTTTGAAGACATAATTTTCACTCTAGAAATTTGTTTTAGATTTTATTTAATTACAGGTCACACTCTAAATCAAACTGTCTCTGGGTTTGGACAGGTCTTGACCGTCAGTTTATACATGATGCTTATAAATAAGCCCATTTCGGTCCATGAGCAGTAATTTACACACATACTCACAGGGTCTTCCCATAAAAGAAATATCAACAGAATGGATGATCCAAAGATTTCTTCCTTTTTAGCCTAGTTTTACTTTCCCCTACTTATATGGTAATAAGCCTTGACTCTACCTCAAAGGAACAACTAGTTCCCTGTTCTGCCTGATACATCAGTTCTAACCACACCATTGGATCCCCAGCTGTCTATTCATTTGATTGTTTGACCCTGAAGAACGACTTTTAAACCATTTCATCTCAGCTAATGTTCTAACTGATCAGCCTTGAGTTTCTATCAGCATATTTGGGTCTTGTTGAAGTATGAGGTCTACGTCTCCTATCTATGGGTTCGCTCTATCAGGAGGCGGTAGAGAGTGACTCTGGAGTCAGATAGCCAAGATCAGCATCATCACCTGTGGGACTTTGGAAAAGTCATTTAACCTTCTTGGCCTCAGTTTCCTCAATTGTAGACTGGGACTATCATGGAGCTCCAAATCTAGATTCATACACCTAAAACTTAATTTTTCTTACTGTCATTTACATCTATGTAAATCTTTATGAAAATATTCCCATGTGTACTCACCCTATGTTTATGGATTTATACCTAAAAGCAAATCAAAGTTTATTAATCATCACATCTCCCCATCCTAGGGATTCTGAATTCCCAGCAGTAATTATTCAAGCCCCACTTTCCATTGCTCACTGCTTTATTCCCAATCCCTTCAACCCAACACCTCAAGGATCTCACTTGTACTTTTCTTTGTATCTATCACCAAAGCTTAGAGAAGTACCTGGAACATAAGAGAAAACTAAATGTTTTTAGGCTGGCTGAATGCCCACCTTTCACACAAATGACAACATATAAGGAAACAAGGACTAAATATGACACACCTCTGCTACTGAGAAAGGAAACCAAAATCCAGTGTCCTGAGTGTGCTATGTTGGTAGTATCAGTGGTATCATCTTTGGGTAGAAATATGTGTCCTATAGAGTTTGGCTTTACTCTATACCAACATTATGATAGGTCAACCTCAGCTGTTCCCTAGACCTGAAATACTGTTTTCCAACACTATCAGTGCAGCTCTACGCCCATTTCAAATACCTCTTCCATGAAGCCCTCCCCAATTTCTTCTACTGGAAGTGATCTCTTACCTCTGAACTATTCAAGTGATTTGTCCAATAACTCACATGGTACATTTTCCCATACTCCCTTGTATTTGAGCTATCTCTGTCTTTCTTTTACCAATAAGCTTCATGAAGACAGATATTGTGTCTAAAGATCGGCAGAGACAAGATTTCCAGGTTGAAGGAAACCTGTGGCCATACATGACTTTTGCCACACAGAGTAAAGTTTTTGAAACTGTATAAAGTGATTTGGTATCAGGAGAAAGGACCAAACCTAACACTTTAGGCAATTATTTTACATCGAGGGTTTATTGCAAGAGGCTGTCACATTTGAGGAATTTCATCCAATCTGTATAACATCCAAATCTGGACAATAGTAAGATGTGTTCCATATAATATATAATAGTAAGCAGGTTTCTCTCCAACACTATTTAGGAAGATTAAAGGGATCTTAATATTTAGAACACACCGAGATGCCACCAGGAAGACACATAACACCATGCTAGTATGAATGTTGGCTGTTGAGTTGAACCCTTAGTCATAATAATATGGTTGAGTTCTATTGCTGGGCCAAACAGCCATAGAGTTAGACAACCAGAAGTCTTTCTCTAGTGGTTTGGATGCTGTTGATTCTACAGACAGAACATTAAGGAGGAGGGAACTTCAGAAGTAACATAGCTCAAGAAAAGGGGAAATTGAGGCACAATGAGGAAAGTAACCTGCCTGAAGTCACACAAATAGTAAGCAAAAGTGCCCATACATCAACTCCTGATCTCCTCACTCCAGATCCACTGCAATTTCTGCAATACCAAGTGCCTCTCACCTCTAATGTACAATTTATTGCCTGCACATTGGTGGAAACAGCACCAATCTTTTATAGGTGGAAATCTTCCAGAAATCTAAATAAAAATGAAAGCATCTAGGAAGGTAGACTGTGGAAAGTATGAAGAACATCTCATATAATTTGAATGAGGCAAATGATTTTAAGAGCTTTCATTTCATATGAAAATTCCACCTAGCATGTAAATCTATATCTCTCATCCTTGGACACTTCATTCTATTTGATATCATTTTCTCAGTTCAAAAGTATTTAGCAAAATAAGGATTTTTTTAATGGAACGTCTACTTTTCTAATAGGATCTGGCACTAAAAAAGCCATCGTGCTTATGGAATATTCATTATTGGCAATTTGGGGTACGTTTTCTAGCCACAAAAATTCCCCCTTGATTATAGTTTCTCTTAGATTGGTTGTAATGATTGTTCTTGGATCCTCTGAATTTGGTGGAGTTGGAGCCAAGGTATAACAGTATTCTGGTGGAAACAGACTAGCAACAAAGTGGTATATTGAGGAAGTCCAGGATGGAAGTAGGTCATAGGACAATGGCACACAAAATACAGTCATATGAATTTTTAGTGATCATATGATGACATTTTGTTTATTTTTATAGCTGATTTTTTTTACTTTTCAAAATGTGATATAGATGTCTTTTGTTTTTATATCACAGTCTGTAAGTGTTCAGACATAGCCACATGTTAGGTTTGTGACCTGGATGAGTCACTTCTACATACTAGAGGCAGTTCTTCATGTTCTAGTCAACTCTCAAAGAGAATTGATGACAAACATAGATAGATAGATAGATGATAGATAGATAGATAGATAGATAGATAGATAGATAGATAGATAGATAGATAGATATGTACACATACTTTGGGAGTCCATGGCGGGGAGAGAAACTTTATAGAGGAAATCTATTAATGATTATTGAAACTGTAACCCTTTCTAAATTCCACACTCATCATTTTAAAGACATTTATGGAATTGAGAGTTAGAAGTATTGTGCACAGAAAACAAGCATAGTGTGTGCAATTCTGATCTTTGAAAGCCTACCTTGGCAGTCAAGTTTCTCCATTATGTGGCTTCATTGGATAGAAGCCTCATACTAAATAATGACAAAGCAAAATGAGCATATTCTAATGTTCCAAAGAGTTAAACACTTAAAGATACATTTGTATGATTAAAAAATCAGTCTTTTATTGGCTTGTTTCAGAAGAAGCCTGAAGCAAAGGCTAACCATGTTTAATAGAGAAACAGTAGCACAAAACTTGGACAGCCCCAGTTTCTTAAGTGTGTACAGTTTGTACTGGCACGCAGTGGAAATGTAGCAGAAAAACTGAAGTTTCAGTTCAGAGTAGAGTTTGGGCCCCATAAAAAGCCCTCTGAAAACAGAGGAAATAGACAACTATGCTAAGATTTTCTTGCCGTGAGTATGTGATGTGTGAATTTAGTGACAGTAGCAAAGGTCTAATGTTGGACAACGTCAGTCCTAGAGAACAGAGACCCAGATTTTATAATTAAACAATAATGACACTATCGTAATATTGTTACAATAACTGTAATTATTACATTTACAGAAGACTTTGAGATTTGTACTTTCCTCAAACAACCCTGCAAGACAGATAGTGTAGGCATATTTAGTTCTATTTTGTGGATAATAGTAATAGCTAGCATTTATACTGTGGTTTAAGGATTACAAGGTGCTATTGAGTCTTGGCAAGGTTAAGTGACTAGTTCATGATTTCCCAGGGAATGTTAGTAGCAGTATTCAAATTCACCTCCCTAGACTCCAAATGGAGTGCTTTATCCACTAAGCCACTTTGACCACCAACACCGGGTCCTGAGATCACAATGACCTTAGATTAAAGTCATACACTACCTTACCTCCCTCAGGACTTCAATGATTCTTTTTTATCATGGTGGTCTATACAAGTTTGGTGATCATGTTCCCAATTCATGTTAAATTAGAAGCTGCTAACTAGGGCCAGAATGTCTGGAGGAAGCCTGTTAAAATCAAATATAGCTATTGCAGAGTTGAGAAGTTGTTCCCTGAGGCCAGTAGGAGAGAAATAAAAACTAAAAAACCAAGTTAAAACTGTATTACCAAGTACAATAATGGAAATTGAGAACAATATTCTAGCCATTAAGAAAAACAGATTCTGTCTTCATTAAACTTATCAGGAAGACAAAGACTCAACCCTAATTTACAAGATCATGGGAAAATACATTATGGGAGCTACTGAACAAAGTTTTTGGGTAGTTTGGATGTGAGTTCACTTCCAGTTGAAATATCAATAGATCTTTAAGAAGATCCAGAGTCATCTTTGGAAAGGTTCATAGGGTTATAGAATCATAGATTCGAAAGGCACCTCAGATATCTTCCAGGCCAACCCAGATGAAGACCAATCCCTCCCTATGTCTCTTACAAGTGGGCCTGAAGTCTCCTCTCCTCAAACTACCTCCAGAAGCCAGTCCTCTACAATCAAGGAAAATGCATCAAATCTCTCTTCCACATGACACTGACATAATGGCCAAAGTATTGGACTTAGAGTCAGATAGAACTGGATTCAAATCCCACCTAAGACACTTGAAAAAGATGCCTTATAAGTTGCTTAATTTTTCTAATTAGTAAATAATGTCTCTAAACTTCAGTTAACTCATCTGTAAAATTAAGGTTTACATTGGAATGTAAATTTGGGGTATATCTACCTCATTGATTTATCATAAATATCAGATGAGATAAAGTCTTTTGCCAACATTAAAGACTATATAACTGTCAGTTATTTTTATTATTCCTACTATTATTATTAGTTGGAGAGTATACACAACGCAATTGAGAAAATAAATGTCAAGTTTATGCCACATGAGAATTAGTTAAAGGGACTTGGAATGTTTGGCCTGAAGAATAAAAGGCAAGATTCTGTTTTCCAAGCATCTATGAATTAAGGAATCATCACATTCCTATTTCAACCAATCAGCAGACATACTTAGGTTTTAAAAATCTGTAAACAAGATTGTTTCTAACCTGTGATCCTTGACTCTTCAACAGAGTCAAGAAGGAAAAGCATAAATTTTCCAAGCCCTTGGGGGCCTTGAATAGTTGGAGATTTTTCAGCAATTGTCCAGAAAAGTGGTGAATCATTTGGTGGTGGAAGTACATCAAGAATCTTTTACACTCCTCATACCCTCCATTGGACCATGTCAGTGGAGAAAAGGGACTAGCAAGAAATAAGACATCCAACTAAGAGAATAAGGACATAGTGAAGACAAACAGATGGTCACCTGAGAAAGCAGAGCTTATAACTGGTAACAAAGACAGACACACATGGAAAGACATGGATACAAAAGGATTGGCCCCCAACTTTCCTTCAGGAAGCAGTCTGGAGGAGTGTGATCTCTTGTACCAGAGAAGAATGTCCACTATGAACTCTAGAAAGACACCAACTATTGAACCCAGTGGAGTTACTCATAAGATGGTACTTTATGAGTGAGAAAAGAGATCCTAGTTATCAGAAATCGTGAGTGGCCCCCTTGTTATATGTGGTCTCCACATCTTTGAGACCATCCTCTTAAAGGACCTTATATGTTAGAGGAAAATGTCCCTCAGAGATAGGTAACTACAGTTCTTGCTCCAAATTCTCAGTAAACCATCTGAGGTTACTCATTATAATTAATTAGGTAATTAAGGCAATTAAAGGTAATTAAGTCTGACTGTGCTATTGTCAATGGGAGCATACTGATGAGGGACCATGAGAGGCAGTGCTAGGAGTGGCCTTGGTGGTATCAACTGGAGTTGGAGAAATAGCCCTAGAGAAGAAAGTATATTTGAAAGACTGTCACATGGGCAACTAGGTGATGCAATGGATAGAGCATTGGGCTTGGAATCAGGAAGAATTATCTTCATGAGTTCAAAACTAGACTCAGATACTTACTAGCTGTGTGACCCTGGGCTAGTCACTTAACCCTTTTTACTTCAGTTTCCTCATCTATAAAATGTACTCCAGTATCTTTGACAAGAAAATCTCAAATGGGGCCATGAGAGTCAGACACAACTGAAATAAAGCAACAATAATAGAACATGGCAAAGAGACCATATTTGTTCTTTCCAGTCTCAAAGGGCAAAATAAGAAGGAATGGACAGAGGTTTCAAAGAGTCAGATTTAGGCTTGATGTAAAAAAAACAAAAGCTTCCTAATAACTTGGGCTGAATAAGAATAGAATGAGGAAGGGCAGAGCTAAGATGGCAGAGTGAGAACTCATACTCACCTAAGCTTTAAGATAAACTCTTTCATTTACTTCTAAAAAGAGAATCTGAACAAATTTTGGAGTGGCAGAATCCACTAGGAGAATGGCACTAGGAGAGTGGCAAAATCTACCCTGGCATATTTCCAGCCCAGGACAGCCTGGAAGGTGGATGGGAAGGATCTGTTGCAGGAAGCTGGAGGAGCACATAGCACACAGCACACACACTGTACCAGCATGGATCCACCATAGCAAAGCCAAGCAGGAAGCCCTTGGCAGTCTGAAGCAGCAGCAGCAGTATGAATTCTCAAACATATCAGCCCAGGACAGGAGTCCAGTGGAAGTGAGTGAGAGAAAAGCACAGAACCCCAAGTAACAGCAACATTGCTCCTGAGACTATCAACCCACAAATTAAATGTCTGTAAGTAACCTACTTTGCCTTCCAGGAGCCAAGATGGCAGAGTGATCTGTAAATGCTATCCCCCTTCCCTGCTGACCTTGAAAAACCCAGAGAATATTTCCCCAGGAGAAATACTAGAACAGTGGTATCAGTCAAAGGAGTAAACAGTCTCTTAGTCAGAGAGTCTAGGAAAATTGCAAAGGAGGGAGAGCTCCCTCTTGCTATGGCAAAAGGGGACCAGTGCAGGACTGGAGCTGTCCCAGACAACCATACCTCAGCAAACCTGGAGGAAATCTTTAGCCCCAGGGGAGTGGAACCTGAAAGTGCCAACACCAGGACCCCAGGCATGCCTTTGCACAGCCAGGGTAATTGGGAGGACACTAGCACAGACAGGGTCCACAAACTACTGAGCCTGCCTGTGCTCTAGCTCAGGAGAGGAGACCTCCTGTGGCCAGACCACCCCTCCCCAACACTTTGTGTAGCCAGCTCCAGGCTAACTCTAGGGAAACTCAGAAAGACTTCACCTGGCCTCTGCTTTGGCACACCAGCTAGCTCAGCACCAGACAAGCTGCAGCACTCTAGCTTCTAACTAAAAGAAGCAGAGGCCACAATACACAAAGCCTCAAGTTCTAAGTACAAGAACCATGGGACTGAGCCCCCTGTGCTCCAGAAACAGAGATCCACTCTAAAAGCCGGGTAAAGGGTGATCATCCTGAGCAAGAAGCAAACCAGAAAAGACAAGACCATAGAAGCTTACTATGGGGACAAGGACCAAAACATGATTCCCGAAGAGATCAGCAGTGAGACTGTACTCCAATCTGAAACCTTAGAATGGAATATGAACTGGTCTCAAGCCCAAAAAATATTCATGGAAGATCTCAAGAAGAATTTTAAAAGCCAAATTAGAGAGGTTGAGGAAAAATTGGCTAATGATCTTAAAAACATGAAAAAAGAATTCACAGAAGAATTTAAAAAGAAAATTAGACAAAAGGATAAAGAGATACAAAACCTAACTGGAAAATTGGACAAATAGAGAAGGAGATGCAAAAGTTAACTCAAGAAAACAATCTAGTAAAAATTAGAATTGGGCAAGTAGAAGCTAATGACTCTTTGAGACATCAAGAATCAGTCAAATGAAATCTAAAGAGTGAAAAAATAGAAGAAAATGTAAAATATCTCATCGGAAAAACAGCTGACCTGGAAAATAGATCCAGGAGAGAAAATCTAAGTATCATTGGTCTACCAGAAAGTCATGATGAAAAAAAGAACCTGCACAATATCTTCCAAGAAATCATCAAGGAAAACTGCCTAAGGTCCTAGATCCAAAGGTCAAAATAGTCATTGAAAGAATCCACCATTACCTCCTGAAAGAAATCCCAAACTGAAAACACCGAGGAATATTGTTGCCAAATTTCAAAACTATCAAGTAAAGGAGAAAATACAAACAGCCAGAAAGAAACAATTCAAATATCATTGAACTACAGTCAGAATCACACAGGACCTTGCATCTTCTACATTCAAAGATCAGAGGGACTGGAATATGACATTTTGTAAGGCAAAGGAGCTGGGACTATAACAAAGGATCAATCACCCAACAAAACTGAGCATAATATTTCAGGCAAGGAGATGGACATTCAATGAAATAAGGAATTTCCAGACCTTCCTGATGAAAAGGCCAGAGCTCATCAGAAAATTTGATCTTCAAATACAAGTCTCAAGGGAGGCATAAAGAGGATTGTATCCCAAAGAAATCATAAAAATGGGAAAGGATCCCACATGTACAAAAATATTTATAACAGCTCTCGTTGTGGTGGTCAAGAACTGGAAATCAAGGGGATACCCATTAATTGAGGAATGAGTGAACAAGTTATGATATATTAATGTAATGGAATATTATTGTGCTATAAGAAATGACAAACAGGAAGACTTCAAAGAGGCCTTGAAGAACTTATATGAACTGATGCTGAGTAAAAGGAGCAGAACTAAGTGATCATTGTACACAGTAACAACCACAGTGTGTGAGGCATTTTTCTTGTAGACTTAGCCCTTCACAGCAATGCAAGGACCAAAAAAATTCTCAAAGGACTCTTGAGGCAAAATGCCATCCACATGCACAGAAAGAACTGTGGAATCAGAAAGCAGAATGAAACAGAATATTTTCTATTGTGTTACATTTTGTTTTGTTTAGGTTTTTCTCATGGTTGATTTCTCCCATTCATTTTAATTCTTCCATGCAACATGACTAATGTGAAAATATATTTAATAAACATGTATGTGTAGAACCCATATAAGTTTGCATGCTGTCTCAGGGAGGGAGGGTGGAGGGAGGGGACAGAGAAAACCTAAGACTTATGGAAGTGATTGTAGACAACTGAAAACAAATACATTTTTAAAACTTTTCTGCTAAAGAAAAAAAATAAGAATAGAATGGGCTGATTCAGCCCATTGGGCTGAGTTCAGGATGAGGAGTGGTCCTTCACCCTAACCCCAGCAAAGGTTGAACAATCAAATCTTTGTATGCTGTAAAGGGAATTTTTGATCAGGTAAATATTGAAATAAAAGGCCATGGAGGTCTGTTCCAACTCTGATATTTGGTTATTCTTCGATCCCATTACTGAGCCGAAGGCAGGGAAAGGCAGTTGAAGTGATGAACTTTAGTTATGAGGACAAAAAAAATTCATTTATATTAAATCACTTACCAGATAAATAATGTATCAAGGTAGATTTCTAAGTGATTGTGTACTTGGTATATAAATTGGTATATAGATATCTGTTTCCAAGCAGTCATATGGCCTTGGATATACATACTCCTCTATGCACATCACCAGTTGGCTGTTTTTATTTCTGTTGGATATTGATAACCATCTTAATTTCACCTTTTGCTTTGGATGCACCGACCTAGCCAACAGATGGGATAGGTTTATCTTCAGTGACAAATTCACTCTAACTGCAGCTCATTACTGAGGGAGTATGAACTGCCTAACAAATCTAATATTGCGAAGGTCTCCTGACGTTTTAGATGATGATAATAAGAAAGGAAAAAGTAGGCAAGATAAAGTCATTTGGCTTTGCATTTGAGAAAAGATGGGAAAATCAATACCATATTTACAATATAGAAATAGGCTCCTTTCCCAGAAATGAGAAGTTGATGTTTTCTGCTTCTCGGATGAAAATACTTGTCACTTCTCAGGAGATTCTAAGCACAGAGAAGAGCAAGAACTCTGTAGCCCTGCCCAATGAGGATTCTAGGATGATGGTACATAGCAAGACAAGGTTATAGGAGAAACACTCCTAACTAAATGGGGCTAGGGAGGTATAATTGGTCTTACCTGAAAAGGACAAATGGACAAATGGATATGGTAACCTATCCCTCCCTCCCTCCCCTCTCCTCCTTCTCTCTCTCTCCTCTCCCTCCTCCTTCTCCTCCTTCTTATTTTTCCTCTTTCTCTCTCTTTCTCTCTCTCTCACACACACATACCCCTAGCTAACAAGACACAACCTTCTTCTGTCCTCTTCTTTCCTCTCCTCAGTTGCCTTTTATCTCCCCACATGTCTAATTCTCCTCTATTTCTCCTATAACTCTTAACAATCAACCTCTTTCTTCTACTCTATCATTCTCTCTTTTACTCTTGCTACCCCATGTCCTTCTTCCTTCATAGGTATAATTTAATGTATTCTGTTGGAGGCCCAGAAAGCTGAACTATTTGCTGTTCCTTGAATATAACATTCCATCTACTTTCTCTATGCCTTTGCACTGACTGTGAAAAAGTCAGACTAGATAAAAACATGGATAGATAGATAGACATAGAGAGACAGACATATAGATGAATGGATGGATGGACAGGTGGGTAGATGGATGAGTAGATGAAGGAATGGGTAGATAAATGGATGGATGGATGGATGGATGAATGGATGGATGGATGAATGGACGGACAGACAGACAGACTGACAGACAGACAGACAGATAGATAGATACATCAATAGGTAGATAGGTAGATATGTAGAGATATATTTATTTATATTCCTACTGCCTGTCATAAAATGGATGTTCCTTAAGAGCAGGGAATTGTTTGTTTTTGTCTTTGTATTCTAGGCACATAGCTTGTTACAGTGCTAAGGTGTTTAATGAATATTTGTTGATTAATTTATCTATCATCTCCCTTCTCCCTACTCTTCCCTCTTTATTTCTCTCTCCTTCACCTCTCTCTTTTTGACTTCTCCTCTGCCTCTTTTTCCTCTTCCCCCCTTCCTTTCCCCACAGTACTTCAGATAAGACAGAGACTAGTTGTGTGACGTTGAACAAGGTCTTTTCCACTGGGATTCTCAATTTCACTTGTTTAACTACACAATTTCTATGCTTTCTTCTAGTTCTAAGATCCTATAATATATAGATGGAAATTCTGAAGTGAAATAAGATTAGAATCTGAAGCACACGAAAAATTATATTTTCTGATGTTCAGCATAAAGAGTAGCTTAAATGTGTTACAGCCATCACTAATACAATATTTTGAAAAATTCTATTTCTCTGTTTAAAATGGAGTCCATATATGCTGTGAAAATCCTTATCCCAACTCCAGCACCTATTAGAAGTAGAGTTTAGGCACTGGCAGCAGTGGTGGTTTCCAGACCTGTCAAACCGCTGATGCCAGAGACAACTTATAAGGTCATTATGAAAGGTTTGTTGGACCTGGGTAAGAGAAGAGCACAGTCCTGTGCAGAGCATTCATCAATGGAGTTAGCATCCATGTATCCATCCATCCATCCATCTGTAGCTATCAGCCCACAGACAGAATGTTTGAAAGTCTCCTATTTTAACTTCCAGGAGCCAAAATGGAAGAATAAGCAGTAAGTCACTGTCACCCTCCCTTATAGACCTTGAAAAATCCAGAAAATATTGCCCCAAGAAAAATCCTGGAAAAGTGGAGCCAGCAGAAAGATGGAGAGCCTTTCTAGCTGCAAAGGATAGGGGGATTAAGGGGAAAGGTCTTTCTTGCTGTGTCTGAAGGGGACCAGTACAAGACAGGAGGCATCCCAGCATGCCAGTGACAACCCCCACCTCAGCAGTTGAGTGAGAGACCCAAAGCCTCAGGATGGAGAAACAGACAAGCTCCAACACCAGGCACACACTAGCCACCACCAGCTCTACCTCAGCACCAGATAAACTACTAGATCACTACAACATCCAGCTGCCAGTACCTGAGGCCCCAGCACAGAAAACCTGTAATCAGGCCCCTAATCTCCAGCACAAGAAGTCTGGGACAGTTCCCTCTGAGCCCCAGAAGCAGAGATCAAATTTAAAAACCAGGAAATAAAAGGCAAACAACATGAGGAAAAAGCAACAAAGAAAAATAATGACCATAGAGAAGTACCTTGGTGACAGGAAAGATCAAAGCACAAATTGAGGGGAGGACAACATTGTCAATATATCCACAACTGAAACTTCAAAGGGGAATATGAACTGATCTCAAGCCCAAAAAAACCTTCTTGGAAGAGCTCGAGAAGTATCTTAAAAATCAAATAAGAGATGCAGAAGAAAAACTGAACAATCCCTTTAAAAATACAATTTACAAAATGGGAGAGGGGAGTACACTTAAGAAAACAATTCCTTAAAAAGTAAAATTGGCCAAATGGAAAAGGAGGTACAAAAGTTAATTGAAGAAAACAATGCATTAAAAATTGGAATTGGACTAGTGAAGTTAATGACTCTGAGAAATCAAGAATCAGACAAACAAAATTCAAAAAAAATGAAAAAATACTCATTGGAAAAACAACTGACCTGGAAAATAGATTGAGCACAGAGCATTTAGGAATTATTGGTCCACATGAAAGTCATGATCAAAAAAGAGCATGTACAACATCTTTCAAGAAATCTTCGATGAAAACTGCCCTAAGGTCCTAGAAGCAGAGAGTAAAATAGTCATCAAAAGAATCCACTGATCATCTCCCAAAAGAGATCCCAAATTGAAAATGCCAAGAAATATTTTAGTCAAATTCCAGAATTTTCAGATCAAGGAGAGAATACTGCAAGCATCCAGAAAGAAACAACTGACATATCATAAAATCACAGTCAGGCTTATGCAGGATCTTGCAGCTTCTACAAAAGATTGAAGGACTTGGAATATGATATTTTGCAAGGCAAAGGAGCTTGGATTACAACCAAGAATCAACTACCCAGTGAAAATGAGCATAACCTTTCAGGGGAGGAGATAGATATTCAATAAAATAGGGAACTTCCAGATTTTTCTGATGAAAAGACCAGAGCTAAATGGAAAATGTGATCTTCAAATATAAGACTCAAGAGAGGCATAATAAGGCAAACAGGAAAGGGAAAAAATGTTATTTGGTAAAGGAAAACTGTTTACATTCCTATATGGGAAGATGATATTTATAACTCTTGAAAACTGTATCTTTATTATGACATCTAGAAGGGAAATACCTAGATGGAGAGGAGGTATAAGTTGACTTTGATGTGATGATAAAAAAACCTAATTAAATGGAGAAAGGGGATTGTAATGGGAGAAAAGGAAAGAAGGAAACAGAAAAGGGTAAATTACATCACATGGAGAGGCACAAAAACATATTATAGTAGAGGGAAAGAAGGGAGGAAGATAAACATTCTTTGAACTTTACTCTCCTCGGATTTGGCTCAAGGAGGGAATAACATACTCAAGTATGGACATCTAATTTACCCTATACGTAGTTGGAAGGAAAGAAAAGGGAGCGAGGAAAAGAAGGGAGGGAAGAAGTAGTAAGGGAAAGGGGAAAGAAAAGGTGGATCTGAGAGAAGGGAAGACAAATTGAGGGAGGTAGTGGTCAAAAGCAAAACTCTAGTGAGGAGGGAAAGGGAGAAAAGAAAAAGTAATGCACAAACAAGGGGTGGGGGAATAGGATGGAGAGAAAGACATAGTAATCATAATTGTGAATGTGAATGGAATGAACACTCCCATAAAACGGAAGCAGATAGCAGAATGGATTAAAAATCATAATCTTACAATATGTTGTTTACAAGAAACACATTTGAAACAGAGGGATACAAATGGGTTAGAGGCAAAAGGCTGGAGTAGAATGTATCGTACTTTAGTTAAAGTAAAAAAAAAGCTGGGGTAGCAATTCTCATCTCAAGGGGGGCAGAAGCAAAAACAAATATAATTAAAAGATATAAGGAAGGAAATTATATCTTGCTAAAAGGCACCATAGACAATGAAGTAATATCATTACTAAATGCATATGCACCAAATAGGTTAGCAGCCAAATACTTAGACAAGAAGTTAATGGAGTTACAGGAAGAAATTGACAACAAAACTATGCAAGTAGGGGACCTCAACCTCCCCTTCTCTGAACTAGATAAATCTAACCACAAATAAACAAGAAAAAAGGAGGTGAATAGAATTGTAGAAAAGTTAGATATGGTAGACCTCTGGAGAAAACTGAATAGAGATGGAAAGGAATATACCTTTTTCTCAGTGGTACATGGCACCCAGACAAAAACTGACCATGTACCAGGTCATAAAAATCTCACCGTCCAAAGCAGAAATGCAGAAATATTAAATGCATCCTTTTCAGATCATTATGCAATAAAAATTATATGTAATAAAGGGTCATGGAAAGACAGACTAAAAGTTAATTGGAAACTAAATAATCTAATCTTAAAGAATGAGTGGGTCAAACAACAAATCATGGAAACAATCATCTAAGACAATGATAATAATGTGAAAACTTATGAGATGCAGCTAAAGCAGTTCTTAGGAGCATTTTCATGTCTTTAAATTCTTACAAGAATAAAATGGAGAAAGAGGAGATCAATGAATTGGGCATGCAACTAAAAATGCTAGAAAAAGAACAAATTTTAAAAGCCCAATTAAATACCAAATTAGAAACACTGAAAACCAAAAGAGAAATTAAGAAAATTGAAATTAAGAAAACTATTGAACAAATAAATAAAACTAAGAGATAATTTTCTAGAAAAAACAATAAAATAAATAAAACTTTGGTTAATTTGATTTAGAAAAAGAAGAAAACCAAATTACCAGTATCGAAAATGAAAAAGGTGAATTCACCACCAATGAAGGGGAAATTAAAACAATAATTAGGAACTATTTTTCCAAACTGTACACCAATAATTTGACAATTTTGGTGAAATGGATGAATATTTACAAAAATATAAATTGCCCAGATTAGCAGCAAAGGAACTGAAATACTTAAATAACCCCATCTCAGAAAAAAAAATTGAACAAGCCATCAATGAACTACCCTAGGGAAAAGTCTCCAGGAGCAGATAAATTTACAGGTGAATTCTATTAAATATTTAAAGAACAATTCCAATACTATATAGGTTTTTGAGAAAATAGGTGAAGAAGGAGTTCCACCAAATTCTTTTTATGATACAAATATGGTACTACTACCTAAACTGGAAAACAAAGAAAGAAAATTACAGACCAACTTCCCTAATGAGTGGAGATTCAAAAATTTTAAATAAAATATTAGTAAAAAGGTTACAGCAACTTATCACAAAAATAATACACGATGACCAGGAAGGATTTATACTAGAAATGCAGAGTTGGCTCCGTATTGGAAAAGCTATCAACATAACTCATCATATGAGCAATAAACCTAACAGAAACCCTATGGTTATCTCAATAGATGCAAAAAAAGCTTTGAAAACATACAACACCCATTCCCATTAAAAACACTAGAGAACACAGGAATAGATAAAGCTTCCTTAAAATGATACGTAGCATCTACTTAAAACTATTAGCAAGCATTGTATGTAATGGGGATAAGCTAGAAACATTTCCAACAAGATTGAAGGTGAAGCAAGGATGTCCATTATCACCACTGTTATTCAACATGGTACTAGAAATGTTAGTGTTAGCAATAAGAGAAGAAAAAGAAAGTGAAGAAATTAGAATAGGCAAAGAAGAAACTAAGCTATCACTCTCTGCAGATGATATGATGATATACTTAGAGAATCCTAGAGAATCAAGTAAAAAAACTTCTTGAAATAATAGACAACTTTAGCAAAGTTGCAGGATATAAAATAAGGCCACATAAATCATCAGCATTTCTATATATTACTAACAAAGCCCAATGGCAAGAGATAGAAGGAGAAGTTCCATTTAAAGTTACTATTTGGGAGCCTACCTGCCAAAACAAACCCAGGAACTATATGAACACAATTACAAAACACTTTTCACACAATAAAGTCAGATCTAAATAATTGGAAAAACATCAGTCATTTGGGGGTAGGCCAACATATAATAAAGATGACAATTCTATCTAAATTAACTTACTTATTCAGTTACAGCCACATTGTGTGATGACTTTGTTAGACTTAGCTTTTCTCAGCAATGGAAGGTTCGAAGAAAATTCCAAAAGATTCATGATGGAAAATGCTCTCCACATCCAGAAAAAGAACTTTGGAATCTGAATGCAGATCAAAGCATTCTCTCTCTCTCTCCCTCCCTCCCTCCTTCTCTCCCTCCCTCCCTCCCTCTCTGTCTTGTGTTTATTTCTTCTTTTTCATGGTTCATCCCATTGGTTCTAACTTTTCTTTACCACATGACTAATGTAAAAATATGTTTAATGTGAATATATACGTAGCTCCTATATCACATTGCATGCCATGTTAGGGTGGGTTGCAGAGAAAATTTAAAACTCTAAAGTTTGTGGAACTAAATGTTGAAAACTAAAAATAAATTAATTTTTTAAAAAGTAGAGTTCCCAGAGTGTTCTAAGGGATACCCCTGAGAGGTCTTTAATGCTATTGCTTCAAGTCCTCCTTAGTGTTCTTACCCTCATGTGGACATAATATTAAAGAAGGGGCATTGTCAGACACTTAGCTGCTGCACCCTAAAGGACCTCTGCATCTGACTTGTGACTGAAAACTTCCATATGTTTTGTCTCCCCCATTAGAATTTGAGCTTCTTGAGAGCAGGGAGTGCCTGATTTTTCTATTTATAACCTTAGAGTTTTGCACATAGTAAGCACTCAATAAATGTTTTATTTATTCATCCAGTATTATCAGTTGAGAATCAATTTATTCCATCATCCTTAAGTAACTTTGAGGGAAGGGTAATCTGCTAAGTGAGCACAGTAAGAGGAGTTGGTACAAGACATTCTCTCTCCTTGTGCACACTCTCCTACAAGTACAGACAGGGTCCAGGGCAAAGTGGGCTCAAGTTTAGAGAGTACAAGAGACAAAGGAGAAACTTTGGGCTCCTGGTTGCTGGAAGCCCTTTTCTATCATCAGCATTTTCCCATGGTTGGACACTAATGGAAAGATGAAAGGTCCAACATCCTGCAGACCCTTCAAAGCTTGTGAAGTCTTCTTCTATTCAAAGAAGGAAAAGCCCTGGCCAAAGACTGTCCTACTCTTCCCAGTGATGTGGTTTCTCTCCAGGGATGTGTTAAAAAGTCACACTTGCTCAACTTTTGAGAATGAGACCCTTTTCAACTCCCTTGATAATTTGTAGCTGATCACTAGGGTGTGGTCTAGTTTCCTTGACCTGTCCAAACATGAGCCTTGTTCAATGTCATCATGGCTAAAATGTCTTTATTCCCTTAAAGTTTGCAAAGTGCTTTGTATTTATTATCCTGTTTGATTTCTCAACCAACCTGGAAGGCAAGTGCAATAATTATTCCCATTTTGCAGATTTGTAAATAGAGGCAGATAGAGGTTGAATGACCAAACTTGAACCCAGGTTTTCCAACTCCAAATCCAGTGATTCTCTACTATTCCAAACTGTCTCGCAAAATAACAAAATATAATACAAATTTGCAGAAATGCATTGCCTTTCATTATACCATTTAAGTCTCATAACAACCCTCTTAGGTAGACAGTACAAGTATTTTCATCCTCATTTAAAAGATGAGAAAACTGAACTTCAGAGAAGTTCAAATTACTTCATCGCTCAACTACTATATAGAACTTGAACCCAAGTCTACCATACACAAATGTTAGTCTACTGTACATATTACAATCAAATGTCAATTAACAAATATTTACTGAGTGGACTAATGTGTACTCTGTGCCTCACACATAATTTTACAATTAACTAGGTAGCAGAGGGATAGAACTCTAGACTTGGATGCAGGAAAACCTAAATTTGAATTCTGCCCAAAATCTTACTAACTGTGTGACTCTGAGAAAGTCACTTGCCTTCTATCTGCCTCAGTTTCCACCTCTGTAAAATAGGGATAAAAATAGTGTGAATCACCCAGGATAGTTGTGAGGATCAAATGGGATAATGAATGCAAAGCATTATGCAAACCTTAAAGTGCTAAAGAAATGTTAGCTATTATTATTATTTATAAAAGAGATTTTTTTCCCTCAACCTTTGATCATTGGTGTTAGGAGTGACTCAATGAGGAGATGACCTCCACCAATGGAGATCTATAACTATTCTGTGTCTGAGAGCCTTGAGGAGTTGCCTGAGGCACTGACAAATTCAGTGACTGGCTCAGGGTCAGGCAGACAGGTTGTGTCCCTGTTAAGGACCTGCTCCCTTCCATCCCCCCAGCCCCACTTTGAAAATCCAAGATGTTGGTGCTTCTCTCTCTGGTAACTATGTATGTGTGTGTGTGTTCGTCCTTCACTGCCGATGAAGACCATGCCATCAGAGAAATGATGACATAACTTGCACTTGACTTTGTTTTGAGGGAGGAAGGTCTGTGCAGGTCAGCAGCCTCACTTCTTCTCCAGAGCCATCTGAATCCAGTGACCAGATATTCATCAGGAGGACTGGAAATGACCCAGGATGAGGCAGCTGGGGTTAAATGACTTGCCCAAGGTCACACAGCTAGTGAGTGTCAAGTGTCTGAGGTGAGATTTGAACTCAGGTCCTCCTGACTCCTTCACTGGTGCTCTATCTATCTCTATCTCTCTATCTACTGTACCACCTAGCTGCCCCAACTATGTATGTATGTAATGATTAAACAGATGAATTGTATGTATTGCTTACAGTCAGATAGAAGCTCTGTGTATTGGTCTTTATTTCTCAGCTTATATTTTCTCTGTTGGTATACGTGACTAAAGATTTTGACCCCTTTTTAAGTTACTTTCCTTAGAAAAGCAGATCTAAGAACCTGGGCCAGCAGATCATTCTGGATGTACGTCAGGGTGCTTGCTGTTACATGTGGGCAGTATAAATATTTACTGATCTATTTTATAGATGAGAAGACTGAGTCTCAGTGAAGAAAAGAAGCTGCCCAAACTGGTTAATGGCATAGATGGGGCTTGAACACAACTATTTGGCCCCAGGCCTAAAGCTCTTTCCACCACAGCAGCAGTTCTATATAGGAAACATCAGATCAGATCTATTTTAGGGGTTTCATGGCAGCAAACATAATTCACTGCAAAGGGCTGTTAAAGAAATACTTCTTGTTCTGATCCCCATGGATTGGTCAGATGTCATGTAATCCATGTCATTTTGTACTTATGGAAACTTGGTCTTGTTCACATTGAGTTTCTGGCCTGGAACCCAAACTTACTTCTCTTTGGAGAGAAGAATGGACTGTTATTTATGACCCAGCAATGCAGCGAATGCCATTAGTACTGCAGCGCTGACAGAGAAAGTATTTTCCCAGTCTGTCCCTCTTGCTCACTCTATCCTTGGAAGGCTTGTTCCATAAATGGATGCAAGATGGTCCTGGCTTTCCCCAGAAGTGTAAGGCACCTAGGCCAGAGTGATGTTACAAAAACGCAGGCCCAAGGCTTCTACTTAAATGTTGGAAAGAATTAGGAACTGCGTTTTAATGAGCCTAGTTTTCTAACCTAGGGCTGGAGCTGATGGGAGTACATCAGTCAAAAGGCATGTTTTCAATGCTTACTCAGAAAGCTGTACTAGGTTATTGAGGCCCAGAATACAGGATAGAAATATATGCTGCAATCCCTGTGCTGGGGAAACAGTAAGGGAATACACAACTAGAAAAGCAAGAGCACAGAAAATAGAAGACAGAATCAGGGGACAACTTGTGGGGTATAGACAAGTACAAAAGGAATTCAGAAAAAGGAAGGATCACAGTGGGTTGTTGTAATCTAGGACATCCCATGGGAGAAGGGAGCACTTTAGGAGATCTTTGAGGTATGGCAAAGGTTTAACTAGGACAGAGCAGCCTGGATTTTGTCCCAGAACACTGAATGTGAATCCTTTAAAAGAAGGAAGGAAAGAAGGAAGGAAGGAAGGAAGGGAGGGAGGGAGGGAGGGAGGAAGGAAGGAAGGAAGGAAGGAAGGAAGGAAGGAAGGAAGGAAGGAAGGAAGGAAGGAAGGAAGGAAGGAAAGAAGGAAGGAGGAAGGAAGGAAAAAGTGAGAGATAAATCAAAGAAAGAGAGAAAGAGAAGGAAAAAGAAGGCAGAGAGAAAGTTGCAAGGGAAGAAAGAACATTCCCTAATTAACAAGAATTAGCTAAAATAGGAAGTTACCATAAAGTGGGCTTAGGTAAAGCTATATGGATGTGGTTATACCTGCAGATCACAACCCAACTGAAACAAGACTTAGAAAGTTGACTAATGCTGTGAGAGGTTAAGTGATTTTCTTTGTTACACACAAACATACAGGATTTGAACCCAGATCTTAATTTCAAGTCTAGCAATCTAGCTACAATACTATGCTCCTTCTATGGAAATGAAACGAAACAATCCCTGCTTATAATCTAGTAAGAGGAATAAGACACACACACACACACACACACACACACACACACGAACACGAACATAATACAAGCTAGAAAATGACTATGTCTCCGGCCAATGTCCTCTCAAGGAGGGAGGGGGCACTTCCAGTTGGGAAAATGACAAGATCTCAGCCAGACTTGGAAGAAAGAAAAGGACATTGCTATTGATATGATCTTTCCATTTGATAAGCATTTATTAAGCACCTCCTGTATGAAAAGCCCTACAAGAACCTGGAGTATTTTTTTTTAAGTTACTGCAATTATTTATTAGGCAATGAGGAATCATCAAAAGCTTTTATATTTTAGAAAGCATATTAACCACTTGGCAATTAAAAGTTTAATGGACAAAGTCAAGAATGATGAAGGTTTGAGACTGAATAATTGGAAGATGGTGAAACATCAATAGAAATTAATGATAATAATAGCTAGCATTTACCCAGCACTTTACATTCAAAACTGCTCTATAATTCTAATTTCATTTGATCTACATGACAGTTCTGGGAAGTAGGTGCTACTGTTAGCCACATTTTGTATAAATAAGGAAACTGAGGGTGAGAAAGGTTAAGCGACTTGGCCAGGATCACAAAGTTAACAAGTGCCTATCTAGGGCAGGATCTGATCAGGTTGTCCTGATTTTCTATCCACTGTACAATTTTGCTCTCTAGAAGCAGGCAGGCGACAGATCTCTGTTGAATTCAGAAAACGTAAGCAGAGACAAATCCAGCAGGCATTAGAGATGTGGGTTTGGCGCTCATGGGAGGGGCTGCAGATACAAATTGGCAGTTGCTTGCATACATGTGATAACTGATACAGTATGGTTATAGAAAAATTCCCATTGAACTGGAAATTAAGAAACCTCATCCCTGGGATCTCTTGTCCTGGCTTTGCTACAAACTAGCTTTGAGACCTTAGAAAAAGCACTTGGCCTCAATTTCCTCATTTGTAAAATGAGAAGGAAAATGACATAATTTGACAAAGTCTTTTCAGTTTCTCTTTGTTTGCTCTCTGAGTCTATTATGTTGAAAAAAAAAAAAAGAAAGAAAGGAAAACAGATGGGGTCCAGTCTCTACCTCTAACAAATCCAAGTTTCCTCTATTGAAATGAGGTGATAATTAAAGACGCTAATGCTACAGAGTCATAATTTTTTGAGCGGATGAGTAAGTGTATGTAGGGAAGCTCTTGCAGAATCTACAGAAAATTTTAGCTGCAGAGAAGTGAAAGTATGTTTTCTTCTTGCCTTTTTTTGTGACACCTAGGATTGCTTTTCCTGACCAATATAGACAGCACAAGCAGAAAAGTGCACCAAACTTAGCAAGCATTTATTAAACATCTGCTACCTGCCAGGCTCTATGCCAGGCTCTAGGCATACAAAAGATACAAGTGCCTGTCCTCAAGGAGCTTACCTTCTATTGAAAAATAACACATTTGTGAAAAATAACTCAGACATTAAACTACATGAAGGTTTTATACAAGCCAGACTTGGGGGCACAGGAGGGAAGGTGAAGTACAGAATTCAATATAAAGTATCTCTTCAAGAGAAAAAATGAATACAAAGTAGGAACTTAGGTGCCTTCTCTCCAGCACATGTTATCAGCATTTTACCCACCCCAGGCATTGGTCCCAGTCCTTCTTCAGCCCTCCTCTTGGCAGTAAGTTTTTTGTTATTGTTCAATCATTCAGTTCTGTCCAACTTTTCATGATCCCATGGACGATAGCCTGCCAGGCCCTTTTGTCTTCCACTATCTCCCAAATTCATGTTCATTGCTTCCAAGACGTTCCTACCCACCTCATCCTCTGCCAACCCTTTTTCCCTTTTGCCTTCAATCTGCCCCAACATCAGGGTCTTTTCCAATGAGTCCTTGTCTTCCCATTACATGGCCAAAGTATTTAAGTTTCAGCTTCACAGAAAGTAGTTAACAACTGAAACAACCAAAAGCCAACAACCAAAAGCCAAGGAACTGATCTGCAGATTCCAACATCTGGTCAGCTGTCTAGTTCTGATTCTGCTTTGTATGGAGACTTACAATAATTGGGGCTCCCAAAAGGAAATAGTTGTAGGACACATAAAAATATAGAAGGGAAAGTCTTGCCTCCCTCCTCATCTCTTCTTCGCTCTCACCATCCCTTCCTACTTCTCTCCTTCCTTCCTCCTGCTTCTCTCTTCTCTCTTTCTTTCCTCCCCATTCCTCCCTCTCTCCACCTAAGCAATCAATACTTCCTAACATTTGTGATGGCCCCTGGCTTGTCTAGCTCTGGCTCTACTCTATTACGGTTAGTTTTCCTCTCTGGCTTTTGCTCAAACTGGTTTACTTTTGACATGTTGCATACAAACTCATGACACAGTTTACATGCATTTTCAATTGCTCCTCTTTGCTTCCATCTTCTGTACAAGACATGGTATTCTTTTTCAGTCTTGATTGGTTGATGTATACCCACACACATATTGTTTTCTTTAGACAACACCCCCTTTCCCTCTTTATTGGAATTTTTTTTTTTTTGCTTCATAATTTCATTTCTGAGAGGTTCCCATTCCTCCTGACCTTACCTCCTCTATAGGATTTTCAACAGTTAGGTGATACAATGAAAAGAATGCTTGGTCAGGCATCAGGAAAATCTGAGTTCAAATTTGACCTTCTATACTTCCAAATTGTGTGACCCTGGGCAAGCCACCTAAACTCTATTTGCCTCAGTTTCCCTAACTGTAAAACAAAGATTATAATAGCATCTACCTTTACTCATTGTATGAGTCAAATGTGATATTTTTTGTAAATCACTTAGTACAATGCTTGGCACTTAGAAAATACCAAATAAATGCTTTTTCCTTCCCTCTTTCCTGTCCACAAGACTCCACCTATCCCTTCTCAGAAACTTTTGAAAGTGGCTGAGCCAAAATCTAGAGTCTGTGTCAGATGTTCCCAGTTTTTCCCTTCCTTCTCTGTCATAAGGAAGGAGTGATCACTAAGAAAGAAAGAGAAAGGGAAAGGAATGGAGAAGAGACTCTTCCCTCTACATTTTTCTGGGATGCCAAACTGTTTTCCATTTGGAGTCCCATTTGTGTAATATTCTAACATATATGTGTAAGCCCTGGATCCTTGAGGATTTTAAAAGAGGTTTTGATATGAAAAGAGTTTGAGGTACCACTAAAGGGAGAATGAGGAATGAACTTGGGAAGGACAACAGAAGGCGTGGAATGGAGATGGGGGTAAGGTAAGAACCAGGTAAATTTCCTCTGCTTCCAGCTTTTCCTGTGACCTGACAAGGATATCATGGCTATGTATGTAAGCAAGGACCTAAGGAAATCAGGACAAGAGACAGGAAAAGGACAATATTAGGGCCACCCTTCTCAAAATTACCCAATTCTTTACTTCCTTTGAGTGTGAGATCTTTTAAATTCAGAATCACTGAACTTTGGCCAACTTCTGGCTTTTCAAACCATTCTGATGCTTTATCATTACATGTATCCTCTCTCTCTCTCTCTCTCTCTCTCTCTCTCTCTCTCTCTCTCTCTCTCTCTCTCTCCCTTCCTTCCTTCCTTCTCTTTCTTTCTCTCTTTCTCTCTTTCTTTCTCTCTTTCTTTCTTTTTTCCTCTTCCTTTTCCTTATCTTTCACCCAGCCTAAACCCAACAGGGATGATTAGCAATTCACTAGTGTTTCCCGAATGCAGCCACATCTTCAAACTCACCTCTATTTCAACCACTCTCTTCACTGTTCTTTAAACCTTTCATATTCTTTTGACCATTTAATATAATTTACTAAGAAAAATAAAAATACTTTGAGTGAATAAGTTATTTTGGCCTTTATAAATACCCAAAATAACTATAAAGATTATATGAGAAAGATACTAACTGCATCCAGAGAAAGAACTGATAAATAGAATTCTATATAGAAAAATTGTATGTCTATGTGTGTATGTGTGTATGTGTGTATATATATATATATATGTCTATGTGTATATATATATGTATGTATGTGTAAGTGTGTGTGTTTCTAATGGTAGCCATCTCTAAGGTGGGGGGCGGGAGGGAAAAAAGAAATTTATGCAAAAATTTGTTGTATATGTAAAAGGGAAGTTGTGCATAGGAGATTTGCAATTTCATGTGTAATCATCTTTTTATTGTACTATGTTATGGAAATGCTTGTTTTGGTCCATAAATTAAAAATAAAATACATTTTTAAAAGCACAATAGGGTCTTAGTCCACCAGAAGACAAGGACAGAACATTCTGCATATGGAGAGTCTCTTGGTAAATGAAACTTAAAAAATCATTTTTGTTACATCTCCTTATTGAGACTCCAGGATCACACAGCTAGAAAGTATCTGAGGTCATATTTGAACTCGGGTCTTCCTGACTGCAGGTCCAGAGTGCTATCCAATGTACCACCCAGCTTAAATGCCAACCTAAGAATCTGTGATTTATTCTTTAGACCATAAGAAGTCATGGAAGGTTTTAGATCAGAGGAGTAATATGGTCAGAACTAAACGTTAAGATCATTATGAATGAATGAATGAATGAATGAAGTGAATGAAATGCCTAAGGCCCCCTTATTCTCTTTCCTATTTCAATAGAGTAATTGAATCTTCTCTAATTGAGATCTGATAGGATAATTATGAATCTTAATATTCATTTTTTTGAGTCTGCAGATGTGGTTATAGAAAGTGCAAGAGGTTTGACTGAACATAGAGGCACAACTCAAAACATATCCAAGGAGTTGCTTTTTAAAAGCAATAAATTCCAAACAATTCATTTTATAATAATATGCTCTCTTCTCTTTCTCCTTCTCACTTGCCTTTGTCCCTCAAAAATAACGGTAATATTAGTACATTATTGTTACATAATAACATATAACTGCTTAACTAAATAACTCCATTCATTGGACTCTGACTCATGAAGATTTCACCTTAACCCATTCAAATTCCTCCAAAAGCAGAGGATCTCAATGTGTTCCTCCCATATATCACCAGCCCCACATTAGTAAGGAATTCTGACTTCACAGGAGCACGATAGGAAAAACTAATTCAACCAAGGATATCCAAGGAATTAAGTATAATTACATCCACTTGAGGGTGGGAAAAACTAGGGCACAGAGTGGTTCAGCAGCTTACCCATGACTATCCAGTAAATCCATCTTGATGGCCAGGAGAGGAAATTGTTGAAATTCAGGATCCAAGCCACTGACTACATTACAAACATAATGCCTGAAAATTCACAGAAGGAGAGAAATGCTCGCATCGGAAAAGCGTGTTTTCACCACAAGACTTCTGAGATCATACAAACTAAAAACTAGTTAATACTTTTTCCTATGATCTGGTGTCAAGGGAGAAAAAAAGTTGGGGGCTAGCTCTTGTAAATAGTTCTTCCCTAACCTAATGAGTTTTGGGAGCTGTCATAAATAAAGACAGCTGGTCTTTAAGAGGAGATAACCTCTTTCCGTCTTCCTGGCAGCAAGAGGAAGGGGACTGGGGGGGGAGGGGAGGGAATGATGACTGAATGGGAAGAGCCACTCTCCAAAAAGCTTTGGTTCCCTGAGAGGTTGATAGCTAATTTTTATGATGTTACAACTGTGGCTGCTACTACTTCTACTACTTTACTATTATTACTAGCTATTAATAGCTAACATTTACAGAGTGCTTTAAAATTTACAAAGCATTTTAAGAATGTTATTTTTACTGCAGAATAACTCTGGGAGATAGGAGCTATAATTATCCCCATTTTACAGATGAGGAAACTGAGGCAGATGGCAATTAGATGGCATGAGGCCAAGTTTGAACTCAGGTCTTCCCAACTCCAAGTGTAGGATTCTATGCAGTGTGCCACAGAGATGAACGAGTTCTCTTCTCCAGACCATGCTTCTTCATGGTATAAAATTAACCAGGTATTCTCAAAGGCTATGGCAAGAGTGTTAAAGGCCTGGCAGGACCTACCATGGTATAAATATAAGCCCCACAAAAGTCTTTATGGCTGTTGCCTGAGTACCAGAATAACCAACAGTGGAGACTCTCCATACCAGAAGGTTGACTACTGGTAAATAATTTTGTCTCAGGATTTTGGGTTGTTTTTATAAGAATTTGGGTGTGGGAGGTAGATCCACAGTAACTACTAAGAAAACAGTGCCATAGCTAGCAGCAAGTCAGAGATCTATTTCTATTTGAATTAGACACCATGGTTTCAGGCACCTCTCTTAAGATTATCAGTTAGAGAGAAGGTGCCAAATTGAATGGATGGAAAGAATTTCATCACGAACTCACATCAGTGAAATCACAGGTTGTAGTGTGTGTGTCTGTGTTTGTCCTGAGAATGGGGCACTTTGTGTCCTAATTATGTTCTCTGACTCTGTCAGAGTAGAAGCAGAAGGGAGAAACTGGGATTTTCTCCAGCCCTGAGTATACTGTCAACATTCAACAAACAATTTCTAATGACCACTGGAACATGCACTTGGCTAATGCCCATAGCTCAGTGTTTGACACCATGACTCCTCCAGGAAAGCTAGGCTTCCAGGAAGAATTACCTCCTTCAGGCTGAAGATAACTCATCCCTGTTTATGTCCAGAAAATGTTTAGAAAAATGTGTCTAGAAAAGAGTAATTCCAATGGGAGTAACCATGGCAGTAGGACTGATGACATGGTCTTTGAGATGTCTTCTAAGTCTGTTTCCCACCTAGACAATGAATGGGAGCTCTGCTGTCCAGTCATTGCCACTTAGGAAAGGTGAATAAAGGTATGAAGGGAGCCTTTGGGCCACTGGAGCAGAAAGTTTTCCATTTCAATGCAACAGCTGCACACCAGATGGTCATTTGTGTGTAGACCAGGGCTGGGAACCAAAATAAAGCTCACTATTTGAAAGAAGAGGCAAAAGAGAATTTGATTACCCATTGGAAAATATTGCTTCATCATAGGGAGAGAATTCACTTCATCAATAATCATTGTAGAAGTAACTTAGCAATTTACAAGAAGTGTCCTGACCCCAACAAGGAAAACCTAGGGGTTGCTCAACCACAAAACTATTTCTCCTCTTGGACATTGGACAGTTGGTGGAGAATCTTCAGATGTCTCCAAGAAACACAGGATTGTTGTCTTGTATGTTAGAAAATCTGGATTCCTTAATGTAAGAGTTCACAGAACTTCATGGTTAGCAGAGAACTTACTTTCCAGTAGCTCCACGACGTAGATCGTACAAGCATTGCTGTTCCATATTTGACAGATGAAGACACTGAGGCCCTTGGTGACACAGTTGAAGACAAGGAATCAGGATTCAAACCAAGGTCTTTGGACTTTAAGACCAGTGCTCTCTCCTTTGCATATTGTCTCAGAAGCCACCTCATCCAATCCCTTCTGAACAGACAAAAATACTATGGATGATATCTCCAATAAATGTTCCTCCAGATAGTGCTTGAAGTCCTCCAGTGACAGGAAACATATTACCTTCTGAGGGAGCCTATTTCCACTTTTGAACAAATCTAATTGTTAGGACTAGATGGCACAGTGATTGGAGCACATGAGCACCTAGGTGACTCAGTGCATACAGCATTGGACTTGGAATCATCTTCATGAGTTCAAATCCCACCTCAGATACTTCCTATCTATGTGACCCTAGGTAAGTCACTTAACCCTGTTTATCTCAATTTCTTCATCTGTAAAATGAGCTAGAGAAAAAAATAGGAAGCTACGCCAGGAACTTTGCCAAGAAAATCCCAAAATGGGGTCATGAAGAATCAGGCATGACTAAAAAAACTGAACAACAACAAAAGTTAGGACTTTTATTTTATATTTTTAATTTTTCAATTAATAGAATCAAAATCTCTCTCTCTGCTACTTCTTAGTTCTGCACTTTAGAGTCAAGTAGAGTAAATCTAATTCTTCTTCCACAAAAGACCCTTTCACACACTTGAAGACAGTTATCACGTCCCCCCTAAATCTAGCTGCAGCTAGGTGGTAGAGTAGATAGACCACTGGACGAGGAGTCAGGTAGACCTGATTGCAAATCCTCCTCCTGACACTTACTAGTTTTGTGACCACTGGCAAGTCACTTAACCTGTTTGCCTCAGTTTTCACATCTTTAAAATGGGGATAATAAAAGTATCTACCCCACAAGGTTATTGAAAAAATGAGATATTCGTAAAGAGTTTTGCAAGTTTTAAAGAACTATTTATACTTATTATTAATTATCATGCCATTTATTCTCTAAATTTTTTGTCTCAGGAAACCTTCACACTCTTAAAAAGTACTGACACTCAAAAAGATTTGTTTATGCAGATAATGTCTATTAATATCTACCATATTAGAAATGAAAACATCCTAGTCTTAACATGACAACTATTCTGACTTCATGGATTCCTCCCCTGAAAGAGTTTTAGAGACTCCAGAGGTTTCTAGATCACGCTTTTAGAACCACTGCTCTAGATGAAATATTCAACCAATCAATAGTCATAAGACACACTCTCTAGGCTCGCCCCATCCCCCATCTTCGTTACTCCCCTTTTCATACACTCCAGTTTACTGATATCCTTCCTAAAATGCAGCACCCAGAATAGAATGGACTATTCCAATATGGCTGGAACTGAACAGCAGGGCTTTCACTTCCCTGGTTACAGACACTCTGTTCCTCTAAAACTAACATTAATGGTTTTTTTTAACTTCAATGTTATTCTCAGGGTTCATATTAAGCTTGTATGCCTCACAGTAAAACCCAGATCTTTACACAAACTACCACCTAACCACACCTCTCATCGGAACCCAAATATGGGACACATTTATTATTTCCTGTTAGTATCATAAGACAATACTGAAGGAAACCTTGTCATGTAGTTCTCACACACACACACACACACACACACACACACACACACACACACACTTTTTACAGTTGAAGAAACTGAGGGTCACAAAAATATGATTTTATGTGTCATAATCACTCTTTCCTTGGTGAAAATGATGATATCTCAACCCTTCCGTGTCTTTGACTCAAAATGAAACACTGAAACATTTAGTATAAGAAAAAGAGTGGCATGATCAGGCCTGTGCTTTAGCAACATCACATTGGCAGCTGGGTGGAGAAGAAAGGAGAGACTTTGGATAGGGAAACCAACTAGGAAGTTCTTGTTTAGTCCATGTAAAAGCTGATGACAGCCCAAATTAAGTTAGTGACTGTGAAAGAAGAGAGAAGGGGATGGACAAGAGCAGTGTGATGGTAGTGCTATCAACAAGAACTAGCAACAGATGATAACTGGGGTGAAGGATTGTGAGAATTCAAGGATCACCCCTATATTAGTATCCTGAGAGACTAGAAGGCTGGGGCTTAAGGTGATAAAGTCTTGTTGTCATTTTAATCTCACTTTGAATGAGTGAACTACACATGAGTATACTCTCCCAGAGCATTAGTGGTGAGACTAATCATAAAAACTTAACAATTTACAAAGGCATTTTATCCTCTAGAAGCTAGACAGTGTAGTAGATAGAGCACTGGACCGGAAGTCAGAAAGTCCTGAGATTTGAGATATTCATTAGCTGTGTAACCCTTGCCTACTTCAGTTTCCCCATATGTAAAATGGGGATAACAATAGCACCTACCAATCTGCATTTAAGCATTTAACACAGTGCCTGGCATGTAGTAGGCGCTCTGCAGATGTTATTCTCATGATTAATATTACTATTATCTTATTCGATTCTCATGACCCCTATAGGAGACAGAGCAAGAGCAGCAATGGTTCATTGCAAAAGAACTGGATTTGCCATCAGAGGACCTGGCTTGAATCCTGGGTCTGCCACCTACTCTAGGTGATGACCTGAAACTACTCATTTAATCTGATTCTCAGTTTCTTTAATCTATTGTGTTTGTCCTTTGTTGCCAAAGAAGACCACGCCATCAGAGAAATGATTACATGACTTGCACTTGACTTTGTTTTGAGGGAGGGAGGGCTGTGCAGGTCACCAGCCTCACTTCTCCTCCAGAGCCATCTGAATCCAGTGACCAGATATTCATCAGGATGACTGGTGATGACCCAGGATGCACTGGGAGACCTTGGACCCTTTAGGAAAATGAGGAGGATTAGATTACATCGGAGGTTGGTGAATTCGGGCCCATGAATTCATTATTTAAAATATTTTCAATATAACTGTTTCCCCTGTCATCCTACATATTATGTCTCATACATTAAAAGTCATCATTCTGAGACGGGGTCCAACCATAGGGACATAGGTTTTACCAGACAATGAAAAGGGTCCAGAACGTAGACAGTGGTTAAGGACCCTTGGACTAGATATCCTCAAAGGTCCCTCTCAGCTCTCAGTCTATCACAGCAGGTAATCAGTGCAAATAGAATGAGCCTCCTTCTTATAGATGAAACAGACAAAGTGAGGTAATTTGCCCAAGGTTGCCCAGCTGGATGGGGGCGGGGGGGGGTGTCCGGGGAAAGGAGGGCAGGACTTTGAATCCCATTCTATGAGTTACCAGTTCAACTCTCTTTCCATGTGTGACAAAAGTAACATTATTCATGGTGCATGCTGTGATCAGAGGACCATCCTGCTCACATTCTGTGTCTGAATCGCTCCCATTTCATCACAGCAGAAAGTAAAACATCATCATTATAATCCAAAAGCAATAATATGAATAGTTCCAGTTATGTGGTACTGCCTGCATAGAATTCTCAGATATGCAAAATTTGGTGTTGGTTTGTTCGAGTGCCAAAGATCTTCTATGATGCATGAATTATTTTAAAAGCAGCACATAAAAACATAACCCTTTCAGAAACATGTCCAGGGTTATTCCTTCCCACTTCCTCTGAAAACCCATCCTTCTTCTTCCTGATCTATTTTTCTGGGGTGTATTTTCACGCAAATCACTTTGGGGAAACTTCACTGCTACAATGTACCCTAGTAAGGGTGGGAACGGGCTGGAGCTGAACAGAGGAGAAACATAAACAGCATGAGCTTGAAGCAACAACACAAGCCTCACATGCTGCTCTTTTGGCTGAAAGCTAACATCCAGATTTGGGGAGGACTTTTGCGGCTGGCCTCAGCAAAGAACATACCCTTGCCTTGGTCTGCTGCAGGAGATCTAAAGCCAGGGGCAGCTCAGTTTGTTCCCAAGTGAGCCCCAAGATCGATGGATATGTCTCTGCCCTAGAGAGAGTGACAGAGGGAGAGAGAGAGAGAGAGAGAGAGAGAGAGAGAGAGAGAGAGAGAGAGAGAGAGAGAGAGAGAGAGGGAGGGAGGGAGGGAGGGAGGGAGGGAGGGAGGGAGGGAGGGAGGGAGGGAGGGAGGGAGGGAGGGAGAAGGAGAGAGAGGGAGAGAGAGGGAGAGAGAGAGGGAGTTTGACCTTTCTGCCTGGAGCACAGACTAAGATGAGTGAAGAAGAAGGAAGAGAATAGGATATTCCTACACAAATTCCACTGAAAATCAGTATCTAAATGGGAGTGATATAAATACAATACTGCTCATGAAAATGTATAGGTTTGATGGATGTCCATTTAAAATTTGAAAAGATTTCCTTCCTCTTTTATTTTCAATGCAACTTTATTTTCATAATCCAAAAAGTATGAGAGTATAGATGTTATTAGCTATAAACTAGCACAAGAGTGCTTGCCAAGAATCTGGAAATATCAGTCTGATTCCATACCACAATTCAAGATTTTTTTTGTTTGATTTTTTAGTGTTAATTCCTCTGGGGAGGAATATTCAGAGGGGTAAAGTGGTTCTACAATCCAACCAGAAGGAATACTACCTTCTAAAAACCATAACAGTTCTTTCTATACTTCCCTGGGCTTGGGTCAGCTTCCTTCTTTTCCTATTTTCCTTCCTTCTTTCCTTCCTTTTCTTCCTTCTTCCCTCTCCTTCCTTCCATCCTTCCTTATGCTTCTTTCTATATCATTCCTCCATTTCCTTTCTTCCTTCTTCCCTCTTCTCTTCTTTCGAGGTTCCCTCCCTCCCTCCCTTTGGCCCTAACACCTTCCAGTGATACTACAAATGACACATTGCTAATCTTCATTCCTCACATTCTGTATATTTGTAACACCAACATGGCAGTCGTTCTTCCATGTGGTCAAACAACAATTCACCTTGGTTTGAATTTGGGGGTTTTTGATTCGGTTCTCTTTTAAGAAAACAGTTCAGTGCCTTCTCAATTGGTGGGAGAGATACAAGAGGGAGAGAGAAAAATCTGAAAGTCAAAAAAAAATTTAAATGAATGTTGAAAACAAGAAAGCAGCTCAATAAGGTTGACTGCCTATATTACTTCAGCATTTCAGTTGAAAAGATTGGCAACTAAATTTTTTTTAATACTGTCCAGTTTAAAGTACTTTTACATCCATCATGACTATTATAGATCACCTAGAGGAAGTAGACAGTCCAGAGATCACCATCCCATTTTACAAAAGAGGAAACTGAGCCTCAGAGAGATGAAATGTGTCAAAGGTCATATGACTAGCAACTGGTGCTGGGTGTACACCCTGTCAGTCAAGGAGCTTTATTTGTACACACCCTTTGCTCCTTGTTCCTGCCAGCAGTAAAGTCTTTCTGGATCATTCTCATTCTCCATTCGAACCTCATCATCAAGCTCATAATTTCAGATGTTTAGTCATGGTAATCTGGTTGCCATCTCCAAAGCAATGGATATTTACTAGATATTTATTTACTAAGTAAACCAAGAGCACCAAGACATTATATCCCCATCCTTCAACCTCATACCAAGCCTTGTTCCCTTCATATAATGTTCTCATCTTCTATTTTTTACTCCAGTTGTTTGTACGTGACTACTAGATAGATGATAAGCTCTGTGAACCTAAGAGCCCATAGGTCCTTTGACCTCAGAGAAGAGAGCTGGGACTAAGGGCTCACATCCTATCCAGCCATCCACCAGAAAGATGGAACCTGCACAGAAAGCAACTTGTCATGCCCTGCTCCTCCCTACCACATATACCAGCCCCTTTTCCATCTCTCTCTTTGGGAATAACCAAATCAGTAGCATCATTGCTGCTAAAAGGGTACGGTGACTGTGTAGACCAAGACTCCCTTCATTAGTCAATACTCCCCTGCATGTACTTTGTGTCTCTTTTATTATATAGGTACCTTAATGAAAGGGACTATCTTTTTTTTTAATTTGCATTTGTTGGACACAAACACATACCACCTCCCTTAACCAATCATTTCTTTCAAATCAGGTAGAACCTTTCAGAGTCATAAGTCAGTCATGACCCCCATCTCACCATGTTGTCAGTAAGAATTATGTGATCAAGTTTGACTCCATGCTAATACAACATAATCACTGGTTCACCTTACTTATTACCAATACCTTTTTCATTTATGTATGGATATTTGAGAATTCCAGTTTAATGTAAGGAGAAGCTTGGTAGCCATCAAAACTGTCCAAAATTTGAACAGCCTGCCATAAAAGGTAATGAGTGAATGCCTAATCACCAAAGGGCTTCAAGTAGATACTGGATGACCATACACTAGGGATATTCTCCCAAAGAAGAATCCTAGTTAAATATGGGTTGGAATAAATGGTCCCTTTTAACTCAGATTCTGTGATCAAACAACTAAATTGCTAAACATGATATTAAGTTTATGTTTCTAAGATACAAATCATGTTGCTAATTTATACCAACATGCCAGAAGACCAACACTCCAATGGCAAAGTTACCAGAAAATCACAATGCCATTTGAGAAAGTGGAAGAAAGCCCAAACAGATTTCACATCGTATTTTTTAACATTTCTTCCTAAGCTATCAAAAAATATAAGAACATGTTGCTTAATCAAAAAGCCAGGTTAAGAAGAAATCATTTCCCACCCCCTGAAGAGCAATGGTTAAATAAACTGTGGTGCAAGAAGGTAGGGGCAGCTAGGGGGTGCGGGAAATAGAGTGCTGAACCTGGAGTCAGGAAGTCTTGGGTTCAAATCTGAACTCAGACTCTTACTAGCTGAGTGACCCTAGGCAAGTTAATTAGTCCTGTTTGCCTCAGTTTCCTCATCTGTAAAATGAAGTGGAGAAGGAAATGGTAAACTAATCCAGTATCTTTGCCAAGAAAACCCCAAATGAGGTCACAAAGAGTCAGACAAGACTGAAAAACAACTAAACAACAACATTAATGTAAGGTAATATCATTGTGCTAGAAGAAATGATCAGAGAAGCATGGGAAGATATATGAACTGATGCAAGATGAAGCTAACAGGACATGACGATTGCGATATAAATTAAAAGGTAAGAGCAACAAAACTGAAATTGGATTTTGTCACATTACAATGGACAAACTTGGTTCCCAAAGAAGAAATGCAAGAATGAACCTCCATCTTTCATTTACTAAGGTTGAACATGAAATAAATGGTCATCCTTGATGATTAGTTTAGTTGAACTGGTTTTTTCTTTTTTTTTTTTTTTTTACTTTGTTATAGGAATATTTCTAGGGCAAGTGAAGGGAGCAGTGTGTGGGGAAAAGAAGTGAGGCCAAGCACTCAACGAGCCTTCATCATAAGCACTTACTGTGTGACTGGTACTGTGATAAGCACTAAGAACACAAAGAAAGACAAAAAACTAAAATCAGAGTCATTTGCTCCAGAGAAGATTACACATTCCAATCTAGGGAGACCGCGCAAACAACTATGTAAGTACCAGATGAGTGGTGATCTCAGAGAAAAGGCACTAATGGCATTTAGGAGTAGAGCCTGGCTTGGGAAAGTATAAACAAAAGACATCAATAAGCACTTAAAAGAAATTGTTTCAAAGTCTCTTAAGTGCTTCCTTCCAGCATAGGCTAAGAATAAGAGCATTTGGAGAGAGGGGATCTGGGTCATTTACTACCTAAGAGACTTTAGGCAAGTCATTCAAACTCCCCTGGACAATTTCTTCATCTATAAAATGAGGTGGCTGATGTAAGAGATTTCTAAGACCCCTTCCAACTTTGAATGCTATAATCCTAGAATTTCTTCCATGAGACAGATTTTCCTCTGCAAATTGTTTTCCTGAAAAGAATTCAGTTCACAAATAGTACTGGATATAAACAATTCTTCCTTTCTGTATTTAAAAAACAAAATGCCCTTTACTGAATTGGGATGGTCATTTTTTTTTTCAATCCACAGAGATTAAGCAGCAGGTCATATCAATATTTGCAAACTCAGGTCTTTGGAGCAGCCAACCAAGCTATCCAGGAAAACGCAAGCAAAGAACATGCCCTGCAAAGGACAACATAGATCTTGAATGTTGCAAGAAAGTTCAGCCTATCCCAATGGGAAAATCTTCTCTTTCCTGCCTCCTAACTTTCATCTTCTCTAGAAAGTAGCTTCAAACAATTCAAACAATCCTTTACTCAAAGACTAGTTTAGCTAGATTCAGAAACAATCTTCCTCAGAATAACTAGAAGTTAACAGGTTTGATAATTCTATCTCTGCCTCTTTTGGGATCTGCTTTTGTGTCTGTTTGTCTCTTTCTCTCTCTGTGTCTTTACTTTCTTCCTCCTTTCCCCTCTCCCTCCCTTCTCTACCTCTTTCTTCCCATATTGATACCTGGTTTGAGCTTGCAAAACTTGTGAGTCTTTATGTCAAGGTAACCCCCCCCCCCCCAAAGGTAATTTAATTCCATCCTTGTTACGAGTGTTTACAAGTCTTTTCTCTGTAAGATTACCATTAAGAAGTATATTTTCAATTACTTTGGCAGTTGGTGTAGAATGAATTGGGGTAGGGAGAGTCTGGAGGCAGGAAGACCAATTAGGAAGTCACTGCAATAATGTAAGCAGAGTTTTAGTTAAAGTGGTACCTGTGTGAGTAGAGAGAAGGTGTAGGATTCAAGAGAGGTTGTGAAGATAGAAGGAAGAAGGGGGGTAAAGAAGACAAAGAAATATATTCTCAATTTGTAGACATCACTGATATATTTATAAAATTGTAATTTAAGAATTTCTCAGAAAGTTCACCTGCTTCCTAGTCCTCATTAAATATCGGTGCCAAATCTCAGAGCACAACTATTTATTCATTTTGTAGGGTTCAGTCCATCAAGCATCCTATTTCCCATTAATTTCAAACAGGAGACCACAGACTCATATGAAATCCAGAAACAGATTTCAGGGGAATCTATGAAACTATATGTAGAAAAAAGAACTCCATCTATTTTTAGTAAGCTTTGGTTTCCTCTTAAACCTCTGTATTTTATGTATTTAAAGACAATATTCTGAGTAGGGGTCTATAAGCTCCATCAGAATGCCAAAAGGCTCCATGATACCAACAAGATTAAGAAGTTCTCCTTGCCTTAAAAGAA
The DNA here is from genome assembly GCF_028372415.1 of Notamacropus eugenii. Classification (NCBI taxonomy): domain Eukaryota; kingdom Metazoa; phylum Chordata; class Mammalia; order Diprotodontia; family Macropodidae; genus Notamacropus; species Notamacropus eugenii. The sequence goes on along the minus strand of NC_092877.1, from coordinate 24,507,616 downwards.
ATGACGTTCCATGGGCTCCATGGAAGCATTTATTTGGCCATAGACTTTTAAAGAGAGAAATGCCTTTAAGAGATGTGGTGAAGCAACGTGGGCAGTGCCCTTCCCAGGGCTTACTGGTTGTACCGACTTTCCAAATGAATTACGTATTTCCCAAGTTCTCAAATTTTCTCTAAAATAAGCCTTCTGGAAAACAGATGAAGGTGCATAAATGAGTTATTGCTTGCTTTGCGTGTGTCCATCGAGAAGAAAACAGATGGATAAAAATTTCTATAACCACATCTGTCATTTATTAGAATATTTTTTTACTGCGCACCAATTTGGTTAATGAAAATTGACCTACAAAGACTGGGAAGTTAGCACTGTGCCTAAAAGAAACAGAGAAATTCTATCCCAATGGATAATTATTATAGTTATATAAGATCATTATTAGCAATAATAGATCATCTGTATATCGTGAACCAGTGGGACAAGCTGGCAACTATTCTCAGTCTTCCAATGAAGGTGCCTTTGGTATTTATAATTTGATACAGTTAATAATTTCAATATCTCTATGTCAAATGAATAACATATGTAAAGTATTTTGAAAACATTAAAATGCTATCTATCTATATGTAAGTAGATATATACCTATCTCTCTCCATATATGTATATATGGATGGATAAGCTTGATCATCATCACCATTATTGTCATCTCCTAGTGGCCTTCTGTCCTTCTAAAATACTCCTTGTTTCTGTATTATTTATCACTACTAGAAAATTTGCACCTTGCCTCATGCCATGAATTCTTCACAGTGTCCACTTGGGCCTCTAAACATTACTTTCCTTTGCTTGTCTTGTCCCTATGGTATATATGACCATGGTGGCAGGCGTGCTATCTCCCTGAAAGCCTAGCATGGGGGCTATGTATACAATAGGCCCATAATAGATGTTTACCAAAGGCAGATCAATCATTCTCTTATGCTCAGGGACTTTTTTGAATGACACAGGTGTTCTGTTTATTTTATTTCTAATATTAGAAGTAGATTGAAGAGATCTAGACCAACCCTCCACCAAATATATTTAATGCTCCCAGAGCAGTAGGAAAGATCCTTGGATTCAAAGTCAAGGATTTTTGATTCATGTCTCCATATGAATAGGAATTCTCACTTGGCCACATGCTACCTGTGTGCCCTGGGACTACTCACTTCACCCTCTGGACCCAGTTGTTTCCTTCTCTATAAAATGTAAAGCATGGAACAGATGGTCTCCAAAGACCCTTCCAGTAAATCATGGCTGAAGGATTCTCACATCCTGAGTTTGGTAACATGGCAATGAATTTTTCAGGCATTTTTGTTGTTGTTCAGTTGTTTCAGTCATGTCTGACTCTTCACGACCCCATTTGGGGTTTTCTTGGCAAAGATACTGAAGTGGTTTGCCATTTTCTTCTCTAGCTCATTTTAGAGATGTAGAAACAAAGGTAAACAGGGTTAAGTGACTTGCCCAGGGTCACACAGTAAGTGTCTGAGGCAAAATTGGAATTCAGATCTTTCCAATTCCAAGACAGATATTCTGTCCACTGAACCGCCTAGCTGCTCATAAAAATGCCATACTGTTGTTTGTTGTGGTGGTGGTTGATGATGATCATCTGTACTAGTGGAGAAAATGCTGAGGATGACAAAAATCACCATTATGTAACATTTTGAAATTCAATCCAACTCAATCCATGAGCACTTAGTGACTACTATATGCAATAAATTGCACTAAAAACTGGTGACAAAAAGATGAAACAAGTGTGACTACACATCAGTGTGAGAAAGGAAAGGGTCAACAGTATAGCTTTCCTTTCAAATTGCAGACTAATTTTTAAGAAGAAAACCCACTAAGCATTGTTCAAATACAATAGGACCAGACAAAGAATAAAGTTACCTGCCAGTGTTTGAATGGAGACCTTCTTTCCAAGAGCATAGTTTCATGGATCTATAGTTGCTTCAGAAGCAATCAGGCCTGGTCTCCTTATTTTGCAGATGAGAAAACTGAGGCACAAGGAGGCTACTTAAAGATCCAATGGATCCCAAGCATCAGAGACAGGATTTGAATTCAGTTCTTCAGATTCCAAAACCAGGACTCTTTTCATTACAATACAGTGCTCTCTGAAAGCCACCCATCATCAACAAACAGAAGCAACAGTATGATCCAGGCCAAATTATTACCATGTCAGCTCTTAAAAGAAACAATCTCTGGGCTATTGTATATTGTATATTGTATTTCCATGGGTCAAGGCTTTTGCTTTCCAATTCATTGACTGCGCCAATACATTGTCCAAGAGTAGACTTCAGAGTAATTATTTGGGATGGAACACGTGGGATGGCATTAGCGTCTCTGAAGGGATTCTTGCTTCCTTGCTCTTGGGGATGTAAATCAGTTGAGATCCAAGGTCTGGGAAGAGCAAAAGAAGGTTGTGCTTTTGGTCCAGCTGTTTCCCATTTGAAAAAGGCATCAAGGGTAGACACTGAGTCACTGGGAAAACATCAGGATAGCAAGTATAAAAGGACATGATATTAAATCACTCTGGCCCTCCTCCTCAACTTAAATGAATACCATTGTCCTGCAGTGGGGTTTCCCCTGCTCTCCACCGCCTTCCTTGCAATCTGTTGGTTGCCAAAAATCTTCCTAATAAAATGTTTATATTAAAAACCAAGACAAGAGCAGTATAATGCAGGCCGATGACCTCTTCAATTCTACCAACTTAAACTAATCCCTTTGTGACAACAAGTACATCTCCCCCAGGTAAAGGACAGAATTTCAATTCGATGCAACACACCTTCATTTAACACCTACTATGTGCCAGATACTATGCTAGGGACTAAGGAGACAGATAAAAATGAAACGGTCCCTGTTCTTAAGCAGAGTTTAAGGAGTTTACATTCTATAGATGAATGAGGCGTCCTGGTCAGGCCCGTTCCTGGAATGCTGCTGGAGAATTCAGGCCAGTCAATTACTTTTTATATTATATTTATTTATTTTGACCCAATCAGAGGGTGACCTCAGCCAAATAAATGGTTTAAGGTTATTTATCAGGGAATTGGCCAAACTAAACTGAACTGACCATTTTATCAATATGGGGGGAAGGGAATAAACATTCATATAGTTAGCACCTATGTGCCAGGCACTGTGCGAAGTGCTTTTTAAAAGTATTATCTCCTTTGATCCTCACAACAACCCTTGGGGTGTGTCCATATTCAGAGAAAGAACTAGTGGAGTTTGAATGCAGATTGAAGCATACTTGTTCTTTATTTTCTTTTTCTTTTTTTTTTTAATCTGTGTTTTGTTTCACAGCATGACTTACATGGAAATGTGTTTTGTACAACTACACATGTAAACCCTATGTCAAATTGCTTACCTTCTCAATGGCAAGGGAGAGAAAGAAGGGAGCAAGAGAATCTACAACTCAAAATTTGAAAAGAAATAAAAAGAATGCTAACAGTGTTTTTACATGCAATTAGGGAAAAAAAAATTAAAAAACAAACCTTGGGAGATAGGTTATAATCCCCATTTTCAGTTTAGGAAAGTGAGGCAAAGAAGGTTAAGTGATTTGTCCAGGCTCACACAGTCAAGTGTCTAAGGCTAGATTTCGTAACTCCAGACCCTATCCTCTATATCACCTACCTGCCATGTAAAGGTAACATCATAGGGTAGGTAAAAGGACAGCCTGGGAATCAAGAACTAAGTTCAAATTCCGGTACGTAGTAGCTGAATGATCATGGGCAATCCTTTCATTCTTTGTGTTGGAGACAATTTTCTGGCACTATAATTTTCAAGTGACTCGCCACGCTGCCCGGGATCAGACCAAATTCCATACACAAAATGAAATTACTTGATCAGGGGAAATTAACAGGAAGCCTCATTTGGCCAATAAGAATAAGCAAGGCTGGTAGCAAACTTGGGAAGATGATGAACTCTATGGTATTAAACCTTCCCTCTTAGGATTATGTCCAACAACCTCATTACTTTCCTTTCCAGGGTATTCTATACCCATTCTTGCTCTCAAGAATCTAGCCATTGACCCATTGACCATGACAAGTTGTCAATCTCTAATGAAAGTGCTAGCTGAGAACCTTGCTAGTGTATGCCTATGTATATGTTAAAATCATAGAGCAGTCATTGAAAATGTGATAACAGATTTGACTTTGATGGCCCTCTGATTATTAATACCCAGAGAGAGAGACATAAAATAAGGAGACGTGCTCACCAAAGACAATGGCTGCCATTATGGAGAATTTCAACAAATGGTCCAAATGGAAGAGAGTCTCCTCAGAGGTGCCAAGGTCCTCCAGATGCCATTTGCAGATCAATCAACCAGTTGCAAGTATATATTAAGAGTTTGTTGAGTACCAAGTATTATGCTAATTACTAGAAATACAAAGTCAAATCTATTACGCTCAAAGAGCTTATATTCTAATTAGAGAGACTAGTTGTACAAATATAGATATATACAAAGCAGGTAGGAGGTAACTGTGGTGGCAGGGGCTGGGGAGGAAGGTACAAGCATGAGGAGGTAGGAAGGGAAGGCAAAAGGCTTGAACTAGTCCTGAAGGAAACCAGGGATTCTAAGAGGTAGGGATGGAGAGAGAGTGCTTTCTAGGCATGGAGGATAACCAGTACAAAAACAGTGAGATGAAGGATGAAGTATCGTGGGTGAGGACCCTTAAGAATGCTAGTTCCGTTGGACTGGAGAGTGCATAGCAGAGTATCATATATAAGGAGACTAGAAAAGTAGGAAAGAATTGTACTATGTGCTTTAAATATCAAAGAAAAAGATGAGTGTTTTCAATGACATCCAAGCTTATGTCCAAAGCAAAAGCCAAACTTCATAACATCAGTATTCTTCTGATATGTTTTTGAGTGAGTCAGTGTGACAGAACAAAGAGGCAGCCAGCTTCATAGTCAAGGAAAGTCAGGTTTAATCTAGCTTCATACTTACCATGTGACCCTGGGCAAGTCTCTCAATGACACCCCCCAGCCAAGGCAACTATAAGACTGTACACTGCAGAATAGTTCTTGATCTGAAGCAAAAGCAAGAGTTTCCTGACCAGGGAGTTCTTACCCCAATTAAATTATAGGTAGAGACAAGAAAAAAATTCTTCTGGTTATGCTTTATGGATGCAAGTCATAGAATACAGTCTCCAAAGAATTAAAACTGAGCATTACCCAAAGGATCAAACTTTCTGAGAAGTCCACAGCAGGCATTATTACAAAGCAACATATCATCAAGCAAAAAGAAGCAGTATAAGAGAAAGAGAAACATATAACCAAGAAAGGAGATGGGCTGATCATGCAGTAAAAAGGAAGGCCAACCAATGTTCCATTAATGTCCATGTAATGTTGAGAGAACCCTGACATGACATGAATCTCCTGTAGAGTATTTAAGCATGGGCATGAACAAGAGTCCCAGAGAATAAGAAGGTCAGAATAGGTAGCAAGTTGTACCATTGGAAAAAATGTGCCACTGATAAGATTACCAACCTTTTCAAGTACCCAAGTTAATTTATGGTAGAGGGCTAAACTTCTTTCTCAAGGATATTTTACTGAGTCTTTGCATCATAAGACCTCCCAGCCAACTGACTGTCTTAGGCTAAATACATTTTCTAGGGAAAATCCATTTGGATATTGCCCCCTTGGAAAAGTCAAGTCAAGACAGACCCATATTGTCTCTAAATGAAACTGGCATTTGGAACACATGGGGTCATTTAAACACAGAAAACTTTTTTGCAAGACAGAGACAAGATCTATTCACATACAAGATCTTAAAGAGCAGAAAAACTGGGAATGATTTGGTGAGTAAGAGGAGGAAATCATGTTGGCAGGAAATTTTTAAAAAGACAAAGGGCTCCACCATTATTTGTCTGCTGGCACCAATGAGCTGGCAATAAAAGAATCCCAAACAGAGCATATTACGGAAAATTGCATCTGGAAGAAACCACAGAGCCATTGTTGAAAGCAATCTGTTTGCTTCCAGAAACAAGAAGTTTTTGTGTGCTTTTTTTTATCAGGGGTCTCCGGGCCACTATTTTTTTATAGTTTTTTATATTTATTTTATAGTCTCCAGGACTATAGATCTGCATGGACTTAAAACACATTTTAGACTTGAATCTGTTTAGGTATGCCTCCTCAACATGAACCCTCCTACACACATGTATCTACTAATTAATGGAAAAATTTTATTCTGAATTGGAACCTGATACTTTTGCCACCTTCAAACACTGAATAGCTTCCATTTAAATATTCATTTTTATGTTAACTAATTGTGTTAACTGATAGTGAAAGCAAAGGGACTTGTGGGAAGATGGCCAGCCAAGTTTGAAGCTTGCTTAGATGTAGTGGAGCCATATAAAGTAGTCCATGGCAGGAGCTCCAGACCTAAAAAGATTAAGTCCTTAAGGCTAAATTGGAACAGCTTGAGTATCCCACTTTGTATGGTAGTAGACAACCAAGACAAACAGTCATTTTTACTTCAGGCCCAGCCCAACAACCCAAAGATGTTTCTGGAATTGGTTTTACCCAAAGCAAGAACAAACTTACACGTCCACTGGAAGCCATGGGGAAATCTAAGATCCTTTGCTGCCACTTCATCCTCTTCCATCATTCATCCCACTGGAAAAAGAAGCAAGAGCGATTCACCAGTGGATCTGAGACCAATGTTGACATATGGTCTATTTCAGCTACCCTAGCAGAACAATTGCACTTCTTGTCTCTTTGCTATTAGAAATCATTGGAACCAAAGAGAAACTGTCAGGATCACTCAAAGATTTTAACTTCAGAAAAATCCAAAGGTTCCTGTGAATGTTTATTTCACCTTGTTTTTCCTAAGTATAAGATCACAGAATCAAAGGCTCATGCTGGACTATGTCAGAACTGGAAGGATCTTTAGGAAATGTTCTGTATTATCTCCTCCTTTTACAAGGGAAAGGAATGATTACAGCATGCTGCCTCTCTAGAGTGGTGCAACATAACTAGTGGCCAATGCTGTCAGGGAGAGACAGTCTATTGTCCCATGGATGGAATACTGGAAATGAAATTAGAAAGCAATCTCTGAAGCACAGCAGCTATGTGACCATGGGCCCAGGCAAATCTCCACAACTATAAGTTAAAAATCAATCGCTAATATGCATCAGTGCAGGGAGCTTCTACCGTGGGAACTTTACACCTATGAATTCATGGATCTGACCTACCCAGAATAAAAATAACAATAGTATCCCATACGCTTGCTACGAGGCTTGAATGAGATAATCAAGTATAAGATTCTGCAAATTTTAAATTGTATATAAATTGTATATAAAATTGTATTTAAATTGTATATAAAAGTAAACTATTCATGCTATTTAAATAACATAAACTATTATTTAAAGTGCTACATAAATGCCAATTATAATCCCCAACGTAGTAATTCCATATACATATATGTGCATAGACTGGCATAGAGAGTTATCGAAGCCTAGCATTCTAGAATGTTATCAATGGAAAGGTCTTTACAATCTAGAACATCTGCCATCCCAACGGGATCACAAAGATCATTTAGTCCAAACTCCTCACTTTACAGATGAGTAAGGTGAAATCTAGAAAGGGGATATAACCTGCCCCCAAACTGCACAGAGCTAGAGTGAGAGTGGGTCTTTCAAAGACTCTTTGATAGATCTTTTTCCAATTTGGCTGAATTAATCCCTACAGGAATGAACAATCCCAGTTGCTAGTTGTGTTAAGCAGCAATGGAGGGGGAAGAGTCAGCAAAAGAGAAGGACAGAGTGCTGGACTTGGGAGTCAGGAAGACTTGGGTTCAGATCCTGCCTTTGACATTTGGTGGCTATGTGCAACAAAGGACGAACACACACACACACATACACACACATCCACAAATCACTGGATCTCTCTGAGGCTCAGAAAGTTCTCTAAAACAGATTACAATTTGCATCAGATGAATCCAACAAGAGAAAGAACTGATGATCTTAATAATACTTTTTTAAATGCTGCATATGATGCAATGAATTCTGAGAGAAAAAGCTTGATTCCTTTATGCCATATATGCTCCTGAACCTCATACAAAGAGAGGCAAAAACAGTCCTAAACCCCAGGGAGCTCACATTCCAATGGGTGGACACAACATGTTGATCACTAGAAACACAACAGAGGCAAAGAGTAAATGGGAGTTAGTCTCAGAGGAAAGACCTTAGATGCAGGGGGAAAGAAGTAGGAATTGTCTTAAAAGGAAGCCAAGAGGTGGAAATGAGGCAAGAGATCTTAAAAGGTAACAAAAAGAGAGTCTGGAGAGTCATAGGAATGGTCAACGGAGTCACAGAGTCATGCTCTTTCCTGTAAGATGGGGGCATGTGATTACCATATGCAGGTGAAAAGGTGGAAAGTGGAAGATGGGGTGGGGAAGGTGGATTTCAACTCAACCCACTTCAATGAATTGCAACTCAATTAATTTCATTTTGATTTAACATGAATTCATTAAGTACCTGCCATGTGCTTGGCAACTCACAATCTGGCTGCATAAATGTGGATTAAGTCTCTGGGTCTCAGTTTCTTCCTCTGTGAAGAGGCAGAATTCATCATTTGTAAGACGCCTTCTAGCTCTACCAACTGGATCATAGATTCAGAAGGCAGCATTAGATCAAGAGCCAGAGGACCTGGCATCAAAACCTATCTCTGACACTGATTACCCACAAGACCCTATGTAAAATCTTTTCATATCTGTGAGCCTCAGTTTACCAATTTATAAAATTAGAGGGTTACCCTTCTCATCTCTAGGCCAAGCAGACACAGGAGGATGGATCTCTATGAAACATTAGTTCAACCCACCATTCACAGGCTTCTCATGTTGAAAGATCTAAAGAATTCAAATTGATAGCTCCTGAGACCATCATGAGGGTCTGGACAGGAGCAGTAACCTCACAGCAGAAATATCTTGTCAATCATTCCCTACAAACTCAGGGGAAGGAAAAAGATGGATGAATGAAAGCCCTGTTCTCACAGCTCTCAGGAAGTCATGGAATGATCAGCTGGGAGAGCAAAAAAATAAATAAATATAATCTTCACCCCCTTCCTCCCAATTTTACACTTCTAGCCTTGTCAAATTTGTTGGAGACTTCTTTGTTGTTGTTTTAAACAAAGATTGGAATAGCTCAACTGAAATCATATGATTGCCCTATAATTCTCAATTGCAAAATGTGTACAGTGGCAAGACCCAATAGAATATGAACGCCCCAAAATGCAGCAGGATAAAATGCTTTTGAACAGAGACACTTTCCAGGCTTTTGGAATGGAAAGTTTAGTTTACCTTTGCAATGAATTACCTACAAAGTAGAGAAGGTGTGTGACAAAAAGCAGGGTTATAAGACCTGAGTTCTAATCAAGCCACAGACACTTGTTGGCAGTGTGACCCTGAGCAAGTCATTCAACTGTCCCTCCTCTCAGAATCAGTTTCTTCAACTGCAAAATTAGGAGAAAAATACCTGGAACATCCTTCATTATGTTGCTCTGATTATCACAATATGAACTCTTTTGCAAACCTTAAATCACCAATTATTATAATAATAACTAAGTGCCACCTATTATTACTATTATGATGTCTTACAGCAAGGCAATACAACTTTGAGGGTTGCTTTTTTTTTCTTCAAATGCAATAGGAATTTACTGGTAGATAATCTCGTGTGCATACCCTCTCTGATTTCATTTTTAATACAATTCAGATAAGGGGCAGCAAGGCAGCAAAGCAGATAGAGCACTGAGCCTGGAGTCAGAAGCTTCATCTTCCTGAGTTCAGACCTGACCTCAGGCACTTGCTAGTTGTGTGACCCTGGCCAGGCCACTTTACCCTGTTTGCCTCAGTTTCCTCATCTGTAAAATGAGCTAGAGAAGGAAATGACAAACCTCTCCAATCTCTACCAAGAAATCCCCAAATGAGGTCATGAAGAGTTGGACTCCACTGAAAACCAAACAATTTGAATAAATGGGTCTTTGATCACTATTTGGTATGAATATTCACTGTGGAAACGAATTAATGGGGTCAAGCCTTATATATAAAGCTTGGGGTTAGATTGAACTTGAACATATTTCTTATACTAATGAAATTTAAGTGACCAGATATAATTCTAGCCCTGTACCTTGTCTCTTTGAGGAGAGCAGAGTGGCCTCTGGCTCCAGTCTCCTGCCTCCCTTCCTGGCAGGAGCTAAAACCCCCTTGGAGAAAGATGATGGGATAAGGAGGCAGAGATATCTATTCTGCCTCCCTTTGAGTCACACAGCAATACTCCCATGCTACAGATAAGGGACAGCTCATGCCACACATGGGGCTTCTTTACATGTAGAGTTGTCTACATGTAGAATCCTTTCTTAAAGAGATAGGGATCATACAGATTATGCTATAGTGGAAAGAACTGCTGGACTTAAAGCCAAGAGAAGTCTGGGTTCAAATCCTGCCCCATACACTTAGTGTATATAGTCATGAGCATCAATTTCTCCAAGCCTCAGTTTCCTTTCCTCATGTGTAAAATGGAAATAATATAATACAGTACCTAAAGGATGAGAGCTGAGGAAGAAGGGCTGGAGAATAGAGGTGGCAGCTCCTGCTAGTACTTAGAATAAGAGCTTTAAGTTTTGCATGTGCTTTTATGTACGTTAATTCATTTGATCCTCACAACCTTCTGTGCCAGTGCTTTTATTATCCCCATTTTACAGATGAGGAATCTGAGGCACAGAGAGGTCAAGTTCAGGGTCACACAGTCAAGAAAGGTCTGAGGCAGGATTTGAACTCAGTTTATCCTGAAGTCATTTCTTCTTCTCTATTCACCATGCCGTCAGGCTACCTAGGCTCAGGAGAGCTAGGAATCAGGTATCTGTTAGCCAAAGGAGAGGGATTCAAGATCATAGGGGGAAGAAAAGAAGCTTGGGACTTAGAAAGAATGAGGTGGATCAGTATCTTGTCCCTGTTGCCCTAGAATAGCCAGAGGAATGATCAGTAACCCTAAAGTCAGCAAACTCCAAAACTACAAGAACCTTAGAAATTATCTGTCCAGCTCCTACCCAGAAAATAAATTTTCTTTCCAACATGCCCAACAAATAGCACCCCAAATACTCACCCACAACATAAATGATGTTATTAGCAACATGGTTGATTTGTTTATCTTAATTAGATCTCTCATGTAGAACATAAGCTCTTTGAGGACAAGCGATGTTGCCTTTAAAGGCAAACTTCCTATCCCTAGTTTCTAGTACAGAGCCTCATACAAGGAGACCTCTAATAATTGCTTGGTTTTTTTAACCGAACATAATATCAGCTCTTAGCTTTTGGACTCTGTCAATTTATTTTGCAAAAGCAACACCCTTATGTAGTAGAAAATGCTTTCGAATTATCATCTGTTTTACTCTTGTACTTCTTAACATCTTTCTTCAGGTGGGTACATAATAGATCTTTATTAGTGAAAACTATTCTGCTTCACAAAAAATTTACTGACTAACAATAATAACTAATAACTGGTATTTTGAGCTGTAAGAACCTGGAAATACGGCTTTCCCCCGCCCACCAATTTTCCACAACAGGATATTAACATGAATAATTTCAAATCCTTAGGCCTGATGTGAACACTTTCAAAAGGCATTTAATTTTGTATGGTTTTATAAAAATATTCAATGTAAAGAAGTTTTCAATAACTTATATGACTCCAATTTTCCTAATGGACATTGCAAAACTCATATTAGGTTTTGAAGCTAAGGAAAAAACAGAGCTAGGCCAAGAGAAATGAAGAGTTGTGTGGGAAGTATAGATTCACATTTCCCTAGGTAGGCCAGTGCTCATTAAATGTTTACTGAATTAGGTGATGATTAATCTAATTCAACAAGAATTTATTAAGCATCTCTTCTGTGAAAATCAAATAAGACATTTCTTGCCCTCAGGAAACTTGTAATCTACTAAGAGGAAAAATATGAAAATTAAGATATAAGTGCAAAGGCAAGGTCCCAACCGAGGGTATGAGAGTCATTAGAGGAGGGGAAAGTTACTGATAGCTGTGGGATGGGGAGAATTTCATGGAGAAAGGGCCAAAGATTTTACTAGGCAGCACAAGCGTTTAAGTGCCTGCTACTTACTAGATACTGTTGGGAGCTGAGGACCCAAAGAAATAAAATTAAATCATCCCTTTGGGAGCTTTAAGAGGAGAAGGGAGAATATTATGGAAAATAGAATGTCTATTGCCTCTTATTTTTCATATCAGTTTTCTGTTTGGATGAAATTGCAGAGCTAACCATCCAACTCTCCAATTTGCCTGTATAAACAGAATACCTACATTTATTGACAATTCTCAGCAATGGATGCTAAACTTACATAAATACACCATAGAACTGTGTGCTTTTTCCCCCTTATGCTGAATCGTAGTATGGAAAATTCCAACCTATAAAAAAACCCAGGAAATTAATATCAAGACCCACAGTAATCGAACATGCTGATTTTAACTTGACAGTGGAATGTCTGTCTCTTCCAGAGGCTTTTGAACTCCGAAGTTCTTATAGCTGGCCTCCTACCATGTGGCTAATGTAAATGAGAGCCTTTGCAATCCCAGCTCCGTGACTTTCTGGGTAATGTTCTCTCTTTTCAGAACTTTAGGGCTCCATCTCCACCCACCAGAAAAATGTTTCCTCTCCCTCCTCACACTCCATTTGTCTCATCTCCCCACTAGATTATGAGCTCAGCAAATAAAAAGAAGTTTTGTCGTTAGTATTATTATCACATGCAAAAATCCTGTTTGTAATTACCCAGCTATAATATTGATACATATAAAAGAGCCATGTTAAAATAGATGTCATAGGTGTTATAAAGCACACCATCTCCAAGTTAGGTGAAACGAAAAACTTTTAAAACACAGAGATCTAGTAGAAGCAATCAAAATCAAGTCAGAATAGAATGAGGAGGCATCATCCTGCCTATTCCCAGAGTAATCTTGAAGATACCCTCAGCAGTCACAGAGAAGATTAACTTACACTTCTATACTCAAATTATTACAAAAGGCAATTCATCTATCCCTGCCTATACAAGGCTGCAGCCAGTGTCAAAATCCTGCTTGCAGTTGAATTTTTACTAGCCCCAAAATAATTTTTTTACATTTTAAAGTTTTATTGTATTTCAAAATGGAAGAAAAAACCTACTTGTGATATGAGAGACAATAGTTGCAGACCCCTGAATAAAAAAAAATAATAATATTACAATAGTGACTGCTCTTCATATACTTTCTATGTAAACCCCACAAAAAATTGAGATAATTGTAATGTAGTAACAATATTACTAAAGCAATTAATGTCTACATTACCAGCATGGCTGTACTATATGAAACTCTAACGTCAACTGTAACAGATATTGAAAGTATCCTAGCAAAAATAAGTTCAGTTGTAACATCACACTAGATGGTGCTCACGAGGACCGCTATGCTCTGCAGGAATGCGTGTACATTATATTCTGGGCTGGGGTATGTCAGGCTGCAATTGAAGGGTGGTGAGTTGCAAGTCAAGATCAAAAGTTCTACTGAACTGAATTTGTCTACTCCTCTCTCCTTTCATATTCAGAGTTATGGAAGAAAAGGAATCATTTGAGGATAACTGACAAGTCTGGCTGTATCTCACTGGAGATGCAGCTGTGATCAGTTCAAATTACATATTCCACAGGCTGCTGAAATATTAAAATGACAGGAAGCTGTTATTCCTCCATTCATCCATCCACTCTAAGATAAAGACACTCCAAGTGCAGGAAATATACGATTAATGAGCACTTAACTTACAAACGATCTCTACATATGACCTACCTCTCTCTATAGCCAATCAACCACTCAGTAGATATGGACATATTGACAGTCAGGCACTGACTTGCTACTCTGCATGGTTACTGAACCTTTGTACCAGGCTCTGTACAATTGCAGTAGAAGTCATTTCATCAAGACTTCCCCCCCCCCCAGCCCACCCCCACTTCTCTCCTATCAAAGCAATAGCCTTAAGAATCCTTCTTTCTTCCCTGCTTTCAAGGTCCTTCTAGTATTCTGCCAATGCTTCCATTTCCAATGACCCACATCAACATTACCACCACATCCTGGAAAACAGCAGCTCAAATCCAGGTAGTTTTATTCGTATCATTGAGTCTACTTCTGATGTAGATATTTGGGTGAACGCTTAAGCTGGAGATTCAAGTAAAAGGTTAGGTGTTTGGGGCATCCTTTGGTTGGGATTTAGCATATATTTTCCCATAGAAACAATGCTTTAAATGGTGATATTAAAGCACTGTTACAACCATATCCCACATAAAGTTGTCTACACAAGTGTCATATTATAACCAGCTCCCCTTTCAAGATGGTTCTTATTCTTAAATTCAGTCCCACTAAACTGCAATGCAATAGTTTAAGTCTTGTCCTTCCCCTGGTGGTAGAAGGGGAATCATGGCCAATACACAAATCAAAATAATAGTAGGAAAGCTGAGGAGGAAAGGGTAGTGAACAAATTGCAGAAACAGGGAAGGAGAGTTCAGGTAGATCATGAAGAGCTTTACTGAGAAGAAAGCATCTATTTAACCCGGAAGGAAGCCAAGGATTCTCAGAGGCAATAATAAAGGAATGAATTTTGTTGTGAAGCGCAATTTATTCATTTAAATGCTCAAAGGCAGCAAATAGAATATCAAATTTGGGAATGGTAGCTAGTCACATATGGCTGAAATGCAGACTGTTTGAAGTAAGAAATGTTTGGATAGGCAAATAGAAATCACATTAGGGAGTGTCTTAAATTCCGAACTAAGGAATTTACATTTTATGTCTTAGGCAGTGGGGAGCCACTAAAGGTTTTTGAGCCTGAGAGAGACTTGTGCTTTCATCTGAATAGATGATCGATTAGAGAGGAAAAAACAAGAGAATCAGAATAATTTGGAGGCTATGCCAGCAATTCAACAAAAGGTGAAGAGGGTCTGACCCAGTGACATCATAAAGATACATTAAATATTTTATACAAATAATTGACATAACCAATCCCTTTCTTTTTTTTTTTTAAATAGAGCTTAGATAGAAATAGTCTGAAGACAAGTCATTGAGCTACTGTTAGTTCTCTTTCTGTTTAATGTGTTGTAGACTATTATACAGATGGAGAAAATGATTCTTGGTCACTAAACAAGAGTAGTGCCTTATAAATTAATCTACCTCATCCTTTTTCCATGAGGTTTTAATCTGTTCTGCTAGGTCTCCGTATTTTGAAAGTTGTTCATTCCACATTACTTGGCAACTTTAAGTCTGTGGTATGGTAACAAATTTAAAAAAAATAATTGTTCTTAAGTACTGATAAATCAATGTTATTTCCAAGTGGATGATGTTGTTATTTACCTTGTTCTCATCTAATCAGACGAAATTCAGATAAAATGATCTGGAAATAGATCATTGCCATCATTCTTCAGGTCTGATTTTTCCAGTTTATTTTGCTATTAGATATAACGAATATTCTTGGTAGACCATCTTTTGCAGATGAAATGAAATCGTCTCCAGGACAATTCTGGTACACAGTAGGAAAACATAGTATGTGCTTCATCCTGTTCTCAGGGGATTTTGATTTTTTCTGCTAGATCTCTATATTTAAAAATTATATATATATAGACATAGAGATATATGTAGATATCTATATATATCTATATATATATATATATATATAGATATATGTAGATATCTATATATATCTATATATATATATATATATATATATATATATATATATATATATACATTCTTATATATGTATGTATGTATATATAGTTCCCTGTAGTTTGGAGATTATTTTTTGGTATGGTAATACCTTCTTAATTGCAGTTCTTAACTTTTCAGAGATTAATATTATGTCTAGGCTATTGATGAGAAATGGTTTTGTCTGTTTACAAATAAGACATCAAGTTAATTACCCACCATCACTATTTCTGGAGCCTCTAAACATCCCCCCCCTTCAAAAAAAAGGAGAAAAAGCAACCTGAGTGGTGTTGGTTTTTTTCTACCCCAGTTCCTTCAGGTTTAAAGTAAATGTCTCATTTGTCATTTCACTAGTCTATTAAATGAGATTTTTTCCTTGGGTATTTGGTTGCTGAACAACTGGACTTTAGCTGTAATCAATTACAGTCAGTACCACCATGATATGACATGTGCATTCCCCAAAAGTACCTGGGTAAAATGAAGCAATAAAAATCAGAGGCTTAAAGGGGGGAAAATGACGTAGGAGCACAACACTCAAAAACTCCAGTAGTCACAGATTAAAAAGCAAGATGGGAATCTGATACAGACAGTAGCACTGTTATATATGAGTTAAATGGTTAAGAAATATATAAATGCTACAATAGTGTTAGTAGCCTCAGGTTTCAGAGTGGGTTTCCATGGGCTGGGTTGGGGGGTGGAGCCATGGTGGAATGTGAGCCACCAATCTGGGGCTGGAGGCCATGGTGGAATGTGGGTAAGGGGTAGAGGTAGACCAACCCTCCCTCATCTATAGCTCTTTCTACATTTGGTTGTTGTCCTTTGTTCTCAAAGAGGTCAAAATGACATCACCATGATAAAGTGAAATTTCAGTGTGTCTGACTGAGGCTGATCAGACCAATATGAGCTTAGAATGCTCTACCACTGATTGGGCACAGATAGTCTGTGTGAATATTTGGGGTGGTTACTCCAAATTTGCATATTCTATATTTCCTTAGTGCTTTCTCAATTCTGCTTAGCTCATAGAGCACAGTACCTCTTCTGATGTGGCCACACCAGGCTGAGTGGTCCTGCGCCAGTGTCTCCCATGTACCACAGTCAAATCCAAAGTTCTTGAGAGAGACCTTGAGAGTGTCCTTGTATTGCTTCTTCTGGCCACCATGTGATCGCCTGCTCCATGTGAGTTCTCCACAAAATAGCCTTTTGGCAAACATACATTTTGCATTTGAACAACATGGCCAGCCCATCGGAGTTGCACTCTCTGAAGCATAGTTTGAATACTTGGCAGTTCAGCTCTGTTACCTTATCCTGTCATGTGATCTTCAGAATCTTCCTAAGATAGTTCAAATGAAAGCAATTCAGTTTCCTGGCATGCCTGCTGTTAGACTGTCCACGTTTCACAGGCATACAACAGTGAGGTCAGCACAATTGTTCTGTAAAACTTCAGTTTAGTGGTCAGTCTAATACCTCTTCTCTCCCATACTTTTCTTCAGAGCCTCCCAAACACTGAACTAGCTCTGGCAATGTGTGTGTCAACCTCATTGTCAATGTGTACATCTCTGGAAAGTACACTACCAAGGTAAATGAACTTATCCACAGAATTCAAAACTTTACCTTGAAAAATACCTGAATTTTGCTTATAGAAGTGGACATGGAAAGGGTCACAGTTTTTGAGATATTGTAAAGTGGCACCATTTTTATTGTTTTCACTATTTCTTGTAGAAGAAATCTGTCAAAACAAACCCAAAATTTGTATTATGCTCAAAATGTTCCCTTATATAGCAATCGCATTGGAACCTAGACTAGTATTATAGCAGAACTGACTGTACTTTCTTCCTTTCACAAATTGGACTTGTGCTCAGTAAATTTCTATTTCTCTGTTCCTATGAGAAGACGAATTGTACCTTCCCTAACTATGTCAATTTGTTGTTGTTGTTCAAGAAAACACCCAAAATGATCCGTGTTGTCAGCTCTTGCTATATTTTAGATTAGAGATCAGAGGATTTCCTGGGAAGGAAAATTTTTATCTTTCTTTGTATCCTTTTTTCTATTATGTGGCTGGAATCTTTGTTTCTTATACCTTCTTAACTCCCACATCCACTCCCCCGGGGGGGGGTCTAAGACTTAAGTTACAAACTTCCAGAATCCCTCTTGTTGGCTTCGTATTACTTCTTACTTTCTCGCAGTTATCCATGTCAGCCCAACTCCTTTTGGTGACCCTATCCCATTCTTCATTCATCTTCCTTTGTGCACTTTGGATTTCTATCTCTGTTGTCTAAAAACCACCATTTTTATTAGCCTTCTCACTAGAAATTACTTTGTGTAAACTTTGCATTTATTTATGTTTTCTCCTGTCAATGGAACATTTCTTGAGGGCAGGAAATATGATGACTTGTTTTTGTATCCTTTTCACCTACTGACACAGTAGATGCTTTAAGGGATGCTAATTGAATTGCAGACAAGAAAAGTACAGTACCATCCCATCAAGGCAGCAATAGAAATATTGTACTATCTGGTTTTCCAAAAAAGCAGGAGGAGTCTTGGCAGAAAGATATTTCCAGAACCCCTGATATACATCACAAAATATATATATATATATTTGGAACAACAAATATGACATCACTGAGTAATAGTAAAAGCTAACAATAGATACGCATCATTGGATTTGTTGAATGTAACCAAAATCCATTAATGTCCAGATGGAACCTATGAAATAGCTTAAGTACAAGAGTGAAAACAAATATCCTTCTACGGAAAGATTCACAATTTCGACTAACACCATGTGGACAGAGAAGCAATGATAAGAGTGAGTCAAGTAGATTTGTTTATAGACTGGAGTGATTTATGACAGTAACTTCAGGACCAGATTATTAACTCCAGAAAGTACAGATGGATAATTTAGGCTTAAAAAACCTGACTTGATTGACCAACATTTATTATGCAAGAAGAAAATGGTAAAAACCCAACATCTCACTGCAGTTTACCAACATTTAGCTCTCACTGAAGATAAATAATTACATGCAATTAGCAATGTGCTAGCAACAACAGAAGTTCAGAGGGCAAATTCCATTACTATAAATATAGACTTTAAAATGACCTCAGGGAAACTGAGGTAGAAAATAGTGGCTACTGTAGCATTAAATGGAATTTCTCTTTCTTTCTCTTGCTGTTGGGCTTTGTTAGTAATATATAGAAATGCAGATGATTAATGTGAGTTTATTTTGTAATCTTAAAGTTTGCCAAAATTGTTTATTACTTCAAGTAATTTTATTTTATGTTTATTATTTCAAGATCAGCTCACAGCTCCAGCAACAATGAATTAGTGTTCCAACTCTCCCACATCCTCTCCAACATTTATCATCTTCATGTTTTGTGATGTTAGACAATCTGATAGGTGTGATGTGGTTCCTCAGAGTTGTTTTGATTTGCATTTCTCTAACTAATAGGTATTTAGAGTATTTTTTCATGTGACTATAGATAGCGTTAATTTCTTCCTCTGAAAACTGCCTGTTCAGAACCTTTGACCATTTATCAATTGGGGAATCACTTGTATTCTTGTACATTTGACTCAGTTCTCCATATATTTTAGAAATGAGGCCTGTATCACAGACATTGGTTGCAAAAATTCTTTCCCAGCTTTCTGCTTCCCTCCTAATTTTGGTTGCATTGGGTTTGTTTGTTCAATTTAATGTAATCAAAATTATCGATTTTGCAGTTCATAATGTTCTCTATCTCTTGCTTCATCATAAATTTCTCCATTCTCCATAAATCTGACAAATATAATATTCCTTGCTCTCCAGTTTGCTTATAGTGTCAATCTTTATACCTAGATTATGTATGCATTTGGACTTTATTCTTGTGAATGGTGTCAGACATTAGTTTATGCCCAATTTTCATCACATTGTTACCCAGTTTTCCCAGCAGTTTTTGTCAAACAGTGAGTTCTTATTTCAGAAGCTGGGGTCCTTGGGTTTATCAAATAGTAGATTGCTATATTCATTGACTACTGTGTCTTGAGTACCTAACCTATTCCACTGGTCTACCCCACTATTTCCAAACCAGTTCCAAGTGGTTTCGATGACTGCTACCTTTATAATACAATTTGAGATCTGGTAGGGCTAGGCTACTTTCCCTAGCATTTCTTTTCATTAATTCCATTGGTACTCTGGACCTTTTGTTCTTTCAAATGAATTTTGATATTATTTTTTCTAACTCTAGAAAATAATTATCTGGTAGTTTGATAGGTAAGCCACTGAATAAGTCAATTAATTTAGGTAGAATGGTCATTTTTATTATGTTAGCTCAGCCTACTCATGAACAACCAATGTTTTTCCACTTACTTAGATCTAACTTTATTTGTGCAAAAAGTGTTTTGTAATTGTGTTCATTCATATAGTCTCTGGGTTTGTTTTGGCAGATAGACTCCAAGATATTTTATAGTGGCTACTGTAGCATTAAATGGAATTTCTCTTTCTATCTCTTGCTGTTGGGCTTTGTTAGTAATATATAGAAATGCAGATGATTTATGTGAGTTTATTTTGTAACCTTAAACTTTGCCAAAATTGTTTGTTATTTCAAGTAGTTTTTTATTTGATTCTCTAAGTATAACATCATATCATCTGCAAAGAGAGAAAACTTAGTTTCTTCTTTGCCTGTTCTAATTCTTTCAATTTCTTTTTCTTCTCTTATTGCTAAAGCTAGTATTTCTAGTATCATATTGAAAAATAATGGTGATAATGGACATCCTTGTTTCACCTCTGATCTTACTGGAAATGCATCTAGCTTATCCCCATTGCATATAATGCATGCTGATGGTTTTAGGTAGGTATAGCTTATTGTTTTAAGGAAGGCTCCATTTATTCCTATACTCTCCAGTGTTTACCATGGGAATCTAGAGAGCAATTTGGAACTATGCTCAAAGGGCTACAAAAATGTGCATACCCTTTGACCCAGCAATATCACTTCTAGTACTATATCCCAAAGAGATCATAAAAATGGAAAAAGGTCCCATGTGTACAAAAATATTTAGAGTAGCTTTCTTTGTGGTGGCCAAGAAATGGAAATTGAGGGGATGCCCATCAACTGGGGAATGGCTGAACAAGTTGTGGTATATGAATGTAAGGGAATACTATTGTGCTATAAGAAATGATGAATAAGAGGACTTCAGAGAAGCCTGGATGGACTTACATGAACTGATGCTGAGTGAAATGAGTAGAACCAGGAGAATATTGTACATAGTAAAAACCACAGCATGCGAGGACTGTTTCTGGTAGACTTAGCCCTTCATCACAATACAAGGGCCTAAAACGTTCCCAAAGGACTCTTGAGGCAAAATTCCATACACATATAGAGAAAGAACTATGGAATCCAAATGCAGAATGAGGCAGAATATTTTCTCTTGTGTTATGTTTTATTTTGGTTTGTTTTTTCTCATGGTTTCTCTCATTCATTTTAATTCTTCTATGCAACATAACTAATGTGAAAATATGAAGAAAAAAAGAAAAGTGAAGTGATTTGCTTAAAGTCACACAGAGTGGGAAAAACAGGAGTTTCAATTTTAGATAAGGGAGCACGCTAATCCAGCACTCTATTTCCACTACCCCACTCTACCTCTCTTTCTGTCTTTTAACAGACTGGCTTTTATTTCTTAAAAGTTTCACTTTCAATACGCTAAGCACAATGATTACTCTGTAAACTTTGTTGATTACCTGTTGACTAATACACAGAGCAATGAGGTATAATGAAAAAGTATATTGGATACTAAATTAGGAAGTTCTGGGTTCTAATCCTGGCTCTGTCTATGGTTTACTGGGCAAACTTGGGTAAATAATGACACTTCTCTGCACTTATATTTCCACATCTGTACAATGAGGATTATAACATATTTTCCACCCCCACATTATTTTGCAACTGAGTTTTCCCGTGTGTAAAATGCAAGCATTGGAATAGGTAATTTTTGAAGTCCCTTCTGAGTCAAAGCATCTTAGATTTAGTGCGCAGGGACCTTTGAGGTCCCTACAATCTTGTGAGTCTGGAAAGATTTCATGGAGAGGGAGTCTATGTCCCTAGGTAAAATGGATCACAGAAAATTCTTTCTTTCCTCATTGGTTTGTATCATCCATTTTGACCCAGGCCAGTTGCCTATGTCCTTTGTTACAGTCCAGGAAAAGTAGGGTTGAAGTCCCTTCATCCCCCAGCCAGGTCTCTTGGAGGAAAGTATGTAGTTTGCTTCCCCAAAACCCTGGGAAAATATGGCAGACCATTATGACTGATATAAACACACAAAAAACTAGTTGAGCCCTATGTCTTCCCAATGCCGAACATCTGGATTAAAAACTGGAAAATTTCATCAATCATTTGGACATTTCCAAACATCCAGATGTTTGGCATCAAGAAGGCAGAATGTCCAAATGATTGCCTGAATTCTTCATTTTTCATCCAGGTGTTTGATGTCATGTAGACACATATTCAATTGGAGTAAACAGAAATTAATGTGAAGAATGGTTCCTAGAACAGTACACTGATGGGAGGAGCTCCAAAAGTATTCAAGTTCAGGGGAAGAAACAGAATAATGGCAAAAATCATCATTTTGGGGGGTGCAGGGGGCTTTTCATGGCACAAGAAATCAGAGTGGAGAAGGAAGTGGGACAGTCCATCAGCAGACAGATTTCAGCTTAAACAATATAACCATGTGATAGATGTAGAAATTTAAAAGTGGAGGAAACTTCTCTCAAGAATCTTAATCTAGAAGCTTTGTCAGATGAATAGAGACACCATAGTTTACATAACAGAAACTGCTTTAACCATCAGTAACAAACTGAATGGTTTTGGGTCAAAGACTTGTCTCCTGTGTCTTAGCATTCCCATCTGTAAAATGGGAATGATCCCAAAAGTTTGACTGATTGTATGGGACTGTTGTAAATATAAGTTGAGCTAAAGAATCATAAAAGTACAGAATTTCAGAGTTGAAGGGACCTCAGAAGTCACAAGTTTATTCTATTTCTGGTCAGGAATTCCTTTTACAATAACAGATTTGAAGCCATATAAAGTTTTGAGCTGAGTTTTGTTGTCACTGTTGCTGTTGTTTCTTTCAAACAAGATATATTTTTGAAGTTTGCTTTAAAAAATATATTCTTCTAAAACAAATTCATCTCAAGTCAGCAATCAATAGACCATATCAAATAGAACAGAAGTAAGCTGATTGAAGGGAAAGACTGTTCCATTTTTGCTTTTGTTTTTGTTTTTGTTTGGGGGTTTGTGTATGTGTGTATTTCTATACATGGAAACTATTTACAAAGTGCCAGGGAAATAATAAAATAACAGCAATGATGATTATGATGATGATGATGATGTATACTAATACATATATGTATATATCATTCTGAGGTCTACAAAGCACTTTACACATGTCACAGCCACCTTGGGAGGAAGGCAGCATTATTATTCTCATTTATAGATGAGGAAACTAGAGCTGAGTTTAAATGACTTGCCCAGGAGTCAAGGAGCTAGTAAGTGTCTGAAATAGAATTTGATCTTAGCTCTTCCTGATTTCCATTCCTAAAGCTTTATCTGGTAATCAAAGAAAAGATTTTTTGCACTTGCAAGAGCAAAGCAGAGCTCTATAGTAGGAGAGATTCTAACATTAACAAGATACAGCCTCCTGCCCTAATGGAACTTATTTGAGTATAGAAGAATACATAAATGAACATCTAATTACAATTATAATGATCATATAATTCTATTACAGTTGTTGTTCAGTTACTTAGTCATGACCAACTCTTTGTGACCCCATGGGATGGGTGGTTCTTGGCAGAGATACTGGAGTGGTTTGCCATTTCCTTCTCCAGTGGATAAAGACAAACAAAGGTTAAGTGGCTTGCCTAGTGTCACACAGCTAGTAAGTGTCTAAAACCGAATTTGAACTCAGGTCTTCCTGACTCCAGATGCAATCACTGAGCCATGTAGCTGCTTCTTATATTACATATATACATATACACATACATATATGCATACATACATATACACATATATGTATGCATGTATGTACATATATATATATAATTATATACTGATCATAGGACCAGAATAGAATCTGATTAAGAGCAGAAAAGGAACACAAAGTGTTGTCTACATGGCAGACACCTTGGTACAGCACAGAGAAAGCTGATTTTGAAGTCTAATGACTAGGGATCCCAGTCTGGCTCTTCCATTTCTGCCCGTGCGACTTTGGAAAAGTGACAACCTCTCTAGGCCTCGTTTTCTCTTGTGTAAAATGAGGGAGTTGGACCAAATGGTTTCAAAACTTCTGGTTGTAAACCTATGGTCTTTTGATCTTGAAATCTCAGACTACTTTTGGCCAGGTTGATTAAGGAAAGCTTCATGGTGGAGGTGGCATTTTGAGCTGGGCTTCAAAGGATGAGTGGTATTTCAGTTGGTTACAGAGCGGGGAAAGGAGGGATGGCATTCCAGGCGTGAGAGAGAAAATAGACATGTCGGGGTTTGTCTTTGGCTTTTTTCTTAAAAAGGAAATACTCCCATTGCCATCTTACACAGAACCCTGGTGGAATTCCCTTCTCTAGCTCCTATTTTTTAAACCAAACAGCATTTAAGCCAAACAGCATAAACCAAAGTGTCTCCTGTCCTCTCTTGCTGATGAGTAGTAAGGTCCTTTGCCTTTAATTCCTAAATTCTCATGCAATCTGTCATTTCCCTGCCTTCTGACTGAGTCCCAGAGACTCAGGTATAAATGCAAAAATAGAATTGTTGAGAAGATTCAGTCTAACTGACAACTAAGTGGAGAAGCAGGATTTCTGCAGAGAAGGAAGACATCAGGGGACAGTTTGTTTTCTCCAACTCATGGTTTGGGTTGGAAAATTCTCGGAGTTCACTAGCTGCCAAGTCCTGCCTTTTCCTATTTTCAAGTTAAAACTCTACTGGACACGTTCACTCACATTCATTTTTTTTTTTTAAATGAAGAAAAAGAGACCCTGTAGCTTTAATAACGGAGACCTGGTGAAAGGATTTGTTCCAAACTTGTTCCTTGGCTTCTAAGTGACGAAACCCTGCTGTAATTTGAGAGCCTGGAGATCCTAAGGATATCATTAGCCAAAGGAAAAGCTCTGCATTACCAATCCAGGAGTTGCGGCCCAAAGACCCAGACAGGACTATCTGATTGCAAGACTCCTTCCCTTTCTTCCTGATTTTCTTTTCTTCAGCTCAGCTGCCTGCTCCATCTCCTAGCAAGAAAGGACCAGTTGCAGAGTGGGCACAGGGAATCCCTGAAACAGATACTTCAGCTGACTCTTCAGCTGGAAGAAGGGCATCCTCTCCTTCCTCAGAGGCAGGCACGCTGAATTTCTGCCAGGGAGAGGGGTGTCTCTCAAGGGAAGACGTGGGAAGAGCTTAGCTTGAAGATCTGTGGGTAAATCCCAAGAACAGCAAAGGAGATGCGCTTTGTGGGGAACCTACATGAAACCTGCTAAGTGTCTGCGGGCTGGTTGCAGTAAAGAGGCTGGGACTCAAGCTGAGCTTGCTGCTTCACCAGGGCATTGACTGGGGTAGGAAAGGGGGCTGCTTCATTTCGCTCCACCCGTGACTGGAAGCCAGGTCCTCCTCTGACCATTACTAGCCCTCTTTCCCCCAGCTCCAGCCTTAGTCTCCAAGATGCCAGGGCTGTGGTATATCTGGATGACTTTCCTCTGCCACCTGTGCCATGGCTACTTTGATGGGCCCCTCTATCCAGAGATGTCCAACGGGACCCTCCATCACTACTTTGTGCCAGATGGGGACTACGAAGAGAATGATGACCCAGAGAAGTGTCAGCTGCTCTTCCGAGTGAGCGACCACCGGCGCTGTCCCCAAGGAGAGACAGGCCAGGCCAGCAGTCTGCTCAGCCTCACCCTGCGGGAGGAGTTCACGGTACTGGGGCGACAGGTAGAAGATGCTGGCAGGGTGCTGGAGGGCATCAGCAAGAGCATCTCCTATGACCTGGATGGAGAGGAAAGCTACGGGAAGTACCTGCGCCGGGAATCCAACCAGATCGGAGATGCATACTCCAACTCGGACAAGTCACTTACCGAACTGGAGAGCAAGTTCAAGCAGGGCCGGGATCAGGAGGGCAGGCAGGAGGGCAGGCTCAATGATGACTTTTTGGGGATGCTGATCCACACCAGGTCTCTGCTTAAAGAAACCTTGGATGTCTCCGCAGGCCTGCGGGATAAGTACGAGCTGCTCTCGTTAACCATTCGAAGCCATGGCACCCGGTTAGGGAGACTCAAAAATGATTATCTCAAAGTGTAGAAGGAGCTTCCAGCAACAGACATGGGAGGTAAAGAGACTCTCAACACTGTGTTGGGGATGTAACTTCTCTCGCCATCTTTCTCCCTCCCAAATTGATACTTTGGATTTCCCTTTGCAAAGTAAGTCTGGGGTACTATAAAAAAAAAAGTCACAGCTGTATCACTCTATATGGTATTTGTGTTTGTGGTTGCTATAGATTTTTCTGCTATAAAAGCACTATTGATGGAACTCCAATAACTTCAAAAGGTGCTTTGGGATCATGCCTGATCATCTTACCAGTTCAGTTTTCCTACGTTTCAGAAATCACCTAGAAGCTGAGAAGTCAGCATGTTTCCCCCAAGGACTCTTCGCTCATGATCCTCCTTCTGGTTGGGAAAGGCTATAAAACCTCAGGATACCCTGAGTTTAACTTTGATCCATATTTTCTTTTAGCAACCAAGCAACTAAATCTCCAGGTTTATTCTGCACTGCCTCCTTTTCTCTTTTATTTATTAGCTGTGCGTGCTATCATTTTAGAGAAGGAATCAGCAATGTGTTGTACTCCTCTTAACAGGGAGTGGGGGAAATCTCTTCCCTGCATTTCAGCATGCTCAAAATTAAAAAGACTGTGAGACATGTATCCCAGCTGTTGAACTTAACAAATCCCCAGAACCCCATGAGGATCTTGCTGCCCCCATGCTCCCCAGCTGGACTGTCTCCGGTTGAGTGCAATGGCCAAGACTTTAGCTATTCTAAAAGGATGATTTGTTTGGGGTCCATCTTTCGATGCTCCAGATTTGGGCTCTCAGAGCATCATTTTGCTCTGGGGGTTTGAATACCTTTCTTTATAACTCCAGGAATCCTGAGAACCTAATAACTTTTTAGCTGTCTTAAGTGTTTTATTCAGACAATAAATGTATTCTCATGTTATGTTATCTCCTTATTTTATAACTTAAGGCTGTGATTGTCACTCATGTTTTAAAGAGTTGGCAGAAAACGGATATAAGCCAAATTTCTCAAAGTGTTAAATAAAGCAGGGAGAAAGATTTCCCATGTTGTTTCTTCTACCTTTACCAGCTCCTGTTATTTTTAAAATGCCAACAATCTCCTAGCCTGTGCTGGGACCCTCATGGGTAAACTTCATAATTTTACTCACTGAGCTGGGACTACTTAAAGCTATTTTGTGTAGACAGACAGGAAAAGTACACAGTTCACTAGCGAGCTCCAGCAGCCTTCACTGAGGAGCTGAGTGATTTCCAGGGCTGTTGGATTCCAGGAATTGCAGGCAGGGCCAGTAAAGACAGTGCTAACCCTTTATATGTCATTTCAATAAATATTTAAAGATGTAGAAATGAATTTTGCCCTGTGTTTTATTCCTAGGGTTGGTTCCACCTTTCATGTCAGATAGCCTTTACCTGAGGGGTGGACATGGACACAGTAGAGGACTGTTTTACATTCTAACTTTAATCAATACATCTTTTTTTGTTTGTTTTCATTTTTGCCCGTGGAAAGAAGCCAGGGTGCTCTGTTTATAAAGGAAGAGGAGGTGATGAGAATGAACTGCTATGGGACTCAGTGATACAAAAGTTTTCAGAACCACACAGTAGTGATTTTAAATGACAAACCCTTAAATGTTCAATGTCAGCCCCCAAATCTTTCCCCTTCATTTTTCCACTCTTTTTAAAATTCATTTGGAGGAAGTTACTTTTCATCCTAAATTCTTCTTTTCACTTTGTAATTTCAGATGGAGTATAGACTCCAGTAACAGTGAGATTTTTTAAAGTCATTGAAGATGTTTATTTCAGGTCTTCATTCACAAGTTATCCATTTTTCCTTGAAACAACAAAATATGGTATACAAGGAACCAGACCCTAGACTACCTTCCTCCTCCTCCTTATTGCAGTCTACCAAGAGTCCCGGCACAGTCATTGCTTTCCTTTCATGGAGCAAGAGCTGAGTTCCCTGGTCTTGAATCATTTCTCAAAGCTGGGTAAACAGCCAGCAGTTCCTTAGAATGGGAGTCAAACTACCCCAGAGAGTTAGTAGAGATTTCCAGGTAGCAGCAGCTGCAGCCTGCCAGACATGAGGACCAGCACGAAGGGAATATAGCTAGTGTCATTTATGGAGGTGGTCCAACCTGCCTAGACCCCCATTCCCTAAACTCCTTATTCTAATCGGAATTTCTTTACTACTGGTGGGACAAATCCCATTAGCAGAATTTTCTCTGGAAGAGAATGCACTTGACTACAATTATGTGTAACTCTGTGCCAAATTTAAAAAATGTGTGGAAGGGAAGAGCCTGCAGGAACCTTTAGCTCTCATCCAATATTTGGCCCTGGCTAATTGCCTTACCTACACCCTGTGGAGTCTCAAAAACCTGCTAAGGCACAGCATGATAGCATCCAGTAAAGGATTCTTCTCAAGCATCTTGGACTAAAAATTGTAATAATAAGTAGCATCTGCATAGCGTTTGAATGTTTGCCAAGATGTTGAATGTTTATACATGTTACCTCATTGGACATAACAAGGTAGGTGTTATTACTATCATCCCCATTTTACAGATGAGGAAACTGAGGCAGAGAGAGATTAAGTGACTTGCCCAGGGTCATACAGCTAGTAAAGGCCTGAGGTCAGATTTAAACTCAGGTTATACTGAGTCTAAGTCGAGCTCTCCCTCCACCAGACTACTCAATACTGGTTCTGGGGTCATAACACCTGGGTCCAAATGACAGCCTGTGTGGCCTTCAGCAAACCATTCAGTGTCCTTCAGCTTCAGGTTCTTTAACATGAGAAGAACAAATCAGTTGGCCTCTGAGATCACTTCAGCTCTAGACCTATGAACCACTTTCAGTAACCTGGAGGACTTAGTTTCCTAAGCCACAGCCTTGGAACTGTCTTAGGAAGCCACCTTTGGGGCTTTCTATAGGCCTATCCACATGATAGCTTTTCTATTTTCATGCAAACATGCCCAAAGCTCCAGTCTAGAAGCTATCTGTAAGCTTCCATCTTGTTTTGGTCAATGAGAACAGACCAGTGTTCCAGTCTCCCTGGACAGGTGCAGGTGGAGGTGTAGGGAGACTGCTGGTTCCCATATTTTTTAGAGACTTTTTAAATTTCTGTTTACAACTCTACTAATGAAATGAGCTCGGGGCCTCAAATCTTAGCATGTTAAATATATTTTAATAACTCATTTAAAAATGCCCCTGAAACATATGGAAGATATACAATCAGTACAGGAAATCCAGCAGTTAGGCTTCCTCATGACCTGGGGCTCCTAAGAAGTGAGGCCACAGGTAACCTGGCTGAAAAGGACCATGGGGATCACATCTAATCTACCTCTTCCCCTCATTGTACAGGTAGAATATAAGGCCCAGAGAACAGTAGCAACTTACCCAAGGCCACACAGTGGGTTATTAGAGAAGCCTCTTAGACAGAAAAGCATTTTGGATAGGAAATGAAACATCCTAAACATAGAACAGAAAAATCTGAATGTATTAATGAAACATTGTAAATTAGAAGTTTTCCATAGGGATTAGTCATAAATAGGAGTCAGTTATAAAAATTAACATGGGTTCATGGATTTAGAGCTGGCAAGGACCACCAGAATTTATCTAGACTGTCCCCCTTTACTTACAAAAGAGGAAACAGAGACCCAGGGAAGTTAAATTACTTGCCCATGGTCACACAGGCTGCAAGTAGTTGAGCTAAATATTCCAGTTCTAAATCCAGCATTCTTTTCAGGGTAGTTACCATGCTGTCTTGTCATTTACCAGGTTGGTGAATGAGGTACAATATTATTGTCCAAAATGAAGCAAAATGGTGGTCAAGGTGGTAGGAGTTATTTGACTTACCTGGTAAGCAATGCCTCAGGGTGTTTACTGCTCCAGCTAGACTGACTTGCCTGTTCTGTGGGTAGGAGTTGGTCAGCAGTTGGTAGGCATACTGGTGTTCTCTCAACAGAAACTACTTTCCCAGATGATGGCTTTGAAGGTCAGGCTGGAAACAGGACCAGTGTTCAGGTAGGTGCTGCCACTCCCAGAGTTTCTGTGCGTATCTGACTGCTGATTGCAGTTGGTTAATAGTTCTTGCTGAAGGTGATAAACTCTTCACAGTGATGTCTCCCTTCAATGATGGTTATGGTGACTGGGCTGGAGGCAGGGCTAGTTGTTTGGGGTGCTGGGGGGAGACACTGCTATTCCCAAGGCTCTTGGTTTCAAATGCAGATCTAAGTAGGCAGAATGAAGAGAACAATGTATATAATGATCACAGTCTTGTAAAGGAAGAAAAACACTACAATATCAGAAATCAGATAAGCACGAAGGCCAACCTCACCTTCAGGATGAGACACACTTCCTTCTCAGTGGAGAGGTGGTGGGTTACAGGTGCAGAATGAGTCCTATACTATCCATACATTGCCAGACATAGCCCTCGTTTGTTAGTTTTGTTACAAAGGAGGATTTCCGTCTGCAAGAGGATTATTGGAAAATGACATAATTCATTCTTTTAAAAGAATCAATGAAACATTTTTTAAAGAGATGTTAGTTGAACAGCTCCACCTTAAAATTAAGTCACATAGGGGGTAATGTGGTCCTGAAAAACAAATAAGGAAACATGCTCCTTGCAGAGAACGGAGACAGTCAAGGGACCAGTGGCACTCCATTAGTGCATATCCAGTTAGAGAAGGTATTTGTGATAGATTTTTTTTTCATTTATTCTTTTCTTTTGTTACAAGGGCAAGCTCAGTTGGTGGTGGGGATTGGGGAAAATGGATGACTGATTAAAAAAAAGGCATCGACAAAACATTTTTGAAAGAACAGAAGAATGAACACGTTTTTGGCAGTCTAGCGAAGCCTTCTCTACCACCCTCACATCACTATTGCAGTTGGATCAAGATGGGAAATAGAATGTGATGTGTAAGGAATAAAGATGAACTATGAGCCGGTCCCTTCCCTCAAGGAGTTTATATTCTACTGGGTGCTTAAACAATTTGGATACTCTGTCCTCATAGGAATTACAGCCGTACCACACACCTTAGAAGATACCCTTTTGAGTTACTCTGGCCAAAATAAATGCAAATACTGATAAACCTCTCTCCATTTAGTCAGGCTGACTCACAGATGAAACATACACAGTCCTGGGATGGCTCTTATTCAATGACTTTCCACTTGGAGAGGAGCCTATGATCTTCTGACATAGACCCCTGGAATCTAGGGCCATTTCTGGGGTAATGAGACATCAGAGAAAGACCTAAGTGAAGGACAAGAACTTTCAATCCAACTTAATGGGCCTGGGGAGATCAGTCTGTTGGTACAACCTTGGAGAGGGACTAAATATGGTCAAAAATCAACTTGGAGTCTCCTCCTTTGACCTACTGCCAAGGCCCTTTGTCAGGGCTATAAACATAAATTTATCTTCTATCACTGCAATTTTATGTCAGCATTCTCAAGAGGCAACATGGTACAACTGAGGCAGTATGGTACAAGAGAGGCAGTATGGTACAACTGAAAGAGCCAGCGATGGAAAATCAAAAGATCATAGATTTAGGGACGGAAGTTAGATGGGTTGAAGGTCATCTAGTTCAATCCCTTCATTTTAAAGATGAGGAAACTGAGGCCCAGAGAGATTAAGTGACTGACTCTAAGTCACTTAGGTGGCAAGGACCTACTGTGCTAGACTAGGGGAATTGAAAGCTTTAGATTCATTCATTTAACATGCATTTATTAGGCATCTACTGTAGGCCAGAAACTCACTGTCCTAGACACTAGAGATACAGAAACGAAATATCCCTGACCTCAAAGAGATTGCATTTTACAGGAGGGGGGAACAATCATAAAAATATAGATTTAGACCTTCAAAAGGACCCTGGAGATCATCTTCTCCAAATGCTTCATTTTCCAGATGAGAACACTGAGACTGAGAAAAGTAAAATGACTGAACAAGGTAATGTAGATGGGTTAGTAGAAGAGATGGCATTTGAGTTCTGGTTCTTCAATCCAAACCCATGATTCCTTCCACTGTATCATGCACATAAATATAAGGAAATATAAAATGTGTGTACAAATATAAAATAAATAGAAAATATAATTTGAAATATAAAATGCATATGAAGTAAATACAAACTATTTTCAGAGTTGGCTGCCCTGGTGGAGCTTCCAGTCCAAAAGGGAACAACATATGAACATTGATAACTGTATTATGCAACATGGTATGGAGACTATGATGGAAAAGTGAGGGAGGTTGTTATCCATCATGGATATAAATAATATCAGCTCTCATTTATACAGTGTTGTCCTCAAGATAAACCTCAGAGGTAGGAAATTCTACCGTACTTACCCCAATTTACAGATGAGAAAAGTTAGGAGGAAATAGGTTGAGTAATTTGCCCAGGATCACACATCTGCTAAGTGCCAGAGGCAAGAAACAAATTCATGCCTTTTCAATGAAACAGATGTTGAATACTCAATGCTTATTTGGTTAGAATTACTTGCCATGACATCCTTCTCAAGTGGTAATCCAGAGTCTACCTGAAGGCCTCCAATGGGCTTGCTAAGGCAGCTCATTCTGCTTTTGGACAGGTCTAATTAGACGAGATAATTATAGAAGCTTGCACTCAAAGGATCATGGAAACACCCATTTAAATCTCAAAGGAACCTGAGTAATCATCAAATCCAACTCAGTTATCTTCTAGACGAGAAGACTGAGGCTGAGAAAGGTTATATGACTGGCCCAAAGTCCAACAGCTTGATAAATGTGTGAGGTGGTATCCACACCAGGTTTCACTCTCTCTTCTCTCCAACACTGAATGAAAATCTGTCTCTCATTCATAAAGTGCTTTAAGGCATGAAAACCACTATCCTTACAATAACCTTGTAACACAGATTTATTTTATTACTTATTTAACAGAGATAATAAAAATATTATTTTCCCCATTTTTATAAAAGATAAAACTGATTATCTGAGAGGTCAAGGGACTTGCCCAGAGTCAAGTTAACAAGTATTTATTAAGTGTTTACTATGTGCCCAGCAGAGGCAGCTAAGTGGCTCAGTGGATAGAGCACTGGGATTGGAGTCAGGAAGACCTGAGTTCAAATTTGAACTCAGATATTTACTAACTGTTTGACCCAAGTCACTTAACCTCTGTGTGCTTTTAATCCATTGGAGAAGGAAATAGTAAATCACGCCAGTATCTTTGCCAAGAAAATCCCACGGACAGCATGGAATGCTATGGGGTCCATGGGGTCATTCCATCACGAATGACTGAACAATAACAATTTGCCCAGTAGTGTTAAGCATGGGGAATGAAAAAAAAAATCCAGAAACATGGTCCCTACCCTCCAAGAGCTCACTGAATAATGGAGGAGGCAAGGTGCAAATATCTGTCTATACAAAGCAAATTGAAGAAATGAGAAAGGTCCTTGCAGAAGGTAATATTTGAGCTAAGCCTTGAAGAAAAGACACCCTTGAAGACAGAGGCAGAGCAGAGAGAGAGACAGACAGAGAGAGAGAGAAAGAGAGAGACAGACAGACGGAGAGAGAGAGAGAGAAAAAGTGAGAGACAGAGACAGAGAAACAGAGAGAGAGACAGAGAGAGACTGTCAAGGAGCAGAAGGTTAGTGTTGAAAATTGCAGTGAGGTGAAAAATATGAGAACTGAGAAAAAGGGCATTGGATTTAACAATAACAGGTCACTGGTAACTTTGGAGAGAGCAATTTCAGTTGAATGGTGAGATCAGAAGCCAGACTAAAGAAAGTTTAGCATAAAGTGAGCAAAAAGAAAGGGGAGATTGTAAATTGTGTAAATTGTGTAAATTGTCTTCTCAAGGAGTTGAACCACAGAAGGAAGGAGAGATATAGGGTAAGAGTGAGTGGGGATGGATGGAACAAGACAAGGTTTTTTAAAGATGGTGAATATGTAGATCTATTTATAGACAGTAAGGAAGCACACAGTAGACAGGGAGAGATGTAAGGTAAGTGAGAGGGTGATAGCAGAAGTGACAGAAGGGATGATCTACTGAAAAGGATGGGATGGAATGCATATAGAGGGATTTGCCTTGACAAGGAAGACTAGCTACCTCTTCATGTGAGTCAGAGTGAAGGAGAGAGTGGCAGGAGGCATCTAAATGATGTGAAATGAGGGAAAGGGGAGGAAGAACTCTAAATAAATGGCCTCAGTTTTTCATTAAAGTGTGTGGCAAAGTTCTCTCCCAGCTGTTATTTTGAGGGCAAAGGGAGCCATGGGAGGTTAAATCAGAATGGAAAAGCCATTGTAATGAGTGATTCAGTTAGGAGTGCTGCAAAAGGACTGCCACTGCAGCAGTGAAATTATATAATATAAATTTGTAGATAACCCAGGAATCATAGTTTCACAATTTAGCAGCATTTGAAGAGGAGAAAAGGCAGTGGGTGGTTGGAGCTTGGATGGATGGCAAGGCTGAAGCTTGGCAAGGCATGATCAGTGATAGGATAAGGAGGAAGGAACTCCAGAGAAGACAGTATACATTTGAAAAAGTTCAACAAGGAGTCAAGATGGGGAAAAGAGGAGCGAGTCTATAGCTAGAGCATCATTGATAGGATGGGAAAGAACCAAGGGGTAGAAAGATTGGAGGTCATGGTAAAGACAATGCGAACTATGGTCAGAGTCACACAACTGTGATTTCAGATCTCTCACAACTCCAAATTCAGGGTTTCTTCCACTGACATTATATTTACGTGGAACCAAGTTTTTCATCTTTGTAATTTTCATCATTTAATCTTACTTCTACCTCCCCCAGGCCCAAGTATGATAAATCAGATCTCTCCTCCCTTTGGCCATTAAAAATATTTGAAGGAAGTTACATGAAATACTACTGATCTGAAATCTCTTGTTTCAAAACCAACGATCTCCCATTGCTTTAAACAGTCCTCAAACATGGTTTCCTCATTCTACAAAGTATATTAAACCATGTAGAGAGTAGAGAGTAGAAAAAGAGCAAGGACAGAGGGGAATACAGACAGGTGCAGTTTGGAAAAGCACAAGTCTGGATTAGGCTAGTCCTTAGCCTCCCTCCAGGTCTACTGTTCTAGGATCTTGTCCCTGACTTTATCTTATAACATCACAGATGCCCAGTCTACCTTATTTTAAGTCACATTTTCCTCCATTCCTGATTCCCATATGTACCTTTCTTCACCATGTTACTTTATTTTTTCTCCAAGAAAAGACAGTGTATATGTCAACAGATTGCAGTTTACTAAAAGAAATTTGACAGCTATGATTAATGATGTAAACTGTAAAGTTTCAAGTTTGGCAGAGATGGCTGGCTTTTTCCAACTATAAAAAGTTTCCTCCTGCAGGCAGTTAAGGAAATGTGTTGCCTGAACCTCTTCTCTTGCTTTGATCTCTGCCCAAATATCATCCCAAGACCAAGAAAACTCTGGTCCTCTGCTCAGCTTTCAAAATATATGCTTTGCAGGCAATCTGAATAAGCCAACCACTAACATTTTCCACATGATACCACCATACACATCTAATTACAAAGAATAAGAAGCCAGTGGGGTTTCTTTTTCTGTGTTGTCTTTCTGTCCACACTGAAAGGTTTGATTTTCTCTCTCCAAGCTTCCTACGTCTCCACCCTCTTGACTGTGTTTTGTTTCTCTGCTTTACCTCCCTGCAACCCACCTCCCTGCTCCTTTGATTCTTAGGATCACAGAATACAGAGCTGGAAGGAACCTCAGAGATCTGTGTATTCCAACCTCTTCGTTTCACATAAAAGGATATTGAGACCCAGAGCAGCATGCTGAGTTTGGGTACCTGCTGACTCCCACAACCAATGTACTTTCGCCCAACCTCCTTCCTCTGTACATCATTCAAATGTCTCACATGCTGCGCCAGTGACTGACTTTCGGGAAGTCAGCCTTAAAAATAGCATCACACTTGAATTTCAGTTTGTTTGAGAAACCACGTGTACCCTGTGAATTCAGGAATTAAAAAAAAAAACACTTTGACCTTACTACTCAATGACTATTTTTCTATTCTAGAAGAAATTCAAGTATTTTCATTTAATTAATTTATTTTTAGTTTTCAACATTTACTTGCATAAGATTTTGAGTTCCACATTTTCTCCCCATCTGTCTCCTTCCCCCCAAGATAGCATGTAAATTGACATAGGTTTAACATGTACATTCATATTAAAACTATTTTCTTACTAGTCATGTTGTACATAAGAATTAGAACCAATGGAAGAAACCATGAGAAAGAAGAAACACATACACAAAAAAAAAAGAATTGGAGTATTTCATAAGCACCTACTGCGCATGATTCTGTGCTTAGTACTAGGATACAACCCTCATCCTTGGGAAGCTTATTGGGTAGATACAACACATACATGAATAAGTAAATATATATAGCAGATATAAAATGATTACAAGAGACACAAAGAGAGATTTAACAACAGAAGGACCCCCTTAGGGGGAAAACAATCAAAGACTAAACCAAAATGCTTCTTTATAGGAGAGGAAGAGAAAAACGAAAGAGAAGGAAGGAGGAGGAGGAGAAAGAGATGGGAGACAGAGACGAGAGACAGACACAGAGACAAGAAAGAGAAACAAGGAAGACAAGAGAAATAGAGACAGAGAGACAGAGAGAGAGACAGAGCTCTGGATCTTTGCGTATATAGAGAAGGGAAGAACATTAATGAAGCCCACCTAGCTGGATTTGCACAAATTATTCCCTGCTGCTGGAATACACTCTCACTTTATACCTTTATATCTTATAAAATACTAAATTTCCTTCAGACCTCAAGTCAAATGTCACCTCCTACATGAAGTTTTCCCTGATTCCCCCAGAAACAGTTAGAACTTCCCCAAAACTATCTTGTATTGATTTGGTCTATGTTTTGTATGTGCACTGTATGTACATATTGAATATAAGCTCCTTGAGGGCAGGGCCATTTTCCGTCCACTTTCATGTCCCTAATAGCTAGCACAGTACCTGACACAGAGTAGCTACTCACCACTTCTTGAGTGATTGACTTATTTCCTCATCAAATAGGCCAGTGTGATGTAATGGAAAGATTGCTCAACCTCAGCTCTGCTGGTTACTTTATCTGTTCTTTGAGCAAGTCACTTGCTACCTCTGAGTCCCAGTTTCCTCTTCCATAAAATGGCTTGGGAGGATGGATCTGCAAGGTCTCTTCCAGAGCAAAATCTGTGTTTCCAAATACAAGGTCTTCAACTTTAGGGTTATAGAAGTATTAAGTGTAAGAACTAGAGATGCTGAGCCTGAAGAAGAGAAGCCTGAATGTGGAAATGAAAGTTGCTCTCAAGTAGTTAAAGGGTTAACCTAGAGAAATGGGATTAGACATGTTTTGCCTGGGTTCGTAAGGTAGATTCAGGAGCAATGAGTTGTGGTGATTGGAATTTGCCAAAGAAATAACTGTAGGTTTGAATGAGGAAAGAACACAGAGTTACCTATCATTTGTTCTTGTCGTTGTTTAGTCATGTCCAACTCTTTCTGACCCCATTTGAGGTTTTCTTGCCAAAGATACTGGACTGGTTTGCATTTCCTTCTCCAGCTCATTTTACAGTTGAAGAAACTGAGGTAAACAGGGTGAAGTGATTTGTCTCTATCCACTGCATTACCCAGCTGCCCAATGGAGCTCTCCAAAATAAGAATCAACTCCTAAAACCTATGGAAGTCTTCAAGTAAAGGCCAAATACGCTGTAACCAAGGTATATGGCAGAAGAGAAGTTCCTTATTCCATTACTGACTAGATTATAAGACCCTTGACATCAATTTCAGAGCACCTGGGAAGCACAGTGGATAGAGTACTGGCCCTGGAATCAGGAAGACTCATCTTCCTGAGTTCAAATCTGGCCTCAGATACTTACTAACTGTATGACCCTGGGCAAGTCACTGAAGCCTGTTTTCCTCAGTATCTTTATCTGTAAAATGAGATGGAGAAGGAAATGGAAAATCACTCCAGCATCTCTGCCAAGAAAACCCAAATGAGGTCATAAAGTTGGACATGACCGAAAACAACTGAACAACAATGAGATCACTGTCAGTTCTGAGGTCCTATGATTCTTCAGAAAACCCAGTTTAACAATGTATGGCCTTGGGAAAGAATTCCCTCAAGCTGAAAAATTGGCAAGAATAGCTTGACTGATAAAGAATTGTATCCTGTAATATATTTTCCATAGACTATTTTCCAAGAATATGGGGTGACAAATATTATTTGACACATCCCAATAATTGCATTATATAAACAGAATGTCTGGAATTAGAGATAGTTTCTAGTTTCTCCAGTAAATATTCAAAGTAAAATAAGGAGTATCTACTTTTTAATTTTTAACCTCTGGAAAGTTTCATAAATGAATCTTATAAATATTATAACTTATTTTTGGTCTAGGCCTGTGCCATCACTATAGAGAGTTCTCAAAAGTGAAATGTCTTCTACCAATACAGATGAACATGTGTTCTGTAACTTAGATTCTTAGTTTAGTTTTCTGGGGCACTGAGAAGCTTAAGTGACTTATCCAAGGTCACTCAGCCAGAAGGTGTCAGAGATGGTCTTTGAACTCATGACTTTCTGGAACAGAGAAAGGCCCTTATAAACTACTCTATGCTGCTTCTCACAGCTTCTATTAAAAATAATAATTAAATATATTTGCTCTTCCTAATTCAATTTTTAAAATACCTGTGACCGAGTACAGACATTTCCTTCCACAATGCAATGCCAACCGCTCTATGCTTTAGTTCAGAGGTTGGCAAACTGTAGCTCTAAGAGCAAATATGGCCAACTGCCTAGTTTTGTACAATCCATTCTTAGATTTATAAATGTAAAACTATTCTTAGCTTTTTTTGGCCATATAAAAACAGGGTGGTAGTTTGCCAACCCTGACTTAGTTGGAGGTCTTTATGAATTACTATGGATGAGAAATTCACCACCTTACAGTCAATCTGGTCGTGACTTTCTCTGCATTTCCCCAGGAGGGTCCTCAGCCAGCCCCCATACAGAGGTGTGTCACCTAAAAAGAAAAGACCTGAAACCTTGCTAACATGGTAGATTTTTCCAGACTTTGTGTTCTGATATGTCCTTTATAAACCCCATGCACCTCTGTAGCACAAGGTCTCAGTCTCAGAGCTTAGTGGAAGTCCATATTCCTGTTCTCTAATAGAGCTGTGATAATATCAATCTATCAATCAATCAGCATTTGTTAAGCACCTACTCTGTACTAAGACCTGTGCAAAAATATGGGGATACAAATACAAAAAAGAGAAACCATTTCTACTCTCAAAGGGCTTACATTCTAATACAAGAGTCAGTGACATAAAAGAGCATGCATAGACAATATAGAGAGAATAACATAAATAAATGTGAAGGCGTTAAGTACCAGGTAATTTCAGAGGGAGGTAATAGCAAAGGAGGGAAATTAAGGAAAAAAAAAAAAGCTTCCTGTAGAAGGTGACACTTGATCTGAGGAAGATCTGAAGGAAGAGAGATTTTATAAAGAAAGGTTTTATAAAAGAAAGGAAAGAGTGTATTTTGTGGGAGATGGCCAAGGCAAAGAATGGAAGTACCTACACTATGTGCTGGGCACTGCGCTATACACTTTAAAATTACCTTGGCAACTCTGTAGAGGATGGACTAGAGTAGGAGGACACTTGATAGAGGATGACCAATTAGAGGATGATTGCGATAATGTAGACAAGAAGTACTAAGGATTCAGTGGCCATTTGAGTAGAGCAAGGGTGGGAGACCTACTGCCTCAAGGTTACATGTGGCCCTCTAAGTCCTCAAGTGTGGCCTTTTGACAGAATACAACCTTCACAGAAGAAATCCCCTTAATAAAAGGATTTGTCTGCAAAACTTGGACTCAGTCAAAAGGCTACAAAAGGCTAGAAAGTCACATGTAACCTCAAGGCTGCAGGTCCCCCACCCCTGGAGCAGAGACAAAGGGTCGGATGGGAAAATATTTTAGTGGTGTCTCTAGTAGTAATAGGGATGTTTGGAAGAAGAACAGGTGGTGAAGAGAGGTAATTACTTCAGTTTTGGACACATTTAGTTGAAATGTCTCTGGAAATTCCAAT
Source organism: Notamacropus eugenii (assembly GCF_028372415.1). Classification (NCBI taxonomy): domain Eukaryota; kingdom Metazoa; phylum Chordata; class Mammalia; order Diprotodontia; family Macropodidae; genus Notamacropus; species Notamacropus eugenii. Next base: position 24,467,549 of record NC_092877.1, on the reverse strand, counting down.
TTGAAATGACCAATAAGTACTTAACAGTGAGGATCTGAAGAACAAGTAAGAAATTGTGACTCAGTATTTGGATCTGGGCTTCATCTCTATAGAGATGATAATTAATTAAACCCATGAGAGCTGATGAGGTCAGTAAAAGAGAAGAAAAAAGATCCAGGACAGAGCCTTAGGGAACACCCAAAGTTAGAGAGAATAAAGGATAAGGCAGCAAAAGAGAATGCGGTAGAGTGATTGGACAAATAGGAGATCCAGAAAAAAAGAATGCCCCAAAAATAAAGTCACAAAATCCATTAAGGAGCATTGAGAAAGAAATGCTGTCCAACAGTGTCAAATGCAGCAGAAAGGTAAAGAAGGAAGAGGACCGAGAAAAAAAGTATCAGAAATTAAGAAATCTTTGGACACTTGGAGAAAGCAGTTTTAATTGAGTGCTGAGGTTGAAAGTTGGATTTCAAAGGGTCAAGGAGTGAGAGGAAGTTTGTGTTCTCCTGCAACATCAGCACATAGGACAGCTAATGGGCAAAAAAATTACTCCACTGGCATTGTTTTTTCTTGAGTTAATATGGTGAATTGATGTTAAAAGAATTTAACTTTCACCTTTTCCAACAGATTATCTCATCTCATTTCAAAACTAAAAGTCAGCTTTTGGTATATCATGAGAATAATGATATAATGGAATAATTTTAAAACAATGTTTTTAATAGATACCATTATATCAAATACTCATAATCTCCAAACTATATGAATAGAAAAACATTCAGAACAAAGATACCTAACAGAAAAAATCAAAACCATGTGGAAACAGCATGATCATTCCCATCATAACATCTGCTTCTAGAGTTGTCCCAAAGATGTTTTCAGTAAATGTACAGAAGATGAGCTTTCCTAATACTTTCATTCAATTATAAATGGCAATTTTTATCCATTTGTATAATAATCTTCAGAATATTAATATGAAGAAGAGTAGGAAAGTAGCTTGTCCTATGATTGTTTCTGAGATCTATTTAAAAAAACATGAGTTTAATAATTTAATGATTAGTAATTTTTATATACTATAGTTCCTTACAATTTTCCAATGCATTTTCCTTGTATTGACCTATCAGGCAGGTAGTACAGGTAGTTCTCTTTATTATATAGATGAGGAAAAGGAACCTCTCAGTAATGGTAATCCATTGACAGATAATCCAAAGCAACAGATATCCAGAAAATTAATGGAATACATTCTTCTAGTGACACAACATGTGACATCACACACTCCAAGAACTGAATTTAAGCATTGCCCAAAGGTAACAGAAAATCATGGAAGGTGTGAAAAGATTGCAACACATTATGTGGAAGAAAACAGAATCAAAGATGTCATCAAAGATATGTATTACAAGAACAGAATATGAACCAGTCACCCCATAGTTGGAATGAAACACAACCAATGGACGGTCCAAATGCTTCATTAGAACCCAGTACAAAGACATCAGAACCAAGGAAACCCAAAATATGGGCTTGGTTGACCACCAAAGTAAACTTTTGGAAGAACACGGACAAATGTTGCAAAGAATGAGCAGCCATAGATAGCAGAGATGTACGATTTTGGAGAGGATACTTATATTTTTGTGATCACAGCTCCGCTGACATAATGGAGTACATTTTGGAGGCTGAGGGAAGAGAAGAAATGGTGTGTATCAGATTTGCCTTACCAATGGTACTTTGATTAAATTAATTCTAAAATATGATTGTGTTTCTGCTCAGCGTAAGAAGCCTGGTGAGGGACATGGCTCTATGCCCTTGGGTGAAGATCATAGGAAAAAAGTACCAAGAATGGCTAGAGAGTCTTCTCTTTGAAGGCTGCCTTGGGTCAAGTGTCACAGCTTTTTGTCAATATTTTCACAGTTATTTGTCTGTTTCATCTGTCTCGTGCTCTGCTTTCCAGTAATGGTTTACTTATACATATATAGAGAGAGAGAGAGACAGAGAGACAGAGAGACAGAGAGAGACAGACAGACAGAGACAGAGAAGGGGAGAGAGACAGAAAGAGAGAGGGAGAGAGAGGGGGAGAGACAGAGACAGAGGCAGAGAGAGACACAGAGACAGAGAGAGACTGTTTACCAGAAGTAATGACCTTGCATATAAATCCTTTTCATTCACATTCAGACTCTTTCATAAAGGCCTCACCACAAGCTCATTTGGAAGAATAAACTCAGCTATTTTGGGTCTGGGAGGAAAAGAAGGTACTTTATATCAACTTTTTTTCCCTACAAAAACAGCTGAACAGATTTTCCTAAACCTTTCCCAAAAGTTTCATGTTTGGGTTGAGATCAGCTATGGAAAGACTCACCCTAAAGACAGAATTTGGAGACGGTTATTAATGGCAAAAAATAAAAAATAAACTGCAAATTGGAATCGAAGTACATAGGGAAATTTGGATTATGATTTGCATTCTCTCCCAATTCCTTTTAAAAAATAGCAAGATTGACTAAAAGTCCAAGCTTCTAATAGAAGGCATCCCTTAGTGTAGTATAAATTGCATTTTTTCCCATTAATACAGACAATTAAAGCTAGAAGTCACCTCATCTCCCTGTGCCTCAGTTTTATCATTTGGTAAAATGAAAGGATTGGACTGCAAGACCTTTAAAGACCCTTCCAACTATGACCATGGAACAAAGGATAGGGCACAAAATGTTTAAATTGGAACGACGCTAGGCATCATCCTGTGTAGTGCCTTCATTTTATGGGCAAGAAAAACAAGGCTCCGAAAGGGGAAATCACTTTCTCAATGTCATACTGAGTCTGTAGCAGAGCCAGGACTGAAGCAGAGGCCTCCTGAATTCTGAGCCAGTTCATTTTCTACTCCTTCCCCATCATAGTATGAAGTCAAACTACAAAGAAAATTAGTAATGGTCTTTAGTCATCGGAAGATCCTTCATAAAATTCTTTATAGAATTTTACAAAGTGACTCCAAGTGTCTCAACAATTTCTATTTTTCTTTGTTCACTAGTCATTCTTTTGAGTTGGTTATTATTTTAAACTCCTCATTGGTCTCCATGTTCTCCACTCTACCATTTATCTTCTACACAATTGACCAGTTCAACAACAATGTATCCCAGTAGCTTTTCCAATGTATGATACTGGCCATGTCATTCTCCTGTTCAAAAATTTTCAATGACTCCCCATTGCTTACAAGATAAAATACTAATTTCTTGTGTAGATACTCAAGGCCCTCCACCAATGAATGGTCATCTACCTTCTGCACCTTATTGAATATTACCTTCATTCATGCACTTTATAATTAAACTAACAGTTATTCTATGATGTAAACTGCCCTTTCCATGCATTTATGAAGGTCATTGCTCATGCCTGGGACACAATCCCTCTACACCTCCATTTGTTGAGATCTACTTCCTCTAAGACTTACCTCAAATCCTACCCTAGGTGAAATTTTTGCTTGCTCTTCCTAACTGAAAATGCTTTCTTTCTCTGCAACAATTTTATTGTACTTTTTCTTGACCTCTTCTTTGCACTTATAAATCATCCCTTGGACCATACTAAATGTTTATACATTTCTTATTGCTCCTGCTACTGGAACTGGACTGTCATTTGTTAGCTTGGTAGTCCCAGTATCTGGCCCAGAGCCTTATACTGATTTGCATGTAAAGTTGGTGAGCTCACTATTCTCAGAGACCGAGGTGGTATAGGGACAACGTTGGAGGAAAAGTGTTTGCACTTCTGTTCTTGCTACATCTTTGAAATAAAACATTCCTTTTTAGAAGCTTGTTGATTAAATGGTTACAAGGAAATGGGTTTCGGTTGTTGTTGTTCAGTCATTTCAGTCATGATCTACTCTTCATGAGCCCATTTGGGGTTTTCTTGGCAAAGATACGAGAATGGTTTGCTGTTACATTCTCTGAGGCTGTTGGTTACTTACAGGTAACAATAGGCAGAACACACCCAGAAGGGGCACTTGAGCTTATAGTGGTACAAAAAGGACACCCAATCCCTCCTGAAGGAGAGATATAGCCAGCCTGGATCTTGGAGAGTGAGCTCAGAGGCTACTTGGTACATAAACACTACATTGTCGTTGATTTATAATATCACAAGTCTAGAGTTGGGAGGGATCTTACAGGTTATATCTTCTAACTCTCATTTTTTATGTGGGTAAACTGAGAGCCAAGGAAGTTGAGTGATTCTCCCAAGGTCACACAGATGAAAGTACCAAAGGTAAGGGTGGAACCCAAGGCTTCTGACTCTATAACCAATGTTCTATCCACTATACTACACTGTCTGGAGCTTCCATAGTCTGCATAGGATTTTAAAGCAGGATAGACCATGGAAGACATCTACTCCAATGCCCTCCTTTTGTGGGTGAGAACACCAAGTCTCAGACAACTTAAATGATTTTCCCAGAGTCACAAGGATAGTAAGTGGCAAAGCTGGGCTTCACATCCAGTTCTTCTGACTCCAAATCCACACTCTTCCCCCCTCGCTGCACTGCCTCTCTTACATGCTCCCAACATTCCAAAGTACTACATGCTACTTGAAAACAGCTTTCCTCTATGACACTTTCTTCCTGTGCTTTCCCTGGACAACACTGGGTAGACACTATCTATCTAAGGCATTCCACAGATTCTTATCAAATGCCATCAAGCTGAATTCTCCAACATTTGAGTCAGTAACAATGGTGAGAATAAACAGATTTGTCATCATTGAGAAACTTGTGAATCCAAGTTCACGTTCCCAACTTGCAGGCAGATAAGATTTCAGTCATTTTCTTTAAACATCCCGAGGACAAAGTGTGGATAACAACCATGTTATTAGAAATCCTGGCAAGTGGCTTTCAGTAGCACTGTGTGTCACAGCAGTGACTAGGGCTACTGAGGAGTTCACATCACCAAGAAGGACTGTAATTGAAACCAAATATAAACTCAGGCATCTCAGGGACCCAGGAACTCAGAGTCCACATTAGATTTGGTCTTCATCATCCAGCAATAGTTCTGACTGAAGGGATATTCCTCTTCAGGCTGCTCTCCTGACTGCCTGGCCTCTTCTCTACCGCACCACAGCAACCTTTCCACCATGGAAATTCTCTCCACCCTTATGGCCCCTTCCTCTGATCCACACCAGTCATATTGATTCCAGCTCCCAGCTCCACTCCTGAGCCTCTAGACTTCTTTCTTCACTATGTACCATGCTAAGTCCCTTCCCCTCCCATTCTTTTTCAGATTCTGTTTATGTGTTATCTTCACCTATTAAAATATAAGTTCCTCGAGGATAGGAACTATAAAATTTTTTGCTTGCTTTTATATCCCTAGCACTTCGAAGAATGCCTAGTACATTTGATTTTGTTGTCCAGTCATTTTTTCAGTCATATCTGATTCTTCTTGATCCCATTTGGGGCTCTCTTGGCAAAGATACTGGAGTGGTTTGCTATTTCCTTCTCCAGCTTATTTTACAAATGAGGAAACTGAGGCAAACAGGGTTAAGTGACTTGCCCAGAGTCACACAGCTAGGAAGTATAAGAGGTCAGATTTGAACTCACAAAAAGGAATCTTCCTCACTCCAGGCTCAGTGCTCCATCTACTGAACCACCTAACTGCCTAGTACGTAGTAGGTGCTTAATAAATGCTTATTACTTGACAGCAAAGAATGTTATGGATTGCTGCCTCCCTGTCCCCAAACCTGTACTCTTTGTCCAAGACTTAAGAAAATCTGTTTTCTGATAACACTGTACGTCCCTTATCTTGATTTAAGGACCATAAGGTAAAGATTTGGAGATAAAAGGGACCTAACAAGGATAGCTAAGTGTCACAATGAAGAGAACATTGAAATTAGAGTCAGGAAGGTCTGAGTTCAAACCTTGTCTCAGCTACTTGGTAACTGTGTGACCCTGGCCAAGTCACACAACCACTTTTAGACACACCCATAAAATAGGGATAATAGCACTTACCTCCATGGGGCTGTTGTAAGTATCACATGAGATAGCGTATGTATTTTGCAAACTATAAAACACTTGAGAAACAATAATGATGATGATGATGATGATGATAAATAACCTTTAGATAGTGCTTACTATGTGTCAGGCACTGTTCTAAGCACTTTACAACTATCTTATTCAATCTTCCCAACAATCTTGGCAGGCAGAAGCTATTGTTATACCTATGCCAGAGATGAGAAAACTGAGGCAGAAAGAGGTGAAATGATTTTCCCAGGTTCACTCAGCTAGTAAGTGTGTGAGGCCGAATTTTAACTCAGGTCTTCCTACTCCACACCCAGTGTTCTATAAACAGACAATGTTAGCTATTGAATATTTTTTTTTACCTCAGTAGTCACCAGGATTCTGAGGATTCTGTTTTTATTTGTTGTACAATCTTATGGGATCCTAAGCTCTTGGAGGCCAAGAACTGTCTTGCTTGCTTGTCCTATAGTCAAATTCCTAGTATTTAATATTGTGCATGGCACATAACAAGTGCTTGGTAAATGTTTTCCCTACTAGAGAGACCATGGCATGATGCCAAAGGTGTACAATCAGCCAGTCATGGGTGGGGAGACAGGTTTAATCTAGTGATGTGCTGATAAATGTTTAACAACTGGCACTCCCTCTCTCTCTCTTTCTCTTTGCATGTATATATATGTAGGTATGTATGTACATATATATGTATGTGTATATGTACATATATGTGTATGTGTATGTATTCCAGATACATTTTTAAGTTAAACAACCAGATTTGACCACTATTTAGACACAGGGAGTCAGTGGTAATGAGGGGATCTGAATTGTGGTGCCTTGAGAAACTGACCCAGGAGCAGGAAGGAGGAGATTAGGAGTTTATATAAAAAAGTCTGGTAGCAGAGTGATAGGTAACGGATGAGTGGTAGGCATGGTTACATTGAAGACAACTCCCCTTCCCCACAATTGGCTATTGTGGAAGGTGGAATGCAGACTGGGGTGTGCTGGAGCCAGCTCAAACCAGTGCATGAGAGTCAATTGTTAAATTTTTAGCATTTGAGAATTTGCGTCTTGGAAATGGTAAATGCTACAAATACGTTGAATTGTATAGACCAGAGATGTCAAAGACCACAGGGGGTCATAATACTCCAGAGTGAATTGTGAATCATAAAACAATAGTTAACATTAATATGTGACTTTCTGAGAGACTATATGTGGCAGCAGGAATCCTCGTATATGATTTATGAATCCATTTCAATTTTAGTTTGACCACTCTGGTCTAGACTTAAGGAAGTGACAGAGAAAAATGTTGATAATCCAGATTCAACTTTAAAATTCAGCTCTCCAAACTAATATGCTATTTCCCTTTGCACACTCTACCCTCCAGGCAAACTGAGCATGTCCCTATTCCTCACACTAATATAAAAACACAAATAAAAATCCAAATATAATTAGGAAATTAAGGTATGATGCCACCCATTAAGCAGAAGCAGGTGAAGAAAGGGGAATGAATTTATAGTGAAAACTTCCTTCTGATTTGGAATCAGAGACAACTCCTTGATGAGTTTGCATTTACATATGGCAAATTTTGTGGTTCAGTTGAGTCCAACTTTTCATGACCCTTTTGGGTTTTCTTGGCAAAGGTACTGGAATGGTTTGCGTTTCCATCTTCAGCTCATTTTACAGATAAGGAAATGGAGGCAAATTGGATTAAGTGACTTGCCCAGAGTCACACAGCTATTGATTGTCTGAAGTCAGATTTGAATCCAGGAGGATTAGTCTTTTTGACTCCAGGTCCAGTGTTCTATTCACTATGGTGCCACCTAGCTGCCCTGAATATGGTGAATACATACCCAAGTATGAAAGCAACTGAAAAGCTATTATGTTTATTCACTGCTGTAGCCTAGTATTGGACATTTGTGTGCATTTCAATAAAAAGTATTTTGGCTCACTCTAGTGATCAAATTGACTAAGTCATTACTAATCAATAATTATTCTTTTTGAGTATACCCTCTCTCCCAGGACCAAAGCAGGGATTTTTCTTCAAAAGTAATGCAACGTATTTAAGCTCATTGCTTCCAACTAAAATATTTTAATGGTACTGAAGTGAGAGAAAAAAGACCTTTTGTAACAGTAGGAAATGAGATTTTAAAACATTTGAATCTCATTTATCTTTTCTTTGTCCTTTAAAAAAATTTCCATTTTTCTTTCCATTTTGAACATATTTAATATGCTACGCATTGAGGCTTTTTCCCACATATAGCATGGGGTATCATTGCGTGGTTTGAAGGGTGGTAGAACAGATATCTCTAGCTTCTTCTCCCCCACCCTTCTCCAAGGGAGACTTTATTTCCTGCCATGAAGGGAAAAGATTGGGGCTAGAAGTTTAGCCACCCTGCTTTCCTCGGAGAGAGAGTAGAGCTAGTCTAGAATTATATCTTTCCAATCCTTTAAATAGTATTAGTCTAGGGGTGTGGTTTGGAGGTTCAAACTCAACTTCTGAATGCTACTCATTTATGGGGAAAGAAAAACCCTCAAGCTTTCTACCCAACGCTAAGCCCCCTTCCCAGAAAATACCAGTTCCACAATGAACACACAAAGAAAGTAGCAAAGAAATTCATTTATCCTAGTTGATAGCAAAGTATAGATCATAAAAAGTACATATAGGAGAAGATATACTATATACTGGGTGAAAAAACTCTCTGATTGGGAATGAGGTAGCTTGGCTCAACCGAGAGACAATTCCAGATCTCACCCCAAGGGAAATTCCCCCAAATCTCTAATGTGGCAAGTTGGAGAAGGGCTATGATGGAAACTGCCACCTCCTCTCATATCAGTTTCTTCCTAGTCTTATTTTCCTCCCAATAATCTGCAGTGAGATGAGCATTATCCATCTTCCCTCTGGAAGCTAGAAGGACCCAAAGTGATTTAAAGAGTCTCAAACAATTGGAGTTCTCTCTTCTGCTATTTCCAGCTCTGCCCCACCCCTCATTCAGGAATAGGGCTTCCATCTCCACCAATGAAGAGAGAAACCCATAACAGTTGACTTTGGGATTTAGATTGCATTCAACATATGTATGCAATTTACAAATGCATATGTGTATTATATTTGAATACATATATTTCTTTATATAACAGTATATTATAGCATATTAACACACCACATATATGGGTGTGTTCAAAACTTTTTACTGCTACGTATGCATCAAAAAATTTGGAAACCACTGATCTAATCCAAATTCCTCATTTTACATTTGAGAAAACAGGCCAGCCACATTTGACCATTAAACAGGAGTCTGTTCTGACATCACAGTTTATTTACCCAAAAACAATTCCTCTTAACCAGTTTATTACTATTAAGATATTTTCTTATTTACTATGTATTTTTGAGGAAAAAAGCAAAAGAAAATCAGCCTCAAATTACAAGGGCAAAAATGTTGCCAAAATGTCCATATCTGTATTGTGGCACAGTAAGATAGAGTCTTGGAGTCAGAATCCTTAAGAACTGGTTTCATGGCCTGGGCAAGAAGGCTATCCTTATTCTGCAGAAAATATCTCTGAGAGGGTAAAATGCCCAAGGTCACACATCTTGGACATAGATGAGTCGGGACTAAAACAGAAATCTTCCAACTCCTAACTCAGAGAAGATGCAATCCTGAACTCAATATCTCCCAGCCATGTATAACGCAATGAAAAGTACATTATCTATAGAGTCAGAAGCCCTGGGTTCAAATCTTCCTCCTGGTGTTTAATACCTGTGTGAGCTTGGGCAAGTCATTTGATTCCCCTGGTCCTAAGTTTCCTCATCTGTAAAAGATTGGGGTCAGACTGAATGGATTTTGAGATCCCTTCAAGTTCAGAATCAATGATCTCATGGCATTCTGTGTTTTGTATTTTTCTGTCTGCATGTATTTGTATGACTCCACTCATTTTCAATTAATCAACAATCAACAATCATTTATGAAGTGCCTATTATGTGCCAAGAAAATTCAGAAAGTCAAGACCAAGGCTAGTGGCTATCAACAGAAAGCAGCCCTAGCCCTCCAAGACTTTAACCCCAAGCTGACATGCCTCCTCCTACTACGGTTTTCCGACTCTCATGCTTTATCAATATGCTACCTTTAATCTGCTGCAGCTGTGTTAGAACTTGGACTTGGAGCCAAGAAGACCTGAATTCAAATCCAGTCTCTGACACTTACTAGTTGTGTGATCCTAGGCAAGTCACTTAACCTCTGTCTGCCTCAATGTCCTCCTCTATAAAATGGAGATAATGAGAGCACCTGTAGTATTGTTATGAGAATAAAATGAGATATTTATAATGAGCTTTGAAAACTTTAAATAGTATTACGGTAATAACTATTATCATTTTTAGAGCTATGTATAACAAAAATAAAAAACTTCCCTAAGTAGACGTACAAGTTTTGGCACTGACGCCATTTTGGCTGCTCAGAGGGCAATTGTCTTTTCTGGTTTTTATTCATGTTCTGTTCAGGTGAAGTTACGGCCTATGAGACATCTGTATAAATGAGGCAATGCCTGGATAAAGTTTGGGAGCTTCCCCTGAGGCCCCATTTAGTAGGGAAAATTGGGGGACTACCTTTTCTTGCACAGGAATCTAGGGAAGAATATGATGACTCCAGTGGAAATTTCATCAGAATGGCATTTTCTTTTGCAAAAACTTCCATTAAAATAGGGATGATAAATTGGCATTATAAAGCTGCTATATAAAAGACAGGATTGTCTGAATGCAAAGAACTCGAAGTTTTCGTCAATTTGGGTTAATGTGATTCCTTTTAGACCTCAGCCTTGACAGTCACTCTATCAAGTTCTCACTCTATCAAGAGACTTGTCACGTTTGTAAAAATATAATTTGGAAAGAAGGCACAGGTGGGCATTTGGGAAAACAGCCTATCAGTTCTTCCTTAGAACATCAGGCCTCCCACTCGGACCCTGGGTATCATCTAGTGATACAGAGTAGGATAACTACAACCAAACAATCTTTTCTTGCAAATCTAAGTGTCAGATTCATTTCCAAACAGCACTGAATGACCAGAAAACTGAGCTGGCTGATTTCTCAAAATAGAAGTACAGGATTCTAGTCCAATATTCTCATCTCCAAATAAGACAAGCTAAACACCTAATTTAGAGGTAACAGAACACAGATGCAAGATGGTAAAGCTGTCTCTAGCAACAAGTAACATTACTGATGTACATTTTCCAGCCCATTTGCAAATAGCCACCACATGATTACTACTCCATGCCAAAACACGTAAGTTGACCTACTAAATGTTTTCATCCCACAAGATAAAGAACTCCATAAGATAGAGACAAGGTTTTGCTTGTCTTATCTCACCCTGTACTTCAAGGAGCATTCTGTACATAGTAAATATTTGTGGAAGCTGAAATTTTAAATATTTTAAATCTTTAGGGTTTGGACTGTTTGGTTAGTGTAATCCTCAAGGCATGCTCTTTGAAAGTATCTTTCCCATCCCCACCCATTCTCCCACACACATACACTATTTTTTTTATAATAACAGCCTCAAAAATGGATCAAAATAGGACTTTTAAAGAATAGGATTTTGAGGGGTAAAATAAGAGGAGTAGATGGAGTAGCCATTCTGGAATAGAAACATTCTGCAACAGAAAGATACTGCCATATTTGAATGTCCCTGTAATGACATCAGTGCCATAATGAGCTCTGCTTGGGCTATACTAGGTTTAAAATGCTTAAACAGGAGATGCAGTTGGAGATACATAATAGTAGGGCATTGGTTATGAAGAAGCAGAATTCAGAGGAGAGACTTGGGATGGACACATAGATCTAGGACGATCATTAGACTCATGAGACCTGGAGAGACGACCAAAAGAAAGAGGAAATGAGAATCTAGGAGACAGCCTAAGCTTGTCTATAAGACAGCCTTGTAGACAGCTCTAAGCACACATAGCTGATAAGAAATTGATGATTATCTCACAAAGTGGAACTAAAAAAGTGTCCAGAAAAGAAAGAGTACAGTCAGAAAGATGCCATCTTTCTGAGTTCAAATCAGCCTTAGACACTTAGTAGCTATGGGACCCTGGACAAGTCACTTCACCCTGTTTGCCTCAGTTTCCTCATCCACAAAATGAGCTGGAGAAGGAAATGGCCAACCATTCCAGCATCTTTGCAAAGAAAACCCCAAAGGGGGTCATGAAGAGTCAGACACAAACAAAAATTAATCAAACAACAACTGAGAGCCAAAAAACAGTGATAAAAAATGAGGAATCACAGAGTGACTGGGAGTAAAAAGTGATCGATATCAAATGCTATAAGAGGCATCTTCTAATATAAAATGATGTAAGATTAAAGGTCAGGACTGGATACAGAGATCTGGGAATCCTCTCTACAGAAATGAAAGTTTAACCTGTGGAAGTTCACCAAGTGAGATACAGTAGGGAAAAAGAGTAGAGGACCAGGCTAGGGTTTGGAGAGCACTCTTAATTCATGGTCATGGCATGACGATGCCACAAAGGAAATGGAGAAGAAAGAGTCAAACAGGTACAAGGACAACTGAGAGGACAGAAAGAAGGTCATCAGTACGGTCAAACACTATAGAGAGATTAAGAAGAACATATTTAAAATTTTCAATTTATTTAGCTTTTAATTTATGAAATAAAACAAGTATTTCCATAATGTAGTATAATAAAAAAGATGAATGCACATGCAACTGCAAGTCTGTTATGTACAATTTGATATTCCTTTTCAATACATACTAGCTATCATGCAAATATGTGTATTATTATATATTGTGTATAATATATAATATTACATGTAAATATATAGTATCTATTATTATAGATTATATTATATATTATAATAAAGTATATGAATATGTCTACGATTAGATATTATATTATATATTGTAATTAAATATATAATAAAGTGATCACATAAATACAGAGGGTTTAGAAGATAGTGAGGAAGCACAGACACATACTATAGATGGTCTTCTCAAGAGGCTGAATTAGAAGTAGAGACTAAAGGACGATAGCTAGCAGTCATGGTAGGTACCTGCTGTTGTTTAGTCATTTCAGTTGTGTCCAACTCTTCATGACCCCATGTGGGGTTTTCTTATCAGAGATTCTGGAGTAGTTTGCCATGTCCTTCTTCAGTTCATTTTATAGATGAGGAAATAGAGGCAAATCAGGTTAAGTGACTTGCCCAGGGTCACAAAGCTAATAAGCTGGATTTGAACTCAGGAAGATGAGCTGTTGGTGGTTTGTTTTGGTTTTGGTTTTTTAAAGGATAAACAAATAGCTATATTTATTAGCAATCTGGAAAAAAGCCAGGAGGAAAAGAGAGATGAAGTATTAGAATTGGTAAGATTATGGGGGTGGTGTACTCAAGGAGAAGGGAGGAGATAGGATCATGTATACATGCAGAGAGGTTGACTTTCACGTGCAGAAGGTCACCTCTTTACCAGAGGAAATGGGAAGTGATCATGTCAAGGAGTTTAAAGATTTAAAGAAGTAGGATAAACAGAGCATTCAAGGCAAATGGCCTCTCTTTTTCTGCTGTAAATTATGCAGTGAGATCCTCTGGTTAAGGAAAGTTGGAAGGGAAAAGATTTGGAGTGTCTGATGTAAGGAGGACACATAAAGAGTCAATTATGAAAGATTAAAGGGATTCCTTTGCTGCTGGGAGGGCCCAGTTGAGATTAGACAATATAAATCTGAATGGACAGAACAGTTGTATGTTGATAAATGAATCTTTCCAAGTAGGACCATAAAATGTCTGTTCTGGTTGTGGTAGATACAACTAGGTATCAATTAGTGTAAAAGCCTGTGAAGTGGTAACATACTCAAAGTCTTACTATTGTAAGTCAAATTATGTAGAATACAGTCACTAGTTTTATATTCCCAATGGAGATTTGCTAAGCAGATCTGGATAATGAGACAATGTGATAGGGATTCATTATTTGCATTAAAAGATGCATAACCTCATGGTCCTAAATCATGACAGTTCACATTTATACAGCATATTACAGCTTCTCTTTATAACATTTCTGAGATGGTGCAAATAGCATCATTTTCATTTTACAGATGTGGAACCTGAAGCTCAGAGTGATAAGGTCATTTTTCAGTTTTATGCTACCAGTTCCAGACCTGATTCTAAGACCTTCGGGGCTTTCCACTGTAGCACGCTGTCTCATGTCACCCTCACCATCATTTATAGAGCATCTATTGTTTTCCAGGTACTACAGATAAAAGATAAGATATGGTTCCTGACCAGAAGGAAGTTACAAAATACTCTGGTCTCATCTAGCTCCGGGAGGCCATACTGCCCAATATTTCTAAACTTATTACTTAGGAGTTCCCACTCCTGTACTCCCCATTGAATATCAGTTGGACTTAGCTTTTTAAAATTAGCTTTTCAAAAATGGAAGGTTGACTAAGCAAGTGTAACAAAGATAGTTCCTATTAAAACATCCCCCTCAAACTATATACAAAACTTGCACATAAAAGGTCCTTGGGGAAAGAAAGTTTAGATTTAAGAGGGTACATTTGGCTAAAGAATAAGCTGACAGTTCCTAGTTATTACAAGTCCTTTTCTTTCTTAGAGCCTTCAGGAAGTTCTCTTCAAGCATAGTTCTACATTGGGGCCAAAAGTCCAAGGATCAGCATCCTTAGAGAATTCTGATGATGCCTTTCCTTGATGTCTCTTACTTGTCCTTGCTATGACTCTCAGCTCCCAACTTAGACAATTCAGCCAGACACAAATTCTCTGAGGACACTACAATCTTTGCCGGCAGACACTGCTACCAATGCTGATTGGGACTCTGAATTTCCTGAATTTTCAAAGTTAAAGGTGAGGAGGAGAAAAAGAAAACCTTTCTCTTCATTTTCCTCCTGTCTCACCCAAAGTCATTCCTCCAGGAGTCTTTGGCTGCTGGATTTGACATTCACTCTACTGGCTTTCTACGCAAATGTCAAGGTGTACACCAAGTTTTCTTTTGATCTACTGATCCATTTGAGATGGTTGGCCCTTTGTGATTACAGTTTGAGGTGAGGGCAGAAATCCTCCATCCTTTCAAAAGCAAGAATTCTTGGGCAGCATTACGGAGGAAGGTTTTTCTTCTCTTAAACTGCTTTGTAATATGGAATGGAACTGCATTTTTGAAATATGTGTTGTATTTATTGAATGGTTTTGTATATTGTGTTCTTAATTTTTAAATTATTGAAACTTTTATGCCTCCCTCTCAAACATAAAAACCCTATCAAAATTAAGTTGCTTTAGATTTCCATACAATCCTTGGTTTTTTTTTGCTGGATTAGCGGTCAGGGATGAGAAAGGGTTCCTAACTCTATAATCTTAGTCAATCCCATTTAGTACTTACTTGGAACTTCACAACAAAAAAGTTTAAGTGATGCTTTTCAAGGAGCAATCACCTTCTCCTTTAGTAATCATCTTTTTCCTCCAACTACACTAAACTCAGTTTATAAATCTGTGAACGTTTGTGGAATTAAACACTTCACACCCACAGTAAATAGAGCGTTGCTTTGATGAAATCAAATCAACCACAGGGTACCCAATTATTGGTTGGTTAAGCATCAGCAAAAATACATTATCTCTTGACTAATTACAGGGGGATTCATAGAAAAGTAACTTTCTGTTACAAGAACCTCTAAGTGAGGTTATAAAAGTTCCCAAGCTATGTTAATGCACTATAAAATAAATCAGTTCCAGATTTCTTGTCTGTAACTTGGCAGGGTTTTCACCTCTGAATTCTATGTTTATCAGGATTTTTTTTTAAAGCATTAATGGGTCACACTAAAACCTTTCAAGTAATTTATTGAGAAAGGAACAGAATTTTTCCATTTAGATGTTTTTGTGCTTCCAACTTATCTAGCTAAAAGCTTCTTAAAATTAAATGTGTCTCATACACTCAAAAATAAAGCATATATGTCAACATGAAACTTTCTTGGAGTTGGTTGGAAACTCTCAAGTTTCTGACATATTTTCTACATTATTGGGGGTTTTTTAAGTCCTACTATATGAGATAATTGAAATTTGGTGACCCAACTATGCAAACGTCTAAGACGTTACCTATAGAAAAGGCAACCGAATTTGTAGCCAGAGAAGTTAACATTTGTACCCCGGTTTTCTCCTGCATTTGTATGACCACAGGCAGTCATTTTTTAACCTCACAGACCTTCAGTTTCCTCATGGCTAAAGCGAGGACAGAGGTGTTCATAGAATGTGAGTGTAAAGAGGGAAAGGAAAAGGTTAATGGTGATGTGAACCACTCAGCCTATACCTATGATATGGGGATGATAACTTCTGTACTAGTTGTTTGACAAGGTGGTTATAATTAAAGTGTTTCATTGCACAATATGACTTATTGTGCAATGATTTGCATTAGGTGTATGTTGACTTCTTAGCTGTCTCCCTCCATTGTTCAAAGCTTGTATGTATATAAATGTGTTTTAAGAAATCCATTATAACAAGATCACAAGAAGTTCAATATCACAGAATTTCACATTCGGAGGGGACTTCTGAAGCCAAACAATTAGAAAAAATAGGACTTAAATAAACATAGCTTCTACAACATCCCAATGGTAAATAAAATCTTCTCTAAGACCTAAAACGAGCAAGAACTCAGCTCCCTTCCCAGGTACTCTAGTCCCCCCTTAGATAGCTCTGATTCATTGCTATTGTGTCATTTTAGTCCTGTCTGACTCTTCATGACCCCTTTTGATGTTTTCTCAGCAAACATACTGGAGTGTTTGCCATTTCTTCCTCCGGCTCATTTTATAGATAAGGAAACTGAGGCAAACGGGGTTAAGTGATTTGCCCAGGGTCACAAAACTAGTAAGTGTCTGAGGTTGGATTTGAACTCATGAAGATGAGTCTTCCTGATTTCAAGCCCCATGCTCCTATTAACCATCTAAACTGGTCTCATTGAAACTTTAACCCACTGCTTTCTGGGGCAAAGTAACCTTCTTCCACTGGATAGTCTTTCCCGTCTCCAATCCACCCTCCCCATATCTATCAAATTAATATTTCTGAAACACAATTTTAACTATGTTGCTCTCCCTACTTAAGAAGCTTCAGGGATTTAAAAGATTGGAAGTCCATAGAGATGAGCCTCTATGTCTTCTCTTCTTCTGTGGAAGTATTTCCAGTTTCTTCAAATGATCTTGTTCATAAGACATGCTCTCAAGGCTTTTTTCCTATCCTCATTTCCCTCTAATGGGCCAAATGTCCATTATACAATGTGAAAACCCAAATACTACATAACATACAATATTATAATATAATATGTGTTATATCATAATGTAAAAATAATTATATATTAATATATGATTATTAATCTAATTATAATTAATATCATATAATAAAATATATAGTAGATGTGCTCTGAGGAGACAGACTATAGAGGAACCCTCATCTACCTAACCTGGCACACTATTTACCTCTCAATTACAGTTTCACCCTTTGTACACATATTGAGCTTGCAGCCCGCTAAAACCTTCATATCATTTTCAGACAAGTTTCAGGCAACTTCTCCTAATTTGTACTTTTGATGTTTTTTTAAAGTCCAAGTTTATGAACTGACATTTAGCTTATTTTATTAAATTGTATCTTCTTAGATTCACTATTGAAATATTAGATTCTGGATGCTATAAAATATGTCATCTATCCCTTCAGTCCTATGATTTTTTTTGTCACATGCAAATTTATTTAATATTTTTCCTTCCAAGTCATTGATAAAAAACTAGCTAGTTGACTGGCCCAAAGCCAAAAGTCAATCCTGAGTCATTCTACCTAGAATTTAAATCTGACCTCAGACACTAGCTGTGTGACCCTGGGGTCAAGTCACTGGTTCATAAGCACAATACTTTACTTCCAGTCATCTGGAATCAATTCAGTGCAATACAATTTGCCCTTACTAACCATCTGTTAAATACTGAGCATTAGGGATGCGAAGTCAAAATGCAAACATTTTCCTTCTCTGAGTTTACATTCCAATGGTAGTAAATAACAGGTAGAAAAATAAGTAAATAACATGATATATGTTATGTTGCTATATGTATGTTCATTTATACATATATATATACATATCTATGTAAACTAAATAATTTCAATGGAGACAGCATCACAACCAGGAAGATCAGGAAAGATTTCCTGTAGGAACTGCTATTTGATAAGACTTTTTGAGCAGAGTCAGGCCTTCTAAGAGATGAGAGCATATTCCAGGAATGGGAGTTACCTATGCAAATTTGTGGAGGTGAGAGAAAGAATTCCTGGAGAATATGAAGTAATCTAATTTGACCAAAATATAGAATGTATTACTCTAGAAAGTAGTACACAATCAGTTTGGAAAGTCAGGATAGATCCAGGTTGTAAAGAATATTAAATGTCAAATGAAGGTATTTCTATTTTATCCTAAAGGTATTATGGGGCCACTGAAACTTCTGAGTGGGAGATATAACATGGAGTAAGATGTGTTTTGGGAATATCAGTTTGGCAGCTGTGTTAAGAATACACTGAAGAAGGGAAAAGCTTGAACCAGGGAGAGCAATTAAGAGGCAATTCCCAGTAATACAGGAGAGAGGTGATAAAGGCCTTAATTAGGAGCATGAGTGGAAAGAAGAGTCACATAAGATACGCCGTGTGCCTGAAAGGAGCGTTCAGAGCTCTTCTATGAGTTGGTCATAAGCAGAAGGCTCTTTCAGTCCTTTTGTGAGTCAAACCCTTCCAGCCAACAACAGTTTGCTCAGGTCAAATCTGTCTTTTTGACTGTTTTACTTTCCCCTTGTCAGCAAGCACCCTGACACATCCGGGATGACCTGTTGGCACAGGTTCTTAGATCTGTCTCTAAAAGGAAAGCAACTTTTGAGGGCCAACAATCTTCTTTAATCACATATACCAACAGATAAAATACAGGCAGAGAAAGACCAACAGTCAGGGCTTCTAACTGTCTGACCATAAGCGATACATACACTATAGATCAATTGTCTGACCATGACACACATACGTGGTTACCAGAGAGAGAAGCACCATCATCTGGATTTTCAAAGCCTGGGGGTTAGGAGGAGCTCCTTAATGGCTACCCAGAATCTCATCTGGCACATGAACTTTCTTCCAAAGAGTAAGCACCAAAGCAAAACCTCACCTCAGAGTATATATACACACTTTTCAGAGCAGGAAGGCATGACTCTTGTGACCCAGAAACAATTAACAAAAGGTGTGGGACTTCCTATAAAACAAGCCTCCCCTAATCTGAGGCCCATTAATAGGTGGGAAAGATCTTTACATTACAGCCTCCAGGTCTGTTAATAGTTGGGCTGGGGGGTGACTAAAATTCTTTTAGTTCCCATCATGCTTTTTTCAACTAATATTAAAACCATGCAGATTATGTTAGAGACAAACCTAGCAATAAACATTGAGCACGCAAATTTAATTCTGCTTTCCCAGATGACTTCTTTATGGGATAAAGAATTTTTAGCTAAGGATCTCAGGCAAAATCAGGCACTTATATTTGTCTCTTGGTCACATGCCATGAGCCCAAGTACTTGATCATTAGGGTCTTTTCACCTTAAAATTCTATTATTATCACAAGGACCTAAAACATTCCCAAAGGACTCTTGAGGCAAAATGCCATCCACATCCAAAGAAAAACTATTGAATTGGAATGTAGAATGAAGCAGGCTATTTTCTCTTATGTCATGTTTTATTTGGGTTTGGTTTTTTTCATGGTTTCTCCCATTCATTTTAATTCTTCTATGCAACATGACTAATGTGAAAATGTATTTAACAAGAATGTATGTGTAGAACCCATATAAAATTGCATGCCATCTTGGGGAGAGAGGGGGAGAAAATTTAAAACTTATGGAAGTGATGGTTGAAAACTGAAAACACATAAATTAATTAAATTTTTAAAAAGAAAATGTTCATAAGAACATTTCCTTATAGCTCACCTAATCCCTTGAAGTTGTTATTATGTCATTATAAACCAAAAGACTGGTTTAACTTCATGACTCACTCAAGCCTTTGCCTTGAGACAATGATGACACTAATTAATTCCAACATAGAAATACAGGAATAAGACACGACATTCACTTAAGGTACCACTTAACTACCATAAGAAGCCAATACTTAATGACTCTCAACCCCATACTGAGGTATAATTGACCATCTCTCATCTCCAGTTTCTCAATATAGCATTTTCAACAAACATTACTTCTGGTAAACACTTTCTTCTTTAAAGTAAACAGTAAGACATTAAGTGTTCCAGGGATCCGAAGAGAAGTGGAAGAGAACAGCTGTCTAAAATTAGTGCAAGTTTAAAATGACTTGAGTCCTCAGACTCAAAAGATTCCCTTGAAAAGCAGACGCCTTGTGTTCACCAGTTGCCTAAGGAAAAATGGTTTCTATAACCAGAGGCAACCTGACAACTCCTGTGACATGGAACAAAGATGAAGGGAGGAGAGGGACTGAAGAGGAAGTGAAGAGAGGGGATATCTGTGAGTAGGACATAGCTATGAAATAGATAATATTTATCTACTAGAATTCTCCACCTCTCCCTTTTGGAGACTTTTTAACCAAAGCTTCAGGTCCCAATTGCCCTTCTGGTATCAGTTGTTTGCATTAAGATATTAGTGTTTTAATATCAAATGTTCCCTAGTATAATTTGTCATTTGAAAAATGGCAAATGCTAACACAAAATCCAATTCTCTAACCCTACAAAGTTAGACATTATACTACTGTATGCTTTCTTGTAGCATGGAGGTTAGGCATTCCTCAATGGTTATACCAGCAGAACAAAGTAGGACAAAGCCAGAAAGGCTTATAGTATAGGCCTAGTGGTGGATAAGCTCTATCCAAGGAGTATCCAAGATAAGACTAGAGAGGGCCATAATCAACTTGGTCACATCACAATAAATCGTTTAGCTACACTTCTCAAAGAATTTGTAGTAAGTCACAGAGGA
Organism: Notamacropus eugenii; assembly: GCF_028372415.1. Taxonomy (NCBI): domain Eukaryota; kingdom Metazoa; phylum Chordata; class Mammalia; order Diprotodontia; family Macropodidae; genus Notamacropus; species Notamacropus eugenii. The sequence goes on along the minus strand of NC_092877.1, from coordinate 24,446,644 downwards.
GTTGGAATCCATATTTTGTAGAGAAAGCACCCCAGTGGGGTCTTTGAAGTATTCTTCAGTCTCTTCAAGACTATAATAACAATTGCCATGCATCTAGAGAAGTGTTTTTTAGATGGAGCTATGTATAAAAGTACATTGGAGATACTGAGACAACATCTTTGCTTTGCTTAGAAAAGATGGTCAAAGATTTCAGACAAGAAAAGGAAAAATAAATCACAGAATTATAGATTTAGAGAAAGTACCAATCAATAAACATTTAATAAACACCTACTGCATACCAGACACTGTGCTAAGCACCAGGAAAAACAGATTAAGAAAAAATGCAAAAGACAGTCACTTCCCTCAAGTAACTTATAATCTTATGAAATCCATCTAGTCAGCCTCCGTGTTTTAAAGATGAAGAATCAGAAGGTAAGAGATGTTAAGTGAGTCTTCCTTGTTGAATGATTGATTGATAGGTTGAAAGGCAGTTTGCCACACTGGAAAATATACAAAATATTAAGTCAGAAGACTGTAAGTTAGACTCTAATTAAGGTCCAACATTAACTAAAATCCATCATTTTAACCTGTTTATTCTACAAATGGACAAAATGAGGCCTGGAGTGGCAAAGTGATATACCCAAAGTCACACAAGGAGTAGCTGGCATAACCAGGACTCTAACCTCAGTTTTCTGATGTAAAATCCAATAAACTTCCCACTAATGGTCATAACTCATCTGAAATACCACTTTAAGAGTCAAAATACCTTCCTCATAACTCTATGAGCTAGTATAAATATTATCATGTCCATCTTACAGCTGATGAAAATGATAAATAGTGAGGTGTTATGGATTTTCTCAACACCTGACTAATAAGAATCAGAGCTAGAATTTGAACCCGACTATCTCTAAGTCCGATATACCTTCTATTATGACTATGGTCAGTGATCTTAAGACATTAACATATCTTTCTAAAGCAGTGAAATCAACAACAAACTTGGAGTCAAGAATAGTTTGAATGCTGAATGAGGTTGGAGGAGGTTGAATGCTGCTTTTAATGTGTGTGTGTGTGTGTGTATGTGTGTGCGTGTGTGCGTGTTCATCCTTCATTGCTGAAGAAGACCATGCCATCAGAGAAATGATGATATGACTTGTACTTGACTTTGTTTTGAGTGAGAGAGGGCTATGCAGGTCACCAGCCTCACTTCTCCTCCAGAGTCATGTGAATCCAGTGACCAGATATTCATCAGGATGACTGGAGATGACCCAGGATGAGGCAATTTTGCCCAAGGTCACACAACTAGTGAGTTGTCAAGTGTCTGAGGTGAGACTTGAACTCAGGTCCTCCTGACTCCTGCACTGGTGTTCTATCCACTGCACCACCTAGCTGCCCTGTTGCTTTTGATACTTCCTAGTTGAATAACAAGTTACTTAAGCATTCTGCATCTCAATTTCCTCATCTAGGTAGGAGGAGCTTCTCCGATCTATTACTGCTACATAAAAATGCCATGGCATTTATGCCACTTTTACACTCCAACACTTAGCAGAGGGTCTAACACATTGTAGGCATTTAATCAATGATTGTTGACTTGGCCTTTGTGGATTTTGCAAAGTCTTTAAATTCCTTAATACTAGGCAAGTCATGAAGTACAAAAATTAAGACAGATCCAAACATAGTGAGACCATTAGGGTATTAGATATCCACATGGAAAATTATTCTTTACTTAAAACATGTCACTAACACAATACTGTCAAGTACAATCTACATAAAATGTGGCTCCTTCCAGGCAGACAATTTAAGCCCTCTATGGTTTTGCTTAACCTTAAGTATATTAGTATCACTTCTAAATAGAACTGAGCATGACTTCCAAGTTAAAAGAGGAAATATAGCTAGAGTCATCTTAATAACTTGATGTACAGAGATTATGACATTGAGTTATAGGGACTTAATGAAGGGAATATTAAGCAGGTAATTCATCTTGGGAAAGTTTCCTCAGTGATATCAAACTCTTTTGGACTATATAAGCATAATACTCTTAGTGTGTGTCTAGGAAGAATTCAGATGAAAACTTTGAAATAGAACCAATGTATGAAGACAAAAATACTTTGTTTTTTTCTAGGCAAAATATATGGAGTCAAAGGAAAAAAGGGTGGAGCTGAGCATGTTAAAGAGACCTAATGGAGTGAAAGCCTAAGGGAAAGAACACAGAGCTATTAACACCTACACAAAACCACTCAACATATATTTGCCATAATAAAAGGAACACAGTGGACCTAGCTTTCAGACAAAAAAACCCCACAATTTTGGTTAAACAGAGGGTTTATCACTGCTAGGAAGCTATAGAAAGATGAATACTTCCTTGTCAAAAAGAAGATAAAAGGTGTTCTCAAAATATATGACAAGCTTTTCTAAATTACAGAAATGCTTTTAGATCAAACAGACCTTACTTTATAATAGTAAAGGTTGATAAACAGGTCAATAATACTTGATTGAATCATGTGTATTTTTTTTCCTAGAAATGGAAGGGTTTATGATAGTGATTCATAATCAGATCATTGCCACCAGAAATTACAAAACAGCTATTCTTTAGGAACCCAGACTTACTGATCAATATAGAACATGCAATGTAATGGTAGAAACTGTGGAGCATATAACATCATCTTGAAAAATTAGAATCTATCTAATACCAAGGCATCTAGAAAGATACTATCATGGAGCTACACTAAATTATGATCTTAAATCACAGAAAAGGAAAAAAGATTCACTGTAAAGAAAGTACAAAAAGAAAAAAAACCTTCTGGCTCTATTTTATTTACAGGAGAATTCAGTCAGATTTTTAATAATTAATGCCTATAACCACTTAAGTTATTCATAAAAATCTGGAAAGAAAGCATTCTTTTAAATTCCTTTTATTACATGAATGTACTTCTGTACCTAAATAATGAAGGATGAAATAAAGAAGAATTATAGACCAATATATCAATGAATAAAAATTTAAATGTTTTAGATAGGATCCTATCAGAGTATAGCAATTTATCCAAAAAATTGTTAATCTTAATCAAGTTGTAAAAATAGTTATCAAAATAATCATTTTAAAAACAAAAACATCAAAAAACATATTATCATCTCAGTAGATGCAGAAAAAGCCTTTGACAAAGTATCACACTCATTTATGCTGAAAAAAAAGTCAGAGTATAAGCATGAAGGGATCTTTTTTATATAAAAAGTGTATACATCAAAAAGCAAACATTGTACGAGAACATATCAGAAATCCCCAAAACACAGGAGCAAAGTAAGGACATCCACTCCCACCCACACTCTCATTATTTCATAGTATTCTAGAAGAGCCAGCAATAAGACGTGAAAAAGAAAATAAGGTGTAAAGATGGGAAAAGAAGAGCTAAAAACCATCCACATTTCTTGATGACATGATGATTTGCTTAGAAAACCTTAAGGAGTAAGCACAGAAACTAATGTTTAACATATTAATTTAACAATCTTGCAGGCCACAAAATAAATGTATAAAGCAACAACATTTTATATAATAATAACTAAATCCAAGACACAATAATAGAAAGTAAAATAACAACCAAAATAATCACAAATTTTCTAAAATACTTGGGGGCAATCTACTAAAATATGTTCAATTCTTTTACAGATTCAATTACAACATCTTCCTCAGAGAAATAAAGAAAAAAACAAGACAACTGGAAAAGTATTCAGTGCTCATGGCTAGGTTGTGCTAATGATAATAAGTTAGAACAATATTTACCATAATAAAAATAGCAATACTACCAAAGTAAATTTAGAGATTTAATGCTACACCAAATAAAGGGAAACTTTATGATGCAAAATAAAATAATTTTAAAATTCATGGAGAGAAACAAAAGATCTACAATATTGAGTGATTTTTTTTTTAATGTAGGAATAAAGGGAGATCATTTCCAGACCAAAACCAAATTATAAAACAACAATCAGTTAAATGACTTGGCAATGGTGAAAGAATTGAATTGAAAAGTAGACCAATAGTAGAACAGATTAGACTGGTGAAAATCAGAAATAAAGGAACTCAATGACCTAATGTTTGATAAATCCAAGAACATTTATTACCTAGGAAAGAATTCAACATATGATCACAACTGATACAAAAGTTGCAAAGCAGTGTGGCAATAATTAGACTTAGACCAGGGGTGGGGAACATGCAGCCTTGAGGCCACACATGGCATTGGTGTGTGGCCTTTTGACTGAGTCCAAGCTTTACAAAACAAATCCTTTTATTAAGGGGATTTGTTCTGCAAAGTTTAGATTCAGCCAAATGACCACACTTGAGGACCTAGTGGGTCACATATGGCCTCAAGGCTGCAAGTTCCCCACACTTGACTTAGATTATTACCTCATATCATATCATATTATATTATATTATATATGTTATATTCCATAATCAATTCAAAGTGGATGCATAACTTGAATATAATATAAAATAAATTAGAAGGGGAGGAGATCAATCCCTTTTCATAGCTATGAGTAGCAAATGAATTCTTAATGGAAAAAAAGGGACAAACACAATTACAAAAGATAAGATGGGAAGTTTTATTTCCATGAAATTGAAAAGATTTTGCCCCCAAAAAACTAATGCACATGGGATAAGGGAAGTGATTAATTGGGGGTAGAGGGGCTGGGAAGGGATATCCTTCCATAAAGTATGTCTGGTATAGATTTGCTAAACAAAATATATAGACAACTAAGAGAAGCAAAAGTAATTCTCTAAAAGAGAAGTCAGAACAAAACCTTCTCAAAAGAAACATTGCCAATTATTCACAACCACATGAAAGAATGACCAGAATCGTTAATAAGAGGAACACAAACCAGATGACTCCTGAGGTTTCACCTCATACACAACAAATTGGCAGAGATATCAAAAATCAGAATAGCCAGTATTGGAGGGATTGGGAAAAGATACATTGAGTATTTGTTGGTGGAGCTATGAATTAATACATCTATTTTGGAAAACAATGTGGAATTATGCAAATAAAGTGGCTAAAACATATACTCTACCTAAGAGATTCTTCTGTTAGGCAAGTATCACCAAGGAATTCATGGAGTAAGCAAGGTTTCATAGACACCCAAATATTTGTAGCAGCACTTTTTGTGGTAGCCAAGAACTAAAAACAAAAGAGTTATCTATCAGTTGGTGAATAGCTAAAGAAACTGTAGCATTTTAACATAGTAGGATATTATTACAATGCTCTAAGAAACAATGAATGTGTTCATGGGTGTTGGGATAGTGAGATAAAGGATATGAACACTTCGCAAACTTTTAAGTGCTGTAGGAATGTGCGTTTATTATTGTTAATTATTGTTAGCCTGTAGTAACCAGGTCCTCAGTTTGGTGATGACCTCATTCCCTAAGCCTCTTATCGCACTCCTGCCTAATTCAAGTAACATTTATAGAATAACACAGAGGACCAGTGGTAAATTTTTAAAGGGGGGAGATGCAAATACACACTTTTAAACTTAATCTGCATTATTAACACTTTTTTAAGTTTAGACACTTACCAAAACAATGAATCAAAATCTGCTTTGGGGACTACAGATACACTGAAAATCATGCATACTCAAGTACACAGAGACACACACAGAAAAAAAATTCACAATGGATAAAACAATAAAAACCAAATATTGTAAAATTGTAAAGAACAAGCTTGTCCCCCAACTCCTTTGTAGAGGTTGGGAGCCCACAACTGTGGAATATTTTATATAACATGAGACTTTTTCTATGTGTCAATCACTTTTGCTGCTTTTTTTTCTATTCTTTTTCTATATGGCTCACTGGGAGGAGAAAAAAAGCATCCAAGGGAAATTTAGTCAATATAAAAGCAAAGATATTGACAAAACATACTAAAGTACAAAAGGCGAGTAAAAAAGAAAGAAAGAAAATTAAATGAATATAATGTACCAGAATTAAAACATCTTTAACTGTTTCCCACAACCACTCACATATAACTCTGATCCATAAAAATATAAGAACAAAATATTTAACAGATGTTACTATATCAAATACTCATCATTTCCTAACCTCACTGAATGAAAAGCTTTCAAAATATAGAGACCTAACAGAAGAAATTAAAATGAATTGTAAAGAGGATGAGTTGTGTTATCATCCTGTTATTAAAGTAGTACCAGGAATGCATTTAGGGAATCCAGAGAAGATGAGCTTATTTCATAATATTTTTATTCAGCTACAAAAAGCAGTTATTTTATTTACCTATCCAAAGAACACTAAAATAAATAAATAAAAGAAGAACGGTAAGTTAGTGACTTCTTCCAGCACCATTCCTATCTGGATTCCATTAAACAAAAAGAGAAGATTAAGATAATAACCACGCTAGTGATCTCATTATCATCCGGAAGATACTTAATGAAACATAAATAACTTCAGTGTTGATTTGGGGAAAAGCACAAAATATGAAGTTTTTTTACAACCACTTTGAAGATAGCAATTTCTCAAAGAATCATTATAAAAGCAATGTTCACCCTAAGTGTGTACTATGTTATAGAAATAATTAACAATCAGGGAGGCAATTATTTCACATGGAAACATCTCTGCTTGCTAACTTAGATTCTTGGTCTAGGGCGACTTGGCTCACTCATACTCCCCTCTCAACTTGGGTCTTACCTAGAATGGCCACTGGAGGACTCTCAGGGTCAAATGGTAATCATTTTCTTATTTCTCAGCTGTTCAGTTTGAAACCCTTAGTCATTTTCATTTTATTTATTTATTTATTTTTTGCTAAGGGTAGCATAAGAAGTAAGCTAAATTTAAAGCATTTTTTAAAAAATCCATTTTCTCTCCCTTATTCCCATGCACAGAATACTTTGAAGAGGGGCGGTGGGGGAAAGACTGCCTGGAAAACAACTCTTCCTCCCTCAGGCTCAGATAGCTGACAGTCAGCCAAGTGGAACTGGACCAAGCTCTCTAAAAGGAGTAAACTGTGTGAGCTTGGTTCCCTTGGGAACCTCCTGAGAGAAAATAAGATGTCTATCGCACAGATTCTCCCACAGAGCAATGAAAGAAAGAAGAGTTTGCTTTGGGATTAGGGACTTTTGCAGGAACACCTAAGACTAGCTTTTTTTTTTTTTTTCAGCAAAGATGAGCCAGTCCTGGGTACAGCTCTGAATCATCACAGCAAAAATCCTTCCATACACTTCCATCAGCAGCAAAACAAGTAGCAATTCTTTCCTCCCATCCTCTCCCACTTGTTCCCAGAGGGACACAGCAAAGTTCAGGTCCTCTCTAGCGATGTGGTACAAAGGAAAGAACTTGGGACCTGTGGTCACAGGACGTAGGTTTGAGCTGACAAATTCTTGGAAGGATGGAATGAGATTGCATAGGTAAAGCATTTGGGAACCATTAGATTCTATATAAGGGGATTTCTTTGATACTACTGTGTGCTAAGTGCTTCAAAATGCCTAAGCATACAGTAGGTGCTGAACAAATGAAAAGAATAATGAAAAAAGCAACTACATCTAGAAACCGCATAATTCCCCCTCACCTGCATTCATACCAGCAACTTCTTATTCTTGTGCGTGAACTTTTTACACATATTTACGTATGCTTATATACATGTGTATTACATAAACATGTAGACATATATATTTGTGAGTATATATTTTATTATACATGTTATACACACATATATATAATGTACACATACATATGTCCATGAAATGCACTTACACAGAGATGTGCATCATATGTGTGCAGCTATTCATATAATCACACCTATGTATTATACATGTATACGGATAATACAGAAATATTTATAATTAAAGAGCCCTACACTTCTAGCAGCAGTCTGCTAGAAACCATGTGATCCAGCCTCACGAATAACAAATTTGGCGTATTTCAGGGAAGCATGTGTCCTGTCCATTTGCCGCAGAGTCAGCATTTGTGTTCTTCCATTTTTCCTTCTGTCTAATTCATATGCCAAAGGTTAAAAATAGCTTGGAAACCATTAGCTAATTTTATTTTTTTAACTGAATAAAATTTAATTGCCAGAATAAAGAATGAAGAAGATATATTCATTCATAAAAATAGCAAATAAAGTGAATCATCAGAAACTATTATTCATATTTATATACCCGTTAATTGAGGAAATAAATGAATGATTTAAAAATAAAATATAATTAAAATAGACAAATTAATAAAAGAAATCAAGATTTCAAACTAACTTCAGAAAAAGAAATTACACAAGTCATTAATGACTACCAAAAGCAAAACCTTCTGCATTATATGTATTTACAAACAAATTCTACTGAACACAAAGAGCAATTAACACCTATGCTGTTGCATAAATTATTCTCAGTAATAAAGAGCAAACTCTATCAAACTCTGTTCTTGAGAAAAATATGATCTTGATAAATCAGGAAGAAATAATGATTTTTTTACTAGTAAATTTTATAAAAGAATATCCAGAAAAAATATTCATTGTGACCAAGTCGGATTTTTGCCAAAGGTAAGAAGATAGTTCTTGGGAAACAATGTGATGAAGTTGATGGTGTCCTGGAATGGGAGTCAGGAAAATCTGAGTTCAAATTCCATTTACCATTAAGTATATGACAAACAGAAAATTTATTTAACTACTCAAAGCTTCAGTTTCACCATGCGTGAGATGAAGAAAAGGATCTCTCTAGCACCTACCACACAGGATTGTTCTATGGTTTAAATCAGATATATATATAGCATTTTGGAAACCTTGAAGAATTCAATTTTCTACAGTAGAAAAACAATTAAGTGATGACTCACTAGGCATAATGTAGCATCTAAATAACAAAAAAGGACAGAATAACATACATATATGTCTACATATATGTATATATATTTGGAATATCATTGGTTGAAAAACATAACTTATATTTCCATAGCCAGTCATCCACCTTTGAAAAAAAAAGTAGTTTCATTCTAATACCTCTTCTTTAAGGCCAACCTTTATTATTATAATCTCATAGAATTCAGTTTCTTTTATTTTTTAAAGGCTGTTTTTTTTTCTCATTTACACTGGTAGTCATTGTACACATTGTTTTCCTGACTCTGATTCCTTTGCATTAATGTCTTCCAGTCTTCTCTGTATTCATCATATTCATTGTTTCTTACAGCACAATATCCCAAGACGTTAATGCAAGAAAACTTGTTTTGGCTATTTCCCAAACAATGAACATCTACTTTGTTTTCAGTTCTTTGCCATTAAAAAAGTGCTACTCTCCTTGGACAGTGCTGACCCTCGGGGGGAGGCTCTCATCGCCTCAGACTTAGACTACTACAATAGCTACTGGTGGGTCTGCCTGCCTCAAGTCTCTCTTCACTCCAATTCATCCACCATTCAGCCTCCACAGGAATTTCCTGAAGCACAGATCTGACCAAGTTTGGCTATCGCTGTCTCTCTGTCTTTGTCTCCTTTTTATCTTTCTTCTACTACTATTTCTCCTTCTCCTACTACAACTTCTCTTTCTTCTCCTTCTACTACTACGGCTTGTGCTACTTCTCCTCCTCCTTCTTTCTCTCTCTCTCTCTCTCTCTCTCTCTCTCTCTCTCTCTCTCTCTCTCTCTCTCTCTCACACACACACACACACACACACACACACACACACACACACACACACACACACACACATCAGTCTTCTTACCCCTTACTTCCTGCTGTAACTTCACTCCACAGACATTGAACAAGACACAACATCTCTTGGTTCTGGGAATTTTCTCTGGTTAACCCCATATGTTTTTCTCCCCTCTAGCTCCTGGCTTCCCTAGACTCCTTCAAGTCCCAGTTAAAAGCCTCCCTCCTCCAAGAAGACTTTCCTAATTCTTAATTCTGATGCTTTTCCTTCTATGAATTATTTCCTATTTAAACTATATATGGCTCGTTTGTACGTGTTTGTTCCCATGTTGCCTCCATCATCAGAATGAACTAGGACGGGACTGTTTTTCTACCTTTCTTTGCCTCCCTTGGTGCTTAACACAGCTCCTCACACTCCAAAGGTGCTTAATAAATGCCTTTTCACTGACTCCAACAACATTTTGGTGTGCATGGGGTACCTCTCTTTGTTTCTTTGACCTCCTTAGGGTATAAGACTTAAAGCATGATCCAAGTATAGTCAAAGTATGGACATCTGAGTCATTTTCTTAACCTAAGTCCAATTGTTTTCCAGAACACTACAAAAGTACATTAATGAATCCGACTTTTTACAATTTCTCCAAAATGAACGATTCCTCTTTGAGTCTTTTTTTGCTGCTTGGGCCTAAGGTGAAACCTCAGTGTCATTTTGCTTTGCATTTCTCTAATTTATTGTTGTTTGCAACAGTGCAATTATTCTTTTGAAAGTTGTTTTACTCATGTTGTTTGACCATTTATCTTTTAAAGAGCAGATTTTGGTCACATCAAGCAGCATAGTGGAGTGAATGCTGGCCCTGAAGTCAGGCGGATCCTAGTTCAAATCCAGTCTCAGACTGGAGTGCTGTAACTCTTGGCAAGTCACTTAACTCTGTTTGTCTCAGTTTCTTCATCTGTAAAATGAGCTAGAGAAGGAAATAGCAAACCACTCTAGTATCTCTGCCAGGAAAATCCCAAATAGGGACGCAAAGAGTCCTACATGACTAATAGACTAAACAACAAATTTGGTCATACATTTTTATGTAAGTCTCATACATGTTCCATATATGTATGACATATAAGGGCGTATATGTGTAAGTATATATGTTAGGATATATACAGATATATGTGCATGTATACATATATATGTAAACTCTCAATCCTTTAGAGATATTTAATGTAATGTTTTCCCAGTGGGATATATGTGTGTGTGCGCACATGTATATACACACAATGTTGAATATCAATTTGTCCCTTATGAAAAATACTTCATGCAAAGATTTTATCCCCAGTTGGCAACTTCTCTTCTCATGCTATCTGTGCTCATTTTGCTCATGCAAAAGCTGCTAAATTATTATGAATTATATCTCTTATGATAATCTCTCTCCCTTATTTGGTTGAGAATTCACCATGAAAGTGCTTCTCTTCTAAGATTTTTAAGCACATAATTTTTAATATTCAGTTCATGTACCCATTTTGAGTCCATTATGGCATATGGTATAAGATGTTGGGAGGACCAACAGGAGGCTATTTTAAGGATCGAGATCTAGGTATATTTATAGAGGAAGGAACAAGAGGGTAAGGAAAGACTGAAAGTTAGGAAGAGATTATATTTGAAAGGATATATTATATTATATATTATATTAATTATATTATATTATAATGTTATATTTGAAAGGATGAGATTCCAGCGGAGAAGGGAAGAACATTACTTGAGAGCAGAACTAGTTTCATTTCTATCTTCCTATTTTCCTATTAGCAAAATGCCTGGCACAGAGAAAGTGTCCAATAAACACTAACTTATTGAGTGCTAATGGATTGATTGATGGGACCAAGGGCACAGGTGGAGGAGTCAGTGTTTGTAAAGAGAAAGGCTACCTCTTCCTTTAAGACTGGAGCAAAGGAGGCAGTAGAAATGTTGGGTAGGTAAAAGATTTAGGGTATAAAGTTGGGGACATATGGCAGCGCCTGATGAATGGCTTCACTTTTCCTCAGGAAAGTGTTTGATAAAAGTCATCTGTTTAAAGGGGGTGAAAAGGGGAAAACAGATGACTTGGGCAAAGAAGATTTGTTTAGTAGTAGATTCTCAGAGGAGTAGGACAGAGAGTCATTCAGGTAAAAGCATTGGCGTGCAGAAATGAAGACCTAATGGAGATTAGACAACACAAATTTGTAGTGGACCCAATCAGCACACTTGTGTGACTCTTCCATTTACATACAGCCACAAGAGAAACTAAGAAGGAAGATGGTCAAAGCAACGCAGGGTTGGAGTACAGAAAGTGACAGCACTAGGAATCCACAATTACAGAGATAAGGAGAGAGCCCACAAATCAAAACTAGCATTTCCTAGCCAAGCAATACAGCAAGAGAACAGAGTACTCAGGGATAAAGGATGGTATGAATTTGAACTGGCTAATTATCAGGTCAAGATTTTGAAGGGAAGAACGTTAGACAAGCAAAGGGGGGATAGCCTGGGAAAGCAGGGAGACAGGGCAGCTAGGTGAAACAAAGGATAATATTGGACGTGAGGGCAGGAAGATGAGAGTTCAAACCCTGCCTCAGATACTTACTTGCTTATGTGACCCTGGGCAAGTCTCCTAACCTCTCTCAGTCTCAGTTTCCTCATCTGTCATATGGGGACATTGGTAATAACAAGGTTTTTGTGAGGATTAAATAAGATAACATATTGTAAATCACCATACAAATGCTAGCTATTATTACTATTTATTGCGGTAAGGGAAGACAACTGGTTTTGGAAGGGGAAAGGCACAGGATGAGATAGAGAAGAAGAAATTAGAGTCAGATAGGAAGGAAGAGGGAAGGAAGGAAGGAAGGATGGATGGAAGAAAGAAAAAGTGAGGGAGGGAAGAAAGGAGAGAAGGAAAGGAGAGAGCAAAGGAAGGAAGGGAGGGATGAGGAAGGGAAAGAAGGGAGAGGGAAAAGAAGGGAAGGAGGAAAGAGGATGGAAGGAAGGAAAGAAAAAGGGAGGAGAGAAAAGGAGGGAAGGAGGAGGGAATGGAAGGAGGGAAAAAAGGGAAAAGGAGAAGGAAAGGGAGAAGGAAAAGGAGGAAGTAAACAGAAAGGGAGGAGGGAGGAAGTAAACAGAAAGGGAGGAGGGAAGAAGGGAGGAGCAAAAAGAGAACTGAAGGAAGAAAGGGAAGGAGGGAGGAAGAAAGGGAGGGAGAGAAGAAGAAAGAGAGGAAGGAGGGAAGGAAGGGGGAAAGAAGGATAGAAGAATGAAAAGGAGGGAGAGAAGGAAGGGAGGAGGGAGGGAAAGGAGATAAAAGGAAGGGAGAAGGGAAGAAAGGGAGGAAAAGGGAAGGAAGGGAGAGAGAAGGGAAAGAGGAAAGGAAAGAGAGAAGGAGGGAATGGAGAGAAAAAAGGAAAGGAATGGAGGAGGAAAAAGGGGAGGGAAGGGAGGGAGGCAGGAAAGACAGTCTGTCAGAGGCACCCCAATGTACAATCCATTCTGTGTTCCAAAAAAGAGGCCATCCTATAGTGGCTGCATCTTTCCGAGGTCTGGGCAGTATACCAGTCTTGAAGTGCAGGGCTTCATAGACAAGCCAGCAGCCACCTACAGAACCCAGCAGAGACTTGGCCAATTGTGCCCTGCTCATTGTCTCTCTCAGTGTGCTCTCTTTCCCTGATTTTCTACTTGGCAGCAGCTGGGAAAACCAACGAGACAAGAAACAACAGGCTGTGGGCTGAGGTGACTATGGGTATTTTCCCAGAGAGGAGACTGGTGGAGGAGGGAGGGTGTGAATTCTATGGAGACCAGTCCCGTTCAGTCAGTCTGTTCTCTCTCTCTCCTAGGTGGGAAGCCTTCCAGCCCCAGGCTGCCAATGGCATAATTAGGCTACTTCCTTCGCCCAGATTTCTTTCTTTTGCCTTTGTCCCCTCTGCCCCTGGTCCAATATCTCCTTCTGCTTCTCCATTAATCCTCCTCCTCCCTATCATGCAGGAAAATGAGAAGTCATGAAGATCAAGAATGCACACACTCCACCCTCCTACTCGTCTTTCTTCACCTTCTTACCCTTCCTCCCCCTGATATTCCTCCCTTTCTCTTTTACCCAAGAACCCTGAGGGTCTTCCCCTCCCAAATTGATTTTTTTTTTTTTATTAAAGGGGCCATCCCTTGAATAACTTAAAGGAACCTATTCACTGAATGGGTGTATCTCACTCAAAGTGAGAATGTGGTAAGACCTTAGCCTGAAAGGGCCAGGGTCTCCCATTGCATCCTGGGCCATCTCTAGTCATCTTGATGAATATCAGGCCACTGGACCCAGATAGCTCTGCAGGAAAAAGTGAGGCCGGTGACCTAGCACAGTCCTCCCTCACTCAAAGTCAGCTGCAAGTCATGTCATCATCTTGATGTCATGGTCCTCTTCAAATGAAGGACAAACACAACAATTCCTCCCCATACTCCCTCTTGCCTTACTACTCTTACCTCTTCCTAATGCTCCTCCCTTGGACCTGAAATCAAGAAGTTCTAAGTTCAAATCTAGCCTTAGACGCTTACCAGCTCTATGACCCTATTTGCCTCAGTTTCCTCATCTGTAAAATGGGGATAATAAAAGCACCACCCTTCCAGGATTGTTGGGAGGATAAAATGAGACAATATTTGTAAAGAGCTCTGAAATCCTAAAAGTGCTAAGTAAATGCTAGCAATTTTTAAGATGATTCTCCTCCTCACTCCTCCTGATTTTCTTTCCCCCCCCAATCTTCCTTCCCCTTCTCCTTACACCCCTCCTCTTCCTGGTTCCTTTCTCCCTCCTCTTTCCTTTCTCTTCCTCTCTTCACCTGGTCCTCTGCTCACCCTCTCCCTATCCCTCTTTTACTCTACCTTCTTCTTCCTCCTCCTCTTCTTCTTTCCCCTTGCCCTGCCTTTTCTTTTTCCCCTTTCCTCCTCCCTTCTGACTCTTTCTTCTCCCTCTTCTCCCTGCTCTTGTCTCCTTCTGGTCTTTCTCCATCCTCCTCTTCACCCTTCTGTTCTTCATCCTTTTCTCTTTTCTCCTCCTCCCCCTCTTGTAAGGATGGCCAGGCAGCCTTGGGTGATAATGAAGCCATGTGCTAGCCCCAGGAGCTGCCAAGTCTTTGCCTAGAGTTTGGAAGGAAGAAGGCAGTCAGGCATGGGGCTTGTGTCTTTAGTGAGCAGTGTCCAGGAGAGCTGGGTACTATTCAGGACTCTTCTCTTTGAGGTTCTCAAGGTCATTGTCCTGGGAACTAGAAACCAGGCAACCAAGGAGACCAAAGGAGTTTCAGGTCACTGGGTAACCTAGAGGCTGATTGTCTTCTGATTTGTTAAACAGGTATAACTCGAAGCCCTGGTGTTTTAAGCAGGAGAAAGCTGGTGCTAGGGACAGATGGAGGGGGAAAATGCAGCTGCTGCTGCCCCAGGAGAGAGCAGGGACTCAGCCGGCCCCAGGCAGGGAAGGTTGCATTATGAATTTCTCGGCAGACACATTTTCTCCCTGCTCAGCTTCTCCACTTTAAGGCTTGGAAGCCTTCAGGTCCTTTTTATTTATTTGTTCACCCTCAGGATCCCTGCAGAGTTTCTTTGCACCTTCTGATTGGGCCATCCCCCTTCATTTGCAAGTGGCATTGTGTCATGTACCCACTGGGGGCAGGGCAGCAGGGCCAGTGGCAGAAGCAGGAAACACCAGCTTCTTAGAAAGAGTGCCACCAAAGGCAGGACCACGTTGCAGAAGAAGGCTGGGGACTGTGTGTGTTGTGACTGGTCTCCACTCATTTGCAAAAGGAGACGTGGAGGAGATTCAGAACAGGAGGTAACTGTTATTAGTATTAATTATTCCTATTATTATTTTCTTGGTTCACCAAAAACTTTGCATGATTTCACACCTGACGTGTCATTTGGACCTTATGGATTGGGCATTCTTTTCCCTTACTCAGAAGGGAAAGTCAGGGCAGTGCACTGTGAGGGAGGGCAAGGACTTAATGGAACTGTTTTTGTGACTATCAGTAATTCAGTCCAGATAATGATAGGAAAGAATGTGGATGAGCCAACACTACCTTTGTAGGATTGGTTTTCAGCAGATCCCCAATTACATTGGCTTTAATAGTCAAATGACTGAATTTTCTGATCTGACAGAGGCTGACCACAGAGGGGACACAGTCTGAGACTGCAAGGTGGTAAGGAAAACCTGTCTTGAGATTGGAAAAGTGTCTTGCTTACTATCCGAGTAGATTTTATTCTTGTTTTTTATAATCCAAAGGATTGAATATAGATGCAGCATAAGAGGAGCTACTATCAAAGTCATTTCTTTTGAACAGTGGGTGAGATAGAAAAGAAAAAAAATGTGTTTAATTACTAATATAAGATTTCCAATAGTGAATGAGATATCTAGTTTATGCATTTCATTTTCCTTTCTAAAACTTCTAAAACCAGTAAAAGAAAGTGCTTTGTTTTGGTTTGATCTGCCATTTCCCTGATGTAGGGAATTCCTGTGTGGAGACTCCTTTCATCCATGCAGATAATCTTTAAAAGTCTTCTTAAGGAAATGGAAAATTAAATTATTTTCTCAAGATCACACAGTTTGTATGTGGCAGGCAGAACCTGAAAGTAGGTATTCCTGACTCCAAGGCCAGACCACATCCCAGTATACCAAACTGCTTCACCCTATTTAAAATAAATAGAGAAAAACCTTACTGCTCTCAGCTCTATAAATTCTAAAAAGGAACTCTATTGAGGGTTGAAACAAAGTTTAACTTTTAAGCCTTCTGCAAAGGTACAGTTTGCCAAGCAAAGCCATACTGCAAACAAGCTAACAATGGAGAGAGAGATTTGACCTATTCAATAGAACAAGCTAAATCCAATCTACCACTATGGGACTTTTTTTCTTTTAGCAATTACTGTCAGTTCTGTATTGTGTTATAAAATTACATTTTAAAATATTAAACATGGACTTTTCATTCATTCACATTAGCTCTTGCACCTTTAATTAATAAGTAAATTTTTACTGTATGCCTAATAAGACAAGATCTAAAGAACTGAAAATATAGATATGGATATATACACACCCCATATACAAATATATATATATGCATATCTACAATATTACAATTATAATGTTCAGAAAATGCTACATATAGAGAACTGAACATTTGATGGTGATATATGGTGTAGAGGCTATAACACTGACCTGGGTTCTAGTCCTAGCTCAAAGCGGACTCATTGTATGACTTTAAGCAAGCCCCATCACTTCCCTGGGACTCAGTGTCCTCATCTGTAAAGTGAGGGGATTGATAGTCTACAGCTCCCTCTATTGGTGTCCTGGATCCCTTTGGCTGTCTGATGAAGTCTATGGACCCCTTCTCTGAGTAATAATATTAAATAAATAAAAGATATGACCAAGAAAATCATTTTCATTGAAATAAAGGTGTCATTTTCCCCATACAAGTTCACTAACCCTTAAAATCCATGCAGGACCCTTGGCAGTCAGTGGACCTCAAGTTAAGAACTCCTGACCTAGATGATACCTCCAGCCTCCCCTAGCTCTAACAGCCCAAAAGGTCTATGTGAACAGCACCTCGTGCAATTCACTGATTGGAATTCTGAATCTTGAATGCTGTGACTACTGTAGCATACTTTAAGTGAAGTGTGGTAGTTATTTTAAAAACATTCAGTCTTGTTTTAATTGTGTGTTATATATCAGCCTTGTAGTTATTCAGAATTTATCAAATTCGGGTCTCTCTCATCCTCAAACTTCCCCTTGAGGCTACCCCACCACATCCTTATTTTCCCCTTATTGTTCAACATCTCTCATGTATAGTCTGCTTGCTCCCTGTATTTCCTTGCCAATTCACTCCTCAACTTCCCAGAATCAACTTTCCTTCACTAGCACTCTACTGCTCCTGTTCCCTCTAAGGTCACCAAGCCACTCAAAAATCCATTGACCTCTCCTCAGTCCTCATCTTCCTTGACTTTTTCTGGAGCATTAGACACCAATGATCACCTACTCCTTCTGAATATTCTCTTCCTGACGTTTCCTAACTACTGTACCCTGACTGTTCTTCCCTTGGCTTCCAGGATCCTAATGCCTTCTAGTATTCTTGATTGACAGTTCCTTCTTGGATTTTTCCAAGAAATAACTATTTTTCTTTCTCCTCCCACCCTTAAGTGTTTGGGGCAGCTAGATGACCCAGTGTATAGAATGCCAAGTTAGGAAGATCTGAGTTCAAACGTAGCCTCAGACACTTGCTATCTGTGTGGCCCTGGGCAAGACACTTAACTTGGTTCACCTCAGTTTCCTTATCTGTAAAATAAGCTGGAGAAGGAAATGGTCAACTACTCTGATATCCTTCTCAAGAAAACCCCTACTGAAACAGCTGAACAACAACCTATGAGAGATAGCATCCACTAACAAGTACTAAATATGGGTTCAACAGGAGAAACCTAGATGAGTTGTGATCTACATTACTGGAAGGGAGGGAGAAGCCAAATGGATAAGATCACAGATCTATTTGATTATAATGTTTGTTATTTGTTATTACATGTGCAGATTCTAATTTAAATTCTTGACTTTTTTTTCTCATGTTATCATTTTCTAATTCAAATATTACCAAGGAAGGCAAGGTATGATAATGGAAAGAGCTAAACAAGAGTGTTCACTCTTGTGGAGAGATCATTAAATGTTCACTGTAAGCATTTACACCTTAGTGATCAACAAGTTACAAATCAGGGGATGAGTGATGGTTTGGCTGATTGTCTAGACTTAGGAAAGTGTTCATAATGCAGATTAAAATTGAAAGTGTGTGCATCCATTTTTTTTCCTGGAGAGCCTAGGTGTTAAATATATACCAACACACCACTATATGGCTCCATAAACATTACTTGAGCTCAGCAAGAATGTGGTGGAAAGTGTGCTGACTAGCCTAATAATAACAATAATAATATCTGGCGTTTATATAGCTCTTTAAAGTTTGCAAAATGCTTTCCATCCATTATGTCATTTGAGTCTCATTACACCCAAGAAACTAAACTAAGAGATAGGAGACCTGGCATCTAGAATCTTCTCTCTTGTCCCTGACTTTGATTGCTTCTTTCTGAGTTTCATTTTCTTTATCTGTAAAAGAAAGGGGGTGGAATTGATGACTACTAAGGTCACTTCCAGTTCTAATTAACAATGAACGGCTATGTGCATGATCTTGAACAGTCATGTAAGATCTTCACGCCTTAGTCTGGGGATTCCATATCTTTAAAGTGAGGGGTCCTTCTAATAGTCGTTTTGCAAGTTGTTTTACTCATGTGTGACTCTTTATGACCCAATTTGGCATTTTTTGGGCAAAGATGCTAGAGTGGTTAGCCATTTCCTTCTCTAGCTCATTTCTATAGATGAGGAACTGAGACAAACAGGGTTAAATAACTTATCCAGGGTCACATAGATAGTGTCTGAGGCCAGATCTGAACTCACAAAGATGAGTCTTCCTGACTTCAGTCCAGATGATCTGTGCCCTATGGTACCACGTAGCTGTCCTCTACTAGTCATAGAGTTCTACTTTTGAATATTTCTATAATCAGTACACAAAATGATTTTCTGGGCTGCTCTTTGATTTTGTAAATCAGGATAAAGAAATCAATTCATTCAGAAACATACATCTGAAAGAGAAAGGAATTCTGCTGCAATCTTGTCTTTTACCAAAAGAGTAGATAGTCCTAAATTTAGTGTTGGAAGCCTCTTGGAAGCCATCTAAGTAATGATGGAATGGAACACTATTGTGCTATAAGAAATAGCAAGCAGGATGACTTCAGAAAAACCTGGAAAGACTTACATGAACTGATGCAGAATGAAGTGAGCAGAACCAGGAGAACACTGTACACAGAAACAACAAACATGCACAGTGAACAACTGTGAATGACTTTAGCTATTCTCAACAATACAGTGATCTAAAATAGTCCCAAAGGACTCATGAAAAGCTCTATCTGTCTCCAGAGAAAGAACTGATGGTGTCAGAATACAGACTGAAGCATACTATTTTTCACTTTCTTCTTTCATTTTTTTGGTTCAAATTTTCTTCCACAAAATAACTAATGAGGGAAATATTTTAGAAGATTGTGTAGCCTCTATCAGATACTTGCTATCTTGAAGAGGAGGAAGGGGAGAGGAAGAAGGATAGAATTTGGAACTCAAAAATTTTCAAAAATATGTTTGAAATTGTTTTCACATGTATTTGAGGAAAAAATAAAATATTTTTTAAAAGAGGAGTCATCTAAGGCTAGCCCCCTTATTTTCTGGAAGAGGAAACTGAGGCCAATGAGATCAGGACTTAGCCATGGTCCTAAAGGACAACACCCATCTGAGGGAGGATTTGAACCTGCATCCTGACTCCACAGTCAGTATTTTCTACTGTACCAGGATGCCTTCCTTAATATTATTCACCATAATGAGACAGGCTAATGTAAAAAATTGCTCACATGTGTCCCACAGGGGCTTATCAGACTCAAAGAGGAGAACTAATGTGGTAGGTGGAGTGGGGTAAGAAGAGGCAAAGGAACAAAAAATCAAATGACTATAGAAATGCAGAGAAATAGGTCCCATCAGATAAAGACAAAACCTGAAACCCAAGTGCTCTGTTTTCAGGGAGCAGCAGGGAATCATTTCCATAGCAGCCCAACCTGATATTTCATCAACTCTTATGTAGGGTAATAAGAGTTACTAGATGAACTTATCTGAAGGTAATACCTTCCTGTAACAGGCGTTCCTTGAGAAAGGTCCAGGGAGCCAAGAGAGTGGTGGCCTGAGGAGTTGATATGCCCTCTGAAGGGTGTGGACTGTTGGTCCTCCTCATCCCACATTTCCTTGCATGGAAATATGGCATTTTCTTGTGGTCTCTTTCTTCCTAGAGCATCAGTTTCTCCTCTAACTCAGCCCAGAGTTGTTCCACTGAAGCTAATTCCTCATAGGTCCAATTTTCAAGAGTCTCTTTAAGAGAGATCAGATGTCTAATAATTCCTTCCATTCAAATCCACAAATTTTCAAGGCAGAATAAACTTGGAATATGGGTTTTCATTTATGATCTTGACTTTTTCTCTGCCACCTTACTACAACAAAAGACTTCCATGGAGGCAGTAAAAGTTAGCATGGAAAATGTCTAGATTATCCTCTTCATATTAGCCATACACATGTTACATAGAAACATACACACACAACACAAATGGTAGAAAGAACCTGCAAAATTCTTTCACAATTACCCAAATAAATTCAGCTCCACAGATCTAGAAACCAAATGCATCAAAGGAAAGCTGAAGAAATAGCAATATTCCAATTCCTTCACTTTGACCCACGTGCCTGAAAGTCTCCCAACAGCCAAACTCCTTCCCTCTCCACCCTTCATTTAATATCTTCCTTGGCACACTTTTTTGGCTAGGTGAGTTGGGGAAAGATTCTCATTTTCCCCTAACATCTGGCTAACACTTTCCCTTTCCTATGATATCTAGTTAAAATATGTCGAAAGAGGATAAGCAAAAAACAGAAAACTATAAAGCCAAAAACTCAAAATAGTATACCCAAGAGTGATGAATTCTTATCTGGACAATGCTTGTATATACAGTTGTGTGAACAGTAGGTGTGATGTGGGCTTCTTGCCATCTTTCAGTACAGAAACTCCATTATGTCTTCTGGAAGGTTTGTTTTGGGTTATTTTCATTTATATGTATTAATACCTCACTATGTGCCAGGTATTGTGCTAGGCAGATATAAAGATAAGTAAGATGCAATCAATACTCTTCAGACTGTATAATCCAGTGGAGGAGATGATATTATTTTCACCTGGGAAGATCAGAGAAAACTTAGAGAAGGCGGCTTTGCCTTGAAGTGTAGGTAGGACTCTTTAACAGGTGCAGATAAGGGAGGAAAGCATTCCAGGTAGAGGGAATAGCACAATAAAGTCAGGAAGGACCTGTTCTAGGGAAAGCAAAGTCAGTTTCACTTCTTTGGAGAAGTTCCATCAATAGTAATTCTACCTCCTTAAAATCGTTGGCATGTCCATGAGACCAATAAAGGCTGAAAGCCACTAGTGGATTCATTCTTTGAAATGAGTTGGAAACCATTTTTTAAATTAAATTCTTTTTGGAAAACTAAAATAAAAAAATAAAGGAGACTATTAGGACATCATCTATCACTTCAATGCTGATGGTTCCCAAATCTATGCTCCTACTTCTTTGACCCTCCCCTGAACTCTGGTCCTGGTTTTTCAGCTGCCCTTGAGATATCCACAAAGGAAATCCCCACCTCGCTCTTCAGTTGTTTTGGCTAGACCCAGAGTCAGAAGACCTGGGTTCAAATCCCCACCCCTGATGTTCCCTACTTAGGTGACCTTGGGCAAGTCACTGTCACCTCAAAATTAATCTGGCCAAATTCCAACTCATTAGTTCCTCAGGAAGTGCATAAGGTACTTAACCTGGAGTCTGGAACATCTGGATCCAGTTCTACTTCTAAGGCTTACAAACTGTGTGACTCTGAATAAGTCACTTAACCTTACTCAGCCTCACTCTCCTGATCTGTAAAATGAGGGAGTCAAAAACCAGTGACCTCTGAGTATCCTTCCAGTTCTAAAGCTAGGATCCTATGATTCCCATCATCCAACCACAGCAAACCTCCAATATAGTGCTTCCCCTTTCCCACAACCCTGTTCTTGACAGTGGCTCCTCTACTACTTATTATAAACCATCACCATCAGACCAGAAAACTTAGTCATATTTGAATTTTCTTTCACATAAAGTAGCCAATTCCACTATAGTCTGTGCTGGTCAAACCTTTTCTAGAGGAGGAAGGGAGAGGAAGTGTGTGTGTACTTATATATACACACATGTTCATGTGTGTGTGTATAAATAGACATACATGTACATATACACACATGCCTATGTTGCCTCATATACATATTCATATAGAGATACATATTTAAGCTTCAATAATTGCACTGAGACTTTTAGAACACATTACATAGGTAGGTATCATTTGTTTTTATATCATTTTCACTTCTGAATCAATTCTCCCACCCTCACTCACCCAGCAAGTCACCCCTTTTAACAAAAAATAAAAAACAGAGATTAACACAGTCCAGTAAAAGCAACACGTGGAGTATATCTGATGTCTCTGTTTTTTGAAGTCCTTCACCGTATGACCTCTCCCCTTTCCAGTCTTCTTACACCTTAAATCACCCCTCCCTTGTACCCTGTGATGCAGTGACAATGACCTCCTTGCTGTTTCTTACACAAGAAACTCCATCTCCTGACTCCAGGCATTCTCCCTGGCTTCTCTCCATGCCCAGAATTCTCTCCCTACCCATCTCTCCCTCCTGTTCTCTTATTATCTCCAATCTAACCTATATATAGCTTGTTTGTACATTGTGGTTTGCATGTCTTCTCTCTCATTAAACTGTGGCATCCTTAAGGTCAGGAACTGTTTTTTCACTTTCTGTGTATCCTTAGCACAATGCCTGGCACATAGTAACCATTTAATAAATGTTTATTAATAGACTGAAGACAACAATATTGCACCCCTATAGTCTGCTTCAAAGGAGGAATATAGGGACTTAGATCTAGAACTGGAAAAACCTATCCAGTCAAAGGCTCTAATTTTACAGACGTGGAAACAAAACTCTGGGGATGTGAAATGATTGATACCAAACCACACAGATAGTAAGCATCAGAGTTGGCATCTGAAGGCAAATGCTCTGACACCAAGAGAAGGAGTTGCTTTTTTTTTCTCAGCTCATTTCTGGGGTTTAGGCATCACATTTTAAGGACCCTGACAGACTAGCGTCCCAAGGAGAATCACCAAAATGGTGAGCAGTCTGACAATAAATCTTTTCCCCCTTCAATTTATTTTATTTTTACTGATTTTGAACTTAAATACAAAAAGACAAAAAAAAGAATATTTCCATGAACACAGCATAATATTAGTATAAAACCACAAATTTCCATTTCGCACTGCTTATTTTAAAAAAAACTATATAATAAATATTACACATCATTTTCAAAGCTGTCCTGCTTTTCTGTGGTCCCTTCTAACTTCTCTTCCGTTCTCTGCTGTGCATTTTTTTCTCCCTCCCTCCCCAAAATCTTTTCATAGAAAGTTGAAACCCTAAGAAAATAAAAGAGAAAAAAAACTAAGTAGAACCAACCAAGCATTGTCTTTAAGTAGATGAGGAGTTGTAAGGAACTAGATGACTTCCATGATATTCCAGAAAGTACAACTAGATTCAGTGGATTAAAATGACAGAGACCCATGTTGGATCAAATTAAGGAAGTTCTTTCTAATTAATAGAAGGATACAATATGTACAACAAGTTGCCATAGGAGGCAATGGGAATAACTTCCATTTGTGTAGAGTGTTGTATGGTGTACACATATGTTCTCATCTAACTCTTACAACAGTATCCCTGAGAGTAAACAGGGAGTTGTTACCTTCATTGTATGGATCTTATGACTCAGGAATAAGTGGGAGTACTAGACTTACAACCAGCCTTTAGTTTCTTAGATCAGGATTCTCTTTCCTTCTTTATGCATTCATTCTCCCCACAAGGTACATAGATAACCACAGTGGATAAGTTTCTTCCTTGTTTAAGAGATTGGATTAGAGAACCTCTACTTATCCCTTTTAATTTGAAAGTTCTGAGATTTTCCTTATCTCCATTGAACTAATGACTTGCTAAACCTTATCTCTCCTTTTACCCCTTTCTTTTCATCTCAGTACCTACTGCCACAGTTTTAGGCCAGGCCCTTGTTATCTTAAACCTAAATTGTTCAACAGTCTCTTAATCTGGTCTCATTGGATTTAATTTCTCTCACTCCGCACCCTTTTCACTTCCTTTCTTCAAGATGTCATTTTTATCTTGTCCTCTTGCACAATAATCTGCCTACTATATTAAGTCATAACTCCTTGTATTCAGACTTGCTCAAACCTGTTTACCCAATTGTTTTTCCTCAGAAATTTTATGTTAGGAGGAGTGGAGAAAGGGAAGGAGGAGGAGTTAGCGTTTACATAGTGTTTTAAGATTTGCAAAATGCTTTACAAATAGTATTATATCTATCCTTACAACAACCCTAGCAGATAGATGTTATTATTATCCACATTTTACAGATGGGGAAACTGAAGCAGATAGCAGTTAAGTGACTTGCCCAGGGACACCCAGCTAGTAATTGTCTGAGACTGGATTTCAGTTCCAGTCTTCTCAAATGTCTACATCCTGTGCTACATTAGTTAAATTAGTGTTTTTACTGTCCTACAGAGGGCAAGCTCATTCATGCTTCATTGCAGTCTAGTAGAATGAAGGTTAAGGTAACTAGGTGGCACAGTGAATAAAGCACTGGGAATCAGGAAGACCTGAGTTCAAATCCAGCTTTAGACACTAACTAGCTGTGTGACCTTGGGCAAGACACTTAACCCCAGTTAAGTTGGGACTATATCTGCTTAATTTGCTTAAACTTTAAACTAAATTCAGATTAAGGGTTAAGCCTTAGTTTCCTCATCTGTAAAATGAGCTGGAGAAGGTAATGGCAAACTACTCTAGTATCTTTGCCAAGTAAAACCCCAGAAGGGGTCACAAAGAGTCAAACATGGCTGAAAACAACTAAACGATAAACAGCAAAAGAATGTAAGTTCCTTAAGGGCAGTTGTCTCATTTTTGTATTTGTATCCCCTTTGCACGGGGTCTGGTATACAACAGGTGCTTGTTAAATGCTTTTTTCCCCTTGATTAGCCACTACAGTGTCTTATTTTTACTCTTCCCCCTACCTGGATTGTTTTCTCTCCTGTTCTCTATCCAAATTCCATCCATTCTTCACGGTTTCATATACTTTATCAAATTTTCTTCTCGTCTATATTAATCTATCCTTTTTCTGTACTATTTCAAAAAGTCACTTTTATTTACCCCTGGATTATTTAACATTTGTTAATCTTGTATTCTCTATGAGATTATAGACTCTGTGTTCAGAGACCAAATTTATTATTGTTTACTTTAAGGCTTATGGCAAAGTACATAGAAGACACATGTCTATTCATCAGATGCACGTTTGCCTATGATGTAATTGGTATGGATACACCCTATAATAAACCAAGCACAGGCTCTTATACATAAATATTTGTTTTTGAGATAAATCAGATCATGCCTTGTCTTAGTAGATAGTCTTCATGAGTTTCTGTGGTCAAAAATAATGCTTCACCAACCACGAATGAGTTAGCTCTTCTAGTAACACAATAATCCAAGACAATCCCAAAGGACTCATGACGAAAAATGTTATCTGACAGATGAAAGCATACTGTCTTTCTTTTCATTGAAATTTTCTTCCACCAAATGACTAATATTGAATTGTTTTACATTATTGCTAATGTACAACCTTTATATTTCTTAACATCTCAGGGAAGGGGGAGAAAAAGGAGGGATAGAATTTGGAATTAAAAAAATTTAAAATGATTTTACATGTAATTGAAGAAATAAAATATTATTTAAAACAATAATAATAAGAATTGTTCACCTACTGAGCAAGATTCTGTTGAAGAGCTTCCCTGAGATCACTAGTTTTGAGCTTAAAATTTGTCATCAGGCCCCATTCTAAAGATTTTCTAGATGCGTAGCACCTGTTCCAGCTTACATTCCAATGGCATAGCCTTCAAAACTCCTACATCACATCCAAGCCACAATGAGGCATCAGAGTAAAAAGATACAGTGGAAGAGTCCAAGATTTAGAGTGAGAGGACCTCAGTGCCACTCCTACCTTGGTCACTCAATGGCTATGGGACCTGAGAGAAAACACCCTTTCTGAACCTCAGTTTCGTTATCTATAAAATGCAGAGGTTGGACTAGATAAGCTGCTAAGAAACTTTGCAACTCTAAATTTATACTCCTATGATCCGAAAACTTTAAAAGAATATGATAGATATCTGGATAGATTGATAGACAGATGTGAAGATTTGTACTAATAATACTCTACTTCATGAAAAGGGATTTTAAAGGATGACCCTTAAATCTTGGTTAGGAACATTATGCACATAATTTTTTAAATTTTAATTGGGGTGGAGGCAGGTTGATTAGCATTTGATGCTATAAAATGGGGGGGAGGGGAGTGGACTTCCCTTCCAGCTCTAAAGATATGTGCAGTAACAGACCAAACAGAACCTGCCCTAATATGTTCAATGAGGCCTGACTTCATCAGCATGGGTGCCACCTCCAATGACCAGCAGCACCTTGTGCAACTCTTCTGACCACACACAAAAACCCATAAAAAAAAATTCAACAAATTCACTTGGATTCAATAAATAGTACCACTTTGTGGAAAGCATCATACTAGCTAGGAAATAAGGCAAAAAACAGAGTCTGTACCCTCAATGACTTTGCAGTCTATACAATAGCAACTCAACAAACCAGAATGATTGCCCAAATCTATTTAGGTTAGTTTTTTTAACGTTTCTGGACCTGTGATTTAATAGGAATGGAGACCCTTCTTCTACCAATGTAGAATGGAAGATTTTCTCTGTGAATTCATATTTTGTTTGTTTGTTTCTGTTTTTTTTTCATGTACAGTAATCTTTTTTATTATACTATGTTGTGGAATGCTTGTTTTATTCTATAAATTTTTTAAAAATAGGTACCATGAGCACTGAGATATGACTTGCCTATACACAATCAGAAAGTATCAGAGCCTCATGGGGACTTGGAGAAGTTGCTGGGTCCTTCTAGACCATACTAGCGGGATGTAAGCTGTGGCAACTCTTACCAATCTAGGAAGTTTTCATATATGAGTCTGAAGACAAACTGTCCAAATCCCAACCTAGTTAGTTTCAGGGAAGCCCTTCACCTCACTATTACCTTGTTGTTGTTGTGAATCAGTCAGTCAGTTGCGGCTGACTTTGTGACACTGTGGACCAACTGTCTTTGGGGTTTTGTTGGCAAAGATAGTGGAGTGGTTTGCCATTTCTTTCTCCAGTTTTAATCAGCGAGAGTGCCAAGTATTGCCCAGCAAGTAACAAAATGTTTCATGGCCACAAAATTCATGAGGACCATCCACTTTTGACAAGGAGATATTTGATCTGCGTCAAAAATAAATATTTGTTGAACCCAGGTCTATCTGACTCCTCAAGGCTGCTTTCTATCCACTACACCACTAGAGATAAAGCTTATAGGGACAAATGGAAAATTCTCTACTTGGATTTTAAAATCAACTGTATAAGTAATAATAGTAATAGCCAACATTTATTTTATAGTTTGTAAAGGGCTATACATACATTATAATAGAGGCATAGAGTATAGCTAAAAAAAAATACCATCAGTAAGCATTTATTAACTATCTACCTTGTATCAGGAGCTGGCCAAAGAAAGAGCACTGAATTTGGAGCCAGATTATTCCAAAGGTTTAACCTTCTGAGGCCTTTGTTTTCTTGTAAGGGAATTCCTTCCACCTGTGAAATTCTGGAAATTGCTTGATCCTAGAATGAGGAACAGATATGGAGCAGTTTATTTACAGTGGGCTACAAGCTGAATGTGAATTGACCTTGGACATGGCAGCCTCAACCAGCAATTTGAACTTAAACTGCATTATGGCAGTTCAGTCATCTACTCAGGCAATCAACAAGCATTTATTAAGTGCTTACTATGTACTGGGAACTGTGCTAAGCTTCAGGGATACAAAGAAAGGCAAAAGCAAAACAGGAAACAGTCCCTGCCCTCAAGGAGTTTATATTCTGATGAAAGAGACTAAGTACAAAGAACTAGTTTGTTCATGCAAGATAGATACACAGCAAATGGGAGGTAATCCCAGACGGAAGGCACCAGCATGGGCAGCAAGGAGGGAGATCAGAAAAAACCTGGGATTTCAGCTGAGTCTTAAAGGAAGTCAAGGAAAACAATACCTAAAGGTGAGGAGGTAGACCATTCCAGGCATGGGGAAACAGGGTTGGGAGATGAAATGCCACATAAATGGAACAGAAAGAAGACTAGTGTTGCTTTATCAGAAAGTATGTAGAAGGGAGCAAAGTATAAGAAGATTTCCAGGGTAGAAAGTGGTCAGGTGGTGAAGAGCTTTCAAAGTTAATTATTAACTATTATTACCAGCCACTGTTATTATCCAGGGAGAAACTGAAGTAGATAATGACCAACCATGAGATTCTGTGATTCTTGAGTCAAAGGTCTCATATTTCCACTACTTGAAAGAGTTTCATTTCATGAGGCTTTAGTTTACTAGAACTAACTTTCTGATTTGAAGACAAAGCATTTTAACAAGCTTAGATATTTCTGTGATGATATTAAATGCTGGGGGATGGAGGAAGGTGCTTTTGTTTGGTTTGATTTGGTTCGGTTTGGAACTATTATTTCACTGATCAGTAGGGAACTCCTAAGTCAGGTAACCCCCTCTACCAATACAGATCTTCAGCTTATAGTCTGGGAGAATTGGCTAGGGTATTTGAGAGGTTAAATGACTTTATTACATATAACCCATTGGCTGGATGAGTTGCATGCAAGCTATAGCAAGACCAGCCAATCTAGAAAGTCTTATAGAAAACACTTTATTGTTCAGAAAATGTAGTAATTATTATATTGTCCAAATGTAACTTTATGTGACTAAAGATTGTTTGATCCCATAATGTTGCCTTGACCTCAGTAACTCTCTAGAAATACCAGAGATGGCCACAAGGAATTTTGGGGTCCCCCAGGTCCTGGATCTACCCCAAACATTATGTTTTGGATCCCCTTGCCCAGGTGTATTTTAGGGTCCAATCAAGCTTGTGTTTTAGATTTCCCTTGTGTTTTGGCTTTGCCTGAATTTTACTGAATGTTTATATTTACTGATATCCATTTCAATTTACTTTGTTTTCAAGTTGTCCTGTCAGGAAACTTGCTTAACTGCATACTTGGGTTCATGTGTGGTTACACTTATCTAAAATTCTACATAATGTAAACCTTCCAGAACCTGTAGGAAAGGGAACCACTTCTTTCCAGATCTCTCCCTTTCTTCTCCCTCTCCCTCCCCTCTTCCCTATCATTCTCCCTCCCTCTCCCTCTCGTTATCTCTCTCTCCCGTCCCTCTTTCTGCCTCTTTTCCCCTCTCCCTCTGTCTCTCTCTCCCTCCCCCTTTTTCTCCCTCTTCCAAACAACCTAATAAATTTCATTCTAAAACTATTTCACATTTTAGGGTTTTCTCATGAATGGCAGTCTTCAGTTAAGAAGTCAAAAGCAATTAGTTAAATTCCACTTTTTGAGGAGTTAAATTTAGAGACTTATGGACTCACAAAGCATAACCATAATAAAGACTCTAATAACCTCACATGTGAACGATCATGGTAGCTTGCAGTATGGTAATCTTTGCTCCCTGCCTCGGTTCTCTCCTCACTGAAGTCCATCCTCTACTCAGTTGACAAAGTAATCTTTCTAAAGCAAAGATCTGACTACATCAGTCCCCTCTCTTCCCCAAACTCAATAAACTCCAGGTTCAAATATAAGATTATCTATTTGGTATATCAATCCCCTTAAAACCTGGCCTCTTTCCTACCTTTCCAGCCTTTACTCCCCTCCATCTACTCTAAGATTCAGCTATACTGACCTCCATGCTGTTATACACACACATACACACACACACACACACACACACACACACACACACACACACTTTCTCCCAATTCTGCCCCTTTGCACTGGTTGACCCCCATGTCTGTGATATTCACCCTCCTCTCTTCTGCCTCCTATATTCCCTGGCTCCCCATAAGACTCAGTTCAAATCCTTTCCTCTTTCCTAGTCCTCCCTTCCCTATTTCCCTTCCCACCACTACTTGTTCTTTCCTCCTGAAAGTATCTTTTACTATATTACATATATCTTGTCCCTGTCTGATCGATCACATGCTCTTTCTCCCATTGGAATGTGAGCTCCCTTTCTTTGAATACCCCAGCACTCAGTATAGTATCTGGTGTATCATAGGTCTTAATAAATAAATGCTTGACTGATTGATGTAACCTAAATTCAGATTAGCTTTTTGGGGATGCCAAATACAATATTAATTTGCACTGACCATATAGTCTACTATATATGAGCTGCTGTGTAGTCATGTTTCCCCATTCTGTCATCAAAAGAAGCACAGACTCTCAGAATTGAAATGAGTTCACTTATTTTTACAAATGAGCAAACTAAGGCAAAGAGAAGTTAAATAACTAGTCCAGGGTCACACATTCAGTATATTTTAGATGCAAACTTGAATCTAGGTCTTCCTGCCTGAGGTATTTCTCTGTCTCCATTTTCTTTTAGGGAATTGAGCTGTTAAGTGACTTACTCAAGGTCACATAGTCAGTACATGTCAAAGGCAAGATCTGAACTCAGGCCATCTGTCTATCCATTTCTAATAGGCATTTATTAAATAACATAATCTTTGTTACATTTTTTGATTTATGGAGAATTTTGCTTCCTAAACAATTAATAGAGTGATTGATTATACATATATAATGATAAAAATTTTTTTCATTCAATTTTCTAGAATCACAGTGGAAGAATTGAAGGACTGTTTTTTCACAGTCCTTGACTCAAAATAACTATCTTATTTATTTTCCATCAACCACTTCTGTTGTCAGCATGTAAAATAATCTAACAGGGACAAAGGTCTCCTCAAATGTGGATTGTGGTAGCTAAAAAAAGAACAAACAGACCATGCACTTTGCTTAGAGGGCAAAAGAACAGCCATGTCCTTTTAACTCTTATTGTAGCAGGTTGAACAATTCATATCGAAGTCTGGAAGCATGAGTTCAGCTATCCTGAAGGTGGAGGCTCTAGATGCAGAACGTTTGGTCCAGGTTCACTGGGATGATGGGGAAGAATCTCTTTACCCTGCCGTGTGGCTGAGAGACAACTGCCAGTGCCCTTGCTGCTACCTGGATTCTGCAAAAGCTCGAAAACTCCTCATTGAAGCCCTTGACGTTAACACATGGGTCAAGAACTTAACTTTGATCAACCAAAGAAAGGTATTTCTCTCTTTAAACTATTAATCTTGTGTTAAAAAAAGAAACACTAAAGCTAATTTTGAAGCAGTTTGCATTAGGGGGCCATTCTTTTTTACCCTTACTAGACAAATGTGTACTTATATCCCTAGAACCCAGCACAGTGTCCTGTACATAGTAGGTGCTTAATATTCAATTGAATGATTGAGCTCCAGGCTCAGTACAGAGATCTCCAGCCAGAAGGTTGGGATCTACTAACATTCTTAGAACTGAAGTCTTAGAATTGAATTTTAGACTCAGAAAGTGATCTTAGAGAATAGTTAGTACAGGGACTTGGAACCATTTTGGTGTCATGGACCCCTTTGGCAATCTGATGAAGCTCACAGAGCCCTTCTCAGTAAAGAAATAAAGGAAATGCTAAATTTTAGTTAGAGATTGGTGAAAATGAGATTGAATTTTTTTTCTAACCAAGTTCACAGAGCCCCTTAAATCTATCCGTTGGTCAATGGAATCCAGGCTAGGAACCTCTGAGCTAATCCAACTTCTTCATTTTTATGTTTGAGGAAATGAATACTCAGAAAGATTGTTCTGTTCCAGGAGTGGGTTAGGCTAGATGGCTGCTTAAATCCTTTTCAATTCCAAAATTCTGTTCGAAGTGACTGATCCAAAGCTATACTTGTAGTTAGTATCATATTTGGGCCTAAAAGTCAAGTATCCCTATTGCTGAGCTTAATTTTTACATGATTCAGCCGCCAATCTGGTTGCTACAGTCACACATACACCCTTTCTTTACTATGCCCTGCCTCTGTAATGTTGAAGTGGACTCCTGGCAAGGAGGGAAAGTTCTGCCAGCCTGTGCTGTCCACCCCTTCAAGCCTCTCATTGATTCAAGGATTTCGCTGCTAGCATTCATGAATTGCCAAACACCACTCATGTATTTCCCTACCCCAACCCTGACCTCACAATGACGTCATAGACTTACATGAATCAGCAAGAGGTCTTGAACAAAGGCTAAAACTTTGTGTTTTCATGGATATGGACAATCAGAGAGAAGAGAGGAAGTCATGTTCTTATTAGGATGCATCTTTAACTCTATCTAGAACTCTAAAATGTGTCACACAAGTGAAATGTGTCACAACCCCAGAAGTGCTGATTTCTTATCTTTCATTAACTATACCAAGCCTCAGAAGCAGGGTAACATAGCAAAAAGGACAAAGAACTGAGAGTCAGGAGACCAGAGTCCTTGTCCTGACTCTTGCCACTGACAAATCATGTGACCTTATGCAAGAGACAGTTCTTTTCTGGGCCTCAGTTTCCTCATTGGCAAAAGGAAGATTTTGGGGACTAGACAGACTTCAAAACTCTAAAATCTGGCTTCCATGCTCAAGAGTAATTTGGTTTATTTTTCAAATCTGTACCTATTTGCTAAATCTCCCAATTCTCCATATTTCTTAAGTGACAAACTTAAAACTCCAGAAAAGCTTAATCCAGGTTAGAATATAATTGGGAAATGTTTAACTAAATAAATAAAAATATAGCATAACAAAGATAATGCTAATTTGTGGTTTTCTAAGTAAACAACAAGGATCTAAGTCAACAGAGATCCATTTCTATTTGAGTTTGACACCTACTAGAAAATACTGGATGTCTAACAGCATATAAATACATGTTTGTTTACTGTGTTAAAAGGTACATATCATATGGCCTGATGAGCACATTAGTGATTTTGAAGCAGACTGGCTAAAGAAAAGATGTTTTTCCCAAAAATCGAGAGCAAAACTCCAAAAAGAATTGTTTTTGCCAGGTAAGTGTATTTTTAAATCTATTATAACCTTTTAAATCACGTTAAAGCCCCACAAGAATTACTCCCCCAATATATAATAAAAATGTGATTTTTCTAAAGAGGGTTTACTAAAAGCTCGTTAGCATTGGGTGCTGGTGTTTGGGCAAGTGATGGTTGCCAGGCCTAGAGGCCTGAGGGCTACCCGAGTCTTACCTTACCTATCGCAGGTCTTCGGCTGGCCAAACCGGATAAACGTATGAGAGAAGAGACTTTCCGGAGTCGAACAAGGGTTAGGCTTTATTCAGGGTCCTGGTTACATGTGCAGGGGGAACTCTTCCTTAGGAGAGAGAGAGAAATCTCCCAAGGAGGCAAAGATCTTACAGTAAGAGAATGAAAGCAGAAGTGGAAGTGGGGAGAGAGGGGAGAGGGAAGAGCGAAGAGAGGAAAAGGGGCCTTCTGTCCTGTAAGGGCCCCTCAGCGCTAAGAGCGCCTTCGGGCTTTCCTGACCCTACTTAAGCTCTCCTGCCACATAGTTTGCACCTGAATACCGTGCCTGTTAGATTACAATAGGTGTGCCCAGATCCGGGCCTGTCTCGAGGGCGGGGATGCTCTCTCCCATCACGTTCTCACGGGAAGAGGCGGAAATACACGAGATCTCACTCCTCAATTCCCTGTTGTTTCCTGGGGGGCCTCATGAGAACTCTAAGGTTTAGAAGCTCTCACCTTTACCCGCCCAAGACTGTCCACATGGAACTGAGCTTACACCCCCAACAGATGGTTACTCAAGAAATCCAGACAAGGAAGAAAGGGCAGCAAAACCTAATGAATCTGTCTCATCTATGGCTATCCCTTTAATTGGGGCAGTACAGTGAATTTGAAAGGCATGGAAACATAACAGCAAACACAGTTCCTGTTCCCAAGGTGTTTACTAATTGGAAACTAAGACAACAGAGGAAATTTGACCCTAGCTGACCTTTCTAGCTTCATCATCATCTGCAAGGCTACCCTCCATTCTTCAGACATGCCCTTCTCTGTCTGGCCATCTGTTTGTTAATGACCATTTCTTCTGCCTGGTTCACCTTTGACCCCCAGTTTCATCTCCCCAGTTCTTTCCAATCCTTCTAGATCCAACCTGAATGCCATCCCAATGTAATGTATCTATAAAACATCTTTACTTTTCATCCCTCTGAGGCTGAACCTTCTCCTTCTGCCCTCTCTCCTCAGCTTTATGTCTACTGATAATCCAGTTTTCATCTGTAAAGCAAACCTTTTCATAAGCAAATAATATCACTAAGAACCAGGTTAGGATTAGATGGATTTTGATGTACAAAAATTAAGCTGTCGCTGTTACTACAAACTGCTAGATGGTGCAATGGATAGAGTACTAGGCCCAGCTTCAAGAAGACCTGAGCTCTGAACGAGCCTCAGACACTAAGTAACTGGGTGATCCTGGGTATGTCACTTAACTTCTGTCTGTCTCAGTTTCTTCCTCTACAAAATGGGGATGATAATAGCACCTACCTCCCAGAGTTGTTATGAGGATAAAATGAGATGTTTGTAAAGAGCTTTGTAAATTTCTAAGTGCTGTATACATACCGAGCTTTTGGTGAGTCAGTGACGTTTAATGGTCTAAGAGTCATCTTCCTATCTAGATTGTAAAACCTCCATGAAGGCATGTCTTACTCTTTTTTTGGTTTCCCTAAAGGGCTAGTACAATGAACTGGACTTACTAGGTACTTAGTAAATGTTGAGTGACAACAAAAAGTGAGTTGGAAAGTCAGAGCAATTCGTCATTTTAGGAACAAAGGTAAACTCAGAACACAGTAATTGGGCACAAGTCAGGAAAGACCTAGGCTCAAATCCCGTATCTACCTTTGGTTGTACAACTATGGACCAGTCCTTTAACTCCCACTATGCATCAGAGACAGGACTTGAATCCAGGGCTCTCTGGCTTCAAGGCTGGCCTTCTATCCACCATGCCCCTGCTGCCTCTTCATTTGTTATGACTGTTCAATCATTTTCAGTCATGTCTGACTCTTTGTAACCCCATTTGGGGTTTTCTTGGCAGAGATAGTGGAGAGATTCACCATTTCATTCTCCAGTTCATTTTATAGATAAGAAAATTGAGAGAGAGTTAAGTGACTTACCCAGAGTCACATAGCTGGGAAGTATTCGAGGCCAGATTTGAATTTGCAAAGATGAGTCTTCCGGACTCCAGGTCCGGTGCTCTCAATCGTAAAGAAGGACAGTGCCAAGCAATTACCAGACAATTCATTCATTTCACATACCAGAGTGGTTATGCTTAAGATTCTACAAGCTAAGCTTCAGCAATATATGAACCAAGAAGAAGAAAAGACTGGTTTTCAAAGAGGCAGAGGAACTAGAGACTGAATTGCCAGCAGTAGCTGGTTTATGGAGAAAGCAAAGGAGTTCCAGAAAAACATCTACTTCTGACTCGTTAACCATACTGAAGCCTTTGACTGTAAGGATCACAACAAAATGTGGCAAGTCCTCAAAGAGATAGAAGTATCAGATCATCTCACTTGTCTCCTGAGGAACCTGTATGCAGGCCAAGATGCAGAAGTTAGAACCACAAATGGAACAACTGATTGGTTTAAGATTGGGAAAGGAGTATGACAAGGATGTAAATCATTACCTTATTAACATGTGTATAATACATCGTGTGAAATGGCAGGCTGAATGAATCAAAACCTGGAATTAAGGTTGCTGGGAGAAATATCAACACTCTCAGATATGCAGAAATCACTCTGATATCGTTCTAGGCGTATTCCATCTCATCTTGGAACAATCCCCCTATCTGCACGTGTCTTACATTTCCTTTACTACCCCCTCATACTGCAAAGGTCAGATTTGCCATCTGAAAAAAAAATTTTTTTTTGTATTTTGATAAATACTGAAGAAGCCGGAGTTGTTAAATTTTATCTCAGAACTGGTTTGTTTGGTCTTGTGGAAACTCTTGTTGCTTTCAATACACAATTAGTAAGCAACTATTTTGTATACTTATTTTCAGTTATTTCAACAAAGAAGCATTGTAATTAAAGAATAAAATCTTTGAACTACTTTTTTAAATTATGTCAAAAAGTGAAGAATTAAGCAGTCTCTTGATGAGGGTAAAAGAGGAGAGTGTGTAAAAGCTGGTGTGAAGCTTAACACAAAAACACCCTAAGATCTTGGCAACTGGTCCATCACTTGCTGATAAATAAAAGGAGAAAAAAGTGCAAGCAATGTCAGATTTTATATTCTTGGGCTCAAAGATCACTACAGACAGCAACTGGAGCCATGAAATTACAAGATGCTTGCTCCTTGGAAGAAAAGCTATGACATATCCGAACAGCATGCTGAAAAGCAGAGACATCACCTTGCTGAGAAACGTCCCTCTGGTCAAAGTCATGGTTTTTCCAGTAGTAATGTGAGAGTTGGAGTATAAGGAAAGCAGAATCAATGCGTCAAACTATGGTGCTAGAGAGTCCCATGATAAGCAACATCAAATCAGACAATACTTCAAGAAATTAATTCAGGCTATTCACTGGAAATTCAAATACTGAAGCTGAAGCTTAAAGACCTTGACCACGTAATGAGAAGAGAGGACTCATTGGAAAAGACCCAGATGCTGGGAAAGATTGAAGGCCAAAAGTGAAAACAAAAGGATGGCAGAAAATGAGATGGATAGACAGCATCATGGAAACAGCAAACATGAGCTTGGACATACATAGAAAGGCAGTGGAGGACAGAAAATCCTGCGGGGCTGTAGTTCATGGGGTCGCAAAGAGTCAGATGCAACTAAACAACAACTTCCTGCGTCCAGGCGCAGGGCACTATCCACTGAGCCACCTCCTCTAGCTGCCCCAAACCTTATAGCACCTTATAAATGCTAGCTGTTCATATCATTGTCATTACCACTGGTAGTATATTTGTTATTAATCCTGCTGCTATGGCTATCCCCACCTCAGGCCCCAGGAGATTAAACTGCTACGTGTACAATACTTGCAGACGTTGGGAGAGCCACCCAGGAAAACCAGACCCTACTGTTGCGCAGCTCAGCTTTCTTGTTCTCTCCCCTTCCAACACACCTAGCTTTTCAGCTGTAATACAAACAACTGAACATACGGTATGTAACAACATACAAAACCCAAAAAACCAACTACAGTCTGAACCACAACAAGCACCAGGCTGGAGGGTCTAGCTTTCTTCCATCTCTCTCTGGCACCACAGGAAGCATCGGTGTGAGGAACAGGCTGATGCCTTCATCAGGATTATTAGCTGCACATGCTGCTCTCTGCTCCACAGATGAACTGTCCAGCTTCCATGGTCGCAGAGGGGTTACAATTTGTTCCATGGAGGGCATACTCATGCAGATGAAAAGATCACAGCTACTGAGAGAGAATGACGTCAGTAAGGTAAAGTAACACATCTGCCAGTACCAGCACTACAGAGCAAAATAGAAGTGATACGATTTTCACTGAAACAGTGGGAAAACAATCATACTGACCAAATACAGACCAGAACAAGAGGGAGATGACTGGTTGCTACTACCAGGACACACTGGAAAACTTCTTCATGGTTTCAAAGGGGCCTGAATTTTAAAAGCTCTTTCCAAGCCATAGAATGTATAGGTTAAAAGAGAAACAATGCTATGTATAGATATCTATATGGCTATTAGAGTTTTATTTTTCTGTTTTATTACATGTTTAATTATCACTCTCTTCCCTCAAACATTTGTACTCCATAGTATACAAATCAGTATCTTTAGAAAAGATTCTCCAGTAAAATTCTATTCTGAAGCCTCATCATGACAAGAAGATAGTCCTGGGTTCTCAGTGGCAATGGTAGCAGCATAGAGACTGCCGAGTCCCAAGAAACAGGGAAAGCTTGCAGGGGTGGAGGACCTGTGGCCTCGAGAACGTGAAGCTCTCTAGGTCCTCAAGGGAAGACCTTTGACTGAATACAAATTTCACAGAATAAATACCCTTAATTAAAAAAAAAAAAAGGATTTGTTCTGTAAAACTTGGACTCAGTCAAATGGTTGTACCCAAGGACCCAGAAGACCACATGTGGCCTTGACGACACAGGTTCCCCACCCCTGGTTATGCCCCAATGATGGATCCTATGTCTAAGGTCTGAGGATCAGTCCAGCAAAGTCTAGAAAGGTTCATCACCAAGATGAGTTCCACAGACATTTATTAAACAGCTACTGTGTGCAAAGCAGGGAGAATATAATGCCAAAATAAAAGGGTTTCCTGCTCCCTGTTCCCAGCCCAAGGAACATATACATACATACATACATACATACATACATACATGTATGTGTGTGTATTGTAGCAGGAGCAGACAACACATACACACAGTAATAGATCAGACGGCTTCAGAGGAGGAGAAAGAACATGCTTCTATAACAAAGGTGACCAAGGACGGCTTCATAGAGGCAATGAATGATGATAAAAATCCTGGGGGTGGGTGGGCAGAGATGGGGGTGCCTGCATTGAAGGCATAGGGCAGAGCTGGCAGGAATAGATGCAAGTAGAAGACAGAACGTCAAGTTCAGAAAACAGCTCTCAGTCCACTTTGGCTACAGTGTATAGCATGTGATGGGGAGACGTATGAAATGAGGCTAGAAAGGCCAGTTGATGCTCAATTATGAAAGCTTTTGAAGGCTGACCTGAGAAAGTTTTTATTTTGTTCTATTGGGAGCCATGAAAGATTATTTGAGTGGAATAATGACATGGTGGTATGTGGTTTAAAAAGACTTATCATGGTGGCCTTATGGAATACAGACTGAAGAAGGGAGAGGTTCAGAATCCAGTTAGGAAATTATTGCAATAATCTGGGCAAGAAGTGATAAGAGACTGACCTAAAGTACGATGAGAAAAAGACAGATAAGAGTTTTATTTTGAAATGATTCTTTGCTGATATGATTAAGAAAACTTGGCAACTGATTAAATATGGGGGAGGGGTAGAGAAAGAAGAGTGAAGGGGGATTCTGTAGTTATAGACCTGAGAGGACAGTCATCCCCTTGACACAAATATGAATGTTTGAAGGAGAGGCAATTAAGGGGGAAAGCAAATTGTTCTACCGAGCCATGGAGGCAGTTGGGTGGTATACAGTGGGTGGCACACAGTGAGTGGCACACAGTGGGTACACTTAGAGAGAGGAAGATCAGACTCCAAATCTGGCCTCAGACACTTGCTAACTGTGCAACTCTGGGCAAATCGTTTAAGTTCTCCCAGTCCAAAGGAGCAAGCTGGACAGAGCTGACACGAAACAAGTAAGAACCCCTGATTTCACTTTTTTGATATCACAGGGTACCAATGAAACCCACAGAATGTCAAGAGGTCAATCCCTTTTCTTCTTATAAATTATCAGCCTAACAACATAATAATTCACAATATAGAGTTATGACTACATGATATCAGATTTCTGGCCAAAAACTCAAAATGTCATTCAAAGACTTGGAAACAAAAATTGCTGAATTTTGCCACTGTCATATAGATGACTGGAAGGGCCAGAAATTCATTTCTATTTAGAAATGCAAAATGTCCACCATACATTCAAAATAATCAGCACTTCATGCATTTCACAGAACAAGGGGGATAAGTATGTACACTGTGTGTTCTTCCATATGTGACCCTACATCCATATGCCTGTCTCTCTTTTTCCTAATTGCCAGAAAGCTAACATGTTTTTCCTATTTCTCTGAAATGGCACAGAAATATTTCAAGTTAAACCCTGACTTTGACGGATATGTTTTATTATAAATTGAAATTTGTAAGGCAGTTTCAATTCCTTTCCAAAAGACTCTCAATATAGAAGCCTGGTTTGTATAACAGAAAGAATGCTAGACATGGAGTTAAAATATTCCAGAGATCTGAGTTTGAATCTCCATTCTGCATCCTTAAAAATCTATGCATCCTTATAAAGGGGCTTCTTGTGGAAGTATAGGCTGAACTAAAGTTGCGACCTCTGAGGTAACTTTGTATTATCTGAAAATCACTTCTGTGCCTTTCCTCCTTTTTAAATAATCAGAAAAAACCTCAAATATTGCATATTTCTTAAAGACCTGGGGTGGGGGTGGAGAGACTGGCCTGATGCTAAATCCTTGGGCAATTCTTTTTCATTAAGGGAACATCATTATGTAGACTGATCTTTCCTTTCCATTAACATTGATATAGAACTAATTTTACCCATACCATTTTGAGACAGGCTTAGTTGTTAGCTTTTCCTTATGTGAACCAGTCTCTCTAAATTCTATCTCTGCTAGCTTTTCCCTCTGGAGATAAGCAGAATAAGTCTAATATATTTGTTATAAGGTCAGGAAGTTTCATCAAAAATGATGAGACTAAAATCATGGTTCATTCCTTTCCTTTTTATTTTTTTTCCCAACCTGATGACTACCTTAAAAATCACAGTGAATATATGGTTCAGTCATTTTTCAGTTGTGTCTCATACTTTGTGACCCCATTTGGGGTGGCTTTGCCATTTCCTTCTCCAGTTCCTTTTACAGATGAGGAAACAGAGGGAAACAGGGTTAAGTGACTTGCTCAGGATCACACATTTAGTCGGTGTCTGAGGTTAGAACTGAACTCAGAAAGATGTCTTCCTGACTCCAAGCCCCACACTCTTGTCACTGCACCATCTAGCTGCCCCAGCAAGTATATTATCTCTTATAAAATTGGAAAAGCAAAACAGGGGCACATTCCTACCCTCTTATTTTCTCCTACAAGGTCCCTGTATAGAGTGAGCATTTAATAAACATTTGCTGAATCAAATCGAATGATAGTTTCACAAGAATGAGTTATCGTATTATCAAGGAGGAGAAAAATAGAAAGGCTTTTCCTCCATGAATGAACAGAGTTCTCATGAACAAGGCTGCCTCCCCTAGTCCATGCCCCATTTTCCTTTCCTTTCCATTTTATAGTCAGGGAATGTTTTTATAACATTGGCACTTGAACAGCAAATCTCCAATTTGGAAAAGTTATATGATATGACACTTTTGTGAAGTGGAGTTGGATGATTTTATGCATTGGCTTCATCTTTATCAGATGCTGTACACCCAAGGGACAGATTCTGGCTTGCTGAGCCTACCAGTGTACACATTGGGAAAACTACTAGCCAAAAAGGAAGTACAGCGTCAAAATTCATTACTCCTGGACTCTAATTCTAGCCCAGTCCCTCAGCAGGCAATCCATGTGGTAGACTTACACTCAGTAACTCAGGATAGTATTCCATTGTGAAACCTAGAGATGTATACATGGGTCATTCTTAATTTCTCATCGGGTATGCCAGATTTAGATTCTCCAATATTCCCATATGCAACTGGCATGAATGAAATGTGGACCACCGTTCTTTTTTAATTTTCCATTTGTATAGTGATAAGCTCATTCATCCTGTTGGGTTAAACTAAAATCCAAGTGAAATAATTAGGAAGATAGTGCTTAAACTTCCTTGGCCAAGCGGGACCCTCTATTTCTTGTTGCAGATAAGAAGTAATTACAACCATTTGCCAAGCACTTGCCATTTTCTTAAAAAATGTTTTGATGATGATAGAAAAGATTGATATTCCCTTCCTCTTACCATAGAATGTGTATTTACTATAGTAAAAATGTATTGTCTCACTGAAGTCCATAACTTGCTTACATTGGTTTTTGTACCTATTGTACACCTTAGTTTTTGTGCTTTTCTGGTCATTATTCATCCATGAATTCAATCGTTCATTAAGCATCTGCTTAGGAAGAGAAGTAGTGTGGGGTAAGGGCAAGAGAATTGTCTTTGGCATCAGGGAGACTTGAGCTTGGGTCCCCCTGACATATACTGGCTAGGTGATCCTG
Source organism: Notamacropus eugenii (assembly GCF_028372415.1). Taxonomy (NCBI): domain Eukaryota; kingdom Metazoa; phylum Chordata; class Mammalia; order Diprotodontia; family Macropodidae; genus Notamacropus; species Notamacropus eugenii. Next base: position 24,404,458 of record NC_092877.1, on the reverse strand, counting down.
GGCAACTCACTTCAATTCTGTCAGACTGATCTTCATTTCACCACTGCTTCTTGTTCATCATAGTTTGCTTTTATTGTTTTAATAAGAGCTAGCATTTATATAATATTTTAAGGTTCTATAATATTTAATATTTGTGTAATATTTAATATTTACATAATATTCGAGGTTATATAATATATTTCTATAATATTTAATATTTACATAATATGTAATGTTATATAATGTTTCATATTTATATAATATTTATGGTTATGTAATATTTTAAGGTTTGCAAAATATTCTACTACTATTACCTCCCTTGATCCTCACAGCAATTCTGGGATATCCATGCTATTATTGTCCCTTTTTATAGATGAAGAAACTGAGGCAGACAGAAGTTACATGACTTGCCCAGAGTCTCAAAGCTATTAAATAGTGAATAAGTAAAATTAAAGCTCGATTTGAACTTAGGTCTTCCTCATTCCAGTGCCTGTATTCTACCTGTTGCTTTACCTAAGTTAGCATCAGAGAGACAAACCTATAGTTCCTTGAAAAATAAAGCTTTAAATGGAAAAAACCATATCCTTCATCATCATCATTCTTCCACTGTACCATCTAACTGCTTGTTTTTCCCCTCAATTCTTATATCATAAGTACCCTGAGAACAGGATCTGTGTTGGATTTATCTCTGTATTCCCATAGTGCCTTGCACTATGTACATGCAATATGAGTTAAATAAATATTTGTTTAATTTTGGTTCAAAAATATTTGGTAACTTAATTGGTATAGACATTTCTGTATACCCAGTGATTAGCAACGTGCCTGGTACATGCCAAGTGCTTAGAAATATTTAATGATTGGTTAAATAGAAGGAAGAATGTGAAAATACAATATTGGAGAGATATAGAGTCCTACATTGGAGGGCCAAACTATTGGTTCTTGTTGGAAGGATTCAGGACACATAAACAGAAAGCATGGTATGTGAAATGGTCTTTGAAGAGTGGGTAGGAAGAGACCAGTTGGGCCCAGAGGAGGAGGATATTCCAAACAGGGAAAACAACCTGAACAAAGACACAAACAGAAAGGAATCCACTGGCCATGTTTGGAGAACAGCAAGTGATCCAGATTTCTAGGGCATAGACTGCGAGAAAGGAAAAAAGCAGGAAATAAGACTGGAAAAACAGATGAAGACTGGATTGGGAGGTTTTTGAATACCAGATGAAGGAATTTGACATGTGGCTCCCAAAGGATGCATTGAATCATTTTGTTGCTTGGGGGCCCCGTAAAATAGCTATACTTCTGATGCGTAGCCAAAATTTCTCCCAGGCTGCCTCCCTATTTGGCTTTCTATCACAAGACCTAGGATATAATAGGCATTTTATGGGGGCAGCTAGATGGCACAGTGGATGTAGCACTAGGCTTGGAATCAGGAAGACTCATCTTCATGAGTTCAAATCCAGCCTCAGGCATTAGCTATATGACACTGTGCAAGTCACTTAACCCTTTCTGCCTCAGTTTCCTCATCTGTAAAATGAGCTGGAGAAGAAAATGGCAAACCATTCCAGCATCTCTACCAAGAAAACCCCAAATAGGTTCTCAAAGAATCAGACATTACTGAAACAACTAAACAACAAAGGCATGTTATGAATACTTGTTGATTGATTTATAAACATAGAAATAGAGTAGATGATCACTGATCATTGAGTCCAGAGATTCTTAACCTACAATCCATAAACTTTCTTTAAAAATATTTTTATTTTCATATAATTAATTTCCTTTGTAATCTTATGTATTTTCTTTTATGCATCTAAAAACATTATTCTGAGGTATCCCTAGGTTTTACCAGACTAACTCACAAAAGAAGAACCCCTGGACTAGTCGTTTTGTGGATAAGGAAACTGAGGCTCAGAGAGGCAAAAGTCCAAATCACAGGGACAAGTGGCAACCTTTCCATCATACTCTCATTTACACACGCAAGCACACAGGCACACACCCCAAAACAGATAGAAGCATGACCTATACAAAGAGAAATTTTGGATTTGTTTTTTCTTTTAAAATATAAGATTAAGCCATAGGCCAACTTTTTAGCAGAAGGATAGTAATTGAGAAATTGTCAAAGGTTTAAGCTGGGGGGACAAGTCCATTCTTAAAAGGATAAATGTGCCAAAGTCCTTTCCCCTGACAGAGGGTTCTTTTACTCTGCAAGGATTTTTGGTTCTTCCTTATTTTGCTTTTTTGGTTTCCCGGGCATTCCTATTTGCCATTTTTTTTTTTTTTTTTTGGTTCCTGGGCATGGCCCAGAGAAGTTATTTACAGGAAATGATACAGAACAATTGGCTCTTCTTCTCCCCATTAGATGAGCTGTTCTCATAGCCAAAGGAACAGTTCACAGCAGGTGTGCTGAAGTTCCTAAGCCTCTGAAGTAATACACTTCAGCCCAATGTCCTCTAAGTCTTTGTCTATAGAAGATTTTGAGGTCCTTCCCTTTTGAAATGAAACTTAAGATCCAGGAATGCGACTCAGAACCCTCGGACATGATCCCAACAAATAGCACCTTGAAAGCCAGCACAGTATGTGAATAAATTTTATTATGTGTGGAGCATATGTCCAAGGAAGTATTTATTAGTGAGGCCACAAGTTAAATTAGAAAGAATGGATCATGCCTTAAATATTCTGTCATTTGCTACAGTATTTATGTTCCCGTGACCAAGTGGGAAAGTTAAATTTGTTTTGAATGCATTTTCCTGATATAGGATTTATTATAATCAAGTGTGTTTTTGTTCAGGTCTCTGGGTATTTGTTTTCCATTTGAGAGGGAGTAAAAAGGAAAATCGTCCTGAATTTTTTTTTTTCATTTTCTAAGTTTTTGGAGAGAATAACGTTGAGTAACACAGTCAGCATCATGTTTTGTTTTGTTTTGCTTTTGCAAGGGCAGTTTAATGAAGTATGATTTTCTTTCTTCCCAATCATTGGGCTGTTTTTTCATTCTTTGACAATCTTAATGAGTTTGGCAACTGGTTTGACCAAGAGCTATTTCTTGAAAATAAAATCTGAAATGAAGGCTTCCATTCAGATACATGTGCTTAGGTGCTGACTTCTCCAGAGTTTATTTATGGCAAAAAGCTCCAACGGGGTAGTGGTGTTTGGGAATTTGCCACCTTGGCAGAATATCAAGATCTTTGTACCCTTTTCCTCTTAGTTTGATAAGGTCAGGAAAACATAATCCAAATAATATATCTCTAGTAATGGCGGTGGTATGGTGCCGCACTATTCCTGATGAGCAAGGCAGAAGAGTTGGACGACACTGTTATTCACAGCTACCTTTCTATAAGATCAGGACATTGGTTCCTGTTGATACAAGGATCAACTATTTAATCTCCTTATCCTGCATAAAAGTTCTACAATATACTTGGTCATTGGCATAGCAGTTCTGTAGACATAACTTAGAAGCAAAAAGTGGTAGGTGCACTCAATTTTTTGCTGATAGGGTAAAAGTCTGAACATCTTTCATCTAAAGAGGGCCATTAGGAAAGGTAACCTTGTCTGCTGAAAGGGCTGGACTCAGATCCTCAAAGACATGGGTTTGAATCCTGTCTCAGACATTGTACGTCTTGGTGACCCAAGACAACTCAATTTCTCTGAAGCTATTTCCTCTTCTATAAAATAGGGATTTTTGTGAAATTCAAATAAAATAACAAATGCAAAGCACTTTGCAAATCTAACACACTATATAAATGTGAGCTCTTGTATTCCTATCAATCCAACCTCTCCTTTTTCACCCATGAGAAAAATGAGTCCCAGAGGAGTTAACTCTAAATTACATAACATAGTGAGTGGCCGATCTGGTATTCAAATTCAGTGTTCTTTCTCCTCTCTACCATGCTTGGAAAATTCTGATTTAGTCTATATTTTAAAAGAGAAGTGATTTCTCTTGTGTGGTCTTAAAAGGAAAAGTGAACAAAAATAAAAATAGCAGTTGTACCCAATCGTGCATAGTTTGTACCCTACGCATATCTTCTTTTGGCTTGTCAAATGTTTAAATATTTACATTCCTGTGAATGTGTTTCTTTTTTTAATCTGACTTTAAAACTGCATAAGACTCAAGTCAATGAAACTCCCTGTAAAATAAGAACAGTCTTAAACAAAACCAAATGGCCCAAATGAATGGGCTACCCAAAATACAGGCACATGGTAACAAAAGAAAAGGCTGGTGGATTGTTAACTGTGCTGAAGCATTACTCATTTAGAAATGACAAGTCTCAGCATCTATGTCATCTTGTGCAGTGAAACCTGCTTGTGTTGTGGGGTTTTCTGCATTGAAATTCCCTCCCCTAAGCGTTGTTATCATTAAACGCCCAGATTCAAGCATGGTAAAATAAAAGCTTTCTCGATTCCAATATCAAATTCAACAAATATTTGTCCAACACTTAGTCTGTGCAAAGCACTGTATTAAACTCAGGGAATCCAAAGGCAAGCATGAAATCGGTTCTCGATATGATTTAGCCAAGTCATTTCACCTCTGCGAGACGAAGTTTCCTCAGTTCTAAAGTGAAGGGGAGGAACTAAAATAATCTCTAAAGTCTCTTCGAGTTCTGATACCATAAATCTATAAAAGATTTTCTCATCTTACTTTTACTACACAGTAGATAGAGCACTGTGCTTGGAATCTGGAAGTCCTAGGTTCAAATCCCTGTTGAGACACTAACTTCATGATCCTAGACAAGTCACTTAAGCTGACTGTACTGGACTTCATGGCCTATAAGATCCCTTGCAGCTCTAAACTTAGGAACCTAATTTCCTAAGATATAACATGAACAAAGTAAGTATGAGAGAATACAGGAAGAATCAGGACTGTGTGAGAAGAGGGAGCACTAAAGGCTATGGAAGAAGAGGCAGCTCAGTGTTCCTTGAAGCAGACAAGGATCCTGGGAAGCATAACTGGAGGACGGAGGCCACTGCAGGAATGAGGAGCATTCCTTATACAAAAGCATGGAGGTTGAAGATGGTATTATCTGGGTGAGAGTCTGCCCAGATTGTAGAGTGTGTAAAGGAAATGTCATTCAAAATAAGACTGAAAAGATATATTGGAAATAAATTGTAGCAGATCTGAAAATGGCACCCTTGAAGGAGTTTGGGTTTAATTGAGGTGGGGGAGGAGGGGCGAAGGACTAAAGGTTTATAATTAGAGTCATGATATGATCAAACTTGCACATTAAGAAGATTATTTGGAAATTGTATGAAAAAAAGACTAAACAAGGAAAGGCCAGAAGCACAGAGACCAATTAAGAGATACAACAGTTTGGGCAAGGCCATGAGAATGAATGGAAAAGAAAGACTGTAGAGGTGATATGAAGGTATCAAAGATAACTTTAAGATTATAAACCTAGATAACTTGGACAGGGATGGGGCAGGGTGACCTCAATAGAGACCAAGTAGTTTAGAGGACAGGGTAGACTGAAATTTTTATGTGCGGAATTTGAGATACACAGAGGACACCCAAGTGGCTAACACAGCAGGACTGAAAAGAGCTGGATGCATATATGGAAGTCATATGCCAAGAGATGATGATGATGCCACCAATGAGATGAGCAAGAGATTCAGAGATCAGCCATGCTTAGGGTACCAAAGATGTCTGATGAGAAGGTGGAATGGAACATGTACAAAGAGAATAGGAGAAGAACAGGGTGATGGAAACCAAATGAAGGAGTTGCCAAAAGTCTGATGAAGATTTTTAAAAACATTTAAATGAAGAGGTCAATGATAACATTTTGGGGGAACAGATTTCAATATTGTTTTTATTTCCCAGGGACCTCTTATAAAGAGCCATCAGAGTGCTAGGAATTCAAATAGAGAATCAAAGAAATGAAATCAAAGAAATTAAGCAGCTAAAACAGGTCAAGGTCTTGGTATTCACATTCAGCAGACAAGTCCTGATTTTCTATAATAGACTTGGCACAGTGGTTACAATGCTACACTTAGAGTCACAAAGATCAGAGTTCAAATCCTGTCTCACACATCAGTTATGTGACCCTGGGCAAGTCAGTTAACTCTTCAAAGCCTCCGGTTCCTCAGCTGTAAAATGAGAACAATAATAGCACCTGCCTTCCAGAGTTGTAGTATAGATAAAATGAGATATTATAGGTAATGTATTTTGCAAATCTCAAAGCACTTCATAAATTCTAGCTATTATTATTATATTGAACATTCAACCATAATAATAAAAATGACAATTCACACATATCTAGTATTTACATAAGTAAATAGTGCCTTATATACATTATTTTATGTGATCCTCCAACAGTTCTGCATAGCAGATGTTATTTTAAAGCCCCATTTTACAGATGAGGAAAAGTGAGGCTGAGAGTTTTAACATCAAACTCAGGGTCACTCAGCTGGTATCTGTATTGGGAATAAGACCCCTATCTTTCCAACATAAAGTCCAACTCTATCCATTATGCCATGCCAAATATCGAATTTCATTTATTTGTTTTTCTTCAATAAGTATAGCAAAGAAAGTAATAGCTACCATTTAGAAAGTACTTTGAGATTCTCAATGCACTTGACATGTTTTCATTCATTTGATCCTTACAACAATGCTATGAGGTAGGGGCTATTTATATCCCCATGTAACAGATGAGAAAATCGAGACAGCTAGAGATTAAGTAGTTTGAGCAGGTTCATACAGCTGGGAAATCTGAAGCAGAATTCTAGCTCAGGTCTTCCTGACGCTAAGTTCTGCTGTCTATCCACTGAGTCACTTAAATGCCTAATATAAAATGTCATCCTTTGCATCAGTAAGGCTAGGGGCATGCATAGAACTCTATGCACACCAGTGGTAAGACCCAGATGTTTTCCAGTACTGGCGATAGAGGTGCACTGATTTAGTTATGCCCTCTCTCAGTGTTCCTTACACACTAAAGAGATAACATTTGCAAGATGGCTATTTTATGTTATTAAGAGACTCAGGTAATACTAACCCAACCTGTGTGGGCAAAATAATAATAAATAATTGTTATTGTTGTTGTGTTCATCCTTCGTTGCCAAAGAAGACCATGCCATCAAAGAAATGATTACATGACTTGCACTTGACTTTGTTTTGAGTGAGAGAGGGCTATGCAGGTCACCAACCTCACTTTCCCTCCAGAGCCATCTGAATCCCTTGGATGACTATGAGAATGGTGGTACTCTCAACAGTAACAAAGAAATTAAAGGGGAAGGAGTTTGTGGGGGAAGGGGGGAAGATAATGAGTTTAGTTTTGAATATGTTGAATTTAGATGACTTTGGGATGTCCAGTTCTAGATGGCCAATAAGAAGTTGGAGATGTGACAGGGGAGGTCAGGAGCTATGAGAGTAGATTAGCTATATGACATAGTGGATAGAATGCTGGGCTTGGAGTTAGGAAGACCTGAGTTCAAACTTTGCCTTAGAAATTTACAAGCTGTGTGGCCGTACAAACTGCTTAACCTCTCTATACCTCAGTTTTCTTATTTGTAAAATGAGGGGATTAGACCCTATGACCTCTGTGGTACCTCACAACTCTAAATCTTGTGATCTTATTTATTATTCTTTAATAGGTCACATTTACAAAGTAAATAAGAGTAATTATCACTGCTCCTCACTAGATCCCCATGGGATAGATAGCAATAAATACTACTATTCCCTTTTTCAGAGAAGAGGAAATTAAGCCTTACGAAAACGAGCTAATTCACTCAAGGTCATACAGTGTTGGAATCAGGATACCTAGATCTTTATATTCAAAGCCTCAGACTGCTTTCCACAGACTTTCCACAACACCATCCCTTGTCCTTGCCCTTAGAGTAGCCAAGTCTTTCACGTTGGCATGGTTTGATAACCAGACAAAAAGAAATCCATTGGTTTGTTGACTATACTGAATGTCCAAAGTCCTAGGGAACTCAGTGGACTAAATGAATGACAGATTGATCATTTGATCTCTAATCCTCAAACCAGTTCTACAATTTCATGAATCTATTATTAAGTTTCAGGCTTGATAAAATTGAAGCCATTATCTGTATTCAATCTAAGTTGACAGTTACATTTCATTTATTTATAACCTTAGATAAAAGTAAATGGTGGTTTCTTTTTTATGCCTATATACTGAAATTCTCTTCCAACTTGAGGTTGGACAATTTTATTGCCTAGTGATCAGTCGGTATCCAATGTATTTATCATCATCTGGGCCTTTTCCATCGATAACAGATTCTATAGCCTGATGAATGATTTAAAATGGATTGAGCAATCCCAGGAGTGGCTAGAAAAATGTTGGCATGATATGAACATCTCCACCAAGTGGAGATATCTTTTTCTGGAGAAAGCTGGCTGACTTCCTGGTTACGAAGCTCCTTTGGAACAGAAGCAATAATTGAAACAATGAGGGCCACCCAAAAGAAGAACTGGTGGCAGATCTTGAGGAACAGATGCCTAAACCACTACATCCTGATTTCCCACATTTGAAAGTGTGTCAAACGTTGAGCTCCATCAATTCAGAAGATAGGGTTAGCCAAAGTTACCACAGGCTAGGTACCTTTTCAAGCCCACTGAGAAAAATCAGTAGGGATAGGTTATTGGTTGAGGTTTTGTGTCTTTAGTTAACGTTCTGTAATCAAAGATTTGAAGGCTTTAAAACACTCTCAACTCTCCCTTGTCCTTTATAAAGACAAGTCGGCACAGATCTTGACTTTACAACAAGCCTTATTAAGCTCACAGGGTTGGAAAGACTTACAAAACTGGAATGTTTACTCTTTGTTAGCTTGTTCAAATACTGTCAAAACTGCTGATAGTTCTACTTAGATGGCTTTAGATAAAAATGTTCTGGATGGAATCCACAATAATTTGTTGCTTATGGTACAAGGGTGCTTGTTACATCACCACCCTGGCTCCCAATCAGGGAGGGCTTTTTTCCCTCCTTCTACATTTCTCTCATCCCCACCTTTAGGGAAGGGGAAAAAAATCTTTGGAAAAACTATCTTCATGAATGCTAATTTCATTCTGATAACTTGAGAACAAGTACATTGAAATGAAATTTTTACTTTAAGAAAAAGTAACCTTTTTTTTTTCCCTTAACAGTCAACCAATTCTAACTACCTGTTACACACTGGACCAGATCCCCTACACCTGGACATGTCAGAGAAGTAGAAGAGAGGTAGTGTAACACAGTAGGAAGAAGGGAATGCAAATTTATAGAGCACCCACTATGTGCCAGCCCCTGTGCTAAGCACTTTTATCTCGTGTAATAATAACTTGTTTAATTCTCACAACAACCCTGGGAGGTAGATGTTATTATGATACCCATTTTATAGTTGGGAAAACTGGGGCAAAGAGAGGTTAAGTGGTTTGCACAGTGTCAAACAGCTGCTAAGTGGCTAAGGTTGAAGAGAACACTAGATCTGGAGCCATAGGACTTGAGTTCAAATCCTTTGCTCTGCTACTTACTACTTGGATGACCTTAGGCAAGTCACTTCACATCAGATCTCAGTTTCTTCATCTATAAAGTGAGAGGTCTGGACCAAATGCATGATCTCTTCTAACTTGAAATTCTATGACCAATATATCAAATAGCTCCTGAGAACCTGTATGTAATATGCTCCAGAAAATAACAAGAATTTTTTTTAATTTACTATTTATTTGTTTTTAACATTCTTTCCCTTTTAAATTTCGAGCTCTTAATTTTCTCTCTCTCACTTCTCCCTGACCCACTGAAGAGGCAAGCCATATGATATCAATTATATATGTGAAATCCTATAAAACATATTTCCATATTGACCATATTTCAAAAAAAGCAAGAAAAATAAATTTGCTCTCAGAGTTCATTATTTCTAGCTCTAGAGGAAAATAGCAATTTTATCATGAGTCCTTTGAAATTGTCTTGGATCATTGTATTGATCAGAGTAGCCAAGTCATTCACAGTTGATCATCATTACAACATTGCTGTTACTGGGCACAATAATCTCTTAGTTCTTCTCACTTCACTTTCCATCAGTTCATGTTTTGTTTTGTTTTTCTGAAATGACTTCCATTGTTACTTCTTATATAATAATAGTACACCCTCAAAATAATATTTCAAAACTTGTTCAGTCTTTCTTCAAATGATGATCTTCCTCTCAATTTCCAGTTCTTTGCTACCACACAATAAAAACTACTATAGATATTTTTATACGTTAGTGCTTTTTCTTTTATCTCTTTGGGATACAGACCTAGTAATGGCATTGGTGGATCAAACAGTAGGCACAGCGGTATAGCTCTTTGGACATAGTTACAAATCGTTTTCCAGAATGGTTAGACTAGTTCAGCAATATTACATTAGTGAATCGATTTTCCCCCATCACCTCTGGCATTTATTTGTCATTTCTGATAGATGTGAGGTGCTACCTCGGAGTTGTTTTAATTTGCTTTTCTCTAATCAATAGAGATGTAGAACTTTTCTTCATATGGCTATAGGTATCTTTGATTTCTTCTTTTGAAAATTGCCTGCTTATATCCTTTGACCATTTATCAATTGGGGAATGGCTATTATTTTTATGTAGTTGACAAAGTTATATACTCAGTATACATTTGAAAAGTGAGATCTTTATCATAAAAAACTTGCTGTTAATTTTTTTATTTACTTTATTGTTTATGGTACCTTTAGATTAAGTCTATTTTTGCTTTTGCTTTGTCTGAGATCATGAGTGCTACTGCTGCCCTTTTGTTTTGTTTTGTTTTGACTTCAGCTGAAGCACATTAGATTATGCTCTGGGTCTTTATTTTAACTCTGTGTTTGTTCCAAGTGTGTTTCTTGTAAGCAAAATGTTAGATTCTGGTGTCTAATCCGTTCTGCTATCTGCTTTCCTTTTGTAGGTGAACTAATCCCATTCACCTTCACAGTTTTGATTTACTTCATCCCTTCTTCATCTTCTTTTCTCTTTATCCTCTCCTTCCTCAAAAGTCTATTTTGTTTCTAACCACTGACTCCTTTAATTCATCCTCTCTTTTATCATCCTCCCTTTTCTCTTATCTCTTTTTCTCCTATTTCCCTATTGGGTAAGATAGAGCTCTATACACAATTGAATGTTTGCATATGTGTGTATGTATGTATGGGTGTATACATATATATGTAATATATATACATATATGTGTGTATGCATATATATATTCTTCCCTCTTTGAAATAATTCCAGTGAGAATGAGGTTCAAGAATTTCCTGTCATTTCTCCTTCCATTTCCTCCTCCATTATAAAAGCTCCTCCTTGTATGCCTCCTTTTATGTGAAATAATTTTCCCAATTTTACCAAATTTTATTTTCTCCCTTCTCCCTTCTCTCACCCCTCACCTCTTTCTCACCCCTTCATTTTTTAAAAAAATCTTTCCAACATTATCTATTCAGATCCATGCTCTCTGTCTATGTAAACTCCTTTTAAATGCCCTGATAATAATATAGTTCTTAGGAAACACAAATATCTTCTCATATAGGGATGTAGACAACTTAACTCATTGAGTACCTTGTGATTATTCTTTTATGTTTACCTTTTTATACTTCCTTGAATCTAATGTTTGAATGTCAGATTTTCTATTCAGTTCTGGTCTTTTCATCAGTGGTGCTTAAAAGTTCTCCATTTCATTAAATATCCATTTTTTCACCCTGAGAGATTGTTTCAATTTGCTGAGTAAGTTATCTTGGTTGTAATCCTAGCTTACCATATTCTAAGCCCTTTGGTCCTTTAATGTGGAAGCTGCTCAATCTTGTGTGATCCTGACTGTGACTCCATAATATTTTAATTTTGTTGCTTTCTGGCCACTTGCAATGTTTTCTTGTTGACCTGGGAGTTCTGGAATTTAATATTCCTGGGAGCTTTATTTGGGGATCTCTTTCAGGAAGTGATCAGTGGCTTCTTTCCATTTCTGCTTTACTGTCTATCTAAGATATCACAGCAATTGTTCTTGATCATTTCTTGAAATGTAGTATATAGGTTGTTTCTTTGATCTGGGCTTTCAGGTAATCCACTAATTCTTAAATTTTGTCTCCTCAATCTATTTTTCAGGTCAGTTGTTTTTCCAATGGAATATTTCACACTTTCTTCTATTTTTTTCATATTTTGGACTTTGTTTATTCTTTCTTGATATCTCATGAAGTCATTAGCTTCCTCCTGCCCAATTCTGATTTTTACAGAATTATTTTCTTCAGTGAGCTTTTATGTCTTTTTTTTTTTCCATTTGGCCTAGTCCCCTTTTTAAGTAGTTATTTTCTTCAATTTTTTTTTTGTGCTTCTTTTACCATGCTGTTAATTCTCTTTTTGTAACTCTTTCATTACCGTCATTTCTTTTTCCATTTTTTCCTCTAACACTCTTATCTCTTTCTTTAATCCTTCCAGGAATTTTTGTGGGCTTGTGTTCAGTTAGCATTCTTCTTTGAGACTTCCTTTTACCTGTTTTAATATTATTATCTTCCTCTGAGTTTTGTGTCTTGGTCTTCCCCGCCACTGTAGAAGGTTTTTATGATCAAATGCTTATGCTTATTTGTTTGGTTTTTTTCATTTATCCAGCCTAGTTGGGCTCTGCTCACCTGCAAGTGAGGAGGCCCTGTTCCCAGCTTCAGACTTTTTTTTGTGCTGCTGTTTTCAGCATTCTTCTGGGTTCTGACAGTTTTCAATGCTTCTGAGGTGGTGGGATCGGGGGAAACATGGAAGAGGTGCTCCCTTGGTCGGCACTTTAATCTTTACCCAGGAAGACCTCTGATACCCTGCAGCTGCAAGCACTGGAGATCCTCTTGGTCCTAAGAGGTCCCTTGCTGTCCTGCAGCTACAAGCAATAAGGCTCCTCTTTGCCTTAAAACTGCAACGAGAGCCCTTGTTTCCTTGTGATTCACCATCAGTGCTTCTTTCTACTGTAGAACTGTAATGCAGAAATGCCTATTGGCAATAGAACTATCAACCAGCAGCACATGGTACGTCTTTCTGACCAATTGTCTGACCCCCTACCCATCTCTGGGTTGAGAGCCCCTGAACCTGCTGCTGCAGTCAGTGCTGCTGCTGCTGTTGCATGTTTATGCACTCTGGGCAGGCTTCAACCCAGTGCCACAGACTTTTCCTGCCAACTTCATAAGTTTTCTTAGGCTGGAAAAATGTCTTACCCTAACATTTGATCTGAGCATTATTTAAAAGTTGTTTGGAGGGGAAAGTTGAAAGAGTTCAGCAAGTTTTGCTGTCTCTAATCTGCCATGTTGACTTTACCTTGGAACTTCAAAATCCTAAGAAGTTTAAGATGGAAGATAGAGCTTCTGTCTGCTTTCAGCTTCTGATTTGGTACCTAATAAGAAAAGTAAACTCTGATCTAAAGTTTTCTATGGCTCATTCAGAACAGCAGTAGATTTGATCAGCCTTAGAACCTGCCACCCAGAGGAAAACTTTTTGGGTTATATTCTGGCAGCCTTAGAGAGCAAAGGGATTTGAACAAATCATCTAGTGCAACTCTCATCATTTAGAGAAAACAGAGATTTTTTCAGGGATTCCTTTAACTCTTGGTTCTTCTGCTTCAGTAAAAGATTCCCTGTGCCAGGTATCAAGCTATTTAGAATACTTGTTCAGTCATTTTTTCAGTCATGTCCAACTCTTCATGAGTTGGGGAAACCCATTCAGGTTTCTTTAGCAAAGATGCAAGAGTGGTTTGCCATTTCCTTCTCCAATTCATTTTATAGATGAGGAAACTGAGGCAAACAGGGTTAAATGACTGATCCAGAATCACACAGCTAGGAAGTATCGGATTTGAACTTAGGAAGATGGGTCTTCCTGATTCCAGGCCTGGCACTCTATCCAATGCACCACCTACCTGTCTTCATTCCAGGGGTGTTAGGGTCTAGAGTCTTGCAATTTCCCGATTCTAAAAACCTTCTTGTTCCCTCATGATGAGAGCTAGCACAAGGGAAATAGAGAAGGCACAAAGACAAAACTCATCCCAAGGGGCAAAGTCATCATATTCTCCAGGTCTACCTACATTCTTTTCCTTATTATATTCACGAAACCTAAACCCATTTCAGGATTTTAGTGCCCACACATTAGGTACAAGTTAGGCTACATGGCCACCAAGATCCCGTCCAACTGTTAGATTCTTTGATTCTATTTTAGATGTAGTAAGTTGGAAGGAGTCTTTCTTTCTACTTGTATTTATATTTCTAGAACTTATCACAGTGCCTAGCACCTACCCCACCTACTCCTAATTGTGGAATGCTCTCCTTCACTTCTACCTCTTAGAATTCCTTGTCTCAATCTCTAACACAAGGCTTTTCATATTCCCTCTGTGCCTCTCCATCCTTCTCTCAGTAAAATCACTTCTTTTCTATGTTCTTTCTAGTTTTGGAATAATGATCTTAAGATTCTCATCCTAGAGTTCTCCATATTTCCTCATAAGTATTCCACAGAGACATCCAAAGTTCTAGAGAAGTTCCTCTTATTTATAAATAAACCTTAGCAAAACCTATGTATTAATATTTGCCCTATACCAGGATATGCAACAGGGAGCAGGGAGAAGGGGAAAGAAAAGAAGACTCTATAAAAAAAGGGGGGGGGGGGGATGAAGAGAAACTGACCAGAGTTCATTGCTGATTAGTCCATCAAATACTTAAAAGATGCCAGTAGAAATAATTCATTAGGAAAAGGAAAAGATTTTAAGTCAGAGGACCTGAATTCAAATTGCAACTTTGGACAGTGGGATTAACTTCTCTTGACCTCATTTTTTTTTTCAATCTGTAAAATGGGGTAGTTGGATTAGGTGAACTTTAAGATCCCTCCCAGCTCTAAATCCAAATTTTTCCTCTAGAACAGGATGTTTTTTAACCTTTTTGTAGTGGTCTGGTGAAACATACTATGGACTCCTTTTCAGAACACTGTTTTTAAATGCACAAAATAAAATGCAAAAAATCACAAAGAAAGCCAATGAATATTAAAATATAATTATTAATATTAAAAAAGTTCATGAACCTTAGGTTAAGAACCCCCACCGTTTCCTCAGATGTAAAACGATTGGATTTGATGTTCTGACTATATTCATTCATTCTTTTAGCAAATCTTGGCTCCTTCCTCCATAAAATTGGATGACTATTATAGACTCTGTATGGTCCCTTCAATTCTGATACTCTATAATCCATTGTTTACTGAATCCCTACTTTCCCTTGGGAAGATGCATTATCATTCCACATGACACAGATGCACACATGCACCCACACAGACACCCTTGTGCAACTGTTCAATATTTAACAACTAGCTTGGGGAAAAAGAGGAGGAGAAGATGTACATATTAAACACTTTTAAACTTTATCTGCATTAAAAACATTTTGTCCAGTCAACAAAATCAAGTCTAAGTTTGCAGCATTTGCTGATTTCCATGGGTGAAAATACTCACACTAAAAATGTAACAATCAGCTCTCCAGCTGTTTAGGTTCAAACTGGCTCCAGCACCCCCTATCTATAGGTATCCTTATACAGCATGACAATAGAAAGACTCTTAGGACTGGGAGTCTTAAAATTTTCTCTGTTTTCATGCAGGGAGCAACTAGGCTCCTTTCAAAGTGGGAATAGTTATTTTCCCTTCCCCAGCAAACCTGGAAAAATGAAGATCTCTGACAGGATGATACTATTCTATTTTTCATTCCTAAATTGGGAATTTTTTCCCTTAATATGACATAGATACCAAGTTTTAAAAAAAAGGTTTCCATGACACCAACTGATTCTGAGATCTTGCGCACTTAGCCTCCCACTTAAAAGTGGGTTTTAACTTTATAACAGGATGTGGATAAGAACTCGAAATCAAAGTGAATGACGTGGGATGGTCTCCTTCTTGAGTATAGCTGTTAATATCTGAATTGTTTCCCTTGGCAAAGTCTGATTTCCTCTCTTTTCTATCCTCTCTGGATTCAGAAGGTCTTTAAAAAAACAAAAACACTGGTTTTTCTTTCATCTTTCTACAATGAATAATTCTACTGAATAATTTATACTTTCAGTATTGTTCAATCAGAAGGAGCAGCTCAGCATCCAAACCTCCCATTATTTATCCTTTTATCTTCTATTATACTGCCAGCAAGAGCCTACTTTATTGGTTTAAAGCCTAAGCTGTAATATTAATGTCCCAGGACCAAGTTTTCATTCTGCCCTCACTCTGGGCAACTTCCACTGAGCTCTAAGGAAGCCTTTTCTCAGAAGACAAGAGGCTAGAGAAAGATCTGCCACTGTTCTGATGAGAAGCATGTGTTCTTCCTTTTCCTTTCTCATTCTCAGTTTTCAAATGGTGTCCCTATTGATTTTATCATGCCTTTTGCAATAAAACAGCTAGATGGTAAACAAAGTAGAAATTCTCAGAAATATTTCTGAGCTGATGCCACGCACATGAGAGGCGCAGAGGCTGAGGGTGTGTCCCATTGATATACTAGCCAACTGCAAATAGCTCTCTCATAATGGATATCACACATAAATTTCATTTAATTTCCATTGGTGGATCCGTTTGTACACTGAGGAAAGCCAAGATCTGAGAGCTAAGTTCTTCCTCAGAAGTCCCTTAATAATCTATTTTTTATCTCTAATAGCAATTTTGCACTCTACCTTGCAGTTACTTGGGCACATCTTACCTCCCCTTCTTAGCAAAAAAGAGCTAGATACTAGAGGCCCAAAGATATGAGTTTTGAATTCCCTACTCTGTCCCTTACTAGTTGGGAGTCTTTAGGAAAGTCACATTGTTAATCTGGACCTCAGTTTCCCTATTGGTGAAATACGATAATAGTGATTGCACTACCCACTTCATGGGATGGCTATCTCATTGGTTTATTAAGGATGGCCTTTCCATTATTAACATGAATGAATGTAATGTCAAAATCACGACATTTTACACAACCTTTCCTTGATTCTCAGAATGTCAGTACTGGGGCGCAAATCTCCAGCTTCCTACTCTGGATTTTGAAGATGTTTTAACAAGGGATGAATATGCCTATAACTGGCTGTCCACTCTTAAGAAAATCGGCATAGTGCGGCTAACTGGAGCGGCTGCACAACGAGGTGAAGTTGCTAAACTTGGCAAGAGGATTGGCTTCCTGTATCTCACGTTTTATGGGTGAGTTCCAGTTCAACCAATATACATCACATTTCTCCCCTTTGCAGTAGAGATGAATCCTTTCCCTGCCATTGTTTCAGTTGTCAGTGCTAAGGCAGAAATTTCCATAACCAACAGGAAGCCAGATAAGAGGAAAGCCAGTAAAAGAGGATGCTTTGCAACAACTGGAGAAATTTTTTAAATTAGCTTAAAAGTCACAAGATGCCAGGGGCAATTGAGAACTCATTTTTGAGTGTGGAAGATCATCTTTCCAGTCCTATTTCCAAATACTCAGATTTCACCAGCATTGATATTCTCCCTCCACAGAGCTGGAATATAACTTGATTATATATTATTTGTGTGTGTGTGTGTGTGTGTGTGTGTGTGTGTGTGTGTGTGTGTGTGTGTGTGAAAGAGAGAGAGAGAGAGAGAGAGAGAGAGAGAGAGAGAGAGAGAGAGAGAGAGAGAGAGAGAGAGAGAGAGAGAGAGAGAGAGAGAGAGAGATTTTGGGGAAGTGAAACCAATTCCTACATATGCTGGGAAGAGGAAACAAAAGCGAGTAGCCAATATTTATATTAATACTTTAAGGTTTGAAAAGTACTTTAGGTGTTGTATCTCACCTGATCCTCCAACAACTCCAAGAGGCAGGCACTATTATGGTGCCCATTTTACAGATGCAGAAACTTAAACTCAGAGAGGTTAAATGACTTGCCAGCATCACTCCCTCTTTCTGAGTCTTAGTTTCCTCATCCATAGAATGAAAGAATCAGCCTTGATGACTTCCAAGGTCCCTTTTGGCTTTAAATATATGATCCAAAGAATTATAAGTGGGATTTGAACCCAAATATTTCTGAGTCAAAAGATCACATATCTAGAGATGAAAAGACCCCAGAAACCATTTATTCCAATCTATTCATTTGACAAATGAAGAACTTCAATTCATCAGTTCTTTTGCCCAAGAGGTGAAATCATTTACCTATGGCTACATGGGTAGTATCGGAGTAAGGACTGCCACTCAGACACCCTGATTCCAAATTCAGTGCCCTTTCCAAAGTCCAACATTCCATCCACTTCACTATACCAACATTGTCTCTCCTGTAATAGGAATGTGAAGTTTTAAGCGAATGAAAACAATATATTTGTGCCCCATAACAGTCAGAAATATAATGCATCTGCATTTTGAGTCAAGAGGTTACTTAAGAGGAAGATCCAGGAGGTTCTTCATTAAGGAAGGATGACATTTCCAGAGAAAGAACTAATGGATCTGAATGCAGATCAAAACATACTTTTTATATTCTCTATTTTTATTGGGGTTGGGTTTTTTTGCTTTGTATTTTCTTTCACAACATGATTAATAGCAAAATATGTTTTGCATGTTTACAGATGTATAACCTATATCAAATGACTTGCCTTCTCAATAAGGGGGGAGGAGAGGAAGGGAGAGAATTTGGAACTCAAAATTTTTTTAAAATGTTAAATATTATTTTTATATGCAATGTAAAAATTACATATTAAATATTAAAGAAGTGTGAAATTTTAATATTGAATAAATTAATTAAATTATAAATTTATAAAATGTATAAATTATAAATTTATAAAATAAATGAAAGATTAAATATTAAATAAATAATTAAGAAATAAAGAAGGATGACGAATAGCCCTTGGACATTCTAATCAGCACAGAGATACCTCATCCTATCCCTTCCTGGGATGATAACAGCTTTAGTATATTTATAGTCTCCCACATTAAACCTTCTAGGAAGTTGATGCCTTTAAATCTAGGATTATTTTTCTTTCAGTTACTTCCTGTCATTTAAGTTTTATATCTCACCCTCTTTCCAAAAGGACTTGAGCCAGCTCAATGGGACAAACACTCCTAAAATAAGATGAAACAATTAAGTCCGTAACAATTCAATTCAACAAATTCTTTCTGAAGGTGTTTTTTTTCTTTTGGCTTACTAGCATTCCATTCCATTCACATAACATAATGTGTTTTGCCATTCCTCAATAGCTGGGCATTGCCCCTTAGTTTCTAGTTTGGGACTACCACAAAGAGTTGCGTGTATACGTATACAAATACACATATGTATGTGTGTGTGTGTGTGTGTGTATATACATCTATACACATGTATATATATGATGTATACACATACACATATATACACATGGGTCCTTTTTTTTGATCTTTAAGAAATATTAGTCAAGTTATAGTTTCACTAAATTGAAAAGTGTGCATAGTTTAGTGACTTTTTAGTCTGTTGTGCCTTTAAAAAAATAATTTTAAGATGCTAGTGTACAAAATCTAGATCTAAATGGCAGTAGCTCAGAGGCCAAAATACATATCGCTTTTAACAGTTGTATTTTCTCAGATGATCTCATCATATTGTCAGCTCGTTATCTGGACAACCAGGTGAGATGATCAGTAAGTCCCTATTTTAAGAAAGATGAAAAAAAAAATAAAAAATAAAAAATAAAAAAGAAAGATGAATATCTGTCCAATAAGAGCAGAGAGAAGTCTGTGCTTTCACACCAATCAATCAAGAAACATTTACTAATTGTCTAATATGTGCCAGATCCTGTGCTAAGCACTTGATGCGTGTGCATAGATAATAGTCTCATCGATTGAGAGTTAGAATCTAGTACAACCCTCTCCTTTTGCATATGAGGAACCTGAAACTTGGAGAAATTAAGATACAGAGTTCCATGGTTGGGAGAGGAGGGAATTGCATGGTTTTTTTTTCCTTTGAAAGTGATGTGATTCCAAGAAAAGAATATCACAGACCTTGGGTTCAGATCTCAACTCTACCGTATACAACCTCTATGAGTTTGCACTAGTCACTCAACATCACTTTTTCTCAGTTTCCTTATTGGTGAAAACAAAGCATTGACCCAGGTGAGCTCAGAGCATCCATCCAGCTTTACAGCAAGATTCCAGGGAATGTTACTGATGAAAAGCAATTAAATAATTGAGTTGAATAAACAGCCTAATAATAACGGTGCTATCGATGATGACAATAACAACAGATCCCTGGAGACATTTAGAGCTAGGATGCAGAAGGGAATGGGGGGAGAGAGGGAAAAGGAGAAATCATTGGCTGTCTTTTTTGTAGAATTAGATTAAAACGAGACCTAAGATTTCAGAAAGGAGTCCTAAAAGGAAACATGACTTAACCAGAAGTGGAACGTTCCTAGGACATGATGCTTCTTTATACCCAACCATCTTCAATGAATATTCCAAAATTTTGAATGATGTGTCCCAGAGTAAATTCCAAAGGAACCACATCCTCTGGCAGTTAGTAGAAGAATTTCCTACTCTATAATCAGTCATCTAGTGGAAAAAATTACTAGACCACGAATTAAAAGGACTCCTGAGTTCCAGCCCTGCAGCTCAGCCTGTCCCTTTGTTGCCAAGCTATTTAGAATCCATCACTTCACCTGTGGGCCTCATTTTTCTCATCTGTAAAAATGAGAGTGCTGGACTTGATGATTTCCAAAGTCCCTTCTTCCAGCTCTTAAATTCTTATGTCTATTCCTCACAAAACAAAATGGTTCTTCAGGGATATTATACTTTATTTTTAAATGAATTTTTGGTGCATTTTGTTTTGCGATTACAAATCCCTCCCATTTTCCAAAGAACATTCTCCAAGAGAATAATTTGATTTTTTATTAACAGAAAAAATAGATGTGTCCTTGAACTTTGGCAGTATAGTAATAAAGATGACTATGTAACTGATCAGAATTTGTTGCCCCTCCATGTTGACTTTTAATTAATATTGTTTTAGCCACTGTACATTTTATTCTTCTGGCTCTGTTTTCTTTACAAATTCTTATTTGTCATTCCTCATGTTCCAGTAATTTTCCATCACATTCACATGTCATAATTTGTCCATTCATTCTCCAGCTGTTGGACATGAGTTTTGCTCTACCAGCAATGAAATAATATGTCTTTTTCCTTCAGCCAATCCAAGATGGCTTTTCCCATCCTGTCTGATAGGTATGAGGTAATAACTCAAGGTTGTTTTGATGAACCTATCTCTGGTTTTTAGAGATTTTAAATATTTTAGAGCAGTTAATGATAGTTTATACTTAAGGTCATTTTTATTTAGGATCATAATAAGAATCAGATTATAATAAGAAGCACTAGAAGAGACTTCATAGACTATCTAGCCTGACCCTCTTATTTTTCAGATAAGGAAACTGAGGCAGATAAGTTTGAAGTGTTTATCCCAACACCATGTTCTTAGGAAGGGTAGGGTGACTTTTAACATTTAATTTGAAGTATTTTTCCAACATCATGCTCTTAGGAAGGGTATGACGATTTTTAACACATAAAATTTTTACATCAAATATTCTAGGCCAATTACAAAGTCACTGCGATTATAGGAGCTGAGATGTCTTAACAGTACCATGGAAGAAACAATGTAGCAGATAAATCTCAGATTAAAAATATGCAGAAAGTTTTTCACAAATTGAGTGCATTGAGAAATAAATCAGAAACTGGGCGATGATCTAATTAATAAGAACAGTGGAGCCAGCCAAGAAGGGTATGGAATTCAAACCCCCATCTACAGTTGTTACAAACATTACTTACTTCATAACAAGGCTACTCATCTTCTGACAAATAAAATATCCCATCACTTAAAGGGGAAGTTCCCATAACTTGGATATGCCCACAGTTGCCAAAGAAGTAGATAGAAAGTTTTCTTCCACCAAGCATGCTATTTGGCACTGTAGGTGGTGGAGAGGGGTACAGGGCTGGCCCAGAAGTCAGGAAAATCAGAAGTCAAAGCCTGCCTCAGAAACTCACCAGCTATGTGACTCTGGACACATAATTAAATGATTTATTTAACCTGTTTTTCTGTTTTCTCAGTTGTAAAATGGAAATAACCATAGATGCTACCTCCCAGGGTCACAGAGCGGCTCAAATGAAATATGTGCCCAAAGTACTTAGCACAGAGCTTGGCACATATAGGCACTATTGCTGTCATTATCATGATTATTATTCATCTCTCATGAATAATAATATCATTATTCACTTTCAAGTCCCCCTTTTAAGAATTTTAGTTACCACTGTACCCAAGGGTTAAGATGGAGAAGACTGGTAGTGGTAAGCTAATGCAACTTGACTGGGTTCAAAAGATCATAGGCTTAGGACTGGAAGGGACCATCAAAGTGACCAAATCCAATTCCCTCCTGTTAGAGATGAGGAAACGGATGGAAGACATAGAGCTCCAATCCATCCACCTTTCAGAATTTTCCCAGACCATCACTCCTTCACTAGCTACACCTGTCCTTCCTTATCTTAACCCCTCAGTGAGCTAGTTCAACTCCATTCTGTCCTTTTCTCAAGTCCCTTGCCCCACCAAACCTCAGCCATATATTGCTCCATTCATCCACTGCCTCAACTCCAACTTACAAACTGGAGAGAATCAGTAGACCATGCTGACTGGATTCACTACATATTTATATTACATAATCTCAACTGAGCTCTCAATGTGGCAAGGGAATCCATTTTCATCCCTCTAATCAATTCATTATCCCACTCACTATAGCAGATTTTTCCAAACTTTTTCATCCCTCCTCAAACTTCCTAGGTTCTCCTGTCCCTACTCTCTCTGTGGAAAATCTTATCTTTCACTGAAGAAAACAAGGCTATTTGCCAAGAGCTCCTTCTTCTCTACCAGCACTCAGATGTCATCATCTTTCATTCATCACCAATTTCATGTGAGGAGGTGACCCTTCTTCTCCAGAGAGAAGTTGGGGGACCCACAAACAGCAACAGTTAGAATGACTGATGTGTCTTTCCATCAGATACAGCCTCTGACACTCAAGGTAGTTAAATAAGCCCCTGTTGATCATTATCTGGCTCTCTCCTCATCCCTACCTTTTAATATCCCTAGTTTCCTTCAAAGCTCATTTCAAGCTCCATCTCCTTATATAAGACTTTTCCTAATCACCTCAGCTGCTAGTGCCCTCCCATACACACACACACACACACACACACACAAATCACCTTGTGTTTATTGTGCATGTATACACACACACATATGTAAAATTATGAACATGATCATTTTCCCAAATAAAACATGAGGTTCTTGAAAGCAGA
The DNA here is from genome assembly GCF_028372415.1 of Notamacropus eugenii. Lineage (NCBI taxonomy): Eukaryota > Metazoa > Chordata > Mammalia > Diprotodontia > Macropodidae > Notamacropus > Notamacropus eugenii. The sequence goes on along the minus strand of NC_092877.1, from coordinate 24,381,308 downwards.
GACTCTTCAGCTTTGTCTTCTAGCCTTAGAGCAGTGCCTGGAACATGGTGGGCACTTAAATAATGCTTGTTGATTTCTCAGTTGATTGACAGAGTATGACACCACCTATCCAGTCTAACAACTTCTGATGTAGGTCTTCATCTCTCAGAACCAGAAACAACACTGAGAACAAGTTGGCAGCAGGCAGCTGGGGCATATGTATCTTCGATGTCCTTTGTCCAAAGGAAAGTTTCTTACTTTATCAGCACATCTCATAGCTAGGTCAGTTGAGCATGGGGCTCCTAGACTAAGCCATCTGTACCTTTCTGACAAAGACAGCAGAGATTCTATCTCTATATCCCTTTTTCGATCTCAGAACTTTTATTTAAAAATCAATTCTCTTTGGACAACTCAGAGAAACCACTCCTTCACCTGAAAAGCTTTATATGCCAAAATGAGGGGGGAAATAGTTTCAACTTTGCCTTCTTTCCAATGAGGGTGTACAAGTTAAGATGCATTTCCCTCCTAAAATGTTTACCATGTAGCTGAATACTTGCTACCTCAGCAAATGAGGAACTAGTTAGATTAGCAAGCATATTATGTAGATGATAACAAAAATGTGTTTCTATGAAATATTGATTTGTAATGCTAGAGAGGAGAGGATGAAGGAAGAATTTGTTCTGCCTTAGCCATCAGATTTGGTCCTAGTCCAATACAATACAACTCAACATGGCTTCTGTTTACCTTTCCAGGATTGTTTCAAGGCTACAATCAAGTACAACTGCCCTACTAGCTGTTCCCAGTACAAAAAGTTCCATTTCTTTCCATGTTTGTGCACAGGTCATTCCTGCTGTGCATTACCTCCTCACCTCTACATCTTAGCATCAATGGCTAGCTGAAAGCATATCTCAAGTGCCATCTCCCATCCAAAGTCGTCCCTGATATACCCAACTCCAGTTATTAGTACCAGTTCTCCCTGAAAATTAATTTACATAACTCTTGTGTGTATGTGTGTATAATGTGTATATATGTGTCTATATGTATATAAACATAAGCATACACACATAGACATATATAATATCTCCTATATATGATACAAGCTTCTTGATGAAGGGGGCTTTTTGTCTTTTGAACACCAGCCCCTAGCACTGTGTCTTGGATATAGTAGGTGTTAGGTAAGTGTTTGGAGAACTGAAAAGAAAAAAATATTTATTAAGAGCTTACTGCATGTATGACCCCATGCTATGCACAGTGACACAATGACAGAGAATGAAAGACAGACATACATTTATTGTGTCTTTGGCATAGAAGACTCTGTGCAAGGCATCAGTCCTATGAAATTACTTATTAAACAAAAATCTAAGAAAAAAACAACAAAGTCCAGGTGATAGCTAGGTGGCACAATGGACAGAGCACCAGTCCTGGAGTCAGGAGGACTTCAGTTCAAATTCAGCCTCAGACACTTGACACTAACTATGTGACCATAGGCAAGTCATTTAATCCCCAATTACCTCAAAAAACTACAAGTTATAGTGAAAGAATAATCGAACATTTATTTATATTTTCTTTACAGCTCTAGTAGACAACCCTACATATAGCTGTCTGAGCACCACTGTCTCATGAATTGAGAAATGACAGCCACTCATATTTATTAGATATGTAACTTTAGACAAGTTGTTGCCCCTTGCCTCAGTTTCCCTAAGTATAGAGATAATACTAACACCTACCTCGAAGGGTTGTTGTGAGAATCAAATGAGATGATTATTTGTAAAAGCACTTAGCACAATGGCTGGCATAGAGTAATTGGCATATACATGCGTATTTTCTTCCCTCCCCCTTATTTAGTGCTGTAAGATTGGCAAGGCACTTTGTATGTTATTCCCTTTGATCTTCACAATACTCTGAGATAGGTGATATTATTATCCCCGTTGTACTCATGAGGAAGCTGTCCAGGGTTACATAACTAGTGAGTTTCTGAGACAGGATCTGGATCCAGGTTTTCTGCATTTCAAGTCCAATACCCTATCAGCCACAGGAAGAGAAGTTACTGTCAGGAACGCTAAAGTATATGCAGTCCATCAAACAGAAAAGCCACAAATGGAAATAAAAGGAAGGGAAACAGTTTGAGCATGGTCCTACAGCTAGTTTGTTGTTTTTTTTTCTGGGAAGCAATTGATGTCACCTTACCACATCATTTTCCCTATCCCTATACCCATAGAGTACTCAGCTAACAGTTAAGCTTTGGGAGTTCATTACTATTTTGGCCAAACACTCTCAGATCCTTACATGGGAATTCTAAAATGCTATCTTCCTAGCCCTGTTATCACCATGGATGTCTTTTCCATAAGCTTCATTCACTGATAAAGAGAAAGCAAAATGTGCCCTTAAAATATCCCTGGTAGGATCTTTGTCAAAGAAAGCATGCCAGACCAGTTAAGAATTAACAGCATCTGAAATAGGCTCTGTGGGCAAGGGGGTAGAGGAAGGTAGATCTATATATTTTTTCCAACACTCCCCGTATTCCTGCAAGCACTTCTGAGAGCTGCCTGTAAGCTAGCCCAGTGGCATTTCACACATTTGGAAATGTTATGGATCCGGGTTGTGTGTCTGAGCAAATATGATTATTCCTTGGCATCTTGCCCACTGGAAGCACACAAGTGACTCTGAGTATTACCACTGAAGTGCAGGTTTTAGCCAGACAGTACAAAGAATGGCTACTGGTTTGTGGCATATAACACTCCCTCTTAATTAAGTTAAAAAAATACTACTGACTTTGAAAGAGCCCCCAACTTGGAAATCCAGAGAAGAGCGCAGAGTGCTAGAAGAAGAGCTAACAGTTATATATCACTTTAAGGCTTGCAAAATCTGCCTCGTCTACATTGATCCTACTAACAATTCTGCAAAGGAGATGGCATTATTATCACCATTTTACAGATTAAAAAACTGAGACAATTAAAAAAAGAAATAAACTGAGATGGAGAGAGACTACATGATCAGGGTAGGGTCATACAATGAGTGTCTTAGATAGGATGTGAACTCACACCTTCTTGACTTCATGTCTAGTATTCTATCCATTCCACTATCTACCTGCTTAGGTAATAGAGAAAGATAACAGTAAAGATGTTGGCTAATTTATTGTGGCTCCTAACCAAAACTTATGAAAACCACGCAGCCTATCCTCAATAATAATGATTTCTCTCCTACAAATCAGTTTGACTTGCAAGGAAAACAGAAAAGATCTCTTTAAATTTTGAAACTTGTTGGAAAAACCCCTTTTTATGTCTATGTTGGGGTATTTAAGAGCCTACTTGTTATAGCAAATTAGGGGGAAATATTTTGAACACATGTATACCCCAAGGAATGGCAGTTTTCCCCCCTCATTCAAGTCAAGCTAAGTTCTTTCAGGCTGTTGTGAGTCCCAGTTCAGGTTATCAGCCAATAGTTCATCCCTTGGGGTCATTTTGCAGCAGTGGATTTCTCTGTAATTAACATGGATGCCAACAAAACCATTTGAGCATGAGGTCACCTCATAAATGAAAGGAAAAATAATTTGTGAGTCTCATGCTCTTCCAGAAATCATTTGTGGAAGTTCATGAGAGACTCTGCTCAGAACAGCCCTTCTATACCACAGTTCTCTGGACTTCATTGCCTTTCCTGCGTAGATTCACTTAACTGGCTTCCACCCCAACTCCACTGCAGTCAGATGGTGTGGCCCTTGTTTTTGACATGGCTTTTCCCTTTGCTCCCTGATAATGGAATCATCATCAGGTTCATCTTCTGCCAGGAGAATAAACTTGGGTTGAAGGAAACAAACTAAGTGACCATATAGGAAACAGCCATGTACTCTTCTCTAACATTCAAGGAAAGTATAAAGTACAAATGGACATTTTATAGGAATAAAAATTGACACCAAAAACTTCTTTTAGGTTCCTCTGTTTTAAATCTTTAAAACAAACAAAAAGAAAAGCCCTGGATTTAGTCTTTGTTCTGCTAAGCTAAAATACGCACACTAGACTGCGAGAATTACTCAATATAAGTCATTGTTCCTTCCCCGTTGGAAATAATCCCTTCTTTAATTGACTTGATATCATTTGTCACTATTCCCATGCCTTTTATGCATTTACTTAGGCCTCTTTGTTTTGTTATAAGAAATGACCAAATAGGCAGCCTTCAGAAACACCTCGATTAGACCTCTATGAACTGATGTGAAGTGAAATAAGCAGAACCAGGAGAACATTGCACACAGTAACAGCCATAGTGTGCAAGGACTGATTTTGATAGACTTAGCCCTTCTCAGCAGTGCAAGGACCTAAAACATTTCCAAGGACTCATGATGCAAAATGCCATCCACATCCAGAGAAAGAAATATGGAGTCAGAACACAAATGAAGCGGACTGTTTTCTCTTTTGTTTTGTTTCATTTTACTCAAGCTTTTTCCCATTTGTTTTAATTCTTCTATGCAACACAACTAATGTGAAAATGGGCTTCATAAGAATGCATGTGTAGAGCCCATATAAGATTGCATGCTGTCTTGGGGAGAAAAGAGGAGAAAATTTAAAATTTATGGAAATGATTGTTGAAAATTGAAAACAAAGAAATTTGGAGAAAAAAAGAAGATACATACTAGATCTCCCACTAGATTATAAATTCTATAAGTGTGAAAACTAAGTCTCATTTACCTTTTTATCACCCTAGTGCCTAGCAAGGAGAAATGTCCATAGTAGGTGGCTTATCACTTGATAACTAAAGCAATGAATTCATACTGAATTCTCACCAATGTCTTCATTCTTTTAATGTTTGACATCATTAGTAATTTTGTTATTAACCAGTTGGTTGAGGCACTGCCTCCTGGAACACCTCCAGTCACCCTGATCAGTGTGGGAGATGTCTCCAGAGGCAAAAGTGAGGCTGGTGACTGCACAGATCTGCCTCACTTAAATCCAATTCACTTGCAAGTCATGGCACCACCTTCTTAACGTCATGGTCCTCTTAGAAAAACAAAATAACAGTTGGCTGAGGTCATTGTTGTTATCTGAATAAAAACTCCTTGCATACAAGGGCTAGACTATTTTTCTTTTGCCTAGTAGGTGTTTAAAAAATGCTTCACTAAATCTGTGGAATCAAAGATGAGAGGACAGTAGAAATAGAACTCAAAGGGATCTCAGTAAACATCTAGTTCAGCTACCTCATCTTACAGTTAAGGAACCTGAGCCTGAGAAAATCTAAGCAATTTGAGCCTGGTCACAGTGATAGTAAGAATCAGAAAGGACGATTTGAACTCAGGTTCTCCAAAGACCCCAAAGCCATCAGACTAATTGAACTGAATTCTTAGCATTAAAATGGTTCTTTAGTTTGCACAGTTTTGGGGGAGATCTGTGGTTTCACCAGTAAAGGTAATTCTCAGTGTGTCAACTTCCTCCACCAATGGAACTCCTCTTATCCACCCCTTCTCTGCAGTCTCTCATATTGGAGAGATTCCATGGGCACTCACAAATTAAGGGACTTGCTTAGAGTCACAGGTTTCTTTTTAGCTTTCTTTTTTGTATTGGGAATGAAACAAAACTTTTTTTAAAAATTTAAGGAAGGAATGTCAGATAAAAATGGATGATCCTTTGTTTTATTCATAATTTGTCTTAAGATATCCATGCACCAAAAAAAGTTATCAAAATGCATTTTCTTCTACATAATATAGCTTTCCTAGACCCCCATTTGATAAGAGTAGAACTAGTAAACTGATATTTTTTAGAAATATTATTCCTGAAGTCACTCTATAAATTATTATTAACATGAAGTCAATTTAACAAATATTTAGTGCCTTGGAAGCAGATTTTTGTGGTTGTTCAGCCATTTTTCAGTTGTCTCTAATTCTCCATGACCCCGTTTGAGTTTTCTTGGCTGATATACAAGAATGGTTTGCCATTTCTTTCTCTACTTGAAAGCAGGTGTGTGCTCGTATATATTTAACAACAGGCTTTCAAAAAAAAAAAAAGATATACCCTACACACTTGTAAGTTTATTCTTCATTATTAGCATTTCCCCCATCACTTTCTTAAGTTTAAATAACAAACAAAGCGATAAATCAGGCTGTGAGTTGTAACTTGCTCATTTCTGAATGTTAATGAATAGGGTTGAGCCACCTCCGGCACATCCCTTTGGGAGAGGCAGCTACTGTGGAAAGAGTCTAGATTTGGAATCAAAAGACTTGGATCTGGAACTAGACCTGTCATGTATTTGTTGGGAGACCATGGACAAATTATGAGCTCTCCAGGTCTTAAAATAAGGGAAAATAAGGGAACAGAATGCTTTTCATAGAGTCACTTCAACATAGTTTAATTAAAGTAGCATTTTTAACATCACTATGTGCCAGGCACTAAGGTTACAAAGGCAAAAACAAACTATCCCTTCTTTCAAGTAGCTTACATTCTACTGGCAGTGATGGTGATGCAACAGACCAGTAAATAGATAAATAGACATGAAATATGTAGAAGATGAATACAAGGTAATTTGGTTTTAGTGGTAGAAGGCTCTAACAGTTGGGGAGACCAGAGGTAGTAGTAGAAATCAACCTTGAAGTGAATAAGAGGTCTCAGACAACAGAATATCCAATCAGACTACACAAAAATACAAAGGATTAGAATGTTGGGTACAGGAAAACAGCAAATAGGTTTATATTATACTGACCCTCTAATTTTATCCTCTTTCTCAGATTTCATATATATATATATATATATATATACACACATATATACACACATCTATACATACACATGTGTACATATACATACATGTGGGTGTTCATGGGTTTGTACATTTGTGTGTTGTGTGTGGTGTGCATGTGTGTATGTGTGCATGTACACAAAAATGTGTGTCTGTATTCATACATGTGTGCGTGTATGTACACATGTGTTTGCACTGTGTACACATGGATACATGTGTGTGGCCTCAAGAAACTGAAGGGTATGACAGTGTGAGTGTATGTGTTGTACAAAAGTCAAGGCTGAATAGTGCACAAATTTCATTTTATTCCTGCTGTTTTCTTGAAGATTTAATATTTGAAGAGAGAAGGAAGGAGAATAAAAAAAGGAAGAGATGTGGAAAACAAATATCCATCTCCCTGGCATGGTTCAGTTTCCCCTAAAGGAAAGATGATGTCACCAGATCCTTGCCAGTCCTGTTCTATAACCATTACCAAAATGTTGTGACCAGAACTGATTAGTCCCATATTCCTTTCTGTATTGGTTCAATCTTTCAGTCTGGTTCATCCAATACCGTGCCTAAATTAATGTAGGAGTGTGAGAGATAATTACTCATCACCTGCCAGTTAGCTAGAAAGAAACACTGACAAAGCCTAGGTCATGGCACAGGTTTGATCCCCATGAGATCCAGTTAACTTCAAAAAGAGAAAAATGCTGCCTTTTGGAAACAGATGGCACCCTGAACTCCAGCCAAGCTGTCTCCCAAATGATTGCTCTTGATCAAGAAAGGAACCAGGTGAAAAAGTGGGCAGGAGAGATCAAGGCAAAACCATCACCCCTTGGGGGCAAGGGGTGAAAATCAACTCAATTTGAAACACATGCCCCATGGACAAGCCAGGAGTATTGTCTTCATGTAGGAGAGATGACACATTCCACATCCTGGTGAAATGAGCCTCCTTTTTTTTGGTTCCTTTTAAAATTTCCTAAATCTTGATTATGCATGGATGGTCTCTGTTGACAACAGTGTAGATCTGAATTCTGTATTACCTATGGAGTGCATCCAATTACACCAGTGCCATAAAGAACACATTTTGGGGCTCCAGTTGCTACAATATAATGGATTGTTTGCTTCAGGCTTCAAATGTGCCGCAAGTTATAAATATCTCTGCAGCCTTCTCTCAGTTAGCTTTTCGATTCATGACCCTGTGCTGCCTGGTACAGCTTAGAAAGCTTTGCTAGTTGTTCCATCTTAAATTTAGGTGAGAAAAACAGAGAAATAACGAAATTCTTAGTCCCCAGGACAGGAGAATAAAAGGTACTCTTATTTAATAAGGAAGATATTCTCAGGTGATGCAAGAGAATAGGACTTTGCCATATTTTAAAGAAAAGACAGTATTATAATTTACATGCCCTAAAAGGTATTTTTAAACATTCCTTAACATAGTACTATCTCTGCTTAATAATAGAGTCTTCCCCTACCCCCCCCCCCAAGAATTTAAGGAGGCAAGCAATATATATTGACTATAAGACAACATGTTATATTATAGTATATAACATATTAATGTAATAAAAGATATAACATAATGGAATACAACACAATTGAATAAAATAGGGCACATAATATAAACAACAAATTTTAAATAATATATAATGTTTGTGATAGATGATAGTTTCTACTTTCAAGGAACTTACAATTTAGTAGGACATATACACATAGTAGGGATTTCATTTGAGCTCCCAAGTAGAGCTTGTTTCATTCTTTGCACTTGAGTCTTCAGTGACTGGCACATAGTAGGTGTCTATTAAGCACGGTGCTTCACAAATGTCCATTGGCTAACTGTTATATTTATTTTTAAAAAATAATAGCTACCAATATAAATGAAATAATAGTTCAATCATAAAGTGCTGCTCCATTTCAGATGTAGCAGAGAACGTCATTAAGTTAAAATGCTAAAAGAAGACCCTTTTAAGGGCAATGAGACGGCACAGTGGATACAGTATCGGGTCTAAAGTCAGGGGGATCTGAGTAAAAATGTGGCCTCAGACACTGACTAGCTGTGTAACCCTAGGCAAGTACTTAAGTCTGTTTGCCTCAGTTTCTTCATTTGTAAAATGAGCCAGAGAAGGAAGTAGTCAACCACTCTATCCCTGCCAAGAAAACCCCAAATGGTATCATGAAGAGTCAGACACAACTGAAAAATGACTGGACAACAGGATGTGATTAGGGCCATTGCAGAAAGAGTAAGTTTTTGGCAGAGCAGGGGAGAAAGGGAAATCCAGATATAAAGAATCTTGTTTTGGGCCTAAGATGGAATTTAATGGTGTTAAATGTAGAGTTGTACACTTGAATTAAAAACAAAAACTACAATAAAATATAAGATAGAGTAGATGTGGTTGAAAGATAATTTCTCTAATGAGGATCTAGGGGTATTAGTGGACTCCAAGCTACGTATGTATCATCTGTGTGACATATGTAAGGGCCAAATAAAAATAAAGAAAAGTTAGCATGAAAGATTCTGTATGGTCAGGCCATGGTCAGGTCTGCCATGGTCAGGCCCCATCTAGGCTCAGCTTGGGGTGCCACATTTTAGGGAGGGTGGTGATCAGCTGGAAAGAACCCAGAGGAAGATCACCTGGATGGCAGACTGGAGATCACACCTTAGGAAGAGCAGTTAAAGGGAACAGAAATGTTTACCCTGAAAAGAGCAGTCTGAGCAAGAACTTGGCAGTTGTCTTTAACTATTGGAAAAAGTTGTCATAAAGAAAAGAGATTCTACTCGTTGTGCTTGGCTCCTTTGGCCATGTGTCCCTAGTGCTTTGCACAGAGAATATATGTTTATTGGAGAGGACTGGAGGCCAGATAGAAAACCATCAAGACTTCAGGCGTGGAGTTGGAAATGCCAAGGCCAAAGGTCAGTTTCCATGTGCATATTCATACATACGTACATAAAATAAAAAAATAACACCAAAATGTTCATAGAACAGCTGGAATGAATTATGGGATAGGAATGCTAGTGAACATCAAACATCATGAAGAAATACACCTCCTGTCAGTCAAGCTAACGGCTGAACTCCAGCCCCAACAAGAAAAGAGACCTCCTCTGACACACCGTGGCTGTAGCAAAATCCCAACTAGCCCATATCCCCAGCCCTGGATAAAGTTTGCTGGAGAAGAAGCATTCACACAATGCCCCTTTGCACAGAGTGGGAATTGGAGAAGCCCTTTTGCCAGTGGTTGATTGGAGCAAGGCAGGACCCCAGGGATTCCCTGTTCTAATCATCAGCATCATCCACCACTTCATATTATGTTCTGAAAAGGCCCAGCAGCCTCTGGGTATCGAGTTCATACTTTCACGTTTTGTCTGTCTGTCTTGGCAGCAGCCTCTGCAAACATGTGTTCCTCTTATTTTACAGACATACTTGGCAAGTGCAAGACAAAATTGATGCAAATAACGTGGCTTACACAACTGGAAAGCTAAGTTTTCACACAGATTATCCGGCACTACATCATCCACCTGGGGTAAGGTGAGCCTCATCACTTTTTCCACAAGGCAGGCCAGGGAACTGGATTTTTTTTCAGTCATTTAAAAGCCAACAGATTATGGGTTCCTTTTGGGTACGTGTGTGTGACAGAAAATACATGTATGTGGACACACACATGTACACACCTAAATTATATGCAATAGCGAAAGGTACATGAATATACATTTATGTATGCTGTATATACATATATATATATATACACATATATACATCAGTGACAGCTTATCACTTGTCAAGGAATGCTTCTGAGGTTGCTGTAGAAATGGGTTGGACTGGATATACTCCAAGGTCCCTTCAGTTCCGAAATTCTAAATCTATAACAGGAATGTCCTTGAATTACATGTGAGTGTAGAGACATATATACATAATATATGATATAAACAGTAGAGAAACACGCGTATGTGTTTATGTTTGTGGGTACATTTACATATCTGTGAGTTCCCCTGGAAGATATTCAATTAAACTCTGAATTACCACTTGTCAAGGAATGTTAGGGATATAGCTATAACTACGGGTTGGACTACATAACATCTTCAGTATTCCCTTCCAATTCTGAGATTCTAATTTTGTGTATGCATGTATGTGTATTACATATAGGAGAGGGATTCTTAAGCTGGGGACTATGAACTTTCCATATATATTTTGATAATTATATTTCGATATAATAGGTTTTCTTTTGAATTTTTGTATTTGATTTTATTCATTTAAAAATATTATTCTGAGGAGGGTGGGGTCTAGAGGCTTCACCATAGTGCCAGAGGGGTCCATGACACCAAAAACGGTCAAGAAGTCTGATCTAAGTTCATTATAGCAGACAAGCAGGACAACTTTGAAAATAATACACTGAATTTATTCTATTACTGTGTGTTTATATATATGCACACACATATGAGATTTGTGGTTTCCTATATAATCCTCTTCTGTCTTTCATGTATAAAAATGTTTATATCCGGGGGGAGGGTCTAAATTCAGAGTCAGATTTTTACAAATCTCATGACCCTGGGCAAGTCACCTAACCCCTCTCAGTCTCATTTTTTAAATCTTTAAAGTAGGGATAATACTTACTTCCCAGGGTTATTGTGAGGATCAAATGAGATGGTAATATACGTACAGAAAACTCCTTGCAATTCTTAATATACTATATAAATGCTAGTTATTATCGTTATTATTAAGAGAAAAGTTTATCTGGAACTCAGAGTAGGTGGAATCCTAGGACATAAATCTGGAGCTGGAAGGGTCCTTAAGACAGACAGACAGACAGATGGACACACACACACACACACACACACACACACACGCATTTTACAACTGTCTGGCTATGTGAACTCCGGGTCATAGAACTCTTAAGTGCTTGAAGTGGGAGTTGAATAAAGCTATTCCTGATTCCCAGTCCAGTGTTCTATCCATTATACCACAATGAATGGAAGTAGTGTAAAATAAGGCTGGATAGGTAAGTTGGAACCAGTCTAGAGAGCACTCAATTCTCAGATCATAAGTTTATTCAGTGGACAAACGGAATGCCATTAAAAGCTTTTGAATACCAGCGTGACATATTCCTAGAAACTCACTAGGAAGGTTGTTCAGATACTGGCATGGAGGATTAGACACCAGAGATTTAGAATTAAAAGGGACCTTACTGAACTTGTAGCCCAACCCATCATTTTACAGATGAGGAAAACTAGGGCACAGGGAAGTTGAATGACTCATCCAAGATCACAAAGGAAGTTTTCTGTAGGGTTGAATTTAAACCCAGGTCCTTCAACTCCAGAGTCAATGTTCTTTCTAGTGCAGAAGGTGAGAAGTCCAATGTCTTGAGTCTTGGATGATTCACATTATGTCTCTGGCTCTCCATATTTACTGAATTCCTGATATGTATGAGAGTTAGCATAGAGATAGACAACTGGGTTGAGAACCAGACAGAATTGAGTTCATGTCCCACTTCTGACACTGACTGCTTGTGTGACCCTGGACTATTCACTTAGCTTTTCAATTCCCCAGACTCATCTCTAAGAGTATGTGATACAGAAGAGATGCCTGCATGTTATAGGACAGTGAGTTCCTTACCAGGAGCCCACTACACGATGCAGTCACAGGTCTAGTTAACCCCCTGATCCCTACCAATAAAAAGAAAAAAAACCTGTGTATAAACTGCACAAGATATGGTTTCTACACTTCATGTAGGTCATGCATATGTGACATAGCAATCAATACACTAAGGAAAAAGAACAACATGGTCATTATGTGCTAATATATTCCAAACACAAGACAATATTTTTGTAGCATGGAATGATGAAGGGAGATTTTAAAGCACATAGGACTAAAATTAGGTTTTTGAGAGATTTAGGCAAGGAGATGTGAAGTATGGACTCTCTCTCCATTTAACATATCTTAATATCTCCATGACTTAGTGGATAGTCTTATAAGTTATTGTGGCCAAAAATATGTTATCGCTATGGATCCTGACATATGCACTTATATCTCACTTGGGGCCCGGTCTCTGGGTTTAGGTAGGTTTATCCTGAGGCAACGGCCACATGTGCCATCGCCAGACCCAGAGATGAGTCCTCTTCACGTTGGCAGGGTCTCTTGAAGCCCATACCCCACTGGCATGACCTTTAAAAATCTCAGGGTCACCTACATGACACAGCAGGGCACTGGAGAGGCCTTTTTATGGAAGGCGTGCTATCATTATTACAAATAATACTGGAATTTAATATTTGACTTCACATGTTTTAAATTACTGTGTTGATTCAAAAATACCACATGTTCTTTGAACTAATGATGACAGAGAAGTGACCGTCCAGAGGCACCTTGGGGGGTTGGGATGGGGAAGAGGAGAGAAGAGAAATGCATTGTGATTGTTCTAAATATGGCCTAAGTTTGGAATCCAGCAACCTCTTAAGGTCCAGGGGTTAAATGCCAAACTGCTCAGCTCAGCCCTTTCTCTGCCAAAGGCCAGAGAAAGAGGGGGAGCTCAGTTTTGGAGGAGGACGCTCTCAAATCTAAGGCATTGCTCGATTTTTACAAGATTACATATTGTTTCTGGGACATAATCTAAACTTACATAAAACTGATTAAATGACTCCATGCATTTCCCTGATGTGTAATAATGAAGCCTTACATCTGAGCAGCGCTTTATAGACTTTTTAAAATAAAGTGCTTTCACATGACTGATTGGAGCCTCCCTAAAGCTCTTTGAGGTAGACAACAACAAACTTCTAGAATGAGACTGGCTTCTCAGTATTTTGAATATATTTATGTACATTTTAAGTAAATTTACTTAAAAGTAAATTTAACATTTACTGATGTGTATTTGTGTGCTGTTTCCACCCAATAGATTGGAAGTTCTTTGTTTCTATAATCCTTAATACATTGGCCAGCACACAGTAGGTGCTTCACGAATTCTTGTTTTCAACTGAAATTCACAAGTAATTGCCTACTGTGTTCAGGGCATAGTACAAAGCTCCACAGGAGACAACATTTGAATAAGCTGTAATCTCTGATTTCATAGAGTTTACACTTTATAGTTTAATTAACTCATTTTACACTGAGAAAATTGAAACTTAGCAAAGTTACTGAGCTAATACCTAATAATGAACTCTTACTTGTACCACTAATTGCTGCACTGAACCAAGATGGGGCAGCTAGGTGGTGCAATGGATAGAGCACCAGTGCAGGAGTCAGGAGGACCTGAGTTCAAATCTCACCTCACACACTCACTAGCTGTGTGACCTTTAGCAAGTCACTTAACCCCAATTGCCTCATCCTGGGTCACCTATAGTCATCCTGATGAATATTTGGTCACTGGATTCAGATGACTCTGGAGGAGAAATGAGGCTGGTGACTTGCACAGCCCTCCCTCACTCAAAACAAAGTCAAGTGTAAGTCATGTCATCATTTCTCTGATGGCATAGTCTTCTTCTCCTTCTTTGGCAACGAAGAATGAACACACGCACTGAACTAAGGCTAGACCAGAACTCTTTTTACCCAGTCTTCCAAATTTTTTTTAAAAACCAAATTTTAAGATATTTATTCATTTTTGAATAATAATAAATCCATTATATATTATCATAAGTAACATTTAATGAAAAACAACTATATTTTCCAAAAAAAAAAGATTTCATGAGAATATCCTTGATCTCAGACACTGATCCGGACTTATTTTTCCACAACATTTCATAGTCTCTTGCATCATGTAGGTGTTCAACAAATACTTATTTTTGCATGAAAAAGCTGGGCAATTTCCCAAGTTTTCCTTTTCACTTGGCTAATATAGTGTAGCAAAGTGGTAAGAAACAACAAATGGGATTCTAAACAAAATAAGTGAAAAATATAAAATTACATGGGAGAGGATAGACACTCGAAGAGATTTCTGGTAGAATCTGATTCTTGAAATCTTTAGCTCCAATGGAATAGTGGTTAACATGGGCATAGTTCAAGTTTCCACTTTAAAAAAAAGTTTGTCTGTTGCATAAAATTATTTCAATCCGATGTGCTGAAATTTTAATGTAACAAGCAGGTCAAACAAGGGAGGTTGGTTTGGGGGTTTTTTTCTTCCTAAACTGGTACCAAATGGGCCAGGTGACAAGTTAGTTACCTGTTGAGAATTCATTTTGATCAAAATCACTAACATGGGACAGGAAGAGTGGGTTCACTCTATTAATTCAAACCACATGGTGCTTAGCTCATCGTCTTTATCTGTGCCAAAAATCACATGCTGCTACAAAGTAACATAAAAAGGCTTTTCAGCTCAGAACCGCTTGCATGGAATAAAATTTGGTTTTATATATGTCAGTCACATATTAACCATTTGGATTAGCACAAGTGTTAAGTTGTCTGGCTCCTACATTTAAATTCTTTCACAAAATTATATTAAAATCTAGATGGCAAAGATGTCCATGGTTCTTACCATATGTAAAAGAAATCAGCTGGATTTTTAAGAGTTTTGGTCCTGAAATGTGCAGTTCTCTTATGTAGAAATCTAAAATGTGATTTTTTTAAGAACATTTTTCTACTTCCCCGAAGAATACCTTTATACTACATTATCTTCAGGGAATTTAGTTGATTTTAACGTTAACTTTTCTATTAATTTTTTTTCCTAATCACATCACTTAATTCTCCTTCATTCTAAAGAAACTAAATGTTTTTTAGAGGTTTTTTTTCATTTTTATTCTGAACTTAAACACCAGATAAAATGAGCATTTCCATACATAAAGCAGATCAGAAAAAGAAGACTATATATAAAACTGTGTGTAGACTTGGCTTTCCTTTTGGTGTATATAATAAATTCAGCATGCGATTTTCAAAGTTGTCCTGCTTGTCTATGTCTCCTTCTGGCCTTCCATATGTTCTCAACTTATTTGGGGAAAGGGGAGAGGGAACATGCTATCCCTAGCCTCCCTTTCCTTCACACTGATCCCCAATTGGAAAAAAGGAAAAGAAAACCCTTGTAACTAATACACACAGTCAACTAAAACAAATTTCCACATTTAGCCATGTCCAGAAATGTATGTCTAATTCTGAATCCTGAATCCATCACCTCTCTCAGGAAATAAGTAGCATGTTTCACTATTATTTCTCATTAAAATACGAGTTCCTTGAAGGCAGAAACTGTATTTTTCCCCAGTCGTGCCTGACATATATAAAGGTTTAATAAATGATTGTTGAATGACCAACTGACTGAAATCATGATTGCTCACTGAGTTGATCAGAGTTCTTATGCCTTTCAGAATTGTCTTTCCAATACTGTCACGGTAAAAATGGTTTTCCTGGCTCACTTCAACTCTGCATCAGTTCAGGCAGATCTTCCCAGGTTTCTCTGAAAGCATCCCTCTGATCTTCTTCAAGTATAATAATATTCCATTTCCTTCAAATGCCATAATATATTCTGCTGTTACTCAGTTGATGAATACCCCCCTAGTTCTGAGCCTTTGCCATTACAAACAACATAAATGTTTTTGGAGAGAGAGGTCCTTCTCATCTTTCTTTATCTCTTTCAGCCCTAATGTTTAGGGTATGGACCTAATGATAGGATCACTGGGACAAGGGATGTTCTCAACTTTGTGATGTTTTAGGATACAGCTCCAAATCACTTTCCAGAAGGGCTGGACCAATTCATAGCTCTACCAACAGTGTATTAATGTACCTGTTTGGGCACATCCCCAGCCACATTTGCTATTGTCCCTTTTTGTCATCTTTGCCAATTTGACGTAGGCATAAGGTGAACAACTGGTTTTGTTGGGGGAGAAAGGGAGTTGCATCACTGAACACCTATTTTCTTCCTTCGTTATCTCATTAGACCCCAAAGTTTAAGATATAGGTCCAGTGGTGTTATCACTGCATCAACTGCATGTACAATTTAGCAACTTGGGAGGAGGGGGCGTTGTTCCATCTTCCTTTCCAGAATGGCTAACCCGATTCATCGCTCTACCAGTAGTAATATTAATGTTCCTGTTTTTTGCACGTGCCCTTCAATGTCTGGCATTTTTTTCTTCTTTGACATCTTTGTCAGTCTGATGTGGTATGAGGTGAACAATTTTTTTGATTTCCATGAAGATCATGACAACACATAGCTATTTTCTCATAGCTGCATTTACTTAATCAGCTTGGAATTTTGGACTATATTATTATTTTAATACATTTTGGCCAACAATGACAGTTTATAGCATATGATGCTTACATATTAATAATGTGCTCTTTTACCCGAATAGAACCTGAGTTCTTTAAGGGCAAGGCTGTTCTTCCTTGTCTATGTCTCTCCAGATCCTAACATATAATAGGCACTTAATAAGTGTTTAGTGATAGAGTAATAGATTGATTGACATCACAAAGCAGCAAATAATGAAGTCCCCTGAACTGGTAGCATTATTCAAATTCACACTTTGTGTTTCCATTAGATTGGAACCAGTTACTATATTTTACATAATTATAATTCTCAATAGTGCACATCTGAATATGCGGTGTGAATTATATACATTCTCTATAGAATGTTATGACAGTCCGATGAGGTTAAATAATTATTAACCCCATTTTAAAGATGAGTAAACTGAGGCTTAGATGAATGAAATTAATTGTTCCATGTCACATAATTAGTCAATGTGATGGGGGCGACTAGGAGGCATCATGCAGTGTTCTTCCCATTTTGCCACAGCTAACTCTCCAGTTGCTCAGAAAGTCAAAAAGGGGAGTCTTTCTTGAATTAATGCTGTTCCTTCCTCCCAAGCTTTGTATGCTGTAGGAGGCTTTTTTCCCTCATCTTCAGGTCAGGGTGGGAGTCAGGGGATTGTTATATTTGGCCTGTTTTGGGAGGGAGACAGGGAAACCAAGCAAACTAATTTTAAAATTCCTTTTCACTAGAGCTACTACCTTCTAATATCTGAATCTGATCCTATTTGGCTCTCTCATTCAGGGCCCCTTCAGCCAGACACTGACTTTTATTTTTATTTTACTTTGGCATATACAATTTTCACAGCGAATGATGTTAAATGGCTTCTTCTTGCCGAAAATAATTCTCTATATTTAGTTTTACAAAAACATCCACAGTGATAATAAAAATAAGTCACATATCCAACTAATTCAAAAGGACTCCTCCCAGAAGAATATGAAGAAATTAGTAGATTTTTCAACTTTCCTAAGAAGTCAACCTAAAATTCTCATTCCTAATATACTTTAGAATAAAATTGATAAATACTTTATCTCTCTTCCATGTCCTTGTCCATACCCTAGTTGACTGAGGTCATAATCACCATCTCAAAGGTACCACCACAAAAGGTTTTTAAGTGGTATTCCTTCCTTATGTGTCCCCCTGTTCCAATCTGTCTCAGGATAATGATCTCCCTAGAGATCATACATTTACCATATCACTCCCCTTCAGAAGGAGAACACTCCATAGCTCCCTACTGCCTATAAGAGTCCAAATTCCTTAACCTGATATTTGAGATCCTCTACAACTTGGCTTTACCATACCTCTTTAACTTCCCCTGTGATTCCATCTCTGTCATATGGTTTGTTTACTACCCCTAAAACACACCTTGAACTTTTCTCCTTTTTGCTTTGGGAGAAATGGATGAAAAAGCCTTTAAGTTTTTACCATGTGCCAAGCACTAGAGACACAAATACAAAAGTAAGAGCAGCTTCTGTCTTCAAGGAAGTTACATTCTTATAGTCAACATATATAGAAACTGTGATGGCTAAAGGAACTTGGGTTTGAGAAGGTACCAGGATGGTGAGTGAATCCATAGAGGAATAAGCTTGGCACCTGTTTCCAGAAAGAATAGCAGTATTGATGTGATTATGGTTTCCAAACTTTTGTCCATATCTTTCTCCACTCACTAAGCTCCATCTCCTTGCCAATCCTTTTCTACTATCTAAAACTACCCACCCTTCATGGCCCCATTTTTCCATGCAGCTGTCTCTGTTAGCCCAAAGCTGGAGTGATCTCCTTCCCCTGACTAAGAATGCATTGGCTTCATCACACATTATACAGTCATTTCTATACCATTCACCCTTTAATATTTCTTCAGTGTTACCTTGAATTGTCATTAAAATCTCATACTTAATCTACCAGTCAGTCAACAGACATGTATTAAGCCCTTAGTATGTGACAGACGCGGTATCAAGTGTTGGGAATACCTTACATCTAGAGTCTAAGCAAGAATAGACCGAGTCTCATACTTCTATATATCCCCTCAGATGCCTTGAACACAAAAGACTTACAATAAATGTTTAACTGTATTTTTTATGCTAATCTTGAAAAATGTCCTGATTGGGGAGGGGGGCCAAAAACATTGTTCTTAATCAAGGGACATTTTTAATTTGTGTCTTCTAAAAACTATTTCTCCATTTGATTACAGGTTCAGTTCCTCCACTGCATAAAACAAACAGCCACTGGTGGGGAAAGTGAAATCGTAGATGGATTTAACGTATGCAGACAGCTCAAGGAACAAAACCCTAAGGCATTCCAGATCCTCTCCTCAACCTTTGTGGATTTCACAGATGTCGGAGTTGACTTTTGTGACTTCTCAGTGCAATGCAAGCACAAAATTATAGAGTGAGTAGTGTCTTTCAAAATCATGTGGATGATTAAATGGATAGTGTGAGAACCTACAAACAGGAACATGGAACTATAAGTTGTGTTCACTGGGAACAAGTCACTGCCAAAGGGACCTCATTTCCTGTTGTGATTGTTGTATTGAACTAGGAAGTAGTCTAGGTATAAGGTACGGCACTTTTACAAATTTCTCATAGATTTAGAGTTGGAAGGAAACTACTTCAAGATTCCCAGTATCCCTATGGATAAGAATAAAATGTGGACTGGACAACAGTAGTTAGATGGATTTGTAGTCACTTATCTCCTGCCTCAGTTTTCTTTTCTGTAAAATGTAGATAGAATAGCATCTACATTCTAAGAATTGTTGTGAGATAATGAGATAATATTTACGAAGCATTTTTCAGACCTTGAAGTACTATACAAACACAGATATTATTATTAATTGTTTGTGTACAGAGTGAGAATGAAAGGATCAATGTCCACCTGAACCAAATTTCTGGTACCATGCCACAGAGCTCTATCCTCAACTTCCTTAGCAATAATTTAAAGATATAAAAGGTATTTTTATCAGATCTGTGGATGACAGAAAGGGATACCAAATACATTGAATGAGAAAAAAATCATAGAGATTTCAAAAGACTAGAACAAATATAAAGATATCTATTTTTCACTTAATATAAATAAATGTAAAGTTCTGCATTTGGATTAAAAAAATTCCTTAAATCAAGAATGGGGAAAGGATATGGCTTGATAGTTCTTTGTATAACAAAGACCCAAGAGATTTCTGTGTACCACAAGCTTAATATGAGTGATCAGTGCGATGCAGTCCCTGATAATCTAACACAATCCATCCTGAGCTTCACAAATAGAAGTATAGAGTCTATATCATGGGTAGCAATGATTCCATTATGCTCTAGGCTGGAGCATTATGTTCAACTCGGAGGACTACCTTGACCAATAAGCACATATCCAAAGGAGAGAAGTAAGGATCGGGAGGGAATTCAGAGAGAAGAGATATTGGATGAGTCAGAGAGGCTGTCTCCTCAATGTAATAGTATCGAGGGGCGAGGAACCTGCAGCCCTAAGGCCACATGTGGTCCTCTAGGTCCTCAAGAGCAGCCCTTTGACTGACTGCAAATTTCACTGGGTCATATCCTTTGTCCTCTTGTTTAAGCCTCTGATCCTGCACATAACAACACCGTTGTCCACAAACTTCCACCAGCATGGCACAGGAAACCAAAAAAGTGTCGTGTCCTAGACCATATTTTCCCAATTATAAATCACTAGTATCACATGCCCTGTCAGTGAAGAATGCTGACAAAGTCACATCTACCAAGTTACTATTCTGAAAGACATCTATATGATCTTAGGAAAGTTACTCTGCTTCTTTGAAATTCTATTTATTCACATAACAACGACAGTAAATAATGAAAAGCAATGTGACAGTGGACAGAGAACTGACCTTGGAGTCAGGAAGTCCTGGGTTCAAGTCCCACTTCTGATACATAGTCTGGGCAAATCACTCAATCTTTCAGTTCCTCAGACAACTCTTTAAGAGTTGTTATTAGGTTGTCCATTTTTGAAGAGGACTCCTGGCATCATGGGAGATGTCTTGACTTGCATATGAATTGGATGTAAGGGAAGCACACGTGCACAAAGTTGCCAGTCTCAGGCTCTCTTCCTGAGTCATCAAAGTTCAGAGGCAAGACAAAAGTCAGAACTGGCGATGGCTCAGGATACAGTGGGTGGCCCTAACATTTTTGATGTCTGATCAAACCAGCTTCATGGCCCCATACATCCACTACTATACATGTAGTCAGTCAATAAGCGTTCATTAAACACCCGTGTGCCAAGAACAGTCTAAGGAATACTAAGAAAGAGGAGACAAGCCTTGCCCTCAAGGAGCTCCCAGTCAAGTAGGGGAGACAACATGGAAACAAATATGTTCTAACAAGCTATAGACAGGATAAAATGGAGATGATCAGCAGAGAGAAGGCACTAGAATTCAAAGAAATCTGCAAAAGCTTGCTGTAGAAGGTAGGATTGCCTCTGGATCTTGAAGGAAGTCAGAAAGCAGAGACAAAGGAGAGTTTTCCACTCATGAGGGACAAAGAAGAAGACCAAAGCCAGGAAATGGAGAAAGAGGGTCAGCAGAGAGGTCGGTGTCCTCAGGATCCCAGAGTCCTCATGAGTGAGTAAGGTGTTTGTAAGTGCTCAGCACAATACTTGGCACACAGTAAGCACCTAATAAGTGCTTGGTAAATTACTTGTTAACTAAGAAGACTAGAAAGATGGGACGGTAGGGTAGGGAGTGGGCAAATTACTAAGAGCTCTGAATGCCAAATGCCAAAGGATTTTTAGATTTGCTCCTGGAGGTGATAGGGAATCCCTGGAGTTTACTCCCTCTCACCTCCAGTACCCAATATAAAATCCTCTGTTTCACTTTGGAAGTTTTTTTGGAACCTGTCCTCCTTCACCTTTCAAGTTTTCTTACACCAATATTCCTTCCCTATGTGCTCTACAACCAAATCACACTGGCCCTCTTGTTGCTTCTAGGACAAGTCCCTCCATCTTCCAACCCCTGGCATTTTCACTGACTGTCCCCCAGGCCTACAATGCTCTCCCTCCTCATTTCTGCCTCCTGCCTTCTCTGGCTTCCCTCAAGTCCCAACTAAAATCCCTTCTTCTAGAAGAAGCCAGTTCTCTTTCCCCTAGGCTCTAGAAGCCTACCCTCTAGAGATTATTCCTAGTTTCTCTTTTCTATACATTGTCCATACATAGTTGTCTGCATGTTGTCTGTTCCATGAAATTGTGAGCTCCTAAGACTGTCTTTTGCAGCAGCAATGCTTAGCATAGTTCCTGGCACTTAGTAGGCTGTTTGGTTGGTTGTTGTCCATCTTCAAAGAGGACCAAAATCACATCACCATCAGAGTTGCGCTCTCAGAAACAAAACTTGAATGCTACAGCTCAAGCAAGGACTTCAGTATCTGGTACGTTATCCTGCCAGGTGATCCTCAGAATCTTCCTAAGACAGTTCAAATGGAAGTGATTCAGTTTCCTGGCATGGCGCTGGTAGACTGTCCATGTTTCACACGCATATAACAATGAGGTCAGCACAATGTCTCTGTAGACCTTCAATTTGGTAGTCAGTCTAATACCTCTTCTCTCCCAAACCTTTCTTTGGAGCCTCCCAAACACTGAGCTAACTCTGGCAATGAGTGTGTCAACCTCATTGTCAATGTGCACATCCCTGGAAAGTACACTACCAAGGTAAGTGAACTTATCCACAGCATTCAAAACTTCTCCATTTGTTGTAACCAATGGTTCCATCATAAATGTTTATGGACTGAACAAATAGAGGTGAGAGACATAACAAGACCTGAACTTTAGGAACATCATTTTGACAACTGAGTGGAGGATGAGTTGCAATGAGGAGAGACTTGTATCAGGGAGAACAACAGTCTAGGCACAAGGTGATGGGGTCCCCCACCAGGGAGATGGCAGCATCAGAGGAGAAAAGGGTGCTTATATAAAGGATCAGACAACATAACATCTGCAGAACAAATGCTGATCTGAATTGGTAGAGGGAATTTCCTCACTGGAAGTCCCCTATTCCAATGAAATCACAAGTCTAGATCTCCTAAGATAAAAATGATCATTATAATAATATTTATTACCTAACACTTCAAGATTCACAAAAACAACAGACATAGACATCATCTCAGATGAAAAGTTTGGACTAGGTAGTCTCTCAGATTCCTGACAACTGTAAAATCCCATGACTCTAATTGAAAGAAGCATCAATCAATGAGTCTATTATGGGCATGGTAAGATGCACTAGGGATATAAGTGCAAAAGTAAGACAATCATGACCCACAATGGCCCCAGCTAAGCCTCTACTCAGGAAGACTCATCCTTCTTCGTTCAAATCCAGCCTCAGATACTTACTAGCTGTGTAACCCTGAGCAAGTCACCTATGGGCTTGCCTCATTTTATAGATGAGGAAAATGAGTCCCAGAGAGGTAGATGACTTATCCTGGGTCATTTAGCTAGTGTAAGTGTCTGAGGCAGGATTTGAACCTAAGCCTTCCTGACTCCAGCTAGGTGATACAGTGGATAGAATCCCAGACGTGGAGTCAGGAAGACTCTTCTTTGTGAGTTCAAATCTGGCCTCAGACACTAGCTGTATGAACATGGGCAAGTCACTTAACCCTCTTTGCTTTGTTTTCCTCATCTGTAAAATGAGCTGGAGAAGGAAATGGGAAACCACGCCAATATCTTTGCCAAGAAAACTCCTAATGGGGACACAGAGAGTCTGATGTCACTGAAAATGGCTGAACAACAACAACATGTGATATCATTGAGGATACAAATGCAAAAGTGAGACGATCCTTACCCACAAGGAATTTCACATTTTTTCAGCAGGATACACATTCACAGATAAGCCCATTCAGAATACAGACAAAATAGCTACATGTTGATCTGTACAAGATAGCTATGGGACATGCTGGTGAAAATCTCCATCACGTAGCTAGAGACATGAGCCTGGAGCTCAGGTGACAACTGGATGTGTAAGCTCTAGAGTCATCTGCCTAAAAATGGTAGTCAAATTATAAAGGTTAATTACCTAATTAATTTCTTAATTATTCTTATTGGAAAGAAAAGTCACCAAAAGAGAGTGAGAAAGAAACAGAGGAAGAAGGGAGGACCTAGGACAAAACATTAGATTAAAAAGCAGAGAACCCATGTTCTCATTCTAGATCTAGTCCTAGCTCCATCACCTTGACATGGTGTAATAGAGAGGGCACTGGGGAAAGGAACTTGGAGGTAGGGAAGCTGCTGTTGGTCTTCAGTCACTTCAGTCTTGCCCAACTCTGCATGACCCCATTAGGGGTTTTCTTGGCAAAGATATTGGCGTGGTTTCCCATTTCCTTCTCCAGCTCATTTTACAGATAAGGAAAACAAAGCAAAGAGGGTTAAGTGATTTGCCCATGTTCATACAGCTAGTGTCTGAGGCCAGATTTGAACTCACAAAGAAGAGTCTTCCTGGCTCCACATCTGGGACTCTATCCACTGTATCACCTAGCTGGAGTCAGGAAGGCTTAGGTTCAAATCCTGCCTCAGACACTTACACTAGCTAAATGACCCAGGATAAGTCATCTACCCCTCTGGGCTTCATTTTGCTCATCTATAAAATGAAGGGGGGTGGAGGGGATTTATACTCTATGGCCTCCACAGTCCTTTCTAGTCCTGTGACCCTAGGATGACTGTATTATTTCATCTCTTTGGGTCTAAATTCTTTTTGCTAAGGTTGTGTTCTTAGAATTGCCTACTACTCCTAAAAGCTAAGTATATTATTTTTAATCCAGATAATGTATGATTTTAGGTTACTAGACTTCAGGTTCGTTGAAGATCTAAAGTACAGATTTATTCATCCATAAAATTGTAGGGTTGGATTAGGTGACCTTTACGGTCCTGTCTGGCTCCCAAATTCTATGATTCTACAGAGCTGTGAAAGACAGGCACCAACAGAGAAGCTCAAACCCGTTGTAATTACTTCACCTATGTAATTTTTGTAACACAGCAAAATGACATTTTTCTTTCCAATAAGAGGAACTAAGAAAACTGGTCTTGGAAAACATCAATATTCAGGAATTTCATTCAAATGAAAAATCTATATTATGTTAAGTGCAAGAAAAATAATCTTTGGCGCAGCTAGGTAGTGAAGTGACTAGAGCACCGGCCCTGGAGTCAGGACGACCTGAGTTCAAATCCACCTTCAGACACTTAACACTTACTAGCTATGTGATCTTGGGCAAGTCACTTGCTTGCCTTCCCCCCTCCAAAAAAGAAAAGAAAAGAAAAATAACCTTCATTGGGCTAGCAATCCCAGTATGCAAATTGTAACCTATGGTGGCCAATTGCAAAAGACCAAGATGTTTAGGAACTTGGTGAATCCTGGCTGTTGAGACCAAAGGCCCTTTGGGCCATTGTGTGTTTGTGATCTTTCACGGTGTTTCTCATTATTGTCTCCAGTGCCCAGTAGAAGGAAAGTGGCATGTTTAATCTGATGAAGTCTATGACATAGGCCAGGCTTGCTGCCTTCAAATTTCTGAAAAGCTATTGTGTGTAGGAAAGTAACTGAGGACAAAATGGTTTATTGAAATTGATGCCTGGTGCTGGCAGATCAATGAGTCTAAGACATGAGTTACAACAGTCCTTAATAGTTCATTATTTAGCTTGGCAAATTCCTTTGCTCAAAAACTTGAGATCTTGGCTCTTAAAACAACCCGCCTTAAAGGGGTGGAGGAGGAGATTGGGGGGTAAAGAAAGAAAGGCATCCATCTCTCCCTCATGGCTTCCAGTTTTATAGGCCATCTTCCACTTGCTCTCTTCATCTTCTTTTATCCTCTTTCTTATTCCTGGTCCAGAAAGTTTGAATCAATTTGTTTCTTCTGTTCCAGAAGAATTAGATTCTGTCCTTGAGGTTTTGGAACAGACTGAAATACTGGTAGTAACGGAGCTTGAATCTATAATTTGGAGGCAGCTTCTAATCCTGTAAACACCACCCAGACAATGAAAAATGAAGGCACCCAGCACAGAGACAGAATGGGAAAGGAGAAAGAGAAATTTGAAGGGAAGACAGCTGTGGTATAGCAGAAAAACCATTGACTTTAAAAGCACAGGACTCGAATTAAAATCTCATCTCTGACGCCTATTGGTCATATGATCTTTGGAAAGTCATTTCATTTCCCTGGGCCTCATTTTCCTCATCTGTAAATTCGCAAAGGGTTATGAACTAGCTATCTTCTGGGGTCCCTTCCAGCTCTACCTCTAGGACTCTATAGAAGCCACGTAGCTGTTTTCTTTCAAAGTGGAAGAATGATTCAACTTGTTTTGCCTTGTCTAGATCAGGGGTTCTACATTGTTTATGTGTCAGAAGTCCCTTTGTCAAAGGGGAAACCTTTGGTCTACTCAGAATGGCATTTTTAAATGCAAAAAAGTAAATACACAGGATTACAAAGGAAACCAAATTATATTGAAAAATGATCATTTTGAAATGTTAAGTTTACAGACCCCAGGTTGAGATCATCTGGTCTAGAGGGTAGACCAGGAACAAAGGTGGTAGTTAAAAGGGACAGATTTGACAATTAGAGCTATTCAAAAAAATTGAACAAGCTGTTTCAGTTGCTGAAAACTTTCAGAGGCTTCCTGTCCTCTCCTGAGAAGTGCCCTTACCCTCTCCATGAAAAAAGGAAGAGGTTAAAATGTGCAAACTCTTAACCAGTGAACTTGACTTTGATGCCTGATGAGATTCTAAAACACATGCTTAAGGAGATGATTTCTGAGCCCTTCAGAAGAGAAAAATGGATCACCAAATTCAACATCAATCAGGTCAGACTAACCTGATTTCCTTTTCTGACAGGATAATGCAACTGGTTGATGAGGATTATGCCATAGGTATACTTTAGCTATATCTTAGCAGAGCATTTCACCAAGACTCATGTTATGATTATGGATAAGAAGGAAAAAGATGAGTTAGATAAGAGTACACTGATGTCAGTTTTGGAACTCATTGAATGAAGGGGCCCAAAGGGTAATCATTAAAAGTTCCATGTTAACTGAGAGAGTTGTTACCAATGGAGTGCCCCATAGGTCTGTCCATGGCCCTATGCAGTTAAACATTTTGATCACCGACCTAGATGAAGGCAGAGATGTTATGTTCACAGGTGATGATAAACCTGGAAAGGGACAGTTAACGTACACGATGACAACATCTAGATCCAGAAAAAAACTTGATAGGCTAAAAGATTAGGCCAAATCAAACAACATGAAACTGAATAAGGAAAAAGATCAAGTTCTACACTTGGGAAGAAAGGAAGGAAGGAAGGAAGGAAGGAAGGAAGGAAGGAAGGAAGGAAGGAAGGAAGGAAGGAAGGAAGGAAGGAAGGAAGGAAGGGAGGAAGGAAACGTCATACAAAAACTGTAGAGAGCACATGGCTAGACAATGGTTGATCTGAAAAAAGTCTGAGAGTCTTAGTGGACTGCCTGAGTTCCACTGCAGTCAATCATGTTATGTGACTGCCAAAAAAAAAACAAACTCATACAATACTAGGCTACATTAATAAAGGCAAAACATTCAGTCTCCTCTGTCCTGATGAGACCCCATTGAAGTACTGTTAAGAAAAGTCTTAGATAAGCTTGAATGTGTCCAGAAGAGAATAGCCAGAATACTTAGAAGACTGGATAGCATGACACCTTAAGATAATCTGAATAAACTAGGAATGTTTGGCTTAGTTTTTAATAGCTTAAACCTGTGTTAAGATTACAGGGACACTTTGTATTTACAATATTTTGTTGGGGGTGGGGCAACACTTGTTTGGTTTGAACCTGGAGGGCAAGATTAGGGACAATGAGTTAAAGTTCCAGAAAAGAAGACAAAATAAAATAATATTCATAAAGTACTTCATACAGCCTTAAATATTGTGGGCTCCTCAAGAGCACTGCCATCCTTTGTATCCTCAGTGCTCAATAGCATGCCTGGCAGAGTCGGTGCTAAATAAATGGTGGTTACTACTGTTACTACACTTAGTACTATTTGCCATTGTTTGATGTCAGGAAAACTCACCTAACAATGAGCTGAACAAAAGATAATAATGATAATGGGTTTCCTTGGAAGGCAATGGGATTCCTCCTCACTGGATATCTTCAAGTAGAGGCTGATTTCTTTGAAAGATTTCTTTGGAGAAAGAACTCTTGGTTAGGCAGGTTCCTCGTGTGTTCCTCCTTGTGTTCAGATTCCCTGGTTTTACAACTCATTAATAATGTGGTGGGAGAGATTCATGTTCTAGCTTTTCATGTTCTAGTTGAAGTAGATGACCCATAAGGTCCTCTGAGGGGCCTCTCAGATATTATACTTCTAAGAAAAAAGGACTGTTTCTTTAAAAATCATATAGCTATGGCCTGGGTTGTTTAAAATTATAACCCTTTTAAAATATTTTTTTAACAGAGTAGACAATAAAGGTCAAGTGATTCGCATCAACTTCAATAACTCAACAAGAGATACCATATTTGACATCCCTGTTGAAAAAGTACAGCCATTCTACGCTGCCTTGAAAGAGTTTGTTGACCTGATGAACAGCAGAGAAAACAAGTTTACCTTCAAGATGCATCCAGGTCAGTACGCAGAAAACAAGATGGGTTTTTTGGTATTTATTAATTAGCCAAAGCATGAAGTAGCACAAGGGCTCTCAAACGAGGGTCCATGAACTTTCAGTATAGATATATATAAATATATTTCAATATGTTTGGGTTTTTTTTTTTGTTTTTGGTAACCACATGTATATTATTTGATAGCATGAATGATTCCATTTTGAGAAGGTATCCATAAGCTTCAGCAGGCTGCCAAAGAGGCCTAGGATATATGATAGGTTAAGGATCCTTGATTCCAGAGTTTAAACTTATTACAACCAAACTATTGAAGAATTCTATTTCTGTGTGATAGCATTATATGCTAAGTCATTTAACTCCACCCCCAAAAAAATGAGGCTTATCATTCATTCCTGAGCCTTGGAAAACTAGAGAAATTTACCCTTCATCTCACTTAAAACTACATTTAGCAAGGAAATGCTATTTACACAGCCATCCTTCATCCATATTCTGTAACGTCTCATTCTCTAGAGTTAACCATCTTCCTCCACCGCCAATCCCCCCAGAATGTAAAAGATTTGAAGGCAGGCGGTGTCTTTCTTTTTGGATGTATTTGTATCCTCAGTTCTTAGCACAGTGCCCAGAACATAGTACGAACTTAAATATTTGACTTCTTGACAATTTACATATTAAGCTTACAAAATGAGAAGCTATTTTAAATGAATGAAGACAAGAAATATTCTCATTTCTTCCGGGGTATCTCTAGATAACTGAACCCTGCAACTATCCCGAGCTTTAGAGCATGTTAAGTGGAAAAAACTTTGGAAAAGGATCAGAAAATCTGAGTTCAGGTTCAGACTCTGCCACCATTATTGTATGATAATAAATAGTCAATTTATACCTGCAGACCTTAGATGGCATAGTAGAAAAAATTATAGTTTGTAATGAAACTATCTAGATTTGTATCAATAAATCCACAAACATTTATTAAAAGCTGACTATATATCAGGTGCCAAAGATAAAAAAAACAAAACAATCCTTGCCTTCAATAAACTTGTATTCTGTCATCCCACCTCTATATATTACATATGGAACCTTAGGGCAAACAATTTTCCCATTAAAGGTCTTCAATTTCCTCATCTGTAATATGACAAAAGTGGACTAGTTGAAGTCAAAGGTCTCTTCTGACTCTTTGATTCTATTAGTTTCTACTTTCTGTATTTCCTTCCTGTCTAAAGCAGAGGAATTGTTCCTCTCCATTGTCTTAGTAGTATGGAAGATTCCCCTGATTTATGTTTCACTGTGAAAAACAGCTTTTTGTTCATACTATAACAATACCAGAATGTTTAAGCAGGCTACCACTTTTAATTCCAATATCCTAAGTCCTAAAGCAGCCTGTGCCATAGGCTGACTCAAGTGAAAAAAGATGTTAATAAGCGATGACATCAATTCCTAAGGTATTTGCATTTTCCAAGGAAGTCCTATATTAAACGTACGATTTATTATGTTTCAAAACGATCGGTTCTAGGTGATGTAATCACATTCGATAACTGGCGCTTACTTCACGGCCGACGGAGTTACGAAGCAGGAACAGAAATAACTCGCCATCTTGAAGGTGGTTATGCAGACTGGGATGTGGTGATGTCAAGGCTTCGTATCTTAAAAAAGGCTGTCAAAATTGAAAATTGAATTTGCTAGTTTCACTTTTGACATTAATGGAACTAGGGATGGTTTTTTGCAAGTTACAAGGTACTTAATCACCACTTGTCACAATCACTAGTATATGGAGGGCCATATCACATAGATATTAATTTCTTTGACATTAACAATGCAGCCAGATTCACAAGATTACATTTTCCTTTGTTTTTGTAAATGTGATAGCAACAATATTGAATCCAGAAAAAGATGAGGAAATACATCTCTCTCCTTTCCTTGAAAGGTGGGGCCTATGGGTGCAGAATGTTATATATGCCACCAGGCAGGGTTGCAGTATCAATTGGTTTTGCTCAACTATTTTTTTTTTTTGCATAAGGGGAAATTCAGTATGTTGGGAGGAGAGAGGGATATATCTAGAAATGACTGTGATATAAAAATAAAAGTTATTAATAAAATTTTTAAAAATATTATGGAAATGCCTGAGATTTTATTGCATTCTTTTCAACTTTGTTCTTTGTGGGTAATTTCTTCCCTGATAGTGAGCTTGATAAGTAACTAGTGTGCCCATAAAATGAACTTATTAATGACTACATTCCAACTGCCTAATGGGGTACCCTTTGAATACTGACAGAAACAAACAAGAAAGGTCCCAGCAGGAGACCAGGGTTATAGAAATAGCATTCTCTGAAAACAGAGGATATCTTTACACACCAGTGACTTGTACTTAAGGAGGACAGAAGGCTCTTTTTTTAAAAAGTCTTATAAAATTACAAGATTTTTCTTTCATAAGTTAAAAAAATATCTAAACAATAAGAAAGATGTTCATTGTGCATGATTGGGCTGTGTCAGTATAATAAAAGTAATGATGTAACACCAATTAATCAGTCAAGAAAGCATTTATTAAGGCCTCTATGTGTCAAGCCCTGTAGATACAAAAATGAAATAATACATGCTCTAAGGAAGCATATATTCTATCAAGAGAATGTATACACATATAAGAATAGATACAAAATATAGACATGTAACAATGCATATGATTTTTCCCCACCCCTGAGCTCAATTACTTTAGTCATTACATGTTAACATATGATAATCCAATTAACAAAGTATAGCACCCTATAATCCTTCTATGAGGTAGAAACTCTCTGAGTTGAGCAGGGAATAACTTGATTAGTTGAACAAACAAATTAGCCATGTTATTGGAGGTTTTATGTAGCTAATTTCTAGACAAATTTCAGGAACTTGAAAGTTAAGCATTTGAAAGAAATAAGCTCCTAGGAGAGGAGAGGAGTGGTTTGTTGGTTTTTTTCTCTCCTCTCTCTACCCAACCTTGATCCTTGGCCATGTAGCTTTGAGATGGAGTTTCTTGATTTTTAGGATGCGCTGCCATCCAACAGATAGTAGAACCACAATTTCTAAACAGAGATGGATACAGAGAGGCAGTCACTTGAGGGAGGAAGCAGATTCAAGGAACAGGATCCTTAGCAGCAAAGAAGAGAGCTAGCTATGGAGAAGAACAGAAACTTGGAACCTACCCAGGAAACAGTGCCTTAGGTAAGCAGTTATGGTAAGGGATACTCGTGATAATCCAGAATAGAAGACAGAAGTGACTTCAGACAGGTAGGAAAACCAAGAGACAGCAGTGAACCCTCTACTCCCCACAATGGGGAGAAAGATACTCTCCCAAATGCTGGCATCCTGAGACAAAGCCCCAGTCACCCCATACTAGCTATAGACAAGCCCAGAACAGTGTCCTTGTAGATCTGACCCATAATATAAATGAACTAGGTTTTGTGCCTCATTTATGGAATTAGTTCTTAAATTCAAAGAACTGAGAGGCAGTTCAGTCTAAGAAACTTGGCACCAAACTTGTAATCACAAGATCTGAAATTGATTCCTCGATCTGCCGATCACTACCTGGATGGCCTTGGCAAGTTGCTTGTCCACTTTCCCATAAGACCACTCTCTGGTCTTTAGTTTCCTCATTGCTAAAATGAAGAGTTCTAGGATCTCTCCAAGCTCTCAATCTGTATATTACTGTGAAAATGTTTTATTTTGTTTTAGACCTATCAATTTCATAAACCTTTCATTAGGTTGCCCTAATGACTTCATCTTCTTCCGTTCCACCCTGACACCTTTTATTCATCATGCCCTTGGTCCATCAGGCTATGTCTTAAAGAGATGGTGTTCTCTGCCACTAACCTTCCATTTTTATTGCAATTTTTAAAAAATCTACAAGGGAAATAGGGACTGTAGAATTGAATATAACCTCTACAATTTCTAAAGTGTTAGAGATGACATGACACATTATGGGCTGCAGCAACTGTTACAGTCTAAGGATGATTAGGTTTCCTGGATACAATACTCTACAGATTTGACTTTCCACAAAACTCATAATAGAGTTCATGTTACTTGGATTAGAACCCAGGCCTGGATTGTCAAAACGAAACTGGCTGTCTGCTTTCCTTGTCTGATTTGTTCTTGGAAGGTGCTTTTTTGTTACTATTGTTATGTTATATTGAACACCATCTTTAGTTCATTTGAATGACTCCAGAAGTCACTAAAGATCCAGAGCTGAGCTTCTCTTCAAATCTTTCAGTGGTAAATAGTACCACCCCAAATAATAGAGGGGAAAAGATGGATAGTGGGAATCTGTGCAAAGCCAGATCTCTGGAGCAATACTTGAGAATACAGAAAGCTGTTCTCCTGTGCAGGAACTGCAAGGAACAAATCAGACTTGTTTTCTATCAAACAACACATAAGAGATTTTCCAAAAGAGTTGTAATCTTCTTACTGGGCTCTTGTCTCCACAACACTGACTCTCTATAAGTTGTCTTTAGATCTAATGCTACAGCTTGGACATCTGTGTACCCTAAGAACATTTTGAAAATTACACCCACCCCATGCTGCTGTCCACTGGGGGGCCTTGTGTGCCATGTGACATCGTGAAATCAACATCTCCCTGTGTACCTTAAACAACATAATTTTCTGACATTATAAAAATGCAGTTTTAAACGGTCACATTCACAAGTATCCAGTGTTTTGAACCCTCACTGATTTCCTACTTTGCCTCCCTGAGCCATGGTGCTGGTTTTTTTTTTTTAATGTCATTTTGACCGACACTCTTTTCAGTCTTAATTTTCTTCCCATTGCCACAGCCAAGTCCTTTATTCAGTTCAAGACTAGCTTAACCGTGGCATTTCTCCAGTGTTTCAAGTACAATATCTCCTTTGTCCAGTCACCCACATTCTTCCCAAAAGCAGTGAACCATTCCATGGAGCTTAAGTGGGGATGAACTCCGACCCTGACCTCATAAGGTGAGCCTCATGTCCTCATTTGTCAAAGGGTCAGAGTATAAGTGGCCCTCTGAAAGGGGCTAGGACACAGGATCATGCTTCATGGGATGGCCCTGATGTCACTTGTATCCGGCACGGTCTCATCTCCCACTTCTGACTGATAGAATTCCAACCTCCATCAAAACACAGCTCAAAGTCAACCCTCTACAGAAGGCCTTTCCAGATCCCTCCCCTTAGTCATTTTAAACTTTTGCCTCTTTCCCAAAAATGATTTTTGCATTTACTTTGCATATTATTTTGCTTGCAGTTATGCATGTTCATGTTGATTTCCCCTATTAAAATGTAAGCTTCTTGAGGGCAGGGGGTTATTTCATTTTTTTCTTTATCCCCAGCACTAGTATATGTAGTACCTGACCCCTAGAAGATACGCAATATAAATGCTTACTAAATTTCATTCAAAGTCCTGTGATGTGTATCTGTGTTTGTTAGGCTTTTATTTTAAATTGCTGGCTTTGTCCAAGTGCTAAGGTCCTGGCAGATAAATATTCCACGTTCTGTTGGTTCTAGTGTGTATAGAATGAGCCCAGGTAAGCACACTGTCACCAATACAACCACCTAAGAAGAATGTTTATATGACTGTCAGCTTCAATGATTTTTTTTTTACTCAATTGACCAGTCACCAACAGATCATGAGGATGCAACAAATAAACCAGGATGCCAAGAGTTAACAGTTTACCCAATTTGTAACCTTCATCTGGGATGATTTTAACCTGATCACTTTCTCCATTCCTCAGGCCAGTGAATTATATAAATATCTTTATCGCACGTACTAGAGTTATTCAGTTGGAGTCCCAAGAACTTCTTAGATATTTCAGGAATATCATAGAGAAGAGTCCTCTTCAGATGAGGGTGAATTAGATGGCTTCTCAAATCCCTGATGATACTGAGATTCTCTGAAATATATTGTGATGACAAGGAGTCTGAGTGGTTGAGAGAATGCTGATGGAAAAGGGGATGGAGTCTTTTTAAGTCCTAGATTCAAGGCTAGGTTCTTTTACTTCCTGGTAATGTGAAATTTGATCAATCACAGATCCAAAATCTCAAGAGTTGGAAGTTACTCTAACTTAGGCCTGATCAAGACTCGCTTTCCCCCAACAATTTAACCAACAAATGGTCACCCAGCCTTTACTTGAAGACTTTTAGTAAAGGGGAGGAGTATCTGGATAGCTCTAATTGTTGAGAAGTTTTTTCTTCTTGTGGGATTGAAAAAAAAAAACCTTTGATTTGTGGACTTTCTCTGATAATTTACATCATGCTCCTTCTATTCCTGACATGTCTAACAGTGACACTTCCTACTGCCCCTTTCTGGAAACTTCCAAACCAAGATAGAGATGCCCATGTCCCACACCCGTGAGTCTTACCAGTCACTTCCCAGAATCTCCCTAGAGGTAGACTTGGGGAGAAATGCCCACTGTGACATCAGAAATGAATAATCACTCAAGAACCTTGTTTGTCAAACAAGAAGTCTTGTTTGCAAGAGAATGGCCTCTTGCAAAGACATGGCTGATACTTCCCCATCACTCACACACACACACACACACACACACCTCTTTCTTTCTCTTCCAGTGGTCAGAAGACCATCCCACCCAAGGCTCCAACATCCCCAGGTTGTATCCCTGATTGCCCCAGTCCCATTCACTGTTTGATTTTTTAAGCTAATGAAGACCTGTTGCCTCATGTATTATTTATTGTCCATTGGATCGGACCATTTTTCGTTGATTTTTGCTAAACCATATTTTCCTCTACTCTAAAAGAGGCTCTTGAGTGTAAAATGCTTTATAAATTGTAGAGTACTATATACTGTTCCTATGAGTTTTGTTATTGAATATTTGTGTGAAGTCAGGTGCCATCAGTAACTCTGTTTCTTCTATTTCCTTCAAGATAACTAGTAGTAGCAGCAGCGGCGGCGGCGGCGGCGGCAGCAGTGATAGTACTTGCACTTCTATAGTACTTTAAAGTTTGCAAAGACCTTTAGCGATGTTATTTCATTTGAAATAAAAACTGCAAAATAATATGATACTCTAATACTTACTATGACCTTTTACAGAAGGTCTTTGACCTAATAAAAAAATTTTTTTAAATAAAAATTCTTTTACCAGCCACATGGAACTTTTTTCTCCAAAGACTCAAAGAATGCATAATGGCTATACTGTGAACTAACTCAGAACTTTATTTCAGCAGGAAATTAATTATTTTTCTTACTACAGCTAAATATTAACAATGTGAGAGGAATGCAGATGGGGTTAGCAGGTGTTGTTAAAGGAAGTATTTTTGCCTTAACACTATAGCATTGATGCAAGCACTTAATCATGTATTTGGGCAGCATAAAAACAATTTTGCAACAGATTTGTTTATGGGATTGGGGCCCACTATCAGACAGCATTGATCCCTGCAGTCATGTGCTTTAGTGAAACATTGGAGTAGTTTTAGAAAGAGTAAAATTTTTTGCCTCCAAAGTCACTTCCTATGCTGAAGGGGCATTTTGTTAGCTCAGAGGAATAGGTCTTAGTGGCCACTGTCTAACAAGATGTCATTCAATTCAGTCTAGTAATAAGTGACCATCCTGAGTACTGTACTAGTGTCAGACCTAAAAAATCCAAATAGAGAAGTTTCCAGGACCTTAGGTAGACTCTCTGGGAAAGACACGGAATCACCAAGGATTCAATCTAAAGAACACTTGAGTCAGACCTAGACTGAAATCCTGCCTCTGAAGTTTACTCCCTATATGACTTTGGGAAGCCAAATAACCTCAGTTTCTTCATCTGTAAAATGAGGTAATTGGATTAAATGGATTCTAAGATCCCAGCCCTGCCTTGCCTCTCCTAGTTTTAGAGTGATTATCAATAGTAACTGCTGCTGTTTCCCTCCCAGCCTGATGTATTTCTTTTGCTTGACCTCATTAAAGGGGCCGTGCCCTGGCTACTTCTTAAACAGGCCTATTCAATGAATGGGCATTACCTCACCCTAAGTGAGTACCCAGTCAGTGCATCCTGGGTCATCTCCAGTCATCCTGATGAATATCTGGTCACTGGATTCAGATAGCTCTGGAGGAAAAGTGAGGTTGGTGACCTACACAGCCCTCTCTCACTCAAAACAACATCAAGTGCAAGTCATGTCATCATTTCTCTGATGGCATGGTCTTCCTCGGGAATGTAGGAGGAACACAAGCTCTATGATCTCTTGGTCCTGAGGCAGAAAAAGTCTGTGACCTAGATCACAAGGAGAGTCACCTTAGTCCTTCCATTGACTCCACACTGCTCTACCCTTCCTCATTCCCAATAATGAAATCAGATTTCAGGTCTTGATTATCTGATCTTTACAGTATCTTTCACTTCTTCCTCCACTTTGTTCACACAGCTGCCATTGTCACACACACACACACACACACACACACACACACACACACACACACACACAGAGTCTCTCTCTCAGTAATCATTACTCTTTGGCTCTCTACTCAAACTCCATTTCCCATTGCTGTATCCCCTTCAGTGGCCTTGTGCGGGTTACATAGACCCTTATCAATGAATCAGAGACTCAGAGATATTAGCAAAAATAGTTCATTTATTAACTTTCTCAAGAAAGGGCTCCCTCAGAGCACCCGAAAGATGGACCAACCAGAGACAGGAGGTGTGTTCAGCTCAGCAGATTACATAAATCCTAACTGCAATCCCCTCCTCCCTAACCCCCTTCCTCAGGACTCATTGGTGCAAGCCCTGAGGGTACAATCTATTCATGGCAACCTACCCTAGCAACAGAGAACAAAGACAATTTAGCAAACTTGTCTGGAGACAAGGATAGGTGGGAAGTTTTGGGTGGGGAGAGGGGAGAGGTTATGCCTCCCTGCTCTGTACCTAAAAACAAGGAGAAGGAGTCTGGAAAAGTACAGAATATGTTGAAACATTTCTTTACAAGGTCAGCCTGCTGCCAATGTTTCAACAAGACAAGAAACAATTAATTCTTTGAGGAGGCTTCTCTCCTGAGAGATCCTCAGAGATCATCTCTCACAGTCCCTCCTCTTATCTTTTACCCTGTGAAGATTTCTCACACCATTCTTTATATGCTTCTTCCATCAAATTGTCTTCTCTGCCCTTAGGCTCATTTCAATCTCTAGGGTCAACCCAGGGTCCACCCCTGACTTTTTAAAATCATCAGTGTCAGGAACCCCTCTGCCTTTCCTTCTATCATTTTAGATAGGGTATCTTGAACAGTTCAGGTAATTAGCTGCATCTGGAAGGGGAGGTATACAGGAAGTAATATTATGCCACTAACAGCAATTAGCACAAACCATAGAATTTGTTTCCACCAGCTTCCTCCAAACCAGGACCACCAAGAAGCATTAAATGGTGATGTCCAAGTTTGAACTGGAATGTGAGCCAATTTTCTAATATTTCTAGTGATTTCTTCTCCTGTCTTTCCATTATCATCTATTTTCATACAGCAGGTGGAGAGATTTAGCTTCCCACAAACTCCCCCTTTTTTTCTTTATTAAAACTTGTTTCCACACCTAAATCCAATAAATACCTCCTCACGTTCTTTCCCCTATGAATTCTTTCCTTCATCTATCTCTCCTTTATATGAATATGGGAAGGGAGCAAAGTTGACCGACACATTGACAAATTACAAGGGGGCAGTCCCCTTTCATAAGTACAAATACAGAGATTCAAAATACAAAGGTAGATCAATGAATTTTCCATTCAGAAGTTCCATCTCACGCAGCCATCTGGGGGTTTTCTGGTGCACATGATGCAGTTTTCTGGTCTGGATACTTGTTCAAGCCTTCTTCAGCACAACATCTCTGCATCTTCTTTCCTTTATCTTCTTGTAGAAATCCAGATGTCCACATTCTCCTACAAAACTGACCTTGATACAATTATAGATTACCATTCCTAAGCTTTATAATACTCTTATCACTCTTACAAAATCAAAATTGGAATTTTGGCCAATTGTCATGCTTAAGAAATTCACATCAGAACCCAGATTTTACATTTTACATTAATTCACTATTCATTTCCCCCATCACGAAGACTGAGATTTCACTAAGGAGTCAATACCAGGCTCCAATATTTACATAAATATAATAAATAATCATTTTAACACAGTACATATCACATCATAAAACAATTCCAACTTCTTGTCATGTGATGCTTCTTTTAAAGCATTTACAGTATAGGCCAAAAAGCCATTATTCTTTTAACGTTAACCAACTGAGACAAAAATGGCAATGACTACATATAACCTCACAAGCCCTTGACTTGATTGTCTCCATACTATTACTAAGAATTAAAGGACCCTAACATTATTGTAGGTCTAAAAACCTAGGCCTAATAGCTTAATTTTAGACAATCTCAGATGTTCCTCTGCCAACAATCTACTATTTAATAGATCTGGCATTATGCCTACAAAACTTTTGATCATAAGAAATTGCCATTAAGAGTAGGGACATTTCAGGGGAGTATCTCCCTAACTTTCATGTCAATCCCAGGTGGGAGTAGGTTGTCAGCTGGCATCCAGCCAGGCTTAAAATCTTCCAGGCATCAGTGGGGAAATTGAGTCAGGAAAATCCTACCTCAGCCCAGGCTGAACAGTCGTTTCCCCAACCTTCCCATGAGATCACCTTTTTGCAGTGCGTACCAGCATCTCACAGGTTCACTGGCATCATGGGTCAATGGCTCACAGTCTCTCTTACTATCCACACCTGGAGTTAGACACAGAAGGACAGTCAGTTAATAGTCCCATAAAATCTTAAAATAGCAAGCTCCAATAATCAGGTTCAGATATGACTATAATTTTACATTGGCTAAGGAACATCTTTTGAAGCAAGTCTTAAGTAGCTTGCATGCCTTTCTATACATGTTGTAATTCCTGATTAAATAACATTCAAAATCAAATTTACCATTAAAACCATGTTATTGTTCTAATAGATTTACATCTGCTTCCCAAGCTTCTCTATACCTTTCTAACCCTGCTCAGTCTAAAAGAATGAGCTACACATATGACAGGTTCAAACACCAACTTCAACTTATGTTCATGAAAAGGAATTCAAATCAAAACAGAAACACTGAACTTTTCCATCAATGCAAAATATCACCAGAGGTTACCTGCTGCTGAGAAACTTAGACTGAAATTCTTTTCCCCAAACTAAAAGTGTCTCCGATTTAGTCTCAGTAATTAATTCAGTCAATTGTTTTTACCCGATTAGTCTTTGTAACATGTAAAGACCTTATTCCAAGTTGGGATTTTTGTCCATTACCCAAAGAGTTTTAGTCCTATTTGTTTAAATGGGCCCTGGAAAACCTCACCTTGTCCCATGTGAACTGGCTCTCTAGAGGCCCATAAAAGCATATCACTATGCCCTGTCAATCCAATTCTCCAGGTTACTGGCCACTCCCATCAAGACCATTCCTGAAACTCCCAGACCACCTGGGGCCACCTCAAACTCCTTCCTCAGTCCCTATGTAAATAAGAGAATAAACTTTGACCTTCTTTAGCTGAAAGAAGCCTTGGGTTGAATTCATTTGAGCAGGACTCAGCGAATTACTATTTTGGGGTCTCAAGTACCCCTAAACCTCAACAGTTCCATATAATTATAGTCAACTTTAAATCCCAATATTGTTCTATGAAACAATGATACAGCATCACATTTATACTTTGGTTTCCTTTCCATTACCTAATTATTCTCATAATATTCAGAAGGAATGATCCCAAGGATTTTATCTTTCACAAGCTCATACCAGAGTACTCATTTACCCAATTAATTAAAAACAGCAAGATTCCACTACTTGCATTGTGCTTACATTTTAAGTTATCTGCTTTGATTATAGAAACATGCCATGTAGATGAAAAACAAGGACCTAATTAGATATCATAGTCAGACTCAGAAATAGTCAAGTGGGAACATATTCCTTTTCAAAGGAACACAATGGGGAAACTGAGCCAGAAGGATCCCACCCCAGGCTGAGGACACAATTGTCCCCTGAGGCTTGTTAGATGGCAGGTTTCACTAATTAAAAATTTTTTATCAAGACTCACATCTTAGATCTTCAATTTGTCCTAAAAACCAATCACTAGAGATTATTTATCACCAAAACAAATTTCTTATTTATGAACTCCATCTGAGTTCATATTAGATCTTAAGAAGTCCTTCTGTAATGACTGGACTTCAAAAGGAGAGGGGGGTGGGGCCGGGAGACTTCTTATCTTAAAATTATCCCAGAGCTTCCAGGAGTCATAAAATTCCAGGTCTCCCTTATCTTGTCCCTTATCTTCCATCTGCCCCCCCACAAAATCTGAAGTTATTATAACAAATTAGCTTACAAATATAAATTTTGTAGGTACGCCTTTCAAAAATCATACAAAAGATTTTACAAAACATTTCTTCATACAACAAATATCTTTTTCTTTTAAGAACAGTTTACAATTTATCACAAAACTCTCATGAACCTGCCAGGCCTAGAGGCCTGTGGGCTACCCGAGTCTTACCTTACCTCTCGCAGGTCTTCGGTTGGCCAAACCGGATACTCGTATGAGAGAAGAGACCTATCAGAGTCGAACAAGGGTTGAGCTTTATTCAGGGTTCTGGTTACAAGTGCAGGGGGAATTCTTCCTTAGGAAGGAGAGAGAAAGATCTCCCAAGGAGGCAAAGATCTTACAATAAGAGATTGGAAGTAGAAGTGTAAGTGGGGAGAGAGGGGGAGGGGAGAGAGGAGAGAGGAAAAGCGGAGCCTTCTGTCCTCACACGTGGCCCCTCCGCCCAAGAGAACTTTCAGGCTTTCCTGACCCTACTTAAGCTCTCCCGTCTCGTAGTTTACACGTCAACACCGAGCCTGTTAGGTAACAATGGGTGTGCCCAGATCCGGGACAGCCTCGAGGGCGGGGAGAGCTCTCTCCCATCACGTTTCTCACGGGAAGAGGCGGAAATACACGAGATAGCTTGGTTCACACCTCGATTCCCAGCCGTTTCCTGGGGGGCCTCGTGAGAACTCTAAGATTTAGAAGTTCCCACCTTTACCCGCCCGAGACTGTCCACATGGAATTGAGCTTCCATCCCCAGCATGAACCTATTTGGCAAATATTACAAAAGATCTAAAACCAAGGCCTTTTCACATTTGGCCATAAAATCTTCCTTTTACAAACATACTTTTGTAAATGCTTGATTCATAGCAAAAACAATTTTAGTTAAAACTTCCTTCTTAATAGCAGAAATACACTTTTTAACATAATTAATACATCCTTAGATGGAAAGTCATATGTAAAAAAAAGTATATGTATTTTTACCAAGGATTTCTATTTTCTCAATAGGAATTCTACAACACAAAAACTCTTATATGGAATTCATAACAGCTTTTTAACAATGACATTCCTAATATAGCATCTTTTAGATTTACTTAAAAATTTAAAACAATTTAAGTTTACTTAAAACTAAAAAAAAAAAAATCCATTAACCCATTCAGGTGAATACATTTTCACATCACCTTCACAGTAATTCATCTCTTTACCATCACGTGGGTACACTCTATCACTTGATCAGACAGAGTCATCTCCAATTTCATTGAGCTATTAATTATCAAATCAAGGTATGTGATTTTTCTGTCTCCTTAAAATACTTCCTCACACCCTCACCACTTACTGATACCATCTAAAACTGGCACAAAGGTCCAGAACAACTGTCTAGGGACAAGAGGGGTTTGAATAACCACCATTTATTCCCAAACCTTATCTGATTTCCATATTAACCAAACTTTATTCATCTTTCCAAACGTCTCAATCTCATTACTCAGACTTTCCAGCTTTCCTTTGCATTTTATTTATAAGACAAGATAGCTCAAAAGTTATTACTTTTTATTTAAATTCAATCTAAATAATCTTTCTCCTTTTCTGAAAAA
Source organism: Notamacropus eugenii (assembly GCF_028372415.1). NCBI lineage: Eukaryota > Metazoa > Chordata > Mammalia > Diprotodontia > Macropodidae > Notamacropus > Notamacropus eugenii. Next base: position 24,338,995 of record NC_092877.1, on the reverse strand, counting down.
GTTTAAAATTATACTAGCTTAAAATGTGCTTAAGTTAACTGTCTTTAGCCTTGATAAAAGAGATATTATTAATTCTGAACCAATATTAACTAGGTAGACTTACCCTCTTAGCAAGGAACTTGGAAACTTAATAATTCATTGAATCGTAACAATTACCAATCACAATAATTGTTTGTTGGTTTTCCAATCAAGTTACAAATTTTTGTTTTCTCAACAAACCCAAATCTTCTGAACTGATATGGGGAAGGGGGTGGCTGAAAGCACATGAGCCCATTGTTCCCCCATCTCCCATTTTTCTTCACATTATTTTTTTCTGCCTTTACTCAGATTACCTTTAATCTCCTTTATATTCCAAATAAAAATAAAATGCCTAACAATTTTGTCCTACCCCAAACCTTAAAAATTAGAGGGAGTTAAATGTCTAACAATTTACAAACCAAGAAAGCCACATTTCTTCCCCTCCCCCTCTGCAAAAAATAAAATAAAATAAAAACTCTTTTTGCCTTATCCTAAAATGATCACTTTAAAAAAAAAAAACAGAAAGACCTCTTCATATTACTTATTTATTTTTGCCACTTTAAACACATTGTCTGGTATCAGATATGGTGGCTTCATTTGAACATAAAGTACCAACTTTAGCTTCAAGACCTAATTAAATCTAAATTCAAAACTCTCAGCCTTTCTTTTCTCAATTGCCTGCTTGAGATTTTTTTTTTTTTTTTACTAATCTTCCCCTTATTTCCACCAGACTTTAATAAATTCTAACCTATCTTAAACATTAAATTAAGAGTGACACATTTCACCTATTCACAATTCCGTACATGACCAGAATGAATTCTATTACCTTTCTGTTGTGTCCCATTACAAAAAAATTTCTCCTTTGGGTGAGGCAGGAAATATAAATGCTGGTTAACCTGCTTTTCTTTGGTCTGAGCTAAAAAGATAAATTCCCTTGCTCTCTGTCCCTGCTTCAAGGGACAGTCTAGCTCAGCCTTTCTGCTCTTTCTGGCTGGCTAAATTTACAACCTTAGAAAGCGTCAGATAAAACAGAGAAACAGACTTTCATTCCCACAGAAATATCAACACAACATATAAGACAAAACATTTAACAAAATAGGAGTGTACGTATAGGTTTAAATTTTTGGCAAAGCCAGTCCTCAGAGGATCCATACTTTGGCCAGAAGACATTTCCTCCAAGCTGAGCACCTGCCCAAACAAAACAGCAATACTTAATCATTTTCTTCTTATCCTTACCCCTATATTTTGGAAGTTCATTCCAATTACTAAGTCTAGATCCCAAGGGACTTTCAGCCAGCACATCTGGTAGCTTTTCCTTGTCTCCACCTGATTTTGAATTTGATTTCCCCATCCTCTCAGATGGCCTCTTTACCAACTCAAAGAGTCTAGGTGGGTTCGTTGGGCTTCCCCTCATAAGACTTCAGTTCCCTCAGATGTCTTACGAACCTTTCCGCTTAGACTCTGGGGAACCCAGTCACCCAGAGGGTTGCCATTTTGGCTTGTGACATCTTATGGGCTCATCCTGCTTAGCTTCCAAGTCCTCCTGGTCCACTTACACACAAACCTACGTAACCAAAAATTTCTTTCACTTCACATGGGTGGCTGTGGTGGTCTTCTGATCACGAGTGCTGTACAACTTTTGTTTTGCCACTCTGAGATCTCCCTTCAGGTTTTTCCCTCCTCAGGGGAGAGTCCCAAACCAGCCAAAACCTGGAGGCCACCAGAAAAGTCTGGTATGGCACCTGCCCCTGAATTTAGGTTGGGGGAGTCCCCAAAAAGGGGGTACAATCCTGGACGAGCCCCCAAAACTGTGTGGGCCACAGAGACCCTTATCAATGAATCAGAGACTCAGATATCAGCAAAAAGAATAGTTCAGTTATTGACTTTCTCAAGAAAGGGCTCCCTCAAAGCATCTGAAAAATGGCGTCAACCAGAGATGGCAGGAGTACTCAGCTCAGCAGATTATATAAATTCTAACTGCAATCCCCTCCTCCCTAACCCCTTTCCTCAGGGTTCATTGGTGCAAACCCTGAGGGTACAATCTATTTGCAGCAATCTACCCCAACAACAATGAACAAAGACAGTTTAACAAACTTGTCTGGAGACAAGGACAGGCAGGAAGTTTGAGGGGAGAGGGAAGTATTATTTCTCCCTGCTATATGCCTAAAAACAAGAGGGGAAAGTCTGGGAAGGTACAGAATATGTTGAAACATTTCTTTACAAGGTCAACCTGCTGCAAATGTTTCAACAGGACAAGAAACAATTAATTCTTTGAGGAGGCTTCACTCCTGGGAGATGCTCAGAGCTCATCTCTCACAGGCTCATATAGGTTGATGACTGAGGCTGAGAGGAAGTGATCTAATCTTTTGCAGGAGAATGAGGGGCCAGGTCTGAATCATGCAGGATCCAAGTAATTATAAAGCAAAGACCAGGCAGGGAAACTTGTGGTCTATTAGGCATCTCAGCATTTCCACCTCCACATTTCTCAACCATGACTCCTCTCTATTTGAATAGCTACTACCTTATTCAGGCCCTCATCACTTCTCGCCTCAACTATCACAATGAGCTTCATGACTCCATGGTTCTTTGGGGGGTTCTATTCCTGACTGTGTGGACTCCTTTCCCTTCCATGACCTGGCAGTCTTTTCACCCTCTTTGCAGCCCCTTCCTTGGATGGGTCAGTTCCTCCTGGAGCCTCCATTTTAAGAAAAGCACCCAGGACAGCCTGGTTTGCACATCCATTTCTCTCTGAATTCCACTCCAATCTCTCCAAGGTTGTTGTGAGGATCAATGAGAGAATATTAGCGAAGTGCCTGGAAGATAGTAGGAGCTTAATAAATGCTTATTTCCTTCCTTCCTTTCTTTCTTCTTTCTTTCCATCAGAATATAAGATCCTTACACACATGCTTCAATAATCATATTTGTATCTTTAGTACTTGGCACATGGAAGGCTTGCTCATTGATGGCCCAAGATCACACAACAACATACTACGCAAATCTAAGACTCAGACCCAAGTATCTGCTTCCAGTTGAGAGCATGCATGTATGTATATGTGTACATGCACACACCCACGCATATGAGCACACTACACCATAGCAAATTACCTGATCTGAAAGGTCTGGCAGATACCACAGTTTTAAAGCTTGTGTCAGAATGGAAGTATTTGTTATCTCCTCCTGATGCTTCTCCACCTTATGATATTTCAGAGTATTGAATACCACATGTAGTCATGACAGTGCCTCAGTATTGCAAATCAAAGATGCTTTCCTTCCCCCTTGGCACAAGCCATGGTGTTAGCTCAAATACAAGCATAGGTTTGAGTAGTTACTGTCTAGGCATGTTTAATTCAATTAAGTCAACATTGATTGAAATATGAGGATCTCAGAGTTGGAGTGACCTAAGAGGCTGTCACATCTAACACATACCTAAAAAGCAATCTTCTCTGTAATATACCTGACATATAGCCATCTGACCTTCTCTAGAGAGCCCCAAGCAAAAGGGACTACACTACCCCCTGAATCAACCCGCTCCATATATAGAAAACTCCAACTCTTTATATATTCTTCTGGACATCAAATTTTCTGGGGTCAAGAAAAAGAATTTGATTTTTTTTTCCACATGAAGAAGTACCAGGTTAATTTTCACAGGTGTTGATTTTCTGGTCTTCATTCTTCTATGGTATTAGAAAAAATGCATGCTCATGCACAAGCGCACACACATGTATGTGCACATGAACGTGCACACATATTTTCAAAATTAGAAAGAATCTAAGTATCCATTAATCCAACCCACATCTAAAAAAAGAGTCCCTCTATAACATACTCAATAAGTAGCCATTCAATCTGCCTTTCTAAAATCCTCTACATGTTATGTTACTCTGAATTCTGCTCTCTGGGGCCACATAAAACTATTCCAATCCCTCTCCCACCAGTCAATTTTTCAAATACTTAACAATAGCTATCATGTACCTAACTCTGCTCTTCTCCATTTAAATATTTAAACATATTCTGTTCTTTATACCTATCCCCAAATGGGATAGGCCCTCCACCATCTTGGGTCACTCTCTAGCTAATTTTTTTTACTGGACCCATTGGTGTTATCCTTGTAGGATACTGCCTATAAGGAACTTCAACTACCAAAGCACACTGTCATCTCCTCTGCGACATATATTCTTAGTGAATTGCCAGAGATGATGAGAGTTTAAGGCTCTTAGGGCCAATAAATGTCAAAGATGAGACCTTGAATTTAAATCTCCTTTACACCGAGACCAGATCTCTCACCATTGATAAGATGCCTCTCCTATCAATAACCCTCATGAAATGGGATGCTCACAACTGAAGGCAGCATTTCATCTGTGGTCTGAGGAGAGGAGACTGTAATAGAGCTATACACATATTGGAAGTCAAAATACCTTCCGATACATTTAATCAAGGGCTCCAACATAATTAACTGATCTTTGGGCAACAGGATCCTCGAACTTGGGCCCACTTTGCTTAGATGGGTGTCACCAGACTTTGTTAGGGATTCTTCAATATAAAAAAAAGTCCATAAAAAATATCCACATATTCTACTCATCTGACTGCCTTTGGCTTCAGATCTAAGGGTAGGAAAGAAACTGTAATGTTTCATTATTTTAAGATACCAAAAAGATTTGACTTTTTTTGGTTTTTATTTTCTTCCCTGAAGAGCCCCAAGGAAAGGCTAGGTAAGTCAAGCATTTGAACAGAAATAGATACTATCAAGAGATTAGAGACCAAACTATTTGCATATCTCTTATGCATCTTTCACCACCTAATTATTTGCCAAAACATCACCCAACCTCTCCCCAAGGTTCTGTTTCAGGCAATCCTATGCAAAGAATGATGTGGAAAGTAGTATTTTTAAACATTGCCTTTATATAACTATGTCTTCTGGCATGATCCAACTTGAATTTGTCAGCCCCAAAACGGCCATTTTTATTTTGTCAAATGCCTAGCCCACGTGGACAAGACTTCACCCCTGAGATCTGGGGGAAACTTCTCTATTTCTACACCTCGTCAAAGAGTGCTGCCAGCGTGGCAACTTTTGTTGCCTACTAACTAAAATCCAAACTTCTTAACCTTACAGCCTTCAAGGCCTCCTGTACACTGACACCTAACCTACTTTTCCAGCCTGGTCACATACTACTCTACTCAAGCTTATGGAAACTCTCTCCTGTCTATCCCTTTGTTGCTGCCCTCTCCAAATAAAGGATAATACTTGTATTTGGGAGAACTGAGTTAAATCCTGCTTCTGACACTACACGCAATCTTAGGGAAATCATTTAAACTCTAAGACGCAGTGTCCTCATTTATAAAACAGAGTCCCTACCACATAGGGTTGATGTGAGGAAAGGACTGTTAGCATTTAAATTGCTGATTAAAAACTATGAATTCATGTAACCATAGATTAGCTAGAAGAGACCTTAAAGGCTGTCTAATCAAATTCCCTCATTTTACAATTAAGGAAACTGAGGACCAGGAAAAATGATGTTACTTGCCTCAGGTAGTCAGTGACAAACCTAGTTCCCCTGACTCCAGGTGCAGAGCTCTCTCCATTGCTTGCGACAATCTCACCAATGTTATTCTTGTTAAGCTCAGGTGGACTAAGGCAATGCCCATTCAGTGATGAAGGCTAGGTAAAAACTGAGACCTGTAAAAGACCTTAACTTAAAAAGGCCAAGGTCTCCTACTGCATAGAGGGCCAGCTGCAGTCATTCTGACCGTTATCTTACCACTGGACCCAGATGGCTCCTGGTGACTTTGCATAGTCCTCCCTCACTGAAATCTAAAGGACAAACAAGTCTTGTTCCCCTAGATATCAGCATGGACCCTGAGGGCCCTCAGTTTTGCATTCTCCTCATTTACCCCTCCCAATCCTATAAGAGACTGATTCAGAATCCTTAGGGATCATTCCCTTGGATTCAGAACTTGGTCTCCTAGTCTCTTTCTCCTCTTTTCTTCCTCCCTACCTTCGCTAACTGCTCCAGCATCTGGGAAATAGAGAAAAGACTTAGGCCTAGAGCTCCAGGCACTCCACGTGAGCCAGACACCTGAGTTACAGACCAACCAGAAGTTAAGTTCATGGGCACACAGAAAGTCCCCAAGTTGATTCCTTTATTTCAATTTTGCAATTAGGAGTTCAGTTACGAAATGTGACTAAAGCTCAAAATGTATTCATGTCTCTAAGTCTGGGTTTTCAGTTTCTGTGGGTGGCACCTTCTGTTGGCAGGGGTGCCCAGAATATCCCACCAGTACTCTTTTAATAGGTCCATATGACCTCCTCTTTGTGTAGATGTCTAATCCTCCCATTGGACCATAAGGTCCATGATGGCAGGGACCATATTTTAACTATCTTGGGCTCTCCCCATCAGTGTCTCATTACAGTATTTTGTATACAGTAGGTATTTAATAATGTTTGCTTAAATGAGCATAGCTTCTTAAAAAATGCATTTAAGGCAACAGCAGCCTATGCAATGGATATAACTGACATTCTTCTAGACTGCTGCATCAGAGTAAATGGGACCAGCATGAATAAGGCTTTGTGTAGCTTATAAAAACTATTAGTTTGAAAATAACTGTATGGACATAAAATAGGAGAAAAATTAGACGAGAAGGCTCCAAATTTAATAAAAATATAATCTCTCCACAGAAATCCTGGCAGACTGGCAGAGAATGACTTAGTCACTTCTTAAGCCTTGGGGCTCAACATGCATCCACGTCTTCTAAGTCTGGGTTCATAGTTTCTGTGGGTGGCACCTCCTGCTGTCAATGGCGTCCAAAGTATTTCACCAGGTGTAGAAATGGGCAGACATCCAGAATGCAAGGTACTCTGTCCGATCAGCTGAGCACCACACCCTCTTCTCTGCCTCCCCAGAGGTCCAGGAACAGCCCCTTCAGTCAGATGTCACCCTGAGGATGTGAAAAGGGCAGACGTCCGGAAGCCAGTGGAGGCTGCTGCCCTCCATTAAACCTGGCCTCCTTCCCCTTACTTGTAAAATCCAGGTCAGCTCTGAAGGGCAGCAGCTGTGAAGGGCAGCAGCCCCAGCAGCGAGTGGCTGAGAGGAGAAGTAGACCCCTAACATGCAAATGTCTAAACAATTCAGTGGAAACACTCTGCCATCTACTGTCACAACAGGGGGATGTGTTACTCAGCCCAGAGTTTCCTCAGACACTCCCACTCATAAGCCAAAAGAAGATGAACACATTTTTCAGGGCACTTTCTGTTTTACACTCAGCTTTCCCCAAATCCAAGTAGCAGAAATAATTACTCAGTCTCGGACCTTACATTATTTAATCATAAGAATATAGATTTAGACCTTCAAGTCCATCTACATCTAATCAATTCATCAACAATTCAATGTGTGTATTAAACATCTGCCATATTCCCAGCACTGCGTTAGGAACTGGAGAGATACGAAGATCAAAATCAAAAACCTGTTTGTCTTGGAATCAGATGGATGGCTCAATGCATAGAGAACTGGGCCTGGAGTCAGGAAGAAATCTGGCCTCAGACATCAGCTGTGTGACCCTGGGCAAGTCACTCAAGCTCTGTTTGCCTTAATCCACTGGAGGAAAAAAAATAAGGAAGCACTCTAGCATCTTTGCCTAAGAAAACCCCATGGACAGTATGATCAATAGGATTGAGACTGGTCAGACACAACTGAATGATAACAAAGAAGATGAATCTTGAACTAAACACTGAAAGAGATCATGGCATCTAAGAGGCAAGAAACCAAGACTTAAGAAGAAATTCCAGGCATGAAGGGCATGTCTGTGCAAAAGAAAAGAGGAGTAATAGAACCTCGCCTTCTGGGACCAGAAAGTAGAACTTTTTGGCTAGGACACAGAATATATGAAAGAGACTAAGGTTGTTAACATAACACTGAAGGTGAGGAGAGAGTCTGACGTTCCATACTCTACGGTCCCATCTAACTCTGACATCTCCTATGACCTAAGTATGCAAAATCAAAATGAATTAACAGCTAATATTTACTTAATGCTTTAAGATTGGCAAAACATGTTACATACATTATCTCTTGAGCTTCTCAACAGCCCTACAAGGCAAATGGCACAAGTATTATTATCCCCATTTGACAAATGAGGAAACTGAGGTCTAGTGAAGTTAAGTGACTTTCTGATAAAATCATACAACAATTAACTATCAGAGACATATTACAAACCCACCAGGATTCCTTCCACTCAAACTTATTACCATCACATCCAAATCCACCATTCAGTTGGGAATCAACAGCAGACTCAGGGAGCCAATTTCTTTGGGGGCTAGTCTTTAGACCTGAGTAGTTCTGGGTCTCCAGAGAGAAAGGAACTATATGGAACCTGTTGCCAGAAACTAGAGATATTTAGAAACCATAGCGAGTTTTGAATTCCTCTGTTGACTGAACAAAGTCAGCAATTCACCTGACTTCCTTTTTCCACATAACATGGTTAGGCTTACCATGTTATAGTCATCCTGGCATCCTGGATTTGTTTAAATTAGAAATTAGAAGAACAAGTTGATTTACTGGGAGTAGTTAAACCACTAATCAGAAAGACCCAAGCTGGACCAATGGAAGAAAGTCTCCATGGGGGTGGTGTAGAATCCCTGTCAATGCATAGGTATCGAGCAGAATAAGTCTTTGGGAGGTCACCCATGCAGGAGATCAGGGTTGCTGCCACAGATTTTTTACAGAAGTTCTCTTCAGAATTAGCCTTCAAGCCAAGGCAAGCCTTTGGAATATCTTCAGCAAAGGAAAAGCTCTGTCCTTTGAGAATAAACTTGACATCTAGACCAGACAAAAGTCATCAAATGTCAAAGCCTGGTGAATAAAGTAGACTGGGAAATGCTGCCTGCAGTTTCAAAGATTGGAAAATTTTTTAAAAAATCATTTCTGACCTTATTCCTAGAGAGTCATGATTAATCACTGACCCAAAACAGTATTCCCCAGCATGTTTTCCCACCTGATTCTCCAGACAGCCGAAAGATGGTTTCTTGTCTGTGGTCTATTAAACAGCTGTGAAAGCTACTCTCAAAAGACATGTTCCTGACGGAACCATTACATTGAGCAGCAGCAGTGGTATGGGCCAGCAAAGAAGTACTGGATGGCCAAGATGTGTTTCTTCACGGAGGATCAGACCTCGGAGTTCAAGGAGGCCTTCCAGCTGTTTGACAGAACAGGGTATGGAAAGATCTCATAGAACCAGTGTAGGGGCACGATGCGAGCCCTGGGCCAGAACCCCACCAATGCTGAGGTGCTCAAGGTCTTAGGGAATCCTAAGAGTGATGAGATGAATGTGAAGGTGCTGGACTTTGAACACTTTCTACCAATGCTGCAGACCACGGCAAAGAATAAGGACCAGGGCACATATGAGAACTATGTGGAAGGGTTTCAGGTGTTTGATAAGGAAAGGAATGGCATAGTCATGGGGGCTGAAGTATGTATGATATGTCCTCATCACCCTGGTTGAGAAGATGACAGGAAGAAGTCGAAGTGCTGCTGGCAGGGCATGAGGACAGCAAGGGTCGTATCAACTATGAAGAGCTAGTCGGGATAGTGCTGAATGGCTGAGAACAACTCCCCTTTCACTGTAGAACCCCTTCACTTTCTCAGTGTGAAAATCATCCTCTTGCCCCTGAAGTAACGGACTACATTTTCAGGGTTACCAGCCTCCTTACTTCCAACCCCCACCATATGTCCTGTTGGGCCTATTTGCTCTCACTTTCACCAAAGAAACTTGCTATCTGCTCCTTAAAAAAAAAAAAATCAATAAAGAACATCTTTGACATCTATTCCCTTCTTTCAAATCATAAAATCTCTCCCCTTATGAAGGACCTGATAATGTTTCACGTGAATCGTAGCTGATTTGAAGGTGAAGTCAAGGTAAATAAGATCTGAATTTGAATCCTTTCCCAGACAATCACTAGCTGTGTGACCCTGGATAAGTCACTTAATCTTTGTCAACCTCAGTTTTCTGAGGATAGCAAGAATGCTCACCTCAGAGCTTTATTGTGAGAATCAAATGAGATTTTGCACACACACACACACACACACACACACCTTTTAATTGGCATCCTTGTGTGCAGCCTCTCTCCACATTTGATCCATCATCCTCGAGCTACCAAAGAGATATTCCTTAAAACAAAGATCAGATCTTGTCACTCCTGTATTCACAAAGCTTCAATGGCTCCCAACTATCTCTAGAATTAAAATACAAAACTTATATTTAAAGCCCTCAACAATCTGGTTCTCTCATCTCTTACCAGATTTATTCTTCTGAATATGACATTAAATATTGGAAATTATCTATAATATCATTGATTTGGCTCTTCCCTCCACCAATGAAGATCACAACCTAACCATGTTTGCTCCTCCCCTCACAAAAGCTCTTGACAAGTGGAGCAACCATGGTAGATACCTTCACTTACCCTTATTGTGGGACACCCAGGTTTTCCATCCATCATTCTCCTTCCTCACCACATAACCAACCAATCTTTTCTCCTTCTGATTGTTTTTTTGGCAAAAATGTCAAGATTGTTATGATTCTTCTAGCAGTATTTCCTCTTACTGATCACTCAATAAAGATCTCACATGGAGAATACCAGTAGCCAAGTTATAATTTACCACATCTAATAATTATGTTATTCTTAGCATCCTCTACCCTTTTACCAGCATTCTGAAATTGTCACTGCAAAAGGAGGGGGACCACATAGGTGTCCTCCCTCTCTCCCTCAACAAATCACTTAACTTCTTTCATCCTCATTTCCTCCTGCATAAAAATGAAAATAATGATACCAATTTCCCAAGGTCTTTGGATCCAAAGAGATCATCCTTTTAAAGCATTTTGTAAATCTTAAAGCATTATTAAAATGCTAGCTATCCTACTAATACTGTTATTACTACTTAGCTAGACTGGTCCTTGGAAAGCAGATTTAGTCCATTGCCAGACTTCCCCCAAAATGCTTTTCCATTTTGGTAGAATCCAGCATCACTCTCAATACCCCAAGGTCGTGCCCATACAACAATGAGTCCTTGGAGTAAGAGACTTTGGTGAATAGTAGTTTATACAAATGTTTGTTGGATTGGAGTATGAAACCTCTCAAAGGAATTACATTAAACGGAATTAAATTCATTATATTAAATTTAATTACATTAAAGAATATCTCATGTGGACATTTTAAGTTCTGTCATATTTGGTGAAATAGGTTAAGTCTCCTAAATATACCAGATACTTAGTAGACATAAAGATTCATTTGACCCAATACCATGTTGAAACTAAACTTTAAGACTCAAAATACTTGATCAGCTTTTCATTTAATGAAGCTAATTCTCCAACAGCGTAGAGATCTTTAATTTTTGCCAAAATGGGGCCCTCTTCCCAACTCCCATCCCAGTTTGAACCAGTGCAGATTTCACTCCCTCCATCAAAGTAGACCATCTTCATAAATGGTTTCAACTTTATATTTTTAAAATTGTTACTTGGTGATAACCCTTTGTTAAGTCTCTCTACATTGAGCTAGAATAAAAGATACAGCATCTGAAAAAATCATTAATATTGCCTCAAATTCTACTGTATTGATTTCTACCATATTGCTTCTACAATATAATTGATTTTATACTGTATTAATTTTATAATTGGGTCTGCATCTGCCTAAAGTCACCTTTCTATGTCCTTGAATTGAACTCAGGAATTTAGCTTTCCCTGAGTTACTTTAAAAGTATAATTAAAAAAAAAAATTCTCTCATACCAGTAGCCCTTAGGATACTTCCAAGCCCCCCCAAAAGATGTCATCTGTCCTTACCAGTCCTTGTGAAATTAGTGGAAATTTTACCTCTTTCAAGGAGACAGCAAGTCTGGTGGTTTTGATCCTCTTAGCAAAAAATCTCAAGACGTAGATAGGTGTCACATATTTCATAATTGTCAGAGGAGAAGAGTTAGCTTGAATGCCAACCCACTCTTCTTAGTATAGCCAATTATAATGTCCCACAATTACCAAGACCCCCCTCTTTCTTGTGTTTCTATAAAGAGGGTCTCCTCTTATTGGGGTAACTGGTTTGGGTGTATGTATCTGTATCTGAAAAGTTATATTCACAACTGTCAATAAACTGATTTTGCTTAAAAGTATGTACTGCAATTCACCTTTATTAAATTTATTTGACATCTATTATTTGCTCATATTTAAAGTCTTTTACCTTAATTGGACCTCCCAGAACCTCTGCTCCATTGGCACAGATTCTGAGAGACCAGAATTACTTCAATGACATGACAAGTAAATAATTCCTTAAATTCAATTCCAAGTCACTCCTTTTGTTTTGACAATGAAAAAGCTGGCAATTCTATCACCCTTAAGGATTGCAAAGCTCTTTACATACTTTTTCCTCAATTATGCTGCACAATAACCCTGGAAGACCCTACTCCCCCCCCTTGAACTCTATCTACTACCACCACCAGTCACTTCATCCATTTGATGAACTCCCAGTGAGAAATTCATTCCACCAATTAAAATGAGTAATTCCTTTGTAATTTATAACCTTGAAATTAGATAAAGCATCTATTAAAATGTTTACCATGTGCCAAGTACTCTCAGGAGAGTGGCTTGGAACAATGAAAGGTTAAGGAGAAAATGAGATAATATTTGTAGTATTTAGAACAGTGCCTGCCACTTAGTAGATACTTAATAAATGTTTCTTCCCTTTCCCTTTAATTGCCTGGAGTTAGTCAGGACTTGAATCTAGATATTCCAGACTCTATTTATCTGTCTTCTACCCCAAGGTAGTAGGTATTATGAATATTATCATCCCCATTTCATAGATGAGGCTCAGAAATATAAAGTCACTTGCCCATGGCAACACAATTAGTAAGCGTGAGGCAGGAGTCAAACCCAGATCTATGAGTTCTTTGCCATCTCCCCAGATGCTAATGCCTTTCCCCCAATTACTTTGTAGTTATCTATGTACATTTTGTCTCCCCTGATACAACAGAAGCTCCTCGAGGTCAGGGAACGTTTCATTTGGTAGCCCCATCATCTGACACAGCCACTGGCATGTAGTAGGTACTTAAGAATGCTTGAATGCTTGATTGATTTGCATCCCCCCGTAGCTATCACAGCACCTGGCTCCTAGTGAATGGCTAATAAATACTTGTTGATTTACTCCTGCCTCCCAAATCCAGCACTCTTTAGCCAACTCTCTGGGCCTTCTAAAACTATGTTTGTTCTCCTATAAGCCTCCGTGAAGAAGCATTAAAAGAAATAAATTGGCATTAAGTCAGAAAGTCATGGGGAATATTTATTGCTCACTAAATCAGTCTATACTCTGTTTAAATTAATGCTGCTTTATGTGCAGCATAAATACCCAGTTACTCCTGGTGTTACTTGCAAGGAAAATAAAGTCTGGCCCCCGAAGGCTAAGCTTTTGCTATGGGGTAATTGATAGCAGTCAGAAAAGCCAACTCCAATGCCAAAAATATCAGTTGCTTATTCCCAGAGCCAGCTGAGTCTCCTGTATTAAAAAGCCCCAGTATTCCATGTGGAGGCCTGCAGGTAACAAGATTCTCTACATTCTCCAGATTTCCCTTCAAAGGACAAAGAACTCTTCTTAGGAATAAACAGTGCACAAAGCTCTCCCATAAGAGAAGCAAGGTGTATGCTAAAATGCCAAGAAGGGAAAAACCTTCATTCATGGTCCACTGCACTGCCCATGTGAATGCTAGGGCAGTGATCTCAAAAGTGAGCCCTTCCCTCATCGTGGGCCCCTGCATTAATACAAGGAGTAACCAGACAAGAGGATGGGAAGAGATCAAAAATCTATAGTCCTCTCAATCCATAGCCAATCAAAAGACTTGTCTCTGTACAACTCTCCCACCACCCCCCTTTCCCATTAACGAGCTATTTGCCTCTCCCACAGCTGGTCCCTGTGGTTGACCATGCTCTCAGCCTCTCCCCTTCTGTTCTGAGGCATTGGCCCCTCAAGGCAGTTAGCTGTTACAGGGCACCCATAATAGTAACTGCACACTCATACACACATCCTTGCCCACACCACATCAAACTCTTTCAGAGGCCTCAGACTAGGTTCAGTCGGTCTTGAGTAAGAGCCACACAGTCCAACCTTTGTCCTCCTTCAGATAGAGTAAACAGCATGGATTGAGCAGATGTGGATGGGTTACAATTCATATTGGAGAATTCATTGTATCATTTTTCCTGCTTTTCTTTCAAACTTCGTCTGCTTCTATCAAAGACTCCACTATCCTTCCAAGCTCCCAGTTTCTCAAGCAACTCATTGTCCTCGATCAGCCACTCAACTGAAACCTTTCTCTTCAAAGTGACCGATGACTTCCTAATCATCAAGTTTGGTTGTCTTTTCTCAAACCTCGTTCTTTGACACCGATCACCCTCTCTGTAATTTCTGGGTTGCTGAAAAATCATTTAAGTACATCACCTCTTTGAAAAAAAAAAAATTTGCTTTTCGTACATATACACTAGACATTTAAAAGCAGAATTTTCTAACCCATTTGAAAATTTTCCAAACCAAGACTTTCTTTGGATTTTGAACCTATTTGTTAAAAAAAAAAAAATACAGTATGTTACAATAGATTACAAGAACTGATTGACCTCAGGAAACATAGAAACTTACAAGTCAGATTTCTATAAAAATCTTTGCATAACAGGTAGGTGAGGTCAAAAAATAAGTGTCAGGTTTTAGCTAGCCCAACCAGCAATGCACTTCCTTCTTCGGGATCAATGTACCTTTGTGGAGCATCTTTTTTTCTTCCACTATAACAATAATTAAACCCAAGTATCAAAATAAACTAAACTTAAAACTACACCTGTGAATTGTTGTATCACAAAGTACTAAATCACTTGTTTTAAAATAATATTGCTCAAAAATAATGAATCATATTCCAATGATTACTATTCAAAATATTACTATTCATTATAATGTTAATAATATAACCAATAATCTTACTATTAATTTAGTGAGCACAAAATAGTTCATACCTTAATAAAATATTTTCAAAATGTGATTTTATCTTCATCTCTTTTTAATTTCTGCTAACAAATATTAGCATAGTACAGGCTTATAATTTATAAGTAAATATACATATAATGGGGAACATGCTCAAAAATATTTTACTGTTGGGGTACAGAATCAAAAAAGTCTGCAAACTTCCTCCGAGGCCCAGAAATAGTCAAGGGAGAAGAAAACTGAGCTTTTGTTGTACAACTCAGTTATACAGCCAACATGATGTTCCTCTGCTTTCCCTAATCCCATCCCACCCACTTCCCCACAAGGGAACTATTTTTCCCCCATAGTAGAAAGACCCAGAAAAGGCTGAGCTCAATTCTTCCCAATCAAGCAAGTTCTTAAGGCAGGACTTCCACCTAGTGGTATCCAATGGAAATAAACCCATGAACTTTGTTTTAGAAAAATAAGCCAACTCCTTCCTCGTACCATGTAATTGATACCTTCTTGACTGGCGCACCATGACCTACACATGCCCAAAACCAAGCTCATTCCCTTCTACTTAATCCCTGTTCTCCTTCTGACTTAACCATTCTTGTCTCTTTACCCAGTTCCTTCCCATATTCAAAACCTTAGTATTCTAATGTGTTGGGATTGGAAGCTCAAATCCGTGTGGATGGTCTCGGGCGGGTAAAAGCGGGACTTCTAAATCTTAGAGTCTTACGAGGCCCTCCATGAACAGCGGGGGTTCGAGAAGGTCAGACTGAGCTAGCTCAGCTAGCTCAGGTATTTCCGCCTCCCCCCGGGAGAAACGTGATGGGTGGAGTCTCCCTGCCCTCGAGGTCGTCCCGGATCTGGGCACACTATTGTTATCTAACAGCACGGTATTGAGATGCAAACTGTGTGGCTGAAGGTTAAGTAGGATTGAGGAAGCCAGAAAGCGCTCTTAGCACGTGTGGAGCCAAAGAGGACAGTAGGCTCCACTTCTTTTCTTTCCTCTCTCCCCTCCCCCTCTCTCCCCGCTTGTACTTCTACTTCCAATCCCTTAAGCTTAGCCTCCTTAGGAAATCTCCCCCTCTTCCTCCTAAGGAAGACCCCCCTGCACTTGTAACCTGGACCCTGAAATAAAGCTCAACCCCTGTTCGACTCTGGAACGTCCTTTCTCTCATACGTTTATCCGGTTTGGCCAACCGAAGACCTGGAACAGGTAAGAAAGACTCGGGTAGCCCAATACAGGCCTCTAGGTCTGGCACTAATGTGTTCTAATATTCTGTTCCCAGAATATTTCATGCAGTTACCAGGACCTATCAATTCTACCTCCCAAAGATTTCTCGAATCTCCCTCCTATATTCCCACTGTCACCACCCCAACATAAGCTCTTACCACCCCTCTGCCCATTTGATTGGAATCAGGATCTCTAGCTGCCGCCCTCTTAATAATCTTCATGGTATCAGTGCCTACCTAATGATGCTCAAGCTTCTTTGCCCGGCATTTCAGGACCTAGATAACCTCTTAGTCAAATTGGATCGCTCTCTGGACTCCCCCACCTTCAATACACTTTATTCTTATTTGGTCATACAGAGGCCTGGCATTCCCTAGCTTCCTTTCTTTGTTTGTTGAAGTACTACTCTGTCTTTGAGACCCATCTCAGTGGCATCTTTTCCACAAAGCCTTCTCTGATCAGCAAAGACCTTCCCCACAGACTTTACAAAGGCCTTTGTCATGTAACACATTTATCACGTAATAACTTTTATTATACCACCTGTGTTACTCTTATCCTCCTATCAAACCCTGAAAGGGCAGAGACTATGTCTTATCTAAATTTTGCATCTCCCCCACAAAATGTAGCACTGCATTCTGAATACAATTGGCACTTAATAATTGTGTTAACCTTGAGTCAGAAGGTTTCTTCTAACGTGAAAGATCTGATTATACTTCTCTGGATCATTGAGCTGTGACCTCAGAGTCTAACAGAGGTGGGGAATATGTGGCCTGACGGCCACATATGGCCCTCTAGGTCCTCAAGGCTACTTCTTTGAGGGAATTCAAACTTCACAGAACACATCCTTTCATTAAGGAGATTTATTCTGTGAAGTTTAAATTTGAAGCACCACACTTGAGGACCAAAAGAGCCACATGTGTCCTCAAGACCACAGGTTCCCCATCCCTGATACTTCCCATAAGGGGAATCACAACCTCCCATTGCGTGCATGCAGACTTGCAAAGCTTAGAGGACTCATATCCAAGACCATAAAAAGTAGTGACAGGACCCCCATACCACTATACCCCCATCCAGGGAAGAAACCTCTAGAAATCTACGTTCTCCATAACTTACAGTACTGTTTTAACTAAGGCTTTAGCCCTAGGGTGGTCAGCAATGGTTCCTTTACACAAGTACTTCCCCCCTCTGCAGTCCTTCTGTTTCCACTACTTCGGCTGCCTCTGACTGCCTTAATCTCCTTTCCATCTCAGTAGGCATTACTGGTTACAGCTCTCCATTGCTAACTCTTTCACAGTTCTATTGAAAATATCCTCAGCTCCCCCAAAATGGTCCTTTCTTTAGCAGTCCAATTAAATATCCTGCACAGCTCTACCCTTCCTCCTCAGACCCTAGAAGATGATTCTCATAAGCTTCCTCAGGGGACCAATTCTCTTAACAACTGGTTTATGTAAGAACTAAGATAAGAATCTCCAGGCATTTTTACAGCCATTATTTTTAAGGTCTCCTTGTTGTTGATGGTTCCTGCAGTCCCAGCCCTCACATCAGTTCTGTGTGGAGCCTAGAGGGATACTCCCTCCATATACCCTATAATTAAATTTATCCCCAATACCACGTAACCTCATGGCAACCCACTACCATTTTCCATCTGTCTTTTCCAGTGTCTAGGCACTGTCTCTCCCATTCACTTCAGCAAATCCCACTTGATACAAGATTTCAGGAGGAGTACCCCAACTGATTCCTGCTCATTCTTTGAGAACAATTCTTGTAGTTTATTCAAGAGGACTGGTTTGCTTTCCAGAAGATTTAGAAAAGAAAAAAGAATGTTGCCAGCTCTCGCTAGCGTGGATATCCATGGCCCGGGGAAAGACTGTTTTATTCTCGCCACCACAAATATGTATTATATTGTCATTATTAATATAATGTAAAGCCTATTAAGGAGCTAGATATCTGCATGGAAGTCCTGGGCTCTGTCAACACCTGTATCATCTCAAGTAAGTCATACTTTGTCTGGCTCAGTCAATTTCTTCATCTACAAAATGATGAGGTTTGAATTAGATGATTTCTAAGTTGTTTAGATAGGTGGCACAGTAGATAGAGTGCCAGGCCTGGAGTCAGAAAGATCGGAGTTCAAACCCAGGCTCAGACATTTACTAGCTAAGTGACCCTAGGTAAGTCACTTAACCCTATTTGTCTCAGTTCCTCG
Organism: Notamacropus eugenii; assembly: GCF_028372415.1. Lineage (NCBI taxonomy): Eukaryota > Metazoa > Chordata > Mammalia > Diprotodontia > Macropodidae > Notamacropus > Notamacropus eugenii. The sequence continues at coordinate 24,320,574 of NC_092877.1, read as the reverse complement.
TCTGTAAAATGGGGATACATTGGAGAAGGGAATGGCCAAAAACCAAAACATGGACATAGTCCATGGGATCACAAAGCTTTGGACGCAACTGAACAATAACAAAACTACTGCTAGCCCTAACATTCTCTGACATTCTAAGAACCATTATACTAATTAATCATACCACAGGCACTTATAACAGGTACTTAAATCACAATCATCTCTTCCTTTATTATAAAGAATAGTGGCTTCCTGACCCTTTTTAGGGTAACAGCTATATAAATAGAGGTAGAGAAACATACATCATTATACCCAGAAGGAACTGTACTATAATCCTAGAAAGAATGACATCATAAAATGTCCAAAAAAACTTTTGAGGTAAAAGCAATCATCAAATGGGGGAATGAAAAATAATAAAGATAGAAATAGAAAACCAATGATGTGATGCTGAGATAAAATACTAGCTCATCCTAGCTTTTTAAAAATCTCATAATAAACTTTTCTTTTTAGTCTTACTTTCCTATCAGTCCTCTACACACACCCTATGTTCCACCTGGACTCTACCACTAGCTGCTCCCAAACTCAATATTCCATTTTCCGTATTCAGGGCTCCATCTTCATATGTATCTTGCAGGCTCCTTATCTCCCCCTGCAAGTCTCAGTTTAGGTACCACCTCCTCCACGAAGCCTTCTCTGATGCTGTCCACCATTGAAACGTTCTTCTCTCAAAGAATCTTGAGTTTCACTAGGTTGGGGTTTCTAAGGGAAAAGTAGGAAAGGGGATGGGAGCAGGCCAGATAAAGCAGGGAGCTAGTGAGGGCAGAAATTAAACCTCTTGAGGGTAAGAACTATCTCATTTTTGTATTTGTATTGCCAGTACCTGTCACATAGTAGGCATTTAATGTTTGCTGGTTCATTGAAACTATCCAGGACAAGAAGCAGATCAAAGCTTCTCATAGGTTACTGAGCAAATTTGTTGATGATACAGAGGGAGGGACTGTGAGCCTGGACCCTGAGGACAGCATTTTCTGGGCAGATAGTAGATCTGGACCTGCTCCTTATTCATTACATGACCTTGGTTAAGTCACTTAATTTCTCTGCACCTCACTTTGTTCATCTGTTAAAGAGGGAATAGAACTTAGATGAGTAGTTCTCAAAGTTTAGTCAGAGTAGCCCTGGAGGCATCTGGGAACTATTTTCATAACAAAATTAAGTTACTATTGAACACTATTCAAATATTCTTCCATTTTCCAACTACATATCTCTGTGAGCCCAGAGTTTCTTCATGTACTTCAACCAAAATTACATTTCACAATAGATTGAATACAGAAGCAGATATGAGAATCCAAGCATCTTCTACTGGGTCGAACATTGAAAAAGAATTTGTTAAAATTATAAAACTCTTCTCATTAATTGCTTTTTTTATAAAAATATGTTACTTACATTAACATGTAATGGATTTATCATTTAAATACAGTAGTAAATATTTAAATGTAGCAGTTTTAATAGTAAGTATTGATAGATGTAACCTGCATAAATGAAAGCTCTTTGTGGGAGAGTTCTCAGTTTTTAAGAAGATGAAGAGGTCCCAAGACCAAAGGAGTTTCAGAATTTCTAAATGAGACAATCTCTGAGGTTCCAGATCTAAGTTCTAAGATCTGCAAACATGGCATACGACCTAAGTAGACTATAAATAAGGATTTGCTATTATCACTGTATTCCTACCACCCAAAAGAATATTTTGACTATATTAGGCACTTAAGAAATGCTTACTGATTGGATGAGAAAAAAATCAAAGGAAAATACAGAATAAAAGTAAATACAAAAAAAAAATTAGCTGGAAAAGAAATTGACTCTAACCCCAATCAAGGAAATTTGTATGCTCATTTAAACTCCATCAAAGACTAACTACAAGACTGTGGGCTAAATGTTTAATATCTCTGAGCCTCAGTTTGCTCATCTGTAAAATGACTGGGTTGGGCTAATCTATATGATCCACCCCTCAAAAAATGTATCATTCTCTATAACACACAAAAGGGTGGAAGGGGGAGCATATAAGTAGAAGGCAGATCTAAGACACTTGTGTACCTTCAGCTAAATTTTTAAATAGGGAGAGGGGTAGCTGTAGGATCAAAAGATAATCTACTTAGAGCTAGAGGTGAATCTTAGAGGTCATACACTACAAGAAATAACAAAAGAGATGGATTCAGAGAAACCTAGGAAGACTTGGATGAACCGAGGCAAAGTGAAGTGAGCAGATTCAGAAAAACTATTTATTCCACTGATTGATAATATAAAGGAAAACAATATTTGAATAATTTAAGAATTTCAATTAGAACAGTGATCAATCATGAGTCTAGATGACAGAGAACTAATTGATGAGATAGAAAATAAAACATTTTCTGATATAGCCAATATGTGGATGTGCTTCCCTCTACTCTGCTTATATTCTTTACAAGATTTGCAGAAAATACATGAACTGGTCCCACAGGATGAGAAGTTGTAGATAGGTTTGCACTCTCTAGGACTGGAGTGAGAGATCGTGTGGGTACAATTCTGGGGGATGTAGCATCCAATAAGATCTGCTCAGGTTAGAATAAAGGGTTGGTCAGATAATCATAGATGAAAAGGTAGCTGGAACCTCAGAGTCTATTGAAACTTCTTATTTTAGAGATAAAATAAGTGACACAGTGGATAGAGAATTCGGCCTGGAGTCAAGAAAACCTGAGTTCAAATATAGCCTCAGACATTTACTAGCTGCGTAACCTTGGACAAACCATTTAATGTCTTGTGCCTCAGTTTCCATCTTCTGTAAAATGAGGTAATAATAATATCTACCTCCCAGTGTCATGGTAAGGATCAAATGAGATAATAACTTTAAAGCACTTAGCACAGTGCCTGGCCTAGTAGATGGTATATGTAAATGTTGTTATCATCATCATCATCATGATGTTGAGGTTCAAAGAGTTTAAGTGATTTGCCCACAGTCATATAACTAATATGTCTGAAGCAGAATTTGAACTCAGATCCTCCTGATACCAAGTTCAGCTGTCTATCCCCTATGCCATCTAGTAAGTCATCATTTAACAGAATATTAAATTAGGGATGGACCAGTGATCTTATTGATGTAGACAGGACTTCAATCAGGACAGCTCCCCAGCCATCATCTACACAATTCTTATCTCTGTCTTTCCAAAAACCATCTAGAGAAGACTGGAAGCCTCCCAATATTTTGCAAATTTTAAACATTACATAAACAGGTTTTCTGTCAGTTATCTATTAATTTCACTACATGATAGCCATGATCCGTTCTATTCACCCATGTCCTTGCCCTTTGGGCTGGTCATACTACCCTTAAAACACGGACTTCCATATTTTAGGAGGGGTGTTGGCAAGCCCCAAGAAAGATGAATAGAATGGTGAAATGATTGGATTCTTATTAGGATCACTTGAGGAAAAAATGTGGACATGAAAGAAAAAAAGGCTTGGGGAGATGTGATCATTGCTCTTCAGTCATTTTGCAGTCATAACTCGTTACACAGCTAGTAACTCTTCATCACCCCCATTAGGGGTTTTCTAGGCAAAAATACTGAAATGATTGCCTCTTCCTTCTTCAGCTCCTTTTACAGATGAGGAAACTGAGGCAAACAGGGCAAAGTGACTTGCCCAGGGTCACATAGCTAGTAAGTGTCTGAGGTCAGTTTTGAACTCGGGAAGCTGAGTTTTTCCAACCTCAGACCCAACACTCCATCCACTGTGTCGCTGTTGTGTGTGGTTGAGAAATTCATTGTTCCTTGAATGCAGAAGGCAATGGAGCAGAGAAAAAAATTGGAGGCAGATCATTTTCTGATCGTTATAAAAAGAAAAGCTTCCTAACAGAGCTATCTAAAAATGAAATGGGAAGTCATAATTATACAAGTAGCTAACACTTATACATAGCACTTACTACGTGCCAGGCACTGTGTGAAGCACTTTACAGTTCTCATTTGATCCTCACAGTAATCCTAGGAGATGGGTGCTATTATTACCCCCATTTTATAGATGGGGAAATTGAGGCAGACAGAGGTTAAGTGATTTTCCCAGGATGTCACAGCTGATAAGTGTCTGAGACTGAATTTAAACTTAGAGCTTCCCAATTCTAAGGCCAATGTTCTATCCAGTGCATCACCTAATAATGGATACCCCATCTCTGTGGGTCTTCTAGTAGAAGACTAGACTTCTCAAGGATATCGCATAGAGCATTTCTGCTCAAGAATAGGTGGGATTAAAGCAATAGCATCAAACTCAAATAGAAATGGGGGCCACCAAAGCACATGTAAACACCTCCAGGGTCCATATATTGAATTAGTAAACCACATATGTATATCTGTTATTATATAATACATATATTATACCATAAATCTATTGAAATTTTATTTTGTTAAAATATTTCCCAATTACATTTTAATGTAGTTCACCATGTCCATGGCTACGTTTGACACCCCTGAAACAAAAGACTTCCAAAATGCCTTCCAACTCAGATTCTGTGGATTACCAGTTAGCCCACAAATGTTTCCTAAACACCTACTTTTTAAGGGCTGGGGATGCAAAGGTAAAAATATTGTTCCTGCCCTCAAGAAACTCGTAATACAATAGGGTAAGCAATATGCAAATACCTATAAATGTTAGATATAGGAAGAACAAATTGGAAGGAAATCTCAGAAGGAAGGCCCCTGGGGAGTGGGGAAGGAAGCACGAAAACTTCCAGAAGAAGAAGGTTGATTTTGAGCTGACTTGAGAAGCCAGGGAAGCTGAGGCAGAAGAGTATAGATGGAAAGAATCCCCACCCCCCCACCCCCCAAGGATGAAAGTAGCATTTGAATTTGGAAGTAGCAAAGGAATCGCTGGAGTCTAAGAGCTTTAATGCAATGGGACACCTCTAAGGCGAGAGTGAGGACTGGGGCAAGCAAACGATCAAAAAGTATGAAGTACCTAGAAACACAAAGACCAAAATGAAACAGCCTCTACCCTCAAGAAGCGGAAACATTATATACACGTATAGTCACATACAAAATATATGCTTAGCAAAGATAAGGTTATTTGGGGAGAAACGGTTACTAACACATTTAGCAGGCCTGTCTAAAGTCATGGAACCAGTCGTCCGTTTACTCTTAAGGATCTGAAAATTCTGCAACCTCAAAGAACCCTGAAGGTCATTTTCTCAGCAAAGACTAAGCAGGAAGCTGAGTAAGGGTTTTCTCTTGGTCAGTTTCTCACAATTTAGACAGGGCTATTTAGTGAGGAGGGAAGGAAGGAAAAAGAAAAGGAGGAAAGGAAGATTTTGGTACCAAAATCTTACGTAAATGAAGGCAATTTTGTCATTTTCATCACCACCAGGGGAGATACGTTGTCCTTGCAGTCTCTTTTGGTGGGTCAGTGGATAGAGTGGAGGGCCTGGAGTCAAGAAGACTCATCTTCCCAAGTTCAAATCTAGCCTCAGACACTTGAACCTGGGCAAGTCACTTTGTCCAGTTTCCTTAGTTTCCTCATCTATAAAATGCGCTGGAAAGGAAATGGCAAACCACTCCAATATCCTTGCCAAGAAAACCCCAAATGGGATCATGAAGACTCAGACACAACTAAACAATGACTGAATAACAGCCATCCCCTGCCTTGTATGACCTTCAGCTCCCTAAATACATTCCTTTTCTCCTCTAAATGGGGAAAAGTCACATCATGAAAATCACTTATAGATAGAAGCTTCATGAGGTCCTGGAATAGGAATATAAGCAGCATGAGAACATGAGCTTCTCTCTTGGAAAGAAGAGTTTTTGTACAGCTTAAAAGGAAAAAGTAGGCCTACTTACCTTCCACTATGTCTTCCATCTTTCAAGGAGTCACTCAGAGAGATTGTGGAACACCCTTGGCCTTGAGCTGATTGATATAAGCTGCCTTAGAGACACTAATAATATTCCCCTCAGTTACCAACTCAGGCTGAAGTCATACTAAGACACAGAACCACTAATGTTTTTCAAAAAAGCCATACTCCATAGAACTTCCAAATACTCACTGTCTTCCATCTAATCCCAATCTCCTTCCTCGTCCTCATTCCCCACTAGGCCAAAATAATACAAGCCCAAGCTAAAACTTGGGGGTCTTAGACACCCAGGCTCAGCCTCTTTCAGCTTCTGACCCCCCTGCCCAGGTGTCTGTACCAGCTTGGGGCGACCCCTCTCTGAAAGAAGCTGGTTGGACAGGGACTCGGAGAAGCAGTTTGTGAGGGAGACTGATGTGGATTGTCCATGTAGGACCTTGGAGGGGTAAAAAAATGTTAAAGATCACATGTGGGCAATTAAATTATCATCCACCCCCTCCTAGCACCCCTACAATGCAGAGCAGGTGTGACTGCTTATCCCTCCTCCTCCAGCAGCATGTTAATCCCCTGGAGTTGAGGGCTCATTCCAGCCTTTGATTTTGTGAATTTGTGAATTTTCCACTGCAATGTTAGAGTTAACCTGCTATCATCAGGATATGAATTTTGGTGAAGTAGAAAGTATTTCTATGAGTGACTGATCTAAGGAAGACTTCTCTCCTCTTCCATCTCATTCCACCCCTCTCCCCTACAAACAAAATACAATATTTTGTGGTGGTTGTCCTTTTGAGAAAGGATTTAAAGGAGAAGTCAGAGATTAGCAAGTTTCTTAGGGGATCACATTCTGATTCTCATTTGCCAGATACATGGGTAACAGCCTAAACACACAAGCACAAGTGTGTGCACACACAGAGAAACACACTCACACAATCATACTGAAGTACTGCCTCAAAGCAATTTGCTCACAGCAACCCTGTGAGAGAAGTCATTCTTGCACTCTTGGCCCCATTTTCCAGACAAGAAAACTGAGGCTCAGAGGATTTCAGAAGACAAACGTCAATGAAAAAAGCCTGCCATAAAATCTCAGCTTCAGGCAGCAAGATGGAAAAGTAAACAGTGCTGGACTCTACGATTAGGAACATTTGGATTCTAATCCCACCTTGGACACTCATTAGCTGTATGACTCCTGACAAGTCGCTTAACCTCTCTTAGCCTCACCTTCCTAATCTGCAAAATGGGGACAATAACTGTACCTATTTCATAAGGTTTCTGTTAATGAGATACCATATGAAACACTCAAAGCCCTATTTTAAATGCTAGTTTATCATTAATAATAATTAACAATAAAAGTAACTACATAAACTATGAGTGATAAGCAAAATAAGTTGGCCCAGGAGACCCCATTACAACAACTTAAGTCTCCAACCACCCTCTTATCTGAGGATTCAGTGTTGTCCATGTTTGTTTTCATGTTTCTGGGTCAAATATTAACATTTCTCAGGGGGAAAAATTCCAAATAATTTTAGAGTGGAGAGGAGCCTTGCATGTCATCTAATCTGAACTCCTAATTTTACGCTGTAGTAAACTGAGGCCTAGAAATAGATAGGAACTTCCCCAAAGTCGCACAGCTAGTAGTAGCAGAAGCAGTGATTTTGTTTCTTCAGACTACTGCCTGTAAGCTCCCTATGTTGAAAATAGATCTATCATCCGATCCCCACAAGGAAACCCTAAAATCATCCTATATAAATTTGACCCTTTTCCTATATCACTGCCTTTGTTTAGCTGCTTGTTAAATCTCAAACCTGCTGCTTTGGGGTCAATAAAGCTCCCAATGGCTACAAAAAGAAAAAGAAAGAAAGAAAAGAAAAAAATCAGTCAGAATGCCTCTAGCATCCCCACCCAGACTGATTCTACAAGCAAGGAAGGGGTTCCCCTGGTCACAAAACTGGCAAGAGATAGAGGCAGATTTGAGCCTGGCTCTTCCTGATGCCGCTTCTAAGCACCCTATCTACTATGCCATATAGTTCCCTTATAGAAGGCACCCTAAAATTCCAGAATCCTAGAGTTGGAAGGGATTCCAAAGATCATCTAGGTCAGGTGTCCTTAACCTGGGGTCTATGAGTAGTAGGAGGTGGATGTCATGGAGGGATGTCAAAATCCTCTGATATTTTATAATCCTATGTTACAATAATTGGTTTCTAAGTCTGGCATTAAACATTTACTAGCTGTGTGTCCCTGAGCAAGTCACTTCACCCTGTTTGCCTCAGTTACCTTATCCATAAAATGAGCTAGAGAAGCAAATGGCAAACCACTCCAGTATCTTTGCCAGGGAAACCCCAAAGGGGATTATGAAGAGTCAGGCACAAGTGAAACAACTGAACAACCACAATGTACCCATGGATAGAGCACCAGGCTTGGCATCAGAAAGACCTGAGTTCAAATCTACCCTCAAACAATTACTAACTACATGACCCTGGACAAGTCACTTAACCCCTATTGGCCTCAGTTCCTCATCTTAAAAGGGAGACACCCTGGAGAAGGAATGGCAAACCATTCCAATATCTGCCTAGAAAGATCCATGGATAAAAGTCTATTGTGTCACATGGAGTCAGACAAGACTAAATGACTGAACTACAATGTGCCAGGAAATGTGCTAGGTACTGAGAATGCAAAGATTAAAGTAAAATATGTAGTTTCTGCCCTCATGGAGTTTAAATTCTCTTGGAGGAACCAAAATATATGTATGTATGGCTATAGGTATATGTATGTACATGTGTCTTTATGTGCAAAATAAATGTAAGATGATTCGGGAAGCGAGGGTACTAACAGGGAGGTGGGAAGGGAGGGAGGGAAATCAAGAAAGGCTTGATGTAAAAAGTGATGCATGATCAAAGTCTTAAGGGAAATCCCATCTTCTGAAAGGGGAGATCAAGGAAGGCATTCCAGTCACAGGGGTGGGCATGAGGAAAAGGGGGACGATGGGACACAGTTGCAAAGGCATGGAGATGGAATGTTACGTATAAAGAATTATAAGACCACAATGCAGACTCATAGAATCACAGCATCTCAGAGTCACTAATAACAAGCAGATGTGAGAACTCAAAAACCCCAGCAACATTGGACTGCTTAGTGCAGGAGTAAAACACCCTATTTGTTCCAACGGTAATTCATAGTAGTGCAATTCAGTAAAGGATGCTCATAATGATAAAGATGATCATAACAGGTAGGTGGTGCCATAGTGCACAGGCTCATCTTTGTAAATTCCATCTGACTTCAGTCTCTTACTAGCTGTGTGACCCTGGGCAAGTCCCTTAACCATGTCTGCCTCAGTTTTCTCACCTGTAAAATGAGCTGGAGAAGCAAATGGCAAACCAGTCCAGTATCTTTGCCAAGAAAACCCCCAAGTGGGGTCACAAGGAATCAGACAAGCCTGAAATGACCTGAATAACAACAAAATATTTCTATGGTACTTACTATATTCCAAGCAGTGTGCTAAGCACTTCATGATCATTTTCTCATTTAATCCTCAAAACAATCCTATTACTCACATTTTACAGATTGAGGAAATTCATGCAAGCAGAGGTTATGTGACTTTCCCAAGGTAACACAGCTAGCAATTGTATGAGGCCAGATTTGAACTTGTCTTCCAGACCTAGTGCTCCATCCACTGAACCATGTAGCTGTCCTGTCCAATGACTCTGACTTATTAAGAAAAGGGTAAATTGTCCGTAGTGGACTTTATTTAAGAAGGCAGGAATTATTTGAGAAAGCTTCCCACCAAAAATAACTGGCATGTTTAAAATCTACTATCACATGGGAGGGGCCTGGAACAAGCATTGAAGTACCTACTATGTGCCAGGCACTATTCTAAGCTCTTTACAGTGTTTTGCCCATAATGGAAGATCCCTGTATAGCTCCAGTGTGAAAAATATAAAGGCAAGTAGGCTTCAAAGGAGGTGGTCTACTTGCCAACCATAAAGGGATATCAAAATCCTCTGAGATTTGTACCAAGATGTTTGAGGATCAGATGTGCAGGTCTAGACTCAAAGTGAAGAAAAAAGGAGAGTAAGACAGGAAGTACATGGAGAAAGTAGGGACCCTTGCCATGGTGGTGACCTTTGGCTCCTGACATCCTGAGGAAAACAATAGTAGAAAAAAGGAGCTGGGGATGTGGCCTGATGAGTGAGAAATGTTGTTATTAGAGGACACTCTCTATGTTTGGGTTTTAAGTTTCTAGGAGGATGCATACTGAGGCCATTGACTTGGTCTGGGACCAGCTCTCAGTCTGGAGGTAAAACAAAGGTACCTCTAGCCCTGAGGAACCACAGAGGATTTGGTACCAGAACTAAAAACCCAGTTTGAATTACCAGCTTCATGAGTTTTCATGTGGAGGTGGTGATTTCCCTAATATCTTGAGAGATGTAGACTTGTGGGCAGCAGGGGGAATAGGCCTTGAAAATTATTCTATTGACTATTTGTTTTTCCTACCCCAAATATTTTGTTTTAATTAAACACTTTCTATTTGATTCATTGTTTCTGCCTTGTCTGGGATATTAATAGTACTATGGAGTGATCCAGCTAGAATCTGCATCCATATGATTACCCAAAACACCCCACATGAACCCAAAATCATAATTTTCAGGGGGACCTTTATTACATTCGAATTTAAAGAAGGAAATCTGGGAAAATTCACTTACATGGCACACCTCATTCTCCTCAAATTGAAGATAAATAAAGTGTCATTTCACATAACCCTCTTTTCCTCATCTATAATAGCTCTTAGAAACCTGAGAGCTGTGTTATAATTACGGGCAGGGCTCTATATACAGATCTGTTCTGGATCTAGGAACTAGTCTTCCAATTTAGGAGTCAGTTGTAGGCAAAGCCAAACAATCCCCTTATTGAGGGGTTTGAGGGAAGGTAGCAAGTCACTAAAGGGAATTGGTTCTCTACCTCAGGTTGGCATCCAAACTAATATCATTAAGGATCTTCAGGGAAATCTTCAGGGAAACTCTAATGATCCCCCTAAAAAGCTCCAAGTGGAAACTCAGTGGATCTTGCCAGGGTATTTCTTTGGCTGAGGGCTCAGGGAGAAGGTAGAAATGCTTGGAGAGGAGTGAGTAAGATGTGAAACTAGAATGAGACAGGGTGTATCATGTCTGCCACTTCTCATCCCTGAAATCATCATAATAGTTCACATGTACATAATGTGTTAATGCCTATGAGAGAAATGGTTATTTCTAATATCAATAGACAATTATTAAAATTGAAGAGACCCCAGATTTTTTTCCCTGCCCTATTTCCTTGTCCAGTCTCCCAAGGACAGGACTGATGGAAGAAAAGATTAACATTCTCTTCTTTCTGAGTATTGCTACTTCACCAACCAGCTCAGGCTTGGGTGGGGATATAGATTCTTTGTCTGGATTGCCCAGGGTGTGGTCTGGGTGTAGTGATGGTCTCTCTGGCCAAGAGTGACATGATGTCACTGACAGTCCCTCACTGGAGTGAGCTCACTTCTCTTTGTAAACTTCATGTCTCATTAATTGTTAACCAATCAGAGTTGATTGCCATCCTCAGAAACACACCCCTCCCCAGGTCATATAAGCCATGAACCTGTATCCATGGGGGTCTTTGGCATTTGAGAATGTCATTGACCTTTTATTAAAAATGCTGGCATTATTAATCAAATGAGTAATTACCCAGAAATTATGTCTCCTGAATTTTTTAAAGGCCACACCAATAAGGGAGGAGGGATCCCCTTGGTCCCACAAAGGCTGAAGAAGCTCATGGCACATCAGAAAGAGACTAGTCTAACTGGACACCAAAAGTCTTGAGTTCTAGACCTCGCTGTGTCAACGACCCTATATGCACCAAAGTAAAGCTTTGCCTCTCTTTGAGCCTCAGTTTATACCTCTTTCAGCTGGGGAGGGAGGGAGATCAGCTGATCTCCAAGATCCCTTCCAACTCTAACTATCTAGAGCCTGCCCATGTATCTCCAATTAACAAGAATATCAAGCAGAATAATTGCTGCTTGTTCCAATACAATAAATGTTGACTCTGGCCATCTACTTTACGTGCCTGTGTTTGTACTGTGAAGCTCAAATAATGTTAGGAGATGTGAATGACTATTGACCTTCCAACTGAAAACTTATGTTTTCAAACTCCAGCAGTCAACTTTTTTAAAAAACAAGAATTGATTGACAGAGTGTTTACCTTAGCAGGAAAAGGGGAAAGCCAAGACTTGTTGACAGAGTTTGACTGTTAGAGGAAAGTACATACCTGCAGGGGCAACCATATTTAACAAGAACCATGCCATAAGTCTCAGTTACTCATTCAAAGTCAGGCACTACATCCAAACACAAGATCAGAAGGCTCATGTGAAAACTTGTTAGAGTCAAACTCTATCAAAAGTCATACCTCCTAGCCAAGACAAAAAGGAAAAAAGCAACTAAACAGGGGTTGAGAGAATAAATGCCCCCATGAAGTGCCGTGATGCTCATGGGGGCATATGTGGCCTCTAGGGGCCCCAGTTTCCAGAAATAATCTATTTTGTCCCTCCCCTCCCAACACTGCCCTCTGCCATTTTTTCCCTCAGATTCAATGCTTTGCTCAGGATTTAGCTCTGGGGAAACCCGACTTTTCAGTAGAGGAAATGGGCTCCCCAATTATCACTTTCCTTGATTCATCACTCTCACCTCAGTTTCCTGAAGAAAATTGCTAGTTGAGGATTTCCTTGACTAGAAAAAGGAAATGGGGCATCAGAGTTGTTGGTTTTTTTAATGGCATTCATTGAACAAATCTGAATCTGGTATGGAACAAGTTTATCTCTACTCAGAAAAGGGGATGCTAGGCATAAAAGCATATAGAAATGCATTATAGAAATGTTAGCAAAATTTGCTGGAAGGCTAATAAGCCTTGTTGGGACATAAACAATTTTTACAATGCTACTAATTAACCATTTTACACTTCATTTTCACTTACCACAGTTCGTTTAAAGAGCAAGAGTAATGTATTTGCTAGTAGCTCCCCTTTCTCCAATGTTGATTTTTCCTTTGGTACTAGGCTGCTGCTACCACCAATGTTGTCATTATAATTGCTTTGAGATATGCTGGAGCTTTTTACCACCCATCACAAAATATAGACGTTCACAAGGTTAGTACTGAAAGATGAAGAAAAAATCATTTAAGAGAGGAAAAGGACAGTCAGCAGCCCTAATCCAAGCCCAGGTACTGTCTACATTCCACATGGGGAGTACCTGCCTCCATCAAGTTAGGAAACAGACAGATCATCCTTCTCCACTCCTCACAGAAATCATCTTGTCACCAGGTGACAACCTACCTGTATAGACTGCCACAAGGCTAGGAGTCAACCAAGGGACCACTTAGGGTGGTCTAGCACATCATTCTAAAACACTAAAAAGTCCTTTCAGTACTGAACCACCATGTGGCCAGGAGCCGTAGAAGTCCATCATCCCCAGATTCCTCATTGATGAATCACATTGTCCTTGGAGTTTCTGGAAGTTTCCAGGGGCACTCTGAGTACATGCTCCCTGGGATGGCTTCTGTATGATCCTTGATACATATGTAAAGTATTGATACTGATACATTTATGCCTCGATACATTTATAAAGTGGATTATGACTATATAGTAAGAGATGAAAAAATAGCACAGGCAGTCGATAAATATACACCTGTTATAAGAAGTATTAATTATATTCCAGGCACTGTGCAAAGGATACAAATACATTGAATGAAATAATCCCTACTCACAAAGAACTCACATTCTAACATATACGCAGATAGCTAAAATGACAAATGATGATAATTCTTTGAAAACAGCTACCAGACAGGCAGGAGTGAGCCAGTGTGGTAAAGCAGAAAGAGCTCTGGATTACAGAGACAGAGAAACTATATTTAAAATTCAAGTCCTGCTGATTACAGCCTATATAACCTTGAGCAAGGTGCTTGGCCCCTCTGACCCTTGGTTTCTTCATCTGTGAAATGAAAGGGGCTAGACGGGGGTCTCTTCTAGCTCTAAATCTGTAGTGTTGTGGTGATGCCATGATTCTATGTGGTGCAGAAGAAGATGCCCTAGGTTTGCAAAACATCTTATTACAAATGTTATCACGTTTACTCCCCATAAAACCCTACAAGATAGGTTTATTAATTATCCCCTTTTTATAGGTGAGGATACTGAGTTTCAGGGGTTAAATGACTTGCCTAGAGTTATACAGTTAGTCTGCATTCAAATTCAAAATCAAATTTTCCTGACTCTAGGATTCTTTCTCTCCATTATGCCATATAGCTGCCTCAATATGGCCTTTAAATGTGTTATCTCATTTGATCCTCAGAATAATTAAAAACTGATTTTAGACATGAGGAAATTAAGGCTAAAAGCAAGTGATTGACTTGCCTAGGGTCACACAGCCAGGAAGTAACTGAGCCGGGATTTGAACTCAGATCTTCCTGGCTAAGAGCTAGTCTAGCACTCTATTACAGTCACCTGTCTAAGGCACAGACAAGAATTACACAGAATGCAAAGACACTGGAGGGATCCCCATTTGTAGCAATAGAAGAAGTCTGGATGAGATCACAGATCAAAGTAATGAATTACATGTAGTTCCACAAACTACCGTGTACAAGTTCCTTTGGATATACTGGAGAGATAAATACCCAAACCAAATTATCCCTGCCCTGAAGGGGTTTACATTCTAGTGTATGAAATCTATCTGCCCTAGCAACCTGTAGGGTTGTTTTGAGGATCAAATGACAGGGTAGATGCAGGGCATTTTTGTAAAGTGCTTCATAGAGACCTTAACACTTATCCCTTCTATGTACTACTTGCTCCTCTCCTAAAGAGCAAAGCCCAAAGCAGCCTTTGCTTCATCTGCAGGAAGCAGAGTGTGGGTGTGGCTCCTTTTTTTTGTTCATACCCAGAAATAAAGAAAACTGAGAGGGTGAATCCCCTCGCTTATGGCATCCTCATCCTTCTTTTATGCCACTAAGAAGCAAGACTGGAACTGTGGGTCCCTCCTCTCCATCACCTGTCCTCCTCCAGGCCAGCCTCCCCATTGGCTCCTCCCCAGCCAGCCATGAGCAGCAAACTGCCTGCATTATTGAAGTCTGCTACTGTCTTTGACCATTCTCAAACTTCTGTTCACCATTTTTTTCCCTGGACCTTAGAATTCCCCTTGTTCTCGTGTTCTCTTGTTTGTCTACCCAGGCTCCAACCTATTTGCTGCCTTGAACTGTGTGTGTGTGTGTGTGCATGTGTGCATGTGTGTCCTAGAAACACAGACTCAGAGTTGGAGGGAGCCTGAGGAAGTCATCAAGTCCAGTTCAAGTACAGAATCTTATCTGTTACATCCTTACTGAGTGGTCCTTCAACCTCCAGTGATGGGGAACTTACTAGCTACCCAGGCAGACTATTCCACTTGAGGATAGTTTTGATTGACATTGAGTTCCTTCCTCTAATTTCCTCCCATCGTTCTTAGGAGACCAATTTCTTTTCCATGAGCAAAATCCTTCCAATCCTTGAAGATCTCAAACGCATCCTCTCCCTGAATTCTTCTTCTGGCTAAATATTCCTGATTCCCACCCTCTCTTGGAAGTGTTCCAATTGATCTATTTATCTGCCTAAAAGGTGCAGCCCCTCCAAGTGAACAGGAGCCTTCAGAAGTGGCCCAACCTGGTGGGAGGTATCCCAAGTGTCTGTTCACTAAATGTTTATTGACTTAAAGTTTATTGACTGACTGACAATGTACATACTTATTTGTATATAGCCTCGCCAACCCCCACCCTACTTCATTAGAATGGGAACTCCTTAAAGGCAAGGACCATGTTTTTGTCTTCTTTGTATCCTCAGGTGTAGTTATATGTGCCTGGCATCTAGTAAGTGCCTAATAAATGCTTGTTGATTAAATGACATTTCAGTTCTAGATCTATGATCCTAATAATAATTTACATTTCTATAAAACTCTAAGATTAACAAAGTCCATTTCTAACAATCACCTTGGGACATAGTAGGATGGATTTTACTGTGCCCACTTTGCACATGAACAGAGGCTCAGGAAAGGGAAGCAACTTATCTAGAGTCACAGGACCACAAGATGAACCCCGGTCTCCTGTTCCTAAGGCTCCACAGTAGGTCTTTTAATCCGCCATGCTCTGATGTTGAAAATCACAGACATTTTACTAGCAACTGGAAGGAGAAGGTCAAAACAACAGCTTCCATCCAGACTGGTCTCTCCATTTCTTTTTTGGTTTTTTCGTATAAACGAGCTGCCTCTTGTACATCATTGGCCTGCTACTGTAATATGCTCCCAATGGGCCTCCCGGGCTGCCTGTCCTAAGGCTGGGGCAAGAAGTTCTAGTTGAAAGTCTCTGGCTCTGTTCCAGAAGGATGCCAGTCCCTCGGCTAGAAAGAGGATTGAAGGATGGGCCCATCCCACCCCCATCCTGAAGGCCTTGTCTTGTCTGCCCAGTAGATAAAGAGTTCTTCCCAGGAAAGGAAAAACCTCAGAGCAAATCTGAAATAAACCAGAGGCAAATGATTAGTACCAAGGTATAGAGCATGGGTGGGGAACCTGCAGCCTGGAGGCCACATGTGGCCCTCTAGGTCCTCAAGTGTGGCCTTTTGACCAAATCCAAGTTTCACAGAACAAATTCCAGTAATAAAGAGACTTGTTCAGTAAAACTTAGACTCAGTCAAAAGGCTACAGCCAGGGACCTAGAAGGCCACAAGTGACTGTGAGGCCACAAATTCCCCATCCCTGGTACAGAGGGATGTGTTAAATATAGTCAGGAAGTCTCACCTCCACATCTCACTGAAGTAGGGGGGGAAAAAAAGCTATATTTTAAATTGTTATTGCATCCTCATGATCTGGCAGCTCATCAGCTCCCGCACTGGAAAACCCCTTCAACAATGCAGATCGCAGCTGATCTTTCATTTAGCCTTGGAGAACTCTCTAGAGGTCACAGAGAGGGTCAGTTTCCTGCCCAGGGTCATAGATATAGGCTAGGCCAGGATCAGAACTTAAACTCAAGTGTTCTTGACTCCAGGGATGGCCCTCTGTGTACTACATCCCACTGCCAAATGACACTTTGAGGCATTAGTGATTCTTACAAGCACCCTACCAGGTTAGCAGAGTAGGGCTCCTCTGCCCATTTTAGAGGTCTGAGCTGAGACTGAGAACAGGCTAAGTCACCTTCTCTGAGCTCACGAAGTGACAAGCTCAGGCCTCCTGGCTTCCAAACTAGCGTTCATTTCATCATATTAGCCTGGTTCTCCTTTAAGCGCATCTTGGTACCAGCCACCAAGACAACAAAAAATAAACACCTTTGAGTCTGTGGGTGTCTCTCCCCCCGCCCGACCTTCTTCACCACAGCCCTTGTGTTAGTGTTTGCTCCAAATATTTAAACTCCAGGCCAGAAGCATCTCTGAGGCCTTGCTTCTCAGTTTCCAGGCAGCTAATTCTCTGTTGATGTTGGCTCTGGAGCCAGATGATTCGCTGGATCATTCAGTAAGAGAAAGACAGCACAACAAAGCAGTGTCTCCCCACTACCCCCTCCCACCACTGGCTTGTTTGCTTTTGTTTTAAACTCACTGATTACCCAGGGATCCTTTGAGACAGGAGTGGAGCAGCTGTGTTTGCAAGCTCAAATTCCCCCTATTAATTAATGAGTCTGTTAATTAATTACTGGCTGGCACATGAGCTGCATAGTTTGCCTGGCCACTGGGACTGCTGTGAAATTGGATGAAAGTTTCCTAATGGGACCTGGAATCCCTGGATAGTTTAGACCAGGGGACAACATCCTGGACCATCCACACCATAGGGGCCAAAGAAACAGGAGGAGGAGCCCCACTCAGAGGAGCTTGTCAAGGGCCAATACCTGTATCACCCCTGGGACTGTATTCATTCCCAAAGAGGCCCTTGACCTCTGTTTCTCCCTATACTGAGTCTGAATCAGCCTCCTTATAACTCATCCCTTGTCCTACTTCTGTTCTCTGGGGTCAAGACAGGGGAACCATTCAAAGTCTCCTGTGTAAAGTCTTCTCTTGTCCGGAATAAACATCCCCACTTCTTTGAGATGTAGGATGACCTGGTTCCAAGTCCCCTTCTTATCCTGTTTCTTCTTGTCTGGAAATTCTCAAATTTATCATCGTCTCTGTTCAAATGTGGCACCCAAAATTCCCTATAACACTCAAGAGATGGTCTTAATGGGGAGAGGTCACCAGGACTGTCAGCACATGCTTTGTTCCACCTAAAACTGTGTTGGCTTTTTCTAGTTTGTTGTGTGTTCAAATTCCTCAGGGGTGGAGAACCTGTGGCTTCAAGGTCACGTGTGGCCCTCTAGGTCTACAAGTGCCTTAACAAAAAGAATTTGAAGTTTGGATTCAGTCAAAGGGCTGCACTTGAGGACTTAGAGGACCACATATGACCTAAAGGCTGAAAGTTCCCAACCCCTGAATTCTCGTTTCCACTGAATGGTTGTCTAGTCACATTTCTCCCATCCTATTCAATTGGTTGGGTGTTTTAAACATATTTTTCTATTGTTTCATTTTAGGATTATAGATTTAGAGCCAGAAGGGACCTTGGAGGTCAAGTCCAGCCTCTTCATTTTATAGATGAGAGACTATAAGCAACTTGTTCCAGACCATACAGATAAGCATTAAAGTCAGAATTTGAACCCAGGTTCTCTACCTCCACAGCCACAGCTCTTTCCACTTTATCATGGCTTCCTCTTATTAGCTTTCAACAGTGATTCTAACCCAGTAAGATCTTTGTGAATCCCAGTTCTATGACCAAATACATTAGTCCTCTCTCCCAGCTTTATGCTAGATGAAAATCTAATAAGGGAAGCATCTATGTCTTCATCCCAGACATGATAAAAATGGCCCTAGGACAAGTCCATGGGACCACAGTCCATTCAAGATCTTCCTTCAGGCTAATCTCAATGCATTCCCTGGACTAGGACATTAGATCAGTTCTGAATGTATCCTTTTCCACTCTATAGCTCACTGTCTTGTCCATAAGGCTAGCAAGAGAACTTTTAATGTGTGCCCTGCTGGAATCTAAGCACAAAGAGTCTGCACCATCTCCCTTGTGGTGTAGATTAATAACCCTCAAGTCTTGGACAGATTTTTTTAGGGGCGGATGGAGGGGATGGGTTAAGGAATCAATCAACAAACAAGTAATAAGTACCTATTTATTAAGCACACCAGGCACTGTGCTAGGCACATGATATCAAGGGAAATAGACAGGAACTGAAGATAAAAGTAAACTTGCATTCTGCTGAGATGAATCAACATATATGTATACTGGGGAAGAAAAAAAGCATCTATTTACATCGTGTTTACTATGTGCAAGGGCAGCTAGGTGGCACAGTGAGTAGAATGCCCAGCCTGGAATCAGGAAGGCTCATCTTCCTGACTTCAAATCTGGCCTCAGACATTTACCAGTTGTGTAACCCCGGGCAAGTCACTTAAGCCTGTTTGCCTCAGTTTCCTTATCTGTAAAATGAGCTGGAGAAGAAAATAGCAAACCACTCTAGTATCTATGCCAAGAAAACTCCAAATGAGGTCACGGAGAGTCAGACACAACTCCAAACAAATGAACGACAGCTTTGTGCCAGGCACTATGCTGAGTGCTTTTAGAAATATTATCTCATTTAACTCTCACAATAACCCTGAGTGACAGGCACTATTATTATTTTCCCCCATCCCCATTTACAGTTTAGAACACTGAGTCAAACAAGTTAAGTGACTTGCCCAGGATCACACAGTGAGTAAATATCTGAGGTCACATTTGAACTCAGGTCTTCCTGAATCCAGGCCTGGCCCTCTATCTGCTACATCCCCCTAGCTGCTTCTATATAGCCATCCTAGATACAGGGTGATTTGGAGCATAAGGAACCAGCAACTAGAGGAAAGAAGAAAAGTTTCATGGAGAAGATTGTGCTTAAAGCAGAAAGGCTTAAAGGAAATTAGTCTGGAGAGGGCAGGTGAGGAGGGTATCTATCCTAACCAGGGCAAAGGCAATAGTAGGAGATGGGCACTATGCAGGAAGAAAGAAGAAGGCTGTGTACTGGATCACTGTGGGTGTGGAAGGGGATAATGTGCAATCAGGAGAGAAGGCAGGTGGGAACAGGATTTATATTCTCTTTGATATTGGAAGAGGTCAGTTCCTATCACAAACGATCTTACCCGTCTGGGATTCTTCTCCAGAACATGAAACAGTTTTCTTTTAGAGGGGAAAATATTTGACTCTGGGTGTACTATAAGGTTCGTTCATTTATTCATTCACTCAAAGACTGGCTCAAGTGGCCTCTGGGTATTCACTGGCTATGTGACTTAGACAGGTCACTTTCTTCACCTGTAAAATAATCCCACGTACCTCACAGGAGTGTTCTGAGGATCAGATGAGAGAACACATAAAGTGCTTTGCAAACATTCAATTTTTTCAATGATAGCTATTATCATCAATATATTATTGTCAGCATTATCGTTATGGGGAAAGAGCACTGAACAAGAAATGTGGGCTTCTTAGACAAACTCTGCAGGGCCTCAGCAAAGCCAATCCTCCTTAAAAAGCCTCAGTTTCCTCATGTGTAAAATGAGGTGGAACCAAACACTCTCTGAGGCCTCTTCCCCTCTGTGACCAACCTCTGCTTCTTTGGTCCCAAAGACGTCTGCTAATCTCATTTTTCTGCCACTAGAGGGCAGGCGCTCCTTGGGTTGAAATCCTACTTTGGCCTCCCCCGCCATGGTGCTCAGTTATGGACATCCAGGATGTGTGGATTATCAGAGCTGCCAAGGACCTTACGAAGAGGGAAAGGGATCTAGCCCAGCTCTTCTCTTAGGATGATTGAGTTTTTAAAGGATTAGTACAGGGAGAAGCCGTGCAGAAGAAAAAGGGCCAGTCTAGCTCAGGAGGATCATGGAATCTTTCATGTAAAGAGAGGAGAGACTTGAGAAGCCATTTGGCCCAACCCCCCTCATTTTACAGGTTAGGAAAATGAAATATGAAGAGGGGAAGTGAGTGGTCTGAGAACACAATAATGCCACCAGTGGTGAGATTTGACCCCCAGTCCAGTCATTATATTTTTCACTCTTTAAGACAACCACTTGCCACCCCACCCAACATACTGACTACAGGACCCAGGACCAGTCACTTGAGTTCTCAATACCCAGGTCACTCTCTTATGACTACAAATCGCAGCACAGTTAAAGATATGTAAGGGTTGTGAGAAGAAATTCCCCATAACAATGAAATCATAGGGCCCAATAATAACTAAATACCAAAGAGAGAAAGCAGCACAACTCAAAAGAATGTGTTTCTAATGGTGAAATTTGGGGCACACAGGTGAGGAGCAGTGCCCCTCAGAAGGTGATGAATTAGTGTCTGTCTCCCTTGCCCACTAGGATAGATTACCACCAACCCCCACCATCCCGCAGCTAATTTGGTCCCTCTGTGCCCCCGATAAAGGTATGGATTGTCCATCACGGACGCCAGTGAGTTTAATTCTCCTTTCTAATATTTCAGGATCTCAACTGTCAGTCTTAAGTGGAAAGCAGGATCCAGCTGGCCTCCAGGGGAGGCCCAGCAGTGCTAAAATTCCAAGTTTCAGGTTTCCTTTGTCCCAGGGCCAAGATAACAGCTTGTTTGAGCATATGCCTTTATCACCTGGTGCCTCTTGTGTTATAGTCTAAAGCCAGCTGAAGGAGCCCTAGTTCCATCTAGACCTTCCTCCAAAGTGGGGACAAACGCTGCCCTTTCTGTTTGACGTTTATTTGTCTTCTTTGGTGACAAACAGCATGGATCCCCCCTTCTGGGAAAGGCAGACTTCTTTGTTGCTCCCCTTTACTGACAGAAAGGCAGGAGGGCAGGAGGGGGATATGGAGGGAGAGAAGGAAGGAGAGAGGGAGGGAATGAAGAAAGGGGGAAGATGAAAGGCTGAGGGGAGGATTGAAGGAGGGAGAGAATAGAGAGGAAAGAGAGATAGAAAGGGAGGGAAGGAAAGAAAAAGGGAGGGAAGGGAAGGAAGGGGAAAAGGAGAGGAAGAAGGATGGTAGAAGTAGGAAAGAATAAAGGGAAGTAGAAAGGGAGGAAAAGGAAAGAAGAAAAGTGGGGGGGGGGAGGAAACGGGAGAGGGAGAGGGGAGGGAGAAGACAAGGACCAAAAATACCCAAGAAGCAGATAAACTAAAACTCCTTTTCAAATGTTTTATTGATGCCTAAAAAAAAATCTCAGTGTCACTTTCCCATGCCTTGTCCCATGCTATAGAACATCTCTGGTAATAAATAAGAACATTTGAGCAAATGTAGTGGCTGGCAATCATGTCTGACAGGATGTCGCCTTCTGTACCCATTGTCCCTCACTTCTCTACTAAGAATAACAGGTTTTTTCATCAATCCTCAATCCCAAAATTCTGAGTACTCATTTTTATTTGTATTTCCACCTGGGCTTCAATCTTTGAAGGAAATGCCAGCTGTTATAAGAACCCGGAGGGGGGACATCAGAAGATTCAGGATCCCAGCCTGACTCTGTCACCAATTAACTTAGTGCAAAGCCACACTTCCACGCCATAAAACAGTGGGAGAAGTGTGCGCTAGGTGATCTCCCAGGTCCATTGGCCGGCTCTACTGTGAAGCGTCTCTACGCCATAGACTACCTTATGGTCTAGCTCTTACGGGGGTTGGCACCTTTTGATGGCCCATCACAGCGCAGATGCCACCTTGAGTTGTCAAAATCTCTACAACCAACCAGTCAAGAGGTATTTATTAAATCTTCGCTATGTGTCAGATACTGTGCCAAGTATCAGGGATACATCCCCCTTAGATTAAAAGTTCTTTGAGGGCAAGCACTGGTTTTTGCCATTTTTTTGTATCCCTGGTGCTTAGCACCTAGCCTATAGTAGGCACTTAATACATGTTGACTGATGTATTAATTGAATGAAGCAGGCAAAGTAGTCCCCATCCTCATGGAGGGAAACAAGATGAATGAATCAGAACTCAGAAGGGATCGTGCTCAGAGCTGAGGAGATCTTAGAAGGCAAGTTCTGAGAGGTCCTACTAATCAATCAATCAGCAAGGATTTAGTAGGTAAATATTATGTGCCCAGCACTGTTCTAGCTGCTTGTGATAAGGATGGGATGTGAACCTGAAATTTCATTGCATATAGAACTCCTAAATGAGGAAATTCACTGGGTGACTTCAATTCTGTATCGATGCCTGAGGACATTGGGAAGGGAGAGGGTGAATAGGAAAGGAGGGCTGGACTAGAAGGTTTCAAAGTTCCTTACTAGCTCTACAACCCCAGACTCCATAACTCCAACGTCAATGTTCTTTTCAGCACAGCCCACTGCTTCCCAAGGAAACAGAAAAAAGAGAAAAAAGGTCAAGGAAACAAACAAGGCAGAAGTGAAGGGAATAGAAAGAGAAATGACGAATTTAAGAACACATAGTCTGGCTAAAATGCCCTAAATTCAGGCAGTGGTTGCATCTCTGTAAGATAAGGACAGTTGATGAGTAAGGTGGTCTTGAGGCAGAGGCCCAAGATGAGGTGTCTTACTGAATCTCACCCTTTTTTAAAGCTGAATTCAATCAAACTGTTCTGATTGCCTAGAGAGAGGGAAAGTCGGTTCTCTAAAAGAATTCCAACAATGACAAAAAAAAGGAAACCATGCTTCCCCCTTTGTCCCTCTTCCGGTGATAAAGGCTTGAGTCAACTTTGCAGACACATTAAAAAGCATTTCATTATGTCATCCACACCCATTTACTCTGATTACTATTCAGTTCATCTATCTAAAGGAACACAGGTGTGGGTCCAAAGACCGGTGCCCCCACCAATGCGTTCCCATGAAAAACTAACTTTTAAAGGGTAATTGGAGTTTTCATGGGCTCAGCCCCTGCTTTGGGATGGAATAATATTAGGGAACATAGTAATCCAATCCAATTAGCACAATTTCAGGCACACAATAAGCAATTAATAAATATTTTTTGATCAATAGTCTGACCAGACAGTGTCCACATTGTCCACAGGATTAAATACAACATCCTTAGCCTGGCATTCAAGGCCCTTTACAATCCATTCCCCAGCCTATCTTTTCAGTCTCATTTCACAATATTCAGGTTTACATCCTTTCTGTTTCAGTCAGGCAGAACTATTCACTGTTCCTCAGCTTTGTCCTGCCCTTTCCTGACTCTTAGACTTCACTCACACCATCCCCCGTGTCTCCATCCCCTGTTAGAATTCAGCTCAGTTCTCCTTCTTACTCCATTTTATATCCCTGGTGCATTTCTGGAATCAACACAGCAGTGTAGATAGACGGATAATAAGCTGTGCTTTCTATTTGGGCAACCAGGAAGCTACAGCAATGATTCAACCTGAGACCTCAGTTCAGATCAACAAAGTATTGAGGATGGTTTTCTTATTCTTTTAAGAAAAAAACTAGTGGGAATAGAGCCAAGAGTATCTTCCCATAGTCATGGAACAGACATTGGAGTCATTCCTCTGGCCCCACACTGAACGGAGCTGAAATCCATTGAAGGTCCCTTTGCCAGAAGGGGAGACAATAAAGCTTGGCTCAGTGACCAGACCCCGCTGCAGGTCGAGCTCTTTTCTGCTTGCTCTGGCTTTCAAGGAGAAAGAGAGAAGCTGGTCAGCACCATCCTTTATGCTATCCCTTTGCAGATTTATTATGGCTCCCTCCTTCAATTTTCTCTTCTGAAAAGCTCCTTTCACTTTCAACTTTTCTTCTTAGAAGTGAATGTCTGGGCCTCCAACAATTTTTAGTTGTTGTGTTCTAAGTAGCCCTCAAGTTCTATAGCAGAACTCAACAAAGTACCCTAATAAAACCCTGATACAAAAACTGAGCTTATAAAAAATTTAGCCGTTGACCACCATTTTGTAAATCTTATGTTTACAAAATGATCCCAGGAAAGCTAGGTGGCATAGTGGATAGAGCCCCAGCCCTGGCATCAGGAAGACCTGAATTCAAATTCAGCCTCAGACACTTACTAACTCTGTGACCTTAGGACAGTCACTTAACTCCAATTACCTCCAAAAAGAAAACAAAATTATCCCAAGTATCTCTGGAATTATTAAAGTTATTCTTCTGTGGTACAGAACATAAAATAATTGGCTAGCTTGTGCTAATATACAATAATTACTTTGAAAAATACCTCCTTTAGGCTTCCTAGGCTATTTTAAAACACTTAGATCTCTGTTTTCTGAAATCCTATGACTTATAGTCATATCACACACGGCAGTACTTGTCTTCTGTTTCATATATGTTTATGTAATCATCAAATTGGGTTGTCATAGAGGGACCTAGGTGGTAGAGTGAGTGAAGACCAGAGTCACTCACTGCATCCTGGCCCATCATCACTCATCTTGAACTTTGTCTTGCCACTGGACTCTGATGACTCTGGAGGAAAGAATGAGTCTGATGACTGCAGCTCTGCCTCACTCAAACTCAATTCACATGCAAGTCAAGACATCACCCATGAAGTCATTGGTCCTCTGAAAACAAAGGATGAACACCAAGAACAAGGACTTGGAGTCAGGTCTGGGTTTGTATCCATTTACTAGTTGTGTGACTCTGGGCAACTCATTTGACTGCTCTCACTCTCTCTAAATTTATTTGTCCTTTTCAATGACACAACGTATTTTGTTCCGACCATTTCCCATCGAAATCTTTCTGAGTATGTTGTCCCCCATGCTACTGTCTTAAATAGGTTATACTCAACATATTGAATTATTTATTTTTATCAATTATGAAGCATTCACTTATATTAAATCTTAATTTTTTTATTATTTATTGCTATTTTTTTTTCATTGTTTTAGGCAGCTGGGTGGATCACTGGATAGAGTACTGAGCACAGAATCAGGAAGACACGGTCTCAGGTGCTCAAGCTATTGGCCCTGAATAAGTCTGCCTGTTTTCTTAACTATAAGAAGAGAATAAAACCTTCCAATAGTGCTGTGAGAATCACATGAGGTAATAGTTGTAAAGCTTTTAGCACAAAGTCTGACACAAAGTAGGCACTAACTACTGTCATTGTTGTGTTTAGCGATAATACAGTGATGCCCTAGGGCACTACTGAGATATGTGAAACTATCTGCTTTTATATTACGTAAACCCCTTCCCCTCCCAAATGCTACACCTTTTGAGTTCTGTCTGCTAAAGGACAAAAATAAACTAACCCTGCCTATGTGATCTAGATATCACTCCCTTAACACAAAACCACATCCTCATCACATGCCTGAGCCATGCCTGCCCTTCTCCCCACCTTCCACTTCTCACTCAGGGAGTAGGAATGAAATCAACATTGCCATTGCTGCTGGGAAGGGAATGGGGATCTACTGGGAGCCCCATAGCAGCTCAGCTGAAGTATTCTTCCCTAGGCACCCCTTCCTGCTCCTTCATAGTCATCCACAGCATTACAGAAATGCAAAGTGTGAGAATTAGGAGAAATCTCAGCAGCTGTGGAGTCATACCCATCCACAGAAAGAATTAGATCATACTTGAGCAATGGTCATAGCCTTTGCTTGAAGATGTAAAAGGAGGGAGAGCCTCAGCACCTTTGGAAGCAGCCTTCTACACCTCTGGACAGCTCCAGTTAGTAGGAAGGCTTTCCCGTCAATGAGCCTAAATTAGCACCTCTGCCACATCTGCCCATTGTTCCTGGTTCTGCTCTCTAGGAGCAAAGAAAACAAAGCTAAACATTCCTCTAGGAGAGAGCCATTCGGATACTTGAATTCAGCTATCATATCTCTCCCAAGTCTTCTTCGAGCTAAACTTGCCTCATTTCTAGTTTTGCCCTTACTCGACGCTATCCAGTTTATTAATTTCCTTTTTAAATTGTGGGGTCCAGAACTGAATGCATTCCTTCAGATGAAGGTTGGCAAGGGTAAAGTTCAGTGGGAATATTAACCACTAGCCTAGGAGCCATGTTCTGCCCAGTGAAGCCCAGCATCTTTTGGGGGGCTGCCACGTCATGAAGCTAATGCACTGATAAGCTTGCAGTCCACTAACACTCTCAGATTATTTTTCTCAAGAACTGCTGTCTTCTCTCCCTCTCCTGCTCTTTTTCTTTCAGTCTCTGTCTCTGTCTCCCCCCTCATCTCTCATTTCCTCTCATAAGTCTGTCTACTTCTCCCCTTCTTCTCTCTCTCCCCCTTCTTTCTCTCTCTTCTCTCTCTCTCCCTTTTTTCTCTCCCTCCCTCTGTCTCTGTCCCCTTCTTTCTCTCCCTCTTTCTCCACCTCACTCATTTTATATGAAGTTAATTTTTCTGTTCCCAAGCATAGGATTTTCATTTATTCCTATTAAATTTTATTTTCTTATATTCAGTCAAATGCTCTAAGTGGTCAGGATATTTTTGGATCCTGACTTTGTCATCTCAACTTTGTGTCATCTGCAAATTCACCAGCTATGCCGTTATCCAAGTCTTTAACAAAAATGTCAAACAGTATCCAACTAAGGTGTTCCACTAGATATTTAACAACCAGTTCTCCAAAAACGTATCACAGACTTTTAAGTTTAAAAGTTTTAGCAATCCTTAATATTGTTTTCTCCATCACATCTAGTCAATCAGCAAAACAATAAATCAAGTCCTGATTTGTGGCGTTTACCAACAGCCAAGGTGCAAATGCTCACACCGAAGGTTTAACAATTATCTCTCTCAAGCTAGTAGGAGCCAGCTCTGGTATATCCTGGGACTCCAAGCCCTCTTGGGTTCCAATCACTAATTGTCCTCTCTTTCTTTTGTTTGTGCCCTCTGAGACCCCTGCCAATCATTAAAATGTTATGCTTCACATTAGACCTGTGCCTTTCCCCTAGAAATTTACTTTGCACACACTTTGTATGTACATAATTTTCAACGCACACACTGTTTCCCACCTATTAAAAGATAAGCTCTTTGAGGAGAAGGACTGACTCATTGTCTTTGTGTGTCCATTCTCTAGAGGTGACTGGCACTCAAGCAGGTGTTTAATAAGTGGTTTTTGGATAGAACTGACCATTGCACATGGCAGGACATAGATTTGGATCTAGAAGAGATGTTAGTGGTCCTCCAGTCCAATCTTCTCATTTTACAGATGAGAAACTGAGAAAAAAAGCAATTTGTTGGCAGTCACACAACTAATAAGTGTCTGATGTAGGGTCTGAACCTCTATATTCCTGAGTTCAAATCCGTCATTTTATTTGCTATGCCATGCTTCATCTCAGCTACTTAATAAATGTTTGTTGAATGAAAAATTGTTTATTGGATGATAAATAAATGAATAATACACAATTTTTTCAGGCCTGAAAATAATAAGAGTGGCCTTTCTCCCTTTTCCTACTTCTCCTAAGCAAATCTAAAGTCACATTTGCTGACTGCTTGTGGAAAGAAATCCCTGCTCTCAAAGTGGCCCCATTCAAAGGCAGTCTAAACCAGTGATAGAGCTTGAAGGAAACTCAGGGGGTCATTTCATGCAACCCCCTGCCTTTAACTGGCCCCTTCCCTCCAACGCACATAGACTCAAGATTTTCATTAAAGCCAAAGTGGGTCTGTTTTCCACACTCTGCTCTCCTCATCTGAATGCTGTTATTTTTAAGCCCATTCATCAAAGAAGCTAAAAATCTCTAAAATACACATGGGGGTGGGAGGAAGATAAACAGAAAACAGTATGAGACTTTCTAGGACATTTTAGTTCCCAATGAGTTTTCTGGTTTCCTTTCAGGGGGTCATGGAACAGCTACAGGGATTCACTCTTAACCAAATAGTCACCCCCATGGCTTAAGATAAAACTCCTGACCCATGAGCATGAAGATGTTATCAGCATTGAAGGCTAATGGCTCCACAGACAGCTGGTTCTTTTTAGAGGGACCAGTTGATGGGGAGAAAGAACTAGCTCAGCTTCTGAACATAAACAGGAATTAGGAAGGTAGGAAAAGGACAAATAAACAACCTGAGGAGAGACATTTCCCAAACAGTCAGACCACTGTAAAAGAGGCAACCAGGGAGACGTCTGAAGTAAATGGATCTTTATGCAATGGCCTCCTAACTGGATAACCACCATCCAGTCTGTCCCCCTCACAGCTGTCAAAGTCGTCTTACTGACGCATGACCGAATGTGTCACTCCCCCTTCAGAGGCTTCTTATTTCTTTCATGAGACAAACTCTTAATCTCTTCTGTATCATAGACCCCACTGATTCATACTTTTAAGTTTAACAGTTTTAACAATCTTTATTATTAACATTTTCTCCATCACTTTTTAAAGTCTAGACAACCAACAAAAGGAAAGAAGATGGACCTCCTCAGACTAATGGCACTTAATGTATTTTTTAAAAATACATGGGACTACAAAGGAAGCCGATTTTATAGTTCAATATGAACTTCTCTTCTTGTCTTTTCGAAGCCTCACAGTTTTGCTTTAGCCAATCATTCTTGTGTTGTATAGTGTTCCCCATCATACACTCTACATTCCACCTAAGCCATTCCCAAACTGGACATTCCTCCAGACTCATGCCTTTGCGTAAGCTGCCACCCATTTCTGTAAATCATTTCCTTCTTATCCTAATTTCCTTTAAAGATGAGGAAAGTGGGTTTCAGAATAGGAAAATGGTTTCTCCAGAATCAAACAAGTTGTCAATCCTGAGACAGAATTTGACTTCTTTGAGGACAGACTTCTTTTTATAGACATTTAATAAATGTCTGTTAATTGATTAATCTCATGTTATAGATGAGGAAACCAAGGGTTAAGAACAGTTAAGTGGCTTGTCCAAGATTACACACCTAGTAAGTGACAGAGTTGTAATAAAAAACCACTTTATAAATGAAGAAACTGTGAAATTGTATCCCCAGGTTTTAACATAGTGCCTAGCATACAGTAGGCACTCAATATATGCTTGTTGATTGATTACCTTAGGGACATTAGTACAATCTGACCTGGGCACTAAATTGCTGGTTATAGTTCTTCTAGTGGGGAATGTTGTGTGTTAAGAGGAGTAGGGGGATGGACATTTGACCAGGAAATCATATTGGCAGATCACAGGGAGCCCTCTTGTCCCACCCATAGTCTCTAATCTTTTATACAAGAAGATAGTGGGGTGGAAGGATTAAGTGAGAGTTTTTGGAGACAAGGGGGAGATAAGGATATATGGATAGTAAGGAAACAGCCAGTAGACAGGGACATATTGAAAATGAATGAGAGAGGGAAGATAACAGGAGACAATCTACTAGGAGTTATGGGATGGGATGGAATCACCTGTGCAGGTAGAGAGGTTTGCCTTGAGAAAGGCTGCCTCATCATTTGAGACAAGGGTAAAGGAGGAAGGGTAACAGAAGGCCTCTTCTGTTATGTGATATGAGATGAGGAGGAAGAGAGAAGAGGGTTCACTGAAAATAACCTACATTTTTTCTGGAAAATATAAAGCCAAGTTCTCAACTGAGAGAAGAAGGGTAGAGGGAGTCATGAGAGGTTTGAAGAGGGACAAAAAGATTTGGAAGAGGCCCTGTGGAATAAGAATAGTGTGTGTTTGTCCTTCGTTGCCTGAGGAAGACCATGCCATCAGAGAAATGATGACATGACTTGCACTTGACTTTGTTTTGAGTGAGGGAGGGCTGTGCAGGTCACCAACCTCACTTCTCCTCCAGAGCCATCTGAATTCAGTGACCAGATATTCATCGGGATGAGTGGAGATGACCCAAGATGAGGCAACTGGGGTTAAGTGACTTGCCCAAGGTCACACAGCTAAGTGAGTGTCAAGTGTCTGAGATGAGATTTGAACTCAGGTCCTCCTGACTCCTGCACTGGTGCTCTACCCCCTGCTCCACCTAGCTGCCCCATAAGGATAGTGAATTAATTAGGGAAACATAAAGAGATTGCTTTGCTGCAATGAGGGCCTAGTTAAGGCTGTGACATAAATTGTAGTGAATACAATCAGTATGGTTTTATGATTTTCTCCACCTTTATTCAGAAGCACAGATATAAGAGCAAAGGCAGAAGACAGTGGTAGTGATTAAAGGCTAAGGACAGAGAGGGCACAATCACCAATATAAGGGGGCAAAGAGTTCAAAAGAAAGACAGGGCAGAGATGAACTGATTAGCCAAGGGGTCAAGATAGGGAAAAGAAGACTGGCTAGTGCCAGGAGAGAACGGAGGGGTCAACACAGGGGTTGGGAATCTTCAACCTTGAGACCATATGTGCCCTTCTAGATCCTTGGGTGCAGGCTTTTCATTGAGTCCAATTTTTACCAAACAAATCCTTTTATTAAGATTTGTTTCTTGAGGTTTGGATTCAATCAAAGGATTGCACTTGAGGACTTAGAAGGCCACATGAGACCTTGAGGCTGCAGGTTTCCCACCCCTGGGTCAAGTGATTAGATACCACAATGTGGATGAAGAGCAAAGTTTGGTACTGGAAGGCAGAGGGAGAGGTAGAACACCAATAGCTTGTGTTCCGTCAAGGGAATTTTAGAACTCATTAACATAAAGGTGGTATATATGTGAGTGATGGGCAAGATCAAGCGTCTGACCGTCTTGGTGTGTGGCTGAGGTGGGGTGGAGTAGTATGTCATGGGAAATGAGTAGGTTGGAGAGGTCTCATCATCATCACCGCCATTTTTATTGCTATTGTCATCATTATCTTAATTGTCTAGTTCTCATCTTCTTGGATGGATTTCATATAGAAACAAGTCAGTGTTCTGTCTTTTATTTTTAGTATGCTGTGGCTGACTGCACAAGGAAATCACGTAACTGCTTTTGATAGCTGAATAAAAAAATTAGGAGGAGATCGGCTCAAGAATTCTTGGTGTGTCTCCAAATAGGACGCCAGGTTTATACGCACTGCTGTCTGTTCCCACACAATTTTGATCTCCTCCATTATTTCTCTATTTTTAGAAAGTTTTTTTCCCCATATCAAACCAACAAGCATTTATTAAGTACCAATTGTGCATCAGGCATTATGTATGTATCTTGGAAATTTTTGAGTTCTCAGGATGGCAACATTTATTCCAAATACTGTTTTTGTTTATTTATCATTTTTGTATCTAGTTGACTCTGGGAAATAGTTCAGTCTTTGATCACGTTCTACAATTCATTGATTAAGTTCTCTAAGATATATTAAAATCTCTATTTGTAGTACAGGGATTCTTTATCTTTTAGTCTGTGAAACTGAGCCTCTGGTGTTTATAATGCCAACACAAGCTTTGCTTGCTCAGTATACAGTAGGTGCAAAATTTTTGCAGCCTGAAGTGATATTACATGATTTTTACCAATCACTAGACATTTTTTAGCATCTACTACATGCCAGGCACAGTGCTGAGCACTGAGATGTAAAAAGAGGCAAAGGCTAGTCCCTGACCTCAAGGAACTTGCAATCTATTGGGGAAACAACATGCAAACAAATACATGTAAAGTAAAGATTATATGTGGGATAAACATATGTATGTATATGTATAAAATATGTAAAAAAGTTGTATATGGGACAAATAGCAATAATTAATAGAGGGAAGGCACTAAAATTGAGAGCAATTGGGAAGGCTTCCTGTAAAAAATGAGGTTTTAAGTGAGACTTAAAGGAGCCCAGGGAAGTCAGCAAGTAGAGTAGAAGAGGAAAAGCATTCCAGGAATGGGGACAGCCATAAAAAATGCCTGGAGCCAAGATAGGGAGAGTCTTATTGGAATAAGTAGGAGGGCAGTAGCACTGGATCAAAGGTGGTGGGGAATAAAGACTAAGACAAGAAAAGTAGGCGGGTCCTAGATGATAAAGGGCCTTGAATGCCAAGCGGAGCACCTGAATGTTCTACACTGATCACTACGTCTGGGGTCTTTAAGATAACACTTTCACTTTGATAGACTTGGTTCTTCTCATCAATGCAATGATCTAAGACAATTCCAAAAGACTTAGGATGGAAAAATACTATCCACATCCAGAGGAAGAACCATGGAGTCTGAACGCAGAACAAAGCAGACTATTTTCTCCTTTTTCTTTCTCATGGTTTTTCCCTTTTGGTCTGATTCTTCTTTCACAACATGACTCATGTGGAAATATGTTTAATATGATTGTACACATAAGGCCAATATCAGATTGCTTGCCATTTTAGGGAGAGAGGAGAGGAGGGAGGGAGAGAAAATTTAGAACTCATAATCTCATAGAAATGAATATGAAAAACTAAAAATAATTTTTAAAAAAAGATAACATTGCTCCGATTTCTAACATTGGCAGTGGCAATAACACGGTTCTCAACTGCCATCATAAACCCCTCTAGGTGCATACAAAAATTTGCATAACTCAGTCATTTGTTCATTTTTCGTATTGTTGTCGCCAGAGCTAAGTCTACCCAGCTACCTATGTAATATGATAAGGGGAGCTCAGGGCAAGTGCCCATGCTCCCAAAATAGCTGCTTCTCAAAGCCTGAAAATCCTTTGACAAGGAACAAAGGCTCCCATTTCAGTTAGAGATGAGGTTTACAAGACAGCCAGGAAAAGGTGAAGCAGTACTCTGTAACTCACTTGAATATGTTAATGGATAGATGATCTCATTGATCAAATGAGATAATGTAGGTAGGAAAAGCACTTTGCAACTCATAAAATGCTATATAAATGTCAGTTATTATCATCACCATTATTATCATTATTGATGTGGGCACTCCCTCCAACAAGGCAGGTCACAACCCATACATGTCTTCCCAACTCATGTGATTCTTGTCCAGGTCCTCCATACTTCCTCCATTTTGGATCTACTCGATGCATTAGATAGAGGCTTTCTTCCCAGCCTCCTACATATAGCATTCTGGCTATCCATTGGCCTTCACGTGGGCTCAGATATGAGCAGCCGACCTCTATTTTCTCATCAGACATCTCCAGAACGATATCTTTTCTGTACTTTTTACATTCAAAAGACATGAGTACTATGATACAACCTATTTATGTCCACTGTTGTTGTGCCTCTACATTTCCTTTTGGGTAACTCATAATTTTGATTTGTTAGAGACCATATTACTCTATTCTCCACAGCTACATAGCAATACTGGAAGAATGTTGGCATTCATCATATAGGTTTTGTATAAATGAAAGCTTGACATGAGAGAAAATGTAGTATAATTTCCCAAATGCAACCCAGTATACTCTGTCTTCTATTCAGTTCTAGACCCAATTCATTCCTCTTCTTAAGGATCTGTCTCAAATATAGTTGGTAACTCGCTCTGTGGACTGCCCATCCAACTGCTTATCAAAATCTGAATAGATGCTCTTCATACACTGAGCTTTTCTTATATAGATCATGAGGCTGATCTATTTGGAGCGGCCACAGATCTAATTGAAGAAATACTGAGTACTCTAGGCATTGTCAGACTAAAGTATAAATGATTAATACTGGAGCCTTTCCTGAGAGCATCCTAAGGCTAAGGTGGGACCAAAATGCACCATCAACAAACATTTATTAAGCATTTACTGTATGCCAGGTAAGTACCCAAAGGGAATTGAAACAAAGGGACAGTGGGAAAGAAGAAAGGGAATAGATATAGAGGGGGAGAACAAAGAGAAATTAGGCCTACATCATATTTCTTCTGAGGAGAGACTAGCCCTGTCAGCAACACAGGACAAACCATCACCCTCCTGTTTGAAAGACATGGGGAACCTCCCTTGCGGTAGTTTCCAGTTATTCTCTGCCTCTCCCTATCTGATGATCTTTCACAAAGCCCAATGGTCTTGGTTGATGAGTAGATGACCATGATCCTCAGAGGGTCCCTTCAGTGTTAGGAGCCAATTCCTGAATGAAGTGGAGAAGGAATATCACTCTTCCAGAAATCTGGGTGAGAATATAACAGGTCCTCATCAATTCTTCCTCTGTTGGTTTTCCTTGACTGATATTTGACATAAATATCAACATTGAAGCCTGCCTTCTCTAGAAGCAGAGAAATACAGAAGCATAGCCTCTAAAAATGGGAGGATCCTAGTCATCCAATCAGTCTGACAACAAGCATTTATTAAGTGCCTCCCATGTATCAGGAGGTCGGTCAGCTAAGTGATACAGATACAAAAAAAAAAAAACCGAAAGGCAGGCCTCGCCTTCTAAGAGCTTACAACATAATGGGGTGAACAACATGCAAACAAATATGTATGAAACAAGCTATGTGTAGGATAAACTGGAAATAATTAACAAAGGGAAGTCACTGGAGTTAAGAAGAGCTGGGGAAGTTTTCTCATAGAAGGTGGAATTTGTTGGACCTTAAACGAAGCCAAGGATGTTCATCATCTGAACTAGGGTGGTAGTAATGGCAAAGGAAAAAAGAAAGATGCTAGAGATGTTACAAAAGTAAAAATTAACAGGACTGGACAACAGATTGGATATGGGAGAAGAGAGAGACAGACAGACAGAGACAGAGTCAGAGACAGAGACAGAGATAGACACAGAGACACAGGGAGACACAGAAAGACACAGAGAGTTCAGTTTTGGTCAAGTTGAGTTTGACACCTATGGAAATCCAGTTTAAAATGTCCAATAAGCAGCTGGAAATGTGAGACTGGGCATCGATAGAGAAGTAAAGACTGAATAAGATTTAAGCATCTCATTAGCACAGAGATAATAATTGAGTCCATGGGAGTTAATGAGATGACCAAGTAAGGTATCATAATTAGAAGAGAAGAGGGCTGATAGAGTAGGATCATTTTACAGATCAGGAAACTGAGGCCCAGAGAGGGGGACCTGACTTGTTCTTTCAATTACAGATGTAAAGCTAGAAGGCAACTAAGGAGGTCATACAATCCAGCTCCCTCACTTTAAAAGAAACTGAAGCTAGAGAAGTTAGATAATCTGCCCAAGGTCACACACATAGTAAGAGTCAAAAGCAGAACTTTCATCAAGTCCCTCTGATTCCAGAATCAGTGACCCAAGGTCACACAGGAAGTACATAGTAGAACCAGGAATCAAACCCAGGTCCAGCTCCTATCTCTCCAGCCACGACATCCTCAACAACTTAAATACATCTAGCATCAAGGAACTCACTACCTCCTGTGGCAACCTGCTCCATTTTAGGACAATTCCAATTGCTGAAGAGTTCTTCCTTACATTAGTTTCCTGCACGTTCCACTCAAGATGCCAAGTTTGGCTCTGAGGACAAGTAGAAAACATGGCGGCCTTTTTATGACTTGAAGACATCTCTCAAGTCCTGGTTCTTCTCATCACCAAGCTAAATATCCTCCATTCATTCCCCTGATCTTCCTCTCAAAGAATCTCCATGACTCTCATCATCACAGATGCCCTTTGGAAGAGCTCCAGCTAATGTCATCGTCCCCCTCTTGAGTACTGAATGAAAAAATGCAGGAATCAGTTATTCTTGTGATAAAGGGAAGCCTTTATTAAGTATTTACTATGTGCCAGGCACTGAGTTAAGTACTGAGTATATAAAGAAAGGCACCAACAAAAAGGTATTCCACCTTCAAGAAGCTCCTATCCTAAGGCAGGAGACAAAGTGCAAATAACCAGGCGCAAGATATAGACAGAGTTGATGAAAGGTAATCTGAGAAGAAGGCCTTCACTGCTAGAAGACCAGGGAAGACCACCTGACAAAGGTGAAAGGACACGGAGGTGAGGGGGCAGAACATTCCAGGCATGAGGAGCAGGGTCCAGAGACCATAGATATTTGTCATGTTGGATGGAGGAATTACAGCCACCTTGTTGAATTGGAGAGCACAATGAAGACTGGAAAAGTCGCTATTTGTATCCCCAGTACTAAACCCAGGGCCTAGCTCATAGTCAGCATTCAACAAATACTTTTTCAAGGTAGAAAAGTAGTTGAACAAGGATGAGACTTCTTGAAATGGATTCGCCCACTCACCTCTCTCATTTCCCCATTTTCTCCCCTTTTTCTCCTTTCTTATCAAGAAAGTTTGTGGCATTTCCATATTCCTATAGATTTCCCTGACACGTAATAAGTCCTTAATAGAATTATGGGGAGACTGGGGAGAGAGAAGACAGAGAGAACCATTCTGATTCAGCCCCATTTACCTTCTCTAAACCGTTCTCTCTAATGAACACATTTTCAGTGATTTTTTTAAAAAACATCCATGAGAAGGCAGGCCAAAGAGAGACAGGCTGGGGCAGGTCTGGAAATCATAGGCCAGAATAATTTTTGTACGTTGGAAAGTGTTGCATAAATAGGGGTTATTATCATTACTGCTATTTTATTTATTGCCTTTTTGTACAGAGAACTAGAATCCGGGCACCCCAGACATTACTCAGCAGAGAACAAATACCGTCACCCAGGGGAAACAGTCAGCAGTCATCCAATAAACATCTATTAAACACCTACCATCTGCAGCATACTTGCTAGGTGCTAAGGCAAATGAAACGATCATGCTTCTGTGAATCCAAGAGTTCATTCGTATGGGAATTTCTTAAGATGAGAGATCCAGGGCTAGAAAGGACCTTAAAGGTCATCCAGAGATTCTGCCGTGGACCGGACCTCAATGGTCATATCAATCCCTAACCTCTATGAAAAAGTTCATGGAGCTTTGACTTAAAGATTCTATGGAAGGGGAAGGAACACCTTCCCAAGACAGTCACTTTTTGATAACTAATTAGGAAGTATTTTCTAACATCAAAAACTCTACTTTGCCTCTTTGTCACCCACTCCAGTTATGCCCTCTGGAGTCAAATCTAACCCCTCTTTTTAAGACAACCCAACTTCAAATATTGTCTTCTGCAAATACTCCAGACTGCAGACTCTCCCCTCTCCAATTCCTCTACATGCCTCCAAAGAGATATTCCTGAAGCAAAGAGGTGGCTGTATAATTCCCCTGCTCAAAAGGTGTCAGGGCTTCTGGAGTTTAGAATAAAATTCAAACTTCTTTGCTTGGCCTTCAAAGTCTTTCACTTTCTAGCTTCAGACCATCTTTCCTGTCTGACTGCATATTCATCTCCCTCACAGGGTTTGTGGTACAGTCGAAATGGCTCATCTGTGTCACTATCGAGTCTCCTAGCTCTGTGCCTTTGTCCACAATACTCTCCTTCTTGCCTCTGGAGATACCCAATTCCTTTCAGTGCTCACTGAGTTCAAGTACTATTTCTTTCAAAATGTCTTTCCCAAGTCTTCCAGTTTTTATTGCTACCCTCAATCAATACGTATATATAACTGTTGTGGTTCAGTGGCTTCAGTCATGTTTGACTCTTAGTAACCCCATTTTGGGGTTTTCTGGCAAAGATAGTGGATTGGTTTGCCATTTTCTTCTCCAACTCATTTTACGGATGAGTAACTGAGGCAAACAGGGTAAATTGAATTGCCCATGGTCACACAGATAGGAAGCCTCTAAGGCCGGATTTGAACTCATGAAGACAAATCTTCTGGAGTCCAAGACCAGTGCTCTGTGCACAATGCACCACCTAGCTGTCCTTTGTGTGTGGATGTATCAACACACATATGAATATATGTGTATATCAATAAATCAATTAATAAGCATTTATTAAGCACCTACTATGTGCCAAACACTGTGCTAAGATACATATTCTAAAGCAAGAATTGTAATGTTTTAGTATTTGTATCACCAATGCCTAGTACATACACAGGAGATGTTTTTAAAACGTTTACTGATTGATTGAAGAAAGCTTTGTTGCCCTCTGTGAGTTATCTTCTTAAAACTAACTAATCCTAATTCGCTTAACTTCCTATTCCTAATTTTTCTCTTTCATCATGAATTCCAGTTCCTCAGTACTGGCAGCGAGGGGGTACATTGAAGAAAGCAGTGGACCTGGGATCAAGATAGACCTGAATTCAGATCTCGCCTCAGATACTTCCTAGCTTGTGTGACCCTAAGCAAGTCACTTAATTTCTGTCTGCCTCTATTTCTTCACTTATAAATTGAGGATAATAATAGCACCTAGAAGTACTGATAAATGTTTAACAACCATCTCTTGGGGTGGGGGGGAACAACATGAGGAGGGAAATGTATACCTCACATAACTTTTAAGTTTCATCTGCATTAAAATTTTCTCCAGTACTTTCTTAAGTCTAGACAATCCACAAAACAATAAATCAAACCCTGATTTGTAGCATTTGCTGATTTCCAAAGTAATGGAAATCCCTTGGATTTCTAACAAACACACTGACAATTTAACACTTGGTTCTCTAGAGTCAGAAGGGGCTGACTCCAGCACACTCCTGAATAACACCTACCTCCCAGTGTTGTTGTGAAAATAAAATGTTATAATAACATAAAGCTCTTTCCAAACTCCAGAGTGCTCTAGGAATGCTACCTATTATTACTTTCTCAGGCCATTGTCAGGTCTCTGACTCACCTTTCCTCTGCCCAATCTTGGCCCTGTAGTTAATCAATTCAACTTCATGGCGTCTTCTATTTTAGAATCCCTCAACCCCTTACCCTCTCATTTCTTAGTCCTAGACAAACCCCAGACTTGGATTACTCCTATCATATCCTTCCTTTCTTCTGTTTTCTTGTACTGCGGAACAGCAATGAAGGAAGTCAGGCAACCCTGCTGACGAGGTCAATTTGATTCTATCCAACTTGAACCAGGTCCTCACCGACACAAAGCAACCCATTTTATTCTTCTCTGATTAATTCCCTAGCTGTCTTCCCAAAGGAGCTATTCCAAATATTATCTTTGTCATCTCAAGCCTCTTACCTCGTCCCTATCTGGGGTGTACCAGTCAATGTTTAACAACTAGCTTTCCACACACAAAATAAAAGCACAACAGGACACACTTTTAACTTTAATCTGCATTTTCTGAAGTCTGAACAACCAACAAAACGATGTCAAGCCCCGATTTGTACTTTGCTGATTCCTGGAGTGTAAACAGTCATGCTGATAACTTAATATTCATCTCTCTGTAGCCAATTAGAGGTGGTTCCAGAACATTCCTCCCTGCCTCTACCTCCCTCCCCCCACACCCCTCCTCTGCTGAGGAC
This sequence comes from Notamacropus eugenii, assembly GCF_028372415.1. NCBI lineage: Eukaryota > Metazoa > Chordata > Mammalia > Diprotodontia > Macropodidae > Notamacropus > Notamacropus eugenii. The sequence continues at coordinate 24,280,825 of NC_092877.1, read as the reverse complement.
TTCACCTCTTATTTCACTGAGGAAAGCCAGACTATTCACTGTAATCTCCCTCTTCTCCCCTTCTCTTCCTCTCATTTTAGAGAGAGGAAAATTGAGGCTCAGGAAATCTAATTAACTGCTTGTGTTCCCACCGGGATCTGAACACAAATCAGTCCTTTCTCCTTGAAGTCCACACTAAACAATGGGAATTGGGTCTAATTGGAAGAAACTTTTATTCCAAACACTTGGGTTTGTTTAAACACAACAGCTACACTGAACTTTCTTTGCCAGAGATGGGCCCAGTCCCACCTTTGGAGAACTGTGTGCCGTATTAAGAGGAGCTAGAAACCCTGCCCAAATAAACATAATGTAAATTAGAGTATGAAAAGTACATAAGAGGAGTTTAAACTGCAAAGACATCAGATCCACCCATCCAACACCATCTGCTCACAAACCATGTGACTGTGGGCAGCTGACCAGTAATTTAACTATGGCATTCCTATGAAGGAGTAGCTAGAATTGGATCCTTGTCTCACACACTAGTTATGGAACCCTGAGCACTGAAGCTCTCTCACCCTTGGTTTCCTCATCTAGAAAATGAGGGAAATAATGTTTACTTTACCTACTTTACTTAAAGTTTCTACGAGGAAAGAACTTTGTAAACCTTTTGTTGTTCAGTCATTTCAGTCATGCCCCACTCTTTGTGTGGTTTTCTTGGCAAAACTAGCGGAAGGGTTCGCCATTTCCTTCTCCAGCTCATTTTACAGATGAGGAAACTGAGGCAAACAGGGCAAAGTGGCTTGTCTAGTAAGTATCTGAGGTTGGATCTGAACTGAGGAAGATGACTCTTGCTGCTCCAAGCCTAGCACTCTATTCATGGCACCATCTAGGTGCCCAAACCTTGCTTAAAGCTCTATCAAAAAGGGAGTCTAGTAATGATGGCAAACTGGGGCACCAAAAAGGTAGTCTAGGGTATTTGGGACATTTGCCCATTTCAGTCAAGCAATAGCATTTGCCAATTTCAATAAATAAATATGTATGACGTACCTACTATGTGCCAGGCACTGTGCTAATTACTGAGAATAAAAAAAAGAAACAGAAGACAGCCCTTGCCCTCAAGGAGCTTACAATACAATGGGAGAGACAACTGGATAAATAGGGGATAATTAACAGAGGAAAGCATTAGGACTAAGAGGGGCTGAAAGAGTCTTCCTGTAAAACAAAATGGGATTTTAGTTGGGACTTACAGAAGACAGCTAAGTCAGTAGACAGAGCAGAGGAGGAACATTCCCTAAACCTGAGAGATGGAGTGTCTTGTTCATGAAAAAGTCAGCAAGTCAATGTCAGCTGGTTTCATTTGAGCATAAAAGGTTCCCTCAAATCAATTTTAGACAAACAAGGTTGGGACCAGGGCTGGAGGAGGCCTTCAAGACAGGCCCTGATGTCTTATGATTGTCCTGACCCTAAACCAAAACACTGGCCAACTGAAACCCAAGAGGTTAGCAACTGCATAGTAAAATAAACTTTACCCAGGCCCAGGCTTGAAATATGTTATTGTAGAACACTAGAACCTCAAATCAGAGGTTCCTTGTGGCTCAGGCCACTCAGTTCTTTCAGTTGTGTCCAACTTTCCATGACCCCATTTGGAGTTTTCTTGGCAGAGATATTGGACTAGTTCACCATTTCCTTCCCCAACCCATTTTTACAGATAAAGAAACTAAGGCAAACAGGGTGAAGTGACTTGCCCAGGATCACATAGCCAATAAGTATCTGAGGTTGGATTTGAACTCAGGTACTCTATCCACTACACCATCTGGCTGCTTTGAGTCAGAGGACACAGATCAAATACCATCTCTGATATTTAACTCCAAACAAACCCCTTAATTTCCCTGGGCTTCAGCTTCTGCCTCTATAAAATGAAAGGCTTGGATTAGATGGTCCCTGAAGTCCCCGCCATATTGAAATCTAGGATATCATAATCCTAATGAAAGTGGTAGGCAGGACAAGGGCTAGAGAAGGGGGCCCAGGACCTGTTACTAATTTACATGTACGTGCACAAGCTCCCAGAGCCCAGGCCTGCTGGCTGGCCTTGACCTTTTCTCCATCAGCATCCCCAGCTGAATGCTTTCCCCTAGTCCCTTGCAGCTGGTTGAGAAATCAGCATGATGGTAAACACATGTTGTTATTAGCATGACCTGACAAACCTAATTACCTGCTTCCAACATAGATATTGATGGCACTGAAGAAACCTTGAAACTAAACTCCCTAAGTGAAGGCATTTTTTCTTACTGGATTTTTTTTATACTTTGTTATGGTTTTGGTTTGGTTTTCTCATCTAAGAAGGGATTTCAGTGCTGGGGAAAACAATGCCTTTTTTTCCCTTCTTCCAACCCAGAGAAGTTAGCTTCTGCATGTTTGTGTGATGGGGCCCAGAAGCTACCATTCAAATACCATATTTACAGGCAAAGCAGGGTGGCTATAAAATGGGTGGCCTCCCTACTTGTAGAGCCTCATAAAAGTTTCCACACCCCTCCTCCGTGGGACAAATAAGGGTACTGTTCTCCCCCTGCCTCCACTGCCACTACCCCCATAAAGTTTCCAACCGGAGAAGCTAGTGTTTCTCATGTTTTATCCTGAACCCTGAGGTGGGTGCTGCTGCTGGCTGGACAAGGGGGAGGCCTTCTCTTTCAGCTCTTAGTTAAGACCTTTGAAGCCTCCCTCAGCTGCTTTGTGTTCTAGCCCCATAAAATGACTTCATATATATTTGGTTTGTACTTAGTTGTGTGTGTTTTTCACCACAGCAGATCATACACTCCATGAGGGCAGAGATTATTTCCTTTTTGTCTTCCATCTCCAGTGCCTACTATATAGCCTGGCACATTTTGTAGCAGATCTGACCTGATTTCATTGGCACAGACAGTTCTCTCTACCAAAGCACCCATTTTGTAAGAGAAGATTACTGGTAGATTTAGTGATTTACCCAGGGTCACGGTCAGTATGTGCTCAAGGCTGGTCTGGAACTCGGATATGCCTGATTTATAGACTGACTCTCTACCACTATACCACTCTGTAACCTACTAGATGCCCAATGAATGTTTGTCAGATTGTATTAAAATGGTTACCCCCAAATACAGACTGGTTCCAAGAATCCATTGAGCTGGTGGGATTAAGGAAAGGCCTCAGGCTGTTCCTGAACCACTGGACCATCAAAGACTGTCAATTAATTTTACAGAATCAAGAATTTCAGACTTGGAATTCTCAGAGGAAATTTAGCCTAATCCCAGACCTGAAAAGAATTCCCTCTATAGCGCACCCAGCAAGCGGTCTGGCAACTTCTGCTTGATTGCTCTGTAATCCAACTCAAGAAGCAGTTTTTTAAGTACCAGCTACATATTTTGGCATGACCTTGGGCCTGAACCCTTCTCAGCCTCAGTTTATCAGCAGTGATCATAATAGCACCAACCTCACAAAGTTGATATGAGGAGTAAATGAGATATATATAATTTTTGCAAACCACAAGGCACTATATAAATTCTAGCTGCTATTAATTATTGTGCTTTGGGAGAGAGGAGGCCAAGGAATGGGCCAAAGATTTCACTCCTAAAACTCGTAAATAGGGAGTTAAGTCAGCAAGCATTTATTAAGTACCTAATATGTGCCAAAGTAGGTCAGCATCTTCTCTGAAAATTATTATTTTGGAGAGTTTCCTAGGACTCATGTCAAGAGACTTGCCCAGGATCACACAGCCATTGTCTTCCGGGGACAGGATGTGAACCCAGGTTCCTAGTTCCAAAGCCACCTCTCTTTCCACTATGACATACTACTTCAGGACAAAGCCATGTATAAAATTTAGACTCCACCCTCAAGAAAACTCCAATTATATTGGGGTGACAAAATACACAAGAAAAAGATAGATGTCCAAAATAATAATACACACAGGTAAATGCTTTAGAAGGTTTTCACAAAAGAGAGAGAACCCCAGCTCTTGGTATTTCAACACCTCAAGGAGTCTACACTTGCCACATGGCTGTACTCCCTCTCATTCATGAGTTCAAAATAAGTCATCAAAAGAGCCACCTTTGTAGAGATGAGCCTCTCCGCACTTTATTAGCTTGGTCCTCGGATGCCTGAAATATGCCACTTCCAAGGCCCTATTCAAAGTCTTTCTAGCTTGGTCATATCTGCCAGATTTTGCACATTGTTGGTACAGCCCTTGAGAACTCATAGTCACCTCCATTACACCATGAAGACATCAACAAAGGACTTTGTTGGAGAATCTTAAAAATAATGACATGGCATCCCCACCTGGGCATTTCAAAGGAGAAATTTCTCTTATTGTCTGAAGCATAAAAAGACACTTTCTTAAGTTATTAAAAAGAGGCTAGATAGCATTAGGACTGAAGATAATGAAAGAAACCAAGCAGGACATGATTTCGGAATAACTAACCCTTTGCCTACATGGATAAATGGGCTGAATTGAAAATGCATACACAGATACGGGATATGCTGAAAATGTATGTATAGATACAGGATATGTTTAAGAGTGTACCCCCTTTCCAATTTTGACAGGTGAGGTTTGTAAGTGAAAAATAAAAAGAAAGCAGCCCTAAAAGACAATGCACTTACCCAAGGTTAAGGCTATCTCAGAACTTGTATTTTCAGTATACCAGCAGGAGAACACTGAAATTAATAAGAAGCTAACCCTGAACCCAGAACAGTTTTGTGATTTATTATACAAATGTACATTGCCTGATTATGAGTCATTTGGCAGAGATGAGGACTTGGTTAATCTCTGTAAGTTAGAGTAAGGTTTCTCATTGACAGGACATAGCCTTGAAATGTGAAAAATCAGTCAAAGAAATTATCTCAAAGCCTAGTGGAAGAGAATATGCATTGCCACCTGCTTCCTGAGAGAGGGAGAAGAACCTCAGAGTCTATCCACAGGAGCATATTGAAGAAGCTTCTGTCAATCCTAAACAAAACATCTCTGCCCTTTCTGAAAGAGCCTAATACTACTTCAGGTGAGGGCATCTGCTGAACCTTTAGTGGGAAACCCTGGAAAGGATTGTGTTCATCCTTCATTGCCAAAGAAGACCATGCCATCAGAGAAATGACGACATGACTTGCCCTTGACTTTGTTTTTAGTGAGGGAGGTCTGTGCAGGTCACTAGCCTCACTTCTCCTCCAGAGTCATCTGAATCCAGTGACCAGATATTCATCAGGATGATTGGAGATGACCCAGGATGCAATAGGAGACCTTGGGCCCTTTAGGCAGAGGTCTTTGCAGGTACTCACTTAGGGTGAGGTAACTCCCATTCATTGAATAGGCCTATTTAAGAAGGAGCCAGGACATGGCCCCTTTATGAGGCCAAGAAAAAGAAAGACATCAGGCTGGGAGGGAGACAGCACTCTAAAGCCAGGAGGGTCCAGGGAGCCCTGAGGCAGGGGCCCATTGGGGGCCCATTGGCGTCCCAGCTTCAGAGTGAAGTAGATTTAAGGTTTGGGGAAAGGAAAGGAAAGGACAACTGCCATCAATGAACAAGCCCAGATGAATAAAGTACCCCAGGCTTCTAGCAAAGTCACAGCAGAGCAGGGAAGCTGAGGGAGTCCAGAGGAGTAATCTGTCCACCTGTGCTGCCAGGCCCTATAAGGGACGAGGGCCTAGTAGCGTAGCTGTCCACTCAACATAGACGCTGTGCCCATCATTAAGCTTTTATGAGTACAATCCTTGAGAAAGGAAAAAGACATCCAGACCCACCAATCCAGTTATGAGTTGTCCTGGCTACTTGAACTTTGCATTCACTCTCCCCCATGGACGTTGTACATGGTAGGAAAGTGTGCCTCAAGTTTACATGTGAAATGTAAACTTATTGTTCTAGCTTTTGCATTTTGAGTTAATGCTTTTGTTAAGTGTTATTTGAATTATAAGGCTAATTTGTTCATGGAAAGCACCCCAGTAGGGGCTCAAGAACTACAGGGTTCACAGGAGTAACCTCTGCATAGGTGTACCCCTAGACCACGTAACTAGTGTACAGCAGCTAATCTGCTCTGGATGCACGAACATATGCACACACACATACAAACACACACACATTCACACACTCACATACACACACACGAACACACATATACACACATGCACATACACACACATGAACACACACATGAACACACACACTTGTGGTTTGTTATCCAAATCTGTGACAGCACAGCTTTTCTATGAGAAAACTCCCTCAAATAATACAGTTGATCTGCAATTTAAAGTCTTCGAGAGTTGTCCGAGACCCTGAGAGGTAATAGATATCTCATGCTTGGCAGCAGTTCCATAATTCTAGTCCAAGGTGGTAGCCAAAGAAGGCACAACCAGCAGAGGTTCCACTGTCAAGTAAGCATTCAGTCACCAATTTCTGAGTTTCTAGAAACAAAAGCCCTCTCCTACTTTCAGTGACCCCAGGCTTGGGAGTTCTGATGAAGTCAAGCCATTGTCATCATAAACCTTCTGACTTTACAAACCACAGAAAGGAAATGGAGCAAAGCCAAAAAGGCCCAGGAGACCAGAAAGCAGTGGTGCTTCACAATAGGAAGCTCACCCCACAGGGATAGTATAGAACTGAGTACAAAACAAAGAGTGGAGGTCAAGGAAGTCTGATGGTGCTCTAAGACTGTTGATGAAATCCAAGAGCTGGGGATGCTTACCAAAGTTCAGGTTCCATTTTGACAGCTTCTGGAAAAAGGTCTCCTTTCAGAATGGCTATAAAAGCAGACCATGTGGAGGAATATCCCTCTCCATATCACTTCTACATGACCAACCTCTACGAACATTCCAGGAAGGGGCTGATTTCTGTTTCATATGGCATATGACTTACATTCCCTCTTGTCAAGCAACATGAAAATATTATGAAATTCAGGGCTGAAAGGGACTTCAAAAGACCCTTTAATTACTAGCTATACTTTTCAAGAGCAATCAACAGTGGAATTGTCTCATTCACCCGTGGTCCACTCTGTAGATGGAGCATGTCTTCTGTATTTTCCATCTGAAAGAACTTCCTATACCTAGGCAGAAAATGTCCAGTCCTTAGCCTTCTCTTTGATTGATAACAATCCATTTAACCTTCCTTCAAAGAATCAATTTCTCAGTTTCTTTCAGTTCTCTTCTCTGGGCCCTTTTAGGTTTTCCTGTAATCTCTTAAAAATGTAGAAACTGAGGCTACACATAACACTCCATTGAGGTCCAACCAATATCAGTGAATAGATAGCACTCTAATAACTTGTGTCAACAGAAAATATCTTCCTGGCTCTGGTGTGTCATTCATTCATTCATTCATTCATTTATTCATTTGTTTGAGATTGGGTCTTCTTTTCTTGCTCAGGCTCCCAAACTCTGTCCTAATACTGACCTTCATGGAAGCTGTAACCTGTTCTATTTTTCAGATTTGGGCCAGCACCCCTTTCCTCAGACAGCCTGGTGGTTCCCTGCCCTGGGAGCTTTATCGTATTGGTGCTAGACTTTGCACAGACACTGAATCAGTCTTACTGCAGTTCTGAACTCCTGAGCTCAAGTGATCCACCAGACTCAGCCTCCCCTATTGGCAAAAATGCCAAATGTGCACCAAAAATCCTTCCTTAGAATTAATCATTGAATTCATTCAGCAAACATTTATTAGGCTTACTCTGTCACCTAATGATCAGCATATACATTCATCTAACAGGTTTCATAAGTCCAGCATTAGAAGGAAATGACAAAAGCCATCTTGTCCAGTCTCCCTCATTTTACAAATGTGGAAACTGAGGCTCAGGGAAGTCAGTGACTTGCCCGACATCATACAGGTAGTATACAACAGGAGCAGAATTTGAATCTTGTCCTCTGACCCCAAAATCAGTATTCTTTCCAATATGTTGTTCTATCTCGTTTGACACCCACCAACCCAAATACCATGAGGTACATAGGCAACACATGTATTTTACTCCCCATTTTACAGATGAGGAAGGTGAGGCTCAGAGGTGGCTTGCCCAAGGTGGCACACTTCATGTATGGCATGACCCTAAGCCCAGGGTTCTTTCTACTGCTCCACACTGCCATGTCAGGTTAATTTTTAAAATGGTAATTTAACATTCTAACTGTCAAATGCCTACACAAGAGAGTGAAACTGAGGACTTTGCACAGCCCTGCCTCACTTCAATCCAATTCACTTGCGAGTCAAGACATCACCCTCCTTATGTCATTGGCTCTCTTCAAGAATGAAAGATATACAACAACAAACCAGCGGCTTATTTTTCTATCTAGTCAGCACTTCTGTGTGGTCATTTTGCTCATGTAATCTCTAGATTATCTGCTACTGGATCAAAAATGTACTATTTTGAACTCCATATTAAACACCTACCATGCACAAGACCCTGGACCATTAAAGATCCTGTTTTAGACCATTTCTCTGACACATGGAAGATAGCCCTTGCATCATTCTGTAGTATTGCTTTTAAAAAAAAAAATTGTCCCCATCACATCAAGCAGCAAATATTCACTGATAAGAGAAGGATGTGACAGGGTCATGTACCATGACTGAGAGATAACATAGGGACAGCACAAGTGATTCTAGGATGCCTTCAAACAACAAAGTGCCTAGAGCAAGCATTCTTAACTTGCAGGCTGTGGACTTCCAAGTGGTCCATAGATACATTTCAGGAGGTCTGTGAATTTGAATGGGAGAAAAACACACCTGTATTTTCCTTTGTAATCTTAAGTGTTTAAAAGCATTCTTCTGAGAAGGGGTCTGAGGGCTTCACTAAACACTGGAGAGATCCCTGAGATTCACTAAACCTGAAGTCAGGAAGACCTGAGTTCAATTCTGACCTCAGACCCTTACTAGGTAACCCTGGGCCTTATTTGCCTCAGTTTCCTCATCTGGAGGAGGAAATGGAGAAGGAAATGGCAAAGTACAACAGTATCTTTGCCAAGAAAACCCCAGATAGGATTATGAAGAGTCAGACATGACTGAACAACCACCACCACAACAACGTATGTATCAAGCACTGGGTTATGTACTTGGTTTTATCTAAATTAAGCATTATTTCCTATTATAAGTTCTGCCCCCCCCCCCCAATTTCATCTTTTCCTGCCCTGTTGCCTCCTTTGCTCTCTCCTGTCTGCTTCCCCTTTACCCCTCAGTTTGACTCGTCATTATTCAAGTTTGTCTCCTTTAGAGGTTCTACCCCATTACTCAAGTGGGATTTCACACACACACACACACACACACACACACACACACACACACACACACACATCTGGGCCTGAGATTCCCTAACAATCCCACAACCATACTGCCACCAGGCAGGTTCCTGCTGCCTCCCACTAGATAGAGGGCTATTGATGCATCTAAAACCAGCATGAGTCACAGTCTAAACATCCCATGAGTTCTTCCCAGACAAGTTGTACCCTGCCCCCGGCTCCCTGCATGGGGCCTCCCTGACATCAGGACTCAGACAACCAGAGCCCCTGGCTTTTGGTTCTTTCATCTTTGGGTGGGCCAACTGGTCATAATCCTAATGACCCAGAATCAGTAACTGTCAGATCATATTTGCCTACTCATTTTGTGTGAGTGAGAGAAAAAAGGAGATCTAGAGATGGAGATAGAAGGAAAGAGGGATAGAAGAATAATGAGGAAAGATGCAGAGAAGAGAGAAGATGAAGGGAGGGTAGAGACAGAAATAGAGGAAGCAAGCTCAGTCAGATGTGGTCTATTCTAACCAACCACCAGGTGATTTCCTGCCCAGTCAGTACTTCTGTGTGGTCAGTTTTCCTCATCTCGTGTCTATTTTATTGGATCATGATTCCTAAACGTACAATTTGAATTTAACAAATGTTTATTAAACACCAGTAATCATCTGTGCAAGGTCTTGGGCCATTAAAGTTCATTACCTTTTACTCTTATTTCTTCCTCTATTTAGAGAGAGAAGGGAAAGAGAGAGGAAGGGAGAAGGGAGGATAGTGGAAGAATGGGTACGCTTTTATACAGCACCTACTAGATCCTGGGCACTGTGCTAAGCACTTTTCACAAACTGGAAATAAGGGGAAGAGGTGGGGGGGGGGGAGATGAGATGGAGGAGAGAGGGGAGAGAAAAAAGTAAGGGGGAGATGAGAGGGGGAAGAGAAAGGAGACAGAAGAGAAGGGAGAGGGGAGAGAAACAGAGAGAGGGGAGAAAAGAGAGATGAAGAAAAGGGAGAGAGGAAGAAGAGAGAGGGGAAGAGAAGGGAGAAGGGAGAGATGGAAGAGGGGTGATAAAAGGGAGAGGAGAGAGAAAAGGGAGGGGAAGAGAAGGGACCGGGAGAAAAGAGAGGAGAGAGAAGAGACAAGGCAGAGAGAAAGAAGGGGGAGAGAGGAGGAAAAAAGAAGAGGAAAGATGAGGAATAGAAGGGAGAGAGAAGGCAGAGGATAGAAGATGGAGAGAATGGAGGGGTGAGAGAAGGGAAAAGGAGACAGAGAGAAATATTTCCAAAAGGAAATAGAGGGAGACACATAATAACAGAAGACTGGTGTATGGAAGGGCAGAGAGCAAAAGAAGAAGGAGAGAAAATCAGACTGAAGAAACTCTATATAGGAAGGAATCACCAAGAAAGGAAGACACTGAGACTGCTCCTGTGACAGAGCACCTGGAAAGTAAAGAACAAGGAGGGAGATCTCTGTGTGCCTGCTGGAGGATCCCAGTGTTTCCTCAGAGAAGCCGAGATGGCTCCAGCTGGTGATCCAACATGGCAGGCTTACCATAGATCCCATACATCCCAGAATCACAGACTCAGAGTTGATTATGGATGTCAGAGCGTCTTAACCTTTTTCTGTCATGGACCCCTTTGGCAATCTAGTGAAATCCATGAACCCCCTTCTGAGAATTTTTTTAAGGGAATATGCATTTATTAGGTGCCTACTAAGTACCAGGCGTGATGCTAAGAGCTATTTATAGATATCATCTCACTTGATCCTCACAACGACCTTAGGAGGTAAGTAATATTATTATTCCCATTTTACAGTTGAGGAAACTGAGGCAAACAGATGTTGAGTGCCTAAGTGAGGATCACGCAGTCAGTAAATATCTGAGGACAGATTTGAACTTAGGTCATCCTGACTCCAGATCCAGTTTAATCCACTGTGCCACAACCTTCCTCAATGTATATTTAAATACATAATGTAAAATACAAAAGATTGCAAAAGAAAGCAATTTTATAGGCATAATATATATATTTTTTAGAATATTCGTGGACCTCAGTTTAAGAATCCCTGATCCAGTATAATTCATCCCAGAAGGTTGAATGTCCCTAACAAGAGGCCATCTAACCTTTATTAATTGATCTGTAGCAAAGGGAAGCTCACCTTCTCCCAAGACTACCTATTCTGTTGCTAGACAGCTTGATCTGTGAATATGTTCTTCCTTAGAAATGAAATCTGGCTCCCTGGGACTTTGACCCCTGGTCCTGCTTCTGCTCACTGCCAGTTAGCCTGATCTAACTTCCATGAGACGACCCTTTACATGTTTCAGGATAGTGATCATTTGCTCATTTAGCGTTAGAATGGCTCTTGGGGGATGAGATATCAATTTCAACTCTTCCCCATTTTACAGATGAGTAAATGAAGGTTCTGAGTCAGTCAACAAACATTTACTAAGCCACTGCTATGTGCCAAAGAGAGTCCTAAGTGTTATAGATACAAAGAAAGGCCAAACAAAAAAGTTTCCTACTCTGAAGGAGCTCAAAGTCTAATGGGTGAAACAACATTATCTACCGTACAAGATCAATTGGAGACTGTTTCATTTGTTTTTGGAGGGAGTGCCTAGCACCGAGTCCAAAGTATAGTGGGTGCTTAACCAGTGTACTGATTGATTCATTACCTACTCTCAGACATTCAGAGAGACATTCATCAGTCCCAAGGTCTCCAACCCACAGTCTCCACTGCAACGTTTAGGTCCAATGTCTTAGGAAATGGGTATCATTGTAGATCCAGGATATTTGAAGGCTTTAATGAAATTGGCAAGGGGGCTAGGAAAAGGGGTTGGAAGCATCCAGCTAAAATCACTTCAACTAGTTGTTCACTAGTTGAATATTTGTGATATTATTTGGGGTTTTCTTTGCAAAGATAATGGAGCGGTTTGTCATTTTCTTCTCCAGTTCTTTGAGCCTCAAGGGGCTCAATCCAAGACAAGATTTGAACTCATGAAAATGTCTTCTTGATTCCACACCCTGTATTCTATCCATACCATCTAGCTGCTTCCTTTGATTCTATCTTAATTCTTAAAGATTGAGTTTGAGGAAGGCCCATCTCACTCTGCTTTCTCCAGAGTGGACCCCTATATTTCCTCACGGAAAGCCAACTTAGAAATTTATGCCATTAATAAGAAAACTACAATTCTGTTGTTGAGAAGATGCACTGAAAGTGGTATTTAAAAAAAAAAACACAGTAGCAACAGAAAAGCTATGTGTTCACAGATCTAGCATTGTGTGTAATTGTGAAAACACAAACGTATACACACACACATATCCCCAAATCCTAAATGTCCAAAAACAAGAGAAGGGTTAAATATAGCATGGGGGCATTGCTTTGCAAAGGGAAAAGTATGTATATTGCATATATTTTCAAACTTTTTAAATCATTTTTTTCTTTTAAATATATATACATACATACATGTATATTTGTGTGTGTATGTATGTATTCTTTGAATGCCAGGTACCTATACTCCCTGCTACTAGGGAAGGAGAAGGTTGATGAATTGTTTTGAGTTCTAAAATTCTAAGATGAAATAGGGCTAAAGCTGATTGGGTATCTGCACTGTCTGTCACCAAGCTATTAGGCATGGGGGGGAGGAAACAACAGGCTACTCAAAGAAGTCAGCCCACACTGGGAAATGGAATAGGTTAAAGCTTCTAGCCAAGCAGCAGAAGGGTTAGGCACTGAGTGGTTGCTACACTTCTAGCTTGGGAAAGCTAGAGAGACCCAGTCTTCAAAAAATAATTAGAATAAAATGCAAATATATCTACATAGCTACATAAATAGACAGATATACACAGAAACACATATGTAAACATATTTACATATAGATATTTGCTGTGGCAGTTCTGTTGTTTTCAGTTGTGTTTGACTCTTTGTGGCCCCATTTTGTGTTTTCTTTGCAAAGATATTGGAGCAGTTTGCCATTTCCTACCCCAGTTCATTTTGCAAATGAGGAAACTGAAGCAAAGAAGGTTAAGTGACTTGCCCAGGGTCACACAGCCAAATTTGAACTCAGGAAGATAAGTCTTCTTAACTCTAGGCTCAGTACTCTATCTACTGCACCACCTAGATAGAGAGAGAGAGAGATACATATGTATGTATAGATATACACACATATCTTATAAAATAATGTAAAGGTCTAAAAATGGAACAAATGAAATACATGCTCATGACAATTTTATGAGAAAAAATGTGTGAGACTGAATGGACCAAGAATTCTTTTTTTTTTTTTTGAAGGTGGGAATTGGAATATGGTGGGAGGGGAGGACAACCCAGACCAGTGATTTCATTCATTTGGGCCCATCAATGTAGATAAGTAATTGTAATTTATCATTTTAGAGAGTTGCCACTGACCCTGAGAAATTTGCCCAAGTGACTTGCCCAAGTTCATTCAGCCAATAGAGAGCATCCTGAGGATGCTAGATCTCAAACAGGAAGCTTTTTCTGAGGTTATAGAGACCAATATCTTCATTTTGGAGAGGAGGAAATAGTGTCAGGGGCAGAACCAGTACCTAAATAGTTCTAAGTCCAAGGATGATCCCCTATCTACTGCTTCACCAAAGAATTTTGTTAGAGTCCTAGAGGAAGTGAATGAAATAATGTTAAGATACTTTGTATTTAAATTAACTAACTTATGTGTAATTAGTCACCAATCAAGTTTAGTTGTATTCATGTTCAGTATAATTATTTTAATGAAATTAAGAGCTAATTAAATTAAGGACTAATCTAATTAAATATTTTAATTTTAAAAACTTTTAAAGAGGAAAATGTCAGAGAAGTGAAAAAAAAAGTAACCTGTTAAGTCTTACCAGTAAAATGTGGGTCTGGTGCATGTGCAGACCCCAACACTTGGTAAGATGGAATCATCCAGAGAAGACAACAAAGACTAGCTTCAAGGAGAATCATGAGTACAGGAACATAGATGGTCATTCTGCATTGGGTTACCACGCAGTTGGGAGGGAAGAGAATTTTTCCACTGACTTATTGTGGCTAGTCGAGTAGCAATGCCCTGAGGAACAAGGGTCTTAGAATTCTAGCCCAGCAGTATCTAGTGACCATGCGAGCTTTGGACATAAATTTGGAGAGACCAATGCCCCCTTAGACCCATATCATTGGCCATTACCTAGAGTCTTGCTAGGTGACTATCACATGCCACCTCTTCCTCAAAACTTTTTAAGAGGTACCTTCTGGACACCCACGGCCTAACTTAAAGGAATTAGTCCAATGAAAAGGGTTACAGTAGATGGGAGTAGTCAAAAGTGGGGGACTTTCAACTTCCTTCCCATCACACCCCACAGGCAACAACCTATTCCATCCATGTCTCCTTCTGGCCCTGACAAATGTCTCCACATTGCATTGTTCGCAGCGCTCCTGGTTGACAGAAATAGGAATACTGGATTTTAGAGATGAAAGGACCATGAAGTCCAAACCTACTTATTATACCCATTTTACAGGTAACAACAGTAAGACTGAGTAATTAAAGTAACTAGTCCAGACCATAGGGTTAACAAGTAAATGGTAGAAAGAAGACAAGAACCTGGGTCTCACAGCTCAATTTTCTTTCCATTATGCCACACTGCCTCTTTTTGACACTGTGCTGCCTGTTTCAGATCCTCATCACCTCTCATCTGTACTTCAGGGAGGGTTTCTTCCCTAGTCTTACTAGCTCTGGTCTCTCCACACTACAAGTCATCCTTTCTACCACTGGCTGCTTAATCTATCCAGCAGGTTGAATGTTTACTTACATAGTGGAATTCAGTTCTGGGGGACTCAGATTCTAATCCTTGATCTGCTGGCTACTATCTCTGTGACCTCAGACAAACCTTTCACCTCTCTAGGCCTCATCTTCTCATATATCAAATGATGGAGCTAGACTAAATGACTCTGAAGGACCCTTCTAACTCTAAATCTATGATACTATGACCTTCTGCTCAAAAATCTCCCAATGACTAACACCCCATCAGCAATCATCCAGACTCATTAGTTGGGCCACCAAGACTCTCCACAATCCTACTCTCATTCACTTTTTCAATTTCTCTCTCCATACTTTATATTCCAACAAAACTGGCCCTCTCCCTCATTCTTACCTCATCCTATTCTATCTCCAGGACTGGGCTTATATTGATCCTCTTTCTGAAAACAAGCACTGCCTTACACAAACATCTTTACATGTAGACATTACTGCCTTCCTTCAAGATCCTTGCCAAAACTTTCTCCATGAAACATTAGCCCAATTCCCTCCCATCCCCAAGGAAAAACTGTAACTCCATCCTCAAATTTATCACCATCATCATCATCATAGCTAGCACTGATATAATGCTTTGAAGTTGACTATGTGCCTTACAAATATTATCTTATTTTTTCCTCATAATAACCCTCAGATGTAGCTGCTAGCATTATCCTCATTTTACAGATAAGGAAACTGAGGCAGAGAGAGGTTAAAGTGTCTTTCCCAGATAGTGTCTAAGGTGAGATTTGAACTATAGACCCAATGCACTATCCACCGCACCACTTTGCTGATTTTTATAGCGCATTTTAAGGTTTGCAAAGTTGTTGATGCTCCAACAATTCAGTGGAGTAGATATTACAGAAGTATCATTCCCATCTTGTAGATAAAGAAACTATGATTCACAGAGGTTAAGTGACTTTTCCAGGGTCATAAAGTTAATAAAAGTCATTAGTGAGTCTTGCTGACTTGAAGTTCAGAATTCTAAATAATACATATCTTTTTTGTCTGATCTTTTTCTTTGAACTAAAGGACCCAGGATCATAGTTGTTTACATACACATCTTTTCACTACCTGTAATGGTAATTTAAGTGGGAAGATCTTTCCCATTCATTACTAGGCCCATGTAACCTGCCTGGGTCACATAGAACTCTGAATCACTTGGAGTCTGTGGTGGGAGGAGTTCGCTGAACAGGTGGAACAGGAAGGGGTAGAGTAGGAAGTGAGTCAGAACAGTCAGAGCTAGGAAAGAGAGAACAGGCAGCAACTAGTCTGAGTGGCAGAGCTTGTTTGTGATTTTGTTTAAGGAAGTTGGTTTGTGGGAAAGCCCTGGCATGAGGAAGGCTTGGGGATGGTGATGCCCCCTGCATTGTTGTTGTGTATAGATTTCTTTGTTGCTATGATGGATTTGGTTTTATGGTATTGGGATTCGGCTTTCTGGTATTTGAATAAATGTTTAGGTTCTGTCTTCCATGTGGAGAGTCTGTTATATTTTGTGATTCAGAACAGTTCTGGCATATTCATGGACACTGAAAGTGTTGTGAATATTGCATTGGCACAACACTACCCCAATGAGACTATAAGCTTTTTGAGGTGCCAGGGCCTAGATCTTACTTCATCTTTTCGTATCTGGTATCTAGCATGGTGCCTTTCACACTTAATTGATGTTTCTTGAATTGAACTAAATGAAATGGAATTTTAGGCAAGAAAATGAAGGCCTAAGAAAGGAAATTGAATTATCCAAGATGACACAGCTCAGTAGTGATAGAGCCCAATAATTATAGCACACTTTTTACAAAAATTTCATTAATGATTTTTGCTTTTCACATCACAGCTATTTCCTGATATCTGTGTACCATTCACCATCCTGGTCACAAAGATTTTTTTAAAAAAGTGAATTAAAATCATCTAACAGTTATTGGCAGAGTATGTAATATCCTGCATTTGCAGTCCCCCACTCCTCAGAGGACAGAGTGGTTCTTCCTCAGCTGTCCTTTGAAACTAATGTGGATCATGGTCTTTATTCTGGATTCAGCTACCTTTTAGTGTTGTTTTCATCAAGAATTAATCAAAATGAATTTAATAAGCAATTACTTTGTGTAAGGCACTGTGCTGGATGCTGGGAACACAAGAAAATGCAAAGGCATGATACGTATAATCAGCTTCTAATGGGGAAGACAATGTGAATATAACTAGGGATGTGGAAGGTAGTTACAGAGTAGATGGAAGTTAATCTCAGAGGGGCAGGTACCTAGCTGTGTCTGTCATTCTCTTGGTTCTGCCTTTCTTGCACGTTCCTCCAAATTCTTCATGTCTTACGGCATAATATTCCATGATGTTAATATCCCATAATTTGTTCAGCAATTCCCTGTTTCTAATTTTGTTTTGTTTTTTGTTCAACCACAAAAAAAACATATTTTAAGAAGACAGTTCCCGTGATTGCTGCATAGCATCCTACTAGGAATTCAACATTGCTAAGGATTTCAGCTTAGCCAGAAGCCATGGGCAATGGAGACTCCAGCCACGCAATGACCCACAGCAGCTAGTTACATAACATCTTGTGGAATTGTTAGATCCTGATCAACCAGAGCAATATGAGGACATCAGCAACCCAAAAGCATGGGAGGTATACCTTATACCTTCTCATAATACATGCCTTGACCACTTGTGTTCCCAAAATGCATACCTCTCTACTCGTTACCTCTATGGGTTTCCACTTTCTCTGTTGATGCCAGACATACTTAAGGGAAAAAACACCCCAGATTTATGGGACAGATAGTTTGTTCCTACTTCTTTCATTCATTAAATGCCTTTGCTTTGTACTAATGGTATCTTCTGGTTGTCGACTGAAAGGGAACTACACTAGTGGAGGCTTGTAAGTATAGTTTTAGGAGTGCAAAGGAACAGAATAGCTGAACCCTGGAGGAACATGGCTTACAGGTGTCAGTTGGAAAGGGTTCCCCTTGGGGTACACACTTTCCAAGAAATATATCTTCACAGATATTACAGCCATATCTGCAGGTTTATTTTCCTCATTCCTTTTTTCTAGCCTTAAAAGTAAGTGATATGTTGCCCTGTCATGGGTCTGGCGACTGGGCTGATTAAGAGCTTATGTACATGTTGAAAAACCTTTGGCAGAATTCATTTCACCCAGAATTCTCCATGACTCAGAACAAGAGAATTTTCAGAAAGGGAAAGTTTTTTGAAAACACCCACACCCAACTGTGGAAACTCTAGAAGAACAGAACGATAGCAAAGTAATTCTTGAAAGGATTAGGGACAGTCTGGACAGGTTTGCTCATTGCTTTTCAAACCACATATGGAGACAATGTGTAAGTGTAAACTTGTCTAACTGACAAAGTCAAAAATGTTTTTTAACTAGTAAGGCCCTGGATAGCCTTTTAAGTGAAGAAATTAGTTGGATAGATTTTATTAATGGATGCGTAGGAGGCAACATGACCCAGTCAAAAAATGTACTGTCATTAGAGGCAAAGGACCTGAGTTCAAATTTTACTTGACACTAATCTTGGGCAAATCACAACCTCTTCTAAGTTTCTTCACCTGTAAACTTAAGAGGTTGTACTAAATGACGCTTGAGATTCTTTCAAGTTCTAAATCTATTTTCATATGACGGAGTTTAGTGGGAAGAGAAGAAATTATTCATTTTTTCTATCACCAGTTAAATTCATTGACTTTTCTAGTTAGCAAGATGTCCTGGAAAGAACAAACTTGAGACTTGTCTCAAACTTCTTAGCTAACCTCCTAGTTCTGTGACCTTTGGCAAATTAGTTTCTTCTCTGGACCTGAAAAAAATGACGGAATATGACCAGGTTGCCTCTATGATCCCTACCAGCTCTACAGATATGATCCAATAATCTCTCTACACCTCAGTTTCCTCATTGGGAAAATGAGATTATTGGACCACATGATCTCTACCCCAGCCTAATGCAGATGATTCCTTTTAGTTCAAAAGCTCTGACCCTTTGACTGCCTGTGGAAGTAGACTTTGAATGATCCAAATCACTCATTAAAAAGATCATGAGTTTCACTCCCTAAAACTCAGTAATGGAAATCCTCCTAGATTGGGAAGTTGGAAGAAAGAAGAGGGAAGGCTGATCAGAGGTTTGATCCAACCCTTCGATGGATTTTTATAATTGAACGATTAATTTTCTTGGACAACATGTCTTCTCCCCAAGGAACAAATCGGAAAACAGGGAGGAAGCAAGGTGTGGTGGATAATTAATAATAACTGAGGAAACAATATGAGCTATATTTGTTAGCAAAACAGGTAGTGGGTCAGTGGACTCCCCAGTCAATCCAAAGACTTTGAATATGGAGTGAGACAGATTTTTATGTATTGAAAATAATTAATCAAAAAGGACCAGTTAATTAAAAGAGAACAATTAACCAGGATACAGCACTGGGTAATCTGATTTCTAATTGGAGATAAGATTAAGGACTTCCCAAGTTGGGAGGGAGTGAGCAAACAGGTGCAATTCCCTGAAATCAGGGAAGGGAGGAGAGAAGGTGTTGTATTCCTCCCAGGTGTCTGTATTCAATCAAAGGAACAGGGAAACAATAACTGATTAACCAGTACAGGGCCAGTTTTCAGATAAGACATATGGTTGTTTCCGACATATAACTGTAGAAAACCTTGCATCAATCTTCAGATCTGACTGGGTTTCCGATCAGTATAACCTAGGTCTTTGGTTAAGGGTCTCTAAGTAGTGGGTAGGGAAGGTTCAGCTTCCCAGACACACAGGACTAAGTTCAAACAATGCAATAGTTTGTTTTTTTTTTCCCCCAACTCCCATAATTGAATAAAGTTTTCTCACAGAATAGAAATTGGACTAGACCCACAATGGAATAGAAAGGAAACTGAGCTAGCTCCAGAACTGAGTCACAAACAGAGTCAGTGTTGTTCAGTTAATTCCCACAATTAACCACTTGCTATTTTAATTCCCTCAAAGGAAACAAGCAATTAATTAGAATTCAGTATGTGCCAAGTACTGTACTGCTTTTACAAATATTGTCTTATGTGATCCTAAGAACAACTCTGACAGGTAGGTGCTATTATGAACCCCATTGTACAGTTGAGAAATTGAGGTAGACTGAGGTTAAGTGACTTTTCTAGAGTGGGAGGGAAGGGAGAAGAGAGGGTTGGCACATTAAGTGTCTGAGACTGGATTCGAACTCAGATCTTCCTGGCTTTCCAGAGAGTTCTCTCTACTGTGCCACTTAGCTATCAACATGGACTGTTTTTTTGCCTTTGTACCTCCAGTTCTCAGGCCAATGATTAACATACAGTAGGCTCTTAATAAATGCTTGTTGACTTGATTTCAGGAATTGTGATGGGCCGCAGAGACATAGTTTTGATCCAAGATCTAAGCATTCCAATGAAAGTAACCATAATTGCCAGCCTTTACACAGCCCTTTGCAACTTTTCAAAGTGGCTTTTCTATATTATGGCACTCAAACCTCCCAGCAAGCTTCTTAGGTGGGTAGCAAAAGCACTCAGTATTTCAAATGTAGGTATTTTTATCCCCATTTCACAGATGAGGAAACTGAGGCTTTGAGAGGTCATAAAAAAGACTTGGTGGCAGAGCAGAGATACAAACTTCTGACCTCTTTTCACTATATTACTCTGCAACTGCCCCACTCTCACCCCTTCAGCACTAACTCACCTATGTATAAAGCTTCATTTGATCTATGGCTCCACTGGAAATTCAAAATAAAAGAAAGAGGAGGAAGAGGAAAATCAAGTAAAAAAAAATTAGCTTACTTAAGCAAATCATGTTTATTCTTCTCTTGGCCTTTTTTTTTTTTAATTTTTCTCTAGGCAGCTAGGTGGCCCAGCATCTTGAGTTCAAACCCAATCTCAGATATTTGCTAGTTGTGTGACATGGAGTAAGTCCCTTCACTTCGGTCTGCCTCAGTTTCATCATCTGTAAAATGGGAATCATAAGAGCACCTACTATGTGACACTGGGCAAATCATTTAACCCTGTTTGCCTCAGTTTCCTCATCTATAAAATAAGCTGGAAAAGAAACTGGCAAACCACTTGAGTATCTCTCCCAAGAAAACCCCAAAAGGGGTCAGGAAGAGTCAGACATAACTGAAGAACCACCAGAGTACCCACCTCATCAGGTTGTTATGTGGATTAAATGAGGTGATAGTTATAAAAAGGTTTCTGAACCTTAAAGTACTTTAGAAATGCCAACTGTGGGCAATGATGAAAAAAGCTGAGAGATCATAGGGTTTAAAGTTGGGGAGCACCTCTGAAATTCATCTAGGTCAGTCCTTCTGAAACATAACTGAATGTGGGGATGTAGAAAAATTCGGCAACTGTAAAAGGTTTCTGAACACACAATGACCGAAAATTAAGTCAAAATCAAATTCAAGGCGTTTCCAGCAGTGCTTACCTTTTCGCATGGGGGAACTTCACTGCAGCCTTGGTTCTGAACACACAACATGCACACGTTGTGCTGCCATGCCATCATGCCACACAGCACCAGCAAATGTTGCCAGAGACACCTCAGCTCAAATTCAAGACTATTGTATGTTATGAATTTTTGAATTGTGGCTTGGGATTAGGACACAATTTCCGACAATTTCTGAAATGGCCCTAAACCTACTTCTTCCATTTTGTACTATGTATTGAGGCAATGCAGTGTTCTCAGTACTGACGACTATAAAATCAAAATATCGATCCGAAAAACATTGAAGATGCTCTATGTCCTGCAGTATCAAATGCCACCAAGATTTAATTCTGTATGTAAAAATAAACCAGCACATCCATTTCATTAGTATGCAAATTTGCTTTGTTCTTCAATAAATGACAAAATTGTACATATACCAAAGAATCATTTTAAAATAAATTTCTTTATGATTTATTATCAGTAAATGTTTGATTTCCATACCTATTTTATATACTTATGTACTCGGAGTCATTTAAAAAGTTCTCAGGTGAAAAAGGGTTGCTAGTGGAAAAAGTTTAAGGGGCCCTGATCTAGGTCAACCTTCTCATTTCACAGATAGGAGAACAGGTACAAAAAGAGGAGGCAATTTGCCAGCATTCACACAGATGTATGTTTTGAATTCGGGTTCTCTTATTACAAATTCATTGTTTTATTTAAGAAAAGAAAAAAACCCAAAAGCTCTGTAATTCTAATGGCCACACTTAGCCGTTGAAAAAGTGCAGTGTTATCCCTTTGGGTGTGGAACGCTGCATGTGAATCAGATAACACTGATTTGTTGGTTAATTTTGCTGAACTACCTTTTATTCCTTTTTTTATTTCTTATTATCAGTAAAAGAAGGCGAGGGACATATTTAGAAAAGAAGGGGTTGGAAAAACAAAAGGCATTTTGTTTTTGAGGGAAAATTTTAAGGAAAAGAATCCATAGTTCTTTCTACTCTGTCACACTGGTCCCATACACAAAAAACCTACACGGATAATGTTAAACACTCAGATTAAAAGTTTGATGATCTACTGATTTGAGTTATTCAAACATAAATCTGGTTGTGGCCCCTATTCCCAAAATCTTTCAATGGTTTCCTATTATCTAGCAAATAAAGTTCAAAGTCTTTGCCTGGCATTCAAGGCTATCCACAATTTGGCACCATCTTCCAGCTCTGCCCAATCTCCTACTTACTCCCTTCTGCAAATTCCATTTTCAATCCAGATTTGACAGCATGAGATCCTCTACATGCCCCATGCTTCCTCACCTGTGGACCTTTATGAAGCTGCTCTCTGTGGCTAGAATGTCCTTCCAGAGAATCTACCTTGTAATTCCCAGATCCAATATTATCACCTCTGGGGAAATACTCCATGACCCCCCACAGTCAATCAGAACTTTTCTTCATGAGACATCACAGAGTATTTTGTTTACACTTCAGTCCTGGGCTTATCAAATTGTTTGGCATTTAAAATCCTTCATGATCTGGCTCCAGACTGTCTTTTCAGGCTGATTACACGCACTTTACATTCCAGCTAAACTGATCCTATACAACCCATTCTTTTTCTTTCTGTATCTAAGTCTTTTTGCAAAAGCTGTTCTGGGAAAGATCTTAATTTTAAAAGGTCAAGGTTATCCTACTGCATCCTGGTCCATCATCAATCATCTTGACTTTTGTCTTGCTACCAGACTTAGAGGACTCAGGAAGAAAGAGTGAGATGATGACTTTGTGCAACTCTGCCTCATTTAAGTTCAATTCACAGGCAAGTCAAAATATCGCCCTAGTCCTCTTCAAGAATGAAGGGTGAACAACATTAGCAACGCTAGCAGCACAAGTTGTCCCCTAGATCTGGAATGTTCTTTTTCCTCATTTGGATCTCTTGGAAACCCTTAGGTCTCTTCAAGGCTCAACTCAAGCATCACTTCCTTCAAGAGACCTCTCCTGGTCCCCCCTAGTCATTAGCGTTCCCCACCCCCTCAAAAATTTACTAAGCATCAGCTCCTTGAGGACACTGACTGTTGTCATTTTGTCTCTGTAGTGTAGTACAGTTCCTAGAATATTTTGTTGTTCAGCCGTGTCCAACTCCTTGTGACTCCCTTTGAGAATTCCTGGGCAAAGATACCAGAGTAGTTTGCCATTTCCTTCTCCAATTCATTTTACAGATGAGGAAACTGAGACAAACAGGGTAAAGTGACTTGCCCAAGGTCACACTGCTAGAAAGTGTCTGAGATCAGATTTGAACTCACAAAGATGAGTCTTTCCTGACTCCAGGCCCACCACTCTATGCACTGTGCCACCTAGCTGCCCCTAAGTACTTAATAAATGCTTTCTGTTTGAATTTCTGTGAGATTAAGGGCAAGGACTATCTTTAGCCTCCTGTTGTATCCTCAGCATTTAGCACAGTGCCTGACACATAGCAGGCACTTAATAAATGTATGTTGATTGATTGACTGGTCATCATAATTATCGGGGTTTTGCATCATATCCCTCCATGAGGACAAGAGGCTGTGTCTTATTTGTTATAAGACCCAATAAACCACCCGCTCTTAGTATGCCTGTCTGCAAACTTAGTAGGAGCTTCATAAATGACTGCTGAATTAAACTGGCTCCTTAACCACAGTGGAAACATGGCATCGCAGGTACAGCACTGGGCTTAGAATCAGGCAGTTCTGAGTTCAAATTCCACTTCAGATCCTTCCAGCTGTGTGATTGAGATGCTGGGCAAGTCACCAACCCCCTGTGTGGCTCTGTTTCCTCCTCTTTGAAAAGACCTAGTTGGATTGGATGGTGTCTCACGTCCCTTCCACGGCGCTGCATCTGATTCACACTGAGAGAGGAGTTCTTCCCAAGGAGGGACCTTGGCACGGAGCTGGGAGTCTGGGAGCCCCGTAAAGAAAACTGGGAGCCACAGGGGAGTCTGCCTGTTGGGGGTACTTCAGGAAGCACTAGCTCTGCGCTTCGCTTCCAGGTATTGTTGTGCGAGAATCTCCCGGATTGGCTGGCACCGGACACTCAGTGATGGTGCCAAGAATCCGAATCCAGCATTAAGGAGAGCCGGGGGTGGAATATTTACTACCCGGAGACAGTCCCCGGCCGCCCCTTTCATTAAAGTCATTCAATGGCTTGGTTTCATCATGCTCTCTGCTTCTCTCCTCCCCCAACTCCTGGCTACTGTCCCAGCTTCCCTTGTAGGAATGAACCAGGCTGCCCCAGACAAAGTCTTGTATCTAGGAGCAGCATGGTGGTAGAGTGGGTCAAAGGAACCAGGTGCAAATGCTGCCTCTGCCTATCCCTTCGTGAAGGTGGGACCCCACTCTGTGCTTTTGTGTGTTTTCAGTGTAGCTATTGGTTGTGCTAGCTTCTTCTTTTCCTCTCTAAAAAATTCTATTTGTCACATGGGATGACTCTCTGGGATCGGGAAGGGAGAGATACAGGAGATACTATGGCGATGTAAGAAAAAAATCACAAAAAATATATATACCTGCACGTACATACATCTATATGCATACACACATACACATTGTGTATTTTACTACCTGTGCAACCTTGGGCAATCAATTATTACTGATTAAGCACCTACTGTGTGCCACACACTGATAGAAAGCCATAAGTAGAAAAGATCCCTGCCCTCAAAAAACTTATAAATAAATAAAATGAACTTGAATTGGGGGATATATGTTACTATGTATACACTCATATATATATATAGATACATGTGTGTATATGTATATGTTACTATGTATATTTAAGAATAGGCATGATGCAAACAAAATAAATACAAGATAGTTTGGGGTGGGAGGACACCAGCTGCTGAGGGGGCAGAGGGATTAGGAAAGACTTCATAAAGAAGATGGCACTTAAGGTGTGTCCTGCAGGGAACAGAGAATTCTAAGAGGTTCAAGTGAAGATGGAGAGCCTTCCAGGCAAGGGGCACAGTCAAAGCAAAGGAATGGAGGAGGAGATGAAGTACTGTGTTCGAGTAACAGTAAGAGGGTAAGTTTGACCAGAAGACAGAATGTGAGGAGAGGGAGTAATTTATAATGTGGCTGGAAAAGGAAGTTAGCCCAGAATGTGAAAGGTTTTCAATTCCAAATGGAAGAGTTTACATTTGATCCAAGTAGCAATATGGCATGATGAATGGAGAGCTGGCCTTGAAGCCGAGAAGACCTGAGTTTGAGTCCTACCTCTAACACAGACAGGCTGTGTGACCCTCATCAAGACACTAAGCTCTCCATGTTCTAAGCGATTCTGTAAGGCTCTAAGTTGCCAAGCTGCATTGGTAGGAAGTGGTCGCCTAACCTGGGAGTTCCCTGGTGCAATGAAATCAGGCCCAGTCCCTATCATTGAACCAAGAAGCAATAGGGAGTCACCATTGTGCTGAAGGAACATCACTTTGGAGGATGGATTGGAAAAGAGATACAACCATCTTATACCTTATCTCCCTCCTGCTCCTCCTGTACCCTCACATCCTTGGAGATCCAGAGACACTGGCCTCCTGGCTCTTCCTTGAACAAGACACTCCATCTCCCTACTGTGGGCTGTCCCCATGCTTAGAACCCTCTCCCTTCTCATCTCTTCCTCCTGGCTCCCTGACTTCCTTCAAGACCCAACTAAAACCTTACCTTCTACAACCTTTCTCAATCCTTCATCATGCTGGTGCCTTCCCTCTAAAGTTATCTCCAAATTATCCTGTTTGGATCCTAATTGTACATAATTGCTTACATGTTGTCTCCACCATTAGTCTCTGCCCTCCTGGATGGCAAGGGCTGGTTTTTTTGTTTGGTTTGATTCTTTGCCTTTCTTTGTAGCAGGAGCATTTAGCACAGTGCCTGAAATACACTAGGTGCTTAATAAATGTTGTTTGACTAACATCTGTGGTGCTCAGTTTTCTCATCTATAAAAGTAAAGCAGATGGATTAGATGGTTTCTGTCTAGCACCAAATCTATAACGTTATTGTTTAATTCTTGTTTTCTTATTTAACTTCTCACTTTGGAGGGGGAAATGGGGCAGTTCTTATCTCCCCCAGTAGACCACAGTGTGGATAATCTGATGGCACAGGGCATGAAGTTCAAGGACTAAATCAGATTCCAACTCTAGGCACTTACTGGGCCTGCAACCCTATACAAGTCACAGAAACCCAGAATTTGAACCTAGAATGGACCATTCTTGCCATCTAACCCAAGTCATCCCAAGAAAAGAATCTTCACTGCAACACATCCAAGAGATCCAGCTTGGCTTCCCCTCTCTGAACCTCCTCCTATAAAATGAAGATAATGACATTTGCATTGTCTGCTCTTCCTGAATTCAATTCCAGCCTCAGACCCTTACTAGCTGTGTGACCCTGGGCAAGTCCCTTGACTCTGTTTTCCTCAGTTTTCTCATCTGTAAAATGAACTGGAGAAAGGAATGGAAAACCGTTCCAGTATCTTTGCCAAGAAAACTCCAAATGGGGCCACAAAGAGTCAGATATGACTGAAACAACTGAGAAACAACAACTTGATTACCTACTTCACAATTATCATAAAGAAAATATTGTTCAAACCTATGGAAATGTGAATACTTATAATTATTGACTATATCACAAGTCAGTTCTAAGAGATTTTTTAAGCCTAGTTTTGGGAGGGGGGGAATCAAATCCTTCCTTTGGGAGCACTTTTAGCTTAACGGTAATCAATTATACTACAGTGTGAATGAGAATTGGATTTCATGAAAAATCAGCAATGAATGAGAAAGCATTTGTTAAATACCTACTATAAGGAAAGAGTAGCCCATACTAGATTGAAGAGGGGCAGGGAGAAGGCGTAAGCAAGGGAAGGAAAAGACCCAGAAAGCAATACGGAATTACAAAATTTACTACAAAAATGTTCAGACCATTTGACTCCCTGAACCAAGAGATGAAATCTAATCTCTCCAAAAGACATGCCTAGCATACTATTTATAATGGAAAATAAACACATATAAAAACAAACCACATATCCAACAATTGGAAGATGGCTGAACAAATTATGATATGTAAACGAAATAATAATAGGCAGCACTTATATGTTCCCACAACCCTGGAAGTGCTATTATATCTTCATTTTATAGGTAAGGAAACTGAGGCAGACATTAGATCATAAGCTCCTTGAGACCCAACTTTTTTTGCCCTTTCTTTTTGTTTCCATTGCTTAGCACAGTGCTTGGTACATAGTAGAAGCGTAATAAATGTTTGTCGATTAACAGAAATGAAACTATCTGCCAGGGTCCAAACAGCTTACTATCTGAGTCTGGATTTGAACTCACTTCTCTCCCTGTCTCCAGATATAGCATTCCATCTGCTGTATCACCTAGCTGGCATTCATGTAGCACTTTAAAGTTTGCAAAATGCTTTCCATATCTTTTCTCATTTTAAAAATCAGAAAAAGATCACAAAGCTGCTAGTGGTATTCAACCCTTGTTCTCTGAATGAACCCAAAGAAATGATCACCATATGGGATGGAGAAAAATATGGGAATGCAGAAAAGGAGGAAAGCATCCAATGAAGGAGACGCACAGAGACTACAAGTATGTAAACAGAGACAATGCTGACAGCAACGAAAGCCTGATGAATATACAGAGAAAAGGCTCCGAAGAGGTCACAGAAGCAAGCAGTTAAAGTTTATATATGTGTGTGTGCACGTGTATGCACATGTGTGTATGTGTGTACACACATGTGTGAGCGTGTGTGTGTGTGTGTGTTTTAAAAGGTGCTGTAAATAACCAGAGTTTGTAGTTCTGTGTGCAAGTCCTTTTCGGTTTTGCTCCCATCCCAACCCCCAACCCTTCCTTTGTATATTTGAATATGTGTACTTGCCCATCACCCAAAAGGGGTCACAAAGAGTCAGATGTGACTGAAAATGAGTAAAATAAAACCTTGTCCAGGGAAGTTGAGAGAAATGTATTTTTTAAATACATAAAATCAGGTAAGGGGGTTCAGACTAGACAGCTCTAATGTCATATTATTCTACACACATAGACCAAGTGGGAAAAGCAGAATCAGTTGAATACAAACAAGCAACCAACCAGCCAACTTGAAAAACAACCCAGTTAAATTTAGTCAACAAAGGGTCAGTTGTTTCCTTCTTGCAATGGATTTTCTTGTGCACACACACACAATTTAAGTCACTTCCTGGGAAGGCAGAGACCTTTAAGGAGGCACAGCTTCCAACCATGAAGGCCCCTTTGGGTGTATTTTTGCCTATGTTTTGGAGGTCATGTGACATTCAGTTACGTGGATGGCTTGAAGAGAAAAACAGAAAAATGTAGCTCTGTCAGAGAAAAGTCAACGATTTTCTGTGGATATGATCCTACTCACTGGGTCTCTCTGGTTCCTGTCACAGCATGCTGACTGTGAGGATTAGGTAATATCCTCAGGTCAGAAAACAGGAGAGTTGCCAGCTGAGGATGGCATCCACAACCAAAACAGGTCATTCATGAAACCACCACCAAACTGAACCTTTTCTACCTTTGCTTGGTATTTTTACAAGTAAACCAATGAATAATACTGAGAGAACATCGAACAGCTCCTCCACATGCCAGGAATTTGCTTCTATCAGATCTGAGTTCATGTGGTATTCAATTAGCACAGCCTTTGAAATAAACACTGAAATATTCAAGTCCCTTCGGGAAATGGTGGAGGTCAGTGGATTTAATTAAGCAAAATAGATCTGCAAGGGTATTTTCTCTGCCAGGAAGGAATCAACCTTAGGCCAAGGAAAAACTCTTACATGTTAGCATTTTGCCTGTTGAAAAGAAACTGGAGAAGAAAAGTCATCTATCACCAGCCAAATGAAAGAATTGTTCTGAATCACTAATAATAAGAGAAATACAAATTAAAACAACTCTAAGATTTCATCTCATACTCATCCAATTGGCAAGGATGGAAAAAAGATGGAAATAGTTCATGTTGGTGGGGCAGCGGGAATTAAGGCATACTCATACACTGTTGGTGGAACTGCAATTTGCTGAAACTATTTTGGAAATTGGTTTTGAATTAGGCAAGAAAAAGTAATAAACTGTCTGTATCCATAGTTCATACCCTTTCACTGGGATTATACCTCAAGGAGGTAAAAGATAAAGATCCCATATGTACCCAAATATATGCAAATATAACCAAAACATAGCAGCACTTTCTGTAACAGGAAATAAAGCAAGAATCTATAGATGGAAGTGACTGAACATATGACATATGAATGTAATGAAATGCTATATTTAGTCATCAGGAATGACAAATATGAGGAATTCAAAATGTTAGGGGAAGGCTTGTAAGAAGGACTCCAGAAAGAAGAAAACAGAACAAGGAAAACAGTGAATGTTCTGACTACAGCAATGTTCTATCCACAAAGAGGTTTCTGATCCTTTTCATAGATTAGGACCCAGATCACAGCACCACCTTCCCCACTAAACACACACAAACACACCCTCCTCAACACCTGGTGAATGCTTGGAGAAAACTCTAATTTTTATCTCTCAGAGAGTTATGTCTCTTTCTCCTAGTTCTACCCTTTGGTAAATAACAACTCTCATGTGGTTAGTTTAAGTGTGAGAGAGGGATTGGGGGTAGGGGGAAGGGAGTGGGAGGGTCTCAGTGGTGGTTTATCAAAGTACAGTCTTGAATTGATCCTCCATCTATTGGGAAAATGCCACCTTACCTTATTCCTTATTCTACTATATTCTACTGAACCCCAACTACATGAATATAGAATATTCATCCCTATGGATGACTTAACTGAATACCATCTCCATATTTACAACCAAAGAAGCAAAAGAAATGAGGAAAAAAAATCAGGATAGGTATTCATGTCAATGTAGGGTCAAACTATCTCATTTGTCTCTGGTGCCTTGAGAATCCTTTTTGGATTGAATCAAGCACTCAGAACTGAATGTGACCAGGGTCTTTATACCTCTTTGAATCAATCACATCTGTTGTATGAGATTGGGTCATAGCTGAAGCAGTTTGTATTAAAGGGTGAAACTATCTCAGAAATCAGGAAAAGAAGAGATTATGGCTATCTAGAGTCAAAAGGATGAAGCAAGCTTGGAACAAAGGGAGCCAGCTCTCAAGAGCCAATTGTTCAATGTTTAGTGTGAGCATTCATACCTCAGAAATAAGCCAAGGCTACAAACCAGGGCTTGATTTATTGTTTTGTTGATTGTTTAGACTTAATGAAGTAATGGAGAAAATGTCAATAATATAGATTAAAACTTAAAATGTGACATACATATTTTCCTCCCTTTGGAAAGTTGGCTGTTAGACATTTACCAGCATGCCCCTAAGGAGAACCATGAGTATAGATTGTTAAATCTATCATGGTCACTATATCATACAATCATGATCACTGTATCATACAGTTTTGCTTTACTGATTTTTTTCTTACTAAGTGGGAAGGGTTATTGAGTGGTAACTACTGTATTAGGAAAAAAAAATTATAAACTTAATTTAAAAACCCTGTCCCTAAAAAAACAAAAATAAACAACCCTGTTCCTGCAAAAAAGGAAATGGAGCTGGAGTGAACATAGATAGAGATATAAAGTCAGGATGTCAGAGCTGGAAGGGATTTTAGAGATCATCTAATCCCCATTTCTTATTTTACAAGAGTTAAATCTGGTGCCCCAAGTGGTTCAGTGACATGCCCTACAAATTACTAACTAAGGGAGGTATCAAGGACTTGAAGCTTAGAATGGCTCTAAGACTTTTGGGACACCCTACATTGGGATGTTACCATGATGGCACCCTTAAAGGAAAGACCACTGGAATGTGGTGCCTGGCCACCACCATATAGGCAGGGTAAATGTTTAACAACCTGCTCTCTGAAGGAAAAGACTGTAGCCAAGCCACCTTTTTAATTAAATCTGCATTAAACATTTTCTCCATTACTTTCTTCACTCTAGACCATCAACAGAACAGTAAATCAAACCCTTTTTTTTGTAGTGTTTGCCTATTTCCAAAGAATAAGTGCTCACACTGAAAAGTTAACAATCAGCTTTCTCAAGCTCCTGTGAACTAGATTCCCTTTTGACTATAGATCTTCCATAAGGCAACCCTGGTTTTACCGGGACCCCATCCATCTAATTTTCCCCCCTCAGACAAACTATTCAATCTAACTAGTTATTCCTCCATCTTGAGTTCAGTGGGGGTATCAGATTACCATCCTCCTTCAAGAACGGCACGGGGTAAGGGTGTGTATAAGCAAACCTAAGAAATTAGTGGATGATTATTCCCATTGGCAAAGGATCTTAGACTTTGAGTCACCACGAATTTCTTTAAATAGGCATTTAAAATGGGATTGAATTGGCAAACCTCAATTTACACATCATGTGGTACAAAGGGCCCTGCCTTTAGAATCAGGGTATTGTAGATTTAGAGCAGGAAGGTCCCTTAGAAGCCAGCAGCTCCAACCTTCTTGTTTTATGAGAAAATTGAGTTTCACAGAAGATCATTGACTTGCCAAGGATCACATAACTAGTGAATGTCTAGGATGGGATTTAAACTCATATCTTCCTGAATCCTAGTTCAGTGCCCTATTCCATAAAGTGAGCTGCCTCTCACTATCTGGGTAATTTCCCAGGTAATACTACTCCCAAAGTAATAATACCTTGAAAGATTCATATAATATATTTTGAATCTATATGAAATGTGCTGTATAGTTCATATAAATAAGATTGTATTTGCTTCCTTTTGTGTGCAAAATTCTGGGGTGGGAGGAGAAAATACGTTTTCTATGGTCCCTTCTAACCCTATCTTATGATATTTCAAGGTTATGCATCTATTGTACAAAATGGGATCCATACACCCACATGCATCCCAATGATATGCAAAGTACACATGCTGTCCAACATTAAAACAGTAAAGTTTTAATTAATCATAAATTTCAATTAATGGAAAGTTTTTTCAGGGGACAACCCAGCTTCAGCAAAGGTACTCAGTTCATTCCCACAAAGGCTTTGGTGAAATAACTAAGTCAGAAGTGGGGCAGGCTCGAACCCTGCCTCTGACATTCACTAGGTGTTCAGCCAAGGGGAAGTCAGTTTCCCAATCTGAGACTCATTTTCCTGATCCATAAACAAGGATAACAATAGCACCTACCTCCCAAGATTTTATTAGAATAAAATATTTAAATCATATTTGTATAAGGGAATCAATTTCTTTCCTTTAGGTCAGGAGAACCAACCTCTGATAGAGTAGGAAAAGCCTTGGACTGGGATTAAGAATAAAAATCAATTTAGTCCAACAAACACCTATTAAGCACCTATTGTATGTGTCACACTGTGTAAGGTGCTGGGGATATGAAGACAGGAACGAAACAGTCCCTGTCCTCAAGGTGTTTACATTCCAGTGGGGGGAAGGAGGGGGTAACAGATTTTAAAATGCCCCAAGCATCTTCCACAAAGTCACTACACAATTGTGGTCAGAGTATAATAGAAGGAATTGTAGGTAGGACTGTAGATGTGGAGCTAGAAGAACCCTCAGAGGCCATGGAGGTCAATTCTATCACTTTGCAGATGAGGAAACTGAGGCTCGGAGAAATAGTGAGGAAGCAGGATTTGAAACCAGGTTCTCTGACTAGATAGTGTTCTTTCTACTGTCCAATGCTGAAACTAGGGATCCTATAAGATTATTGGTGCCTGAATCCCAGACCAACAATTTGTTCCCTGGGCAACCTTGGGTACCACTCCAGGCCATAATTTCTTCTTTTAAATAAGATGGGTGGTCTAAATTCTCTTTTGGATATTCCCCCAGTTCTGACAAATGCCACTTCTTACATGAGACCTTTCACCCCATTTCTAACACTTCCCTCCAAAAATTAGCTTCTCTGTGCATGTGTATCTGTCTCTCTCCATAGATAAATACATATATGCATACATATTTTACATGTTTTCTATATTTAAATAAATACATATCATATATGCATGTTATATACATACACATTTTATACATTATATAAATATTGCATGTGTCTGTATATATACACACAAATATATATACGTGTATGTGTATATGTAGGTGTATATATTGTCTTCCCCACTAGAATATAAGCTCCTTGAGGACAGGGCATATTCACTTTTGTCCATGTGTCTCCAGTGCCAGCACAGTGTCTTATACATAGTTGGCTCTAAGAAATGATCATTGAATGATTTCACTAAAAACGTAGCTCTCCTCACTTAAGGGACATGTGGCTGTTGTCCTTGGTAGCCAGTATCAATGTTAAGTGCTGCTGGCGGCGTCCTATTCTTTTTTATGGCTGTTTAGAGGAGGTCTACGTCCCATTTTGCTGAGCTTTTTCCCTTCCTTGGGAGGGGCCCAAAAGGCAGCAACCCGTATGCTTATCTTGGGTAATGACTCAGGTGAATGGGGAGCTCTGTTGCTGGTACATGTAGGAAGTTCTGGAGCTATAATTATATCCCTCCTCCCTGCCCCCTGCCTCCAAACCCAGGGTGTCTAGACTAGATTTTAAGACCTGAAAACTGCAGCATCCTGCCCCCTACCCCTACCTGCTCCCACCCTGGGACAAACAGTGACCAACATCTTGCTACAAACCTTTTCTCATCTATGAAGAGTGCAGCAAAGTTGAAAGTCAGTGGCTGACCATTTTGGGAGGAAAGCAGTCCCTCCAGCTGAAGAAGTGGGTATCCTAGACTGCCAGGAGAGTTGGTGGAGAAGTATAGACAGAAAGCAGTTCTCCAAACCAAGGAGACATGACATGTACTAGCTGTGTGATGCTAGCCATACCACTTAACCTCTCGCTGTGCTAAGTAGAATCAGGTGCAACCAAATAAAATGCAATTGGGATATAATTAATGAAATAAAAATACAATATAACATAGTTAATGTTTAGATGTGTTTTTCAAAGTGAACAAGTGGCCTGCGGGGACTATCTGTATGGTTTCAATTAGAGTTGCCAGGCTGCCATGATATAAAAGTAAAACCAAGTTAGTGCTGACCTTGGGTAGAAGGAGTTTGGGGATGCACAGTGATCCAGGAATTCCCTATACCAGTGAAATGACAAGTCCCATCCCAGCACCCAGTAGGCACTTACAAATGCATGTTGACTGACATGGGAATATGTCTTGCGTGATTTCACATGTATAATTGATATCATCACTTGCCTTCTCAGTGGGTGGGGGAAGGATGAGATGAAGGAGGGAACTGGGAACTCAGAATTTTTCAGGATGAATTTTTAACTTGGAAAGACTTACATGAACTGATACTGAGTGAAGTGAGCAGAACCAGGAGAATATCGTACACAGTAATAGCCACAGTGTGTGAAGACTGACTTTGATAGACTGGGCTCTTCTTAGCAATGCAAAGATCCAAGACAACTCCAAAGGACTCGTGATGGAAGATGCCATCCATATCCAGAGAAAGAACCATGGAGTCTGAATGCAGAGCAAAGCAGACTATTTTCACTTTTCTTTTGTTTGTTTTTTTCTCTCATGGTTTTTCCCCTTTGTTGTAATTCTTCTTTCATAACATGATTAATGTGGAAATATATTTAACATGATTGTATATGTATAACCTACGTCAGATTGCTTGCTGTCTTGGGGAATATGGATGGAAGAAGAAAAATTTGGAACTCAAAATTTTATAAAAATGGATGTTGAAAACTCTTTACATATAACTGGAAAAAATACTATTAAGAAAAGAAGAAATACAAAGAAATGTATAATATGCAAAACAAAAAATTAATGATTTTATAAAAAATAAATAATTTTTAATAATGTAATTGGGAAATGTTTAACAAAATAAATTTTTAAAAATGCGTTTAAAAATGCATGTTGAATGGAATGGTATAGTAGGAAGACTGTTAAATTTGATATCAAGTGACCTGGTTTCTAATCATGACTGCCACCTCTTACGTATTGTGACCTTGAGCAAAAAAGAACTCTCTGTCTCAGTTTCCTAGCTATAAAATGAGGGGGGTGAACTAAATAATTACTAGGGTTCCTTCCAGCTCTATGATCATATGAGAAATAAATTCAAAAGAGAAATTAATTCAAAAAAAGCCTCTCAGCTATGTAGAGTGCGTCTCCAACTGGTCTGCCATCTGAGTTTTACAAGGAAGGAGACAACCACAGAGTTCTCTATCCCCTCTCCATCATTGTCAGTATAATTTGCAAGTGGGTAGAGTTAGAGGTCAGAATCAGGGTAGGACACGGAACAAAGATGAAGTTTGAGAGAATATTTTAAGTCTTCCCAAGACAAGTCCCTTATAAAGAGCAGGACCAGCTCAAGCTAAAACAAAAATAGACTTGGTTTAGAAACATGGAAGATAATATTGCAACATATTTGGAGATTATCTAGTTTATTTTCCTCAACTAACAGAGAAGAAGACTGAGGAAACATCATGCCCCAAAGAGGGAATGTGATTTACCCAAATCTTCAAACTCCTTGTCCTATGAGTTTTCCATTCATCTCCTCCAGAAAGCCTTCCCTGATTACTCAAGCACACAGTATGCAGCCAGTAAATAAAGCACCTACTACACTATACAGAAATATATATGTACATGTATGTATGTAGGGGTATGTGTGTGTGTGTGTGTGTGTGTGTGTGTGTGTACTGACTTTCAATCTACCCCTCAGTTTACAAATGAAGAAATTAACTCACAGAGGAGTAAAGTTAGTAGTCCAAGGTCTTACAACAGACCAGTGGCAATTAGATCTCCTAATTCCACATCCAGGAATCATAGGAACATACCTTTAGACCATGAAGAAAACTTGAAGGTCATAGAATGCAACTATTTCATATGGCAGATGGAAAAACTGAGATACAGAAAGGTTTAGGGACCTGTCCAGGGTCACACAGCTAGCAGGTATCTGAGGTGGAATTTGAATCCAGGTTCTCCTAACTCCAAACACAGTACTCTGTCACAGTAGTGTGGTCAAAGCTTAATAGAAACTGGGGCCAGTAAACCATACCTAAGGATCTCTGGGGGACACATATTAACTTTGAAAACCACACATTAACATTATCTATGTTTTATTGTACTTTTAGTTATTTTGCTAAATATTGCCAAATTATATTTTAATCTGGTTCAGGCTTCAGGGAACTGTTGTTCACTAAATGGGGTCTGGTAGCCTCATGTTCCACATCTTCTCATCTATATTCCCTCTACCTCCTTTTATGGGATCCACCTTTCCCACTACCTCCTAAGAGGTCTGGTTGCTCCCTACTGGGAGGGCCCACACCAGGCAGTGAGTGCCCCATGTCCCAGATCTGTCCTAACCTGCTTCCCCACAACAAAACATCTACTTTGGGCAGCCCTGCTAGGAGCCTGCCTAACCAATGTGATGATAGCTTGCAATGATTTAATTGCGTTCAGAATTCTTGGCAACATGTTTACACTTTACCAGGGGCCTTCACTACCTTAGCCCAAAGGACTGGGTCCTGGGGATATGGTAGGGAACGTCCACAGCCTCCTATGGGACCACCCATTTCTCCTGAACTGTGATTGTAGTTAGTGAATGAAAAGTTCAGATAAAAACTTCCACTTACAAAACTACCCTGGGGCCTCAGAACCTCATCCCCTGCATTCTATTACCTCAGTCCCCCTCTCAATTAGCTATCTCTCTACAGCCTTTGGGAAAAAACTGGGGGGGGGGGGCATCCTTGAAGAATCAAACAGTCTCAGAATTTTAGAGGTGGAATGGAGCAAGACATGACCAGGAGGGGAGAGGAGGTTCATGTGTATTGACACCTGTAGTATTCACATCATAATGTCATTCTAGGGCAACAGTGAGAATCACATAAGTAAAATTTGTGTTCATCCTTTGTTGCCAAAGAAGACCATGCCATCAGAGAAATGATGACATGACTTTGTTTTGAGTGAGGGAGAGCTGTGCAGGTCACCAGCCTCACTTTTCCTCCAGTGCCATTTCAATCCAGTGACCAGATATTCATCAGGATGACTAGAGATGACCCAGGAGGCAATGGGAGACTTTGGCCCCTTTAGGCCAAGGTCTTTGCAGGCACTCACTTAGGATGAGGTGATGCCCATTCAATGAATAGGCCTGTTTAAGAAGTAGCCAGGGCATGGCCCTTTAATGAGACCAGGAAAAAGAAAGACATCAGGCTGGGAGGGAAACAGCAACAGTTACTACTGATAATCACTCTAAAGCCAGGAGGGTCCAGAAGAGCCCTTAGGAGGGGCCCATTGAAGTCCCAGCTTCAGAGTGTGGTAGGTTTAAGGTTTAAGGGAAGGAAAGGGAAGTAAAGGACCTAGCCAGTAAAACTCAGACAAATGGGCATCTTTAGGCCATCCAAATTTATCATCCTTAGGAAAGGAGAAGGAAGGGAAGGGGGAGACAGACAGGAGAGGAGGAGCTGAGTTACCCATTCAGCCAGCTGTGTCTACTCACAGGATTGTGTTTGTCCTTCATTGTCTAAGAAGACCATGCCATCAGAGAAATGACTATCAATAGTAACTGTTGCTGGCTACTTCTTAAACAGTCCTATTCACTGAATGGGCGTTGCCTCACCCTAAGTGAGTACCTGCAAAGACCTTGGCCTAAAGTGCCCAAGGTCTCCCAGTGCATCTTGGGTCATCCCTGGTCATCCTGAGGAATATCTGGTCATTGGATTCAGATGAATGTGGAGGAGAAGTGAGGCTAGTGATCTGCAAAGACCTCCCTCACTCAAAACAAAGTCAAGTGCAAGTCATGTCATCATTTCTCTGATGGCATGGTCTTCTTCGGCAATGAAGAACAAAGTAAAATTTGGTGAACTTCAAAAGCACCATTTTAATGTTAGTTATTATTAATGTGGGGGCAAGGGGAGAGAGGGAAAGAGAGGTAAGTAGAAAAAAGGGGCAAGAGAGAGAGGGAAAGAGAAAGGGGGAAAGAGAGGGACAGGGAGAGAAAGAAGAAGAGAGAAAAGGACAGGGAAAAAGAAAGGGACAGAGAAGAAAAGGGAAAAAGAGAGGGAGAGAGAGGGAGGAGTGAGACCAAGAGAGAGAAGGGGAGAGAGAGAGAGAGAGAGAGATAAGGAAGAAGAGAGAGAAGGAAAGGGAATGCAAGGAGGGGAAGGAAAGGAATCACTACCAACCAGGGAGATTAGGAAAATCTCCCACTATAGTCTAGTGCCATAGCTGAGCCTTGAAAGAGGCTAAGGACTCTAAGAAGCAGATATGGGGAAGGGACGTACAGCTTGTACAAAGGTCCAGAGATTGGGAATAAGGAGATGGAATTCTAGATTCTAGAACAGCCAGATACAATGTAGATAGAGGTTCCCTTTCCAGGAAGGCTTCCTTGATTGCTCTACTGCCAACATTCCACTCTTTGTTTATACCCTTCCATTTGTTCTTCTACATATTTCTTACATTCTAATATGTATTATTGTTATTTACATGCTTAATATGTCTTCCCTATCAGACAGTAAGTTGCTTGAGGACAGGGATCTTGTCTTACTCATTTTTGCCTCTCCCCTCCTCAGCAACTAAAATCTGTACTGGATTCTTGAATTAAATACATTTTTATGAAAAAAGTCAGACAACCTTGTGTCTAACATCAAGGATGCAGATTTGGGAAGGACCCTAAAAGTCAACCAGTTCAACACACTGGTTTACAGACTAGGATGGTGGGGCCCAGAGAACTCTCACCTAAGGCACCCTGAGCTTTACCACCTGCCCTGAAGCTGCGCCCTTGAAGACTTTCATTCTCTGCCACTGAATTTTCTTTCATACACTGTCTCCCCCCAATTAGTATATGAGCTCCCTTTTCTCCTTGTATCCCTAGCACTTAGAACAGGGCTTGGAACATAGTATGTACGTGACAAATGCTTTTTCATTCACTCATGCATTCATTTATTCTCATAAATGAATTAATACTTGTTATGGTAAATGAAGGCATTGGACTAGATAATCTCTAAAGTTTTTCCCAGCCCTAGAGACTAGGTCCTGATAATTCTATGATCCTATATCCCAGGCTGCTACTGTGTAGTGAGAAGGGAGATGACAACAACCAGCTGTGCCTGATAGCTTAGGCTAAAGCTGGGAGAGGTCAGTGGGAGGAAGAGGAGAGCCAGACACAAAGGCTGAGGGAACAGGTCCCAGGACACTAACCAGGTCAGAAGGGGAGCAGCCGGGCAGCCAGTGCTGAGAGGACAAGAAGAAAAAACAGGATGGAAGCCAGCAGTCAAGAAGTCAGGAGCCTGTCCAAGGAGAACTGAACTCTAGAGAAAGGTTATGGAATAAGGGACAGTAGCAATCACCTCTGGGTGGCCATCCCCTCACCCCTACTCTTATATTAAATGGAAATGCCAATGACAGTCAGCAATCACATAGCCACGTCCTCTCTTCCCTTGTTGCTATTCTTTCTTCAGCCTGACAGTAGCTAGAAAAAAATCACCTCTTCATTGAGTCAGTTTAGGCCAGTTATGTTGGCTTCAGCACAGAGTTCAAGTGGAAGAGGGATTCCTTGTGATTAATGGAAACCTCCAAATGCTTGTTTGTGGATGATATCATTCTTGTTGCTTCAGCCCTGGAACACTGCAGAGCCTCCTGGAAGCAATTTATAATCACTCAAGAAAAATATGGCCTGACCATCCACATAAGAAAAACCAAGTGGATGAAGAATAGTGCCTAGATTTTGACATGCAACTGGCTTATCCATCCCACTGAAATGCATAGACAATGAATTAGGCCCAGAATTAAACAGGAGGAGGAGATAGGGCTAGAATGCCTTCACAAAGCTGCAAAACTCCTCTAATACAGTTTTTTCTAGAAATAAAATGGTTCCATATTTTTTTAATATGTACATTTGACTAATGTTGCATAACAGTCCCTCTACTGAACTCCAGGAATGCATCTCCAACCGTATGTCCCATAAGTATCCCAATTCAACGTGTCCAAAACTGTTCCCTAAAATCATATATACTGTGTTGAGAACTTCCTATTTCTGTCATGGGGACACCATCCTTCCAGTTGCACTGGTTCACATTTTTTTTCTATTATTCTCTAATCTTCACTCTCCTGTCCCCCAAATAACCAATCAATGATCAGATCTCACCATCTCTCCTTCAATAACATCTTTGATACCTAACCCCTTCTCTCTTCTCATATGACTGCCACCCTAGTTCTGATCCTCAACCCTTCTCATCTGCAATAGTTTCCCCATTGGTCTCTCTGTCCCAAGTCTCCATCTGCTCCAGACTACTTTCCATACAGCTATTACTGTGATTTTCCTAATAGATCCAAACATGTCACTCCCCCACTCAAAAATCTCCATGTCTCCCTATTGCCCCTAGGCATAGGATCAAATATAAATTTGTCCAATTGACTTCGGAAGCCCTTCACAACCTGGTTCCAACCTAGCTTTCTTGGAATATTATATATTACTTCTGTTCTCTCACTTTAACATCTAGCAAAAGTGGCCTTTATGCTATTTGCTTATAACAGACACGATGTCTTTCATCTCCATGTCTTTGCCCTAAGTGGCTCCTATGCTTGGAATGTACTTCCTCCTCCCTTTCATCTCTGAGAATTTCTACATTCTTTCAAAACTTTGCTCAAGCATCCCTTTAAACATGAAACCTTTCCTGATCCTCTCACTTCCTTATGATATCCTCCCCAATTTGCTTGTCTTTACTATATAGTTAAATATGTGCCTGTTCCCTCCTTTGCTGGGATGTAACCTTCTTCAGGACAGGGGCTGTTTCTTTTTCCCTTGTATCCCCAAGATTAGCGCAATGCCTAGCATACAGCAAACCCTTAACTTCCTGATGTCAAGAGAGATCAAGGAAGACCTCTTGCATATTGCAGACTTATAGGAAAACCTGGACAAGGGTAGCATTGGGTGAATGGATGATGAATGAATCAAGGAATGAAAATGTAATTATTGAGTGTTTACCATATTGCAGGCTCTATGCTAAGCCCTGAGGATATGAGGCAGCCATAGCCTCAAGGGAATTTACATTCCAGTGGGTACAATGGCACCCATAGGGAAGCTAGACTTGGAAGACAGGGCTGGGGATACTCATATGGCATGGCTAGGAAGTAGTGCGCTGGCCTGGTTCCAAGTATAATAAAATAAGAGTTCACCTATCAGAGCACCAGGTCCCAGTCCAGACAATCTGCCTTCCAAGTCTACATATTCTAGTATTCGGTACCTGATATTCCAGCGTTAAGCTTTATCCTGAGCCCCTGGCCCACATTTCCATCTGCCTCTTGGATGCTTCCACCTGGATGTCTCCTGGGCACCTCAAACTCATTAGATCCAAAACAGAACCCATTTTCTTCCTCCAAAACTCTACTTCTCCAAATTTTCTCATCTTTACTGAATACATGGCCATGCTTCCAGTCACCCAAGTTCCAAAGCTCTGAGCCATCTGTGATTTTCCCCCACTACTTACCTCCTATATCCAGTCACTTGCCAAGCCTTGTCAAATATACCTGCATAGTATCTCTCTCATCTGTCCCTTATCTCCATTCAAACTGTCACAGGCTTAGTTCAAATCCTTGTCACCACTCACCTGAACTATTTTAATAGCATCCTAATTGATGTCCCAGCCTCTAGTTTCTCTCTTGCCCAGCACATCCTTCACACAAGCTGCCAAATCTTTCTAAAACCCAGGTCTGACTGTAACTCTCTGTCTCTGTGTCCATCTCACTCTCAATGGCACTGTGAGTCTCCTTTTGTGTCTGCATCTTTCTTCCTGTGTATGGTTCTCTTTGTCTTTCTGTCTTAGCCCCACCCCCACATCTCTCTGTGTCTCTGTACTGTTCTCTCTTTATCTCCGTGTCTGTGTCTCTCTCTCTCTGTGCATCTCTCTGCACACATATCTCAGTGTTGCTATGTGCATAACTTTCTGTGTATCTCTGTCAGTCTCTATGTATCTGTCTCTTGTTTTTATTTGCTTCTCTCCGTCTCTATGTCTGTCTGTCTCTGGTTTTTTGCTGTTTTATGGAATGAGGTTCTACATAACCTTCTGCCTTAATCTTCCTTAGTGTTTACAAATGAGTTCGTTGAATTCTAGATTTAGACCTACGAGAGATCTTAAAGATCATTCAACTCCCTCATTTTAGAGAAAAGAAAACTTGAGTCTTAGCGACGTCATAGGATCATAGATTTAGAGATGGAAAGAACCTTAGAGGTTGTTGAGGTAAAGTGACTTGTCCAGGATCATAAAGCTAGTGAATGTCTAAGGTAGGAGTTGAACCCAAATCCACAGTAATGCCTTTGGTTGCACATCTCTCTGTCTAGCAGAGTGACCAAATATTTGATGGGGACAGAAATTTCTGGGCTCTTTCGGCTTCCTCCTTGTAATAACTGGTAAAAATTCCGGTGATGGCAGAAGCAAATATCTTTGCCTTTTCCTGTTTCTCACATCTCACCTTCTATTTGATATTGATTTTGACCCTTGCTGTAATTTGGTGATGGTCTGGGAGCTAATTTTGGCATGACTCTCACATCAGTAACCAATCAGTTTTTGTCTTTTAAATTTGAATCCATTTTATTTGGGGGGATGCTGCTTAAAGCTCACCACACCTAGCACCTTTTGTTTTCTTCTGGGAAAAAATAATAATTGGGAAATTCATGATCTGATTTGAGGCTTTTAAGTAATTTATAAATTTATAAATCTTTGGTCTCCTATTTCTCAAACCTAAGCCATATCATCCAACATATTTCATCATTATGCCTGGTGCCCACCTTGGAGTTGAAAGTGCCAAGTATCAAAATGTATGTTGATTTGCTTTAGAGGATCATGCCAAGTTCTTAGTGCAATTTCTCCAGCTTTTCATTTTCTGAAGCAGATGCTGATGAATAAACTACAAATATCTTCATGGTGGTTAAACCAAGGAATTCACAGAACAGAAACAGAGCCACACCCACCTAAGGCTAACTCCAGGGTTTACTGAATACCAGCATATAAACCACTGATGGGACTCTATTTTCTAATGGTAGATGGCATGTACACTCTCTACTCATCTCCCAACAGAGAGAAACAAAAGTGCAGGAGAAATTAGAGGGATCCCAGGAAATTCCCTCCATCCAGGCAGCCAGTTCATTTGGAATGGTCCATAGATGTTAGGCATCTCTGGGATCTCATGCTGAGGAAAGGGGATCCAGAGCCTTTAATAAAACCACCAGTCTTAAAGTAAAAACTATCCCAGCTGCCTTTGGACATTCCAGTTGTGAGTAGGTCAGATCAAGCTAAACACAGGGGACAGTAGAATTCCTTTGGAGTGAGGGCCAGTATTCATGGATATTCATCAGTAACCATAGCTGTTTCTATCTGCAAGTTTCATGCCTTCTCCATCCCCAGCCTTTTGAAAAGGCTGCTCCCTCTGCCTCTTTAGCCAGTGTTCATGCTGCCATCCCTTGATACTAGCATTTCTCATCTTTTTTCTTTTGCTCAGGAGCACAGACTCATGCCAAGATGCCAAAGTGTGCCTTGAAATGTACTTCTTGTCTTTGGATATATATATGATAAAAACCAACTTGTTTGCCTCTCCAAGAAGAACGTTGGAGTCATCCAACAATTCATTTGCAACTTTCTTATTTTTCTGATTTTGTTTACTGTAAGAATGTCAATATTAATGAGGTCCAATTCTTCCAGTATTATATCAACTCATTGACCAATTGACCAAGATCTTATATTTGGAGTACCTACAATCAATTGAAAGTTTCTAGATGGTTGAAAAGCTATGATCCTTAGTAGCTTCTTCCCCCTTTTCTACCACTCTACCACCATCATTTTTATTTTTTATGAGATTGTCATGGGCAAGTATATATCACTTAAAAGATAGCCAACTCATTCTGTCATCAAGACTTCCAAACCCTTTCTAGTCTGGTAGAATCTTTCAGAGTTTACTCTGATGACCACTGGCATAGCCATCAAGAACCCAGAACCCTCTTCTAACCAAGATGGGCAGAGTAGGTTGTTTTTCATTTCAATCATCAGCAACCCTGTTGGTATATAGTACACCTATCTTTATTTCCATTTTTTTTACCTAAAGAAACTTAGAAATTCAAAGAGGCAAAGCTATTTCCCCAAGGTCTCACAG
The DNA here is from genome assembly GCF_028372415.1 of Notamacropus eugenii. NCBI lineage: Eukaryota > Metazoa > Chordata > Mammalia > Diprotodontia > Macropodidae > Notamacropus > Notamacropus eugenii. Next base: position 24,236,393 of record NC_092877.1, on the reverse strand, counting down.
TCAGTGGCAGAGTCCAGACCAGATTTCAGGTATCCTGAATTCAATTTCAGTCCTTTATTCCTTATCTCATGCCTCCCTTCCCCCACCTTCAGTTATAGAAACTAAGATTAAGAATTAACCTTTCCTCTATCCCATTCTTCCAATATTCTGATTTGAAGCTGTTGTGTTCGTCCTTCATTTTCAAAGAGGACCATGACATCAGTGAAATGATGACATGACTTGCACTTTGTTTTGAGGGAATGAGGGTTCTGCAAGGTCACCAGCTTCACTTTCTCCTCCTGAGCCATCCGGATCCAGTAAGCAGATATTCATCAGGATGACTGGAGATGGCCCAGGATACAATGGGAGACCTTGGCCTTTTTAGACCTTTTCAGGTACTCACTTAGAGTGAGGTAATGCCCATTCAGTGAATAGGCCTCTTTAAGAAGTAGTCAAGGGATGGTCCCTTTCATTAGAAAAACAAAAAAAATCAAGCTGGGAGGGCAAGACCCTCAGGATTGCTGTTCCAAAGAGAAATAGTTACCCTTGACCTTCACTCTAAGCCAAGAGGATCCAAAAAACAGCCATTAAGTGGAACTTGGGCAGGGACCTATTGTGGTCCAATCTATGGCCTTCAGAGTGAACTGAGTCCTTTCTTTCTTTCTTACATTCATTCTTTCCTTCTTATTTGAAGCAGGTGTCAGTCAAGTCAACAAGCATTTATTAAGCACTTACTATATGCCAGGCACTGTGCCAAGTGCTGGAGACACAAGCAAGGAAAAAACAGTCTTTGCCCTCAAGCAGCTGATAGTCTAATGAGAAGGAGGTCTAATGCTAGGAAGAAAGCAAACAATATAGGGTGTGGATTGGAACCACAGTTTTCTCATTTATAGAATTAATTGATCCTTAAGATTCCTTGCTGTTCTATGAATCCATTCTAACCAAATTAAAATAATTCATACTATAGTGTATATGACTGACATCCCTTTTCTTCCTCTCACCCTTCTGGGAGTATTTTATATTTTAAAAGAAGACCCTTGTTAATCCAAATTAATCTCTAAGAGTTGAGATTTCAGGCACTTGTGCAAAGACTTATTTTTAAGCAAAGCTGGTAAAGACTTTTTGTTCATTCTTGAGGTGATATAAGTAATTTGGGTCTCGGATTTCATTAGCGTGGTTACCCCTTCCAGAAGGAGAATTGCAACTCACCATGTCTTGGGTTCTATGATTCTTGTCCATATCGTCTCATAAATCCTTCACAGGGGACCCTTTCTCAACATCCCTTGATATTAAACATGTGCCACCTGGACAGTCCAGTTGTCCATCATGAAAAATGTAAGTAACATTAGTCAGTGTTATCTGGGATTTCATATGACAGGGCTTTTGCAATTTAAAAAATTCTTTTCTTAACTGTTCATGTTGAGGCTGTCTTATGTGAGAGAGGTATTGTGGCAATGAATAAAGAACTCTCGTTGGAGCAGAAAGATACAGGTTCAAGTCCTGACTCTGGCGCATAGTGGGTGTGTGATCCTGGACAAATAACTTAACCTCTTCCTCCTCCAAGCCTCCACGTTGCAGGAGGAGCACTGACCTGCCTTGGTAAAAAGTTTCCTCACCTGGGAATTCCCTGTATCAATGAAAAACAGTCCCTATCCTCATGAGCAAGGCAATATGGTAACTTAGAATCTAGGAATAACAACAAATCCTTGAAATTACCTTTAAAAGTAGAGGACTATTTGTTTTCTTTTTTTTTAAGCATTAGCCACAGATTAAATCCCTTCTTCTTCTGTTACAGACACCCCTTTTAACTCTCTGTAAACCACAAACTTGTCACTCCAAAAGCTCAGATTCCCTTCCTGGGAAGAAAGGCTGGGAGACACAGAGGGAGGCCCCATCTGCTCAGACCAGGTTTCAGCCTCAGGATGACTGCCAGCTCACCCAGATAGCATCTCTGGGACTAAATGAGATGGTGTAAAATTCCTTGCCCAGAGTGCCTCCCAGGGAAGCAAACATGGTTTCTTCAGTGGGAAAAGAAAGGAAAGAAAAGGTTAAATAGAAAACGTTTCTCCTGGCTTTAAAATGATCTCCCAAGATGTAAGTTAGAGCAGGTGGGTTGTATTTCAATCCCTACTCCCCCTTTTAAAAGAGGAGCAGGTGGTGACGATTCTGAATCACTCCCAGGCTTGCCATGACTATACAGGGGATCCTCTGTCTGAGATTGAGGATGGAGATGATACTGTCAGAGCAAAGGCCACGATCTACTAATAAGAAAAAGGTTTGGTTTGTGTTCGGTCAGCCATACATCCCGACCTGCAAGGACCAGAAGCACTGGTGTGCATATCAGGGATCTGGCTTCCCAGTAGGGTCTGTGACCATGCAAGAGCACATGAGGATCAAACTTGAAACCATTGTCTCCTCAGTTCTGCATTTTAACCAGGCCCGTTAGCAGACCTTAGCCCATCAAGCTCCAAGTGAAACTTCTTCTGACAGGGCTCCTCTCCCCCTCCCCCAATGCCTTTGCTCTTCTCTAGCTCTTCTCTAGCTCTGTTCAATAGCTAATTCAAAGTCTCAGTCAGACCACCTTCCAGATGTTCTGCTTCAGAACAGTGGTTTTGTCAGCCTGGGGAGCTCACTAGTCTTCTATGACTTAGGAGATGATTTTTAGGGAGTTGCCTAAAGTCCAAGGAGGTTAAATTACTTGCCTAAGGTCACATACTTTGGGTGATTTTAACCCAGGTAGTGTTGTTCATCCTTCGTTCTTGAAGGGAATCGATGACATCACAAGGGTGATGTCTTGACTTGTAGGTAAAATTGGATTGAAGTGAGGCAGGGCTGTGCTCTCTCTCCTCCAGAAGAGTCAGAGTTCGGTGGCAAGACCTAAGTCAAGACAACTGGTGATGGCAGTGGGAGACCCTGGCCTTTTAAGCTAAGTTTTTTCCCAGGTCTCAGTTTGTCTGAGCAGTATCCATTTGGTACTTAAAGGCTAGATAAGAATTAAGGCAAAAGATGGCCTAGTTTGTCTTCATAAAAGAATCAATCTGGGAGGGAAAGACTTCAGAGTGTCTGGCCAGAACAGAAACAATCACTGTTTGCACTCACTCTAAGCCATCAAAATCTAAACAATGAGTAAGTGAGGCTTGGACTGGGACCCATTATTGGTTAACCCAGGTGTCCCTGGCTTCAAAGGCATTCTTCCATGCTGTCTTCCTTTAAGGAGAGACCCATGAAAGCAGAGACAGACTCCACCTCCAACTTGATTTCTTTAGAAAGCAGCTCTGTATTTTATTTCTTATTTTCTCAATGGGTGGGGAAGGAATGGAGGAAGGGAGAGAATTTGGAACTGAAAATAAAAAATGTTTTAAAAATAAAAAATTTTAAAGACAGTCGACTCAAAGTTTGTTTTTTGACCAAGGCAATCCCAATTAAGACTTCTGTCAAGGACCAGAAAGGGGACAAGACTGGATTCAGAAACCCTTTGATTTGTTGTTTGTTGAGATGTCCACTGGAGTGAAAGATGAAAATACTGACTTGTGGGAGTTTTTTGACTTCTCTATTTATTTCCGTCACTCAGGCTTTCCCTCTCTTTTCCACCACAGAACTGATCAGGTGGTCTATTCCAGCAAACATTAAATGACCATGAAGTTGACTGTTCTAGAAGCGGTCAAAGCAGGGTTACCATTGCTGCTGGAAAGAGTGTCTCAAGCAGTATTGGACTCCATACACCCTTCCTCTGACTCCCTGCACTGAAACATCCATCCTTCCCTGACCGCTAATCCCTCTCTGTGCTAAGATCGCATTTACATAATAATGAAAGGTTTGCATATTTCTTTTACATATATATCTCACATCACCCTGGCAGAGGTTGGTGCTATCATTATCCAAATTTTACTGATGAAGAAACTGAGGCAGAAATTAAGTGACTTTCCTGGGTCACACAGTCAGTAAATGTTTTGAGGCAGGATTCTAACTCAGGTCTTTCTGACTCCAAACCCAGCATTCAATCCACTACCCCACTAGCTGCCACTCCTTGGATTCCTTGGAGTCAGAAACTCTCTCACTTTTACATTTGTACCCCCAACCTTGAGCACATAGCCCAGCACCTGAGAAGGGTTTCATAAATCTATTTCATTCATTCTTACGCAATCCTGGGCAGCCCCTGAGAGTTGATCAGACTTGTCTTTCTCACTCCCTTAGTTTCCTTCTCCTATGACATGTCATTTCACCACTTCTGTAACATACCTAGCGCCTCTCTTCATACCGGTGTCACTCACCTGTCCCTCCTCCAGCCTGAAGCACCCTCCCTCCTTCCCTGGTAGGGGTTGGAGGCAGCTCAGGACCTTGTCATTCAGATGTGCTGAGCTCCACAAAATCTGACTGGGCTCTGTCATCATGGCTTTCCAGCACCCACATCCATACCTGATGGGGGTATGGGGAACTAGGAGCCCCTCTGAGTCATAGACTTACACTATCACCAAGCCCAGGCTCACCAAGGCTCCAGACCCTTTTACCTGCTGCTTTTCCCTCTCCCTTCCCATCTCCCTCTCTCCCTCTCTTTATCTCTCTCCCTCTCTCTCTCCCTCTCTTCCTCCCTCCATCTCTCTCTCTTTCTCTCTCCCCCCTCTCTCTCCTTTTCTCTCTCCTTCTCTGTCTCTCCCTCTCCCTCCTTCCCTCTTTTCTTCTCTCCTTTCCTCCCTCCCCCACTCCCTTAGCCTTTCTCCTCCCTCTCCCTCTCCTTCTCTCCTTCTCACCATACCTCCAATGGCAACGTGGAGGACATACTCCAAACTATCTTAAATAGTCCTAGGAAATAACTGGCAGGTGCCAACAGCTGTGTATTTCTACAACTTTGGGTCCCCAGCTGTTCCCCTCTTTGAAGACATTCTCAGCTCTCACACCCACACACTGTCCCAGACCTTTCAAGAGCCCTAACTGGGACCATCAGAATGGATGCCAAGAAGTAAGTCCCTTGTAGGACTTCTCATGTCATCCTCCTGAGCCTCAGCTCCCTCCTGCCCACCTCCAACCTCCCCTGCTCAGACACTGTATGCACCCCTTCTCCATCCTTCAATCTGACTGTTTGGGGCATGAGAACAACCCGGACTACAGATAGTGACCATGTGGTCATAGTTCTAGAGCTGGAAGGAAACTTAGAGGTCATCCAGTACAACCTTCTCATTTTATAGACACAAAAACTGAGGCCTGGATAGTAAAAGTGACTTATCCAAGGTCACATTGTCAGAGACAGGATCTGTATCCCATTCCACTGAGTCCACATCTGATTCCCTGTCTTGCTCTGTCCCAGCATGAACCTGTTTATGGCCTTTCTCCCGATGCCTCAGTTTCCTCATCCACAAAATGAGGGGGTGGGACTCGGTGATCTCTGAGAGTTTGTGATTTAGTTACATTGGAATAAAAGCCTGAGCAAGTGCTCTACCATCAGCTGCCTCCTTGCTCCCTTGGAGCAACACCTCAAACAACAATTTGGCCTCATTATTTGTGACCATGAACCGAGAGTGACAGGCTCTTCCCTGTTTACCCAGGAGGAAAATGAAGCCTAGTAATAGAGATTGAGAGACTTGCTCAAGTTCACTCCAGCAAAGCAGAAATGCAGCCTGGGACTGATTGGTTCCATCCAAATAGCCCTGAGTGAGTCTCCTTCTGTGACTCTGGCCTGAGGGCTCCCCTGCAGCAAACCCACAATTCCAAACTCCCTCATGACAATAGAGGGAGTCAGTCTGTAGATTCTCAAGAAATCTCCAAGCCAAAAGTAGTAAAACTGGAGCTTTCTGTGGATTCCATCTTGGGCTGCATGAATGTATCCAGATCAGAGCTGGACCTGCAGTCGAAACAGAGGAAGAGATCAAGTTCAAACTCATCTGGGACCCTGGGCCAAGTTTTCAATCTTCCCAAACTTCTCCTAGCCACAAAAATTTATCTCTTTAACCCCCAAGTTCTCCTAAGAATGCTGAGTGATTGTGAATCAGGGAATGCCCAGCTCTCCATAGGATCTCAACAGGAGGTACCTAAAGGACAACAGAAAAAGGGTCATGGCGAGTATGAAAGATCTGCCACAGTCACCAGAGGTGAAGGATGAGAGCTGGTCTCGGGCATCAGGGGACTATCAGGTAGAAGAGAGATTAGATGTCTTTTGCTTAGTCCCAGGTGGCAAAGTATGAAACAATGGATGGATGGATGGATACTATAAAGAGGCCACTTTATGCTCCACTTAAGGAAAAACTTCCTAACAATTATAGGATCATTGATTTAAAAGTGGAAGGGATTTTAGAAGTTATTTGGGCAGCTAGGTGGCACTGTGGATCGAACAAGAGGCCTGGAGTCAGGAAGACTCATCTTCATGAGTTCAAAGACTCAACTTCATGAGTTCCAATCTGACCTCAGATGCTTACTAGCTGTGTGACCCTGGACAAGTCCCTTAACCCTGTTTGCCTCAGTTTCCTCATCTGTAAAATGAGAAGAAAATGGCAACCTACTCTATAATCTCTGCCAGGAAGACCCCAAATGGGGTCATAAAGAGTTGGATATGACTAAAAAAATGACTTAACAACAGTATTAGAGGTTATTGGATCCAACACCTTTTTACAGATAAGGAAACTGAGCCTGACAGACTGGAAGGAAGAAAGAGACAAAATTTTTATCAGATGACCTTCTCCATAATTGCCCTACTTATCAGACCCCTCCTCCCAAAGATCCACTTTTGCATATATTTGTATTAATTCACTTCCACTTACTATGTGTGTGTGTGCATGAATTTGTTGCGTTCCCTGTCAGTAGCAGAGAGCTCCCCTATTTCAGTTTTTGGATTTGTATCTGCAGTCCCTATCATGACGTCTGACACATAGTAAGCTCTTAATAAATGCTTGTTGTCTGCTTGCCTGTTGATAAGGTTCACCCCAAAGGATAATGTTCTGCAATGGAAAGAGCACTGAGCTTGGGATTCACAGGACCTGAGTTCTAATTCAGTCTCTTCCACTTAATATCTACGGGACCTTGAGCAAATCATTCCCAAGGATCTCTGAGCCTCAGTTTAATCATCTGTAAAATGAGGATTTGGACCAAATGACCTTCAATATGTTTTCCAGTTCTCAACCTATGATCATATGATTTATGTTTCTAAGATTGTGTGGGTTGAAATATCATGGTAGAAATTTCTTCCTCCATGTTCCAGATTGGTATTGGCCATTTAGGGAGTAATCACACATTGCTACTATTGTAAAAGCCCTGGTTTTAGAAAAGTTGGTAGAGGACCAGGATATGACTGGCACTAACAGCCCAGAGAAGACAATCCCAAATTTAGCAAATTTAGATCATAGATTCTTCAATTCTGGAATGTCCATTTTCTCCCAGTTCCCTAGGCCACGGGTGGGCAAAATTCTGTTTTCCCTTAATCTCTGCAACAATTCAAGAAGGCTTTCCTGAGGCCACTTCTTTACTGAGTTATCCAGAATAGAGTCTGCCCATTTCCCTTTTCCCTTTAAAATCCCAGACTAAAGGAACCTCAAAGATCATATAGACCAGCCTATTGCTGAAAATCAATCTACTTAACAACACACTCAATAAGGAGTCATCTAGCCTTTGCTTGAAGACCTCCAGGGAAGGGGAAACCTATTCACTACCTCCCAAAGCAGCCCTCTTCATTTAAGAGAAGTTGTGCTTAAATGGTTAGAAATTTTTTTTCCCTTAGGTCAAGTTTAAGTCTTTCACCCATTACTCCTGGTTTTGCCTTCTGGAGCCAAGAACACCTCTAACTCTTCTTCTACATGACAATCCTCTAAATACTCAGAGATGCCAACCATATCACTCTTCTATCTTATCTTCTCCAGGCTGAAATCTCCCCAGTTCCATCAGGAGATCCTCACGTGGCAGTTTCTCAAGGGCCTTCACCATCTAGACATTCTTCTGCTAAAATGTAGCACCTAGAACTGAACCCATTATTCCAGGTGTTTTCTGACCAGGGTGGAATACAATCTACTTCTCTCCCTTAGTCCTGGACAGCCTGCTTCAACCTAAGATTGCATCAGCTTTTGCCACTCACTGCTTATGTGACTTTAGGCAAGTCACCTAACCTATAGGGGCCTCAGCTTCCTCTTCTGTAAAATAAGGGGACATGGGCTTTGTAACCTCTAAGGCCTCTAATATATCTAAATCTATGATCTTATGATGATACATCAGTTTTCCTAATAGAAAATGTACTTGCTTTAGAGTTATAAGCCCTGGGTTCAAGTCCAGACTGCATAACTTACCAGTTGTGTTACCTTGGCAAGCCTCTTGACCTATTTAGAACTCTGTTTCCTCATCTTGAAAATGAAAGGGTTGGACCGCATCACCTCAGAGGTCCTCCCCAGCTCTAAATCTATGATCTGGGGATCCTATGGCAGTGTTTCCCAGTAGCACAGTAGAAAATGCACTTGATTAGTATATATTTGCTCTTCAGCAAGGTGCCTAGGGCTTAGGCATTTTATCATTGACTTTAATTTAATAAATTTGCTCAATTGATATCTAAAAAAGCTGGGTTCAAGCCATGACTCTACAATTTGCCAAGTATGTTACCTTGGAAAACTCACTCTTCATCTCTGGGCCTCAGTTTCCTCAATCTGCAAAATGAGGTCATTGGACTAAATGATCTCTCAAGTGCCATCCTGACTTCTGGATCTCAGGGCACTTTAATGGATCTCACCCAGCTAATCTTGGACACTGAACCTCATTTACCTCCCTAAGGGAAAATTTGACATGGGGCTTCACAGGGGAAGGGGTAGACAGTAGGACACCTGATTTTGCATCTCTCTTAAAAAGAAAAGCCAAGTGACATCCACCATAAGGAGTGTTTCAATTAAGAGTTCATTGGTTGAAATTATTTCTAATCCTTGGGCAAGTTGCCTCCCTGAGTTATGAAAACCCAGCCCATGAAACTATCCAAAACACCCTTTAGAAATAATTAAAAACACTCTGTCCTAAGGAAGGAAACTCAGTCCAGCTGGTTGGACTGAGCAAGGGCACATAGCCAATGAGGCCATACTCCTAGAGTGGCGGTGCCTTTTCCTTCCCTCCAGAAGCATCAATAACATCAGTGCCTTCATGGGGTTTCTAGGGAGGGGAACAGGTGATAGTGCCAGACCTCAAGCTTGGGGGCAAAAGGCACGAAGAGAGAATCTCAGATGTTGGCTGATTGAATGTGCCTTTCAAGTTACGATGGTGATGATGGCTCCCTTAGGACCACAGGCTCCAGGCACCCAGGGATGGTGTGTCCTCAGTCTGACCTCCCCTCCCCACCCTGCTCTTCATGACGGGAACATTGAGCTGATTGAAAGTCTATAATCCTTGCCCTCCAACCTCCACAAATATGTCAAACTTTCCATGCCTGGAATATGAAGTGGGAATAAATTATAATGTTTCCTTTAATAAGTAGTTTTTACAGAGTGACTAATACTCTATAAGAAACACAGATGCCCAGAGTATTCAGTTGGGTTCCAGGAATCCAGGCCTTGGACCTATGGCCATAGGAGCAAACTTCCAGAAATGATGTCACTCAGATACCAAACACTGATGATCTTTGGTCATTAGCAGGGGTTGAAACTGCCCCAGGTCACTTAATTCCTATCCCCATGACAGAGTGACCATTGGTGGGAGTAGACTCCGGAACACTTGATACAGCTTTAATAATTACAAATTAAGGAAAGGTCAGGAGATTGATTGGTGATATCACAGGACCATATTTGTTCATTCCTATCTATTAGCAGTTCTTGCATGTGACTTATTGCTTACTGGGAAAGCTTGAGCAAGTTGATAGCCCCTCCTGGACTTTGGTTTCCTCATCTGCAAAATGAAAGTGTTAAATTAGATCATCTCTCATGGAGCCAAAGAAATTTCAGCAGTGGTAAATCAGGCAGTAAGAGAGTCCTGCACTGAAGGGCTCCAAGTTCAGGAGTTAAAGGTTCTAAGTCTAGAGCTATAATCCCTCTTGAAAGGAGGAGAGGATTTATTTCCTTCTCTTCTTTGTTCTGCTTCTCTGACCATGTGATTATCAAGACTGGACTAGTAGCAGAGAGCATCTGGCCAGAATCAGAAAGCCTGGGCTGACAGAAGACCGAATATTCAACCAGAAACAGAATGACACGAGTCAATCAATCAATATTTAAGTGTCTACTATGTACGAGGCGTTGTGCCAAGGGGTGGGGATACAAAAAGGGACAAAAGACAATTCCTTTCCTCAAGGAGCCTAAAATCTAATGAAGAGAATGGCTATGGAAAGATAGTCACACAAGCAGAGAGGCTAATTCAAGGAGTATCATCTCCTTACACCAGAGAAGAATGCAGGCTATAGATTCAATGAAGGAATTTCAAGCCTTAAAGCTTCAGGAGTTGTGAGTCATCCCTTTGTCAATGTGTATTGTATAGATAGGCATTATTACCATTTTATTCTATCTGAGTCTACTTTTCTTATGGGTTTGGTGGAATCAGGTGCTCTAGGATTTTGCAGAGAGATGAGTGAAGAATGTTTTGTACCAACTCTTCTTACTATACTATTTTAGTAAATTTTGTTGTTCAGTTGTGTCTAATTCTTGGTGAACCCATTTGGAGTTGTCTTGTCAAAGATACTAGAGTGGTTTGCCATTTTCTTTCTCAGTTCATTTTATAGATGAGGAACTAAGGTAAACAGGGTTAAGTGATTTACCCAGGGGTCACGTAGTTAGCAAGTGTCTGAGGCCAGATTTGAACTCAGAAAGTCTTCCTAACTTCAGGGCCAATACTCTATGCATGATGGTGCCACCTAGCAGCCCCATTTTAATAAATGCCATTTCTAAACGCCAATTAAGTGGCTAGTTGTTAGTGGGAAGTCTAGTGGTGGGGGCTTATATGTGACAGAGCTAGAAACCTAGCCCCTTGGCATTACTCCAAGATCAGAGAGATCAAGAAGGGAGACAGAGACAAAGACACAGAGAAAGAGACAGAGAGAGAGACAGAGAGATAAACAGGAACCTCCCTCAGGAATCTAACCCATGAATACAAGTTGAGAAGAGAAAGCAGGAAAAATTATGAGTCCCTTGAAAATCTCAGCTCTTTGAGACCAGCATAGGACAGCAGAAAGAACACTGAATTTATAGTCCAAACACCTGGGATTTTGCCACAAACTTCTTATATGACTGAGTAAGGTGTTCTAAAATTTCCTGCTCTGTAAAGTGAGAATCACAATAAAATCACCCTGGGTACACGAAGATAACCTATATTAGCCAAGGGAAAAAGATGAGGAAATGTTTTTCCCTCTTTTCATTAGACAGGTAGGGGACTATGGTTCTATAATGTTAAATATATTGTCAGATTATAGTGACAATGCGAAGGTGGTTTTACAGAACTGTTTTTTTTTTTTCATTATATAGAAAGGTTCACTGGGGGAAGAGAGAAGAGAAAGATCAACACCATCTCCAATCGTTAGTGTTTCCCTTCCCCAAATCACTTATCTGTATACATGTTGCGTATGGAGATCTGGGTGCAATGGATAGAGTGCTGAACCTGGAATCAGAAAGACCTGAATTCAGATCCAGCCTCAGACCCTTACTAGCTGTGTGACCCTGGGCAAGTCACTTAACTCTTTGCCTCCGTTTCCTCATCTGTAAAGTGAGCTGGAGAAAGAAATGACAAACCATTCCGTTATCTTTGCCAAGAAGACACCAGATCAGATCACAAAGAGTGAGACACAACTGAATGAAATACATCTTATATTACTGGCCTCTACAGTCCCCCCCCCGCCTCAAAATATAAGCTCCATGTGGGCAGTATTGTTTCATTTTTTTCTTTACATCTTCAGTACCTAGTAGAGTGACTGGTCATACAATAGGTGCTTAATAAATGCTTATTGAATTGAATGATATTGACTTGAATTGAACTGGAAAACTACCATAAAATAAATTCAATACATTCCCAGAATCAGTCCACAAGATATGGTTTTCAAGCATGATCAGAATATACTTGGGCTCCCCCTTTCCTCTTCTCACCCTTCAGCCCCACCCATTCCGAAGAAGTATTTGGGTACTTTACCCTTTGTCCCACTCCAACAACCTCCGTTGCTCCTGTTTCTCCCTCTTCACAAGACATTCCCCTTAGAGAACTGTCAGCTAATTCCTGCTAATTCACTTTAACAATCTGAAAAATATTTACTAAGTTTCTGCAACAGGCAGGAACAGTACTGAGACATCCGCTGATAAAAGCATCAGGGTGTGCTTGAGCTAGTTTGAACTCTGGAGAGCTGATGGTTAACATTACAAATCAGAGATTGATTTATTGCACTGTTGACTGTCTAGACTTAAGGAAGTGATGGAGAAAATCTTAATGATGCAGATTAAATTCAAAGATGTGACATGCAGAAAACCTGGTTGTTAAACATTTACCAGCACACCCCGCCCTTTTCAGGAATGTGAGGCCCTCTGATGGTAGAATTATATTAAGTGTGCTGAGATTAAGAGATCCATCCATTTAGGAGCACCAGTCAGGTACATTTCAAATCACACCCCATAGGTGGCTGCCTTCTCTGCATGAGAGAAGCTATAGTGATCTCTGGACTATTCATTCATCTGAGGTACCAAAGACAGTAGCCATAGACAAAATGGCTCAGCCCTGTGACTATCAAAAGCTTTCTGTGCCATTTAAGGGCTGCCTAATTAACATATCAAGGTCCTAACTCAGTCAGCTTCACCAATAATCCTCAGGTTCCTAACTGCTCCTTCCCAATGTACTCTCTAGAGATGATTAATTACCACAACAGGAAAAATTCCATAGAAGCTTCCTCAAATCTAAGTGTCATGGCTACCTCTAAGGATGACTGCCTGCCCAACTGACCCATCACATGGCCCTAAACTAGCTACTCGCTTGTTCAACTCTATGCTATCTCTACAGTTCTCCCAGTGTTGGCCCTCCTCTCTGCCATCTCCCTCGTCATCTCTAACCTTTCTTAGGACATCCTAGGCCTATCAACCCTTGACTAGGACCCAGTCCAGCCTTTCAGCTGCCACACCTATAACCCAAGAATCATCTTAGGGATGCAGAGCAGGGGGGCTCCCAAAAGGAGAGACACTCCATTTTTCTACCTGATGCCCAGGCTTTCTCTGAACCTCTTGTTCTTCAGTTCCCCTTGCCTCCCCTCAGATAACATATATGGAGCCAGCAGGAACAGGACAGAGGTTTTCTTCAACAACCAATGAAATAGCAAATAGCAAGCTTTACTGATTGGTCCTTGCTGTGCAGTCTTTTTAACCTTTTTTTGTTGAAAGTTCATATTTTTCCTCAGGATCTTAGACAGCAAGATTGCTGAGAAATTGTGTTATCTCCCCATGATTCACATAATGATCTATACAAAACCGATGTCTAATAAATGCTTTTTAAATTATGTGGTCGTGGCTTTCCTTCATGCCCAGCTTACTTTTTCCCTTTAGATCATGGGTATTACAATCAAAAACAAAATGTACTAGAAAAGACCCTGCCACTTGGAGGGAAGGTATTTTGAGCTCTTGTTTTGTCAGGAATGGTGATGGGTTTCTATGACCATCAATAATTACCAGTATGGCATAGTGGATAGAATGCTGGATTTAGCAGATTTGAGACCTAGGTTCAACTCCATTCATGGGCAAGTCACTTAAGCCTCTGTGCACCTCGATTTCCCTATTGGTAAAAGGAGATAATATTCATCTCACGTGTTTGTGAAAAGCTCAAGGAACATCTCATGTGTTTTGGGGGAAGCTCAAGGGACATACATAATAATGTATTTGGGGTGTTTTATAAACTTTTGAAAACTAAATAAATGTCAACTATTATTTTCTAATGTGTCCTGGCACCCCACACCCTTTGGAGCAAACTTTGCCCCGGACCTCCACACCCTGGGCAATCATTTCACAAACACAAAGCGTGAGAAGTTGAAACACCCACATGTAGATATGACTCGTGAGACAGAATTGGATTTTACAGCCTATTAATCACTGCTCAGGTTGTGCTAGCATTTCCTGGGGGAGAACCAAGCCAGAACCTAGGCATCACCCTACCACACAGAGTCACGCCTAAAGATGGCACTCCTCCCACTAGGTCTCAGGACATTGCTGGGACTCAGGCTCTTCATTTGGCCATCCACCCACTGACCCTGTTCACCTCTCACTAATCAGCATACAACCATTGAAAGCCCCTGCACTCCTCTGCTACACTGCTCTCTCCTTCTCCCTTATCCCTGAAAACATCAGCTACACATACACTCACTACAATCATTATCCCTTCATCTACTCTTTTTATCATCGCTTCTGGAACAGTTTCTCAACTCTCAAACCAATCAACACCAACTCTAAAGATACTTTAGCCTGAAGCAACAGATACTCTCTCTGAAAGGCAGGCAACTACTTCTTCTTTCCCCCTCCAACACTACCCCTTTTCCCACTGACCCTACAGAATACCAGGCTGCTGACAAAGCCTTCCTTAAAGCCAATGGCAATGAATTACTGACATTTATTAGCCATATAACCTTAGGCAAGTCATTTACCTTCTCTGACCTCAGTTCCTTCATCTGTAAAAATGAGTGGGTTACACTAGATGAATTGAAGCATCCCTTCTACCCTAAGTCATTGTTCCTGGAATCTTACAAGCCACCCTTATGGACTTAGGGACTAAGCTTGAGGCTGTGTTACATGTTGACTTAAATAGGGAGAGAAAGGGAAAAGGAATGAATATACCTTTATTGAGCACTTAATATATATCTTGCATTGTGCTAAGTACTTTGGAGATATTATAGCTGCAAATCATCAGATCAAAGATGGCGGGCTAGAAAGGAGGTTGGATGGATCAATCAGTCAATCTGCCATGTGCCAGGCTCTCTGCTAAGCTCTGAGAATATAGACTCAAACATTAAACATGGAACTTCTGATCTGATGGGGAGAAACAAATGAGTTTGTGTGTCTACATACACAAATATGCATGTACATAAATACACATGTATATAGATGTATATATGTGTATGAATATAAGTATGTGATACCTTAATTTTGTAGTATATAATATACATGAGTGTGTATGTGGGTGTGGGTGTGGGTGTGGGTATGGGTGTAGAAAACAGATACTAGATAATAGGGGAAGGGGTGACTGAAAAGGATGGAAGGCACTAGCATCTGGACACCTGGGGTCTTTTTCCAGGGAGGACAGTAGTGGGAAGGAAGAGCCACAGTGACTTAGCATTCTGGAGATCGCCACCAATCAGTTGATAAAGGAGTGAAGTCTTATCTAGTTCATTAGTTTGCTCAATGAGATTACTTAAGAGTTAATGCCAACAATTACAACTGACCTGGTTACTGGGATTGGAAAGAAGTTGATAAAGTAAAACTCTCTCCTTTAACCAAGTGAGAATTTCAAATAGAAGATCTAGTCCTTTTCCCTTTATTCTGCCCTGCAGGGAAAATTGCCTCCCTTCTGGAAGAAAGTCCTTCAGTAAAGATCATAATAACACCTCCCATTAGACAGAGTTTTAAGGTTACAATCCACTTGCTCATCTGATTTCCCGTAACAATCCTGTAACCTGGACATGTAAGCATTATTATATCCATCTTAGAAACCAGGAAACTGAGGCTGAGAGACCTGAAGTGACTTGCCTATGGAATAATGGAAATTGTTTCAGATGGGGGAGAGGGAAGAAACTATACAGGGTCTGTCCTGTGCCAGACATCATGCCAAGCATTTTAGAGATATTATCTCATTTGATTGGGAACAAACAAAAAACGAGTTTGGGGTTAGGGGGGAGCAGGCACAGAGGACACTCAGGGCAGGGGTATTGTTGCACCAGGAGAGAGAACAACTTTAGAGCAATTCATGCCTAGATCTGGGAAATCTAGTCTTTACTAGTCAGCTGTTGCTACAGTCGGTGAGTGAATCAACAAGCTGTGGATAACTGCTTTCCAAGTATTAGGGATTGTGCTAAGCATTCAGGATACAAAGAAAGGCAAAAAACATGGCGCCTGCCCTCAAGGAACTCACATTGTGATGGGGTGTACCACGTCGGAACAACTATGTGCATTCAAAGATATGTATACAGTGTCAAAGGGAGGTAATTCCACAGAAAAGAAACTCATCTTCCCAGGGAGAACACATCCACCTCGAAACTGTGGCAACACAAAAGGGGACTGTGCTCTCCTCCAGAGGAAGGGTGCCTCTTGCACCACTCACCCCATGCTTGTTAAAGCTCTGCCAAAACTTTATATATAGTAAATGGAAAAACCTGATCCCAAATCTGGTTCTCATAGAATGAACAACTTCTCTCTCTTCTCATGTTTTTTCTATTCCACTTTCCTATGTTTTTGCCTTCTTTTTCTCTGAGTTTCAGGTTGTCTGGGGCTGAGCCATTATTAATTCAATCAATCCCGTACTGAGTACCTACTATGTATAGACCACTGTGCTAATGATAACTCATTATTTCATAGCCCTTTGTGGCTTCCAAAGCGCTTTCCTCTACTTTGGTGGGGGTTCCATGGCCCAAAGTAAATGGGCAGGTGAGTCTGCGAAGAAAAGTTCTGTGACCTGTGACCTCTGCCCAGGACTCCAGCAGACACACCTGTGCCATACTCTGCTTGACTCACCCAATCTGCTTTCTTAGCAACTAGATACCAGGTGTTTATTTTGTTTGTCATTCAGATGTGCATCTGGCCTTTCTCCAGCTCACAATTCATTAAGGCATTTCCTGACTGTATTTTCATCCACGCCCCTTCCCCTTCTGGCCTTCTTGCCCTAAACAGCTCTCCCATCACCTCTGGACCCATATCAGAATGACTCTCCTTTGTTTCTCACAGCTTTGGTCCAGATCTCTCCATGGGGACTACTGGATAAAACTAGACAAACTATACTAATCCATACAAAAATACTAGGGTTGTCTGCCCTCCTTGGGACCCCTCAACTCTCACTTTCAGACCTAAAAGACAATGCTTCCATACTGTAGTAGACAAGTTAATAGGAATTCTTTTTTCCCAAATCAGGCTTTGGGAGATGCCACATTACTGACTAAGCCAAATCCCCTGCCTGATTCAACCCACTGTGTTTTTGTCTTGGCTCACACAATAGCCAGGTTTTTAATGAAGGTTTTAAGTGAAACTGAGACCTTCCAGGGTTCATTTATTTCCATCTCTTCTCCAATACAAAGCCACTTCCCTGAAAATTGATGCTGAGAACTGCGCTTAGCTAATCACAGGCCTTCAGAGTTATCCACCGAGCACTAAAGAAGATAGTGACCCTCTGCTTTCAGAATTCCTTGGTGCCACAGGAAGAATAGGCCTCCATCATCTCGGTGCTGATACAGTAAAGGAAATTTTTTCAGCTACAGCTAATAGGTCGGCATGGTAATGAGAAATAAATCATCTTTTCATCCACCTAGAGAGAAGCAGGGTGCTGTGATGGAGAGGGTACTGGCCTTGGAAGCAAGAACTGGGTCCCTAACCTGTCCTTCTAACATTTCAGTCACCAATAGGTTGAGTGAACTGTGCTAGATGCTTATTATCTTTGTGAACCTGATAAGTCTCAAACATGTCAGAGCCTCAGGCAGCAGGTTGCAACCTATATAAGTAAAGAAAGTTCCTGTATGGAGGAGAGAGTACAGGTCCTTGATCTGTCTGCCCTAAAACCCTTCTATGGGATGGTTCCCAGAGAAATGTAAGCTTCTTGAAAACAGGAACAATTTCCTTTTTCTATATCCCTAGAACGTACCGCAGTGCATAGCTCAGAGAAGTTGATTGGCTGAATACTAAAAGATTACATTCCACAAAAGAATTTGGAACTCAAAACTTTTGAATGTCTTGATAGGTTTTGGTAAAATGTTGAAATTATTTTGACATGTAATGGCAGGTGGGGGAATTCATACACACTCACATATACACACACATATACTATATGAAATAAAAATAAATTTTTAAAAATTTCCATTAAAAACAAAAGATTGATTAATACATTTTTTCAAGTTTAAAAAATGTTTCTAAAGAATCCTTCTACCTAGCTCAATTGGCAGGACCTGTGAAAGAGTTAATTCCAACTGCTTCCATATCCAGCTTTGCTGACTGAGGCTGACTACATGTGTAACCTGGAGCAAGTCAAACAACTACTGTGAGTTTAAGTTTCCCAAAAGTAAAAGAAGGAGGTTCAAATGAATGGATGGAAGTTTAAATAAGTTCAAAGGTCCCTTTCTAATCTACCCATAATCCTACAAAGTTGCCCCCACCTTACAACGAATGGCAGGGAGGGAAAAAGGAAGATGACAAAGCTCTCTACTCAGGAAACTTGGATGAGCCTTGACCCAGCTTCCACCCAGACTTCTAAACTCCATTTCCCACTTTCCATGTTGCAGACGGGAAGTTTGCAGCATTCACAGTGGCTGCAGAAGCAGAGAACAGCTCTTTGGGAAGGAACAATCCATTGCAGGCGCTAACAAAATACAAGGCAGTAAGAAGATACTTCCCATTTTTATTCCCAGAAAGCACAAAAGCTCCTTTGAGCCCCAAACACATTTCTATTTATCTGCTGTATCTGTGGTTTATGGCACAGACCTTTTGACATCCTTTCTCCAAGATGCTTGCCATATATACACCTTCAACTCTTAAGAGGGTCTGTGATCAGTTACAGATGTGCTCTTCTTCCTGGAAAGGACCAGGATGAATATCAAACTGTTTAGTTTCATGCAATGAAAATGGTATTCCAGACGGTGAATTTAACAGGAAGGCCCAAGAAACCTGACTAGCCATGACCAAAATGGGGAGGGGCGCATTCACTTTGTTTTGAACTTTTAAACAGACATATTTTTGACATTTCCCATAAGTCTCTTACTTTTACAGACACTTGTCTAAACCAAAACGCATTTTCCTGTCCAAACATATAGCACGTCTGAGCTCCTTCCCATTACTTCAGCCCCTTTTTCTTACACAATATATCAAGTACATTAAACACCAAAGACATCCAGGGCTAAGAGTCATGTTTGCAGGTTATTAAATGACCATTCGTCAATTCCCGTCCTCTTTTTTTAAAGTAAGCTCAGCATGACGGTGTCTCAGTGACTCAAACATAGTCAAATGGTGTTAATGCAGGTGGGTTTCAGGAAGCCAGGAGATTTGTGTAGGGAGAATGTGGTCAAACAGGCAGGTTTACAAAATAGCAGTGACACTCCTTTTGGTGGTGAAACATACTAGAGAAAACACAGCCAAAGTTTTCTCCAGAAAGATCTAATCCTTAGTACATGAGATCAAACCCCCATCATAGAATCATGGAGTTGTAGTTCAAATCAATTCAACCTTCATTAAGGGCCAACTGTGTGAGGGAAAGACCCAAGGTTGAGAAGATGTGGTTCTTTTCCGAACTCTTAGAGCTCACAGCCTAGTTGAGGGATAGGGTACCTAACAGATAACTGCAATAAACAGGAAGATCACAGATTCAGAGCTGGAAGAGGTCTCACAAATCCACTAGTCCTATTCCCTCATTTTACAATTGAAGAAGATGAGGCCCCAAGAGTCAGTGACTGGTCCAAAGTCATGTTGATTGTAACTAGCAGATGTTATTGTCATTTTCAATCACGTCTGACTCTCTGTGACCCCATTTGGAGTTTTCTTGGCAGAAATACTGGAATGGTTTGCCATTTCCTTCTCTAGCTCATTTTACAGAGGGGGAAACTGAGGCAAACACGGTTAAGTGACTTGCCCAAAGTTACATAGCTCTTAAGGGTCTGAGGTCAAATTTGAACAATGAAATGAGTCTTCCTGATTCCAAACTCAGTGCTCTATCCACTTCAAACCAAGGTCCTCAAGCCCATTCAAGGCAGTGTCATGTGGTAGAAGCAAAGTCAAAACCAAACTTCTACATGAAACATGAGAGTGAAGGTTGTTCATGGTAGAGAGGACCAGAGAAGACTTTATGGAAGAAAAAACATTTGAGTTTGCTTTTAAAAAATGAATAGGAATTCAACAGACAAAGAAGAGGAAAGGTGCTCCTGGCATAGGAAACAGCCTAAGCAAAGGCATGGAAGTAAGAAAGCATTCAATTCAAAGAGAGGCATTTATTAAGCACTTACTGTGTACAAGGTGGGCACTATTCTTATCCCCAATTTACAGATAAGAAACCTGAGGCTGAGTGGTCAAGTGTCCTGCCCTGGGCCACAGTCAGTATGTCCGAAGTAGCATTTGAAAACAGGTCTTCCTAAGCTTAAACTCAGCCTTCAAACCATTATACTGCCTTCATTTCAGTTTTGTAAGGCAAGCACTATTTACTTTTTATTTTCTTTATTTTTTATTCCATGATGAAATACAAAGATGAAAAAGGAAATAGTTCTTGTCTTACAAAATATTACATTCTAGTGGGAGGAAGACAATATGTTCATATATAAGTGAATACAAAAATTTGCAAAGTAAATCCCAAGAAATTTCAGGAGAGCACCAGCAATTGATGGGGAGAGGAGACCCCTAAACTGATGTGTGAATGAATTTTCTAAGAGGGAAAGATGAGGATGTTCTGAATTCCTCTGACTGGGAACAGGTGGGAGATGGAATGTTGTGGAGGGGGAACAACTAGCAGAGCAGTTTGACAGGAGCCAACAGAGAGTGTATGAGAAGACTAGGAAGGTAGGTAGGTAGGAGCCAGAGGGCCAGATTATGGAATTCTTTAAATGTCAATCTGAGGATGTTGGGTTTTTGGATAGAGGGAAACACTGAAGATTTTTGAGTAAAGGGGAAACCTGATCAAAGCTGTGTTTTACAAACACCAATTTGGCAGCTGTGCAGAGGAAGGATCCTTTGGAAAAGGGAGAGGCTAAAGGCTGTTCAAGTCCTCCAGGTGAGAGGCAGTGAGGGACTGAATAACAAGTAAATAGAGTTCCCTGTATTTCTTACTCCATAGAATTTCCCTATAAAGAAAGCAGTGAGGGTGAAACTACCAATAGATACCACTTTTTCTTTTAAATAAGACTGAAATGGAAATTTCCATTAGTTACAAGCATTAATTTTCCTTCCATGTAAATTGGGTTGAATAAAGTGTGAGGTCTGCCTGAACACTTTATACATATTCACTGGTTTTCTTTTTCTTTTTTTTTCCAGGTGAGATAATCAAAACTTTTCTTTCTTAATTACAATTAACTTTTTTTGGGGTGGGGAGAGGAATGGAGGACAGATGATAGTAGATGATGTGTACTTTGGGGAAGTGCTTCTTCATACCATCCAGGACCTCTTTGTATGCTTGGTGGGATTTTCACATTTTTTGAGTATCGTAGGTCCCACCTAGGAAAGCTAAAATTACATCCACAAGGTACCATTCATTCCCCAGCTCCTGTCCAGTAAACTGAGTTTATTTCCCTAATTACAAGTGCATAGTTCACGAAATTAAAGATGGAAAGGACTTTTGAGTTTGCTTTTAAGGAATGGTTGGGAATTCAGCAAAGAGGGGGAAAGGTGCTCTGGGCATAGGAAACAGCCCAAGCAAAGGCATGAAAAGCGGAAGGCATTCAATTCAATTCAAGAGAGGCATTTATTAAACACATACTACATACCAGGTCCTATGCCATGGAATAGATTAAAAAGCAAATAGTCCTTGCCTGAAATGAAGGCAGCATAATGGTCTGAGGGCTCAAGCTGGACTTAGAAAGACCTGTTTTCAAATGCTGCCTTAGGCATACTGACTATGTGGCCCAGGGCAAGACATTTACCCTCTCAGCCTCAGATTTCTCATCTGTAAAATGGGGATGAGAATAATGCCCACCTCAGAGAGCTGTAGGAAGGATCAGATGATATAAGTAAATATCTTTGCAAGCCTTCAAACTCTATGTAAATGCTCATTATTTAGAACATCCTACAAAGCGACTCTCTCCCAAAGGTCTCAGGTACAAGTAGGCAGACACCTGGCTTGAGGTTTCCAGCTGGCATTTTTAGACTCAGATCTTGCAATGCTGAGAGGTGGATCTCAAGGAAATGATATGGGGCCCTAGGGTCCCTCAAGGGACCCCTAGCCACTCTCTTTTGGTTCTTCCTGCCGACACATCATTCCCCACAGGCCATCCCAGGATTTGCTCCCAAACAAGTCCAAACCCTCCACCGGAGATGAATCTTTCTCTGTCCTTGGGCACAGCTAACAAAAGACTCTAATTTTTCCTTTGATTATCTCATAAATCCCAAAGAATTTTCCTCAGGTAACAGAGTGGGATTATCCAGACCACCCTAGGCAGATACCAGCCACTCCTACAGTAGAAGAGGCAGATGAGGGGAAATTGTACATAGTCCAGGTCCTCCAATATCCATTCTTTCAGGGAGAAGACAGTGGATGGTAGAGAGGAACAGCCTTTAAGCTGGTCAAATACTTAAATCCTGGAAAGTCAAGGTAGCACCACACTATTGATAGCCCCCGACGTCTGGCAAGGGAATTTGAATTTTACTTAGTAGACAATAGGAAGTTAATACAATATCTGCAAAAATCTGCATATAAAGAAGATGATTCCAGTGGTGATATTTCTTAAATATAACAGATGTGTTCTGCCATTACAGTAAACTCTGACTACATTTCTAAATGTAAAAAAAAAAATCTTTCCCTAGCAGTTCTATTCTTTCCCTACTCTTTCCCTAATGTATGTGTAAATATGTGTGTGTGTGTGTGTATGTATATGTATGTGTGGATGGATGGATGGATGGATGGATGGACAGATGGATGGATGGATGGATGGATGGATGGATGGATGGATGGATGAATACATCCCCCTTTATGATAAAGCAGAAGATAGAGAAGGTGAGGGGGAAGGGAGAGTAGAAAAGGGGAGTAAGCACTGGTAGCCTACTTGACCTAAATCACTGGAATATGATTGAGATAGATCCCTGCAGGATTGAACAAAAATCAGAGGTATATTCTGATCTAAGGACCATTGAGGGTTATGATTATCCCAGGAAAAAATTTCTCTCCCTCTTTCCTGCCCTGAACAAGACTGAGAATGAAAGCCTACGAGAAGTAAGAAGTATGCTGGCACACATAGGAATGACCAAGGGTCAAGTGCTTGTTTCCATTTCAGGGAGCAAAAGAGAGAAAGAACCAGAGAGACTGCAAGTACAGCAGTGGCAAAGATGGGGACAAGAGCCTGCCACCAGCCCTTGCCACCACCTCTATACCCAAAAGACTTCAGGAGGAGGAAGCTCTAGGCCAGTACTATTGATCTTGATTCTGTGAAAATTCTAGAATGAGTCATTAAAGATACAGTTAGCAAACATCTAGAAAGGGAAGTGGTGATTACCAAAAGCCAGAAAGGCTTCATCAAGAACAGATCATGCCAGACTAAACCCATTTCCTTTTTTTTTTTTTTTTTTGGAAAGGCTGTTCTGAGTATACTTTACCTAGATTTTTGCAAAGCTTTTGATAAATGATCTTGTGTGATTCTTGTGGAGAAGATGAAAAGGATGAATTAGACAATGGTTCAATCAGATATTTTCAGAAAGGGATTGGACGTTCTTAATAGTTCAATGTCATTGTGGCAAGAGATCTCCAGTGAAGTGTCCCAGAAGTCTGTGCTGGCTCCTGTGCTGTTTATATTGGTGACTGGGATTATGGCATAGATGACATGGTCATTACATTTACCTCATTAATTTAAAAATCCTTAAAAAAATAAACTTAGGTCATTAAATTGAAATAACTCAAACAGGAAGGGATAAGCTAGTCCACTGCATGGTAGGATCAGGATCCAAAAGAATCTACACACAGCAGAGCATTGAGTGGGATTGAACAAGATGAAATTCAGTAGATTGTCAAGTCTTGTGCTTGTGTACTTCACAACTGTGAGATGGGGAAGGCACAGTTAGCTAGCTGTTGTTCTGAAAACAAAACAAAACAAAAAACCTTAGGGTTTCAGAGAGCAAATGCTCAACATGAGTCAGCATCATAAAGGAAACTAATGTAATCTTGAACTATGTTTACTTATAGGGCCTTGCTTCCAGGAGTGAGGGGACAATAGTTGTATTGAACTGTGCCCTCATCAGGCTTCATATGAAATATTATGTTCAGCTCTGAATACTACATTTTAGAAAGACATCAATAAGCTAGAGAAAATGCAACGCAAGGAAACTAGGATGAAAGGCTCCAAGCATGTGTCATTAGCTGAAGCAACTGGATGGGAGTTGTTGTTCGTCCTTCATTTTCAAAGAAGACCAATGATTTCACAAGGTGATGTATTGACTCGTTTGTGGACTGGATCTGAGTGAGACAGAGTTGCACAATGTCAACAGTTTCATTCTCTCTTCCAGCATCATGGAAGACAGAAGTCCAGATGACTGACCATGACCCAAGATGCAGTAAATGACATTGGTGTCTTTGATGTCTAACCAAGCTCAAAGCACTCCACGGAGCCTGCTTCAGCAACCTTCATGGCCAGTAGAACAAATTGTTCTCATTGGCCCATTCCATACAGGGAAGTCTTCACATGCTTGGAGAAGACACTCCCTAACTGACCGATGGGTCAACCTGGTTTAGCCAGTCTGCTGAGATGGTTTTACTGGGGTGTGACCACTGAGCATGCTGGAGCTTCTTAAAACCACAGGTGAGAGCGGATGGCCGGTGGACATCAAAGGTGAATGGACAGCCCTGAGATAGGCTCAGCAGCCCTCACATCAGAGGTACTAGGCCTCCCTAAGCACCCCATATACCCCAGTGATGTGGACATGATAGCTATCTTCAAGTATTACAAAGTCTTGAAGGACTGTAGTGGGGAAAAAGGATTAACTGTTCTTTTTGGCACCTGAAAGTAGAACCAAAAACAAATGGCTGGGTATTACAAAGAGGCTTGATGTCAGGAAGAATTTGCTAACACAGAACTATCCAAAAGTGGAATGATCTGGTTAGAAAGATGATGGGTTCCTGCTTCTTAGAGGTCTCTAAGCAAAGGCTGAGTTACCACTTCTCAAGGATATTACCAGAGGGTTTCTTGGTTAGACTGAATGGTCCCTGAAGCCTTTTCCAATTCTCAGATTCTTTGACTTAAGGAGGGGAGGTCTTCTGAGGTACAACCTAGAGGAAGAGCTCTCTATGTGCATGGCGGGGAAGCCAGACCCCACCCCACCACCAAGGGTGGTATGCCATACACATAATGGTATGTATTACAGTAGCTTCCCAAAAGGCAAGGAAAATTTTAAATGAATCAAGACTGTTCTGGCTTCCCTTTGGAAAAGTAAAATAAGTCAGCTTTGCTCTAATTCTATCTTCAGTTTATTCTTTCTGTCACTTGTTTGTATACAGTTGTTTTCGTGTTCTTTCCCCATTAGACTCTGGACTCCTAGAGATCATGTTTTGCATTTCTTCATATTTCTAGGGCAGTTGGGGATAGAGTGCAGGGCCTGAGGTCAGTCATCTTCCTGAGTTCAAATCTACTCTCACCCACTTGCTAGCTGGGTGACCCCTGGCCAAGTCACTTAACCCTGTTTGCCTCTGTAAAACAAGCTAGATAAGGAGATGACAAACTGTTCCAGTATCTCTGCCAAGAAAACCCCAAATGGGGTCATGAAGAGTTGGACACAACTGAACAAGAGCAGCATTTCCCAGGCTTAGCAGAATAACTGGCACATAGTAGGTATTCAATAAATATTTGAAGGCAGTGGCCTAAGGCAACCTCCCCTTCCCATGGTTCTCTGGCTAAGGTTGAATGATTCCATTCTTTCTCCACCCTGCTCCTCCCGAAAGTGGAGTAAGAGGGTGGTGCCTGAGGAAAATGTCTGGAGCCCAAGGTGATGCTCTAAAAGAAGTTGGGAAATAGCAGCTCTACCCTGATCCAGAAACGCTTTCCCTGGGGTCCTGGGAGCTTATGTCTTATCTTACCCAGAACCAAACCTCCAGGTCACCTTCCTGGCCATCATTCCAAGACCCCTTCCAGTTTTTTACCTCCTCTTTATTGTTTTCCCTCATTTGATTGTATAGAGACTACCTGAGGTGTAGGAACTATCTTGTTTGCTTGTATTTATAGCCCCAGGATTTAACAGAGTGTCTGGCACATGTACATACTTACTAAATGCTTCATCTATCTGTCTTATCTATCTATCTACCATCCATTTATCTATCATCTATCAATCTACATCTATTTATCACCTACCTCTCCATCATCTATCCATCTATCATTCTATCCACTGTTATCTATTTCTCTATCCCCCATCATCTATTTATCTAGCTATCATTCTATCATCTATCCAGATATTATCTATCTATCCCTCTATCATCATTATATCTAGCTATTATCTATTTGCCTATCCCTCTACCATCTATCACTCCATCTATCATCTATTTTTTCTATCCATCTATTATCTATTTATCCATTATATCTATCCATCCATCTCCCACCCACTCAAAGGTAGGGATCAGAGATAGAGCAGCTAGCTGCTGTTTCTCTTTAGCCAAGCAACTCCTTACTCCCACCTACTGTTTGATCTTAAATAATTTTCTTGATTTTGCATATTAGAAAGCTGAGGTTCAGAGAGGTAAAGAGATGTCTCCACCATCACACAGTTAGTAGTAAGTAGCACAACCCTGCCTTGAACCAAATCCTTCTGACTCCAAGTCAAGTGTACATTCCATTACACCACACTGCTTTCTCCATTATGCTTGTGGTTTGGATCATTAAATCTTCTGAAAATAAGTGGGACCTCAAAATCCACAAATGCATGCCCCTAGAAAGAACAAAGTATTTCCTGAAAAGTTAGCTGTAGATCAATTGTTGGTTCTTAACTGAATTGTATTTGAAATTCACTAGGGGAGGCTGAGATTTAAAGGAATTCTGTGGGGAGGCCTTTTGTAAACCGAAACATTCTTTTGCAGAGCAAACAACCACCCTTTAATTTGGCCCATTTGCAAAATGTAGTCTTTTCTATAGCTCTGAAACTGCTGTCCCCAAAGTTACTAATGATCACTTAGTTGCCAAATCCAATGGCCTTTTCTCTATCCCCATTCTCCTTGACATCTCTGCAGCCTTTGACACTACTGATCATTTTCTCCTCCTTGATACTCTCGTCACTAGGATTTAGGGAAACCACTTTTCTCCTGGTTCTCCTCATAGGTAGGGGACCACTTTTCAGTCTCCTTTGCTGGATCCTCCTCCAGATCACACCTCTAACCCTAGGTGACTCACAGGGCTCCATTCAGAATCCCCTTCTCTTTCTAGACTACTTCACTTGATGACCTTATCAATTCCCATGGATTTAATTACCATGTCTATGCTGATGATTCTCAAATCTATCTAGCCTGCCCTAATCTCTTCGATGACCTCCAGTCTTTCATCTACAGTTACTGAAAAGACATCTTGGACCAGATGTCCAGTCGACATCTTAAATTCAACATGTCCAAAGCTAAACTCATTCTCCTCTTCTACTTTTTATATCACAATTGGGAGGAGTACCATCCTCCTAGTCTCTCATACTCACAACCCAATAATCATCCTGGATTCCTCACTATGAGCCTCCATATCTAAGCTGTGCCAAGGTTTCTCATTTCACCTTTGTTAACACCTCTTGCATAGGGATTTCTTCATGCTTCTGATACTGCCACCACCCTAGCAAAGACCCTCATCATCTCACACCTAGAATACTGAGACACCTGCTGGGGGTGTCTGCCTGCCCTAAGTCTCTCCCCACTCCTTCCAACCTTCATTCATCTACTAAAGTGATTTTCCTAAAGTACAGGTCTGACCATATCATGTGCAACTAGGTGGTGCAGTGGATAGAGTACCTGGCTGGAGTCAGGAAAACTCATCCTCCTGAGTTCAAATCCAGCCTCAGATACTTGCTAGCTGTGTGACAATGGGCAAGTCACATAACCCTGTTTGCCTCAATTTCCTCATCTGTAAAATGAGTTGGAGAAGGAAATGACAAAAACACTTCATTATCTTTGCCAAGATAACTCCAAATGGAGTCATGAAGAGTCAGACCCCACTGAAACGACTGAAAAACAATAACTCAATAAATTCCAGTGGTTCCCATGGCCTCTAAGATCAAATACAAAATCCTCTGTTTAGCGTTAAAATACCTTCATAACCTACCCATCCCTAGTCTTCTCATACATTACTCCCTAACATGTGTTCTTTGATCCAGTGACACAGGCCTCCTGGCTCTTCCGTAAACAAGACACTCCGCTTCTCTCCTCTGGGTACTTTCTCTGGCTGTCTCCCAGGTCTGGAGTGTTCTCTCTCCCTCCTCATCTACACCTGTTGGCTTCCCTAGTTTCCTTTAAATCCTGTTCAAAATTCCATCTTCTACAGGAAGCCTTTCACAATCTGTCTTGATTCTAGTGCTTTCTCTCTCTTAATTATTTCCTATTTATCCTTATGTAGTTTCTACATAATTGTTTGTTGCCTCCCCCATTAGACTGTGAGCTTCCTGAGGGTAGAGGTTGTTTAGCCTCTTTTCTGTTCCCCCAGAGCTAGATCCTATATGCTTGATATATACTAGGTGTTTAATAGATATCTATTGACTGACTGACTGATTTTTGGACGATGCCTTTATCTAAAATCATCTTGCTGGTCATTCATGGGAAAAGTGTTGGATCAGGCACCAAAAGACTTAGGATCTAGTCCTTAGGTCTGACACTATGTGACTGAGTGTTTCCCTTATCATAGTCTCAGTTTACATAATATAAAAATGGAATCTGCTCCAGAAAAGGATCCAAGATTTATTTCTGCACAGGACCTCATGGGTAACCTAGTCCAGTCCACTCATTTTATAGAGGAGAAAGTGAGCACTGGAGAGGTTAAGTTAGTTGCCTATGATCACATAAGCAGTAAGAGGCAAAGCTGGCATCTGAACTCAGGTCCTCTGGCACCAAATTCAACATTCTTTCCACTGTACTATATGTTGCCTTCCAAGTGCTAAAGGGCATTCCTGAATGTCATTACAACTGACGGTTTATATAGTGGTTTTTAAGGTCTGCAAAGTTTTATACACGCATGAAGGGTGTCCCAAAAGTCTCAGTGCAATTTTAAGCTTCAATAAACTGTGTTACATCATTTGAGCTTCACAGCACCCCTGTGAGAGGCACATTGGTGTATAGGGAAAGGCGGGATGCCTTAAGCATCAGGAAAACTTGGGTTAAAGACATACCTCTGACACCAACTTTATGTATGACCCTGGAAAAAGTCCCTTCACCTATTAATGCTTCTCTAAAACATAAGTTGCAAAGGCAGCACTGATAATGCACTAAGGAAGCTCCTCATGGAGAAGTCCCTATGCCGATGAAGGTAAATACGACATGTCGCCCCCCTTCTCAGCTACAACCAATGTCACGCTCTTTGTTTGGTTCTAGTATTTGTCCAAAAGGCTCTGAGCCCCCATCCTATTTCTCCCAAACAAAGTCAAGTTCACACACAAAGACAAAACCAAGTCATTTAGATCATAACTTCCTTGAAGGCAAGGACTGTCTTTTGCCTCTTCTTGTATCCCCAGAATTTAGCACAGTGCCTGGCATATAGTAGGTACTTAATACATATTGATTGATTGAGTGAAGCAAAATATCCATGCAATAGCAAGGAAGGAAATAAGGTAATAAGCATTTTTGGTGATAATACCTCAGATGATATCTGTCATACCTCTCAGAGAGATTTTAAGTCAAATCCTCATCTACTTTCTCTCTCTCTCTCTCTCTCTCTCTCTCTCTCACTCACCTACACACACACACACACACACACACACACACACACACACACACACACACACACACACACTAGAGATTAAGTCACTTGCCCAGGGTCACATAGCCTAGTAAGTGTCTGAGTTCAGATTTGAGCTCAGGTCCTCTTGACTCTGGGACTGGTGCTCTACCCACTAAACCACCTAGCTGCCCCTCCATTCTACTTCTTCAATCTCTGTAGACCTCAAAAATTAGCTTGGTATTTGAGAATCATGTCTATAAACAGCTTCAGCTTAATCTCTTCTTTCTAATTTTCAGAGTACCCACTAGAAAGCTTTGTCCACTTAGGGACTGGAGTTTCCAAATGTCCAGGCTGAATTTGTTCACCTACATCTAACCCCTGTATCTCTGCCATCTCTCAACCCATCAGATGGTAATCTAGTTAATAGAGCCTCATCTGTACACTTAGCTTGGTCTTCATGGGACCTCAATCTTCTCCAGGTCCCTCTCTTGGTCTCCTGGCTATACTCATGTCTGTCAGCTGTCACAACTCCCCACCCCCATCCCATCTCACCAACCCACACAACATTTTCAGCAGTTTTCTTAAAACTAAGCTTGATTTTGGAGTACTTATCCAGTCAAAGCCCAAACACAGCCCTTTCAGTGGTGCAGTCTAAGGAATTGTCTCCAATGAGCAAGGCCCACTCTTGACTCCAAGCAATGTGGAAACATGGTGTCCATCCACAGATGTGGAGTCTGATGACTAGTGATCGTTTTGAAGATGAGGAAACTGAGGTTTGGAGAGGTTCAGTGACATGTTTATGGTCACAAGGATAAATTTTAGAAGCAGGTCTATCCTGAATACGTCAAGCATTCTTTCCACTACCACAGCCTACTTTACGTCAGGGAACTCTTTGGAAAACATGTACCTTTCGATCATGGAGTCACAGCATCTCCCTCTTGAAAGGGACTGCAGAGGTCCTCTAATACAAATCATCTGTAATTAAGAATTCCCTCTACAGCAGAGAGGAATGATTCTATTTCATCTGAAGCTAGAGAGAGAGAGAGTTAAAAAAAAAACAAACCATACTTCAGAGATAAAGGCCTTCCAACACAAAGCACTGAGGGGCTGGTTTGGGGGTTTGGGGTTTTGTGTGAGTTTGGGGTTTTTTGTTTCCATGTACATTGGATTCAGACTGTGAGGTTGGTTGGCTCCTAGCTGATGCTGCCTCAATCTCCTTTTCCTTCCGCAGCTCAACCACTCACATTCTCAAGGTATTTCTTCTCCAAAGCCATCCCCCAACCAAAACTAAGCTTTCAACCTAACAGGTCTTACTCTACCCTCACAACTTTTGCAGTGACTGTATTAATGTAACTAACATTTATAAATACAGAGCCCCAAGTATTAGGGAGTCCTGGTGGTCTGCCATGCTCCAGTATGATCCAGAGAACTGTATTAAGGCAAGAAGGGCTAATTTTGGAAGAGCTTTACTAGGCATGACAATGGGGGGAGAATACAAATTCAGGAAATTCCATCAAAGCCTCAGTTAACCAGAAACAAAATTATCTTCAATTAATTGGATTCATATCAATTAATTGTAATTTGTTCTTGGAAGAAAGCAAGAAGAAAAATAAGGAAAACATCACAATAAAAGAAATAACATTCTAGCAATCTTCCCCTGGGAAGTTCAAGAATGAGGTGATTACTCGATTGTGATGTTGTTAAATAAATACATTCCTCACATTGAAGTAACAGTATTAATAACTCATACTTAAATTGTGCTTTACATATGTTATCTCCTTCAGGGCAGAGATTATTTAATTTCTGTCTTTGTACCCCTAGGGCAATGCCTGAGACTTATTAGACTTTTAACAAATTATTTGCTGATTGACTGATTGATTTAGGGCATAAGTACTCAAAGATTCAAATTTGGGGCTCCTGACTTTACTGTACCAGGCTGCCTCAATTTGCATCAGGATCATCATCTTGCCCCCAGTCACCCAGGGTTCAGATTTCAAGGCCAGCTTCAACCTGTCAGTCTCTTTCATTTTCTACAGATGACAGGTCATTATTTGTCATTATGTCCTTCCAAACAAAAGACAAATACGAACACTGCCAGACAACAAAATGGTCCAGGAGTTACATATAAACATGTAGAGAGCGCACAGATTTGTGGATCCCTACCCTGTCCTCTGCCAAGGCTCACCTTCCAAAACAACAAAGCTTTGATAATATCCTTATGTTTGCCCCGCAAAAGAATTGTGCCCAAGAAGAAATGGGCAGAGATGCATAGTATAAAAGTTATTAAAGGGAAGATGAGGCAGCTGGGTTCAGGTCCAGTTTTGACACTCAGTGGCTGCAAGTCCCAGGTCAAATCACTGCCCTACTCTGGGTCTCAGTTCCTTCCACTATAAAATAAGGAGGTTTAGACCAGAGAACCTCTAAGGTTCTTTCCAGTTATATAGTCTTGGATTTTCTGAAAGAACAAACAAACAGGAATCCCACTTCTTGAGAGAGTGGCAGTTGTCTACAGGTTCAGAACTGTCAAACATGGTCCATGTGGTTATTTCTTTTGCTTAAGTACATATTTTTTCGTTACAAGAGAAAGTTATTGCTGTCTGTGAGGTCTGGGTGCGGGAAGGGGCACTTTTGGGAAATGTAGCCATGGTTAGAAACAGTATCAACACAACCTTTATATGAAAAATGAAAAACTAAAGGAAAGCGGTAAAAAAAAAAAAAGTACAATTTGCTTATGATTTGTTGTTAAGCATCACTTCTCTCTCTCTCTCTCTCTCTCTCTCTCTCTCTCTCTCTCTCTCTCTCTCTCTCTCTCTCTCTCTCTCTCTCTCTGTCTCACACACACACACACACACACACACACACACGTACTCATCTTCCCCCAAATCATAACATGAAGGACACACTGGGTGGGGTCAAATTCCTCCAAAGAGTTAATTCGGGACTCAGCCCCAGGAGGAAGAAAATAAAGCAGAAGCATGTGGAAAGCATCAAGTTGAGAATTTTTGAACATGAGCAGCCCTAATAAGGCCGCTTCATGGCCAGGCACAATCCCTGTAATTCTACAAATTAGCTGGGGCCCCTGGGATACCCTGGCTGCAGCTGCTGCACAGATGTGGATGTGACTGTGTCAGTGAGAAGGGGGGCAGGGCTTTGGAGGAAGGGCCGTCCAACACAGTGTGATCATCTGGCAGCTAACAAAATGTCCCCCGGCCCAGCTCTTCCCTTAGTGGCATCTCCTATAAGCTACAGTGTTATTTTCCAGGAGAGGCACAGAATAGAAAGGTGTCTTGGTTGATCCTGGTTGCTCACTGAACAAGCACCCATGAAGTGTCTATGTGCCAAGCACTGTGCTGGGCGCCAGGTATTCAAAAGAGGAAAAAGGTCCTTGCCTTACAAAGCTTACCAGAGCAGAGTACTACAGAATTACAGAACCACAGAATACCCACAATGTGGATCTCATTTATTAACAAATTCAGTTCATTTATTATAGCACCTACTATGTGCCAGGCAGTGTGCTAGGTTCTGGAGATACAAGACATGAATAAGAAAGACAATGCTTGTCCTGAAGGAGCTTATGTCGTATTAGGGGGGATGTGACAATGTCTCTGCCACTGACCAGGTGTACATGGCATTGTGTCAGTCCTTAAAGTCCCTGGGCTGCAGGGGTGTGGGTTAAATGCCCTCTAAGGTCCCTTCCAGCTTCAAATCTATGACCTAATGATTGTATAAGCCTGGGGAGACCTCAGTTCCCTAATCTGTAAAATGAAATAGTTGGACTAGAGCAGGAATTCATCATCTTTTTTACATCATTGGGGGAGAGGGAGGAAACAAACAAGAATTTATTGTGCTACTAGTAGGCCCTATGCCAAGGGCTTTACAAATATTATCCCTCTTGATCCTCAGTACACTGGGAAGTAGGTGCTATTATCATCCCCATTTTACGGTTGAGGAACCTGAGGCAGCTGAAGGTTGAGTGACTTGCCCAGGGTAACACAGCTAGTAAGTATCTGCAGCTAGATTTGAACTCGGGTCCTCCTGACTCCAGGCTCCATGTTATCTATATCCAAGCCATCTAACACCTCTAGTCAGCTATGGGTTCCTTTACTGTTGTTCAGTTGTTTTAGTCATGTCCAACTTTGTGATGTCATTTGGGATTTTCTGGTAAAGATAGTGGAGTGGTTTCCCATTTCCTTCTCCAGATCATTTTACAGATGAGGAAACTGAGGCAAGCAGGGTGAAATGACTTGTCCAGGGTCACACAGGTAGTATATGTCTGAGGCCACATTTGAACTCAGGTCTTTCTGACTGCAGGCCTAGTGCCCTATGCATTGTGCCACCTAGCTGCCCATGGGTTCCTTTTTAACAGTCTAGTAAAGCCAACAGACCCCTTCTTGGGAAAAAAAATGTTTAAAAATAAATAAAATACATAAGATTACATAGAAAACAATTATATTGAAATATATTAAAATAATGTTAAAATAAATTCATAGACTTCAGGTTAAGAACCTCTAATTCTAGTCCAACACCCTCAATTTTCAGGGAAGGAAACAGACCATGAGAGTGTAAGGGTCATGCACAAAGCAGAATTGGAATACAGATGTTCTGACTTGAAATCTAATACCTTTTCCACTAAATGCAGAACCACTCAAATATTTGGCCTCAAAGAAAAGAATCTTTGCGATTACCTATTTTATTCTAGTCCATAGTCCAGTTCCCTCAAGTCTTATCTCTTCAAAGTCATCTCCTTTGGAAGCCATAGACTGGTTCTCCCTGTTGTTCGTGGCCTTTCCCCTGCCCCTCAAGTTCTTTGGTCTTTTGTTTGTATACATGATATATTTCCTTATCAGGAGAGGGGAGGTTTTCCTGTAGAATACAAGTTCCCAGTGGGGCAGCTAGATGGTGCAGTGGATACAGCACCAATGCAGAAGTCAGGAGGACCTGAATTCAAATCTCACCTCAGACACTTGACACTCACTAGGTGTGTGACTTGGACAAGTCACTTAACCCCAACTGTCTCATCCTGGGTCATCTCCAGTCATCCTGATGAACATCTGGTCACTGGATTCAGATGCCTCTGGAGGAGAAGTGAGGCTGGTGACCTGCATAGCCCTCACTCACTGAAAGCAAAGTCAAGTGCAAGTCATGTCATCATTTCCCTAATGGAATGGTCTTCCTCAGGCAACAAAGGATGAACGCACACACAAGTTTCCAGGGAACAGACATCATTCCCTGCTTATCTCTGTATATCCATTGCCTGATGCATAGTAGGCTAAGTTTAAATTGAATTGAATTGACTCCAGGAAGCTGGCATTATTCAGAACTTATTTTCCTGTCTTCTAGAGCAATCATCTTCAGAGCTTGGGCACATCTTTTGGAATTACCTCAAAGGCAGAAAATCCTCATCCTTTCAGGGAGGGGTGGATTTTTAGAAACAGTCAGAAGTCATTTAAGGACAAATCTAGTGAACCAAGTGAGCGAGGCAAGCCAGGGAAATACTATTTTTGGGGTCAAATACTAAGCGTGACTCTCAAATAATGAGATTTGGAAACTGGCTCTTTGAAATTGTAGAAATCACAAAACATCAGAGATGGAAGGAACCTCAGAAACTACCTAGTTGAACAATATCAAACAATATCAAATTCTTTGCCTTCCCAATAAGGGAGAAGGGAAGGCAGGGAGAGAACTTGGAAGTCAAAATTTTAAAAAGTGAATGTTCAAAATTGTTTTTACATGTAATTGGGGAAAAAATAAAATATGAAATAAAATTTTTTTTAAAGAAGTCAACAACCTAATCTAACACTTTCCTAAGTAGGAGTTTCCTCTGGCACATGAATTACAATTGAGGTTGTCCTGTAAAGTGGAAAGAACATTGGATTTGAATTCTAAAGGCAACCGTTCAAATGCCAGCTCGTCTGTTCACTCCCCTGTGTGTCTGGTGGCAAATCATTTTACCCAGGCCTCAGTTTCCTCCTCTGAGAAATGAGGTGTTGGATGAGCTAATTTCTAAGGTCCCTTTTAAATCTACAGTCCTATGATCATGCAGCCTCTATCTGAAAACCTAAAAAGAGGTCATATTTACTAGCTGCTCAGATAAATCATGCTGCTTTAGCTACTTTAGTTCAATCATTTCAGTTGTGTCTGACTCTTTATGACCCCATTGGGGTTTTCTTTACAAAGATACTGGAGTGGTTTACCATTTCCTTTTGCAGCTCATTTTATACATGAGGAAACTGAGGCAAATAGAGTTAAGTGACTTGATCAGGGTCAAACAGCTAGGAAGTGTCTGAGGCCAGATTTGAACACACAAAAATAAGTCTTCCTGACTCCAGGCCAGGTGCCGTATCTACTACATCACCAAGCTGCCCTTTCTACTTCAAGATACTTTCCATTGTTGGGTAGTTTTTCCTTCTAATTATGAAACAATTGCTGGAAGTATCGTCTCAGTATTGATACTAGTTCTACACGTTGACACCAAACAAACAAAATAATCTTAGCTCTCTTGGACAAAACAACCCTTCAAATACTCAAAGCCAGCTGATGAGCCCTTAAGTCTTCCCTCCTCTGCACTAAATATGACAAGATGCTTCAGCCGGTCTTCATATGGCATGGAGGAGTACCATGACTGACCTTGTCACCCTATTCACAATGGACTTTGAAGGCTGCTCCCACAGAATCTTGGCACATGTTTTACAAAATGGCAGCATGATTATTATAAGTATTTATGTCCATCCATGGGCTCTAAGTAGTCAGGATTCATTGTAGAGTGGAAGTCTTGATGGCTTTTTAAAAATCAACCTTATTGAGAGCCATTTCCATTAATTAGACTATTTATTCTTATGTATTGTTCTCCAGCTGATCAAGAACCTCATATTACTAGACTGTTTTATTGTTTCATTGACACTCTGCTTCCTTCCCCTGTCCCCCATCCAATTACATCTTTTGCTTTTCAATAACCACCTTCATCCAGAAATAAGGAAGGAAACAAGCATTTATTAAGCACCTACTGTATATTAAGTGCTTTACCAATATCTCATTTGATCCTTACAATAAACCCCTGGAAGACAGATGCTATTATTATCCCTGCTTTACAGTTAAGGAAACTGAGGCAGACAGCAGTTAATTGATTTGCCCAGTTTACACAGCTAGCAAAGTGAGGCCAAATTTCAACCTAAGTCTTCTTGACTCCAGGTCCAGGGCTCTTATCCACTCTACCTTCTAACTGCTCTGCAAACAAACACTTTCACTTTGCATGAGTTCAAATGAGTCTTTCCAAGTTTCTCTCACTTCTCATACTCACTGTTTGTCATGGTTCAATTATATTTCATGACATTCAGATCCCATAATCTGATCAATCATTCCTCCAATCAGTGGGCACCCACTTTGGGGTATCTGCTATCAGCAAATATGAATATCTTAGCCATATGAGATCTTTACTTCAGTTGCTGACTTCCTTGGAGTATGTGCCCAGTCGTGGTACTGCTGGGGTGAAGGGTTACAAACAATTAAATCACTTTTCTAAAATGGTTACACATTATTTTCCATAATGGTTGGACCCATACACAGCTTTATCAACAGGGAATTACTGTGCCTGTCTTCCCACAGCCCCTCCAACATTGGCTACACATTACTGGGAAGTTGATCAGTCCTTGGTACGTTCTCTCCAAGAGCAAGAGCTTATTAGGTTTTTTTGGCAAGCAGTGGGTGTGGGCAGGGAAAGAGGGGGAGTGGAATCTCACTCTCATGGGGTCGTGAGTCATGGATGTTTGAGAGGAGTGTTACATCTCACAGGACTGTGCATGACTGGGGAGATAAATATAAACAACCTCAGGCAGCAACTTGCTCTCGACGCCAAATGCAAACATCAACACATCACACCTGTTTGCACATCTCTCCCCTGTCCTTTGCCAGGACCTGTCCCCCTGACAACAAAGCCCAGCTAAGAATTTCCATTTATACCACCAAGATGCTGGTCCATCCACTTCAGGCTAGGACCAGAGAAAATAAAGGATTTCTTTTCTAAGCTCCATCTTAAGCATATGAGCACAACAGCCAAAGGCATAGCATAGAAGTTGCTAAAGGTTTGGAGCTGGTTGTCCAAAGGCAATCATTAGGATTTTGCCATGCAAATGATTAGCATGGTCTCTTTAAAGGTAGGATCATAGGATTATAGGAAAGGTCGAAAGGAATTCAGAGATATATGATCCAAACCTCTCCCTTAATATATATGGAAACCAAGACCTGGAAAAGTTAATGAACTTGCCTACATGTAGGCAAGTAATACAACTGAATTAGAACCTAGATCTTCTGACCCTAAAGCCTTTGCTCTTTCTACCACAGTATTCAGGTTTTCTCATATGCATTATCATACACACTACAATCCCTTCCTAGTAATTGACCTGTCTCAGTTATAATTCCAGAGAATAAAACATGTATCTACTGGCCTGCATAATCTTTGAGACCTCTTCCAGCTCTAATATTTTGTGCACTACAATTCATTAGAGGATCTGCATTTTCTGTAATCATGTCCTTAATTTCTAATTTGTGTCCTGGACTTATTTTCATAGCTCCTAGCTAGTCTCCCTCCCTCTAATCTCTCCCTTCTCCAATGTAGAAGGGATTTGGGAGACCATGTAGTCTAACCTGGACCCAGCCAAGAATCTATTTTATAGCCTGCTTGGTAAGTGGCCATCCAGTCTTTACTTAAATAGTGGAGATTAACCTATTGCCCCCTGGAGCAACCTATTCAAGCTGTCCCAAGGTACAAGTCCCTTTCAACCGTAACATTTCATAATTCTATGATATTAAACATCCATTGTCACCTTCTAGGGCTGAGCAAAACAAGTCTGACCCCTCTCCCACAGAACAGTCTTCAAAGTATTTTAAAGACAGTTACACTGTCCTCCCTAAATAGCCCCAATTTCTTCAATGGAGGGAGGGAGGAAGGAAAGAAGGAAGGAAGGAAGGAAGAGGAAGGAAGAAACAAGTATTTATCATTAGGCATATAATGCTTACTGTGTGCCAGGCAACTAGACTAAGTACTTGACAAATATTATCTCATTTAACCTTCACAACAGCCTTAGGAATAGATATTATTATCCCCATTTGACAATTGAGGAAATAAAGGCAGACAGAGACTAAGTGACTTGGCCAGGATCACACAGCTAGTAAGTGTCTGAGGTTGGATTTTAAACTCAGAGCCTCCTGACCCCAAGCCCAGTGCCCTCTCCACTATAGCATCAGCTTTGTCAAAGGCAAAGCTAGTACCTGGAGTGTGGGCCACCCAAGATCTCCTCAGAACCATAGATTTATTCTCACTCTGCAACCTAGAGCAGAGCCCACAAACCACTTCCTCCTACTGTGCATGAGGTTATGTCTAGTAAAAAGACACATGCCCATTAAGGGATCCCTCCTAATTCATTCCCCAAGCTTCCTAGGGAAGGATAAAAAAAAAAAAAAAGAATGTTGTCATTGGCTGAGCAAACTGAAGCCAACATATCCACAGGGTGGTGGCCAATAACTCTGGGATTTGTCTCCACCCCAACCACAGACCCAATCACCTATGCACCCCACAAACACACACCCATACAGAACAAGACTGGAAATAATTAGGGCACTAAAGTAATGGCCTTGATGATGAATTTTACTGTCTTATGCCAGCCCTTTGTCAGCAACTTTGTTAGAGGCTAAAGGACTCATCTCCTAAGATTAGAAACCCATCTCATCTAGGCCATTTTACATGTAAGGAAACTGAGGTCTGTAAAAGCTATGACTTGCCCAAGACCACACAGGGGGTAAGTTGCAGAGTCATTTTTGAACTTGTGCCCTTTGATTCCAAGTCCAGTGTTCTTTCTCCTATGCTTTCCTGTCTCCAGTGGAAGCCAGTCTTTCAGCTTTGATGTTGATACCTCTTTGACTTCATCAATGGGAATACTCCTTCCAAAGGTCTGGATCACATGTCATCTGTGCCTTCTTATTCACTATAGCTATTGTCCATATCTTCCCAGAAATCTGCCCACAAGAGGTACACCCAACATGGAGGGTCCTTCCACAAGATCTCTTGACATTGTATAGGAGTCAACGGAGCCTACTGGCTGACCATTGGTTATTTCTCACTCTTTCCATATGATCAGCTCTCCTTTCCAGTCACATATCTCTACTACATCTTTTATGCCCCCTTTTCATTCAATGCTTTGTTTTCATGTCTGTGTTAGTGGAATCCAATGAAAAGAGCTTTGGAGTAAAAGTTATGCTTGAACTCTCCTCCCATCTTTACTATGAACTAGTTGTGTGATCTCAAGTCTTCTTGACTCTTTGATTCTCAATTTCCATCTCTATAAAATAAGGTTATAGGGCTATGAGATCCCTAAATTCCCTTTTCTAGAACTAAGAAATTCTCACCAGTGAAATGGAGAATGGATGGAAGTTAATTAGTTTGCAGGGTTATTATTTCTGAAGTAAAAGAGCATTCCAAAAGCTTATTTTTAAGATATTAATGGTACCACAACAGACAGCATCAATGAGTATTTTTACTGAAGGCAAGAACACATTAGGACAAATTACTTCTGCCCGTGGTTCTATCATTATCCCTTCAGAAAGACAACCAAATTCCCTGATCTGGAGGTCAGGAAGCTATATAAACTTCCTTTACTTTTATGAGAAAGGAGTAAGTAAGAAACCAAGGCCATATAAAGAATTTATTCAAGAAAGCAAGTCCCAAAGGTATTCTTAGAGTCCTAGAACCACTGACACAGGCATTCCAACAAGAAGGTTTCAGAAAGTGTTGTCTAAAACACAACTGCCACTGAACTTTTGACAGACACATTTGGTGTAACTTGTGCTTAAGACCTCAAGTAGCTCACAGCACAGCCTGATACACTAATCTTTCCCAGGGACATATACAGCACGGGAGATCATCCTCCAAGTATCCAGTATCTCCAGCACTCCATTGCCCTGCCACAGAGAGGTCTCATATAGCTCTATAACTTCTCCTTCTTCCAATGCATTCAGCTCTCCTAATACCAGGGTCACTTTTAGGGTTAAGTTTACCAGAGTTCTTGGCTCTTCTCATGTCTCTATTCTGACTCCAGGAAACATCAAAGTGAGAAAAAGGTCCACAGCCTCATTGCAGTGTCACATTTTAAGATTTTAGAAATCACTTTTCTTCCCCTAGCCCCAGATTCCTCAGTTGTGAGAGGAGGGGTTTAAAGTAGATGATCTATCAAATCTCTAAAGTCCTTTGCCTGGAATACTTTCCTGCTTCCATTCCTTCAAGTTCTAACTAAAATCCCACCTATCACAAGCATTCTTCACCCTTTCTTAATTTCAGTGTCTTTGCTCTATCATTTACTTTCTGTTTATCCTGCATATGGCTTCTTTGGTATTCATTTGCTTGCAAGGTGTCTCCCATTTTAGACTGGAAGCCTTGAGAGCAGGGACTATCTTTTGCCTCTTCTTGTATCCCCAGTCCCTAGCTCAGTGCCTGGCACATAGCAGGCACTTCATAGATGTTTATTCATTGATATTACAGGGGATGCTAGGTGACACAGTAGATAGAGTTCCAAGCCTGAAGTCAAGAAGACTCATCTTTGTAAGTTCAAATCTGACTTCAGATTTGCCCTGTGACCCAGGGCAAGTCACTTAACCATGTTTGCCTGAGTTTCCTCATCTATAAAATGAACTGGAGAAGGAAATCACTCTAGTATCTTTGCCATGAAAACCCCAAATAGAGTCACGAAGAGTGTGACCAAACTGAAACAACAAAAAGTCCCTTCCAGTTACGAACTGATAATCTGACATTTTACCACGAATTCTCTTGGTTGGATTTTTCTTAATTTGTTTATATGTTGTTTTCTTAAAAACACTGACAGCAACAAAAACAACAATAAACCAACCATGAAGCAAATAGGCTGTATTGGTGGGAGGGGGAGACCTAAATCCAAAAGATCACATGATCAAGAACACCGCCATAAAGATCCTCAGAGTACCAGCTGCTGATGGTCACCACTTCCTCCTCCAAGTCCTCAAGTAAAATTTATTTCCTAACAGTTACGTTGGCCAGATTGGAAAGAGACCACAAATCACAGTTGGGTATTAAGTCATATAAAGGAATAACCTATTCAAAACAATATCTGGCCTTTATATAGCATCTCACAATTTGCAATGTGTTTTTCTCATACCTGCCTTGGTATTGTTATCCCCATTTTACAGAGGAAGAAAGTGAGGCTCAGACAGATGAGATGGTTGTTTATAGCAATATGACTAGTAAGTGGAAGAGGTGAATTCAAACCCACATCTGTTCATTCCAATTCCGGGGCTATTTCAAGTCTTGGAGGTACCATGCTGCCTTCTTATAGGAACAAGAATGTAAATATTTACAAATTCAAAGATTTAGATCTAGATTTAGATCCAATGATTCTAGATTTAGATTTGGAAGGGATATCACAAGTTTGGGACTCTAACCTTTTCATTTTACAGAGGAGGCCAAGAGAAGAAAAGGTCAAGGTTGCACAGATAGTAAAACTGTGGGAGACATGGGGTAACCCCAAGTCTCTGGGTCACCTAATTAGTCTTCCTTGTTGTAAACTTCTTATAAAATGGCTTGTCCTTGATAAATCATTAACATTTATAGCATCAAATGGAAATCTTAATTAGCTAGGACTTCCATACAGCTACTATAGACATGTAATATGTACATATATAATGTATATACTTACATGTATTTATATCTAGCTATACATACATATGTATATATATGTACATACATACATCTATATAAATAAATTTGCTGCCCATGACATACATGTTAGGTTATGATTAAATTATGAAGTATTTTCTGAATCCTCAGAAAAGTTAAATTAGGTTCATAAAACTTTCAGTTTTAAATTAATTTTGTTATACGCTCATTTTTCAAAAATGAGTAATCCAAGCATAAGGTCCACAGTAAACATGCACTAACATTGGATTGGAAATATTGAAATATCAGAGGCATCATGGTCTGGGGGAAACAGCATTGACCTTAGAATTTGAAGACCTGCATTCAAATCCTTTCTCAGACAATCACTAGCTATGTAATCATGAGCCTCGATGCCACATGTTTGGATTCAGTCACACTTGAGAACCCAGAGGCCTACATGTGGCCCCACACCTCAGGACCTACCATGGCCTATTCTTCTACCAAAAGTTATTCAAGCTGTGCAGGTTGAACAGGTAAAAAACTGACTTCTAATAAACCCTAAATGCTTTGAGGAGTCTAAACCCTTAGGAGAGTGCTTTGAGTCTGGAGGATTATGTAGGTCCCTAGCAGGGAAATGAGACACACCAGAAGGAAGATTTGTGCAAAGGATCAGAAACAAGCCATTTTCTGAAACTGTTGGGAAAAGTTCCCCTGGATACAGAAAAAAAAATGATCCAATGAGAATGATATGGGGGCATCTCCCCAAAATTGAAGTTGGCCTATGTAAACCCAGAGTTTAGGGTTCTAAGCCACAGGCTATATTATAGCCTCATACTTTGGAAATTAGTAATCCGGGTATGAAATAAACAATAATTATGAACTAACCAGGACGTTTGATTTGAAAATATTTGAATATTTGAGGCAACATGGCGTCATGGGAACAGCGCTCTACTTGGGAGTCAGAAAAGATGGGATCTGGTCCTCATTCTTAACTGTGTAGCCATGAAAGAGCTATTAAATGTATCCGAGCCTCAGTTTCCTTGCACGGAAAGTAGTTATAAGAATATGTGGGCCAAACAGTTTTGACACAATGATTAGAAAAGCCAGCCTTGGAGTCAGGAAGACTTGTGTTCAAGTCCAGATTCTAATGCATATGGATTATGGGGCCATGGGCAAATTATTTACTGTATCAGGGATTCAGATAATTCTCCTAGAATATAAAATTACAGAATTGTTCATGCTCACTGGGGAAAATTAGCAATCCATAATGGTAAAGAGAGAAATCACAAATCCAGAAGAAAGAGGAGGAAGATGAAAATGAGAAAAACAAAATGATAATAATAGCTGTTTTCTACTCCGTAGTGAAGAAAGCATTTATCATATGAATTTCAGTGATGAAGAGTGCCCTCCCTGCCTGTCATGTAAATACAAAACTACAAAGAGTTTTCTACTGAAAGCACCCACAGCTGTGTTCCAGGGAATATCAGCTACGGTCTCCAGCCTTAAAGGACACCAATATTTTCTTAAAAATGTCCTCTCCTTATTAGACTATGGGCAAATCCAATGATTTTTGCTGTTTTGTATTAGATGAATATTATTTATAAGAAAACCCAACTTTATAATAAATGGAATCATTTCCCTGTTGACTACGTGGTATTTATGGTAACTGACTCCCCGTGTTACTGTATGTTAAGTAGAGATCTGGCAAAAGCGCACAGCAAAGGGCAGACAGCAAGAGGTTTGGAGTCCAACCAAGGGCTTAGCAATGCTCTTGTCTCACTCCAAGCCAAGCTGAAGAGGCTTTACCACAGGGCTGAAACCTGGGTGGCCCTTGGAGTTTCAGTCTACATGAGAGACTTAAAATGTCTTCATGCTAATTAAGCTCTGCAGTATGCCTGCAAGGGAGATATTATTATACCCATTTTATAGGTGGGAAAAATAAGGCATGGGCAAGTTGTATCACTCACCCAAAGACCACCCAAAGTGCCAGGGATGCAACTGTGACTAGAACTCAGGAATGTAGGTTCCTGGCCCACTGCACTGGCTACCAGACATTTTTCTATGGTGGAGGTTATGCACTAGTCAAAGTTTACAATCAGTGTGGTAAAGAAAAGGCCACATGCTGCCACAACACTCTCAAATGCACAAAATGCACAGAGTGGTTAGATTCCAAACTTGTTCATACTTGG
This sequence comes from Notamacropus eugenii, assembly GCF_028372415.1. NCBI lineage: Eukaryota > Metazoa > Chordata > Mammalia > Diprotodontia > Macropodidae > Notamacropus > Notamacropus eugenii. Next base: position 24,191,914 of record NC_092877.1, on the reverse strand, counting down.
GATAAATGCCTCTATTTCCCCATTCATCTGCCATAATGTTGTCTTGCATTCTTCTGAAAACACTGCAAATATGTTGGTCTATTTAGGTCAAAAGGAGACGCCTTGATTTGTCTCCTTTCCATTTAATCTGACCCTTTCTTGTCACCAAAACAAGCATCACAAGGCCAGACTTGCTGACAGGACAGTCCCTTCACAGTTGGCCTCCAGGCTAGACCTTTTCAGTCTTATTTTAGTTCATCCCCCCTTCCTTCACTCACTCAGCATTCAAGCAAGAGCAGCCTATACTGTTTTCCAAAATCATTCTGTTTCCTAACTTGGTACCTTTGCAGGCTCTCGTCCATGCCTGGAAATGCCCTCCAGCCTCAACCCTATTTCTCAGAATCTTTAGCTTCCTCCTGGGCTCAGCTTATGCACCCCTTGCTTGAAAGAAAATATATCCTGATCATCCTAGATATCAGTACTCTCTCCCCCATCCTTAACTTATTATGTACGTACTTATCTATTGACGTGTCACGTCTTGTTGTTGGTCAGTCCTGCCTGACTCTTCATGACCCCATTTGGAGCTTTCTTGGCAAAGGTACTGGAGTATCTTTTCCAACTTTTTTTCCCAACTTTTCCAACTCATTTTATAGGTGAGGAAACCGAGGCAAACCTGGTTAAGTGACTTGCTCAGGGTCACACAGCTAGTAAGTGTCTGAGGCCAAACTTGAACTCAGGTCATCCTGACTCCAGGCCCAACACTCTATCCACTACACCACCTAGCTGCTCCATATCTATCTCTATCTATCTACATGTACATATCTACACACACACATACACATGCACACACACATACACTATATATATAGAGAGAGAGAGAAAGAGAGAAACAGAGACAGAGACAGAGACAGAGAAAGAGAGAGAGATATATGTTGTTATACTATAGCTAGAGTGGCTGAAACTAGAGTCAGGAAGACTCATTTTCCTGAGTTCAAATCCAGCCTCAGAGTTGTGTGACCCTGGGCAAGTCACTTAACCCTGTCTGCCTCAATTTCCTCATCTGTAAAATGAGCTGGAGAAGGAAATGACAAACCACTCCAGTTTCTTTGCCAAGAAAACCCCAAATAGGGTCATGAAGAATTGGACATGACTGAACAACTGAATAACAATGGAGAAAGAGAGAAAACTTTTCCTCCCAAAAACTTCCTGAGTTAGGTAGTATAAATAATACCATTTCTATTTCCCAGGTAAGGAAACAGATCCAAAAAGATTAAATGACTTATCCATGGTAATGTGACCAGTTAGTAGCAGAGCCAGGACTTGCACCCAGAACTTCCGACTCTTCGGTGTTCTTTCTCCTTTCAGTAGCAGACATACCCAAATTTTGCCTATTTTGAGGATCCATAACCTACTTTATACATTGGGACGCACAATCCAGATTCACAAGAGACATAAGCTTTAATCAACCTCTATACCGTTAAAACTTGACCCAGAGCAAAAGAGTTAATCATATTAGAAACCAAAGCATTCAAAACCACACAATCATCTCAATAGATGCAGAAAAAATCTTTGAGAAAATACACCACTTATTTATGCTAAAAGTCCTACAAAGTATAGGTATAGAGGGACTATTTTTAAAATAACACAAAAAGCGTATATCTGAAACCAAAAGCGGATATCCTAGAACCTTTTTCAATAAACATGGTGAGTGAAGCAAGGATACCTACTCCCCCAATGGTTATTTGATATAGTCCTAGAAATGTAGCAACAGCAATAAAGCTAGAGAAAGAAATTAAAGGAATAAAGATATGTAAAGAAAAGATAAAACTATCCCTCTTTGCTGATAACACGATGATTTACTTGAAACATCCTAGGGAATCAGCAAAGCTATTAATTAAGACAATTAATAACTTCAGCAAAGTTATGAGTTATAAAATAAACCTTCAAAAACCAACAGCATTTCTATATAACAATAGCAAAGCATAAGAAGCAGTAGTAGAAAGGAAAATTCCATTCCAAATAACCACAAAACGCATAAAATATCTGGGGATCGACCTCCTGAAGCGTGCAACAAATATAGAGAGAAAATTACAAAGTGCTCCTTCAAGAGATAAAGAACAATTTAAATAGATGGAGGAATATTCCATATTCATGGACAGGCTCTGCCAATATGATTAAAAAATGTTTTCTTATTTTATATTTATTTTAATATATGAGTTCATAATGTTTTTTCTTTTCTTATTATGTGTTTTAATAAAAAAAATTTTAAATGACAGAACCACCAAAATTAATATACACTTTTAAGGCCATACCAGTCAAATCACCAAGGGAATTCTTTGCAAATTGGTGAAATAATATCAAAATTCATTTGGAAACCTGACCCAGTGATACCACTGCTAGGTCTTGATTTCCAAGAGATCAGAAAGAGAGGAAGATGATTCACGTATGCAAAAACCTTTTTAGCAGCTCTTTATGTAGTGGCAAAGGGCTGCACATTAAGGGGGTGTCCGTCCATGTGGGAATGACTGAACAAAGATATGATTTTTTTTTTAAAAAAGAGAAACTTGACTCCGGGGCCTCTCCCACTGTGCTGATTGTAATCATGTTTTACACAGTCATTCCAGATTTTCCAGTCACAGATTCCCCATATAACTCAGAGTAGTCTCCTCCCTTCCCCCAAAGGCAGCAGCAACAACCAAATGGCACCATCTTGCAATTTAAAATAACGAGCTCTAAACCAAAGCTCCATTGGTAAACACTTAATCAGAGGAGCAAAGAACTTCACCTTCCTTCTCTGTGTTTACCAGCCTCCCTGGCCTGATGGATTGCATTGCAATAATGGAGACCATTCCTCAGGGCTCAGGGTACAGATGTGCTAAAGTCTATTTAGCTGCCTGGATACATAGCCATGCAGGCTGGCCTGTGGCCCTCCTCGTCTCTGCAGGTAGGGCAACAAGTCCTAGAAATAAATGGGGCCTCCTGCTTCTTTGCAATGATTCTCCAGGCTCCAGCGGAGCAGAAGACTGGATTTTTCGGGAAGTTGTGTTTGTTGGATTTCTTTTTTGGAAATGTGTCCCTTTGGCTCTGAAAAGCCCAAACCCTTGGAAAAATAAGTGAAACCAAATGCCATATGCATAAGGCCAAGCCAAACACAAGAGAGCCCTAAAATAACAGGAGAGAAATTGTGGTCATGTCTGACCTTCTGAACCCTTGGTAGGGACCATAGCAAAAACAGCCAACATTCGTTTCTTGAATGGTGCATGTTCATAGTTTTTCTGGTGAGGCTGAGGACCCCTGGTTTATTGGACTCCACTATTAAAGCTGGAGGGGTCTGGGATAGGAGCCAGCATTGGCATCACTTTGAGGAATAACCTTTAAAAAGGTAGCAGTTAACCTTGATTTATATGGTCAATGGCACACTCTTGGGAGTATTAAACAGCTTCAGCTGTTTCACGTTTTCAATCAAATGATTATCATCAAATACTATCACAATGCCACCTGTTCAATGCATACAGCACACTTTTTCTCTGCCCCAGCCATTCATCTCACTGCTCTCAAACAGTTCCTGCCTTCACCACCTTTCACCTGGAGTGGTGAGACAGATTTCTGTCTTTCACCCCCTCTCCTCTCCAGTCCATGCTCCAGTCCAGACAATCTCTCTGCATAATGCACGAGTCTGACCCACCTCTCCCCTGCTTAAGGAACTCAGTGGCTCCCTATTGCCACAAAGATGAAATACAAATTCTTCTAATTGGCATTTAAAACCCTTCAGAAACTGGCCCCACTCTATCTCTTTTCAGGTTTAGTTTTAGCAAGCATTTATGATAAATGTGTGTATACATATACACACATATATACACATATGTATATATATAGAGAGAGAGAGATAGGTTTGCAAATTGGTTTACAAATCTTATTTCATTTTATCTTCAAAACAATCCTGGGAGGTAGGTGCTATTATCATCCCCATTTTACAAATAAAGAAAGTGAGGTAGACAGAGGTAAAGCAACTTACTTAGGGTCTCACAGCTACTAAACATCTGAGACCAGATTTGAACTCAAGTCTTCCTCACTCCAGATCCAGAGCTTATCCACTGAGCCCTCTATTGTAGCCTGGAAGCAATCTTTTTTTGCTTTTATTTTATTTTTTCTGGTCTAGTGTTCATCCACCTAACAAATTATCTGTGATGAAGCCCTGACAGCCACTCTGTCTGGAACCCCCTTTATTTTTGCCCTGACCCTCCTCTGGATTCCCTACATCTGAGTCTTTTATTCCTGGAAGCTTCTGGGTAAAAACAAAAAACTCCCAGTTTCCTAGCTCAGAGATGGGAAACAGAGTAGGAAGCCAACCCTCAAATATCTGAGCTGCTCTATGGACTTAGGATTCCAAAAGAGAATTTGGTTCAATGACCCGTCAAGACAACTGAAGATTCCTTCCTCCTTTCTTGGCTTAAAGATTATATCAAGGTTGCCTAGCAGCCTTCCTCTATCTAGCACTTTCCTAGCCCTGTTGTGGAGGTGTCAGTCATGACCTAGTGGGTGTCAACCAATTGCCCCCCTCTGGAGGTAGAAGTCTCAGGGCCTCTGGGATGCGTTAGTGCTTTCCTTGTCCCTCCCTTTTCTCTAAGCTGCCTCCAGTTCAGTCTTCCATTACGATAGAGATTATCTGATTTCACTAATGTTAAAAAAAAAAAAACACCTCCTAGTAAGGAAATTCCCTCTGCCGGTGCAGGTTGGCACCTCCTCTGAAACTTAGTCTTTGAGAAATGCCTAGAGCAATGAGAGGCTAAGAGACAAGACTTGAACCCAAATCTTCCTGGCTTCAGGACCAATTCTCCATATTGTCTTCTATTGAATAGACAAAAGAAAATGATCCATTGCCTTCAGTGTTGATGGATTCATCAAACTCTTCTGTAAAGATCCTTTGAAGAAGTCCCACCAACCAACCTCAGCATTCTCTTTACAAACTTTCTTTTTTGGACAAACTGAAAGACTTGAACTCCGTACTCCACTTCCTGACATCATGACCTTCACAGGTGGCAGCCCCGTTCCTTGTGTCTTAGAATCCTTAGATTCAATCAAGGTCCAACTCATGTTCATCTCAGGGAAAACTTTCCTCATTCTCCTAGTTGTTAGGGCTCCATTCTTTAAGATAAGTAACATTACTTAAATTTACTTAAACTTTTAGCGTAATAAATGGTTTTCATTCATTAATTAATTAATTCATCTTTCCCCTACTCCCCCATCTCCAGTAGAATGTAAACTCCTTTAAGAAAGGACATTTTTTTAATTGCCAGCAAGTAACACATATTGTGTTGCCTTGCATATTGTAAGTACTTCAGAAATTTCTTGAATTAGAGTAGACTAGAATGAATTGAATAGAAATGGAATGGGTTAGATTGGGTTGGGTTGGATTGTTGGGTTGAACTAGAGTGGAGTAGATTGGATTGAATTCAGCTGAGTTGAGCTGGGTTGGTTTGAAGATCTAGACCACAAGCTTTTCATTATCTGGAATTGCCCCCTTTTCTAATAACTTCCACTCTTCAGCAACACATCGTTTGGATTTTAGAGGTAGCAAGCTACAATGTGGGCAGCTTGGTGGCACAGTGGATAGAATGTCAGGCCTTAAGTCAAGAAGAACTAAATTCAAATCTGTTCTCAGACACTTACTGGCTGTGTACTCCTGGGCAAGTCACTTAAACCCACTTATCTCAGTTTCCTCAACTGTAAAATGAACTAGAGAAGGAAATGACAAAACCCTCCAGTATCTTTGCCAAGAAAACTCTAAATGAGGTCATAACTGAATGGGCTGGAAACCAGAAACCTAAGTTCTTCCAGTCCCACAAATGAAATGCTCTGTGACTACTACTAAGTCATTACCCCTCTCTCAGCCTCAGTTTTCTTACCTGTAAAATGAAAAGGTGGGATGAGATGATCTTTAAAGATATTTCCAGTTCTGAAATTCTAGGATTCCGTGAAGTTGATGGAGTAGCCTAAACACTCTTCTCAGTGGATTAAGCTGGAGACATAGTCCTTAGTGACACCTTTTCTAAATGCATTTGTGTATGGGATGATGCATGGTGCAAAGAGCAGTGAATTCAGCATCAGAGGATGTAGGTTCTGGTTCTGGCTCTTCTTCTGACCAGCTGGGTAAATCACAACCATTGTGTTTTAGTTAACTTGTCTGCAAAGTGAGGATAACAGCAACTGATCTATCAACCTCAAAGAGTTGTCTTGAGGATCAAATGAGCATTGTATGGAAAGAATTGTGAAAATATAAGATATTATTATTTCAACAGTCCAGAAAAGATACCCATGGCAGGTCTCAGAGAGAAAGTAAAACTGATGACCTAGGATCAACAGTAATAATAGATATAATTTTTTGGTTGTCCTCCATTTTTAAAGAGAGCAATGAACTCATGAGGTGATGTCTTGATTTGTATGTGAATTGGATTTAAATGAGATAGGGTTGCACAAAGTCATCAGCCTTACTCTCTCTTCCAGAATCATCAAAGTCCAGTGGCAAGACAAAATTCAAGACAACTGGTAATAGCCCAGGGATACAGTGGATGACCTTAGCATCTTCAATGTGTGACCAAGCTCTACATGGTCCACAATGCCTGCTTCAGCTGCCTTTATAGCTATTAGAACAATAGTTCTCATCTGCCCTTTCCACCTGGGAATGTCTTCACATGCTCAGGATAGACATCCCCCAACTCACCAATACATTTGAGGTCTATTGGTTACTCTATTACTAATAGACATAATTCTTAAGAAGTGGGTAAAAGAACTCAGGATGTGTAAGCTTGGAGAAGAGATAGCTGGGAGGGTGGGAGGAGAGGATTGTTGTCTTTGAGTATTTGAAAGACATTCTCCTGAAAGAGGGATTAGCTGTGTTTTGCTTAGCCCCAAAAGGCACAAATAGAAGCCATGGGTGGAAGTTGCAAAGAGGCAAATTTAGGTTTGGAGTTATGAAAATCTTCCCAGCACTTACAGAGTTCCAAAAGGAAAGGGGCTGTCTCTAGCAGTGGTAAATTCTCCCCTTCCTGGGTTCTTCCAGCAGAAAGCTAGGTGACAACTTGTTAAGAAAGTTATAGAAAGGATTGTTGCTCAGGAATGGGTTCGACTGGATGGCTTCTCAGGACCCTTCCAATGCTGAAATTCTGTGATTCCTAATATTAACACTCAACCAATTCATTCAACAACATTGTGGCATCTCATACACCAGCAGTGGGATTCCTGGGCACAGAGAATAAAAATTCGCCAGCTGGAATTTGCTTCACGTTAACATTACCATGAAAAGACCACAAGCTGTGGAGTTCATATGAAAGCCTTTGTTTCTGAAAAAGAGATTCCTATTTTAAAGTGACTATTAAGTTTACTCAAGAATGAAGTAAGGGTTGGTTTTCACAGGGTTTCCCAGAGTGCATTTGTCTGTGCCCTTCTTGGTTCTGTTGTGTGAAGAATGATACCCAGAGGACTAAAGCTGTTTTTATTTTTATTTTGGAAGAATATCACAAAATCACAGAATCTCAGAATCTGGAGTACCAAAGTCCCTCCTATATTGTTTGTTTCCAAATGAACAGGAGGGTCCAGACATGATCTGATGACGGTAGAACATAATGCAGCTGTCACCTCCCTAGGCCTGGACACTACACCACTCTCAATTAGTCCAAGATAACTTAAGTTTTCTTAGCTGCCATATCACACTGCTGACTCCCTAACAAGCTTGCAGTCCACTAAAATCACCAGATCCTTTTCAGATGAATTCCTCTCCTGCTATGCATTCCCCAAACTTGTACTTTTGAAGATGATTTTTTTTCATCCCAGCTGTAAGGCTTTACATTTATGCCTTTTAAATTTCATCATATTAGGCAAAATGTATCATTATCATATGTGTTATACATCATCATTATGCTTCAAGACTTTTAAATATTTGTGATTGCTCTAGTACAATTACATCTTCCAACCAGGCAGGCAGACCTTAAACAATCATGATACTGTAGAGAGAGCACTGCCTGTGGAGTTACAGGGCATGAGTTCAAGCTTATTGCCTATGTGACCTTGGGCAGATCACTTGAATCTCTTTGGCCTCAGTTTCCTCATCAGTAAAATAGGAGGATTACATTAGATTGCCTGTGAGGTTCCTTTCAGCTATAGATCTGGGATCTTATGATCTAACCCATCTATACTTTAGTAGGTGGTCTTCATGAGATGAAATGTCCAGGGACAATTTCCATCTGACACCCTACTGTCTAGAGCTCAATTGCTCTAAAGTTTTCTAGGTTTATTGCAGTTATTCCTTCCATCTCGGTAAGTTTGTCAGAGCTTGCACTCCCTTAGACATTGCATTGAAAGAAGGGACAGTATTCTAGATGTCACTGGATGCAGAGCCATAAACCAGCCCTGGACCAATAGGGCTTTATAACAGACATTTTTAATAGGCATCAACATCCAGGGGAGGTCACTTCTACCCTAGAAGGGTGGGCTCCCTCCCCAGAGCAGCTACTGTCCCCACTCCTCATCTCTCTTAACCTGACCAATTCCAGGCCAGTCAACTCCAAGTCACAATCAAAACATTCTCTGTGCCCTAACTGAAAATAGTCTTAGTTATAACTCTGGCCAAACAACTGTCATAAGATCGATGGATTTAAAACTAAAAGGAACCTTAGAAATCATTTTTTCAACTTACTCTTTTTTCTTACTTCCCTTTCGGATTCCCCTAGTTATTCAGCCTTCAATTCTTTCATTTCTTCTTGTCAGGGATTTTTCTCCATTCCAAATAATTGTCATGGTCTACATATTCATTCTTTGGAATATCTGTCCCATCTTTCCCTTCCTTTCTATTCCCACTGTCATCAACCTAGTTGGGGTTCACCATCCCACAGATACTCTGATTCTCCATTTTTCATCTTCTCTCATCTTTGCCAGTCTGTTAGACAGTGATAGCCTTGCAACTGTTGTCTGTACTTCCAGTCCCTCTCCACTTTAGCCCACCCTGAATATCAGGAGATCAGTCTTCATGGTGTATATCTTATCACCTGTATGTCTTTTCTTTCTCCTAGACTGGACAATTGGAAGCAAGTGTACCAATCAATCAACAAGTATTTGTTTAAAAGTTTCAGGTGCTATTCTAGATGCTGAGGATTCAAAAACAAAAATTACACTCCCTGCCTTCAAGGACCTTACATTCCAACAGAGGATACAACATGTTCACATATAAGCATATCCAAAATAAAGACATGGTCATTTGCATAGGAGGCACTAGTAGCTGTGGGGAATCAGGAGAAAAGACTCATGCAGGAGGTGGCAACCAAGCAAAACTTAGAAAGAAACTTGAGATACAAAGAGGCAGAATTGATGGTGTACTTTCTGACTGTGAGTGGCTGGGGACAGACTATGCAAATGAAGGAAATTAGGAGATGGAATGTCATGGGTGAAGAACAAAAAGTCCTGTTTGGTTGGACCACAGAATGTGTAAAAGGGAGTAGTGTAGTGTATGGAAAGGTAGATGTGAGGCCGGGCTGTGAAAGGCTTTAAATGCCAGAGGAATTTATATTTGATCTTAAGAGTTAATTGGGGATTGGGAGTCAGGGGAGTGACAGGGATGAAATTTTTATTTAAGATAAATCACATTGGACTCTGGGTAGAGGATGGATTGGAGTGGGAAGAGACCTAAAGAAGAAAAATTAGGGGGTCATTGCAGTAGTCCAAGTAAGAATGAAGGGAAAAACTTTTTTCAAGTGTTCACTCCATACAAAACACTATGCTGAGATCTAGGGATACAAATAGAAAAAAAAAAGTCCCTGCTCTCAAACGTCTCACATTCTAATGAAGGAAAGAGGAAATGAGGATCTGAACTGGGGGGAAGCCATGTAAGTGGAAAAAGAATGAACAGATGAGGGAGATGTTTCAGTGGTAGAACAGTCATGACTGGGTGACTGATTGGAAATGCAGGACGAGGAAGAGTGAAAAATTGGACAAGAGAGTGAAATCTGAAACATGGGAGCCTAAAGGAATGGTCATGCCCTTGGCAGATAAAGGGAACTTCAGAAGAAGGATGGGTTTGTAAGGAAAGAATAAGTTCTGTTTAGGACCTGTTGAGTTTGAGATACCTATGGGACATCTAGTTCAAAATGTCTAATATTCAGTTGGCAATGTAGGAGAGAATGTTCAGGAGAGAAACTAGGGCTGGAAATATAGATATGATCATTTAACCCACAGGAGTTAACAAGGTCCCTAGTGAGAGAACAGAGAAGGAAAATAAGAGAGACCATCACAGAACCTCAAGCTCCACCCACAGTTGGTTCCATGTGTTTAGAGTTAGAAGAAACCTTACACGTTACTTAGTCTGGCTCCAAGATTTTACAAAAATGAAGAAAGTGAGGTTAGGAGAAGAGACTTGTCCAAAGTCACACAGGTCATAAATAGTGGGTCTAGGACTCAAATCCAACATTCCTTTCACAGCATCATACAGTATTTTTAGGTTTACAAAACACTTTTGCACACAACAACCCTGTGAGGTAGGTAGGGTCGGTATGATTATACCCATTTTATGCACAAGAGGCTAATGCTTCTAAGCATTAGGATGATTCCCACTCTAGTGTTCCTTTCACTACAAGCTACCTCCTAAGGTCACTCATCCAACCCAAAAGGTTCCCATGTCTCTAGTTGTGATCTTTCCAACAAATTGCTATCTAATTTACATGTGGGATTCCAAGAAGTACTTTGGCATAACGGAAATCATACTGGGTTTGAGCCCTAACACTGTTGGTTACTAGCCATGTGACCTTGGTCAAATCACTTAACTTTGTAAACCTCAGTTTCCTCAAATGTAAAATGTACCTACCCTACTTCTTCTTCCTCTTGCCCTTCTTCATGATTGTTGTAAAGACCAAATAAGGTCGTGGAAATAAAACACTTTGTAAGCATGACTTAGTGCTACACAATGGTAGTGGTGGGGGTGGCATGTTGGTGTTAGAAATCAGAGCTGTTCTATATCATGTCTTCACTTCAGTTGTTCTGAATGTTCTGTGTGATGTTATGCACACGTCCTTTTCCCCTCATTGCCAATAGCATGAGGACCAGATGCTATGCCCTTAGTGGGTGGCCGCCCTTGGTAAAGGACGTGGATTCTTGTAAATGGATGAACTTGTCTTCAGAGAAACTTCTCATAGCTTTTGATTTTGTATGTTTGTTTGTTTGGGGATGAGGTTTTCCTATAAAAATTATCAGTGATGGAGGTTTGAGGTCTGAATTGACACTAGATAAGAATCCTTCAGGAATCAATGAGACAGCTCCCTCACAAGGAAATAGCGTCAAGGGCCCCAGAATCCCATTTAAATGCTGCCATGCTCTGCTCTGAAATTGGGAGAGAGAGGCAGGGGGGGAGAGAGACAGACAGAGACAGAGAGGGGAAGGAAGGAAGGAAGGAAGGAAGGAAGGAAGGAAGGAAGGAAGGAAGGAAGGAAGGAAGGAAGGAAGGGAGGGAGGGAGGGAGGGAGGGAGGGAGGGAGGGAGGGAGGGAGGGAGGAAAGCATACTTGTGTGTGTGTGTATACACCCCCCAGAAATATGGCTCATTTTAATTGGACCCAGCTGGAATTTGTCATTACTCGTCCTTCCATTCCATAATAACTCCTTACAACTCCCCTTCACTGTGCCCACTCCAGAAAAATGTGTGTCCAGCTCCAACTTCAGTAAGCTGGCCTTCATTTGCCAGCCTTGTGTCACTCAGGGCTGCTATTTGGATGCGATACCTGTTGAGTTCTCTTGCAACAAGGGCAGTTCTTTCAGGTCTACTGGATTTTGTGTTGTCTATTAGTGTGCGCACATTCCATGTGTGGATGGTGAGTGGAATCATCTTTGCAGACATTTTCATACATTGTTTTGTGTTTCAACTGCATAGTGGAATTCCCCCCCTGCCACAGTAATCAGACCAGGGTTGGGTAAGCAGACAATGTTTAGGGCATCTTTTGTAGCCCCTTTCCTCACACCAGGAGGTGAGCAGTGCGATCCTTAAAAGGCTGCCCAGGGGGGCTGCCAAGTCCACTGCTGCTTCCAGTGAGAAGCGACCCTATGGCCTGGTCTGCTGGTATGCAGGGTCATGACTCCAGCTCCCAGTGTAGATGCACCTGCTGCTTCATCACTTGCCTGTCTCCACAGGACTTTGAGGCATAATAGTGAAATGATATGGGTGATGTCTTTTGATTTGTGCATACATTGGATTTAAGTGAGGGAGAGTTGCACGAAGTCATCAGCCTCACTCTCTCCTCCTGAGTCATCATAGTCTAGTGGCAAGACAGAGTCAAGACGGCTGGTGATGGCTCAGGATGCAGTGGATGACCTTAGTGTCTTCGGTGTCTAAGCAAGCTCTAAGTGCTCCACATCGTCTGCTTCATCTACCTTCATGGCCGTTGGAATAAATGGTTCTCATCTGTCCATTCCACCATATGAAGTCTTCACATGCTTGGGGAAGACACCCCCCTAACTCACCAGTGGGTCTGAGAACCCTTGGTTACCCTCAACCTGGTTTGGTCCATCTGCTGAAATGGTTTGCCAGGGTGTGGCCGCTGCACATGCTGGAACTTCTTGGAGCCACAGGTGAGAGGCGGAACAGGTGGACACCAAAGGTGGAAAGAGTCCCGAAAAGGTCTTGGCAACCATCACACCAAAGGTACTAGTCCTCCTTGAACACACCCCATGACTTTCTGTTCGCAGATAATTGCGCAATCAATGCAGCCTCTGAAGTGGAAATGCAACAAAGTATGGATCAATTCTCTACTGTCTGTGCTAATTTTGGCCTAATAATTAACACCAAGAAAACACAGGTGTTCCATCAGCCTGCACCACAGCATCCATATGTGGAACCATCGGTTACAACAAATGGAGAAGCTTTGAATGCTATGGATAAGTTCACTTACCTTGGTAGTGTACTTTTCAGGGATGTACACATTGACAATGAGGTTGATGCATGCTTTGCCAGAGCTAGCTCGGTGTTTGGGAGCTCTGAAGAAAGGTTTAGGAGAGAAGTATTAGACTGACTACCAAATTGAAGGTCTACAGAGCCATTGTGTTGACCTCATTGTTATATGCTTGTGAAACATGGACAGTCTACCAGCACTATGCCAGGAAATTGAATTGCTTTCATTTGAACTGTCTTAGCAAGATTGTCAGAATCACCTGGCAAGATAAGGTACCAAGACACTGAAGTCCTTGCTTGAGCTGAACTGCCAGGTATTCAAGCTATGCTTCAGAGAGTGCATCTCTGATGGGCTGGCCATGTTGTTCAAATGCAAAATGTACGACTGCCAAAAAGACTATTTTATGGAGAAATCACATGGGGCAGATGATCACATGGTGGCCAGAAGAAATGATACAAGGACACTCTCAAGGTCTCTCTCAAGAACTCTGGATTTGACTGTGCAACATGGGAGACACTGACACAGGACCACTCAGCATAGCATGCCCACACCAGAAAAGGTGCTGTGCTCTATGAGAAAAGCAGAACCGAGACAGCACAAAGTAAATGCAGGATGCGCAGATTTGGGATATCCACCCCAAATATTGACATGGACTATCTGTGCCCAACCTGTGGTAGAGCATTCCGAGCTCCTATTGGTCTGATCAGCCACAGTCAGACACACTGAAATTTCACTCTACAATGGTGATGTCGTTTTGGTCCTCTTTGAAGACAAAGGACAGCAACCAACCAATTCCTTACAATTGAATGACAAATATTTGTTATTCTCATGTAGAAGTGAGAAGAGATTTTTCTTAGCATGTGGCAGATTAGAGACATGGGCGAGCTGGAGGGGGAAAGGAGAGGCAAAGGAACGCATCCGACAGGATGGAGAAGTGAACTCTTGAAGCTGTGTGAGGTTTGTTGCTTTGTTTTCTTTTGTTTTAGGTTTGTATGAAACAGGAATGATACACTTGGGGTGGCACAAATCTAGGTCATCAATACTCCATGAATTCATTTGAACAAATATTTAAGCCCTTTTGCCCAGGTTACTCTTCTTTTCAAATTTCCTTTTTTTTATGTGTTGCCCCATGCTCACTCACATCATGATGCACTCTGCTACCCTTCCCTCCCCCACACCTCCTTCCACTGCAGTCTGAGCAATGCTCATTTCTAATCCTTTGGTGACTGCAGTGAGGTCTACAACATCTCTAGTAGAATGTTGGTCTTATAAAGTAAAAGAGTTCATGAAAGAAATGTATTATGAAAAAGAGTGACCTGTTTCCATAGAGTCAGGAGTGCCCCATGCCACTGACACCTCCAAAATATTTGGAGAAAGTGAGGACGACCCCAGAATATTGGGTGGACTACAACCCATGGCAAACTTTGAGGAGGGACATTAAAAGAGTAGCATGGGAGGCCAGGGGGCAGGGCTTGAGATCTGCATGTTGAGGAGATCAAAGATTCACTTGAGTACTTTATACACTCTTAGTATATACAGAGAACTGTGCTCAGGGCTGGGAGAAATACGAGGATAAGAGTCACAGTCCTGGTTTTCATGGCATTTACTAGGTAGGTAGGAGGGATAAGACACCCATCCAAACAACAGAACAAAACGAAAAACAAAGATTGCAGGCAGGAGATAAAGCCACTGCTATTTGTAGTCTAAGGCTAGAATGGTCACAAATGGTGATCCAATCCTTGCTCAAAGGTCTCTGTGTCTAGTATCATTCTTACTTTATGGATGATGAAAGCAAGTCTCAAAGAGGGCATGACCCGTCCATGATCACACAGTTAGTAAGTGTCAGAACCAGGACTCAAACACAGGATTCTTGTATTGAGGTCCAGTGTTCTTTCCATTACAACACACTACAAAATTTGCTTTCTTAAAGAAATGATACTTTTTTATTTTAAAATATATCTTGTTCTTGTGCATTATGATAACAGAGCAGTATAAATGAAAGGGTAGTTTGAAAGTGAAAAAAAATACTGAAAAATAACAACCATAATGTATATATGTATAATATAGAACTATAATGTATACAATTCATAGAAGCTGATTGGGGGCAAATTGCTGAATAGAATCTGGTCAACACGGTAAGACCAACACGTGGTATAATTTTAGTAAATTAGATAATGGTTTTACCATCACTGCAAAAAATCCATGTGATCTACCTAATCTCTGTCTCTTTAGTTCTTTGTTCACCTTTTGTGTGAAGCATATTTGTAACAGCAAAGAATTAGAAGGCAGAGCTGAAGGAAGTGATCATGAAATCTTAAGAGGGTAAAGAGAGAAGGTCCAATGACCCTCCCAAGACTTTAAAAGTATGAGGGACTCATTCTGTCTATTCCACAGAATCACAGTCTCCATTGGAAGGGACCTTAGTGATCATTTTAGCCAAAAATGAATCCTTGCTAAAGGATACCAAAGCAAGAAATTATCCAGCTTTTCTTGGAAACTTCCAATCTGGGGAACCTATGACCTTCCAAGGCCATCAATTCTAGTGATTTATTGTGTTTCTTGTTGTTCATCAGGTCACAATCCAGAAAGATTTTGACAGGTTTGAATATTGGGTCAAGCTGAATAAGGTGAAAATTTAGTAGAGATAGAATTCAAACTCTTATACTTAGGTTCAAAACATCAATTTCATTTCTACAAGATAGATGGTTGGTTGGGAAACAGATTGTCAGAAAAAAAGAAAGATCCGGTGGTTTTAATGAACTGCAAGTTCCCTGAAAGTCATAGAGATCAAATATGGAAATAAAAAAAATAACTAATGGGAACTTGGGCTTCATTGAGAGGTAAATCTTACAGGAACAAAGAGGTGAGCATCCTGCAGTATTTCCTCTTGAGTTAGTCATTAATGGAGCATCACATTCACTTCTGATCACTACAGATTAGTGATTATTATATATATAAGGGTTAGGTGCAATGGATAGAGCTCTAGGCCTGGAGTCAAAAGACCTGAGTTCAAATTCAGACCCAGACATTAGCTGTGTGACCTTAATCCCATTTGCCTCAGTTGCTCATCTGTAAAAAGAGCTGGAAGATGAAATAGCAAACCCCTCGAGCATCTTTGACAAGAAAACCCCCAAATGGGGTCATGAAGAGCCAGATATGACTGAAATTACCCAACAACAACCACAGTGTGTAGAAGGCACTACTGTATTAGGTGCTGAGGATTCAGAGACAAAAATGACAGCATCCTCTGAGAGGACTTACAGTTTATGGTACACAAACTTATATACTAAAAAACAGAAAATTATGGGGGTAAAAAAGAGATACAGACAACCTGATCTAGGAAAACTTGAAGAAGAAGAGATTCTTTCAGGTGTGTTCATCTGTGAAGGCATCATGGATCGAGGGGCAGCTGGGCTGAGCCTTTAAAGAAGAGTAAGGTCATAGATGATAAAGCTTAAGTAAGAAGTGTGTGCATCCCTGACATGGGGAAGAGGGACACGTGCGCATATGCAAGGGGAGATGACGTATCAAATTTGGAGAATACCTAGGCATTCAGTTTAGCTGAACAAAGACTGTATGAAAGAAGAGTGATATGAAATAGGACTGGAAAGGTAAGATGAAAGCAGACTGAGGAGAACCTTCAGTGTCAGCCTAAGGCATTCATAGTTTATCCTAGAGGCAATAGGGAGCCAATGAAGATTTTTGAGCAAGGGAGTGATGTGATCAGACCTGTGCCTGAGGAGGATTATTTTAGTGGCTATATGAATGAGAGACTGAGGAAGACAAAGAAAAAAGAGGAAGGCAAACCAGTTAGGAGATGACAATAACCCAAGCAATGAGTGATGAGGGTCTGAATGAGCGTAGTGGTCACGTGGGTGTAGAGAAGGGACAGATGTGAGAGGTATTGTGGATATAGATTTAATAGGACTAAGCAACTGGCAATTTTGGTTAGGGGGTAGGGCAGGGTGTTGAGCGGGAGGGAATAATCAAAGATAACTCCCAAAGTTTTGACCCTAAGAACCTGAGAAAATGGAAATGCCCTCAACAAAGATATAGAATTTTAGAAGAGGGAAAGATTTAGTGGAGATGATGACTAATTCCATTTTGGACATGTTAAGCTTGAGACATCCATGAGACATCCAGGTGCAAATTGATAAGGTAGCTAGGTGATACAGGAGATGGAGTGCTTGACCTGGGGTCAGAAAGACATGAGTACAAATCCAATCTTGGACATATATCAACTCTGTGACCCTGGACAGGTCATTTAATCTCTGGTTGCCTCAGTTTCCTCATCTGTAAAATGGGAATAATAATAGCACCCACACTTGTTGCGAGAACCTAATGAAATAGTACATATAAAGCTCTTGGCACATGGTGGGCACTATATAAATGATAATTTTTATTAGTTTGTTTAGCAGCCAAGTAGTGAGGTGATATAGGAGTTTAGGGAAGAAAGTAGGGCTGGATATAAAATAAAGATTTGGCAATCATTCTCATAGAAGTAAAAGTGGATTCCATAGAAGCAGATGAGAGTGCACAGAAAATGAAAAGACCTAAAACAGTCTTGGGAACATCCTCAGTCAGGGACAGGAGACTGAGAAGGAATGGTCGGTCAGGAGGGAGAACTGAAAGACAGTAATGTCACAAAAGTCAAAGGAGAACAAAATTGGGGAGGTATGGGTGAACAGTGTTAAAAGCTACAGAAAGGGCAGGAAGGAGCAGAGGTGGGTCCAAATGAAGGGGTCAGACAGTGAGTGGTAGGGAGGGTAACCAGTGAGTCCAAATTATTCCTTCTAAGAGTTTGGAAGTGAAAGGGTGGAGAGGAAAATGGTGATCACTTTAGAGGATGGTAGAATCCAGAAAAGATTTTCTAATTGGAGGCCTGATGATGTAAAAATTGGGATGAGTGGATTCATTCCCCTCCAGGGTCTCCTCCTGACTCTCTGGACAATCTACTATGAGACAGCAGTCCCCTCTCACCCTGGGAGTTCACTCTGCCCTTGGCCTTCTCACATTAGAAGTATATTCTTCATGTGGCCCCTTTTCTCTAATTGGCTAGTTCCTTCCAGACCCTCCATTTTAAAGAAAGAGCCCAGGCCATGAACATAATCTACCTTTTATATGTTGTCTATCCCCCACTAAACTATAAGCTCTTTGAGGACAGGGACTGTTTGTGTTTTTTTGCTTAATAAATGCATATTGGTTTGACTTGTTGACTTTGGGAGGCAGTAGCTTCTGCTTTATTGGAGTTCAGAGGCTAGATGACCATTTGTCAGATATGTTATTAAAGATTCCTTTGGGGTAGAGTTTAGACTGTGAGTCCACTGCGAGGCCACATGAGATCCCTTCTAATTATAAAATTCTATGATTCTGCTTCAAATCGTTTCTCTAGACTTCTTTTTTCCCATCTGCCCAAATGATGGAATTGAACTAGATGATTTCTCAGGTCTCTCTCAGCTCCTAAATCATATGATTTTTCTTCATTAACGCATGTTACTTTTCAAAGATTACCAAAGGCATGTCTTATTCTGTTAACATCAAGCATCTGTTGCAAGAAAGGAATGGAAATCAGATTCAGACCAGGGTCAACATTTTTATTGCCCTCCCCTTCCCCCATCACTAAAGGTGCTGGGTCCCTTGGAAAGCAAAGAAAGAGAAGAAAAAAAAAGGTCAGCCTGGCTTGTAGCCATTAAAAGCTCCACTTTGATGGAGCTGTTAGACATTTTTCAGAAAAAATGCTCCCTTTTAAAGACTTGGGGCATCCCATCTTGATGTGGGTTGGCTGTTTCTGCACTTTATTCCAACTGAAATCAGCTGATTTATCCCGGTTTGTTATTAAACTCCTCAAGAAAGGCACTCAAAAGGGAACCCTGAGAGCCCTCCTTCCACAACAGGAGACTGTTGCTAGACATCTGTTTCTCATAAACTATAACCAAGGAGCGTAACAGGCCATCAGCTTCTCATACCTGAGCACCAAGGGTTTTTGAAGCTCTTTTGGTTTCCGGCCGCTCTGGTTCTGTCTCCCACACTAAGGCTAAATTGGAGAAACTGATGTCAGTTTAATGAGCAGTCATGCACACTGGTCTGGCTGAGGATTTTTTTTTTTAACATTCACATAACAGTCACTTCCAACAAGCCAAGCCAACAAGCATTTCTAAAGTGCCTACTATATGCCTGGTACTACGCTTAAATGCAGGAGATACAGGAATAGACAGACAGTCTTTAATTCCAAGGACCTCACCATCTAATGTGGGGGTCAACATGCAAACCACTATGTATAAACAAGCTCCATACAGGACTAGTTGGGGATAGTCTCAGAGAAAGGCACTAAGATTGGTATTAACATTAGAGAGGCAGGGTGGTGCAGTGGAAGTGTTGGACTTGGAGCTAGGATGGTCCCACTTAAAATCTACCCTGCCACAGAACTTACTGTGTGATCACAGGTAAATTACTTAACATCTCTGAACTCTAGTCAACTCTAAAGACTAAGTTATATAGATGGGTTCACATCTGTTCCCACACTTCTGAAACCATGAGGCTTCAATGCCGTACTTGAGAGATTACAACTTTTACATGCTCCTTTCATTCAAACCTTCCTGTAAGATAGGTAGGTAATGCATATTAGTACATCCATCTTATGAAGGAGAAAACTGAGTTTCCAGAAGACCAAAAGGGACTTTCCCAAAGTCACACAGTAACAAACAGCAGATCTGAGTGGGGTTCCAACATGGGATTTATTTTATTTTCAATCCTATGCTCTTTTGATTACTCACACTAGATAATAAACAAAATTAGGTAGATAATTTCATTAATTCATTTTTGCCACTAGAAATTAGCAACTTAAAATCTTTTTCCCTCCAGGGACCTATGTCCTGACCACCTAGAGAAGCAGACTCAGAATTTAGACTATCATTATTTGCTGAAATAGATAAACTTTGTCCTAGTACCTACACTTTTCAGAACGACCAAGTGTTTTACATACATACATACATACACACACACACACACACACACACACACACACACACACACACCTTTAGTTATCACCAACAGCAGACTTGGAGACTGGCCCAACTAAGACACCAATTTAACCAGGATAGTTTGGGTTTATAAAAATGCATCCTTCAGCATTTCTGTTTGGGAAAGCTCATTAGTCTGAAAGTCTGGTATTTGCAAATGCCTCCCAAAGCTCTGTGTAGTGTGATTTGGGGGTCTGGAATTAGTTATCTGTAATCTAGCAATATACACTTCATAAAGAGGTACCATGTGTATTGATGTGGTCGACCTTTTGGGCATCTGAGAGCTTCTCCACACACTTAGCACAGTTTGTTGTTAGGAGTGTTCTGGGAGTAGACAACTTCAAGCCATTGTAGAATCTACCAGAACATGTATTATAAGAGAAACATTCCAGAACAGAAGGGACTCTGCTGGCCTCTAAGGTTTTCAACAGATCAATCTATCACAATATAGTACAGATTTGTTAAGGGCCTACTGCATTCTACATACTGTGCTAAGTCTGAGAACAAAAATAAGAAAAAAAAGGCAGACTATCCTCAATTTAATGGAGGAGAAAGCTGAAGGGAAGTGGAAAGAGAAGGGGCATGATAATGATAGGAAGGAATATGAAGAGTGAAGTTCATGGGAAATAAAGATTTGGCTAGGTTTCTGAGTCCTCTTTATATGGAGGATTTCAGAGGAATTTGCTCAGTCCTCCTCCATCCCTCTTGGAAGGGTAGAGGTTACTGAAGGTTCTGATGAAGTGTGAGTCCCAAAGCTGAAGAGATTTCCAGGATGATGATTTTATTTTCCTGGGAGGATGGGGAAAGGATATAGTGATAGTAGAGTGGTGTCCATGAAGTATAGCTGATGGAAAATGAATATGTACAGGAAACAAGAAATGGATAAAGAATTTCTTTTGCCCAGGCTATGAAATGCAACTAAATGGGCAGGCCATTAAATTAGAATAGCATTCATTCATTCATTTCATCCATGAGCATTTTTTAAGCACCTACAACATGACGGACACTGGTCAAAGAATGACATACTGCAAGTAGTCAGAATGAAAGGACTTGAATACTAAAGAGCCCCACACAGTCAGGCTCACCTAAGACTTGAAAGAAAAAGGACAGAAACTCTTAAAATATGATATTCCAAAAATACTTTCAATCAATAATACCTTGTCCTACATAATTGACTTCTGCAATTTTATAGGGAGGTGGAGGTGGATTTTTAATAAAATTTCAAACATCCCCTAATGAGAAGACCAGAGCCAAATGGAACACAAGAGGGAAAAGATAAAAAAAACTGAGCTATTGGAAAAGGCTAAATGATGATTAAGTGCTTTTATTCTAATAAGAAGAGTCAAATGACTCTTCAGAATCCTAATGTCTTTAAAATGAACAGAGAGGGGTAAATGAGGCAAGCAAGACAAGCACAGCACTTGAGTATGTGTTTGTTCTGTTTTGTTGGTATTGAAAGAAGAAAGGGAGGGGGAAAGGTCTAAATTAGGGAACAGATGGATAA
Organism: Notamacropus eugenii; assembly: GCF_028372415.1. NCBI lineage: Eukaryota > Metazoa > Chordata > Mammalia > Diprotodontia > Macropodidae > Notamacropus > Notamacropus eugenii. The sequence goes on along the minus strand of NC_092877.1, from coordinate 24,170,490 downwards.
AAAAGGGGAAGTTAGTTTCTTCCATCATTTCTCCATTAATAGCGCAGTAGGAAATTATACAAAGATAAAAGAAGTTGGGGCAGAAAGCATCTCCAGACCTCATTGTGTACTACATCATAAAGGAGAGGTGAACACACACACACACACACACACACATACACACACATACACACATACAGACACACAGAGTTTGGTATAGAAATACATTAAACTGAACAAGGAAATAGGCAAGGTTAGAGAAAGAGGGAAAGAGAATACGAGCAAAAGTTGGTTGGTTGTTGTCCTTCGTCTTCAAAGAGGACCAAAATGACATCACCATTGTAAAGTGAAACTGCAGTGTGTCCAACTGTGGCTGATGAGACCAATCCAAGCTCAGAATGCTCTACCGCAGGCTGGGCACAGAGAGTCCATGTGAACATGTGGGGTGGATATCCCAAACTTGTGCATCCTGCATTTACTTTGTGCTGTCTCAGTTCTGCTTTGTTCAAAGAGCACAGCACCTTTTCTTATGTGGGCACGGTATGCTGAGAGGTCTTGTGCCAGTGTTTCCCATGTTGCACAGTCAAACTCAGAGTTCTTGAGAGAGACCTTAAGAGTGTCTTGTATCATTTCTTCTGACTACCATGTGACCACCTGCCATGTGCAAGTTCTCCATAAAAGTCTTTTTGGCAAATGTACATTTTGCATTTGAACAACATGGCCAGCCCATCGGAGATGCACTCTCTGAAGCATAGTTTGAATACCTGGCAGTTCATTCAGCTCGAGCAAGGACTTCAGTGTCTGGTACCTTATCCTGCCAGGTGATCCTCACACTCTTCCTAAGACAGTTCACATGGAAGCGATTCAGTTTCCTGGCATGGCGCTAATAGACTGTCCATGTTTCACAAGCATATAACAATGAGGTCAGCACAACAGCTCTGTAGACCTTCAAAAGTACAGTCACAAGCAAAATAAATGTCAACTTCAGAAGGATGATTACAAAGTGGGAAAGACAGTATAAAAAAGAGGGACTGGAGTTTCAGCTTGGTGAAGAGAGGTGGGGCAGAGGAGTAGGAACAGACTGTTTCAATAAGACAGTGTTTCCCGAAGCTTAAAACTGCACTAAGGACACTGGGAATAATCTACAATAGTAGATATTCCTAGCTAAAAACGATGTATCTCTGCGAATTGCTAAACTCAATCAATAAACATTTATTACTATGTATCAGATACTGTGCTAAGTGCAAGGGATAAAAAAAGAGACAAAAGACAGTCCCTTCCCTCAAAGAAGTTACAATCTCATGGAGGAGAGAACATGCAAACAAATATATACAATGCAAGAAGATACAGAATAAATAGGAAATAATGAACACAGGGAAGGCATTAGAATTAACCAAACGAAGCTGTCCAGGAAAAGATGGGATTTTAGGTGAGATGTAAAGAAAGCTAGAGAGGTCAGTAGTGGGAGCAGAGATGGGGAACATTCCTGGACATGGTGGACAGTCAGAGAAAATGCTCACTCAAGAGATGGAGTATCTAAAACACAGTAAAAAGGATTACACATAATTCTTAATTAATTATGACAACTTTACAAAAATTAACCACATATTTAAATATAAGTATTATAACTACACAAAAGCAGCAATATTAAAAATATCCTTTTGCTGACTAGAATGCAATAAATTTATAATCAAAGAACTTTTGGAGAAATTATTCAAACTGAAATGGAGACTAAATAATGTTGTCTTCAAGAGTTGATGCAAAGAACAAATCATGAAAACAATAGCGAATTCCATCTTGTCAAAAATGACAAGAATCGTACAACATATCAAAACTTTTGGGATGCGGCCAAAGCAGTCCTTGGGGGACATTTCTATCTCTAAACTTCAATCAACAAAAAAAAACCAGATTTGTAAAAATAAATACTTCTTCTGTTAGAACAAATGATCAAGAATCTCAAGGGACATAGTGAAAAAATGCACTACAAGGCAATAATCATAATAACAGTTTGGTACTGGTTAAAAAGTTGATCGGTGGGCTAAATTGGGCATGTAAGAACATAATGAACACAGCACTATAGTTTTGATAAACCCAAGTACATAAACTATTAGAGTGGGGATTTACTATTCAACAAAAACTTCAGGAAAAATTGGAAAAATAGTCTGGGAGAATTTACACTTAGATCAACATTTCACACCACATACCACAAACTCCAAATGGATTCATGACCTAGACATAAAATGTCATATCATAAACAAATTCGAGAAAAATGGAAGGAGATACCTCATTCACAACTATGGCCAAGGACAGCATTCTTAATTAAATGAGTAAGTTGATCTTAAGATATAAAATGGTAAATTTTTGCTATATAACACTGCAAAATTTTTGGATAAACAAAATCAATGTAATTAGAATTAGAAAAGAAATAGTTAATTAGAAATAATCTTTGCTCCAGATTTCTCTGGAAAAGGTATAATATCCAAATTACATGGGGAACTGAAGCAAATATATAAGAACAAGGGTTATTCATCAGTAGATAAAGTCAATGAATATGAATAGGCAGGTCTCATGGGTAAAAAATACAAGTTATTAACAACGAAACTTATGAAAAAAGTAAAATGTAGATTAAAATAACTCTAGAGTTGCACCTCCCAACAATTAGATTGGCAAAGATTATTTAAAAAGGAAAATGCCAATTGCTGCAGCAATTTGTGAGAGGACAGGCAAACTAATGGAATGCTGGTGGAACCATGGATTGGTCTGACCATTCTGGAGGTGATTTGAAACTATATCCCAAGTCACTAAGCTCTGCCCAAGTAGGAATGTCACCAACTCCCCTCCAAAAAAAGAAATCAAAGACAGAGGGCAAGGACCCAACTGCAAAAATATTTATAACAGCACTTTGGGCTCTAGCAAAGAACTAGAAATAAAGTGAGTATCCATCCATTAAGGAAGAGCTGAAATATTTATAGCACATTAATATAACAGAACATTATTACTGTACCATAAGAGATGGTGAAAGGGAAAGATTGAGACACACCTGAAAGATTTATATGAACTGATTCAGAATGAAGTAAACAGATCCCAGAAAACTATTTATACCATGATCACAACATTGTAATTTAAAACCATTTTGAAAAACTTAAGATCAATGCAATGACCAGTCATGACTCCAAAAGACTAATGTCTCCCTCCTTTTAATGGAGAGGTAATGGGCCTGCAGGTGCAGAATGAGACATACATTTTCAGACATGACCAATAAACCACACATTTGTTTTGTTTGACTATGGTTTGTTACTAGTCTATACCACTGGACAGAGTACCTCCCCACCATCAATGAGATCACAGATCCATTAACATATTGAAGATACAGGGAAATTGTAGCAAGAATCTGAATAAAACATCAGTTCAGTATCTTATGTTGCTTTACAATTACAACATGATTGATCAAATTATTTCATCCCATCTTAATGCCAACTAAATTGATCTTATTTTCACCACAACTCTTTGAGGGTAGGTAATGTAAGATTCTCATGTTAATAAATGAAAAGAATGGCAGGGGTGAGATTTGAACACTGGTCTCCTGACTCTAAGTCCGATGATCTTGTGACTATCTCTCTTCCTTATTTTTTTTATTGGTGGGGGGATGAGGGAGAGGGAGGACTATGATTTCATCCATCAATGAAGATTAAATTGTGAGCTCCTTGAGATCAGGATCTGTCTTTTGACTTTCTTTGTATACCCAACTCTTAGCACTGTGCCTAATACATAGTAGGTACTTAGTAAATACTAATTGAATGACTGACTGATACCAGCACCTGCTTTGCAATTGAAAGTCTTGAGAGTTGCCTGGGACATTAAGTGGTTAAGTGACTCGTTCTGAATCACATAATCAGTATGAGGCACAGAAAGTACTTGAATCCAGTTCCTTCCTGCCTGTACCCACTAGGGAACCCCCTCTTACATCTTTATTCTCTGACTTGAAAATGACACTCAGTCAAGCTAGCAGGACTCACCACAGTGTCTTGTGAAAGACTCTTAGTCAAAGTGCATATCAAAGCTAAACAAGACTCTAACCTCTTGCCTGGAAAAAAACAAACAAACAAGCAAACAATCTCTAAACGCATGCCATGCGTGACAGATTTCATAATCAATTGAAATGTTCTTGCAAATGGAAAAATAAGTCTCTTTTGGCCTGCTAGAAAGCAGTTACATTTTCTGAGTTGTTTCTGCCTTCAAATCAACTAAACATCGGTATTCAGATGGTTACAAATTATAACAAAGAATTCTTAAACCTAACAAATGGAAAAAAATGTTCATCCTTGGCACTAATGGGCATTCTCTCTCTCTCTCTCTCTCTCTCTCTCTCTCTCTCTCTCTCTCTCTCTCTCTCTCTCTCTCTCTCTCCCTCAAATAAAAGCTAAATCAAGTAAATAAACATGTATTAAGCTTGGAAAAGATTTTATATGGGAAAATAAGATACAAAAATCTTTAGAAATGTTTAAACAGAATTTATCTTAAGACTTCAACTTTCAAGAAGAGTCCCTACCTTCACTATTTTCCCCTGAACCTGAGGGCTCCCTCTGGTGCCTAAGAATACACAATCTGTGCTTTATACTTAACAATGAGAATGGGGAAGATAGCCACAATAATGAAAACATCTGTATAGTGCGCTTTTAAGGTTTGCAAATATCTCATCTCATTTAGTCATCACCACAAGCCTGTAAGTTAGTTACTTCAGCTATCACCACTTCCACATTGCAGTGAAGAAGCTGAGGTTGTCTATGCCTATGGTCATGCAGCCAGTGCGCCAAAGTGTTGCTATCTGCCATGACTTTTCAAAGCTCACTGACAACAGCTCGGCAATTAAATTATAATAATATTTCATATTTATCTGACTCCTTTAAAGTCTGAAAGACTCTTTATTACATGGGTTATTTCATTTGCACATACCACAACCCTGCCCTCAAGGCTATATTGTCCTCATGTTACAGAGAAGCAAACAAAGTTTCAAAGAAGTGAAGTGACTTGCTCAGGGTCACCTAGCTAGTGTCTGAGGCTGGGTTTGAACCTAGGTCTTCCTGACTGCAAGTTCAACACTCTAGCCACAGTACTATACTTCCTGGAAGAGAACTCTAGTGACCCAATGGACAGAGCTGGAGTGAGAAAGACTTGAGTCCAAATCCAGCCTCAGAAACTTACTACCCCTGTGACCTTGGGCAAGTCACTTGACCCCTATGTCTGACTCATTTTCCTCAATTGTAAAATGGGGATAATAATAATAATAGTATCTACTTCCAAGGTTGTTTTAAGGATAAAATGAGATCATATTTGCAAATTATGTGCTAGCTGTTATTACTACTTGCTATAATAGTTACTATTACTATTATAAATGCTAGCTATTATTACTACAAGAATAGGAACTATAGTTATAATTTCAATATCATGGGAAATTCCAATAACAGCACAGCACATTAACATTCCAAAGTACTTTCATATCCAATTCTCTCCTTTGATCTACAAACATTAGGATATGCTTACTAAGTGCTAGGCACCATGCTGAGCCTGAGGACACCTCAAGGAGCTTATATTCTAATGGGAGGAAAACACAACAAAAGTAGGTATACACAAGATATCTACAGAAGATTTTGTTTTCCATTTTACAAAAAAAAGTCAAAGAGGTTTAGTGATTGACCCAATATCCTACATAGAAAAGCTAGTAAGTGGAAGAGGCAAACTAGGACCTAGGTCTCATGACCACCCATTACCATCAGCTCAACATTTTCTCCCATATATCATGATTTCTCTTTATAAAAGTAAAAAACAAGTATTTCCATCTATACTTACACTTCCTCGCACTTATCAGAAGCTTTTCACTTGCAAAGGGTACTTGGTTTCTCTGTTTCTTATAGATTGCCCCGGAGTGAGGAGCCAAGATGGCGGAGTAGAAAGCTACACATACACTAGCTCCAAACCCACAGCCCATAAATTACCTGTAAAAAAGAACTCCCAACAAATTCTCGAGCAGTAGAAGCCACAGAACAATGGAGCAGATGAGATTTCTGTTTCAGAGAGCCCTGAAAAACTGACACGAAAAGTCCGTCGCGCCTCAGAATGGGAGCCCAGCCCAGCCCTGTCTTGGCCACATGGCACTAAGAGGAGCAGATCCGAGCAGGCTTCAGGGACAGAATCTCCAGTGGCCCTGCAGGTCCCTCCACCCACAGGCCCCAAAGTTTAGTGAGAGGGTCTTTTCAGCTTGCCAAGAGGGGAATGGGGTGTCTCCATAACTCAGGTCCCCTCGGGAGGCAGCAGCAGAGGCAGCAGCGGACAAGGGCTCCCAAAGCAGGCAGGAGCTGGGATCCATTGTTGAAGGTCTCTGCATAAACCCCCTGAGGGAACTGAGCCCCATGTGGTGGCCCTGCCCCAACCCAAACACCTGAACTTAATCTCTCACTGAATAGCAGCCCCGCCCCACCGAAGTCCTAAGGCTGGGAAGCAGCATTTGAATCTTAGACCCCAAGTGCTGGCTGGGCGGATCTGGAGGCAAAGTGGGTGTGAAGAGGACACTCAGAAGTCAAGTCACTGGCTGGGGAAATGCCCAGAAAAGGGGAAAAAAATAAGACTATAGAAGGTTACTTTCTTGGTGAACAGGTATTTCCTCCCTTCCTTTCTGATGAGGAAGAACAATGCTTACCATCTGGGAAAGACACAGAAATCAAGGCTTCTGTATCCCACACATCCAAAATAAATATTCCATGGGCTCAGGCCATGGATGAGCTCAAAAGGGATTTTGAAAATCAAGTTAGAGAGGTGGAGGAAAAACTGGGAAAAGAAATGAGAGAGATGCAAGTAAAGCATGAAAAGCAGGTCCACACCTTGCTAAAGGAGACCCAAAAAAATGCTGAAGAAAATAACACCTTGAAAAATATGCCAACTTAATTGGCAAAAGAGGTTCAAAAAGCCAATGAGGAGAAGTGCTTTAAAAAGCAGAATTGGCCAAATGGAAAAGGAGGTTCAAAAGCTCACTGAAGAAAATAGTTTTCAAAATTAGAATGGAACAGATGGAGGTGAATGACTTTATGAGAAATCAAGAAATCACAAAACAAAACCAAAAGAATGAAAAAGTGGAAGATAATGTGAAATATCTCATTGGAAAAACAACTGACCTGGAAAATAGATCCAGGAGAGACAATTTAAAAATTATGGGACTACCTGAAAACCATGATCAAAAAAAGAGCCCAGGTATCATCTTTCATGAAATTATCAAGGAAAACTGCCCTGATATTCTAGAACCAGAGGGCAAAATAAATATTGAAAGAATCCACCTATCACCACCTGAAAAAGATCCAAAAAGAGAAACTCCTAGGAATATTGCGGCCAAATTCCAGAGTTCCCAGGTCAAGGAGAAAATATTGCAAGCAGCTAGAAAGAAACAATTCAAGTATTGTGGAAATACAACCAGGATAACACAAGATCTAGCAGCTTCTACATTAAGGGACTGAAGGGAGTAGAATAGGATATTCCAGAAGACAAAGGAACTAGGACTAAAACCAAGAATCACCTACCCAGCAAAACTGAGTATAATACTTCAGGGGGAAAAATGGTCTTTCAATGAAATAGAGGACTTTCAAGCATTCTTGATGAAAAGACCAGAGCTGAAAAGAAAATTTGACTTTCAAACACAAGAATGAAGAGAAGCATGAAAAGGTAAACAGCAAAGAGAAGTCATAAGGGACTTACTAAAGTTGAACTGTTTACATTCCTACATGGAAAGACAATATTTGTAACTCTTGAAACTTTTCAGTATCTGGGTAGTGGATGGGATTACACACACACATGCACACACATGCACACGCACACATGCACACAGAGACAGTGCACAGAGTAAATTGAAGAGGATGGGATCATATCTTTAAAAAATGAAATTAAGCAGTGAGAGAGAAATATATTGGGAGGAGAAAGGGAGAAATGGAATGGGGTAAATTATCTCTCATAAAAGAGGCAAGCAAAAGACTTTTTAGCGAAGGGGAAAAGAGGGGAGGTGAGAGAAAAACATGAAGTTTACTCTCATCACATTCCACTAAAGGAAGGAATAAAATGCACACTCATTTTGGTATGAAAACCTATCTTACAATACAGGAAAGTGGGGGATAAGGGGATAAGCAGGGTGGGGGGGATGATGGAAGGGAGGGCATTGGGAGGAGGGAAAATTTGAGGTCAACACTCATGGGGAGGGACAGGATCAAAAGAGAGAATAGAAGCAATGGGGGGCAGGATAGGATGGAGGGAAATATAGTTAGTCTTACACAACATGACTATTATGGAAGTCATTTGCAAAACTACACAGATATGGCCTATATTGAATTGCTTGCCTTCCAAAGGGAATGGGTGGGGAGGGAGGAAAGAAGAGAAGTTGGAACTCAAAGTATTAGGAACAACTGTCGAGTACTGTTCTCGCTACTAGGAAACAAGAAATACAGGTAAAGGGGTATAGAAAGTTATTTGGCCCTACACGACAAGAGAAGATGGAGACAAGGGCAGAGAGGGATGATAGAAGAGAGGGCAGATTGGTGATAGGGGCAATTAGAATGCTCTGTGTTTTGGGGTGGGGAGAGGGGACAAATGGGGAGAAAATTTGGAACCCAAAATTTTGTGAAAATGAATGTTAAAAGTTAAATAAATAAATTAAAATAAAAAATAATAAAAAATAAAAAGAAAAGAAAAGAAAAGAAAAGAGATTGCCCCACAGGAGTAAATTAAGGACCCAAAGGATATCAGCTTGGAGATTGCTTTCATTTTTGTAATTAATTACAGTTGTGATGTCACAGAAAAGCACTGGCTTATAGTCTGGCTTCTACTACATTCTGTGGAACCTTGGGAAAATTACTTCCCTCTCTGAATTTTTTCTTCATCCAACATAAAAGGAGATAAGGAAGGATTGGACAATACAATCTCAGAAGGTCCCTTTCTAGCTTTAACTTTCTAAAATCAGTTCTTCATGTTACCCACTAAACTTTATGTCTTTTTCAACCTATTATTCAGGATCTTTAGAAGGATTAAATAAATGATTATATATTTGTTAACACTTGTATCTGAATGTCAAACATAAGGAAAACCCAGACGAACATTTCCATCAAGGCATTCTATCCTTCCCACAGACATGCCTAGGATTAGTGGCAAACACAAACATGTTTCTGGGAAGGGTAGTAATTTGGAAACATTTTTTCAAACTTAACATTTTATGTTCTCTCTGGGTAACATGGCAGGAAGAGTCATGAAGCAATAGGGAAATGAAGAGCAAGATATTTTTATTTTTAAAGTCCCATGATTCAGTAGAGAGCTCATCACTAATATTTGCACCCTAACATTTTAAAAGTGTAAGTAGTATAATCTTAGGTTATACTACTATACTTAGGTCATTCAACTATAGGTTAGGCTTGTGGTCTGATGAGACAGATTTTAAAAGTCTCAGGTTTATAGTAAAATTCTGCCCTTGGAGTTGTAGTTAGAAAACATGAATGGCTCATGAGGATGCCCCAGGTTAGAAGAGAGAAAAGTCTCTAACAATGGTCTGGGGGATTGTAGCTCTGAGCTAGGAAAGTTCTCTCTGAGAGTTCTGATCTAGGAAAGTTCTCTCTCCCCTGTGGTTCCTAGAGCTGTCCCATGGAATCCCTTTTGCCCAGAACAAAGGGATATAAGGAAATGCACAGGTCCAATGGCAGGTATTTATGAGAAATAAGATTAAATCTTTTAAATGCAATAGACTGATTTATGAAATGTAGGTGTTGTACTAAATGATTTCTAAAGTCCCTTCCAGTTCCAAGTCTTATGAGTCTATGAATTCCTAGACCATATTAATGCTGACAAGATAAGACAAAAGCATACATCTTAACCTACTCTCCATAATCCTTTTCCCTCTAATAGGCAACAACAGTGTAGCTACCCCTTCAGGGATATAACATCAACTTAATATTCTGATTTTCAGCAGAGAACTCAATGTCCAAGACACAGTAGCCAAAAGATTCCCAAGGATGAGTATGGCAAGTCCTGCAGGATTCAAGATGGCTCTTTGAGAACAGATAGGGTTCTTCAGCCCTTTTCAGCATTGTTTTCATTTGGTTTGTTTTTAGAACTTCTTCAGGCTTTTCCTTCCAATGATAAGCTTTACTAAAATTAGGTAATAGAATTTGCTCACGTGTCTAGCTCTTTCTTCACAGTGGTCCTGTTAGCAATGTATCACAAGCTTGTATCCTGAATCAGTTTCTCTTTGGCCATGTGGCCCTGGGAAAATTACTTATCATCTCTTAGTCACAGTTTCTTCATCTATACAACATCTATTTCTTCATCTGTATCTACCTCTCAGGGTTGGTGTGAGGATCAAATGAGATAATATGAAGTGCTTTGCCAAACTTCAGAAGATATATAAATAATACCTATTAACAACCAAAGGTCACATGACAAGGAGGTGTTCTAAGCTAGGTCCTGAGTCTATATTCCAACTCCCAGTACACACACACACACACACACACACACACACTGAGAGTTGGAGAATTTTTTAAACATTTGCTCCAACTTATACACCTGGAAGGGCTCAGGAAATCTTGAGTTTGAAGAATGGTACTTGCAACAATTCTCAAGCTTCTTATGACTAGAGAGTCTATCAAGTCAATATCCAGTTGATTTCTCCACTTCTCCAGTCTCCTGAAAAAAGTATAAAGGTTAATCCATCACCATCATCAGTCAAAACTATCATAGCTCTAGAACATAAAGGAAAAGACATTATTAAACATGTTCAAGTGTGCATTTGTGTGGGGGGGTTACAAAACATATAGTCCAATTTATACAGGTTAAGGCATCATCCAATTAACTTCACAGTTCCTCTAGTCTCTTGAAAAAGTGGGAGAATCAATAGTAATTAGTATTTCTGTAGCTTGGTAATGTTTGTTAAATGCTTTATACATATCCTCACACTGGATCCTTCTAAAAGCCCTGTAAAAGTGGGTGCCATATTACTGTTTCCATTTGACAGATGAGAGAAGTGAGAGGCTACCTAGTAAGTAAAGGTGTTATTCAAACCCAGGACTTCCCAACTCCAAGACTAGTATTCTCTACTTGCCACCTGGAGCTGCCTCACCCACTATACTAACTTGGACAGGAGATTTGCCTCCTGCATCCAGTGGCTCATGTTCTAATCAATTAACCTTGTCCATAAACACATTGTCCTAAGGCTCAGAACGTTCCTCAGGAGAAAGACTGTACTCTCCTTTTTTCCAACTAGGGAATTTTTTTTTTTAAAGAAACAATGTGGAAATTAATGCCATGCCCAGCACAGTGGCTTACACTTAACAGCCACTTAACAAATATTTGTTAACTTGAACAAGAATGATTTCCACAGGGATCAAAACCTCAAATGAGTGAAATGGTAAGAGAGCACCTGGGTATTCTTGAGTTTAAATCAACAGATGAGGAAAATCTACATCTCAGGGTACTAAGTTTGGAAAAAACCAACCAAACAAACAAAAACCTGGTAGATAGAATTGCTGAGTTATTGTAGATAATCTGAAAAGTCATGGAGAAGGAAAAAGATGGCAGATGGCTAAAGATGGGTAAGAGGAAGCTAGGTGGTGCAGTGACTAGAACACCCCAAGGGACTTCTCTACTCTGAAGGAGATTCTGCAAGACAGATAAACAGAACTATACAGTACAGTTGTCACTTCTAGCTGGATCTTTGCTTCTTGTCCTCAAGTCAGCCAACAGATCTGCCCTCTTCATTTCTTCAGGATGGCAGATGCAAAGCCCTGGGCTCCCACTGATGCCATGGAGTGTCAGGTCTACAAGTAGCCCTGCCCAGTTTAGCCTAGGCCATCCTATCGCAGTTTCTCTTTCTCTATGAGGGCTTATTTTAAGTGATTCTAGTTCAAATCTCATTGAATCTGGAATACAGCTTTGGTTTACAATAACATGATGGTGTAGCTAACTTTTCCCAGCAATACTATTTTCCTTAAAGTCATGTTTCAAGCTGTCAATCAATGGTATTACTTGGGGGTAGATCTGTACTTAAAACTACTCCTCTGTAAAATGAAGGAATTGGATAAAATGATTGCCAAATTCCCTTCTAGAGGCAAAAAAATCTGTGTTACTACAGTGACTTCACATCTCAGTCAAAGATACCACAAAAACACTGTTAAAACCCACACCCCCAGACATTCAAAATCAATGATGATGTCAAAAGATATTTATCAAGATGATGCAAGGCAGCTGACATGAAATGGGCCAATACACAGTCTAATTTCACTTGAATAATAAGATTAATAGCAGCTGACATTTATGTTTTGATTTAAGGGTAGACAGACATGTACCAGATGTAGCCCACTAGGTCCTGTCCTCTGGATCCCCCAGGCTCCATGTGCCAAATCCCAACTACTGGACCAGGGTTCCACTTGCTGGGGACTTTTAATGATAATTTAGTTATCTTGATTTATTTCTGACCACCCCTCCCTCCTCATCTTTAGGGAGAGGGGGAGAAACAACTAGAAACATCTGGAGTTCATTCAGACCAAGGTGCTCAGTTGCTCCCCATGCTAACACTCCCAGGCAAGCAATCACGTTGAAACAGGAAAACATTTCATCTGGACAGAAATGTGTAGTAAGGCCATAATAAAACAGCAATAGAACACATTCCTGAATGAGTAAAGCATCCTTCCATTTTCCCTACAAGGAGATTAGAAAAGAGTTTTCCCACCCACCAACAATAAGAAGGGCCGGTTTTGCACTTCGCTGGAATCCTACCTGTGATCCTTGCTACTATCCAGGTGACCGTCTGTAATCATGGAGATAGTGTGGTGGAGGGAATTGAGTGTTGAACTACGAGTCAGGAAGACCTGAGTTCAAATCCCCCCTCACACATTAGCTAGCCCTGTCTGCCTCAGTTCACTCACCTGTGAAATGAGCTAGAGAAGGAAACATGGCTAACAACTCCCGTACTTTTAAGACAACCCCAACTGGGACCATGAAGAGTTGGACACAACTGAAAATGACTGAACAAGTGAACAAATTAATTATGTAAAATGAAAAGCATTGGAGGATGAACTTCCTCTAATGATAATTCTGAAAGATTTAAAAGATCTTTCTGTTTCTGAGAACCTTCCTAATGAGCTTCCCCTAAAGAGAGAACCTGTCCTTAAGGTGGCAGATTCCTATACTAGTTTTTTGGAAATACTATGAAAAGTCTAACCCAGCTGCAAAGTAACAGAAGCAAGAAAAAGATGGCCAACAGGAACTGCATCTTTTACCACTGACATGATCATTAATATTGAATGTCCTTTTAATCTGTTTAACGTTTTAATTCTAAAATCATGCTTTGAAGTTCTGTTGTAGGAACTCTACAATCTTCATGGAAGAACAACATACCCCTACCACCTGAAATAACAAAAGTCAGGAGTTTTGAAGGAGATTTGTTAGTTCTGGCCTGCCATGAAAGAGGACAGCCCATTCCATAGATCACCCATTTCAAAACGGGCCAACTTGACCAATTCAGAAGCAAAAATAGGTCGTATGGTTAGCATAGAAACATAAATTTAACAAATGGACTGACAACTGCTTTTAAACAGCTATGCGTAAGAGAAAAGTGGGAAAAGGGTGGGAAGTGTGGCTAGGAGAGTAGGGTTTGCCATCTGATGCAAGCCAAGTTTGTGTCTGCCCTCCTTCTGTTATTTTAACAGCCCCAGAGATCATTCTGTTGTGTGGTCTAAATTACTGATGGAGTTAATCTCAGTTGGATTTGGTTTGCAAATCATCACTTCTATCTCCTTTTCCTTCAAAATCCAGTAATCTGAATAGGACATTCTAAAACCTAGGGGACTGAACAGAAAAAGTCCTTGAAAAATGGGATTTCTGGTCAAGTTGATATGAAACTATACTCATGCCATATTCCTGACATGGAAGAGTTAAGCTCCCAATTTTGAATCCAATATCTGAAGCAAGTAAATGTTTTCATATGTGTTTGATTTGGTTCTAGATCAGGAGTTCTTAATCTGTTTTGTGTGTCATGGACCTCCCTTGGCAGTCTAGTGAAGCTTATAGACCCAGTCTTAGAATAGTGTTTTTAAATGGATAAAAGAAAATACATAGTATTCAAAAGGAAATCAATTATATTGAAAATACATTTATCAAAATTTTTTTTTTTAAAAAAAACAAGTTCATGGATTCCAGGTTAAGAACTTCTCCTTCTAGACTAAGAAAAGAAAGCAAACAGGACAGAGTCTAAAAAAGCATTTATATTTGACTTGAGAACATGCTTGGGGTCTTACACTTGAATTTGGTTGTACCTGGTCTTATAACTACAGAATCATAGATTTAGAGTCAGAAGGGACTTTCATTATCATCTAATCTAATTCTCTAATTTTGCAGAAGAGAAAACTGAGGTTTACAAGCAGGGAATGACTTGCTGACATTGAAAAGGTAGGCACTAGCAGAGACAGAATTCTAACTCAGGACCTCTGGGTTTCCAATGCATAACACTGTTGTCCAATTCATTATAATTACAAATCAATAAAGGTCAACGTATAAGGTTCCTCTCCATGCTCTCCTTTTTGCCCCTGTACTAAATTTTTCCATGAATGGGATAATCAGAATGGTCAAACAATTGGTAGACTCATGCTGATCAAACCTTCTTTCTCTTTGTCTCATTTGGTGACCTTTTTGACTCATATTTTTCATAGTCATGACAATTCAATTCAACAAACATTTATCAAGCTCCTGATATGCTAGGTACTGGGAGCACAAGGACAAAAATAGTAGTCTTACCTTCTACCAAAGGCATACAACACATAGGTATAACATAAGGGAGAGAAAGGAGGCAAAGGAGAAATAATATAAAGTGCTCTAAGAATAGCAGACTAGAGAGGAGAGAGAGAGAGAGAGAGAGAGAGAGAGAGAGAGAGAGAGAGAGAGAGAGAGAGAGAGAGAGAGAGAGAGAGAGAGGGAGGGAGGGAGGGAGGGAGGGAGGGAGGGAGGGAGGGAGGGAGGGAGGGGGAGGGGGAGGGAGAGGGAGAGAGGGAGAGAGGGACAGACGGAGAGAGGGACAGATGGAAAGAGGGAGAGTACAAGAACACCAGCATTTTAGGGATTAGGGGAGACTTCATTGAGGAAAAAATATCTGAGCTAAGTATTGAAAAAAGATAATTCTGAAAGGCCCTGGTGAGGAGAGAAGAGAATGCATTCCAAGCCTGGGGAACAGCCCTAGCAAAGGCATGAAGGTGGGAGATGGCAAGCTGAGATGTTGAGACAACTGGTAATCCAGTTCTGCCGGAATGTGGAGTGCCTGGAGGGTAGTAAACTGAAACTTAACAGAAAATTTAAGTTTCTAAGCCAAATTGTGGAGAGATTTAAATTCCAGGCTAAGGAATTTCTATTTTATCCTAGAGGCAAGGGGGAATCGCTGCAGGGTTTTGAAGAGAGGAATAATGAAGGGGATAGATCTGAGCCTCTGGAACATGGTCTTGGCAGCTGCGTGAAGCCTGGATTAGGCAAGGAGAGAGGCTGAAGGTAGAGATACCAACAAGGAAGTTACGAATGCAGGCTCTCTGGCGGTCCCCCAGGCTGGAATGCTCTTGTCACTCATCTCTACCTCTCAGTTTCCCTGGCTTCCTTTTTAAGGTTCAGCTCAAACTCCACCTTTCGCAGGAGTCATTTCCAGGTCCCTCAACTGCTAAAGCCTCCTCCTTTCAGATTGCTTGTCTACTCGTTACTTATCTGTGGTCCCTCAGGGACTGCTTTGTGTGTAGAGTTTTTTTTTGTTTTTAACCTTTCTTTATATCCCCAGTGCTTAAAACAGTGCCTAAGATGGAGTAAGCACACAATAAATGCTTCTTGACTGACTGATAGTACACTCATACAAGTGGAAAAAATGGGATTCATCCATGCAAGAGATGTTCTGTGAGGCCCCTCTGAGCTCTAGCCATGGCCCACCATTCCACTCCTAGTTACACAGCTGGTACAATTACCAGAAACAGGGTTTGATCCCATGCCTTTGCTGATTCCAAATATATCTCTGCTGCCATTATACCACATTAGCCTCACTTAGTAGACTGTAAGCTTCCCAAGATAGACAATATACATTTTACTCTTCCAAGTATCCCCTCTGGCTAACAGAATGCTTTATACCAAGTAAATGCTCAGCAAGTATTTGGTGACTGACAAAACAAAGTCTCTTGGTTTCTCTGCTCCGTTTCCTCGTCTGTAAGATGAGATGGCTGGATCTGATGGTCCTCATAAGGTCCTTCCAGCTCTCAATCCATGACTTTATGATCCTAATATTTTTATTTTATATTTAAACACAGCAAACAATTTAAACATTGTTGAACATTTTCTTAGAGCTGAAAAATTTCTAAAGGTTATAAGACTGAGGAAAATATTACACCATAGACTATCACAGACCTTCCCCCCACCCAAAAAAAAGTCGAGGAAAGAATTATAGAACATTAGAGTTAAAAAGGGGAAGCTAGGTGGCATTTAGCACTAGATAAAGCACCAGACCTGGAGTCAAGAAGACTCATCTTCCTGACTTCAAATCTGGCCTCAGACACATACTGGCTGTGTGATCCTAGACAAGTCACTTCACCTTGTTTGCCTCAGTTTCCTCATCCGTAAAATGAGCTGGAGAAGGAAATGGCAAACCATTCCAATATCTTTGCCAAGAAAACCCCACATGGAGTCACAAAGAGCCAGACTGGATTGAAAACAACTGAGTAACAACATAAAGGGTTAGAAAAGAGCTCAGGGATCTTGTCTAATCTCCTAATTTGATAAATGAAGAAAGCATGACCCTGACTAGGAAGTACCTTACTCACAGCTGCACAAGTCAGTGTCCTGCTTTCACTTTGGCTTACTGCTTCCAAGATGGCTGGGCCAGCAAAACCCTCACCCCATTCCTTGCCATTGTTACCCTAGAACAATTATTTGAAAGGAGCTCCCTGGTTTCATTTCTCTGCTCTCTGGTGCCAGCCAGAAATGCACTAGGCCACTTCTGATGTGTGATCATTTCCTTATGCCCACTGGATAACTTATTAATGGTTTGTTTATTTAAGTCTTGGCCACAAAAGCCTGCATTATTTGAAAGCACTCCCTGGAAAAGCCTAGCACCATGTTTCATCAAACCAGCACAATAGCAGGGCACTGTTAGAGACTGTTCAGTTATCTAAATTGGGAGACGGTTATGTTGTAATCATTTTCCACGTGAGTCTTCTGTCTTTTGAAAGAGAATTCTATTTTAGTTATCTGATTAGAGCCTTTGACTCACAAAATTGGACTTTTCAGTGACTTTATTCAATGCTAAAGCTCAGCAGTTCTCAGGTTACTTTGGATTCTGTATTCCTCAATCTCTGAACCACAGTGGTCAAATAAAATAATGAATATAAAATGCTTCTCAAACCTTCAAAGAACGTGCGCTCCTTGAGGATAGAGATGGTTCAGAGTTTTGGTCTTTGTACTACCAACCACTTTCTCCCTCCCCCTCAGCACACACAGTGACTGGCTCATGGTAGGTACTAAATTGAATCAAAGAGTAAAGTGTTATATAAATGTCAGCTATTATTATTATCCAAGAGAAAACATATTCTCTTAGCTCCAGTGCTTGTGATTAATTACGTTGATTACATCTTAGTTACATATTTCAGTAAACTTCTCATGTCATAACCAAGAAAAGATGTTGAGTTACCTTGTACTCTTAATTCAGTATATTATTTAAATGAAATCAAATACTTTAAATGTTTCCTAACCTATTAATACAAACAAAGGAATATACTGTTTAAAAAAAATAAATTGTTCAGCAGTTGATTGGGAAAATATGAGGATCCACATGGCCAGATGGAAAGAGTAACGAACTGGGAACCACAAGTCTTGAAGCTGCAACGGACCTCTGATGCCACCATTTCCCGGTCTATATCTGGACAAGAATCCCCTTGCCAACGCACCTGAAGGGGTTATTCAGCCTTCATTTGAAGGCACTGGGATACTGGAAACTTTACTCACTGAGCTAACCCATTCTATATTTCTAATTGTCAGAGAATCTCCTTATATTAAACCAAACTTGCCTCCAGTGGACTGTTCCTTCCAAGTAAAATCAAACAATTAATGATCACTCTGGATCTGGTTCTCCAATTAGTTTTCAACTCACCTGTTACCATTCAGCTCCCTTTCTCTCCATATTCTCCAAAAGAATAGTTGGAGAAATTTCACCAATTTAAGCACACACAGGCTTCCACTGATCTGCCAGTCTGAAGCTCCATTAAAAAAAATGAGGTCCGGCTGACCTGATCTTTCTGGTTGACACCAGTCAACCTGGGGTTGCTCTGGAGGAGCACCTGGGGTGCTCTTTAAAAGAGCATTCTAGAATTTTATAAGGAATCAAAGTCAAGTTCATTAGGACACTATTTGCTCTTCCCCAGCACTATACTATTTTCAACAATATTTCTAGAATCGATGACAGTTGTGTAGTAGTAAAATCCTCTAATTAAGGGATTCTTAACTCAGCATTCATGAACCTGATGTTGGCTGGTTGTTTATTTTTCATTTTGACTATTATTTCAGTAAAATTGAGTTTTTAAGCCTATATATTTCATTCTATACATTTAAAAACAATTTCAGAAGGATGTTTTTAGAATTTGTTCATAGTCTTCACTAGACCGTCCCTAAAGAAGTGCGTGATACCACAAAATATTAAGAATCCCTGGTCTAATTTTCGTCAGTACCCAAAAATGGAGTTCATCTGGGGTCTAGTGACTTGAACTTATCACCAGTAGTACTTACTCTCTCCCTAGTTATGTTGGGTATTCAACTGCTCTTTAGCCATTTCTATTCTGTCCTCTCTAATCTAAATCTCATTCCTTCCTTGGAAGGTAAAACGGAGGCAAAGGAATAGTCGAGGAACTTCACTTTCTCCTGTTACCATCATCACAACCATCCCAAGCATCATTCCTCTGTTCCTTTTTTTGATCCTTTTCTGTTACCCAATTTATCTATAAATTATCATCATTTCTGTTCCTAGCTTTTCTCCAACCTCAACTCAGCCTGACAGCATTTTCACAGGTTTGAACCATTTCTTTTTTATTCATCCTCTATTACCTGCCCTTCCTTCTACTTTCTTCAGTTGTTTCCATGAGGAATATTGGGAGAATAAGGAAACAAAGAAAGGTAAATAAAAAGAAATAAATAATATACATATTATTTAAGTCATTCTCATTCCTCAGCCTTATACTCTTTCCACCACTTCTGCTCAATTATGAAAACTAAAATTCAGAATAAATAGTATAATACTACATATCAAATAATAAATCTAATAAAATAAATATAAAAGAACAATAAAATTCTGAAGGAAAGAGAAATAAATAAGGACAAAGCAAAAGGAATTTTTTTTGGAAATAGACCAAGTAAAAGCAAGTTACTAAAAATAAGAAGCTGGAGGAGAGGAGAGGAAAACTTTGTAACTACTAGCCTAATGGAGCAGGGAACGAGATGGGTCAAAAGAGAGATTAGTAACTAAATAAATGAGAGAAAGAGAAATGAAAAATTTACATAAATTCAAAGGCCGTGTGACAGATCAAGCAAACAGGAGGGAAAGAAAGAGATGCTGTGGAAATAGACTGCTGACAAAACAATTTAAGTGAAGTTAATCACAGGGCCAAAGTACTGACTTAAAAGGGGAAGAAGGTTTTTTAAATCAATATAAAATAAATAAATGGAAAAAAGCCACAAGGTTGACAACCACAACTTTAAATGTGAATGGATTCAGTAAAACAAAAGACAGTGACAGACAAAATGCAATAATCTCTTATTCTATAACACATATGAATCATATCCAAAAAAAAGGCACATATGAAATAGAACAAAATTTACTATGTATCAAGTGAACCCAGAAAAGGTGTCAAAGCATAAATAGAATTCATCATATCATTAGAGATAAACAGAGAAGTTATATTACGCTTAAAGGAACCACAAATTATGAACCACTATAAACACTAAACGTATGTGTACCAAGTGGCACAGTTGCTAAATTCGTAAAGGAAGTTAACTGAATTGAAAAAAAGACACAGTAACATGGTAATTGCAGGACACTTTAATCTTATTTCAGAACTAGAAACAAATCTAACAAAGAAAAAAGGAAAAAAATCATCATTTATAGCTGAAAGATATCTTTTGAATTAGAATATTAGTGAGCATACATATTGCCTAGATCCTTCTCATCCCTCAAGTCCTTCTCTAGCTCCTTTTTCCTATCAATTTGCTCCCCCCAAAACCAGAAGCTGAATTAACAGAAGACCCAGGTTTAAATCTCAGCAGTGACCAGATACGTTTCTTTACATGAGTCATTTAATACCTCAGCCTCAGAGTGAGTTAGCTTTCCCTGGAGTTAGTTCTGTCTTCTTCAAATAACTATGGATTTCACTGAGTACTTTTTTAGTGCTCTTGATGGCAAAACAGTTAAGACAAAGTCATCTGTGAATAGGAGCATTTGGAAAACCATCTCTAGAATTCCCTCATCTGTAAAATAAAGGGGTTGGGCTAAATGACCTCTAAATTTCCTTCTAAATCTATTTTATGCTGTATCTCCTAGTGATATATAAGTTCCTTGAGGCAGTGTCTATGTCCATGGATCTGTGTCCCCATCACCTCATACAGGGCTCTGCACATAAAGGGTGATCGATAAACATTGGCTGATTGAACAAACATACACATGAAAAGTTAAACAATACATACAAGACACTTGATGCTAAGTGTCAAAAGGTACAGATGAAAACTGACATAGGAGTTAGGAGGATTCCAGAAGAGCACTCTGTGGGCTGCGGTGGTCAAATCTTCCAGAAGGAGTTGAAGCATTGGCTAGCCCTTGAGGCATAAATAAAACGGCAGAAAGTGATTATAAATCTAAGTGATTAGGATCTCCTCCAACTCTACCTCCCACCCTCACTCCCAACTCCCTCTGATACCATATGCCATTTTAGCCAGGCAGAATTCTCTAGAAGGCTCAGAAATGCCAACTATAATTCAGTCCAGATGTGTATAGAAAGACAATGCTTAATGACAGATGTGTAACATTGTGCAAGTCTCTCACAGACCTCAGCTTTTGTCATTTTTCCATACTGCAACTTTCTGATGGATCCAAAGCAAAACCCTCTCCAAAAATTCAGTTCAATAGATTTAAGGAAAAAAAATACACAATCAAGTAACGATGAGTGGCTAGAAGAGACACACACACAAAGGCAAAACCTTCAAACCGATGGCAAAATCTGTGACACAAAAAAGGAGCAGGAGGCAATTGAGATATCCTCCGCTAGAATCTTCAAGTTTTGGATTCTAGAGGAGGGAGGCTCCTTTGCTCTATTGAGGGGTTCCCAAGCCAGTACCACCCAAGAGGACTCACTACCAGCTTTGTAAGAAGCTTACTGAAGAACTTGTAATTTCACAAACGTAGTAGTTGTTGTTGTTCAGTTATGTCTCTCTCTTCATGCCCCAATTTGGGGTTTTCTTGGCAAAGATACTGGAGTGGTTTGCCATTTCCTTCTCCAATTCATTTTACAGATGAGGAAACTGAGGCAAACATGGTCAAGTGACTTGCCCAGGGTCACACAGTTAGTAAGTGTCTGAGGCTGGATTTGAACTCAGGAAGATGAGTTTACTTGACTCCAGGTCTGGCACTCTATCTACCCTAACTGCCCTCACAAACATAGAAGGTAAGTTAGGGAGACAGAATACTCTATCTGCCACAACCCAAATATTTTATCTTTTTTAAGTCAATGAAGGGATAATAGAAAAAAAGAATGTTTCCTCCCCAGACAATATGAAACTACTATTCCTTTCTGCACAGGTAATCTGAAAGTTGGTTGTTGTCCTTTGTCTTTGAAGAGGACCAAAGTGACATCACCACTGCAGAGTGAAATTGCAGTGTGTCTGACTGTGGCTGAACACACCAATATGAGCTCGGAATGCTCTACCACAGGTTGGGCACAGATAGTCCACGTGAATATTTGGGGTGGATATCCCAAATTTGCACATCCCACATTTACTTTGTGCTGTCTCAATTCTGCTTTGCTCAGAGAGCACAGCACCTTTTCTTATGTGGGCACACCGTGCTGAGTGATCCTGTGCCAGTGTCTCCATGTTGCACAGTCAAATCCAAAGTTCTTGAGAGTGTCCTTGTATCATTTCTTCTGGCCACCATGTGATTGCCTGCCTCATGCAAGTTCTCCATAAAAGTCTTTTTGGCAAGCATGAATTTTGCATTTGAACAACATGGCCAGCCCATTGGAGCTGCACTCTCTGAAGCATAGTTTGAATACTTGGCAGTTCAGCTCAAGCAAGGACTTCAGTGTCAGGTACCTTATCCTGCCATGTGATATTCAGAATCTTCCTAAGATAGTTCGAATGGAAGCGATTCAGTTTCCTGGCATGGTGCTGGTAGACTGTCCATGTTTCACAAGCATGTAATAATGAGGTCAGCACAAAGGCTCTGTGGACCTTCAGTTTGGCAGTCAGTCTAATACCTCTTCTCTCCCAAACCTTTCTTTGGAGCCTCCCAAACACTGAGCTGGCTCTGGCAATGTGTGCATCAACCTCACTGTCAATGTGTACGTCCCTGGAAAGTACACTACCAAGGTAAGTGAACTTATCCACAGCATTCAAAACTTCTCCATTTGTTGTAACTGATGGCTCCACATATGGATGGTGTGGTGGTGGCTGATGGAGCACCTGTGTTTTTTTGGTGTTAATTATTAGGCCAAAATTAGCATAGGCAGCAGAGAATTGATCCATACTTTGTTGCCTCTCAGCTTCAGAGGCTGCATTGAGTGCACAATCATCTGCAAATAGAAAATCATGCACCAACACTCCCTCCACTTTGGTCTTGGCTTGACCTTTTCAAATTGAAGAACTTGCCATCAGTATGGTAGTTGACCTTGATGCCGTGTTCATTCTCATTGAAAGCATTTGTCAACATGGCTAAAAATATCATGCTAAAAAGCATGGGAGCAAGCACACAGCCCTGTTTCACTCCATTGGTGACTGGGAGGCATGAGAGCTTTGTCCATTATCCAGAACCCAGACAAACACGCCATCGTGAAACTGACATACGATATTGATGAACTTCTCTGGGCAACCAAATTTTGACATAATTTTCCATAAGCCCTAACGACTAATAGCCCTGAGTGAAACAAGGTTGGCAAATGAAGACTAGCTTACTGAAGTTGGAACTGGATACACCTTTTTTCTGGAGTGGGCGCAGTGAAGGGGAGGGCCAGGAAGCTGGAGTGAGTTTTGCAATCAAAACTAATCTAACCAGCAAGCTGGCATGCCTACTAAAACGAGTGAATGACAGGCTCATGAGAATGCGATTGCCACTCACAGGAAAACGCCATGCCACCATCATCAGCGCCTATGCTCCCACCATGACAAACCCTGATGAAGTCAAAGAAAAATTTTATGAAGACCTAGAGACCCTTATCATCAATGTGACAAAAGAGGACAAGCTTATAATTCTGGGTGATTTTAATGCTAGAGTATGCTCAGACTACCAGCCTGGCAGGAAGTCCTACGGAGGAATGGAGTTGGAAACAGCAGCAGCAATGGCATTTACTGCTGAAGACTTGTGCATCACATGACCTTCTCGTCACCAACACTATCTTCCATTTACCTAAATGCAATAAAACTTCATGGATGTACCCTCACAGCAAACACTGGCATCTAATAGACTATGTGATTGTAAGGAGAAGAGACAGACAAGAAGTGAGTGTCACAAAGGCAATGTGTGGTGCACAGTGCTGGACTGATCATAGACTTATCCTTTCCAAGCTAAATATTCGAGTTCATCAAAAACGCTGCCCCCCAAGGCAAAATGACTACAGAAGAACTAACGTCAACAAATTAGAGCTCTTCTCTGAGTGTGAACAGTTTGCTGCTGACTTAGAGGGAAAGTTGAGCCAATACACAGTTGACAACAGTGGAGCAGAGAAAGGAGTGGGCAGCTTTCAGATTTGGTGTACAGCACTGCATTTGCTCATCTGGGTCAGAACACTCGCAAACACCAAGAATGGTTTGATGAAAATGATGAGGAAATTCAGAAGCTGCTAAATGAAAAACGAGAACTCCACAAGATTTACCAGCAGGATAGTTCATCCACCTCTAAGAATTTAATTCCATCAAAAGCAAAGTACAAGCAAAGCTTAGAGAGAAGCAGGATTCCTGGCTCAGTAAGAAGGCAGATGAAATTCAGTTTTATGATGATAATAACAGTCCAAAGCGCTTTTATGATTCCCTGAAAGCTATTTATGGACCAAAAACCTATGGTGCATCACAACTACTCAGTGCTGATGGAGCCACATTGATTAGTGATAAGGACATGATCCTAGAGAGATGCGCTGAACACTTCCATAGTGTTCTCAACGGACCATCATCAATCAATGATGAGGTCACTGACCGTGTTTACCTCAGGTTGAAGTCAATCTCTCCTTAGCTGAGGAGAACTGAAGAAGAGGTTTTGAGGGCTATTAGGCTCCTTTCATGTGGCAAAGCACCTGGTGCTAATTCTATTCCAGCTGAGATTTACAAGGTCGGGGGGACCTTTGCTCATGCAAAAGCTGACTGAAATTTTCCAGGTTATATGGCAAGAGGAGGTTATCCCCCAGGAGTTCAAGGATGCCTCCATTGTCCATCTCTATAAAAGGAAAGGGAATAGATTGTCCTTCGACAATCGCAGGGGGATCTCTCTCTTAGTCACTGCTGGGAAAATTCTCACTAGAGTCCTTGATAGGCTGATCCTTCACCTGGAAGATGGTCATATACCTGAGAGCCAATGTGGCTTCAGAAAGGGCTGAGGAACAGTCAATATGGTGTTTGCTGCCTGACAACTCCAGGAGAAATGCCAGGAGCAGAACAGAGGTCTATACACAACGTTTGTGGATCTGACCAAGGCCTTTGACACTGTTACGTCATGAATCTGATGGTACATTATCCTCTAAGACCAGAGTGTTTTTCTCTGAGGTTGATATCCTGTTGAAAACAACCCAAGCAATATTTTTCTTCTCTGCTCAGCAAAGGACTTGAATTGAATGAAATGCAGCCAGTATGCACACTCATGACCTATCTTGCCTTAGCCTTATTCATTTTTTCATTAACACACTACAGATAAGGTAAAGACCCTTTTTGAAAAGAGGCCCTTCAGGGATATTTATAGTTAATTTTAAATATGGCAGCATTAAACAGTAGAGGTCTGGATTTGCAATTCAAGGACCTAGTTTCCACTCCCTGATTGCCATTTCTTTGCTGTGGGACCTTCCTTGGGAAAGTCACTCAAATTCTGTCATCCTTATTTTCCTTATCTGTAAACTGGGGCATAGGGGACTGAACTAGTCAGAAGATTTTATCAAAAAGTGGTTGCTCTGAGGGGAGAAACCCTGGGATGTGAGAGAGGAGATAAAGACCAAATAAAGACCATGGTCTTCCTATCTATGAGCAGGAGGAATGTCACAGACATCCCCCATGAAAAATACAGCACTGGTCCCTAGGATAGAACATTTTAACTGGATGCAACTAAACGAAATGGGGAAAGGGGAACCTATTCTCTGAAAAGTCTATTCTAGTCCTTCCCCATATAGCATGACTTAAAACCTCTCCTCCCATCTCCAAACTCCCAGGAGGAGTTAATGGAGAAATACAAAATACAGGGATGGCAAAATAAAGATTTATTGAAAGGACTGCCCCCACTGGATGTCGGCCCCCTGGAACAAAGTTCTAATCACTCTCCCCTAGTTACAGTTTTACAAGCAGAGGTATCATGATTTTAGCAGCACCATTGTCAAAGGAGAATTCAGCTTTATTATCCTCAGCAGCTCAGATCTTTCAGTGGACTTTGTCCTTAATTGTGGCCCCTTCTGCTCTTGAAAAGGCAAGCCATCATCACTAAGGGAAGACTGCTGCATCTTTATGTTATAAAGGACTAACTGAATACAATGCTAATACCACATCTTCTAGGTACTTTTGGAGTTGAGCTGGGAAGTTGGGCTCCTCTGTAACCTTAACAGACAGGCCCACCAGGAGGGTTAAGTTCCTTCTTCTCTGATCACCAAGACATAACTCCCACTGTGACCTAAGTTCACTTCCTATCTCAGACAGTTACTAGCTGTGTGACCCTGGGCAAGTCACTTAACTGTCTGTCTCAATTTCCTTATCTGCATAATGAGGAAGACATAATAACAGCACCTACATTCTCAGGTTGTTGTGAGGACCAATAAAATAATACCTGTAAAGTGTTATATAAATGCTAGACATCATTTACCTAGACCAAAAATTCTTAACTTTTTTGTGTTCTGCACCACTTTGGCAGTCTAGTGAAGGCCATATACCTTGGAAAAATGTTTTCTAAATGCTTAAAGTAAAATACATTGGATTACAAAGACAAGCACTTACAAATATTGGTATCAATTTTTTTTTTAAAGTTCATAGACTTCTGGTTAAGAACTCTTAGTCTAGGCTTAAGTCAATCAATACACAAGCAATCACTAAATGCCTGTATGTACCAAGTATTGTGGTAGGCACTGAGAACAGGAATGAAATGAACTCTGGCCTCAAGAAACTTAACATTCTACTGGGGGAGATAAGGCCCTGAATAAGGGGGATGGCAGTACGAATGAAGAGGACAGATATGAGAGATTCTGCGGCAACACAACTGACAAGATTTGGCAAATGACTGGGCACATGAGGGGAGGGAGAGTGAGGAACCAAAGATGACTCAAGATTGCAAACTTGGGTTATTGGAATACGATGGTGTAGCATTCAACAAACAGGGAAACTCAGAAGATGACTCAGTCTGAAAGGAGAGATGAGTTTTACTTTGTACATGTTGAGTTTGAGATGTCTGCAGGGCCTCCAGTTGGAAATGTCCAATAGGCAGCTAGTGACACAAACCTAGAGTCCAAGAGACATGCTAGGGCTCTGTACACATGTCTGGGAGTCATCGGTATAGAGATGGCAACTGAACCTATAAGAGCCTTCCTCAGATACTTCTCAAGCCATGTAAGTGATTGGGTTATTAAAGGCTAGGCCAATAGAATGGAGCACAAAGTCTAGCTTACACCAAGATGGAGAAACTCTAAATTTGGGATTCATGAAAGCCTATGTGTCATTATCAGAAGATTAGCCAAGTCCATAGAGGTTAGCCTATCAATAGAAGTTTAGCTACCAATAATGACTTTTTCTGGCTAGAGACACATAAAGGCATTGATTAGGCTTAGCACTGGTGAAAGGAAGATCCAAGTTGATGAAACAATAGTTCATCTAAAGTATAACTCCACCTGTATTACTACTTCAGCATCAAATTCTAGAAAAAAGAATCTGATTTTGTTGTTCAATTCCAAGTTAATTTCACATGAGATTCCAAAGATTTTTTCATTGGCACAGACGTTTTTTATTTGCTTGTCCCACTGAGACTCCAAATGAAAGCTTTGACCAGCTCCATTTCTGATCTAGGACACTTCTCCCCTCTTTAGACAACATAGTGAACCATCTCTCTCTCTGGATGGGACTGAGGCTCACCACATTGGAGCTGGCCTTAGTGTAAACACACTAATGGATTAGCAAATTGCAGCTCAGGATTCCCAAGCCTCAACATCCCAAGCTGCAGGAATTACAGGTAGGCACCACCATATCCCGCAAATAACTCCAGTTTTTTAAAGTTTATTTTCTAACTAAAGTAGTGTCAATTTAAACTGATTTTTGGAAACTCCTGGGACTATCAAAAGTTGTCAAACTATTCCCAACTTTGTTCTTTGAAGGATTATAGTAGTGTCATTTCAATAACTCAAATGTAAATAAGGCTAAATAAAGCACTTTGCTCACAACAACCCCATGAAACGTTGTCTTGGAAATATCATACATATTTTATAGACAAGGAAATTGAGGCTCCGAGAGGTTCCATGTGGTCACAGATAGTATCTCAAAGTTGACAAGCCTAGGGCTTTTCCCACCATTGTAATACCTGACTGACTACCTCTCAAGATTGTTGTGAGGAACAAATGAGATATTTGCAAATATCTTAGTGGCCTGGCACAAAGTAGGCACTTAATGTTCCTTCCCTTCCTATACCA
The DNA here is from genome assembly GCF_028372415.1 of Notamacropus eugenii. Lineage (NCBI taxonomy): Eukaryota > Metazoa > Chordata > Mammalia > Diprotodontia > Macropodidae > Notamacropus > Notamacropus eugenii. The sequence continues at coordinate 24,142,381 of NC_092877.1, read as the reverse complement.
AACTGCCTTTTTCACAAGGACTCAGTTACGCTTGAAAGCAGCTTCTCAGGTTTTGAAGATACATTCTATCATGTTGGAACAATGAAACTCAGGGGAAAAAATCCTTAAAGGGTAAAATAAGTTAGTGTTCAGAAGTTATAGTGATCTTTGTATTTTAAAGCTGGCACCAGCTGTTGCCAAACCTGCACTAGCCTGTCTTCCCCTCTGATTGTTAATTATTAAAATAGTGTTGGTCCAGGCTTATGGTCAGTGTTTTGGGTTGACCCTTCAGTGTAGGGCTATGTCCTCTGGGGTGAGGACAAAAGGGGAAGGGGAATAAGCATTTATTAGCTGCCTACTATGCACCAGGAATTGAGCTGAGGTATTTACAAATATTATCTCACTGGATCCTCACAACCCTGGGAGCTCGGTGCTGTTATTATCCCCTTTTACAAATGACAAAAGTGAGGCAACCAGAGGTGAAGTGACTTGCCCAGGGTCACATGACTAGTGTTGGAAGCTAGATTTGACTTCGGGTCTTCCTGACTCCAGGCCCAGGCTCTCTTCACTGCACTGCCTAGCCACCTCTGATGAAAGTCTTGCATGACAGGCCAATGTAGCCATGGTGGCCGGTGACCTGAATGATTTTCTGAGGGCTTTTGTTCCTCGATTGAATGTGCAGTCTTTTGGGGAAACAGATGTTCTGCAAAGGAAAAGTTTTCCTGTCACAAGGCTGACAGTGAATCTATGCTTCACACCTCTCAGACATGGCTGTTAGGATGCTTAGTGGCCAAACGTCAGAGGACTGACACATCACGATCCTTCTTCTATCCTGTCTTAATGGCTCTTCCTCACTCTGGGTCCTTTTGCATCACTCTCTGTATCCACAACGTTGTCATCTCTCAACTCTCCCAACTTTCTCCATTACACTAGTACTTTTCCTCGTGGACTTCATTAGTCAGGAACAACCTGACTACACCATTCCTCAACTCGTGACCTCCCTTCTCAACTCCACTTCAGTCAAAAAGCATTTATTTAGCACTTACTATGTGCCAGGCACTGTGCTAAGGTTTGGGGATGCAGAGAAAGGTAAAAAGAAAACCCTACCATTCCTCGCCATTGAGGAATGGGCGAGTGAACGCTCTAACAACAACGTAGCTAACAAGAGCCATACAGAATCATCTGGAAGTAATCTCAGGGAGAAGAACCTAGCATTGAGGAAGACCAAGAAAGTTCTCTTACAGTAACTAAATTGTAAGAGATTGAGTAGGTGGTAAAATCGAGGTATCAGGTATACATAGGACATAGTAGTGCAGAGGAAAAGAAATAGGATGGTAATTGGATGGAGCAGAAGAATTAAGGACAAGCTTTGTTAAGATTAGGGAAAAAATGACTTTGTAGGAAGATGGGAAAGAGCTATTACATAGGGAGAAATTGAAAAGAGAGAGAAGAGACAGAAACAGGGTAGGGAAGACTGAAAGTAGTGGGAGGAGAAAGGCAGAAGAAAGGAGAGAGAGATAGAGAGAGAGAGACAGAGACAGAGAGAGACAGAGAGAAAAGCGTGGAATAAGGAAGAGAGGGGTAGGGAGAAAGGAAGAGAGACAAGGGAAAGAGAAGGTGGAAGGAGGGGAGAAAAAGAGAGGAAAGGGAGGACAGAAACAAAGGAAGGAAGGGAGGGAAGGGAAAAAGGAGGGAGATGATGAGACAGAGAGGGGGGGGGAGAACAATTATGTGGATTATGAGGTGTGTCTGGAAAAAGGAGAAGGGGATTGAGATCAAGGAATTTACCTGAGTGCAGAGTAGAGATACCTCTTCTGTGACCTGAGGACAGAAGAATGGATAATGCTGAGAAATTTGATGACAGGTGGACTGAGGAAGCTGGATACAGTTGGAGGGTGCAGATGAAACAAGAGAAAATTCAGATCCCATGCTGTGAAGTATGAACTGAAAAATAGGTAAAGGGGAGGGGAGCAGTAGAAGCACGAGGCCTAGCTGAACATATCACAACCCTGTGAAATCTGTTTGACTTTATAACTTTCTCCCAAGTTACAAACATCAGCTCTGGAAAATGAGTGGAGAAGCTAGATGATTGGATTTACTCAAGGATGAGGATTCATCCAGATGTGGAAAGGTCATGGGAGTCAAGGAATTGTAGGACAGTAAAGTAAATGAATGGCCATGAGGTCAAACTGGCTTTGGAAGCAAGTGAAGCCCAAGTTGGAGAGACTGAACAAGGCTGGGTCCCGGATTTGAAGGTCATACAAAGGGCCAAGATTGAGCTGAGTGTGAATCAGGAGCAGCCGAAAGACCAGTAGCATTAGGATCTCATTTTGGGGATTAGGAGGCAGTATAGTTTGGAGAGATTATGAGATCTGCTCACAACTTGGATTCTCAACTCCCGGCTCTCCCCTTCCATGTGAGATCCTGCTTGGCTTTTAGCATCTCCTTCCCAGTCTTCTTCCATGTGACTCCCCTTCACATTTACTAGGATGCCATAACACTGGGTTCCAAACCAGGTCCTGCCTCCCAATGGCAGCATTTTCAGGGCTTCCTCTCTAAGAATGCCTTCTCTCACCTTTGCTGCCTCATTTCCTTCCCAGTCCTTTAGTGCATCCCCCATGGGTCTTGTCCTTGGCTGCCTTTTCCTTCCATACACTCTTCTTTCTCTGAGCAATCTCGTTTCACCCCATGGTTTTAACTGCCACAACACCGTACAAGTCACTACCAAATCTGCCTTCTTTACTGGCCTCTCTTCTCAAGCTTCAGAGGCACCTCTTTCTGCTTACAGGACATTTCCTCCTAGATGACCCACATACCCCTCAAATTTAACACATCAAAATCTGCTTGTTTTCTTATCAGGTATGTTCCTCCTTGAGAATTATTACTCCCTGTGACACCACCTTTCACTGTCTCCCACATTCAAAACCTTGGGGCTAGGCTTGACTTTTTCTTCTGTACCTTTCCTATCCAATCCCTTATTCACATTCAGGGCTTTATGGTGTATAAAGCACTTTCCATCTAACAAACCTGGTAAATATTAGAAGTATTATCACTCTCAGTTTACAGCTAAGGAATCAAATGCTTTGCACACTATCACACAGCAAAAGTTGGGGCCAGGATTTGAATCTAGGCCTTTCCTGGCTCCAAGTCCAAAGAATCTTCTACATTACCAAGCTGGGTTATTTTACCTCCATGTGTAGTACTGCCTTCATCTCTTCTGTTCTTGTTATTATCCAGGGACAAGCCCTCTTATAGATGCACAGGGAATACTCTAGTCACCTCTTAAAAGATTTTCCCACCTCCACTCTCTCCCTTCCAATCTAGGACTCATTTAGTTGCCAGATTAAGTTCTCTACACACATGGCCAAATCACTGGCAAGCTCAAAATCCTTTTACTGACCCCATATTAGTCCTAAATAAAGATCAGACTCCTCCACCAAGTATTCATCTCTCCACACAAGCAAGCATCACCTTGATTTTGCAGCCCCCAAGCCAAACTCAACTGCCATCATCCCCTCGACACGTCCTCCAATTCTCAAGCTTCCCTTTGCTGGCACGGCACCCTCCTATGCTGTGACCTATTCAATTCTGAGCCATCCTTAAAGGCCAACTCAGGATTCCCTTCTCTTTGAGGCCTTCCCTGATCCCTGTGCTAACTACCTTTCACCTTACAATTTTGTTTTACCCTTTTTTACTCCTATAGACATAAAATATAATATTGTTATGTATTAGGGCTTTATTTCAGCTCTAAGTATCATGGGAGCAGGGATCTTACCCACCATCTGCACCACTTCCAGAACTGGGCACTCTGTGTGCACAAAATAGGTAAATGTATTTAAGTGTTGATCTAATGAACAGCACAAAATCATGAGTGACCAAGTTCTCCAACAGTATAACTTTGCCTTCTTCCCCTCTCTAACTCACCACGTCACACTTTAGGACAAATAATACAAAATGCTTGTTAGTCACACTTACATCACTGGGACACTGTCAGCCTTGATATTTTCAATAGACTGATGAACTTATTCCTGTAAAGTAGTCAGTGGGAAATCTATGGAGCAGCCAGATCATCTTGAGCGGCTCTGAGGCCTCCATATCTCCCATGTTGAGTGAGTCTAAGATAACTGTCTGCTGGGCTACACCTGCTGGTCACACTATCCCTCACTCAGCCTTCCCCAAAGTTGTCTGACTGCTGGTGCATCTGATAGCAGGAGCCCCACAGCTCAGCAGTGAGAGAGGCTCTGCTTGTCCTCAGGGATGCTGGAGGCTCTCTGTGACCAACAGCCATGCCTAGAAAGATAAATCATCATTTTGGGCTCATGTGACATGATCAGAGATGTCAAACAATTCTCTAAGTAACATCACTTTGACAAGAACTTACTGATTTTTAAATTGCCATAACAAATGCTCATTCCATGCTGTTCTTCTAAAAGAAAAAAAAGATAATGATTAAAAGTTTTAAATTTTAATAAAACTGAGTTGTTATTAAAAATAATCCTTTGACACTACTGTTGGCTTTCAATTTATTTATCAATAAGATCAGTGATATCAGACTTTGCAAAAAAGATCTGTATTTACTTTCTTTAAACAGTAAAATTGCATGATTTTGGGACACAGCTCTGGGGGAAGATTTTTTAAAACAATACTGTTTTAGGACACAAACATTATTTCAGCTGAGTTTAAATATAAATTACCATCAATTGAGCATTTTTTCCCAAAGTACTATCTAATGTCCAAGGTTAAACGATTGTGTCCTCACAACCGTGAGTAACTCTTCACAAAATTCAGGATCCTCATCTCTGTTTTCAGGACAATACTAAATGCTACTTGGTGGTTTGTTTTTTCAAACAAAATTTTTGCAGGAAATAGTAAAAATACCAACAACTCTAGTTTCTGATTTCCATAAAATGCCATCCTATAAAGATTCTTCTAAGGGTTATCTGGAAGAAGCAGTTTAAAATGATTTATACAAGATTTATTCAAATCACTTTATTACACATAACCATAAGAACATACGTTGTGGAAGAACACAAGAACAATCTTTGATTTTATTGGTGTTACAGAATAGTTATAGATAAGTTAAATACAAACATTTCTTAATTGTATAGATGCTAATTTTACAAACACACAATTTTAAACATTTATAAAAATAAAAAAATGTGCAAATATCTCCCTCAATTAACTTGAAGGTACCTACTGACAATTACAAAAATGATAACTGGTAAATCATCTCACAAAATATTGAGCTAATACTGAGTAACAAAAATAGTTCTAGTTTTTCTTTTAAAAAGAGGCTCTCAGCACTGAGGTTATTTGGTGCACGCACTATCTCTGTATTCTACACAGAGTTCCAAGGCAAAGATTGCCCCTGTTTTTATGAAAGACCAAAGACGAGGACCTGTAAGGCTGAACGAACATGGGCCTTCTGCTCTTCCTCACAGTGATAGCAGCCTTTGATTCCTTAGGTGGGGGAATGTAAATAGGCTTCCATGGGATCGGATTATAAAAGCTTGGCGGAGGGCAAGCAATTCCATTGTAGTAACCTAAGAATGAAAAATAGACTGATTACTCTCCAAAAGCTCTCATTGTTTAAAAGCCCAAAAAAGACAGTAAATCATTTCCAATGTATACAGGAACCAGATGGAAAAACAATTTAAAATTAGCACCTTGCGATGGAATAGATGTAAAGCCTCACTGATATGGAATAATTGGAGATGTTTACTATAAACCAGTCTGGCTTTAGGAAAAGTATGAATTTGACCATAATGCAGCTTTCCAAATACAGTCAGTCAGTCACAAAGCATTTATTAAGTGCCTACTATGTGCCACACATTGTACTAAGTGCTAATGTGACATCCTGGAGCTTAAACAATAAATATTACTACCAAGGCATCATATGAGCCAAGACAGTTAAAAACCAAACTGGCAAGGTTAAAAGTTGAAAAGAGCCTTCATGATCTGTAAGTCTCTTCTCTGAAAATGTTACTGATTTTAGTAATACAAATAAGGCCCTGAAAATTTACAGAGACGAAATGATAACAGAACATTTAGCTCAATAGGAATCACATATCTTGTCTAAATTTATTTACTGCCTATATTGGTGTCATTCAAATTAGTGAAGATTCACTGCATTACTATAATTTTAATATACAATTATTTATCAACAGTTCCTTTCATAATGAATGTATGTAATTAAATGAAACTATGGCTCCTAAGAGCTAAAATACAAAATTGTGAAAAAAGGCCAGATGGTGAATACCATGCAAAATCCAAAATCACCCTCCTTTCACTTATTTCATTCAAAATATGTTTTAAAAAATGGACCATAATTTGGATACAAAGACTATCACAGAGCAGATTAAGATTGCTAGAGTAAGAGACAGTGGAGCACGGTAGAAAGAATACAGGCCAGAGAGTTCAGTGAAACTTGGCTGAATCTGTTCTGATGCTCACCTTGTCACCTGAGATTCTCTAAGTGTCAAGATCCCAATAAATAAAATGAGAATAATAGTACCTACAGCACCTCCCTCTGGGTTGTACTGGGTTTTTATAAGGATCAAATGAGATAATGTATGTAAAGTGCTCTTTTATTAAAGCATTAAACTAATGTACTATTTTTTCAGCTGCTATTATTATGACAGTATTCTTACACAAAAATTCTTAGAGAAAAAAATTGGGTGATATAAAAAAAGCTATCAATAGAAATTTTCTAAACAGAAAATATACACTTAAAATTCCACCCAAGCAATTTAACTAATTTAACGATTAAGTCCTGATTGATAAGGGGATATCTAGTCAAAGCTTTGTCTCTAACATTCACTCCTCTGATTATACTGGTGTTGCTTAATTATTACCCTTCTTCAAACAAGTAGAAACCAAACAAGCAAACTCAGTTCAGTATCTGTAACTGATGACCTCTGTGCCATGCATGAGAGGCCTATGCCCTGACAGCAGGAATGTGTCAGTCACACAATGGCAGTCCCCATCAACGGTGAAGATATTTCAACACACACTTCACCAGGGTGGTCAAAACAAAGTCTGGAATATGTTCTATTGTGTGAACACAACAGAATGGGAGTATTTTTAATAAATCACTTAGACAAGTGAAGGCAGCTGTCAGCAAGTTATGAGCTTCCAACAGAAAGCACAAAGAAACTATCCCCCACCATCTATAATCAGACCAAGCATAAAGAGCAACTGGTTTTCTGTCTGGTTCCTGGGCTGTCTGGTGTTTGGAGTTACAAGAATAATCTCCCAAAGAGATCTGTAGCTCTAATTTAGATAGGGTTAAGAAGAGTAGCAAACATGAAACCTCACCAGAATAAGTCTTCATGGGCCAACTGGAAGAAATGTTGAATTTTATATTACGTTTTCACCATCAAACATTCTCACTGATTTAAAAGCACAGTGTTACAACTGCTTTAAAATTCACAGCTGCTTTTAAAAGAAATCCAATTCTGATTCAGAAAAACAGTAAGTTTGTAACTTCATACAGGATCTTCTATCTAGCTTGCTGAAATAGTAATTTTAGACAACTTTTTCATAAGTTCTTATTTTTTCAAGAGAAACAAACAACATGAAACTTCCTCCCCCAACCATGAGCTCACTTGCCTTATTTAGGTCACAGAGAAGAACAAGAACTAACCTGTTAGTTTCCCATTGGCATAACCATAGCTCCTTGGAATGAGACGAGGTTTGTTTTTCACATTTTGCAGCCATTCCTTAAACTTCTTTTCAGAGATTTCTTTCTTTTCCTGTTGTTCAGCAAGCCGCTGCTTTTCTTTTTCCTTAAAATGATAAAAACAAAGACTTCTTAAAGGAGCATATTCAAATCTATGTGACATTTGGTCATTCCAACTAACAGATTATTAGCTATCTCCTTCAGTCTTTCATTAGCTATAAACAATAATTCATCTGAGGGTGATTTCTGTGAAAGGGACACAGTGAAAGGCTCTTTTCTCAGTAACACTTAAGTCAGCAAACCCAAGTCCATTTACTTTTTTAAATTATCTGTTTTGACCATCATAAGGATGCAACTCCATAACATAATATTACAGAATGTTCCAAAATAACCTAAAATAATTTGCTTTAAACCTAACAAAATCCCATTCTCAGCAAACACAAAACGCCAGGCAGCATAATGGTCCTCAAAAGTAGAATGTTTTCTGTCTTAAATATAGGACTCAAAGATAATGAACAACAGAGAATAACTTAGCTCATGCAAACCAACTAATGTCTGAATACCTTCTCCCAGATAAGCCAAGCTCACATGGACACCAAGAGATGAGTGTTCAGTCATGACCATTAAACCAAAATGTTCACAGAATCACGATGTTGATATTTGGACATCACCTTGCTGTCTGAAAGATGAGGGAATCTGTGGCCCAGAACTTTAAAATCTCCAGGATGAGGGTCTGTGTCTCATGACATAGCCCTCTGTGCCACTTTGGAGTCATACCTTTTCCTTCTTTTTTCTCTCATGTTCTTCGGTCATTTTTTTCTTTAACCATTCTTGATATTTTTCTTTAGCTTTTTCTTGCAAATGTTCTTTTTCTAGGTCCTTTGCTGCTTTTTCTTCCATTTCTTTATTAAGCTTCCTTTCCCTTTCTTTTCTTTCCTTTAAAAGTAAGAAGCACAAGACAATCCTTCATGTGTGCTTACCAACACACCTAATTCTGGATGTTCTTGTTATAGACAAGAAAACATTTAACATTCAATCCTGTACACCTCTAAAAATTGGTGGAAAACTAACAATATCAAAAAAATAAAATTTCATTACACTGGATTCCTAAAAGAAGACAATAATATTTGCTCCAGAAAGAAATTATGCCCATGTTCCATTGATAATGGAGTTTGTAAATATTAACAACCGTACATCAATTCAACAAATACCTATTGACCACCTAATTTACAAGGCCCCAAGGATACAAAACCATCTCTGACCTTGAGAGCATTTTAATGAGGGGGCGGGGAAAGAATGTATTTCAACATGTACATAAGCAAAAATTATACAAAGTGATATAAAAATTATTACATTATGTCAACTGATTTCACTTTCTACTTAGTAACCAAGTATTGTCAAATACATGATTTTGCTACCACACATTTAACACTATTCCAAGGTAAGCTAAAGACAATCCCAGTTTCTATCAGTACATTTCTTACACGCCTTTATTTTTTTAATGAAAAAAATCCACTAATAATGTTTTCACATAATGGAATGAAATGTTTCCTTTTTATTTGGAGGGATAAGATAAACTTTAATTCATCCACAAAAGTGCTCACATGAATAAAGACTTAGGGAACAATTTTCAAAATCTGGAAAATTTAGGCAATATCATATCAACTGCAGAATGCCATCTACATAGCGGAAAAAAGATGGGTTAAATTCAATTCCTTCCTTGAAAATCTGAAAAAATACATATTTTTATCCCCTTAAACAATAAAAAACATCCCACTTAGTAATGTCCCAAATATACAATATGGCCAAGTACTACCTACCAAAAGTGGAAACAGAGGGAGGAAAGCACCTTCAAGACCTCAACAGTAGGAAACAGAGAAACAATTGACAGGCTTTACCATTTGTAGGAAAGCTAGTTGGTGGCTGTGCCTACTCTACAGCTCCAGGGGAGTGGGGGTGGGGAGAAAAATACTTCCAGCTGGACAGCAGCAGGCCATTAACACAGTAGCTCTGTTAAAGAATCAAAGAATCACAGAGTTGGAAGAGACCACCCCAAGGGTCACTAAAACTAACCTGTTCCCTGACAGTTCTAAAATAGATAATAGTGGACAAGCGTGAGACCTTGACCACCATTTTATAACATCTGTTCTTTGAGAATGGCATTAGAATTCCAAAAAAAATCCCTTATAAACCTTCAGTGTGATACAATTGATTTGAAGGTTTCAGAGAAGCCTGGGAAGGCTTGTACGAACTGATACAAAATGAAGTGAGCAGAACCTAGAGAACAATTTATACAGTAACAATAACAATGTATAAAAATAAACAGAAAGACTTAGAACTTCTGACCAACAAAATAGCCAACCACAATTCCATGACTTGTGGTCACTTCTAGAAAGGCTTAGAGCACAAATCACAGCATATGTGAGAGCGAGTATGAGAGTGTGAGTGCGTGCATATGTGCGTGCATGTGTGTGTATGTGTGTGTGAGTGGATGTGTGGATGTGTGTGGACAGATTAATCCAGGAATTTGTTTTGCTTAACTATATGTCTTTGTCATGGTTTTGTTTCTCATGCTTCAACGTAAGGGTAAATGGGAAGTGGGGGGAGGAGGAGAATTCAGAAATGAAAATAAAATAAAATAAAATGTAATACAATTGATTCATAAACTGAAAACTGCATATACAAATAAATATACGAACAATTAACCATCAAGAGAATGAGTAATCTTATTCATATACACTCAAAATTTTCCCTATAAAAATAGAGTGAGGAAAAATTGTCCAAAGTAAATATGGAAAAGGAATTGGCATGCTACATAGAAATTCTTCACTGGGACAAAAAAAGTTATAAAGATTGGAAACTACTTTTGTAGAAAGCACTAAAGAATTGATATTTTAATAATTTTCCAAACAAGAGAAAAAGACTGGTGCAGAAAGTTCAGAAGTACTGACAGATCAAACAGTCTCAAGAGTGCTTGACCACGTTACAGGGATAACCCTCCCTGAACTCTGATGTAGCCCAAGGCAGCAGTCTATCAGGCAGAATCAAGGAAGATATTGATAACTTATAAATAACACAGAGGAACAAAAGGTTAGGAGGAACAGCAGAAGTAAAGAGAAGAATGAACGTTTACATCATTTATGGTAGTAAAACAGGTTAGCACAACAATGGAAACTGAAAGAAATGGCAGAACAGGATTCCTAAGCTATAAACCTAAAAAACTTGCAAATATAAAACATAAAATGTGAGCTTCCTAAGGACAGGTCTGATGTTCTGTGTGCACGGCAGCGCTGGGCGTACAAAATGCTCTCAATGTTGCTTAAAGGAACGAAGAGACTCCCATAGTGTTCTTAGGTGAGGAAAAAGTAACAATACAGAGATGCTGTTTTTCAATTGGCTGTTACAGACTTCTGATCATGCCACAGAGAATGCTTTCCTTCACAATTTTATTTATAGAAAACTTAATAGCAAAGATAACCACATTCATATTATGTTTTACAGGTACAAATTACCTCACACACATCTCATTTGAGTCTCTCACACCAAGTATATGAACAGATGAGGAAAGCAAGACTAAGAAAACCATTCTGTGATTCGCTCAGTCATAGACTGGTAAAAGGCTAGGCTAGACCTGGCATCAGCTCATCTTAACGTAATGTTCTTTCCACTATACTACATCTGAATGAAAGTGATATTTTCAGGGAAGCAAAGTACCCCACAAACACTGTTACTTAAGATTAAAACCACAAGTTTTTTCTCACTGAAAAAGCATGTCTTAAATATTGACTAATTGGATTTAAGAAATATGTAGTGTTTCAATAAACACTATTACACTCTTGACATTGGTAGCTTTTATCCAGACACATCTCCTTTGTCTGCAGTTCTGTAACATATGTTGAGTCAAACTTGTAAACATGGGCCAGGTCCCTTAGAAGCACCTAGTGCTTTGGGAGCCAGTTGAGATGACTCGTTCTTGCACAGTTCCTAGTCCTGAGAGACAAGTAAGTGAAGGTTTATTAAACCCTGTGCTGGGTCTTTCTGATCCTTTCTTTCCCTTCTTCCTCTTGTTTCTGCAGACATTACTCTAAAAGGAGGGAGATTAGGGAGAACAACCTTAGCAATGTACATGACCAATCAGCCACTCAAGCACAGTTTACACCTTGCTTTTCTAGGATAGTAACTGCCCACTCTTCTCCTTTTGGTTAGGCAAACAAGATCTATCCCAAAGCAAGAGGAATCATAGTGGAAGTAACAATGATAATTTACTGTTTATTGTTATTGTTAACTAGATAGGGTGTCTTTATTATAATAATTCTACAAGTACACACTGCCATACCAACCCTACTGTACATGAAATAATCAATCCCCATGTTGTGGGAATTGTGGCATAGCTTTCATTTAAAAACATTTTAAGAATAATTATCTTTGAATACAAAATAAGAATTATGGGCAAGAAAAAGAAAATAAATGTCCTTCAAAGAAAAAAGAAAGAAAGAAAAGATTAATTTAGTAAGACTTCACAGAACAAAAGACAGTCAAATGAGATAAGTCATTTCGTTTTAGAATCACATTTCAAAAAATAGACCAGTGAAAAGGATATCATGAATACCACTTGTCGGTTTGTTAGATAGACCAAAGTAAAAATGACCTGAAGAAAGAAACCACCCTTGATATGTCTAAAATATGAACACAGTCTAAGGCAGCTGAGGACCACACATGGTGAATGTAAACAGGGAAGGAAAAAAAAATGAGATGCCAGACAAGAAGAGAAGAACCAGGGGGCCCCACTTTTGTAAATGAAGTTAAAATAGCCTAGCCTAGAAATCAGAAGAAATCTGATGGGCTTTAAGAAGGGAGAAAAATAAAGCAAATCATAGGATCCTGAATCCAGAGCTAAAAGGGACCTTACCTTGAAGCTCTTCTGATCTAAATCCTTCACTTTACAGATGAGGAAATTGAGACTGAAATAAGTCACATGAGTTACTCAAAATCATACAAAGAGTAAACGATAGAACCAGCACTTGAATCCAGGTCCTCTCACTCCAAATAAGATGCACTTTCATCCAATGCCAGTCTGACTCCCTAAATAGCTGATGGTACACTAGGGATTATGTGTGCTCCCAAATAGACATCTTCTTTCCTGACATATACTCAATCTCTAAAATAGAGACAGACAATTAGCACTCACAAAATGCATACACCCAAAAGTTGTAATGTCCTCCTAATTAAATTCCAGCTGCAATTTCCATCCAAAAGAGAACAGTCACTTTTTACATAATCAGATTAGGTTTAATGCCAGCAATTAAACAGTAAATATATCACCTCATACCATTATATTGCATTCTTAGAAATCCAGCAACCTTGTTTAATTGATTAGTGTGGTAAAATTAGCTTCATGGAATTAGAAGATAAGATAAGAGGCTTTTAGTAGGAAAAGAATGGCAGAACACAATGTAGTTTATAAATATGAATCTCAAAAATGCATGAACCAAAAGCCTTTGTCATGTTCACACCTCCTTGGGTCACACAGCTAGCTAGTCAGGCACTGAGAATGGGAGTTGGGAAAGTGGGATATGAGAACTGTCTTCAGCAACCTGGAAGGCTGTCATATGAAAGCTATTTTCCCTGGTGCCAGAGAGAAAAAGGAAGACAAGAAGGAGGAAGTTACATCAAAGCAGGCATTGGCTCAATACTAATTAAGGACGTCGTAAAATAATGTGTGATACTCAAATTTGTTTGTTATTGTGGAAGAAAAATGTTTACCTACATGGCAAAGAGCTACAGTAGAAATTTAACATCCTCTTTCATTGAACTGAGTATCTAAAAAGAATTATGCAAAATTCCCTCAGATTTTAATATGTACTTCTCATATATATAAAATGACCTTTTAGGTCAACTCCCAACTTCCCTATGTAAGTAGAACAGAGTTCAAAATGAAGTAGTACAGAAACATTTCCATTTAGTTTTAGAGTGTAAAGACTAAAAATAACAAATTCATCAGTTCTTTTTAACTGATCTTTAAGAAGGTGGTGTGAAAATATGAGGAAAAATGTTAAGAAATTACATGAAAAACAGATGGATTGGCTGCTCACAGGGAGAGTATTAACATCACAAAATTCCATAGAAGAGGAAGCTGAGACACACAGACTTGAAATGGCCAAAACTAGGACCATCATTTGGGAGCCTCCTAAGAGGGTTAGGTAATTCACCACCTTCAGAGGAGAGACGCAATTAACATAATGTAGCATGGACTCCATTTTGTGACTTTCTGAAGTGAGCAAGAATAATGGGCTGGCAATTACAGGTAGAGCAGTGGACAGTCAGGAAAATGAGAAATTCCAGGGGGAGGATCATTAGGTCAATCAAGGGTGGATTTGAAGACAAGTGAAACCAGAGTGGAAGAAACACACAGAGAGAAGAAGGAAGGGTCAAGGCACAAAAGGTCACAGTGAGGGCCAAGGGCAGCTCTGTGGGAAGTGAAGGAGACAGAGTCAGAGGAGCAAGATAAGAGGTTGTGGCCAGAGAGAACTGGAGAGTTGGCAATCACACCAAGATTAGATGGTTTGAGTAAATAGCCCTCGGGCCACAGATTGTGTAGGCCTGCTCAGGTCAGCGGGTTAAAGGGATTGTCATATCCAAAATTAATGGCAAGGGATGAAGTAAGGAGAAATGCTATAAGTGAAATGCTAAAGTCAAGGAAGGAGATGGGGAAATGGCCTTCAGATTACAAGAAAACACCACCAAGAATGGGAAGAGAGGCTGTTTGTTGGCCCAGTGGCTGGGTGGATGGGAGTTGTGGGGGAAGATAGGAGTCATAGGATTTCACTGACAACAACAATCTTAGAATAATCTGCCCAATTCCCATCATTTCACAGTTAAGGAAACTGAGGCTCAGAGAGCTTCTTAAGTGACACATTCAAGGTCACATGGTTATGTCAGGCTCTGGACTAGACCCAGATTCCTAGACCTGTAGTCCTAGGCCTCTGTCACTATACCTCACTACCAGGGAGACTCTATAATGGTTACACAAAGTATAACTGATAAATTCAAAACATTTTGCTGCAATTCAGAAGCCCCTCATTAGTATAAACTGATGGGGTTTTACTGTAATTATGAAAAAGTATAATCGTGATTATATTTAATATAAAAATTAGCACTGAAAGCACTACCCCTTTAAGTGAATAAAATTAGAATGGAAAACATGATGTACTCAAAATTGCTGTGAAAATAAATGGTCATTTTCCATTTCATATTGTCATCCACCAAGTGAACGGATCACAAATATCTTACACCTGACTCATTCACCAAATATTTATCGAGCACCAATTACCAACAAGCAACAAAAACATAGGTAAGCCAGGTGTGGCTTTCAAGGAGTTTATATTATAGAAGGGAAAATAAGAAACATAAAAGAATTAACTAACATTGAAGGTGACAAGCACTACAAGAATGATGAAGACTGTAAGTGTTTACAAGAGGCTGGTTCAGGCTGAAAAACAGAAATGGGGAGGTTCAAGCTGGACTATGGTATGCAGAGGTATATTAAAAGATAAAATGAGAAAGGTAAGCTGAAGCCTAACTGTAGAAAGCCTTAAAAGGGGGACTAGAGAATTCAGACTTTTTCCCATAGACAACATAGATGGCTTTTGAGCAGGTTGACACAATCAAAATAATGCTTTATCAAGAATAATCTAGAAACAATCCAGGATAGAATGGGGACTGGGAGAAAAACCTGAGGCCATGGGACCAGTCAGGAAACTATTATCCAGGAAAAAGGTAATAAGGACCTGAATTGGGTGTTAGTCATAGGAATGCAAAGAAGTAATATATGCCAATACAATATTGTTAAGGAAAGAAGACTAAAGGGGAGCTAGAAGGGAGAAGAAAGAAAGGAGGACCAAGGTAAGTTTTCAAGCTTAGTTTACTGAGAGAATGGCAGTACCATTCAACAGAAACAAAGATCAGGAAGAATTATTTGGAGAAAAAATGGTGAACTCAAAGGACCACAAATTTAAAGTTGGAATGGATGACCTTAGAGGTCATCTTATCCAAGTCCCTTCTCGTTTTATAGAGGAGGAAACTAAAGACCAAAGATTGGTTAAGTGACTTGTCCAAAGTCCCATAGGTAAGGAGGACAAATTCCACTAATATTAAGAGTTTGGGATGCTGGCAAGATGTCCAGGTGGAAATATTAGAGTTATTGAAGGTGAGGGACTGAAGAGGTACAGGACTGGAGTCATCTGCACCTAAGATGACTCTCAAGCTGGACAAGCAGAAAAGACTGTCCAGGAGAGTATAGGAGGAAGAGGGCAGGGAAGAGGCAAGGACCTGAGGAATTCCTCCTGAAAAGGCAGGAGAAGGAAGGAGAAACAGGAAAAAAAGAAAGAGGTTAAGAAATAGTAAGAGGAGAACCAGGATAACAGCAACAAGGGGACTCCACCTGACCCTCAGTGCCTAATTCTCACCTGTTCATTCTTTTTGTGAAGCCATTCCTTGTGTTTTTCCTCTGCACATTTTTTTCTTTTTTCACGTTCTTCCATTTCTTTTCTTTTTTCTTGTTGTAGACTTAGTTCCTATTTTTTCAACACAAAAAAGGAACATTTAATAATGTATTTAAACAAAAATAGCTCTGCTACCTTACGTGATTGCTAGGATTTAAAATCAATTAAAAAAAAAAACTAAAGAAATAGGTACTAATTAATGCACTGCTGACAGATCTATGAATCCATTCTAGAAACAATTTAGAACCATGCCCCAAAAGTTACCAAATTGTGCATACCTTTTGACCCAGCAATATCATTACTAGGTTTATACGCAATGAGATCAAAGAAAAAGGAAAAGTATCCACCTAAACAAAATATTTACAGTAGCTCTCTTTGTGGAGGCAAAGAATTGGAAATTAAAGCAGAATCCATTAACTGGGGAAGACTGATATATGAATGTAAAGAAATACACCGTATTCTAAGAAAGAATGAAAAAGGATGCCTTCAGAGAAAATTGAGAAGAGGTGAATAAACTGATAGACAGGTGAAATGAGAATGGAAGAAAGATTTATAAAATAACAACTACATTAGAAAGACAAACACGTCAGAAAGATTTCAGATCTCTGATCAATACAATAACCAGCCATGATTCCAGAATGGTGATTCCAGATGATGAAGTATACCACTCACTTCCTGACAGAAGTGAAGAACTCAGGGTGCAAGAAGTGAAATATATTTACTGGATACGACCAGTGGGGGAATTTCTCTTGCTTGACTATGCCTGTTTGTTACAAGCGTTTTGCTTCCCCTCCCCTCTACCTTTTATCCAAATAGAGCAACAGAAGGGAGAGAATTTTTCTTTTTTGCTGCTAATTGAAAAAAAGTAAATTTAAAAAATTTTAGTAACTTTTCAGAGATGCAAATATCTGTTTGGTACTATTAACACTAGTTTCTTACTATAAATTTCAACTATACTATATTCCTCTGACAGTTTTTCAACATATAAATTTTGGCACCATAATACACTACCAACAAATAATTCAAATGAACTAGAATGATTGGGGGAGGTAATAAGAAATAAGCAAGGCCTCTAAGTTTCTGTTGAAGATAAAGGCAAGGAATTTAAGTATCCCTGAAGCTGAATAGTCAAGAGATTTTAGACCTACGTCAAAGGAGGGATATTTCTTGGAGAAGAAAAGAATTCCTACAAGTTTTTCAGTGACACTATAGTAATGGGGGCAGAAAATGAAACTGAGTTCATGTTCCTATTTAACTGCTTTGTCATCACTTGACTCTGCAAGCTTGAGCACTTCTTCCAGAGAAAGAATGTGAACAGCAAAGAGATAAACCTACATCCAGAATTTCATCAGTTTGTCATTCCTTAGGGCATGCCAGTTAACTGTATTAACTTTGAGTCTGGTCCAGTTTGGACAGCTTAAAAACTTAGTCATTTACTGATTATTTTTCTTTCCTCTCCATGAACACTGCTCTTAAATAGTTTCCTACCTTCTCCCATTACAAACCCTGGACTGAGTGAGACACAATTTCTCAGTTCCCTACAGCAGAGGTGTCAAAACACACAGACCACAACACACCCCAATTGTGGTCTGAAACAGATTAAAATGTGATTTGGAAATATTTAACAAAATAAATAAAAACACAATAAGACATAAATAATGGGATTTTCTAAGTCAATATGTGCCTTCAGGGATCCTAACATACAGTATGGCCCTGGTTTCTATTTGAGTTTGACACTACTTCCCTAAAAAATCATTTACTTAGGAAAAAACAATACCCATCATTCCAAATTCCCAACCAATAGGGTCCTATACTAGCAACAAAGATTCTGCATCAAAGACCAACTCCTCCCCAAGGTATCCATTCCAAAGTCAGGCAGTCACTCAACAGGAATTTATTAAGCACCTAACATGTGCCAGATACTATGCTAAGCACTGGGCTACCCTCAAGGAGCTCACTGTCTAATGGAGGAGGCAAAATGCAAACTACCAGGTACAGACAAGCTATTTATCAAATAAATTGAAGATATTCTTAGAGGGAAAAGCACTAGCATTACGGAGGATCAGAAAAAGCTTATTGCAGAAGGTGGGATTATTAGCTAAAATATGAAGGAACAGAGGGAAACCAGAAGTTGGCAGGAGGGAATTTCAGGTCTAGGAGATAGCCAACGAAAATGTTCAAAGTCCAAGGATGGAGAGTTTTGTATTAAGAATAGCAAAGGAAGCTAGCATCACTGGCTTGGTAACATGTAAGAGTTCTGGAACGATAGGAAAGAGTCAGGTTAGGTTATAAAGGGCTTTAACAGACAAAGGGAAGATTTCATATTTGATCCTGAAGAGAATAGGGAGCCACTGGAGTTTACTGAATAGGAGAGTGAAATGAGGATCTTCCTCGAAGACATTACCTCACATGTAAACTAATTTAACCTCATGTCACTCTGGAAACAGTTTTCTCAACTGTCAAAAGCTTAATTCTCAATTATCCTTCCTTTTTCGTCCTAAGTACATTTCCTGAAACATTCTTACATTCTACTTTGGGGGGAGGAGGGAACCAATACACAAAAAAGTTAAATAATTTGAGAGCAAAAATATGAATTAAAATAATAAATGACTCCACTCTTTCAAGGTTCTAATGACTAATATGTGATCCATTTTTTAGTATTAAGTTAGAAAATATATATGGGTAATTGTGCTGGGTAAAGAGCTCTTAACCCAATATTTTAGACAGGTTCTAAAGTAATAGTCAAGGTCTAATATTTAGACTTTCATAGTTTTTTACTAAGGTGTATGCCATTTTTTAATATGACAGTTTCAATCAGAAAAATGAAGACTGCCTCATTTATGTCTGGGAATCAGCATACTAATTCAGTAGGATTAGAATGGACTTTTGGAGTCAAGAGACCTTGATTTTGGTCTCGGATTTAAAACATACTTGTCATGTGGCCCTGGGAAAGTCGATTAACCTTCCTAGTCTCATTTTCTTATCTGCCCAAGGAAAGGACCAGATTTTATTCATCTTTGCCTCTTCCCTAGCACAAGGGATTAGTGTTTAATGAATATCCCTTGAAATTAAAGGAAAGCCAACATTTAGCATCATGGCTGACATAGAACATTAAACACTGATGTAACCAAATGCAAAAATTATCCAATTTATTATTAGGATACTAAAAGGATTCGTAGAAATTTTCATTTAAACTAAGAAATACATCTACAAGCTCATCTATGGCTAAACTTGCTATATCGTTACCTCCAAGGCTCTGTTTTGTAGACGAGCACGTTGTTCTTTTTCTTTGCAAACAAACCACTCTTCCCATGGTGTCAGATTTGCCTCTAATACAAGCCACTGATGTTCTTTTTCTGAATTTTCTCTTTCTTTAATTCTGTTGATAAAGAAGATATTCTAAATTGCTTAATACATAGTTGTTGACCTAATAGTCAAAATGACTTACAGAGTAAAATACATATTTTTATACATATTTAAACATTTTACCATATTCAATAAGGAGACTTATATTTTAAAGTTCATAAAAATGAAACCTTCAAATTTTCTCCAGCTAGACCACCAGAAGGCCAGTGATCAAGGTTAGAGTTTTTTCGGCCACAACAATTCCTAAAGACCATGTGTCCTAAGGGCCTATGATTAATTATCATTGCTAGGGGACAAACCACATCAATAAAATCAAGTCATAAAGTACCAACCACTAAGCTTTGTGTTTATACATGACATAG
The DNA here is from genome assembly GCF_028372415.1 of Notamacropus eugenii. NCBI lineage: Eukaryota > Metazoa > Chordata > Mammalia > Diprotodontia > Macropodidae > Notamacropus > Notamacropus eugenii. The sequence goes on along the minus strand of NC_092877.1, from coordinate 24,122,492 downwards.
AGGAACTAGCTAGAATTACTTTTTTTAAAAATTCCTTTCAGAAACCAAAATTTTACTTCAAGTTAAAGTGGAAAGGGCAAGAGACTTCAGAGTCAGAAAGGTCAGGGTTTCAGTTTCAGCCCTGACACTTAATAAGATGCATGACCACAGGCAAGTCATCCCTCTGAAGTTCAATACATTTATCTTCATTGATTAAAATGGGGATGATAATATTTTCTACCACCTTAACTACCTCAAAGGACTGTTGTGAGGAAATCACACAGTTCACCTGAAAATAACATAAATGTTAGCTGTTTTTTAATTCTTCATAAAAATCCTACTGCAATACCTCATCACGGTATGGAGACAGGCCTGGGGTCTCAAAGGTTACTCTAGCAAAATACCATATGGCAGATTCTACCATGTTGGAAAGGCTTTGAGTATGGTTCCAGGAACAGACTATGTCTGCCTTCTCAGGACCAAGCTAATAAGTAAACTAAAGCTAATCACCAACAGGTTGGCCACTAAGTGATGAATTATTTGGTTGGGCAACACACGAAAAATAAACCCCAATAAAAAACGATCCTCAGTCACAGACAATATCCTTCTATTTCTGCCATGTCAGAGAGCAGAGGTCCTGCTGATTTAATTGAAGGTACTCTGAATATGAGATCACTATACTAAGGCCAAAGAACTGACATACTACTGGGAGAAATGAAGTATCTCAGTATCATTGTTCCCACAATAAATGAAACCAGATGACAAAAGGAAGTCTCAGCTAAATGGAAGGATGGATCACAAGGTCTTACTGGAGAGGCAAACAAAAGAATTAGTGAAGTTGGTTTCATGGCAACTATTTAATCTAACAAGTATTATTAAGTACTTGCTATGTACAAAGCACTATAACAGTATGGGAGCTATGTGTACAAAATAAAAAATACTCTCTGCTCTCAAAGAGTCTTATTTTATTGGAAGGATATGACATGGAAGCAGATAGGGACATAAATAATACCTTGAGGACTGAGGAGAAAGTACTAACTAGGCAGGTCAGGTGAGGCTTCTTACAAGAAGTAACACAAGCTGAACTTTGGAGGAAACCTGGAATACTCTAAGAGGTAGAGGTAATAAAAAAAAGAGAGCGTGGTGAACTCCAAGCATGAAAAGGTGGAGGAAGGAGTAAGACTTTCCAGATCAGAGAATTGCAAATTAGCCAGAGAGGGTGGAATGAAGTGCGAAGGTTGATGTGCCATCACACCGCGAAGGGCTTTCAATAGTAAGAGCAAAGGAAGTAGGGAATTGAAGATTTCTGAGCACAGGAATGACATGGCAGAAGTTGTGTTTTAGGAGGGTTATTTTAGCAGCTACGTAGAAGATGCATCAGAGAAGAGAAAGAGAGTAAAAAGACATCAACTAGGTTGTTACAATAATTCAGGTGCCGTGATAAAGGTATGACCTGAGGAGAGAGCCATGTGAATAGATAAAAGTAAAGAGGCGAATTTTAGTGGAGGTAGAATCAACAAGGCAGGACAAATGATTAGTTATGATGGATAGATGAGGAAAGAGTTAAATATGACAATGAGATGATGAAACTAGGTGACCAGAAGAATAGTAATGTACTAAATAGAAACAGGACTAAGTGTTGTGGCAATTCTAATGGACTCAGTTTTCGAGCATGATAAGTTTGAGATCCTTAAAGGATACTGAGTTGGGAGATGTCTGGCAGGAAGACTATAGAGTTTGGGAGATTAGACCTAGATACAGAGGTCTTGTCTCATCTCTTGCAATTCCATTTCAAAGTGTCTCCTGGCCTTTTCATGGAGAATGCCTTTTGGACTTGTCATCCAAGGTCTCCTTTCTTTTACTAGATAACTGCCAAGTACAATGTGATCTTGGCTATGGTGGTTTTTGAGTTTAAGTCAAATTCAGCACCTGTACTCCTGGCTGATGGGGGCAGGAATAATTAATCCAAGTTTGATGGTTAAGACTAGGCCCCACTTTCTTTAGAAATTGCTGGTCCCACTGCTCCTGCCTTCTGTTGTAGCTGGAGCCCCTGGGTTACTTGTACTTGGCACCACTCTGGGCCTTTCTCTAAAAGTATGGTCAGTTAGATTTGGAACTGATTGATCAATCAACCCACAGAATGCTGATTTGATAGAAAATGTGAACCTGAAAGAAGTTAGTTTAAGGTCAACCAAAAAGTAAGTGGGCTTCTGTGTTTAGCCCTATTGTATTCAACAGGTTTCTCAACGATTAAGATGACATAATGGCATGTTTACCATACTTGTAGGAAGCTTAAAAAGGTGATGTATAATTAATATAGATGATGAATGGATCTGGATCCCAAACAAAACAAACAAAAACTACCATGCAGGAAAGAACAATTGAATGAATGTAATAAAATTGAATAGGGGTATACAAAGGTGGGCACTTACATTTCAAAAAGTTAACTGCATAAGTAAATAAGGAAGAAGGTATGGCTGGACTATAGTTCATGCAGAAAATACCTGGGGGCTTAGTGGACTGTAAAAGCACAGTTGAGTCAGGAGCATGAAGAGGCAGCCAAAAAAACTAATGAGATCCTAGGCTACATTAACAGAAATGGTGGCAAGAATGAGGAAGGTAGCACAAGAAAAGCACCATATTCAGTTCTAGATAGTACATTTCAAGAAAGTTGACAAATTAGAGGGCTATGATCTATGTAAGGAACAGGAGATATTTAGCTTTAAAATTTTGAGGATTCTTGATCACAGAAGCAACATATGGAAGGATTTGACTTGTTTGGCCCCAGAGGGTGAAAGCACCACTGGGTATAAATAACAGAGGCAGATTTAAGCTGGATGTAGGGAAATTTTTCCTTATGATCAGAGTAGCCTAAAAACAGAATGGACTACATTATGAAGTAGTGAATTAAGGTCTTTTCCATACTAAAATTCCATGATATTGTACATGATATATCTCACATCCATCAAGATGCAGACCGCGCACACACACGCACATGCACGAACACAGGCACACATGCGCACGCGCACACATGCGCATACGCACACACACGTGCGCACTAAGCTCCCTTCCACTTCTAAGTTTCTATGATTCCATCAGCTTTTAACAACAATAATACCGTAGGCCCATGCCAAGGCAGATCTGCACTGAATGTGCAGTTCCAGAAAAGGAAGACTGTGATATTTATTCTTACACTAACACGTATCTCAAGGAATTTCAAAGGAAAGACTCTCTAGAACTGGCCTACACAACCTTGCAGGCTGCCCCAAATTCTTTGGCGTGCCCTCTGACCCCTCACGCAGGCTGTGCAGGCCTGAGTGGACATATTTAGGTTCCAATCCTACCCCTCCTAACTAGCTCTGTGACTTTGAAGACACTGAACTTTCACTGAGTCTTAGTTTCCCCCTCTTCAAAATGATGGATAAACAAGACATTTTTAAGGTTCCTTCTGACTTTAAACTATTACTTCCACCACATTATATGTAGGGAGATAAGGTGACTTGATAGCAAGATCTACAAGTAATTGGATTCTATACGTAGAGGATTAAAAGAGATGGGAACTCAAAAATCATCCAGTTCTAACCCTTCATTTCAGAGTGGAAGGAAACAAGGCTCAGAGTTTAAGGGATTTGCCTAAAGTCACACAGGGAGAGAAGATAAAGCTCAAATTAAACTCCAGTTTTCTGACTCCAAATTCAAAATGCTTTGCTTTCTATGCAGCCTCCCTGGATATCTTTGGATGTATTGCCTAACCTCAGTGTCTATAATACAGGGATATTGTGATTCACTAGAACTACCTCAAAAATCGGGGGGGGGGGGAGGGTTGGGGAGGGAAGAGTCCAAACCTGATATTTCATCAGTATAGACAGACAGTATAGAAACTGCCTCCTCCATCGGCCTACCACCAATGCCTATCAGTTGGCTGGCTTTCCACAACTCTGGAAGTGCTGCCTGGAAACTCTGACCAGCTATGGAACTCAGCTGCCCATGGTTTTGGAAACAAGAGCTGAATGATCCAAGGTGTTCTTGACTCTTCGGCTCCTCCTTTACCAATAAGCCAAGTCCCCTTGCATCACCTTGAAGTAGGAGGGTTCTATTTCCATTTTCCTAGCATTTACTAAGCCTCTACTCTGTTCACTGTGGAAATAAAGGCACTCTCACTGCCTGAAGATATCAGGAGTTCCTTTTCAGGGGTTCTACAATTTCTTTTTGTACGAGGAGGTTCCTGGGAGAAGGACACGAGTCCTGTGACTTCCTCGGTCTAGGGAGCTCCCAGCAGGAAGTCTCACACCCTCCCCTACAAATAAGGGGCAAGTCCAGTCTACACTGGCAGGACATGCAGCCCTCCTGCAGAGGTTGTGGAGGTGAGACGCTGGGTGAGCTTTACAGGCACGCGCGGGATCCCAGAGGTCACCTCCTGCGAGGCCTCGCTAGGACAGAGGAGAAAAAGGAAGGGGAAAGAAATATTGGAGGAGAAGGGAACGAGGCTGGAGTGGGGAAGGCCTTGGCCAATGCGGGGAGGGAGGGAAGGGGAGGGAAGGGAAGGGAAGGGAAGGGAAGGGAAGTGAAGGGAAGGGAAGGGAAGGGAAGGGAAGGGAAGGGAAGGGAAGGGAAGGGAAGGAAGGAAAGGGAAGGGAAGGAAGGAAAGGGAAAAGGAAAGGAAAGAAAAGGAAGGAAGGAAGGAAGGAAGGAAGGGAGGGAGGGAGGGAGGGAGGGAGGGAGGGAAGGGAAGGGAAGGAAGGGGAAAAGGAAAGGAAAGAGAAGGAAGGAAGGAAGGGAGGGAGGGAGGGAGGGAAGGGAAGGGAAGGAAGGGGAAAAGGAAAGGAAAGAGAAGGAAGGAAGGAAGGAAGGGAGGGAGGGAGGGAGGGAAGGGAAGGGAAGGAAGGGGAAAAGGAAAGGAAAGAGAAGGAAGGAAGGAAGGAAGGAAGGAAGGAAGGAAGGAAGGGAGGGAGGGAGGGAGGGAGGGAAGGGAAGGGAAGGGAAGGAAGGGGAAAAGGAAAGGAAAGAAAAGGAAGGAAGGAAGGAAGGAAGGAAGGAAGGAAGGAAGGGAGGAAGGAAGGAAGGAAGGGAGGGAGGGAGGAAAGGGAAAAGGAAAGGAAAGGAAAGGAAAGGAAAGGAAAGGAAGGAAGGAAGGAAGGAAGGAAGGAAGGAAGGAAGGAAGGAAGGGAGGGAGGGAGGGAGGAAGGAAGGGAGGGAGGGAGGGAGGGAAGGGAAAAGGAAAGGAAAGGAAAGGAAAGGAAAGGAAGGAAGGAAGGAAGGGAGGGAGGAAGGAAGGAAGGGAGGAAGGAAGGGAAGAAGGGAGGAAGGGAGGAAGGGAGGGAGGGAGGGAGGGAGGGAGGGAGGAAAGGGAAAAGGAAAGGAAAGGAAAGGAAAGGAAAGGAAGGAAGGAAGGAAGGGAGGAAGGAAGGAAGGGAGGAAGGAAGGGAAGAAGGAAGGAAGGGAGGAAGGAAGGGAGGGAGGGAGGAAAGGGAAAAGGAAAGGAAAGGAAAGGAAAGGAAGGAAGGGAGGAAGGAAGGGAGGAAGGAAGGGAGGGAGGGAGGAAAGGGAAAAGGAAAGGAAAGGAAAGGAAAGGAAGGAAGGAAGGAAGGAAGGGAAGAAGGGAGGAAGGAAGGAAGGAAGGAAGGAAGGAAGGAAGGAAGGAAGGAAGGAAGGAAGGAAGGAAGGAAGGAAGGAAGGAAGGAAGGAAGGAAGGAAGGAAGGAAGGAAGGGAGGGAGGGAGGGAGGGAGAGGGGACATGGCCGCGGGAAGGGTGGGCCCCGGCCCTGCCTCCGGGCCCTCCCGCGCTCCGCCCCGCTCCGGGGGCGGGCCCTTTACCTGGCGCGCCCCAAGCTCTCCCCTCCGTCCGAGGACACGCCCCTCCCCCTCGGGCCGGCCTCCTCGCTCTTCTCCTCCGCCCCGGGGGGCGGCGGGGTTTTCTCCGCCCCGCTGGGCTTGGGCTTGGGCTCGGCCTCGGCCTCGGCCCGCTCCCGGCCCGCGCGCTCCGGCCGGTGCCGCCGCCGCCTCCGGCGCTGCCGCGGCTCCTCGGCGCCGTCGCTGTCGCTCTGCAGCAGGGACAGCAGCAAGGGGGACGCCGGGCTCGAGCCGGGGCGCGCCGACGACGACGGGTCCGAGGCGGAGCCGCCCGGGGCCTCCTCCCGCCTGCGCGGCGGCGGCTGCACGCCCTGCTCACTGTCCATGGCCGGGGGAGGGGAGGCCGAACGGAACCGAGGCCAAGGCCGCCGTCGCCGCCAAGTTCAAACCGGCGCTGCCCCCGCGGCGGGAAAGCGCTCCCAGGAGGCCCCGCGCCGCCCGCCGCCGCAGCCAATCCGGGGCCGGGGCCGGCACGCGTTGCCAGGGCAGTGCGCGGACTCCCCCGCCCCCACCCCGCCGGGGGCTTTGTTTCGCCCCGCCCTTGGCCTCAGCTCTGTAGAGCCAGCGTGCGCGTCCGGCCTGCGGATGGCGCTGCGGCGCTTCGACATGGCCACGCCCCCAAGCGCCTCAGCCTCTGTGCAGGGCCACGCCCCCAAGGTGGCTCCTCCCCCTGCACTAAGGGATGGGAGGGGGCTGGGAGTCCACACCACCCAAATGCCTTCTTTGGGTCATGCGCCCCTTTTAGTCTTACTGCGTGCTCCTACTGAGCTAAACTAGGAGAGGAAAAAAAATTAATGAACATGTATTAAGCACCAACTGTGTGCCAGGTACTGTGCCAAACACTCAAGATACTACGGGGGAAAAGAGTCAAGGAACATTTATTAAACACCCACTACATGCGAGGTACTGTGCTAACCGCTGGGGATACAAAGAAAAAAAAACAAAAATAAACATTTATTAAGCACCAACTGTGTGCCAAGCTCTGTGCCAATAACAGAATACAAAAAAAGGCAAAAGACAATCATTGTTCTTGAGGAGCTGCCTATAATGGGGAGACAACATAAAAATAAGATATTTTTGTATACATATACATGCATTTGCTACATATATACACATACCTATATATGTATATTGCATATACAGAGAGAGAGAGAGAGCCTATGTAGGATAAATGGGAGCTCATCCACAGAGAGAAGGCACTAAGTTAATGAAGGTGGATGGGGAATGGTTTCCAGCTGGGACCTGAAGGAATAAAGGGATGCCAGGAGACAGGTAGTCTGATGAAGCCTATGGAAGCCTTCTCAGAAGAATATTTTTAGATCAATAAAATACATAGGACTGATTACAAAGGAAATCAATTATATTCAAATACAGTTATCAAACTACTTTTTTAAAAAAAGGTCCCAGGTTAAGAATCTCTGATCTACAGGAAACTTCTGGACAATAGGGATTCTTTCATTCTTTGTATTTTTGATGCTGACCTCCTGGCATTTCATAAATACTTGATGATGGAGCTGGAAGGGACCCCAGAGGTCACAGAATCCATCCCCTTCATTTTACAAACGAGGAAAATGAGGGTTAGAAAGGTTTAGTTGGCTTAGGCAGGTTCAAACTCATCCTCCTAAAACCAAACTCTACAAGTGCTCTAGACCCCACAATATATTATAGCTAAGGATATTGAGCCCAGAAAGGTCCAGTGCCCAGGACACACACCCAGCTCTGGAGTAGTGGGGCCAGAATTCATAGGAACGTGGACTACAGAGCTGGAAAGTACCTCAGAGGCAACCTAGTTCAACCATCATTTTTATAAAGGAAGATGAAGCACAGTCAGGTTGTGACTTGACCAAGGTCACAGAGGTACCAAGCAGCAGAGACAGTGCTGGAACCCAGGTCATGCCCTCCCAAATCTAGTGCTTTCTACCTCCCAAAGTTGTTAGGGTCAAATAAGATATTTGTAAAGTGCTTAGCACAATGTAGGTATTTAGTAAATGCTTAGTTCTCTACCCCTTTCTCCTTTCTTTTCACCCTTTTGCTTCTAAATTCTAAATCTTAGCTCTAAAACTGGAAAGTACTTTTGAGATCTATCCACTGGCCCAAAATGGGGCAGAAAGAGTTGCTTCAGGCCACCACATTTAAGTTCCCAGTCAGAATTTAATGTAATTTCTCTGACTCCTAAGTCCTGTGCCCTTTCCTTTAGCATTCTATCCCTACTGCATTTTGCAGGTGGGAGGAAGACCTGCGAGATCTTCTAGTTCAATCCTTTCATTTTCCAGATAAGAAAACTGTGACCCAAAAGAGTCAAGGGATTTGCCCAAAGACACATAGTAGAGCTAGCATTGGAACCTGTGCTCTATCGAAGTCTGATGAACCATTCATGTACCACCTAAGAGTCAGAGACTTACATTCCCAACTCAGGTGGTCTTGGCACTTAGCAGGAAGAAATTGTTGATAACAAGAACCCTCTATCAAATCCTACACTATAATAGAATTTCAACTATTACTTGTCCGAGATTTCAGTAAAATACAAGCTTCCTGAGGGCAAGGACTATTTGACCTTAGTCTTTGCATCTCCAGCACGCTCACCATAGTACCTTTGCAGAGCAGACTCAATAAATGCTTGTTTAACTTGATTGAGGGTATATTCGCAATACAGAAATGCATTTCAGTTTCAAGTTGAAACTTACATATATCTATCTAAAGGAAAAAGGGAGCAGGAATGAAACATCTGCTTCAAAATTGGATTATCAGCTCCCTCAGTCTTTGTTTACTCTTGGCATTTGGACACAAATTTAGTACAGATGCCAGGAAAAAATTAAAAATCATTTATTTAGGCACTGCCCTTGTTTGATCAATTAGCCATGCTGTGTACCTGTAGTAGCGACTCATGATTTTATAGATATTTGATTGGCTGTCCTATGGATAAGTGATTAAACTTGTTTTGCTCAACCCCAGAGTGCAGAACCAGGGGTCATGGGATGAAACTGTTCAGAGGCAGATTGTGAGGCAGGGTGGGGGAAAAAAATTTCCTAACAATTAGAATTGTCCAAAAGTAGGGGAGGGAGAAAGAGAGAGGAAATGAGCACTGCATTCATGGGGAGTCTGCAAGCTGAGGCTGATGACCACTTATTAGGGATACTGGACTGGAGGTCCTGCTCAGGTACAGCCGGGACTAGGTAACTGCTGAAGGTCCCTTTCATTTCTTGGGATTCTATTATTTAACCTTTATATTTAAATTTATAATTTAAGTTTCTATAATTTAATCATTTGAGAAAAAGGATTTTCAATCAGCCAATTTGCCCTATAATGGGCATTTACTCTTTAAATGCCAACATTTTCATTTTAACCAACTGAGCTAGAAGTCTTTCAAAAATATATTTATTGACTTTTAAAAACAATCTACTCAGATAATCATATGAATCTGACTTCATCTGTGCCTGCCCATCCTGTACATTCTTCTCTATATCTTTCCCATATATTCGCCACAGAGGGTCCACCCAGCATGCTGAAACCCATCCTCTCTCCTAACATTTCAAAGTTACCAGTGGTGTATTTGGGATATCCACCTGTGATCCCTTGTCACCTGCCTAGCCCATTTTAACTTTTCATCAAACAGTTCCCTGATGACAGCTACTCATGTTCTTCAAAGTTTTGTTGGTCATAGCCTGCGCACGCCCATCATTCACATCTTCATTACCCTCTAGGTGATAGTCATTTTGAACTCTTCAGAGACCATGTTCCACGTGTCACCGGCACAGAACATCATTCAAGTATTAGGATTCTTCCTGGAATACTACAGAGTCTCCTGGAAGAGATTCATAACCACTTAAAAGTTTGGTCTAATCATCCAGAAAGAAAAAAACATGTGGATAAACAACGCTGATTGCCAGCATTCTAATGGTGGAGACAGCATGCAGACAACTAGGTACAAATAAGCTATAGATAGGATAAACTGGAAATAATCAACAGTGGGAAGGCAGTAAAATGGAGACACGTCAGGAAAGGCTTCCTGTAGAAGGTGGGTTTTTAACTGGGATTGGAAGGAAGCCAGGAGGCAGAGATGAGGAGAGATCGTCAGGAAATCATAAAGCTTCCTAGTGAGTTTGAACTTCTCCTGGAAACAAAGTCCTAGCTTTTAATAAAAATATTGAGTAGAAGTGGTCTTCGATGAATCCAGGCTACTCTTCAGATTATCAAATGCTACCATAATATAGTGTTGCTTCCAGAAGCTGTTGAAATGCAAGGCTGTTTATCCCAGTCTAGTCCTTTTTTTAGTTCGGTGTTTACCTCTACCAACCTTCTAATTTACTACTTCTGGTATGCCTTGGGCTAGTTTAAGTAGATACACCATCGCTGTTGCAGAATCAGTAGTGTCCAGCTCCTCAGTGACCTCACTTGGAGTTTTTGGCAAAGATACAGGAGTTTCCAGATCATTTTACAGATAAGGAAACTGAAGGAAACTGTTAAGTGACTGGCCCAGAGTCACAGAGCTAGTAAGTGTCTGAGGCCAGATTTGAACCTGGGAAGAGGAGTCTTCCTGACTTCAGGCCCTAAGAACAATCCATAAGCCTCTGTTAAGTACTTACTATGTGCCAGGCACTATTGTAGGCCCAAAGACAAAAAAACCAAACAATTTGTCTACCCAGCTTCTACTCTGTTCTATTCAAGGGGAAAGCACAAAGCTTGAGGGAAGGCCTGAAAAGCAATTCTGAGTAATCCGCGTAACTGACAGCTATTTTAGTTTCTTAGTAGTGGATAAATCATGATGAATTTACTGGAAAAAGGGTCTCTGGACTTACATTCGAAAGTAACTTCTTAAGTCACAAGTCTGACTATGTCATATATGCTCTCTATCTCTCTCTTTGTGTCCCTCCCTCTCTGTCTCTGTGTCTTTCCCTCCCTCTGTCTCTCCCTCCCTCTCTCTTCTTTCTCTCTCCCTCTCTCTCCCTCATTCTCTCTCTTTCCCTCCCCTGTCCCCTGCTCTTTCTTTCTCTCTGCCCCCCTCTCTCCCTCCTCTCCCTCTCTCTCTCTGTCTCTTTCTTCTCTCTCTCTCCCCCCTTCCCCACCCCCAGCTCCAGCAATTCCCTATTTTGATCCTCCAGGATCAAATAGAAAATCCTGTTGGCCCCTTTCTACATTTCTAGTCTTTTTCTAATTTACTCCTCTCCACAACATTCCATCTCCTAACTCCATGCATTTTCACTGGCTGTCCCCCATCCCTGGAATGCCCTCTCTCCTCATTTCTACTTTTCAACTTCCCTCAAATTTCAGTTCAGATATCATTTTATGCAAGAAATCTTTCCTGGTTCCCCTAAATGCTAATACCTTCCCTCTGAGATTGCCTCCAACTAACATGGTATTTATCTTGTATGTACAATATATATTGTTTGCTTGTCAATAGAACTGGAATGTGAAATCCTAGCAGAACCAAGATGTCAGAGTGAAAGGGAACAATGGCACTGAGCTCTCTTCTATAAATTCTTCTGACCAGATCTAGAAAATGTAGCAGACCACATCCTGATGGGGAAATCCAAAGAAGTCACAGTGAGCCCTTTGTCCAGCTTGTCCTGACTTAAGGAGATAGATGGGGAGGTCTTCAGACTCTGAAGATGGGGTTGGGCCAGGAGCATGATGCTCACGGAGCATCCCAGCACCCAGGGAGAGGCTGTACACTAGGACAGGAGGAGGTCTCACATATATACTGGAGAACTCTTAGATCTACATAGGGAGAATGCAATGTAGACATGCCCAGTTCTACTTCACAGATCCAGGGTAGAGTGAGGAGGACAGCTTTACTCAGCAGTGGTGTTGCTGGGCAGGGAAACTCTGGGTGATGCACCAAGAAAGGAATAAATTCAGAAGCCAATGGTGGCAGCAGCAATGGTGTGACCTCATTTCTAATATCTAGCCTAACCTGCAGAATAGCCAGGGCAGGAATCCCAGACCAAAGGGCAACCTACAATTCTGCTGCTCTAAACCAAAAGGGTTGTCCATTTAGCTGAGAGGCACTGAGTCCAACAGCAGCCTACTCTGGTCAGACCCAAACTCAGGTTAGTAACTTGCAAAGCTCAGACCATGAAAGCAGAATCAGAATCAGACACCTGGGGAGCACTGAACTTACAGGCCCCCAGTCTGTCCCTGAGATCCTGGAATAACACAACACTCAATTCTCATCAAAAGCAGCAAGTCTTGTCAGGTCAGACCAAATCCAAAGAAGTATGGCAGTGCCCAGCCCTAACATCGAGTCCAATGTCAGGAAAGCATGGTAGAAGAAAGGCCAAATGAGAGAAAAAAGAACCCCACCAGAACCCTGTCACATAGTAGCAGGGGTTCTCAAGACACTAACACAGAAGAGAGCACCAAAACATCTGTTATAAGCAAAACCTTGTAGAAGAATACAGGTACGGCACAAATTCAACTAGAATTCCTAGAAGATATGAAGCAAGAAATTTTTTTAAGTTTAAAAAGTTTTTATAAATGAAATGCAAGTACTTGAGGATAAAATTGGAAAAGGAATTAGCTCTATGGAAGACAGACATGGAAAGAAAATTAACAACTTAGAACAAGAGGTACAAAACCTTGCCCAAACAAAAATAACCTGAAAATCTGAATGAATCAAAGAGAAACCAATAACTCCCTGAGACAACAAGAAATATTAAAACAAAAGACAAGAAAAAAAATCTAAGGTATCTCATAGCAAAAACAAGTGACTTGGAAAACTGATAGAAGAAAAAAATTAAGAATCACTGGATTATCTGAACACCATAACTCTAAAAAAGGGCCTCAATGATATTTCAAGAAATCTTAAAACTGCCCCAATCTCTTACTACCAGAGGGCAAAGTAGAAATAGAATCTACTGGCTACCTCCTAAAAGAAATTCCTAAATGAAATTTCCCAGGAACATCATAGTCAAAAGTCAAAGCTTCCAAGTCAAAGAAAAAGTACTGCAACCAGAAAGAATTCAAGTACTGAGGAGTGACAGTCAGTATCACATTTGGCTTAGCAGCTACCATTGTGAAGCATAAGAGAATTTGGTATAATATGACATGGGCTTTACTCAAGAATAATGTCTAATGCCAGAGCAGGGAAGGGATTCAGGAAATGAACCTTTATTAAAATAGACTTCCAAGCATTCCTGATAAAAAGACCAAAGCTGTGGAGAAACTGAAGTTTAAAAATAGGAGTTAAGAGAAATAGAGAGAGGGAAACATAAATAAACAATGATAAAGAACAAGAATAAACTGCTTATATTCAAATATGATACATATGTCCCCTCTGATCCCTATCACTATTAGTTTTCATATAGAGTATCCAATTAGACAAGACAAAACATGGTAATGAGTTTTGTCTATCATCTGTTCTTAATGGGGTAGGGATAAGGGTTTGAGGTGATCTTCACTAATTTAAACAAAATTTATACGTGTGTATGCATGTATATTCATGTCTATCTGTATAGACAGATACATACATAAAACTTGGGAATTCTGATAAACAGAATAACCAACCGTAATTCTTCATGATGGAATCTGTTGCCCACCGCCTGACAGAGAGGTGACAGTTTTGGAGCACCATCTGAGACATTTTTTTTTTTTAGAGAGAGCCAATGAGAAATGGATTATATTACATGCCTTTTTGTTTTTCTTGCTTTCTCAAATGGGGGAGGTGGAAGAGGAAGAGAAGGCTGATCTTTATTTAAAAATAAAATTTAATTTTAAAAAAAGAATGTGAGCTCTTTGAGGACAGAGACGGTGTTTTTGCCTTTGTACCTCCAGATCTTAGCCCAATGACTAGAATATAGTAAAGGTTTAATACAATGCCTAACACAAAGAAAGCATTTAATAAATGTCAGTCTGAAGTGTTTCTTTACTTGGATTTTAACTTTTATGTTAAAAAAAAAAAGTAATCTGGACCAAAAAAAATAGAATTGCACAATCATTCGCGTGTATGGCAGAAATTAAACAAAAAAGGCATTTAGATGGAGACAGAGCCAAAACTAGAACTAAAGCAGCTAGGCAGATGCCAAGGGCACAATACTCAAGACAAACTCAACAGTACTACTTTTTCTAATCTGGTATGGAAAGATTTCAATCTGTATCCATGCAGAGTATCCACAACGATGATATCATGGAGTTTTTGAAGTCCTGAAATATCTACAATTCTAATTTTTTTCCTACTATAGAAAAAAATGCATGTTCTAATGCCAGAAAATCATGCTCTCCACAGCACATAAGTATTTGTTTTATAGTAAGTTGAGCTGCATGTGGTACAATGTAGACTGGAGAGAGGACAAAACACTCAGGAGGCACAACTTTTGAACACTGGAGAACCCAATTTTCAAGCCTTGGCACTCAAAATGCTTTGTCTTGGCTCTCATTAGAAGTTATCTTAATATGAAAAATACATAAATCAGAAACTTGGAGCAAAATGGTCTCTTCTCAGTCTAGGAACTTCTATGACTCCAAGAAAGTACAGTAAAATAAACCCAACTTTGTAAGTATTCCTTAGCAAACTGAAAACACACCCATAACGTCCCCCATTCAAGGCCTGTTTTGATGCTTCGAGTCAAGGAGGTGACCCTCACGCCTTAAACTTATGCCAGCCAAACATAAGCTCTAGCAATCCCTACCCCAAGGTGGAATGATTGAACAAAGTGGGTCATATAAATGTAATGGGATATTAGTGCCATAAAAAAAATCACTATAAAAATTCAAAGAAATTTGCTAAGACGTATTAACTACTGCAGAAAAAAAGGGCAAAACTAACATAATTTACACAATGACCACAATAAGAAAGGTAAAATATTTAAAGACGTCTGAATTGTCATAGATACTGTAATCTGACAACTCCTGACAACTGACAGTTAAGCATGCCTCCTCCTCCTTAGGAAAGAGGTGGTAGATTACAGCTGTGAAATGAGATACATTGTTAGATATGATAAATGGTTTGTTTTGCCTAGCAATGTTTTGTGACAAGTGAGGAATATGAGGTAAGAAACATCGATAAAATGTTTAAAAAAAAAAAAAATCATGTGCGTATGTGTTCCAATTACTGCAAACAGTCACCTAGGTATGTGAAGTTATAATTATGTAAAACATGGTACAAGCACACAGCCCTGTTTCACTCTGTTGCTGACTGGGAAAGTATGAGAGCATTGTCCATTATCCAGAACCCAAGCAAGTATGCCATCATGAAGTTGACATAGGATGCTGATTAACTTCTCTGGGCAACCAAATTTTGACATAATTTGAGGTTGATGCATGCATTGGCAGAGCTAGCTCAGAGTTTGGGAGGCTCCAAAGGAAAGCATGAGAGAAGAATTAAACAGCCTACAAAACTGAAGGTCTACAGAGTTGTGCTGACCTTATTGTTGTATGCCTGTGAAACCTGCCCAGTATACCAGCACCATGCCAGGAAACCAAATCGTTTCCATTTGAATTGTCTTTGGAAGATTCTAAAGATCACTTGCTAGGATCACTGAGGTCCTTTCTGGAATTAAACTGCCAAACGTTCAAACTCTACTGTAGAGAGTGCAGCTATGATGGCCTGGCCACAATGTTTGAATGCAAAATGTATGCTTATCAAAAAGACTATTTTGTGGAGAACTCATACAGGGCAGGAGTTCACACGGTGGTCAAAAGAAGCAATACATGGACAATCTCAAGGTCTCTCTTAAGAACTTTGGAATTGATGGTGTGACATGGGAGATAATGACACAGCACTGCCCAGCATGGCATATGTGCTTTCATCTGACAAGGTGCTATGTTCTATAAGCAAAGCAGAATTGAAGTAGCTCAAAAGAAACGTGAGAAGTGCAAATTTAGAGAATCCACCCCAAATGTTCATCTAGCAGCTAGCTCAGTTGGTATAGCATGAGACTCTTAATCTCAGGGTCATGGGTTCATGCCCCACGTTGGGTGAAGTGCTTGGGCAGCTATGTGGTGCAGTGGATAGAGCACCAGTGCAGGAGTCAGGAGGACCTGAATTCAAATCTCACCTCAGACACTTGAAACTCACTAGCTGTGTGACCTTGGGCAAATCACTTAACCCCAATTGCCTCATCCTGGGTCATCTCCAGTCATCCTGAGGGATATCTGGTCACTGGATTCAGATGGCTCTGGAGGAGCAAGTGAGGCTGGTGACTTGCACAGCCCTCCTTCACTCAAAACAAAGTCAAGTGCAAGTCATGTCATTATTCATGCTAACCAATATGGAGAGGCATTGTCAGACACTGCCACCACATTGGCTGGTTTTGCTTCACAATTGGCTAAGACTTTCTGTAGTGCTTTAAGGTATGCAAAGCACTTTCTATATGGTATCTCATTTAATCCTCACAAGAGCCCTATGATGTAGGTGCTATTATTAATGCCCATTTTGCAGATGAAGAAACTCAGGTTGAGAGAAGTGAACCCCTCATTGCCCAGTGTCATGCAGCTGGTAAGGGTTTGGGTCAGGATTCTAATTTAGGTTTTCCTAATTCCAAGTGCCACCTAACTGCCTCTATAAAAGTTATTTTCAAAAAGAAAAGTTTTGAGCCAATGGAACTTAAAAAACCAGTCTAGCTAAGTTTGGAGAGTTCTGTCACCAGAAGGTTGGCTTCCAGGTGGTAAATTTCTTTGGTCACACCAACTCATGAGACTACTAAGTGGAGGCTGCCTGCTGCAGTCTGAGCATGGAGGAGGCAGCCACACGGGTGAAATGATGCATCTTCTGAAGCAAGGAAATGCCTGTGGTTCTCATTTTTCTTTTAGAAAAAAAGCATGAGGGAAATGTGAATAACCCAAGCCTTAAAAAAAATACAAAAATGATTTTAACAAGGCATTCTTTACCAATGTAATATTTAATATTTAGGAGATGTGTAAATATACAAACAGCAATTTTTAAAACTTGTGAATAGTTGCCCTTACAAAATGACAGCAACCAGTAAATAAATCCCTCCCGTATTTTTTGTACAAACTACATGATTTTGATATACAAAGATTCTGGGTTTTGCTTTTTTATTACAGTGACAATGTACAACCAAGACTATTTACAATGCAAAAAAAAAAAAAGGATAGAAACCACAATTTAACATTCTGCTACTGGCAGCCACTATTGCTTAGGAGGTAGCTTTAATTAACGAAATGAACTGAAGCCACATTTCCCATCATATGTTCTATCAAATAATTTACATACAAAGATAAAAATTCATTATATGCACAGTATTTACAGTTTAAACTTTAAAACTGCAACCTAGCTTAATTTTTTTTTTCATATTTCCAGAATAACTGGTAATGGCAGTGGGTTGGCTACTTATTTAGCCTATGGTTCAAAGCACATATTAGACAGCTGTGATTGGTTATGAAACTTCAGAATGTCTTGAACTACAGGCCCACCGACTAAAACTTGGTAAATTAGGGCTGTTTTATTTTAAGACAAAAGCTTTTTCCAACCTCAAAGATACCTTTACCCTATCTTATCTCACTAGATCTTCCCAGTATCTAAGCTACTCCCTGCTTATAAATTAGGCACACTTTGGGGAACTATAAGGATGCTAAGAAAAATTTATGCAGGTTCCTGACAGTACCTTAGGCATCAGGAGAACCTAGTATACTGGGAACTATCTGTGTAAGTACTTTGAATCATACTTAGTCTGAGTTTCTCCAGTGAAATCTATCCATTCCCCAAAGCCTACTTTGATTTCAGTATAAATCAACAGATAAACAGATACCATGCCATGCAAATTGGAAAATATCTGTAGTGTCCAGGATGTTACGAGAGTGTTGTCTTAGAAAAACAGATGGATCTCTGAAATATCTTAGGCACAATGAAAAAAATCCCATTTCATTCATTTTAGTCCTTGAAGATCTTCCTGTAGAAGGATATGAACAGTCTCCAAATGGAGGAAAACATTTTCATCAAAACTATTTTTAATAGAAGAAAAGAGCCATTCAAGTTCTACTGTAGCCTGACAGCTGTTAATATTTTCAAGTTAACAGCCTTTACAAATCTGGGGGGTTCATCAATTCTTTAAACAACGTCTTATTCTGCTAAGTCAAATACTGAAAGGTAGACCCAAGTTTTGATGCCTATACCCCATCACAGTTCTGTCTGGGAAACATTCCCTTATTGGCTCCGTAATACATTGTCCTGAGATTAACGCTGAAAACACTATGAAAAATTAGCAAGGATTTCTTTTTCCTTATAGGAAGTCACATTTTAAACTAATTTTCTAATATTAACAGCTGTTCTTTACCTTGTGCTTAAAAGGGAGGTGGTGATGAACTTGTCTCTTGCAAATCAGATGAAGCAAAATACAATTAGGATATGTTAAAAAGTTTTTCAAGTTAGAAAACCATTTAAAGGAAGGACAGTGCTTGGAAATGTATCTGCAGTGATTACAATTTAGGCCCCTGTTCTTTGAAAATGGTACGGTATAAGAAATACCCTGCCACCTTCTCTTTTTATTAGTGACACCAGGCAGGAAGGACAGAAGTGTTTTCCCAATGAAATTTCAGAATAGTGTACACTTACTTGAGAAAAATCATACTTTTACACTTTAAAAGGGGTTTGGGGGAGATGACAAAAGAATAACTTATTAACAGTGTTTCTCAGTCTTTAACTCTTGGTATATTATAAGCATAGCGGACCAAAGGGAATCCCCTACTCTGATAGAAGCAGGCACGCCCACAGGCCTGCACTTGGTCTGAACTGTCTGAGACAAACGAGTCTTCCTCATCTGCGTAATCAGAGTGAGCAGACTGAGTCCCACAGTCGGACCAATAGCCATCTGGTCGCTGGCAAGGCGCCACAGCCAATGCAGGACAGCTGTGTGATTTAATTAAGTGTTTGCACGACACTGGTTTTGTCAGAAGGAAGGATTCACAACAGTCACACACGGTCAGGTTTCCCTGCAAGTGTGAATACATGCCACAGTCATAGTAGAAATCCTGGGTCACACAACCACCCTGGCTACTGATGGAAACAGCAACAGACCCATTCTTTCTGGTAATGTGTCGCCGCAGTAGCTTCCAGTCTTCCTTGAATTTGGGGTTGAAGAAAACATACAGGACTGGATTCAGGCAAGCAGGCAATGGGAAAAATATCAACGTGACAGACTTCATGATCTCTGGGCTGACGGAAATTGCAGTGATCAGCGGTGCAAATGAGAAAAATGCAACGGGGCAGAAAAAGATGCAGTTGGTAAATATGAGCCAAGCAATATGCTTAATCATGCTAGCCTGGGAATGCTCTGAGAGGTCCTCTTTTTCCAGGTTGCAGTAAAGTTTGGTGTAGATAATAGCCATTAGGAGAAATGCTAATGAGTTGAGGAGCACCAGGGTGACAGTAAACCCCAATGAAGCTGTTTCACCTGTGGGGAAAGGCAAGCAGAGGGGAGACGCAGAATATTCCCCTTTGTGGAAGAGGGGCAAGCACCCGGCTACCGCAGCACACAGAAACGCTAACACGGCAGCCGCCTGGAACTGTCTTACATGGTTGCTCTTCCCATTTTTCAGGATCTCCTTGGCGGATAAACTTCGTTCCACAGCTGCCAGCATCAATAAAAATATGGCACTTTCCGAGGAAAATACTGCAAGAAAGCCAGCAACTTTGCAACCGTTGCCAGTCTCCCACCAGATCCCAAATTCAGCAAATCTTCCCCAAGAGATGGCATCCAGGAAAGTTAAAATGCCAGTGTAGACTCCCGTGAGCAAGTTAGACACAGAAATCAGGCCTATGAACAGCTTGCAGGAAGGCCACGGAGCACGAGCTGCAAATGTCGTTACAAGGACAAGCAGGTTGAAAAACAACGCGACCAAGAAAATAAACCACACAGTGAGACGGATCATCCAGCTCCCCAGCAGATATTCACAGGGCTTAAAGGCACCTAAAAGAAAAAAAAAAAGGGAGTGGGAGGGAAAGAACAGTTTTAAAAAATGAAAGTGCTTCAGGAGCCATGTTTCATCATAAAAAGTAAAGACCATTTTTCTGCTTCTAGAACCCATGTGCTCTAGTGAATTATTAACTGAAAATGATAAATGGTTTGTAAGAACAGTTTAGGACTAATCTGAAATAATTACTTTGAGTGTCTGCTAAATTTTATTTCAAAGAATTGTTAAGGTCATTAAAGACATTTTAAGTCTCATTATACTTACCTATAATGGACTTCTATCCCCCAAAGTGTTTTCACAAGGCCCCATACGTATAAAAACACTTACAGCAGCTTTTTTTATTTTTAGTGGTAGCAAAGAAACTAAGCTGGTATCCGTTTATTGGGGAATGGTCAAATGACAACCCCTTTATCTAATGCATAATAACTGTGTCTTAAGAAGGGATAAAACTGTTTCAGAGAAACCTAGGAGGCCTTTTCTGGACTGATGCATGTGTGAAGTGAACAGGACCAGGAACACAACTTAGACAACAATAAGACTGTAAAGGCCAACAACTCTGAAGTACTGAAGAACTCTGATGGACATGATGCTCAGCTATGATTCCATGACTACTGGGGAATCACACTCCCTCCCCTCCTGAGAGAGTGAGGATGGACTCCAGGAGCACAGGGACACATATGCTTCGGAACAGAAAACGTGGGAATGTGTTTTGCTTGACTATGTATATTTGTTAGAAGGACTTTCATTTTTTTTTTTCTTTTCCAATCAATAGTGGGGAGGATTGGGGGGTGGCAGGGGTGGGGACAGAGAAGAGACAGAGGGCTATAGATAAGGTAGGGGTAAAAAAGAGAGAAGAAATAGAAAATTCTGGGAAAGAACAGAAGGGAGGCCAGGAAGGAAGACAACTTTGAAAGCTAGATACTTAAAAGGAAAATCTATGTACTTAAAAAGAGACTTGTGATTTCACAAACACTTCTCTGTTCCTATTCTAATCTGGACAGACCCATTCTATCTGGGGGTTTGCTAAGTTCAGAATAAAGATCTTTTTTGTCTGTTTTAGGGCTTTCACATCCACTGTCTCATTTGAGGCCCATAACAACATCCTGAGGCAGTAGATAACACTCTCTCCTCCCAGGTGGAAATACTGAGACCTTAAACGTTTAAATATCTCGGTCAAGATCCCACTCATTAGGCTCCCTATTGTGACTTCACCAATCTTCCCACTATAACATGGGACCATTCAGACGGTTTGCAGAATACAAGAATGTGTTCCATTCTGCCTCATATTGCATTAATACATTTGTCCAAGTGCCAGTAATTAATTCTGGCACATCAGCTACCACCCAGTATATGCCATGTTGTAATTACTTATAAAGCCACCCCAAGGAGAAACCATACATTGGGGGGGTCTGACAGAACACGCCAAGCCTCAGGTTCACACATTTTCTGGCATGTTCCCTCTCTCCATGTGTGAACTGTCAGGAAGCCTGCCCTGATCAGCTCCATGAGCAGTCCAGCCTACAACTCTGAAATCTCTCTTCACAGAAATAATGGAGGATCAAGGCCTGAGGCTCCAGAAGCCCCATCAACCATTCCATATTAAAGGACTGGAACCATTCAACTCTAACCCCGTTCCCAACCGACACAGGAAAAAGAAATTTTCAGCTAAAATGAGGAAAATTTGTTCCATAGCTCAACAAATAACTGTCAAGCTTATGGTGACTGTAAATGTAACAGCTCTGTGGACTGCTTCTTGTAGACTTTGGCGAGGACTAATTCACAAAAATGAAACATGTTACATAAAACCTGCAGGACACTTTGTATTCTTATTCATTCAACAAATATTCTTTGGTACTACGTGCCGCAGAGAATACAAAGACATATGATACCTGGTGTGGACAACCAGGGCAATTATCATTAGGAGGATGACATGAACTCAGTATGGGGTAGGTCAGTTTTATTAACTTCTTTTTTTTTTTTATAGCTGGAAATTGGAAATGATCTGTTTATGTTACACCCTATAAAGTCACAGCCTACGAGGACGAGGAAAGGACACTCACAGCTGCAGCCCAGACCACCCTCTAAGAACAAGTAAACTGAAATCAGCAGGGGAAACCTCAGCCAGGTGACTGACCACCAGAAACAGGGGGAGGGGGGATAGAAAGGGGAGCCCCCTAAGACGCACAAAGGTATTCTGCCTATCAGTCCTTTAGGGGCAGGAGGGGCAGTGGGAGAAATGCCCAGCTCTACAGGGATAGAAGGGAGCATCTGGTCATTAAATTAACAGAAATTCAAGAGAGAGAAGTTGCACAGGAGCTGGTAGCAGCAAAAAGGTCAAACTCTTGGTTATTAAGGGGCTGGGGTTTCCATTCTCTACTAGTCCCTGAAATGAGGCACAGCCCTTCTTCCAGGCAAAAAGGGTGGGTTTTCTTCCTTTCTGCTCCAGGTCCCAATGAACCCAACCTAATAGTCAGTACTTTTGATTCTCTGCCCTGAGCTTCAGACCTCAGGCTATGCTACTGTACCATCAAATAGATCTAACACAGATCAAACAAATTTTATCAGATACATTTTATTTCATCTTTCCTTTCAAAGTAAAATTTCAAATCACTCTTCACTAGCTGCTCTCCCTCTCTGGAAAACAAAGTCTGACATTAACATGTGCACTTTTTCTTAGTAGTTTCCTCTATTTTTTTTTTTAATCTATGCAATCAGTGAATGACGGGGTTTGGGGACAAATGGTTTTTTTTAATAAGAACATTTAAAATTCTTACGATTCAAACACCATGCCATTTCAGAATCTAGGAACTCTAAGCCAGTCAAATGACCAACATTTATTGAGGGGTTACTATGCATCAGGCACTGAGGGAAGCACTGGGATACAAAGAAAGGTGAAAACACCAGCCCCTGGCCTCAAAGAGTGCACATTCTAACAGAGAAGACCGTAACCCTGGCCTTGAGGGATAGTCTTTGTCTCCATCAGATGTAAGTTCCCTGACGACAAGTTGTTTCATTTCACATACCTGTCTCTAGTACCTAGCACTGGTGCATCACAGGCAACTTTATAAATGCTTGTTGAATGACCAAGGAGACCAGCATCCAAAACTCAATTCTGTCACTTACTGGATGGGGAAATCTCATTTATGCTCCTCCATAAGCCTTAATTTCTTTATTTTATAAAATGAGAAAATTAATATTTACACTTTCTACCTTCACAGGGTGGTTATGAAGAAGGCAACTGTAAATTGTAAAAATTCAAGAGGAATGTGAGCTATTAAACAAAGTATTCCAAAAGTCTTAATGCACATTTGAGCTTTAATGGGCAGCATGCTGCTCAGTGGTTAGAGCACTAGGCCTGGCATCAGGAGAACTTGAGTTCAAATTGGGCCTCAACTGCCTACTAGCTGTCTGACCCTGAGCAGTCACTTAACCACTGTCGGCCTCAGTTTCCTGAAATGTAAAATAGTTATAATAATAGCATCTCCCTCCCAAAGTCATTGTGAGGATCAAATGAGAGAATATTTGTAAAGAGCTCAGCACAGGGCCTGGCATTATAGTGAGCCTTTAATAAATGCATGTGGATTTACTGACTTAGAACTCCAGGATTCTGGGATGTCACAGATGCGGGATTCTGGGAATTTTTAAATATTCTTCTTGTTTAAAAAAAAAACCAACACTCTTTCTTCCCCCCCCCCCCCCCCGCCCCCCCTGGTATACTGATTACATTGATTAAAAAATAAAAGAAAGGAAGTTTCTAAGTGCTTAATAAATTCTTAAGAAACCCTGAATTCCCCATTCAGTCTCCCTACCACCAACTACAGGGAGGAATCCTTATTTCAGAACCCCCAGAAGGTTTGGAGGAGAAATACCTAGCAGTCTGAAACAAAAACAGCAATCAGCAAAGTCGCTGACCCTACCTGTTGCAGGAGTACAGTGGATAATTGTCTGGCTGTGCTCTTCTTTCTCAGTCCTGCCTGGGAGATCTGCTGGGTCAGCTACACCAGAGAACATAACATACAATCACATTTCTGACCAAGGCTGATGAGCACAAAAACATCTGTCCATACATGGTAAATCCAAAGTTTCCTTAAATAAGAATTCATATGAAATCTCACTGAGAGTCCTGCCCCTGCTCCAGGAGGCATCATCTTGCATGTTTGTTTTTCGCGTTCATCCATGTGGTAGTACGAACACCACAAACAAAAAGTCATCTTTCATTTTGGAATGACGGTAACAGAAACAACTGCTCCCTCAAAGAGAGGGTAACCCCCTAGCTTTCTAAAGCACTTGCCTTTTTCCTGGTTGGAGGAAACGCTGTGGTCTGGGAGGCTGGCGTCGTCTGTGTTTGAGTCTGTATAAGAATCACAACCCCAAAACGCACAGCACTGGTAAGCATACGGCACAGATAAAGACCTAAATCAAAAGGAAACGAGAGCTTTTAAACTGTACATTAAACCACTAAAGATCTCGGGGGTAAGGGGGAGAAGAAGAGGTGCATGCGTGTGCGCATTTTCATGAATTAGCTAAAAATACAGCACTCAGGCCTTCACTCATGTCATACTGCTTGCATCACAGGGGTTACACACACACAAAAAACAACTGTACCCATGGAGCATAAACACTGGAATAACCCTACGACAAGCTGGAAAAACTTCAAGTAGGAACGTAGGGGTGGATCATAGGCCTGCTGTCCAAGGACCAGTCTAGTTAAGTTCAGACAAACTCATCAGCAGTGGGAAAACAAGGTGATGAATCTTAGGTCACACAGTAAACCCCTCTCCTGGACTCCTTCCTGACTCCAGACTTGTCCACTCTGCCCTCACCTCTCCTTGGAAGATCTCTCTATTCCTCTCTAATCCTCCTCTGATTAGCAAGTTCCTCCCAGAATCCCCTTTTTGGGGAAGTGGCCAGGCCAATAATGCTCTCTCCCTTCATTCTTCTCCTTCATTGCCTCCTGGGTACCTTCTCCTGAACTCATCCTCCCCACTTTTTAGCTCCCTTTTATGGGCTGCTGTCCCTCATTAAAATGGGGAGGTAAGAGCCTTGAAGGCAAGAATTGTCTTTCTTTTTCACTTGTCTGTATTCCCACCAACGACCCAGGGATTGACCCAAAGCCCTGAGCCACAATATACAACAGCCAGGAAAAAGAGGAATGCCCAGTTCTATATGAAGTATGCTCCAGAAAAAAACTGGGTATAAAACCAAAGTTTGTATATAAAACCACACTTAAAAGATGTTACAGGAGAGCTTGTGGTGGGTAGTGGGATAAGAATTAGATTCAAAGAGGCATCAAAGCACAAGGGGAAGGAAAACGGATTAGATCAGGGCCCCTCTCTGGGAACTGGGGCAAGTGAATCATTCTGTGGCCAGGCTTCATTTTGATGACCTCTTATAGCTCTTCCAACCTAAAGCCTGGTTTTGTGATTCAGAGGATCTAGGTTGAATTTCAAGCTTTGGACCAGGGTCCAAACTCTGGCTCTTCCACTTCCGACTTAACCTCAGTAAGTATGGACAAGTCACTCTCTAGGCCTGAGTTTTCTAAGAGTTGGTGTGAATTAGATAACGTCACGTGTGATTTGTTAAGCCTTTTACAAATCTTAAAGCAATACCTACGTACTAGGCATAAAGATGATGATGATGATGACATCTCCAACTCTGGGGGAACTGTCAAATCTTTTTGTAATAGTCCACATAACTCCAGCCTGTCTTTGATGAAAATCCAGATTTCATGTTGTATCTGTCTACACTGACCTATCTAATGCATCCTTAGAATTCTTGTACAATTAATTCTCTTCATCCACTACAGGCATCTTGTATTCTGGCCCCACGTCCTGAATAACAAATATTTCTGCTGTACATCAGAGAACAAGCCACACAAACCTGGCCTGTGGATGATGCACATCGTCATGACTTCCAGGCCTAGAAAATGGGGCCACGTAACTTCTTTATGCACCCATTAGGGGAATGAGAGAAGACTTAAGTTATCTCGAAACGCTCAGAACAAAGTTGGGATTTCATTTTCTCTCTCCATCAGGATGCTACTTAATTGAGAGCAAATGAGACTTGGAGTCAGGAAAGCCTAAATTCAAATATCACTTCAGTTACTTTCTAGTTGTGGGACACTTTAGTTGAGGCACCCTTTCTGTGCCTCAGTTTCCTCATCTGTAAAACCCTGAAGGATTCTAAGAACCCTTCCATCTCTACATCTTTTCTTTAACAAAGAAAAATGGAGGGGAGGAGTGGGGCAAGGGAGAATACCTGAGATTCACAAAGTCCTTTGCTGATAATGCTTCTTTTAGATGAAAGTTGCCCATCAGTTTTAGCTGGTTTAACCCATTCAGTCCTTCTGTTGGAAATGAAGTCAGTTCATTGAAACTGATATCTCTAAAAAAAAAACCAATATTAAACCTTAGGTTAACATACCATAGTGTTAGTCACATGAAGACACTCTGTAAGTACTTTCAATGTAAGATATAATGTTAGTGGCTTAAACTGGAAGATCTGAGTCTTTGACAAATAAATGTTGACCAAACCAATTGCTTTCTCAGAAATGATTATTGTATACTAGTGTCAAAATCAGACCCAAAGCAGCTTGCTCAGCTGGGAGACATACCAAGTATAAAAGAAAGTGAAGATAAGACCCCAGTGCTCAGTGACACCACAGTCCCAATATTTTAATGTATTAAAGCATATTATGACTGTATAAAATGGCCTACTTACAGGTTAGTGATTGACCCAAGCTTAATGAATGCTCCACTGTGAACTTCATGGATCAGGTTTCTACTCAGATCTCTGCAATTATTAGGATAGTATGTTAATCTTCTCACATAAGCCCTCAAAATGTCAGTCCCTTGTCCTGCTTTAGAGACTGTGGTAGTCATATAGTGTCCCTGATAAAACTATATTCTTTTTAAACACTTTTCAAGAGTCTGTTGAACATGCTCTTTGCACCAGTATTCATTCATTCATTCATTCTCTCTCTCTCTATCTCCCTCCCTCCCTCTCAACTATGTTTAAGCAGTACAGACTTTAGTTGACCCATTTTACAACAGTTGGGAATGTTCTGAACCTTATCATGCTGGAATTAGTTCAAAAATACAAACTACATAATCTTTGGTACTATTACCTAGGTGAGGAAAAGTCTGGCTCGTAACAAGGTTGAGAATATTAATAGGTTTTATAGTATTTGCTCGCTCAAAGGTCAGTGATAAGGTCTTGAGAGAGGACAAACAATGACTCCACCCATGCTGATACACATGCGAACAATAGCCTTCTAGGAGGGATTCAGATAGGCTTTTTCCAAGCAGAAAATAAGTTATACCTCTAATAGTCATATTTTATATACAGAATATGGAAATGTAACATAGAGAAATTGGATGTCATGGAATTCATAAGTCATGGAAGTGGCGGATCACTAATAGCTGAAAATTTGGACTTGGTAGAATTTTTAACCACTGTGCCAACAACAGAGTGCCTTCCTTATTTCATCCATTGGGAAAATAGGAAAATTTCTCATGTTGGGTCCTAGAATATGGAGGAACAAGAGCATGTGTGCTGTTGTTTTTCAGGGCCATGAAGGCAATGGCAGCCATGAGTCAGGCCCCTTTCTTGCTTTTCTGCCTGGATCAGCAGGCTTGCCAACCACAGGCACAGACCTAGCAGGCCAGGACAAGAGACTGATTCAAGGATCCCCCAACACCATCTCTAAAATGTTTCTTGTAGAAACATATCTTATTCACAATGAGAGTCCATATGGACTAAGATCAGAAACCACATTAAGTTTGCGTCTTAGACTACTTTTCAGGGAGATATCTGTTCTGTATTTCACTTGAGAGCATTAAGTGATTTAGTTTCCACTCCACTCCATCACAAACACATTGAAGTTGCCGGATATGAAGACAAAATGAACCATGATGCTTCCTCTCAAGGAGCTTACATTTTTGCTAGAGGATTTGAAAGTTACCTATGTCAATAAATGCAATGTATTCTGAAGAATGCCTGAGCTCTAACCACTGGAATGATTAAAAAAAATAAATTCCCACAGGAAGTGACATGTGAATCAGAATGTGAAGGAAGTGAGGGACTGTAAAGAAATGGTGAGCAGTCCTAGAGGGAACACAGAAAGCCTGTACAAAGGCAAGGCATGAGGTGGAACGTTGTGCAGAGGGAAAACCACCTTGGTTTTAAAATGTTTATCTGAGTGACAAACTTCTGTCTTGTGAAAAGATCTGTCCAAGACAGCCAAGGTTTCGAATTCCAGCTGTACATCACACTAACTTACTTGTAGTGATTTAAACAGTATAAATTACTCCCTAGTAAAACTGTGGGGATTGTTTACACAGAAGCCCTCCCAACCAAGAATGTTTTTAAAGCTACGCTTTGCTGGATTCACACATGCTAATAAAATTATACAATTGTTGAAAGTATTTGACCACAAGAGAAGGTAAATAGCAAAAAATATACTTTCTTTATATTTAATAGGTAATGTTAGAAACCGAGTCAATTATTTCTGAAGTCCCATAATTTTAAGGCTGAGCTAAAATATACACAGAGAATGGAAGGCAATGTCTATAAATAGCATTCATCTGACAATATAAATTCCTCTTAATTAGTGCATAAATTCACAGACTCATAAAGATCAGCTTCAGTAAGAATACAGAGACTTACAGGATACGCAGGGAAGTAAGTCCTTGGAAGGTGCTTTCTTTAATTTCATAGATCTGATTATGTTGCAATGAACTGAAATAATGGAGAAAGAAAAACAATTTTGAGTCATTTCTAAGGTTAATTTAGTATGTTTAGAAAGTTGATTAACATACAAAACTACTGAACTTGCTCTTCTGGAATGCAATGACAGTATTCCCGTGGCATAATGGAAAAACTATCAGACCATCTGCTCCTCAAGACTTCTGGACTCTGAGATGGAACCATGTCATTAAGTTAAATGTGTGTCCTTAGCCAAGCCACTGAAACTCCCCTCTCAAGGGCTCATGTTTTGAATGTAGAGGGTGGACTAGACTTCTGTCAACTGTACAAATCCCTTTATTCTAATATAAATGATTCTCCACATCCCAACCCTCAGTGATGTATGACCATAGAAGAGAGGTGTAGAGGCCAGTTAGAAACCACATAGCCTAATTCATTCTAATCAAAGCCCATGAATCATCTCAAGTCACAGAGGTAACAGGCACTGGGAAAAGTATAAAAACGTCCTGAATTCAGGGTCTGAGGATCTGCATTCAGGTCACTTAAGCTTTCTGGGCTTTAGTTTCCTCATCTGTAAAATGAGGAGGTTGGATACCATGGTTTCTAAGATCCTTTCTGGCTCTCAATCTCTATATTTGAGAACTTCAGTTTCTTCCATCCCATGAGACTTTGGGCAAGCCACTTAACTTTTCGATGCCTGAGTTTCCTTATCTACAAAATGAATGGGTTATAGGAGATGACAGCTATAGTCCATTCTGGTCAAATCAAAGACCTCACAGAAATGTCAGGACAGATGCACACATTTCCATTGAAGGAGGAACACAGTGACATTTATTCAGTCTCTGCCCTGTGTCACTAGCATGGGCCATTCTACCTTTTCAAAGTGAGATACATGTAAGATTATGGATTTAGCCCCTAGATTTAGAGCTGGAAGCAATCTTAGCCGTTCCTAGCTTCATCTTCTCATTCCACAGATGAGGACAATAAGGCCCTCGGAGCTTTAGTGCAAAGTCCAGTCAGTAAGTGGCAGAATTACATGGTGAGGGCACTAATAGCAATGAGTTAGCATTTATGTAGCATTTAATTGACGTTGTTTGGATTGGGTCTTATAACAGCCCCCAGAGGCAGGTGGTCTTATGATCCCAGGGTCACACAGATGATAACTGCCTGCCTGAGGCAGGACTCAAGACATGGTCTATCCTGAGTCCAAGTCCAGTCTCCACCTCATTACCACCTTTGCAAGAATCGGGTGAATTTTCCTAAACCAGGCAGCTCTCCTTATTCTCAGACAATACACCAAGGGAAGCCTGAGCACCTAGCATGCCAACATCTATACACAAGGAACAGGGGACTTTGGATTTGAATTTGAACTTCTTGTGATGCAGGAAAAAGAACCCTGGGCTTCTGAATGTGGGCCCCAGCTCTATCACTCATTACTCCCTCAGTGACAGGGAAAATTCATCTGTGAATACCTTCCTTGAAGGGTTGGAGGTGTGGGGAGGGCTCTGCAAAGTGCCAAAGTGTTCCTTGGATGCAGAATTATAAACATGAGGACACTTTCTCAATCTTTTCCTCTTCAACTGAATTCAGCAAGCATTAATAAACTCCTACTATGTGAAAATGGAGGAAATTCTATTTGGAACCACTTCCCACCCCTGAGAAAAGCATGTTGTAAACACCAAAGCCATACAGACACAAGAGCTGTCATTATTATAAGGAATGAACGCAAACACTAACTTACATTTCCTCCAAAGCACTGCACCCATTGAAACTAGGAAGTTCCTGTATATTGTTGTAAGACAAGTCCCTGAAGATGAGAAAAAAGATGATTGCTTTAGGGTCTCATTAAATGCACTGTCACAGAAAGCAGTCTGCGAAACCTGCAGAAAACAAGGAGCTTTCCATGACCAGAGGTTAAGCAGCAGGTTTAACACTTTTCACCTCTAAACATCTGCAAAAGGAACTTCTAAAATGAAAATGCTAACTATATATAATTCTATATGTACATATGTTTTAGAATGTATTATACAGACACATATTACCAAATATTAAAATAGTTATAACTATACACATGTCCCTTCAAGTATGTATATATTTAACATGTTACAAAAAAACTTAAAAATGAAAAAAAACAAGGCTTTAAATTAAGTTTGATTTTCAGAGGACAGTCAGAAATCAACATTCTCCACTGTAATCTGTCCCAATACAATCTCTGTATCAAGTACATAAAACCAGTATCACACCACTTAGACATGCCACTGCTTCTTTTGTTATCTCAGCCTTCTAATGATGGCTAAACCAACTGGTCAGTCAATCAGCATTTACTAAGCACAGCGCTAGAGACACAAAGAAAAGCCAAAAAGAACAGTCCCTGCTCTCCAGGAGCTCACAATCTAATGGGGAATACAACATGAAGCAACTATGTGCAAATGAGTGACTGAAAGGACAAACTGAAGATAAGATGTAGAGGGAAGGCACTAGAATAACCGGGGATCCAGACAAGCTTCTTTGTGAAGGTGGAGTTTTAGTTGGGACTTGAAGGAAGCCAACAAGTAGACAGGAGGAGAGAAAGAATTCCAGGTGTGTGTGTGTTGGGGGGTAAGAGGGGAGTCAGAGAAAGTGCATAAAGTCAGGAGACTGACTGGCATCATTAGCACAGGTTGACTCGGTGACATCTCACTTTTATTTTGCTGACTGTTCTGCAACATGTTCACCCAAACATTTAACCCATCCTTGCACCAAGAAAGATTTCCCAAAAGGCAGCTCTGCTTAGTCTGGTGAGTCAGTACAAGTATGTATGGGAGCTGGGTGGCATGACAAAGAGTAAATAAGCAGGCAGGGGGGATGTGGAAGTGGATGAGCCATCAAGCTCAGCTTTCTTCTTTGCAGAGGATCTCAGAGTCCTGGACTTCAGAAGGCCCATCTGGTCTCACCCATTCTGGTCTGGGTATACCTCCAGAAAGCGGTCAAGACTAGTTTGGTCTAAAGACCCTTTAACTTGCCAGAGCAGTTCAGACCACTTTGGGATAAGGATAACCCTTATTCAGATCTGATGGAGACTTTTAGTTACATCAAACCAGAGCACACCTCATCTGTAACCCCCCCTCACTGTTCTTAGCTCTGTCTCTGGGACCAATCAGAACATGGCTAATATTTCTGCTATGGGACAGCCCTTCAAAAAGCCACAAAGAGCTGCCAAGTTCCCAGTGGATCTTATTTTCTATAGCCTAAAAATCCCCAGTTCCTTCAACCAGCCATTCAAAGGCAGAGTCTCACCATTCTGGTACCCCTTGTTTGGACCCAGTTGTGCTCCAGCTCGTCCACACCCTGTCTCAGGTGACCTTCCATCTAATCTGTAGAGATCTTGTGTGTACTAACTATGCCTACGCTGTCTCATTAAAATGGGAGCTCCATGAGGGTAGAGACTACTTTTGACTCTTACATCTCCAAGATGGCAACGACAGAGGCATTCAACAAATGCTTACTGACGATATTTGGATTGATCAGAATAGAGTACCTCAGTCAACAGTACCTCAGTAGGGCAGTGGCCCCAAAAAGCCCAGCTTTTTTGTGTGTGAACCTAGGATTTCATGGGTGTGGGAATTCCCGTATGGAAAACTCCCTCTATGCAGATGAGCAACTTTCTATAACTTACTGTCATACAGAGTTGCCTGGGAAACTGTGAAATTAAGTGCCTTGGTCAAAGCTGCCCACGATGTGCCCGAGTTGGGGACAGAAGTTGTCCATGTTATCTCTCTACTGGGATACTGGGTTTTACTAGTAGAGATATGGTATCCAGAACAAGGGAGGTGACAGACCTGCTTTACTCTTCCTTCAAACTACTTCCTCTTTTTGGTTCTGGGTACCATATTTTAGTGTCTCTGTGGAGAGTAGTCACCATGTTTTGGACACTATGCCTCTCTCAATGTAGTTCAGGATATGCCCTCTTGATGCACACTGAGCTAGATATCCATAGAAACTCCAAGATCTATTCATTTGAAGTCAATCCCCCAAATGGGATACCAACACATTTCAAAATCCACGTCATTTTCACATTATCCCCAAGTTGGACTACCCATCCCTCTGCACACCTCTATTGGTGGAGCCAATCAAGAAAAAATGCCTGCCCTAAAACAATCCTTCACTAACTCAGGGAGAACACCGAAAGATAACTCAAGTCCCTGGTTATCTTTCAAATGTGCAGTGACAACAGAGGTGAGAGTAAAAGATTCCAACTTACAAGGTCTTAAGCTTCTTTCGATCTTGGCACAAGTTACTGGGTATACTGCTTATCTTGGTGCCCGTCAAGGTTCTGTGGAAAAAACATTGCACTATTGAGAGCCCATGCAGATCAACAGAATTCCATTCTTATATAAAAAAATAAATACTCCAGTCTTTGCACATAGGCCCTGTCAATCCCAATACCTAAGGTCAGAAGCTGAGCAAGATGAATGAACTCCTCTTTTAGGTTTCCAAACCAACTTGTCCAAGTATGTAAAACATGTCATCAACAATGTCAAAGAAAACATTCCATTTTCCGTACCGGCAGTTAAGAAAAGTCCATCCATCATCTTAGACCAGTCCCTCCTTCCTTCCCTCTTTCTGTCTTTGATACTCAGTGATTCAGAAAGCAGCCTCAACATTTTGGAATCCTCTTTGCCTTCTCCATCTCCCCTGGCCCCATCTTTGGAAAATCCCCATGTCATCACTGAGGAGGTAGAATGACTCCAGGAGTCATTTCATCCCAGATGAGAAAACTCAAGCACAGAAAGGTGAACTGAATGAATATTTAGCCCATCACATGGTTAATAAGTAGAGGAAGTAGGATTTGAACTTCGGTTCTTTAATTCCAGACCCACTCCCTTTCACCAGGTTATCTCTCAGATGTATCCATTTTACTTTAAAAGCATTTTTCCCCATCTGTCCCCTCCCCTTCCCACTCCCATGACTACCATTTTCATTTATGCCCTTTTTTCACTTCACAGCATCATAGATTTAGAGCTGAAAGACAAATATGAGGCGGAGCCCAACTCCCTCATTTTACAGTTAAGGAAACTTTTGCCCTGAGAAGTTAAATGATTTGCCCAGTGTTACACAGTGAGTGTCTTCC
The DNA here is from genome assembly GCF_028372415.1 of Notamacropus eugenii. Taxonomy (NCBI): domain Eukaryota; kingdom Metazoa; phylum Chordata; class Mammalia; order Diprotodontia; family Macropodidae; genus Notamacropus; species Notamacropus eugenii. Next base: position 24,088,981 of record NC_092877.1, on the reverse strand, counting down.
TGACTAAGTAAGAGACAGAGGGCAGCAGTAAGAAGAGAAAGAGCTCGCCAGGAGTCTACAATAGCAACAACTGACATGAGCAGTTAGGGGAGGACAAAAGATAAATTCTAGGTCAAAATGCTATGAGAAGATTTCAAGGAGCTGGGACTTGAAAATGGAGAAAATAAGGAAAGGCAGAGTTTGGGGGAATGGAGATGGGGTAGAGAGTACGTTCCTGGCTGGGGAACCGGATACAAATGAGTATGGTATGCAGGAAGGATAGTGATTAAACTAGTCTGCTTCTAGAGAAGGAGTTTCTGAAGAACAGTAGGAATGCTGGAGCCACGATATAGTAGGTTTTCAGTGCTAGACTAAGGAATGTGGGTTTTACCCTACTGTAAAGGGGAATCACTAACATCTTTCTGGCAAGTGACCCAATGAAAGCTTTCGAAAGGTTAATTTGGTGGCTGTGAGACAAACTGATCGGAGCAGGAAGAGGTTACTGTGGAATCCCAGAGCTGGACCTCAGACATCACTTAGTCCAGTCTATAGGTGAACATCAACCACCCCCCTAACAATGTCTTCCAACCTCTGTTTCAAAGACTCCCAGTGATGAAGAATTCCCTGAACAGCCCATTCCACTTTGAATCAATGTGAAATATTAGGAAGTTTCCTGTTACACTGAGTTGAAATCTGCCTCTCTGCCATTATTACCCACTGCTCCTAGCTGTGGTCCCTGGGGACATGAAAAATAAATCTAATCCTTCTTCCAGAACAGCACTTCCAATACCTGAAACCAGAAATCCTCTCCCCCCTGCCCTCAAAGTCTTCTCTGGGCTGAACATGGCTGATTCTCTCAAACATTTCTTGTGTGGCCATATCCACTCCCCTCACCCCAAACTGGTCATTTTCCATCACACGTATTCAGGCTTGTTACCATTTTAAATAAAATCTGATGCCCAGAACTGAACACAATCTTTTGGATGTGGTAATGCCAAGTGCAGAATATAGGGAGACTACTGCCTCCCTCGGAGTTGGACACTATACTTCTCCTAATGTAGCCTGGGAAGACACTAGTGATTTTCTGGTTCCTGTGTCACAGTGAGTCACATGAAGCTTGCAATTCAATCATATCCTCAGATCTTCCACCTTTCTAAAACAAGAATCGTTTTCTAGCCAAGCCTCCTCCAACTTATAGTTCTTAAGTTGCTTTTTAACCTCAGTGTAAAACTTTGCACCTATCCTTGTTACAGAAAACTTCATCATCTTAGATCCAGCCCAACATTTTAATCAATCAATAAACATTTACTGAGTGCCTACTGTGTGTCAAGCCCTTTCAAGATCTTTTGGATTCTCACTCTTTTGTCTTTGTATTAAGCATCCCTTCCAGCTTTGTGGGCATCTGAAAATCTGCTGTTTTAATTGGAATTTCTTTTCCTATTAGTGCACTGAAAGATGCTTTCATATGATCAATGACAACTTGCAATCTGTTTCCACCTTTATTCTTATTAACTCCCTTTTCATGACTGTGTACCCCCAAATTAAAAAGGTCCACACTTACAAACTCTCTAAATTGACGGTTCCAGTCAGGTTAGGAAATCCCTGTACCATGCCTGCACCCCGAATGACTCTATAAAAAAAAAAAAAGGAAGAATAAGAAACTGAGAATTATAAAAGAAATTCTTATAGAAGACAACATTTTATATTTGATCTATTTTATTCTCATCCTAGGTCAAATTACAGAATTGCCGCTGTACTAAAAACATAATCAGCCCCAAATCCCCCCAGCTCAGCCTGGAATGGTGATAACTTGGCTAAACGTGTTCTCGTAAACAAGTCAGCCTGATCCCACTCCAGACACTACAGACAAAAGGAAAAAGTAGGACTAACAAAAATAAAACCCCAAACCCTCGATTACCGTACTACTTACAGAGAATGCAGCTCCGAAAGATTGTGAAAGGCCACGTTCCCCACAAAAGATAAAGGGTTGTCATTTAAATGGCTGCAAAGTTAGGAAGAGGCAAATGTTCATAAAATCGTTCAGCACTAAATCGTTCTGCATACAGATGCCAAATACCCAAAAGACTTGGCTGATATTTTCCCGCTCTGTCCAGATGTCTGGCATGATTGAAGCAGCTTAGCATAATTTTACATTTAAAAAAAAAAAGCTTTCCAAAGTACTTACATGGTTTTTAAGAGTGGATTTCCACCAAATGCTCCATTAGGGATTACAGAAATAGAATTACTACGAAATCCCCTAAAGAAAGAGAGAAACTATATTGAAATTCATATTCTATTATGAAGTTATCTTTACTACCATAGAAGTACTTAAAAATGTACTAACTATATATGGCAATATAATTTTAAATATATACTCCTATCAAGCTCAATGTGAAACACAAATAGTAAAATTCTGAAATAAATTCCCAAAAAGGGGAAAAGACAAGAAAATTCTAATTTTATCTCATGTTTTGGAGATGACCAGTACATTCAGAAGCTAGGTCACTAAGCACCTAGCTGAAAAGCCAGTTTAACCGAGGAGAGAGTGTCTCTCCATCTTTATGGGTATGTGTGTGTCTGTGAATGTGTCTGCGTTTTGTATATATGTGTGCGCGTGTGTGTATGTACGTATGTATGTACGTACGTTGCCCCTTGATCCCAGATTGAACTATGGCTTTGGAGTAAAGACATTCTTTGCCACCTCTCAGGATTTTTAACTTCCTTTAAGTCTTAGCTCAGCTGCTACTTCCTACGAAGAGCTTTCCTTGATCAACATGCCATCCTCTCATCACAGACATAAACATACACACATATATAGTGTATATCCACAGATATAAATACAAATATACACACACAGATAAGCTATATATACATACAGTATATGTATGTACACATACATTCATACACCCTATACACACATATTTGGTGATAAAATTACAGACAAATGTATTTGTTCAAGAGAAAAAGGAAAGTTATTAAATGAAGGTCTCTGCCAGGAAACCTGCTCCAAGCCTCGAGGAGCACTGCCCTCTATTTCTGATTCAACAGACGTTAGGTGCCTACTATGTGTAAGCCCCTTACTGTCTACCCCTGCCACCTGCTGCTTCATGGGGTTATATGTTGCTTTATGTCCTTGTTCCTAACACCAGCTATTTTTACAGTGCTTTGAGCCCTTTCTTTGTAGTAATCACAGCAGGTAGGTGCTACAGCTATTAGCATCACTATTTCATAGGTGAGGAGAGTGAGACTCAAAGAGCTCAAGAGACTTAGCAAGGCGACACCACCATGACACCAGGATGCGAGTCTCTGACGGCTCCTATTCCAAGCTCAGCCTCGCTCTACCCTGTGGATGACACATCAGCCCAGCTGCTTCCCTCTCCATATCCCCCACACACAGGATGCTTCCTACATGTCACAGACACTTGAGAGAGATTTGTTGATGATAATAAAGGCCCAATTTATGGGCCACCTTCTATGGGAGAGTCCTCCTCCTTGGTCTCTCAGTTGTTACACACGCACACACACTCTCACACATATTATCTATTAACATGATTATCTTCACAGAAGAACTCAAGCGTCCTAAGAGTGGGGCGTCTCCTGCGTCCCCAGTACCCAGTACAATGTCTTGCACACAGCAGTATAGACTTAGAGCTGGAAAAGGATTCAGAGGCTGTCTAGAGCAGACCAACCTTTCTCATTTGACAGACCAGGAAGCTGGGGCTGAGGAAGGGAAAGTGATTTAATTAAAGTCAGAGTAGATGCTTACTAAATGCTTACTGGGCTGGACAATGACACAGTTCATTTGATACAGTTATATAACAGACACTTCAGATGTCTACCATAGGCCTGTGGGAAGACTGGGGGTGGGGTGGGAGGGATGGCAAAGTGAGGCATCAAGAGAGCAAAGAAAGACTCACAGTTCCTTCAGGCTTGGCAATGCTTTAATCGCTTGAGGAAATTCTCCCAAATTATTATAATTCAAGTCCCTAAAAGGAATGTGAAAACGAAGATGAAGCCAGATTGACCAATGATCACATCTTTGCAAGGCAGAGACTTAGAACTCCAGGCCTGGGCCTGAACTAGACTAAAATGTAACTGAGAAATGTGTAACAAAATAAATAAAAATACTATACAACACCGATCATGTTCGTTTGTGGCTTCTACGTCAATCTATGGCTGCGGGGATTATTTCTATTTGAATCGGATACCACTGTTGGAAGGAATTATACCAGCTAGATCTCCATTCTAAAATGACATCATCCAAAAAACGTCACCCATTGATAAATGCGTTATAGAAATCAAAACTGGAAATAAGAAAAGTTTCACAGAATTACCAAGGCTTTTATAGAAGGCTTATAGGTTTTTTCTTTTTTAAATATTTTATTTATATGCTTTTCCTTTTTAAAATCTTTGTCACTACCCAATAATTAAGCCCCCACAGAACCCTCCCTTGTAAAAACAAATACAATTAAGCAAGATAAATTAACCCCTTTTGTCATGTCTGAGAACATATGCCAAGTTGTACTCCTACTGTCTACCTCTCTGCTTAGGAAGATGACACTGCATACAGATGAACACGTTTTATCAAGTTAAAAAATTCTCCTACACTAATATCTTCACTTCAGTTTATTCCATGGCAGAAAACGGTAGTAAAATTATTATTTCCTTAGAAATTCACTACCAAAGAAGTCCTTTATAAGTGTCTATTCTAAAAAGATAAAGGAAATAGTATTTGGGGAGAGAGTAGTGTTTGTGAAGTTCAGAATTTTCTTAAAGTTTTTTAAAGGTTTAAAAATTCATAACAGATTTCATCACTACAGGGAACTCCAGTTGTGAACGTACTCCATCAACACAAACTCCAGACTGTCTGACTCAAATCACAGGGAGATGGCTGAAGCCCACACAGAGATCAAGTGGTTTGCCCAGGGTCCCACAGCTAGTAAAGGAGGCATGTGAACCTGGAGCTTCCTGACTCTAAGGCCAGCATTCTGTGTAAGAGTTAACAGTATTTCCCAGAAAGTGAGGACTAAAGCTAGTGAACAGAATGACTTCCATGAAATTCTGGGACTGTGATCCTCTTCGCTATAGGGGCTACCCCCAAAGAGAGGCCTGAATCTTCCTGTTCGGACTTTGTTTCCCTAGAGAAGCCTAAGAAACAAGAAGGGCCAAGGCAGAAACTCACAGCTCCTGGGCTCATTTGGATCAGGCTCTTTTACAAAGAGATCACCTTTGTAAGGAACACAACATAATGTCAGCCTTGTCAACACTGCCACCCGATTCAACAACAGCACATTAGGTGAATTAATACTTAAGGAGACCACAGTTTTGAAGTAACAATGCTCTCCCTGGGCACCTGGATTAGCAACTCAACTGAGGCTTAAGACATAAAGCCGGAACCCAGTTATAATGAATTAATGCAGAAATGTCGTGCACACTGTGGATTTCTTAAATACTCTAAACTTTTCTTTATGAAGACGTAGTTCCATGATTGAACATGCAAATAAAGCCGCAATTAACAAGAAATCAATTAATTAAAATCCTCAATACCCCACCCCACCCCAACCCTGTCCCCAAAGAGGAGGGAGATTTCTTTTCTAACCACAAAGCTGAATTATTCTTGATCCTGGCCATAAGACTGCCGAAACTGAAATGTCATCAAATGACCAAAAAATCAGAAATCATGATGGAGTCAGTGTCATATATTCTTTTACAATGGTCGTATAAATGCACATCATGATCAGTAACAGATATTCAAGATGTACTTACAAGGTTTCCAAGTTGTCTAACCCATCAAAACAGTGCTGGCCCAGGGTCTTAATTTTATTGTTATGAAGGTGCCTGGGGAAAAAAAGAATCGAAAACAACATGTAGATATCTCTAGGCAGTAACTGTGTTAAGTACTTGAAATATCTCTCACATGAGTTTCAGCACTAAACCAACGAGGGACTGTGTGCTTGCTGTTCAGTCTTTTCAAGACCCCATTTAGGGTTTTCTTGGCAGAGATATTGGAGTGGTTTGCCATTTCCTTTTGAAGAAACTGAGGCAAAAAGGTTAAGTGATTTGCCCAAGGTCAAATAGCTAGTAAGGGTCTGAGGCCAGATCTGAACTCAGGAAGATGAGTCTTCCTGACTTCAGGCCCAGCACTCCATCTGTTGTACCACCTAGCTGCAGGCGGTAAGTGTCAAATTAAAAGGATAGACAGTGTCAAAGGCTGCAAGCTATGCTGAGAAAGATGAAAATTGAGAAAAAGTCATTAGATCTGTCAATTAAGAAATCACTGATAACTTTGCAAAGCAGTTTTCAGCTGAATGATGAGGCCAGAATTCAGAGGGGAAAGATTTTAGAAGACCATGTGAGGAGAGAAGTTTGAGAGAATTTGGATAGACAACTTTTGAAAGGGGTTTAAGCTGGCAGCATAGGGGTGGGGGCAGATATTGAAAGAGCTAGCAGGGATGGTGGGATTAAGTGAAGTTTTTTTGCTTTTAAAAGAATGGAGAGAAGATTTGGGCGTGTTTGTAAGTGTCAAAGAAGGAGTCGAGAGACTGAAAATATGAGAAAATGAGGATAAGAGAAGGGGCAATCTGCTGCAGGTAATGGTCTGGAGCAAAGGTGTGCCTTGTAGAGAGGTTTGTCCTGACAAGGAGAAGGAGGGCCACCACTTCACCTCTTCATTAGAGACTAGGGTGATGGACAGATGGGAGAAGATGTCTGGGTGATACATAAGATGAAGAGGATGAGGGAAGGAGATGAAGTCCTCGACTACCTAGCCTCCTGGACACCTTCCAAATCAAGAGTCTGTATATTCAGTCCTCGCAATAATTCAGTAAAAGACAATTCCCCTCATTTCACTGGTCAGAAAATACGCTCAGGGAAATAACACAACTTGGCCAAAGTTGGTCTAGAACACCCCCTTCTCCAATCCGTCCTCCATATGTAATCTGTTTAAGGCACAGGTCTGACCATATCATCTGCTTGCTTAAAACCCCTCAGGGGCTCCCTGTTGCCTCTTAGCTTGACACTGGAGCTTCCATACTATCAGCCTCCCTCCTGCTTTTGTTGATGGCCTACTACCCTTCACAAACTCCACGTAAACCAGCCTAGGAGCTGTTTCCTGCAGCTAATCCCTTGTCCCCTGCACTTAAACAAGCCATCCGCCCGCCCTGCCATGCTTTCCCCCCTCATTACCTTCTCTTGAAATCTTTAGTTTCCTCCTACATGAAGAATTCTCTGAGCATCCCAACCACCCTCCAGCCCTATCTTCATTTATTTGTAGGCATGCACAGGAGAATATAAGCTCCTTGAGGATAGAGACTTCCTCCAGTATGTCTTTCTATCTCCAGTGCCTTCCACATGAATATTTGTTTTGTGGAATGAAATTTAATTGAAGGAGATATCATGGAATAAAGAAAAGAGAGGTGAATCTGATTCTTGTCACTAAACTATCCATGTGAGCTTGGACAGTAATGTGTGAGCCCCAGTTTCCTTATCTGTAACACGAAGGAGTTAGGATACCTGGGGAAAGGGCATGTTAGTCATGTGGGAATGGACTTTAGATTAATTTTCTATCTACCTATTTAAAATAGAGGGAAAACGTTGTGAACTGCATCTTAAATAAAAACCATTACAAAATCTTCTATCATTTGCCCTTGATGATTTATTTTTAAACAGGGGAGAAGAGAAGCTTGATCTTGCAAAAGGTCTGTAACAGGAGCATGTTAACAAAATTTAATTTCTATTACCTTCTAGCATGGATAGCTGAGACCTGAACCCAAACCTGGAACAAAATGTACTTATTTGCTAAGCCCTGGCCCCAAATGAATCCAAATACTAAAAAGAAACCCATGATCCCCATTAAAGCCCAAACCAAACATGGCTTATGCAGTATTTGGCTCCGCTTGGGTCTTTGCACACAGCAAATCTGATGGCAAGGTCAGAAGGTCTTTTAATGTTCTCTCCCTTGAACTTTTTACCCTGGCCTCCTAAAATGAACTCCCTGCTTTTAGTCCCTCCCCTCTCCAGTCTGTCCTTCTTATGGATGCCCAAATAATCTTCCTGAAGAAGAAATCTGACCATTCCTTGGTTCAAGGAACCAACCTTCAGTTGGCTTGTTGTGACCTCAAAAATAAATCTGTTGTTCAGTTGTTTTTCAGTCACGTCTGAGTCTTCATGACTTACTGCATTTGGGGACTTCATGTCATAGATACTGCAGTGGTTTGCCATTTCCTTCTCTAGCTCATTTTACAGATGAGGAAACTGAGGCAAATAGGGTCAAGTGACTTGCTCAGGGTCACACAACTGGTAAGTGTCTGAGGTCAGATTTGAACTGAGGAAGAGGATTCTCCCTGATTCCAAGCCCACTGCTCTATCCTCTGCACCATCTAGCTACCCAAAAAGACCTCCCTACATGACAAGCCATTCACAATATAGTTCCAGTCTGCTTCTGTTGATCTATTCCATATTACTTCTTTTTATGTCCTCCAGATAAAGTGACCTGCTTCCTACTCCCCAAGTTCAGTATTTCACCTCCTTCATGCCTTTGCTGTTCCCCATGCCTCCCTCTCCACCTCATGGAATTCCTAAGCATCATTCGAGGCCCATCTCCTGTGCCAACTTCCATGGCAAGATCCTGCTGATTCCTCTCAATCCTCTTCAAACTGTCGTGCACATTCTCAACAGCATTCCCCATCCCACTGTGGGGAGATCATCAGATTACTGTGAGCAGAATTACTGTCATTATATGCCCAATGCTTTCCATATACCTCCTCAAAATGATCTCTCATTTCATCAATTGGGGTAACAATAGAGACTGAGACCCCATCAACGACTGCCTTTTGTTTGTCAATGCCTGGCACATTAATAAACATTTATTGATCGAATCTTGCCCAGTTCTCTCACAAATTAAAGACTCACTTTCTCTTATGCCATCTCAAAGATCAAAGCAAATATTCCTATTGCACATGCCACAGAGGCTTAATAAAAGTATGCTGGAATTATTTTGTGTGTGACCTGGCCAGGGCAGTTCAGCAAAATAATCATTTATTTAGTGTTGAGAGCTGCATTGTGTTTTGCCTCTCTGGTAATGAGCCACAGAAGACCAAGTACTTTTTATGGTGTTAAATGGTTAAATGCCAAGAGATGCCCCTCCTTCAAACTCCCACTTCTCCATTTAGCTTAGTGTGTGTAAGTACTTCTTAAGACTGACTTGAACAAGAAATTTAAAGTAATGGGTACTTACAGAACCACAAGGCTTGAAAGGTTGGTAAAGGCAAAATCAGGGATGCTTGTGATCTTGTTGAGAGCCAAAGTCAGAGCTTGGAGAGAGGGGAGGTTGCTGAGTGGTCGGACAGGAACTTCACTCAGACTATTGTCATCGAGCCACAGATGCCGTAACTGAACGAGACCCTCAAAGCTCTCCTCAGGGACTGAGGTAATGTGGTTGGCATCTAGTCGCCTGTTAGAGAAATACAACAACCAAGTTCAAGAAGATATTTTAATCACTGAGGAATGAGTCAGAGTCACCCAAATCACCCAACTCAAAAAATTTGAAACTGAGAATGGAAATTGTAATGGTCCTCATAATTTGGGTAACACTTACTTCAAGAGAAATTATTTAAAAAAATAAAAATCGAAAAAAATAAGCCCCATGTTAATTTCCATCAGTCAGAGCATTCTCTAACTTTTTCCAAACTAAGAGGATTTATTGGTTCAAATGTCAGTTTTACTTTAAAAATCAGAGCTACGTCAATTTTTAAATTAGATACACTTCATAGTTGCAAGATAATATTTTAATTGAGCATTTTTTTCACTTTGTTTATAAATCCTGAAAACATTTAATACCTTTGGTGGTTGTTTTTTCAAACAGATAGAAAGCTGAAATGATACATACGGTTCACTTGAAGGGGAAATCAGCACAGAGTTGGAAATGTATGTATCCCAACCTTCAAATATACATTTTCCAATATGACTGATGTGGTGTAAATGGGATATGAATGAGGAGAGCAAATGGGATAATCTAACGACTGCAAGAAGGCTCAGATAGTGTTTCTCCTGGGAGACGACACAATGTCCCACAGACGCATGTCGTTTCAGAGCTGGGTTAGGAATCCTGTTTTCTGTATTAAATTTGCTGCTATCTACGCTTGGAGCAATCATTTGCCCTTCCCAGAGCTCAGCATAATGAGTGGAACATGGTGGGTGCTTGATAAATTGTCAAATGATTGAGCCTCAACTTCCTTATTTTGAAAATTGAGAATTTGGATTAAGTGTCTAAGGTCTCTTCCAGCTGTGATCATCTGCAGGGTGGGTACAGACCAGCGGCTTCACCTTTGTGGGGAAATTCCCTTCCTTAATGCAGATTACCAAACAGTCTATAACTTGCAGCCTCAGAGAAGGGGTTCTTAACCTGGGATCCATGAACATGTGTGTGTATATGTATGTATGTATGTATGTATGTATGTATACACATATACACACAAATGTGTGTATATGTGTATATGTATTTATCTGTACATGTGTACATGTACATCATAGCTATAGGTAGACAACTTTATTTCAATATGATTAATTTCTTTGTCATACTGTGGATTTTTTTATGCACCTAGAAACGTTCTTATTAAAAAGGGTACGCAGGCTTCCAAAATGGCCAAAGGGGTCCATGAAACAGAAAGGTTAAGAAGTCAAGGCAACGAACCTTTACTAAGCACTAGCTCAGTGCCAGGCACAGTGCTGAGCTCGGAGGATACAAAGAAAGTCGATCCTTGGGCTCAAAGGTATAGTTACGGCTCCTTAGAGAGATGCCTGAGTCTCTGACAGGTGACGTGGTTTTTGCCCTCTGCTGGTACAGGGCCCTCTAACCTGCACTACGCCCTTTATAGTCTATATTCTGGAGGAACGTCTGGAGTCGCAGGGAACTGTCGATCTTTTTCTCTATCAGGGAAATGATTCCACCGTTCTCATAAAAAAGTATTCTCGAGTTGTTAAAGCCATAAACCCCGATGGCAAGAATATTAAGTAGGTTTGTTGAACATTAAAGTTGGAATCACCCTTAGGAATCAAAATGTCCTCATTTTACAGATACAGAAACTGAGTTCTAGTAAGACTAATATTCCTTATTACAGCCTGGAAATCAGAAATACATGAAGTGAAAAGTACATTTGGGGGTAGAGGAAAGACTCCCCACTTCTGAACAATACTAAACGTGCTAAGTCACTCGGGCACCAAAATTAACTGTAATAGCCATCAGGTATAAGGTTCACCTTTTAAGTGGAGGATGAATGCATTTGTAAGCAAGGGAGGCAGCAAGGGGCAAGAGAAAGAGTCCTGGGGTTGGAGACAGGGGACATAGGTTCAAATCCTGGTTCTACCAGCTACATGTGACCTTGGCCAAGTCTTCTCATCTCTCTGAGCTCAAGTTCCTCATCTGTACGCTGAGGGGCTTGGCTTTGTGATCCCTCTTACGGGAGGCCTTCTGTGAATTCCCCTGGGATGCCACCTCCTCCATTCCCTTCCCCACTGGATGTACTTTGTAGATGTACAGTTTGCATTTTTCTGTCTCTACATGTTGTTTCTTCTTCAAGGAGAATGTAATCCCCTTGAGGATGAGGACAGTTTCATTTTTGTCTTTGTATCTGTATTGTCTGCCCCGTAACAGGCACTTAAATATTTTTATTAAATGATCAACAAGACATGACTAACTGAAGCTTCATCCCTGATATAACTCGAAAAGTTATTGAGAAAGTCTGAGTGAGTAGGCTGCTGCTGTCCGGAGCATTTAGGTTTGGGCATAAATGCTCTCAGACCCATCTCTTTCCCCAGATGCTCCAGAATTCATCTCAACCCTCTAAAGGAATACGTATCCCATACACACTAGGCTACCAGCTCATACCTACTAAAGATCTAATGCAGGGGTGGGGAACTGGAGGCCTAGAGGCCACGTGGAGCCTCCTAGGTCCTTGGGGGCAGCCTTTTGCCTGAGTCCAACTTCTATGGTACAAATCCTAAACAAAACTCAGGGGATTTGTTCCGTGAAGTTTGGATTCAGTCAAAGGGCAGCACTTGAGGAAGGGTCCCTATTCCTGGCTAAGGGGTCTTCTTTAATAAGGAAGAATGGTTTTAATTAGAACAATTTGTCTTCCCTACTTGAGGCTTCCAGAGTTTTATGCTTCCCATTTCCCTCGCCCCAAATCTGGCCAGTATAAAATCTGAATGCACTGGGAGCAGTGACTGTTTTTACCTTGCTTTGTATCTCCAGCACTTAGTACAGTCTCTGGTACACAGAAGGCACTTAATAAATGCTTGCTGACTTGATTTATTTTTTTCCCTATTTGACAAGATCTCATTTGAGGAGCAGAGTCTATGTTTGGCTCAATATGATCCTTTCTTTAAACAAACTTTTCACAATGCGAAGGTGAACTGTGCTTATTAGAAATTCCTACATCAACAAACCAAGTTCTGCCAACACTCAATTTTCTAGGGGCTGCTGCCCTTCCCCCACCCCCAACCAATTCCATCCTGCCCCTCCCACCTCCCAGGTGGACAAATGATGGTCTTCTTCCTTCTCTCAAGAAAAACAGGAAAAGGAAAAACAGAAGGAAGCTAAGAATTCAGCCCCCTAAATCATTCAAGTTAAAAACAGCTGGCCAGGGAGTAGGCTTTTCAAACTGTCTGTGACACCTTCTGGCTGTGTGACCTTGGGCTCTGGCAGAGCGAGCCCCCACACAGCGGAATGACAGCCTGCGTGCCCGCATGCATGCCCTAGAATCCCGGGGAGGTGGGGGTGGGCGCGCTTCATGTTACAGACCAGGACACTGAGAGTGACCAACCCAAGACTTTTTACAAGACTCTGCAGAGGAGTTCTCAGCCACCACACCCCAAAGGACTACACTGCCAAAAATCGCCAAGATGAGAAGTTTCTCAAGCACCAAATGGTTCCCCAAAATCCTGGGACCTGGGTTTCACCGGGGACGAAAACCTCTCAGTCACGTGCTTCTCTACTCAGCCAAGGAAACTCTTGGCCAGCTGCACTGAAGAAGCTCCCACACTTAAAAACTCCCAGAGCCACCCCTGGGAGACCCTGCTTGGCTCTAAGTGGGAATCAGATAAGGGGGGGGACGAGGAGCTACGATAGCCTCCCTCATGACTCCTCCAAGAGGTTCTTAACCTGCTTGTTTATTTTTAACATTGTGGTAACCGCATTTCCACAGAATTGGTCTCCTTTGTACTCCTACGTATGTTAGGCTTTTGGAAACATTTTTAGCACTTTACATGTTATGTCATTTGAGCCTCACCACAACCTTCGAAATCAGTGCTATTATTACCTCTATTTTACAGATGTGGAAACTGAGGCTTAAAAGAGGTTAAATAATTTGTTCAGGGTCACATGGCTAGTCTGTGTCTGAGGGAGAATTTGAATTCAGGTCTTCCTGACTTAAGTTCTGCTCTCTATCCACACCTCTACCACTCATATTCTCATCTTAATCATCCAGTCAGTATGCCTTAAAGGCAGATTGTGAACTCAGGTCTAACTGGCTCCAAGGCTGACTTTCTAGACAATGTAGCACACAGATTAAACATGAAAACTATCAGAACATATAACTCCCTAAGTTGAAAAAAAGGGAAAAAAACCTTCTAGAAAGAGATTTGCCTGTGAATCATCGAAGGGTTAACCCATAGACCTCAGTTGACATGCAGGTGTCACAGCCCCATGAGAAACAGGTGTGCACACCCTGATTTGTGAAGAGTTTTAGCTTTCACTGAGGATCAACATTTCAGCAAAGAAATGAAATCTTTTTTTTTCTTTAAAGAAAAGCCTAAGGGCTCCCTCAGAGATCAGCTAGAAACTGCGTGCCTGGTTTTTTCTTCCACACCTCCCAGAAGATGAAAAGGATTACCATCCAACTCCCTCTTCCAATTCAGGTTCAGCTATTTTCAAGCTGCAAGGATGTTAAGGGGATGGTGAAACCCGTTTATCAAGAGAAATTACCGAGGGTCCAGGGTACAGAACTGCAGACTGCGGACAGGTTTCTTCAGGTGGAACTGTACAGTGAGCTCAGGTGGCCAGATCATTTGGGGGTGCGTGTGTGTACAGATGCAGGTATATGTAGATATGTGTACACATGTATGCAAATAAGTGTCTATACATGTATACAGACATATATATTATATGTATATATTTTTTAAATAAAAAGATCTTTAGAAACGGCGGCCAGCGTGTTGAAGCACAGCTGATCCAAGTTCAAATTCCATCTCTGCTATTTACTCCCTACCTACATGACTCTGGAAATCTCTCTCACCACCTCCCTGGGTCTCGATTTACCTTTCCTGTTTGGTCTCATATTCAAAAGTTCCTCCTCCCTCTTCAGATCACAAACCTAACTCTCTCTCCTTCAGCTAGTCTTCCAGCCACCATCAGTTCTTTTTCCTCTGAATTCTCTACCTTCTTCTCTTTGCTAATCCCAGCTTCAGAAGAGTCACTGGAAAGTTCTTTCTTCACAGAAATGGAAGTTAGGAGGTTTCTGGCACAAACCAGTCAGTCAGATCACCTCGTTTTCACCTTGGTTTCCCCACCTGTTCCCACCCCACGGAATATGTTAAGAATGAAGCTGCCTTTTAGACTGCTTTAAATGTTTTGGGAGCCAGAAGAGTCGTTAGATGTCATCGAAGCCTTCCAAGCTCACTGTCAGTCTGCTGAAGACCTCTCTCTGTTCTCGAATTCTAGGAATTCTCGAACTTCTAAGATGTCCCCAACTCCTCAGGCTGCAGTTTCAAGGCAGGCACACCTCATTTGTTCCCCACCTTCCAAACACTTCTCAGTCTCATGTTTCTCTCGTAGTCAAGGAACCTCTCAGCTAGCCACACTGAAAAGCTGCTCCCTGACCATTAAGAACTTACCTCACTTCCCAGTAGACCTTGTGTGGCTCTAAGTGGAGATCAGATGAGGAAGGTAAAAAGATAATACAGGCAGAAATTCACAGAAGTTCCCCCCCTCCCTCAAGCTTCCTGCAAGACAGCTTGGGTTTTTTACCCTAATATTATGTGACTATATTTTAGTATAATTGGTTTCCTTTGTAATCCTATATATTTGACACATTTAAAAATATTACTGGGGCAGCTAAGTGGTGCAATGGATACAGCATCAGTCCTGCAGGCAAGAGGACCTGAGTTCAAATCTGGCCTCAAACAATTACTAGCTGTGTGACCCTGGGCTAGTCATTTGATCCTGATTGTCTCAAAAAAAAAAACAAAACCAAAACATGATTATATTTTGAAAAAAAAGATCCATAGGCTTCCAGAGATGTCCATGACACAAAGTTAAGAATCCCTACTCTAAGGGGTATATGTACACTACACCTTCAGTTAGGAGGTGAAAGAGAGGTATCTGCCAACAGACAGATCTGAAAAAGCCTGAGCTTCTCTGACAGAAGTACTGACAGCACAAAAGGCGTTGGCAACCTTAAAAAAGCCCAACTGCTCCCCACCCACCTCTCACCTAGGAAAGACTGACATCTGGAAGGTCCCCTTACACCATAAGCTCCAGGTAGGTGCTTTGCTCAAATCCTCCCTTCTTCAACAGTTCCAGCTTCCCCTTGGCTGCTACACCTCACTCAGCTCCTGCTTCCTAGCACTGCATACCTGGCCTTCTCTGAAAATCAAGCCCAAGGCCTCCAAACTGGTAGAACTACCTCACACCTGCAACTGTCTAGACCACCCTCACCAGCCCTAGGCCAGAGGGCGAACTGCAATGACTCTCCCATATGCATCTTCTTTATTCCCTAGTGGAGAGACAACCAACTTCAATGCTTGAAGACCTGGGTTCAAAGGCCACCTCTGACACACACTGGCTACAAGAGTACCCAGGAAGGTCGTTCTCAGTGCTCTGAAAGGATGAGCCTCTAAGTCTCGGCACTAATGTTCATAGAGAGTTTTCTCATCTGGGATAAATATCTCACAAATTCAGGCCCTATTCCTATCCATCTACAGCTATATCTTTAGCTGTTGCTAAATTATTTCAGTTTATTGACTCTCTGTGACCCCATTTGGGGTTTTCTAGGCAGAGATCTTTGAGTGGTTTACTATTTCCTTCTCCAGCTCATTTTATAGATGAGGAAACTGAGGCAGAGTTAAGTGACTTACTTGCCCAGGGTCACACAGGTAGTAAATGTGTGAGACTGGAATTGAACTCATGAAGATGAGTCTTCCTGATTCCAAACTCAAGGCTCTATCCACTGCACCAGATGCCTGTATCTGTCTATATCTACAGATGTGCATGTACACATACAAACACATGCTGTATCTCCTAGTAGAGGCAGGTAGGTATTATACTAGACTGAGGGCTAGAGTTGGCATCAGAAAGACTTGGGTTTAAATCTTGCCTCAGACACTTACTAGTTGTGGGACTCTTGGCAAGTTACTTCACCACTCTCAGTCTCCCTTTTCTCATCTGTGAAATGGGGATGATGTATTTATAATAGCAGCACCCACCTCCTGGGGCTGTTGTGACGATCAAATGAAATGATATATGTAAAGTGCTTTGAAAACCTTAAAGAGCTATATAACTTATAGCTACCATTGCGATTATTAAGTAAAGAATAGAAACTTCTTAAGGGCCAGAATTTTCTCATTTTCATCTTCTATCTCTAATGCCTAGGACTGGGTCTCTTACCTATATGGCACTTAAAGAACGCTTGAGGATTGGCTGGTGAAATGATCTCTGAAATCCCTCTTCACATCCTCCATCAAGGATCCAACAGCCCCTTGTTTCTATCCTCACTCTACCACTAGTGAACAGTGTCACGATGGGCAGGTCCTTTAGTGTCCTCATGGGTGACAACACAAGAATCCTGTCCAACTCTAAATCCTATGGTACCTCTTTTAGAAAAATACTCAAAGCAGCCCAGCAGTCTGCTTCATTCTTAACATCTATCCTGTGGTGGGAGATGGAAACTTCCTTCAAAACACACACAATATCACAAACTAGGAAATAACACGTTAAGAAGACAGCCAGGAAGTGGTTAGGGTGTTATGGGGTTGCCATGAGACAAGACACTATGCCTTTCTATCATAGGCCTGCACTATTCATATTCATTGCTAGCTAAAGACTAGATCTGACCCAAGAAATGCAACAATTAATCCTTTTAGGAGATTCTATGTGACATCAGATGTCTTACAAAATGGTAGAAATTTCTGCATCTTAAAGGAATTTTGACATTTAAGTTTCCAAATTTAAAGACTGTCTATCTCTTTATTTTGGGAAATAAAACTTGCTTGCTAAAAGGTTAGCCAATTCAGCTGAACAAATTGTGCTATGTGATTGTGATGAAATAGTAGTGTACTACAAGGAGTGAGGAGCAGGATGCTCTCAGAAAAACCTGCAAAGACCTACACGACCTGGCACAAAGTGACATGATCAGCTGTGAATGACTTAGCTGTTCTTAGCAATACAATGATCCATGACAACTCTGAAGGCCTTGTGATGAAAAATGCTATCCTCCTCCAGAGAAAGAACCGATGGTATCTGGATACAGAGTGAAGCATACGTTTTTTTAAACTTCATTATTCTTGAAGGCTTTTTTTTGGTCTATGTTTTCTTTCATAACATGACTAATGTGGAAATATGTTTTGCATGACTACACATGTATAACCTGTACTGAATTTCTTGGCTTCTCAATGAGAGAGGTGAGGAGGGAGAAGGGGAGAGAATTTGGAAATCAACGTTTTAAAAATGAATGTTGGGGCAGCTAAGTGGTACACCGGATAGAGTACTGGCCTTGGAGTCAGGAGGATGTTCAAATCCAGCTTCAGACACTTGACACTTTCTAGCTGTGTGACCCTAGGCAAGTCACTTAACCCTTTGGCCCCCCCCCCCCAAAAAAAAAACCATTTAAAAATTGTAATTGGGGCAATTTAAAAACATGTAATTGGGGCAAAGCAAAATACTAAATTCACTAAAATTCAAAAAACAAAAAAAATTAAATTGCTCTTAGGCTGACTAATAAAATTGCTCTTAGGCTGACAAACTGATAAAAACAAGCTAGTTATGATAAAAAAATGAAAGGTTGGCCATTCAATGTTCAAGCCTTTTTTTTTCCCCTTTCATCTCCATTTATAAGATTACAATTGGATTTCTTATTCTCACAAGCAGTTCCTGTCCAGGATCCCAATTTTACAATTTAGTGGAACCCTCTGTCCAGGGTGGGAATACAGTAAAATCACCAACTGATAAGAAATGTCAAGGTCTTGGGCCAATAGCAACCACTCAATAATGCCTGTGAACTAAAGTCTTCTGCCCCTCCTCAACAGCCTAAAATGGAAATCTCCCATAGTTTTTACAAATTCACTTAGTCCTGACTTTCTAGGATTATCATATCAATTTCAAATTGGAAGAGGCTTTAAAGTTATCCAGTCCAACCCATTCCTTTTACAAGGAGAAAACTGAGGACCCAAGAAGTAAAGGCCACAGGGACAGACAGCGATGATGACGATGATAAGGATGATGGATGATGACGATGGCAACAATAGTTAGCATTTATATAATTCTTTAAGGTTTGCAAAGTGCTTTATAAATAGTATCCCATTTTACCCTCACAACAGTCCTGGGAGAGAGGTGCTACCATTATCCCCATTTCTGTTGCTTTGCTGAGTCATTTCAATCATGTCCAAATTTTTGTGACCCCACTGGGGTTTTCTTAGCAGAGATCCTAGCGCGGTTTACTATTTCCTTCTCTGGCACATTTTACAGATGAGGAAACTGAGGCAGGTAGAGGTTGAGAGACTTGGTTAGGACCACCCAGTGAGTAAGGGTCTGAGGCTGGATTTGAACTCAGGTTTTCCCAACTCTACATTCAAAGCACTCTTTATTGTGCTACCTAGTTACTAGGTCGGCCTAGAAATAACTTCAATAACAGCACCAAAAAACAAGGAGGATTAAAAAAAACATCCCTGTTTCAAAACGAAGTTGGGTGTATATGTGCAAGTGTCTATATGTGTGGCAGTTTTTCAGCTATGACTAAGAAATATTTAAAATATTAATATGAGCAGTTCTGACATGTTATTTTAATATCCTGGTTGGTGAGTACTTTCAACTTTTTACGGCTTTCACCTAATGCTGATATACAACAAAATGTGAAAGTGGTCTGTTAATACGTTTTAAAGGTAACCATCAGGCATGTACTTCTAAATCCAACCACTTCTGGTCATTTACAATGGGTAATAAATGAACTTTGGTCCTTCAGAGTACTACTTGGAAACCACAAGGAAATCTCTCCAATAATTCAGGATTAGAGATCAGATTTTTAAAACCTAGTCAAGTGCTGATAAGGCCTTTTAACATCAGGAGAGAATTTCAATTTTATCTGACTTGACAACTACACCCACTAGGCTAACAAAACCATTCTTTTTCCTTCTCAAAGAGAACAGTTCCCAGCTACAGCTACTGAATTATACAGATGTACATGAAAACATTCCAGAATTTTTTTTTCAGTTGGCACACTGACTCTAAAACTAAGGGAAAAAATGTCAAAGCAAGCATTTAAATACTGAATAAATGAATGCTAAACATAGTATGCCCTCTTTAAAAATCACTTTGAGGGAGAAAAAAGCATATGGTTTTCTGAAAAGTGTTATTTTTAATAGTCTAAAATATCACTAAGTACACTAACACTGACTGTTTTATTCAAATAATAAAACAGCCAATCCAGCATCCAAACTGATTCTATTCAAAGGTCAACAAGCTTATAGAGCTTGTTGTTTTATTTTGATTAGTCAAAATCATGTTATGGAATAACCATAGAGATTGTGTTGGTTGCAAAGACTTAGAATGGGGCAGCTAAGTGGTGCAGTGAATAAAGGGCCAGCCCTGGAGTCAGGACTTCTTAGTGGTGTGACCCTGGGCAAGTCACAGAATCCTGTTTGCCTCAGTTTCCTCATCTATAAAAAGAGCTGGAGGAGGAAATGGCAACCACTCCAGTATGTTTGCTGAGAAAACACCAAAAGGGGTCAAGAAGAGTCAGAGGGCAGCTAGGTGGTGCAGTGGAGCAAGTGTGGGGCTTGGAAACAGGACGACTCCTCTTCCTGAGTTCAAATCTGGCTTCAGACACTTCCTACTTGTGTGACCATGGACAAGTCACTTAACCCTGTTTGCCTCAGCTTCCTCATCCGTAAAATGAGCTGGAGAAGGAATGGCAACCACTCCAGTATCTCTGCCTAGAAAACTCCACACTGGTCACAAAGAGCTGGACATGACTGAAAATGACTGAACAAAACAGACTTAGGAGCAGACGAGCTCTTGGCCCAGCAGCTACTGAAGTAAATGCAGACAGTTAGGGAGAGATGGGAAGTAGAACCAGAAAAATCACAGCCTCCAGGGAACCACGGGGAAATCTCAAACTCAACTGATGACAACGCAAGCCAGATTGATTGAACAAAGAAAGTCTGATTTCTGTGAAAGAATGCAATCAACCTGCTCATCTGGAGGAGTCCTAGAGCCCCATCCAGCTGTGGGGGCTAACATCAAACCCCAATAAAGGAGCCATTTAGTCCACCTCTGTTTTTAAATACAGAAATTCCTGCTCCCCAAAAAAGATAACTCTAAGAGCCCTGAATTCAGGTGGGAGATATTAAACATTTTATTGTTTTATACATAAATACCTTAGGAATAAATGTTTCTTTATACATTCATTTTTCCCATAATCCCTGAAGTGTTTATTTTGGAGCTGTAAAAGTTAATGTTTGATTTCTGACAACCTGATAGCTGTAAGGGACCTTGGAGGTCATCTGGCCCAATGCTGTTATTTTACAGATAGGCAACTGAGGCTTGGAGGAATTTACAGACTTGCTCAAGGTTACAGAGCTGGTAAGTGGCAGCACTGAACTGCACTGAAACTAAGCCCCTCCAACACCGAGGCAAGAATTCTTTCTACAACATAACATGCTGCCTTGTCCTTGGGAAGCTCCCCCCCACCTTCTTTTGTGCAATCAAAATAGTTTTAAATAAGTCAGTGGTTTGCATCAAGGCATGAATTTTCGCTTGTGCCTTTAAGCCATTTCAAATGAAGACATTATTTCTGAACAAGCCACCCCAGTTTCTTCCTCTATAAAATAAGGGGGCTGGGGATAGAGGTTACACAAGATGATCTTTAAGCTCTAAAACAATGAACTCTTGAGCCTACAGTCACTAAAGAAACACAGGAAAAAAATCAAAAACATTTCAAAATGGCACATGAACAAGTAAAGAAGTGCTCGTGTAATTCCATAAATCAGATCTGTGAGTAAAAGGTCACCTGCCCTAAAAGGAGACTATCAGAGGTAGAAGGAAACCAACCCCTTCATTCCATAGGTGAGGAAACCCATACCAGCAAGGGAAAAGGGACTGGCGCAGGCTACTACATAATGACATGAAATAAAAATGCATATTCTGGGACATTTAAAAAAATGTTTACCTGGTGAATTTTTAAAAACTGCTCAAGATTGTGTGAAACTAAGTGGGGCCAAAAGTGAATTCGTTTACTAGAATGCTTATAAAAGACATACAGAAGCCCCAATAACAACGCTATGTGTCACAACTGCCCCCTCACCCCCCAATTCAATCTGCTGCTGGTTGGACGAACAAGACTATCAAGGTTTGTAAAGCTGCCTTCAAAAGGTCAGACCCAGGGTCTGCCATTCCAGAACCACTGGTGGCTGATTTAACGCCACTAACTGTAACACTAAATTTAACACCCTCTGATGCATGGTGGATAGATTGCTGGACTTGGCATCTAGGAGACTCAAGTTCGGAGCTTGCCCAAAGACCCCACTGTTTTTATTTTCTTAAAAAAAGAGAAGCCTCCACATGGCAGCCCACAGGCCACCACGTAACCTACTGCATCATGTGCCACGAAGACATGCTAGAGAAATGACTGGGGGGTTTGCAAAGTGCTTTACAAGTATCACCTGATCTAATCCTCACAAGACACTTGGGAGGTAGGTACTGTTCTTATCCCCGTTTTACAGATAAAGTCACTGAGGCAGAGTGATCAAGTGACTTGTCTGTGCACAGCCATACAACTAATCTCCAGATCAGGTCTAGACTCAGGTCTATGCATCACCGAGCTGCCAGTGAAATTCTGGCACTGCTACTACCTATGTGATCCTTGGCAATCTCCGAATCTCTGTCCTCCTCAAACTTCATCTGTCCAATGAGAAAGCAGGACTTTTTTAACACTAGGTTCCTATACTCCCAACAAGCTTGCATGTTTGCTTGTGAGCTAAAACTCCTCCAATGGCAGCAGTCTTTTAACGTTCTATATGGAACAAATACAGACTTCTGTTTCCCAAGAAGAATCTGTGAAAGAGTGAGCTGTTGGGTACAATCAGCCAAAACCTTATTACCAAAGAACTTTGGCTTACCAAGGCCAAAATAACTGAAGGTCAAGAGAAACATGGAACATGGTTAAAAAAAATAAAAGAAAGAAGCCCGTGTTAACGAGAAGCGTAGCAAATACAGCTTTAAAGTCAATCTCAGAAAGTCGAATTCTCAACTGTCATGAAGAGCCTGCCGGCCCTCAAAAATAGCTGGTAGTGGAGTGGGGGTGGGGAGAAAGGAATACAGACCACTAAGGCCTCTCATTCTTTATCCTCTTTAGTTTGGATCATTATTATCCCCTGAAATAAAACCACTCTTTTGTCAGCAGGGCTGCCTGCAGGCTCCCACAGCTCTGTAACTACATCACTGTGTTCTAACCAAGCTGGTTGGATAGCCTGCAAGTATCCATACTGTGAGTACCTTGCTCTCATCTATGCTGGAAAATGTATGTCCTTACACAGAGGAGCTGCAGCCTCTTGGCAGAGCCCTCTGGAAATGGAAAGATTTAAATTTTCATCAACCAACAAGACATGGGAACTAAATCTAAAACCTGGGTCTCTGCACACAAAACGTCAAACTACGTTCAGCATGAACAAGGGTTACTTTTGGAGGATTCTGACCAGGGGTGTGGGGTGTGCTGATGTACTCCCAATACCCTTTCAAGTTTAACCTGCATTTTTAGCATTTTCTTCATCACTTTCTGAAGTCTAGATAATCAACAAAACAACAAACTAAAGACCCGATTTGTAGAGCTTGCTGATTTCCGCAGCGTCAATTTAACAATCAGTTCTCACAATCTTGACTCTTGGCCCTCAAAGGGGTAGATAGTTTTCTGTTTGCATTCAAATACCTCAAAAAAAAATTTAGATTTACTTAGAGAATCCCAGAGATTCAAGTAAAAAATTACTTGAAAAAATAAACAACTTTGGCAAAGTTGCAGGTTACAAAATAAACCCACACAAATCTTCTGCATTCCTATATGTTAGCAACAAAGTCCAACAGCAAGAGATAGAAAGAGAAATCCCATTTAAAGCTAGGGTAGACAGTATAAAATACTTAGGAGTTTACCTGCCAAAACAAACCCAGGGATTATATGAACACAATTACAAGACACTTTTGGCACAAATAAAGTCAGATTTAAGTAAGTGGAAAAACATTAGTTGCTCATGGGTAGGCTGTGCTAATATGATAAAAATGACAATTCTACCTAAATTAATTTACTTATTTAGTGCCATACCAATTAAACTATCAGACAATTATTTTCTAGAGCTAGATAAAATAATATCAAAATTCATTTGGAAAAACAAAAGGTCCAGAATATCAAAGGGACTAATGAAAAGAAATGCTTGGGAAGGTGGCCTAGCGCTACCAGACCTCAAATTGTACTATAAAGCAGCAATTATCAATACCACTTGGTATTGGCTAAGAAACAGAGAGGTAGACAAGTGGAATAGACTTGGCACTCAAGACACAGTAGGCAAGGAATATAGCAACCTTCTGTTTGATAAACCCAACGACCCCAGCTTCTGGGATAAGAACTCACTGTTTGACAAAAATTGCTGGGAAAACTGGATAACAGTGTGGCGGAAATTAGGCATAGACCCATACCTGGCACCGCACACAAGAATAAAGTCCAAATGGGTACATGATTTAGGTATAAAGACTGATACCATGAATAAACTGGAGAAGCAAGGAATAGTGTATTTATCAGATTTATGGAGAAGGGAAGAATTTTTTACTAAAGAAGAGATAGAAAGCATTATAAAATGCAAAATGGATAATTTTGATTACATTAAACTGAGAAGTTTTTGCACAACCAAACCCAATGCAACCAAAATCCAGAGGGATGTAGTAAATTGGGAAAGAATTTTTACAGCTAAGCTCGGGGATAAAGGCCTCATTTCTAGAATATATAGAGAACTGACTCAAATGTATAACCATACAAGTCATTCCCCAATTGATAAATGGTCAAAGGATATGAACAGGCAATTTTCAGAAGAAGAAATTAAAGATATCTATAATCATATGAAAAAATGCTCTAAATCACTATTGATTAGAGAGATGCAAATCAAAACAACTCTGAGGCACCACATCACACCTATAAGATTGGCAAACATGACAGAACAAGAAAATGATAAATGCTGGAGAGGATGTGGGAGACTTGGAACACTAATTCATTGTTGGTGGAGCTGCAAGAGCATCCAACCATTCTGGAGAGCAATTTGGAACTATGCCCAAAGGGGTACAAAAATGTTCATACCCTTTGACCCAGCAATATCGCTACTAGGACTGTATCCCCAAGAGATCATAAAAATGGGAAAGGGTCCCACATGTACAAAAATATTTATAGCAGCACTCTTTGTAGTTGCCAAAAACTGGAAGTCAAGGGGATGTCCATCAATTGGGGAATGGCTGAATAAATTATGGTATATGAATGTAATGGAGTACTATTGTGCCATAAGAAATGATGAACAAGAAGACTTCAGAGAAGCCTGGAAGGGCTTATATGACCTGATGCTGAGTGAAAGGAGCAGAACCAGGAGAACTTTGTGCACAGCAATGACCACAGTGTACGAGAGTTTTTTCTGGTAGACTTGGAATTTTGTAATAACGCAAGAACTTATTAAAAAAAAAAAATCCCAATGGTGGTTTTCTAAGGCAAAATGCCTTCCACACTCAGAGAAAGAAATATGGAAGTCATTCGCAGAACATAGCAGATCATGTTTGTGTATGTGTATGTTTTTGTGTATCATGTTTTGATTTGTTATATGATTTCTTCCATTTATTTTAGTCTGACTACATAGCATGACTATAGTGAAAATGTACTCAATAGGAAAGTATATGTAGAACCTGTACAGAATTCTATGCAGTCGTGGGGAGGGAGGGGGGTAGTGGGGGGTAGGTGTGGGGGGGATAAAATCTCAATTGTATGGCAGTGATTGTTAAACATTAAAAAATAAAAAAAAATGTAATTGAAAAAAAAAATTTAGCTACTTATAATCACCACGTTAGAATATTCAAAAGTACATACATGAAGGCAAAAGCCTACTTACAAAGACTGCAGAGAGCTCAGTCCTCGGATGGCTTCCCTTGGAACAGTTTTCAACTGATTGTTCTGAAGCGTTCTGGAAGGAAAGCTTTTATTAGTTAGGAGACGTCCTTTCCCATCAGCACCCAGAACCACAGAAATTCACGGAAAGAAGATGGTGCCTCAGGGCCAGAGGAGCCTCAGAGGGAGCAGCCTCCCTTCCACCCCTCCTGCCCATGCTCGTCCAGCCTCTGTTTTCAGATTCTGTGTGTACCCACTTGTACGTATGGTGTGTGCACTTAGAAAAAGCTTCCTGAAAAACAGGAACTACTTTGTTTGGGGCTCTTTATGCCCAGCATGGTGCGAATGCTTAAATAAGTGAAGAAGAGGAAAAAAGAGTAACTCCCCCCTCCCACATTAGGGAAAGGAAGGGAATCATTATTTATTAAGTGCCTATTATACGCTAAACACTTTTTACAAATATTATCTCATTTAATTTTATGGCTGAGGAAACTGAGGCAGACGGAGATTAAGTGAGTTGCCCAGAGTCACACAGAATGTCTGAGGCTGGATATGAAGCACTCTACACTCTGAGCCACCCATTGCCTCTACCTCTCCAAGTAGCCTTTTCTACTTTGAGACAGCTCAGGAAGTAGATAACCAGGAGAAGAGGTGGCATAATACAATAAAAAAGACTCTAGATCTGAAGTCAGAAAACAGGAGTTCAAACTGACGCGAATGTGTAAAATGAAGGGTTAGAGTTTTCAGTGAAAGCTCCTTAAAATCCCTTTTAATCCTAAATCAGTGTCCTGATGTGATCTTAGAAGACTGTTGAGGGCTCAGGTAAATTAAGCAACTTGCCCAGGGTCACACAGCTAGTATGGAGTAGAGGTGGTCTTACTGCCACTGCCACCAGGGCTGGGCCTCTTAATCACTAAAGCCATACTGCTTTTCACAAGGGAATTTGAAGTTATAAAATCTGTGCTCAGTTTGACAAGAGAAAGGCCATTAAATGGGAAAGACTAGAGCCTGCAACCTAAGTCAATTCAATCTCACAGTCCTTCTACTGTTGGCTAGGAGGGAAGAGCCTGGTTAATTTCATTCTAATAGAGAATGAGGGAGCTTATTGTAGTTACCTGGCAGTGTTGTTATAGAAGACAGTGAGGGGGACAAAGGGAAAATATGTTCTCATTGAGCTGGGAAGGGGAGGAGAAAAATGAGAAACTGATCCAGACGGAGGGAGAAGAGGGGACCAGAAGTCAGCCCATCAGGAAACAGTCCTCAAGGGAAGATGGTCCAAATTCAATTTCAATAAGCATTTATTAGTGTCTGCTATGTGCAAGGCAAAAGGTTGTGTTGTGTGAGAAGGAGAAGGGGTCTTAGGAGTCAGGAAGACATGCATTCCAGTCCCACCCCTGACTCCTCAGCACCCCAAGCAATTCCCTGTCATCAATAAAATCACAGGTGTGTCAGGCCACCCCCCTCACCCCCCCAAATGTGCAAGGTGCTATGTTAGGTGCTAGAGATACACACACACACATGCACGCACACGTACACTCACACGCACACACACCTTACATTCTGCTACACAGCACCCTGGACTTCAAAGTCTCTTACTAAATAGGATGTTGGGAGAGAGAAAATGTTGTACAGCTAGGACAAAAAATACTTTACCATACAGTGTCTTTCAAAGCTAAGCTATCTCCCCTTTCCTACTAATTAAGCCCCCAAGTAGAAAAGCGTGGATCAAATCCTAGAGAGGAAGAATATTGACAAGGTCTGAAGCCTTGACTATGGTTTTGATTCCAGGTATTAAATGCTAATTTTAAAAAAAAAACCTCTCATTTGACTCTAACTTGAAGCTTTTATTTGTTAGTTAAGATGCTAGCTTTTGCTACCTCTCTATGTAAGATGACCTGAATGTATGCTTGTCTCAAGTGCCTGAATAGCCAGTCTGTCCTTCCTTCTTTTACTCCCTTAAAAGGCACCAGCAGAAAGCAGACCAACCAATTCAAAAAGAAAACATGGGGCTGACTGTGAAATGCTAAAAATGTCATTACTTACAGAACTTTGAGCTCTTTCAACCCAGACAAGGCCTTTGGATGGATAAAGGAAAGGTCATTGCCAGCCAATCGTCTGGAAAAAAAAAACACAACAGTAAGGATGACAATATTTCAACCTGTTAGAATTCAAGATATTTACGGCCACCTAACATATGATTAGAGGGAGCACTGAACCACAAAGATATTTTTAAAGCACAGCTGATGAAGAGTGAATCACACATCTTGAAGTCTTGCTAAAATGTAAGGTGGATTCCAAAAAAGGGGGAAGTGGGGACAATTTTTCAGTCAAGAAGCATTTATTAAGTACCTATTACACACCACACACTGTGCTAAGTGCTGGGGTACAAAGACAGAAACAACCCATGCTCCAGGGAGGGCACATTCTAATCGGGGAGATAATGTACAAACAGTCATGTGCACACAAAGTCCCCATGGTCCTGCTCATGCCAGGGAGAGCAGAAGTACAATCACTTAAACTGTTTCATAATTATTTTCTTCACTCTAGTTTTTCAATTCCAGGGCACATTAGTGACCAATACTCATTCCACAGGACAGATTAGGTAACAGTTCCCTCCTCTGGGTACCGAGGTGGGTGACCACTAGTGCTGAATGTCACATACATTGTTAGACACAGTCACTGTGTCAGTTGATTTTCCTTAACTCTGAACAAGGAAAAGTTCCATAGGGAAGAGAGAGTTGGGGGTTTTCTGTTCATTTGTTCTTAGGCATAAGTAACGTCCATCAAGTGGGGAATGCTGCAAGAATGAATGGGAATGTCATGACACCACAGGCAACGCTGAAGGTGCACCACACAGGGAGGAATGGAAAGACTTAAATAAACTGAAACAAATGAAGCAAGACAATATCCACAATAATAACAATTACAACCATAACAGAACTGAATGGTAAACAATTATAATGACCAGGGCTGAAGCCGAAGGAGCGATGGGGAAGGTGCTTCCCTTCAGTCTTTGGCACGAAGTCCTATGGAAATGGAATCCCGCAGATGCCTCCATATGTCAAGTTGATCTTCCTCTGTTCTCTTTTCTCTTTTTTCATTTTAATTCTATGTTATTTTACTATGATGGGTGGGATGGGTAGAAGAGAAGGAAATGAGCACTTCTAATAAGTGTTTACTATGAGCCACTTTCACAAATAGCTCACTTGATCCTCACATCAGGCCTGGGAGCTGGATGCTATTATTATCCATTATACAATAAGAAAAGTGAAGCAAACAGAGGTTCAGTGATTTGTCCAGCTAGTAAGGATGTGGGGCAAGATCTGAACTCAGACCTTCTGGACTCCAGTCCACAGCACCACTAACTGCCCCATCCTATTACAGGCCCTCCTAAATTTATAACCTATTACGAAGTTATTACAGTAGATTCTTGGTGTGGACACCCTGACCCTAGTCCATTCCACCTTCCAACCTATTCTGAAAATCTCTGTTTGGGACAAGAGGGAGCTGCCCTTGGCTTGATGTGACTTCACTTCTCCTCCACAGTTTCCTTATCTGCTGATGATCATCAAGCCTCAGAGTTTCTACCAACCTCAAAGTCCTTAAATTTAAAGTCCTTAAAACAAACTTTCCATTCGGGTCCAGGCAATGTCTTCACTGTCCCCAAGTACATGCAGGCTTTTGGCCCCTGCCCATGTGATCTCTCTATTCTGCCAGATAAATGATTATGATTCCCTTTCCTGCCTACTAACATTGGGCTCATCTGGCAGGATGGTCTGGTGGCAGGGCACTGGACTTGAAGTCAGAAGACCTGTACTCAAAACGCAAAGTGTAACTCTGGCGAAATCATTTTTCCAGGTCAGAAGCTGCTTGTCTGCAAAATTAGACTGAGTGACTGCTGAGGTCCCTGTCCGCTCAAAGCTTTTAATTTGAATCCTATATTCCATAGATACATCAGCCCTTGTCCATCTTTTCCCCTTCTCTAAATCTGTCTGGTACTTCTACTTCAAAGTTTATCATATAGCCATACTTGGTCTAACCCAGTTTCCAAAAGGAGAAATCTTTCCTAGCTCACATCCTCCTACAGTCAGGAGTTAGGTTGCGCAGCAGATAGAACTTTAGACCTGCATTTAAGAAGAATCGAGTTTAGATCCAGTCTTAGACTCTTAAAAGCACTGTGACCCTAGGTAACACAGTCACATAATGTTTGCTTCAGTTTTTTCATCTGTAAAAAGGGGATAATATCAGCACCTACCTCACAGCATTGATTTGAGGATCAAATGAGATAATATTTTGTAAAGTGCTTTGCAAACATTACAGTGCCATATAATGATAGCTAACTATGGTCAGGCCCAGAATTCCTTCTTGGAAAATCCTTTTATCCAAATGCCAACTCAAGTACTTTTCCAAAGCTCGGCACAACTTTCAATCCTCTCCTTTCCTAAAGTCTTCTGAATTCCTCATCAATAATTGGACTGAAATGGAAAAAAATCATTAGCTTGATTCAGACACAGTCACATTTTACCCATAAGGGGCCCTGTGACCCAAGCAGTCATTCATTTTGCACCCTGATCCAAAATATCTTGTCTGGTCTGGCTGAGCTATTTGTAAATAAAACCACATGATTAAAAAGTCAGAGTCTCCAAAGAGAAAAGACAGCCATGGTTGTAATCTGGTATTCTTACACTCATAGAGTTCAATCTGAAAGGGACTTGACAAGTCATTCAATCCAATCCCTCCTTTTACAGATGAGGAAACTGAGGCCAAGGAAGTTAAGTGTCTTCCCTCAAGGTCACACAGGTAGTATCAGAGGCAGGATTTGAACCCAGGTCCTCTGATTTCATAGATATGGATTTTCCACTGGACAGTGACAGGGCCTGAAGCTTCACACAACTTATTATTGAGAGGCTTTGAAATTTTATCAACTCCGATTTTCCCCACACTGATTAATACTTTAAACTTGTCTGTGTCTCTGGGTGGTCCAATCATTTCTGCTTCTCCATAAACTGGGACAATAAACCTTTCCTTTTTCCTTGCTCCCTGAATAAAGGGAGAGTGATGAAATGCAGAACACCGGCTAATCCTGTCTTTTCACCTGATAAGAGTCTAGAATCCCCATGGAGCAAAATATTTGCTGCTTTTCCTCAAAATATTTGTCCTTTTCATAAATACTGAAAAGAGGAGTCAACTTATCTACAAAAGGCTTATTTTCCTCACTACTAATAAATTAATAATGTAATTATCAAAAATGATTAAGTAAAGCCCCTGTATTGTGACTTTCTCTGAAATCTGGACAAAAGAAAAGCAACCATGAAGACATCCCAACTACAAATGCAGAGGGGCAATCAGTGTTACAAAGTTATTTTATTTCTCACATGGCTAAATGTGTCATAACGAACACCAGAATTCTCTCTGTTCAACTTTTATCCATCTGCTAAACCGATTAGAGAAGCAGTGGCCTAAAAAAGAGTATGAGACTTTGAGTCAAGAGATCCCTGAATCCCAGCCCCCCTTAAACACATTCTCATGTTCCAGGCACATGGACATGGAAAAGCTGGAGACATTCAGAGAAAGGCAATGAAAATGGAGAAGAGCCTTGAGTTCATTCTTGGCTTACAGTGCATTCTTAAGAAATGCTATCCATCCATTTACCTATAACATGAGAGTCTTTGAAACCAGGTAGCACAGTGAAAAGAGCCCTGGATCTGCACTCTGGAAGATCCAAGTTCAAATGTGACCTCAGAAACTACCTAGTTAGGTGATTGTGGGCAAATCACTTAATGGCTGTCTGCCTCGGTTTCCTCATCTGTAAAATGGGTTTAATAACAGTACCTAACTCCCAAGGTTGTTGTGAGGGTAAAATCAGATAATATTTGTAAGGTACTTTCCAAACTTTAAAGTGCCATATAAATGCTAGCTACTATTATTATAATTTTTTTTTAACTGAAGGAATTAGGGTTGTTTAGCCAAAAGAAAAAAGAGGTTTAAGGAGCTCTTGACAGTTGCTATCAAGGTCTAAAGGGATGTCACCTTGTTCTGTCTGTCCCAAGAGAGAAAAACCAAGAGAAGCAGAACCAATTTAGGCTTAATGATCAAGAAAAACTTCCCAGCAATTCGAGTTGTCCCAAAGGTGAGTATGCTGCCCCAGGGACAGTGGTTTCCTCCTCCTCTCAGGTACATTATCATGGGGATTCTTTTTCAGAAACAGAATTGGGCCACATGTCACTGAGATCCCTTTCACCCCTATGGTTCATGAGTAAGTCACTTAAATTCTCTGTAACTTCAGTTTCCTTTCTGAAATTCCATCTCCTCGGCTGTCAAATGGAGATAAGGCTCCATTTGGTGTTATCACCTAGCACTATTAAGGGGAAAGTGTTTTCTACACTGTGGAGTGCTATATGTTTATATATACTTCATATATGCATACATGTACATATACATATATATATATATATATATATATACACACATTTATATATTTATATATACTACTCTTATGACATAATAAAGCTCTTGGCTGTGAACCAACAGAACTCTGTTCAAGGGCCCAGAGAAGTCAACAGCCACATTTACCAGCTTCTCTGCTCATTCACTTAGTTATTCATCCAGTCTCTAAAAGTTAATTCTGGAAATCATACAGCAACCTCAGAGACAGACTGGGCTGAGATAGACCAAATGGGACTGCCATTTTGGAAGGTCCCGTGAGAAGGCACGACGATTCTGTAGGCTGGAGATGTGAATACCTAGACACGTTTCAGGAAGGGGCCTGCACCAAGCTAAAGACTCACCTCGCACACCAGCCCAAAATGACAGATGGGTGACATAAGACATATAGTTGTGCTATAAAGCAGAACTTTTAGACAATGATTCAAAGGATGGTGAATTTTAATCTGAAAGTTAGTTTAGAGGTGATCTAATCCAATCCCTTATTTCACAGGTAAGGAAACAGGCCTGCAGTCCACCAATTTACCCAACATCACAGAAATATTATTAAGAAGAGTCCTGCTTCTGAGTCAACGTAAGGTTAAGTGTGGTGTTTTTCTTGGAGGACACTGACCAATGAACAGGAAGCAAGTAAAGAATGGAAATGCCATGTACAATGGGGTTGAGACTTGGGTGGTTATGTTGACCCTTTTTTTGACCCTTTCCCAATGGCAGCACCAAACAATCTATCTGACCCCATCAAGAGACACTATAGCTTTCAAACAAATGAATAACAACTGACTCCTAAGTTCTGCACAGTTCTGTACACTCAAACCTGAGTGTACAAACCAGGGGTTTATTTGGGTATAACTCTTTGGTTTTCCAGTTAGGGCTGTTGGTACATCACATGGACTTTGCTGAAGTCTAGTCCAAATCTCATTTTTTTGATGAGAAAACTAAGGCCCAGGGGGATTGTTAGCCCAAGGTCATATAGTTAATAATTATCAGAACAAGGACTTGAATCCAGGTCCTCTGATTCTAAATCCAGCTAGCAAAAAGAGTGATTTTTTAATTGCGTTTTTGAAAATTTTAAAACATCATTTTAATAAGCCAAAAAGCCCTAAAAATGACTTAAAATTAAAAGCTCATGTTTCTATGACACTTTATAGTAACAAAGTTATACTATGGTCTTACACAAATCACAACATGCTACAAAACAAGGAATTGTAGGAGAACCAGGGAAGAGAATGTCAAAGAAATGCAAGAGCAGGGGGAAAAAAAGAGAGAGAGGATCTAAGCAAGGAATGGCTAACTAAGGGATGGCCCTCATGCTCCAGTATCATCCACCAAATGATGGAGAGAATAGGAGGAAGGTCTCCAGCACACTGAGCAGATCTCTTTGGAGTAGACAAAGGATCATAATAATAGCTAACATTTATATACTACCTACTATGTGCCATTTATATATCACCTACTGTGCTAAGTGCTTTTACATATATCTTATTTGATCCTCAAGACAACCCTGCAGGGTAGGTACTGTCATTATCCCCATTTTATTGATAAGGGAACTCAGATAAGCAGAGGATAAGTGACCTGGCCAGCATCATACAGTCAGTAAGTACCTGTGGTCAGCATAAATCAATGCTGAGGCCACTGACCTTTTACCTCAAGTTGAAGTCAATCCCTCTTTAGCTGAACTTCCAACTGAAGAAGAGGTTTTGAGGGTCATTAGGCTCCTTTCATGTGGCAAAGCACCTGGAGCTGATTCTATCCCAGCTGAGATTTACAAGGTAGGGGGACCATTGCTCATACAAAAGCTGACTGAAATATTCCAGGTTATGGAAAGAGGAGGTTATCCCCCAGGAGTTCAAGGATGCCTCCATTGTCCATCTCTATAAGGGGAAAGGGAACAGAATGTCCTGTGACAATCATAGGGGTATCTCTCTCTTAGTCATTGCTGGCAAAGTTCTTGCTAGAGTCCTCCTTAATAGGCTGATCCTTCACCTGGAAGATGGTCACATACCTGAGAGCCAGTGTGGCTTCACAAAGGGCCGAGAAATGGTCGATATGATGTTTGCTGCTCGTCAACTCCAGGAGAAATGCCAGGAGCAGAACAGAGGTCTGTACACAATGTTTGTGGATCTGACCAAGGCCTCTGACATTGTTAGTTGTGAGGGCTTATGGAAAATTATGTTAAAATTTAGTTGCCCAGAGAAGTTCATCAATATTGTACATCAATTTCATGATAGCATGTTTGCCCTGGTTCTGGATAATGGACAATGCTCTCATGCCTTCCCAGAGTGAAACAGGGCTGTGTGCTTGCTCCCATGCTTTTTAACATAATGTTTTCAGCCATGTTGTCAAATGCTTTCAATGAGGATAAACACGGCATTAAGGTCAACTACCATACTGATGGTAAGTTCTTCAGTTTGAAAAGGCTACAAGCCAAGACTAAAGTGGAGGGAGTAGTGGTGCATGATTTTCTGTTTGCAGATGACTGTGCACTCAGTGCAGCCTCTGAAGCTGAGATGCAACAAAGTATGGATCAATTCTGTGCTGCCTGTGCTAATTTTGGCCTAATAACACCAAGAAAACACAGGTGCTCCATCAGTCACCACATTATCCTTATGTGGAACCATCAGTTACAACAAATGGATAAGTTTTGAATGCTGTGGGTAAGTTCACTTACCTGGGTAGTGTACTTTCCAGGCATGTACACAGTGACAATGAGTTTGACACACGCATTGCCAGAGCTAGCTCAGTGTTTGGGAGGCTCCGAAGAAAAGTTTGGGAGAGAAGAGGTATTAGACTGACTGCCAGACTGAAGGTCTACAGAGCCATTGTGCTGACCTCATCATTACATGCTTGTGAAACATGGACAGTCTACCAGTGCCATGCCAAGAAACTGAATCGCTTCCATTCGAACTATCTTAGGAAGATTCTGAAGATCACATGGCAGGATAAGGTACCAGACACTGAAGTCCTTGCTTGAGCTGAACTGCCAAGTATTCAAACTATGCTTCAGAGAGCACAACTCCAATGAGCTGGCCACATTGTTCGAATGCAAAATATATGCTTGCCAAAAAGACTATTTTATGGAGCACTCACATGGGGAGGCACTCACATGGTGGTCAGAAGAAACGATACAAGGACACTCTCAAGGTCTCTCTCAAGAACTTTGGATTTGACTGTGCAACATGGGAGACACTGGCACAGGACTACTGAGCACGGTGTGCCCACATCAGAATGGGTGCTGTGTTCTTTGAGCAAAGCAGAACTGAGACAGCACAAACTAAACGCAAGATGAGCAAATTTGGGATATCCACCCCAAATATTCACATGGACTATCTGTGCCCAACGTGTGGTAGAGCATTGTGAGCTCATATTGGTTTGATCAGCCACAGTCAGACACAATGAAATTTCACTTTACAATGGTGATGTCATTTTGGTCCTCTTTGAAGACAAAGGACAGCAACCACCAGTTAAGTAACCTGGCCAGCATCATCCAGCTAGTAAGTACCTGTGGCTGCATTTGAACTGGAGTCTTCTTGACTCCAAGTGAGGCACTCTATCCACTGTTCCACCAGCTGCCCATGGATTTAGGAAAATCCAAGCTCAAATTTGCCCTCAGACCTATCTATTAGCTTTGTGACCCTTGGTGACCAGGTGCATTCACCTCCTGAAGCCTCAGTGTCCTCACATGTGATGTGGGGACAACTCCCTCCACAGGGTTGTTGCGCTGATATGCATGAGGATAATGAGATAACAGTGCTTTGCAAACCTAAAAGTGCTATGTAAATGCTAGCTGTTATTATTGTTTGTACATATTTGTTGTGCTTAATTTCTTTCTTCTTTCCCTTTTCTCTGTTTTGTGAAATGCACTGTTATAAAGGATGCGCTCTGGGAAAAGGGAGGAGAAATGCCACATGGACAGCTTTGTTGCTGCTGCTCTGTCATTTTCAGTCCTGTCTGACTCTCTGTGACCCCATTTGGGGTTTTCTTAGCAAAGATACCAGAGTGGCTTGCCATTTCCTTCTCCAGATCACTTTACAGATGAGGAAACTGAGGCAAATAGTTAAGTCACTTGCCCAGTGTCACACAGCTAGTAAGAGTCTCAGGCTGGATTTGAACTCAGAAAGATGAGTCTTCCTGATACCAGGCCCAACACTCTATCCACTGTGCCACCTAGCTGCCCAGGGAGAATTTAGGTGATATAAAGACAAAAGATATTAAAAATTATTAAAAAGATAAAAGGAAGCTGAATATCAAAAATAGCAGTCAATGTGACCCCTCCAAGCCGGTAAGAGAAAGAGGCTCTATTTAAGCAGGTGAAAATCAGCTTCTGGAGACCCTCAGCCCACCTCAAGGCAGCCCCTCAGTAATGCACCCCACCAAGGGTGCTGGCAAGAGGCAGAAATCGATGGCAGTCCCCTCCTTCTCCCAGAATGTGGCACCAATCCAAGGATAGGGGGATAACTGACCACACGTGGAATGCCTTTGGAAGCTGCCTGCTGAATGGACACTTCTTATTCACCATTCTCCAGATTCACACGAGGTAGCTTGTTCCAAAGGAGACATGTTCTGGCTGTCTTATCCAAGCAGCTTGTATTAAACCCTAGGGATACCGAGGCATCAGCAAATCCATTCTTTCCCTTAAGAAGCTCGTATTCGATTGGGATGAAACAATGTGTATGCATAAGTCAATATAGAATACATACAAAGTAAATCTGGAGGTGAAACCAGAACCTGGCAGGGGGAGGGAGGGGAGCCAGGAAAGGCATGAACTGAGAAGGCAGCTCAGGCTTTCTAAGAAGTAAGCTGAAGCTGATACAAATGTCTTCCCTGCCCTCAATCTCCTACCATCTTTCTCTAAAACAGGGATGTCCATGGCTCTGTGGCCACATTTCAAGAAATGGAGGCAGTGCCTGTGAACTTATATGGGGGGAAAATTATATTTGTATTACAATACAACGAATTTTCTTTGTGATCCAATGCATTTTATGACATGCGTTTAAAAACATTTGGGAAGGGGGATCCACAGGCTTCCCCAGATGCCATGACAGGTCCATGATACCACAATGAGTTAAAAACTCTCCTGTAGCTCAAACTTTAATAACTCATGGTCTTATAATAGTTTAAAGACAGCAAAAAGCTTTCTTCACAACAATGTAGTAAAGCACTCTGATCCCAACTTTAGAGATGAAGAAGCTGAGGCTCCGGGGCAAGGTGACTTGTTTGAGATCAGGTCTTTCAAGACCAGATGGCACAAAGGATAGAATGCTGGGCCTGGAGTCCAGGAGATCCAAGGACAAACTCGGCCTTGGACGTTTACTAGCTGTATGACCTGGCCAAGTCACGGAACCTCCGTTTGCCTCAGTTTCCCTAACTGTAAAATGGAGACAATAGCAACACTGACTTCCTCGGCTTGCTGTAGTGAAGATCTAATGAGATCATATTTGTAAAGCGCTCAGCACAGTACCCAGCACATAGTGGTGACATATAAATATTACCCCCTGAGATGAAGTCCGCCACCCTCCCAACTCTGCTGAAAAAGGCATTGCTATTTGGGTACCAGTTGGTCTAGATGCGCTCTGAGGTTGCTTCCAACAATGACGTTTGGCTATTCTGACCTTCCCAAAGTCACCCTGAGTAGAAGGTAGGATTAAGGGTTGTTTACACAAAGGACAGAAATGACTGCTGGATGCCAGAATCCTGCCAGGGTGAGAGACTAGGCCAGCGACTTTCTCCTCCCTCTCAGCATGGCCCATGGATTCTTTCTTCAGGAAGTCATTTTTAAAGAGCAAGGATGACGTCTCTTATCTGAGGAATGCCTGGATTTATGCTGCTTCTGGCCTGTGGTGGCAATTTTATTGTCGCCACTTGGCTGAAGTTATTGCTGAGTTGGTAGAAGGAGGAATGTGTGTTAAGGCTGACCAGAGCCATGGACTGGTGGGGCCTGGGAAAGGGGCTGCCAGCAGCTGCTGTGAAACCTGAGGCTGGGGGAGGCGGGGCAGAGGGATGACCCAGTGACAGGAGGGCAAGGCCCGGGGCATAATCTCTGTCTGCACAAGCCAGAAAGAGCAGCTATGACTCCAGGAAGCTCCTTGGCTATGACAGTCTGGCTGGGCAGGGCAAGGACACAGGTTTACACTTTAAAACTCACTTGCTTTTCCACAGCCCTTTGTGGTTTCCAAAGTACTTTCTCCCTCACAATCGTAATAAGAAGAAAAATAACAGCTGGCATTCATAGAGCACTGAAAGGTAAGCCGAGAAGTTAGTGCAAGCGTCATCCTTGTGGTTTTTTTGGATTTGTTTTTGTTTTAGAGATGAAGCTACTAGGAAACCTCAGACACACTAAGTGACCCCCTCCCCTGCCCCCAGGGAGTCTGGACCTAATATGATACTCACAACACCCTGTGAGATGGATGCCATTTTAATTTTAACCCCATTTAACAGAGGAGGATACCGAGGCTCCGAGAAGGGAGCAAGTGTCTGGGGCTGGATCCAAACCTGGATCTTCCTGACTTCCAGGCCAGTCCAGTGTTCTATCCACTCTGTCATGCTGACATCAAGTCCCTAAGGAGAAAGAACTTGTCGTACTATGTACATCCAGACCTGCCTACTGGTGTGCTTAAATTCTCCCAAGCAATGAAGAAAAAGTCGCATTTTAATAAGCAAAATAGTTTTCAAGCATCTACTCTGACAGGTCCTCTAGGGGAAAAAAAATCAGCTTCAAAACACTCAAGACAAATATCAACAAAAAAAAGTGAAAAAAGCAGATTAAACTTGGCAACTTTCTTAAAACTGCATGTAAAAGGGAAATTGGAATTTGCTGAGTGTTTTTAATAATAGATAGAGTGCATGCCTGAAGACAGGAAGCTATAGATCCCAAACCTACTCTGAACACTTACTAGTCACGTGAACACACACAAGTCATTTCACCCAAGTCGGAGCTTCATCTTCTATAAAATGGGAAACTAACAACTCCTACCTACTCTCCAAGGTTTCACTCAGTCAGTCAGCATTCATGAAGTGCCTACTGTGTGCCAGGTTGGGGGAGGGGGGGACAGTACAAAAATGAAACATTTCCTGACTTCATTCTTTCTATCTAAGGAATCAAATGAAAAGATGCTCAAATCATTTAGCAAAACTTAAAATATGCTAGAGGTGCCACCTGCTGCTGTTGCCACTGTTGGCTTGTTTGGGGCTTTGGGGGCACACAAGCAGGGTTATCAATGACCTGCACAGGGTTACACAGTTAGTAAGTGTCTGAGGTTGAATTTTAATTGAGGTCCTCCTCACTCCAGAGCCACTGTTCTATTCACAGCATCACTTGGCTACCCATGTGGCTGTTATTCGTTGTTGTTAAAAAAGCAAATGGATTTAAGGTTAGTTTATAAAGCAACAAGTATCTACAGAACACACCTGCCATGTTCCCTGAATCATGGCAGACAGTACGTAAAATGCAGAAGTGTAAGACAAGCTAGCTTTTCTCAGGAGTTTACAATCTAGTATGGGATTAACCTATGGAATGATACATCCCAGAAGAATGTCAATATATTCTAAATTATAAGATACAGGCCATAAAATCTGAGGGCTGGACACATCCATGTAGGCTCAGTGTTTTAGAAAAAACCTTCATGGAGGACACAGGAAGAAATAATGCATTCACATTAACCGAAACATAACAATAAATCTCAATTTTTAAAAATGCTGGGAATGTCCAGGAAACAGCCCAAAGTTTCCCTGGTTGTTGATATTTAACTACAAAAAAAAAAAAACCTTTTTAGAAGAAAAGAAGCTTCATACAATAGAGAAAGAAACCAGCTAAAGAAGTTACCATAAAGCTGGAAAGGATATCAGAGGCTATTTCTCGGATGAAAACAATGAGCATCAATGACTCCCCTGACTCCAGTAAGCCAGGAGTTCCCCACACTAATGAAAGTCTCAAATTAGAGGAGATATATCAAATGAGGGTACTTATGGAGCTGGGCCATCTTTAGAAAACGGCTTCTTCCTACAAGTTCAGCCAAATTGGTGATGGCAGATTCATTAAAGATTGGGAACATTTGCTCAGTAATGAATGGATTTCATCATAGCAACAGTAGTATAAACAGAACTACTTCTCCTTGGGAACACTGAACAAGTTTGGCTGCTAATCCTGAAGAATTTCACATCTCTCTTCTCAAAAACACTACCTCAAAAGGGGCAAGGCATCATGGGAAAGGGGAGTCTGGAAGAGTTAGTCATGCCAACCCATGAAGTGGTGCACATGACTTGCGTTAACAGGAATGATCTTCTAGCACTATATGTCAGTGTGGTTTTCTTCTTTTTTAAAAAAGATAAATGTTGCTTGTCATTAGCTGTCAACCTTTTTCACACACCCCCCACTTCAGGATTCAATGCTCTATGGATGCAGTGGAAAGAACAGGAAATCTGGAGTTACAAAGCCTGAGTTCTCATTCCGGCTTTGTCATTTTCTGGAGAAATTTCATGTGCATCACTTAACCTCTATGGGCCTGTTTTATCATCTGTAGAACAGAATTCAATGAGATGATCTGTAAGGTCCTTTCCAGCTCTACATCTATGATCCTAAACCCCAACACTGACACTAGACCGATACAGCTAACATGTTAACAACTTCCTCCACACCCTTCGCTCAAAACTGCTCATCCTCCATCCACATTCTCCCATTTCTGTATGAGCTGGTACAGAACTAAAGAGTTAGGACAGTAGCACTGACTTACACCTGGATGAGAAGAAGCCCTTTTCTAACATCCTAAGGACGTCATCGAGTCTTGCCTGAAGACCTCCCTCCTTCAAGTCCTGGCTCTAAAGTTTCGACAACCCCAACAAATAGTGATTAAGCACATGCTTTGTGAGAGGTCCCACACTGTCCTGGAGAAAGAACAGCATGCCGTCTTCTTCCATGAAGAATCTCCTAATGCCTCCACTAGCAAATGAGCTTCACTTGATTTGTAAGGCAGTGCAGCCTTCTCCTTCATCCCCCGCGTCATAACATTAATGATACACATGATACAAAGTCAACTCAAGTGTTTTATTCTGTGCCTAGTGTGTGCCGGGGGCTGAGGATACAAAGGCAAAAATGAAACACTCCCTGTCCTCAGGGATTACATTCTACTAGAAGAAATAACATTTATAGATAAATCAACAGAAAAAAAAAATATATATAATCACTTGAGCTAAGCCTTGAAGGGAGCTAGGGAGAAAACAGTAAGAACATCAGCCAGGTATGAAGTGCTATGGTGGATCCTGGGAACGGAAGATTAAAAAATCTCAACAGGGTAGAAGAACATTTAGTTAATGAGGCAAAACATAAAAGGGATAAATGCAGGATTACACTGTTGTTAAAAAAAAAAACAACAACAAAACAAACAATTTCCCAAATATAAGATGAGGACAGAGGGCTCAAGAGTGCATATGAAAAAGATCTGAGGACCTTAGTGGATCCCATCACTTGACTGAAATTGCTTTCTCTCAGATTATCAAGGTGCTCTAGTATTTTTGAGAGTTGTTATGAGGATCAAATAAGAGTACTTAGGTAATGTGTCACGCAAACTTTAAAGCACTGTATAAAAACAAGCTATGATTATTATTAGGTAGCTAAGAGACAAAGCACATAGTCAGAAAGATGAGTTCAAATCCTGTTGCAGATGCTTCCTAGCTGTATGGCCCTGGACAAGTCACTTCACCCTGTTTGCCTCAGTTTCCTCATCTGTAAAATGAGCTGGAGAAGGAAATGGCAAACCATCCAGTGTCTCTGCCAAGAAGTCCCCAAATGAGGTCATGAAGAGTTGGACATGACTAGAAAACAACTGGTGGCCTTTTCATAATCTTTGTCCCACCTGGCCACACATCTAGCTGTCCTCTCTGTTTGGTCTCAGATATGCTCACCTTGTTTACCTCTAGCCGAGCGGTCCACTTCTTCCTCAGTTGCCTTTGCCACACAGTCATTCACCTCTTATACCAAGGCATCTCCCAATGATCTATGAGTTCAGTCCTCATTTAGACCCAGCTGACTTCCCAATTTACAAAAGTACACTCATGTTTCTCCTTCGCATGGTTCCCACACCCCCATCTGCCTGCTGATGGATGTCCTGTAGACATCTGATACTCTTCACGTCTGAAACAGAACTCATTCTTTTTCCCAAAAACCCTCCCCCTCCAAACTTTCCTAATTCTCCTAATAATGAAAATAACAATAATAGTTAACATTTATACAGTGCTAAGAACTTTACAAATATGATATCATTTGATCCTCACAATAAGCCTGGGAGATAGGCGCTATTTTTATCTCCATTTTACAGGTGAAGAAACTAAGGCAGAGATTAAGTGACTTGCCCAGGGTCACACAGCTAGGATTTGCACTCAAGTCTTCCCAACTCCAGGTCCAGTGCTCTATCATGTTATCTACCTACCTCTGAGGAGTCCTTCCTTCAAAGTTCAGTTCCAGTGTTCCCTCATATGACAGTCCTTCTCTGATATGTTCTCTCACCTGCCCCACATATACTTTCCCAGGTTGTTTGTGCTTTCTCCCTCTTGGAGAAATTCTGTTTACTCACTCTTATTCATGGTGAAGTTTGCCACAAGAATGTGATCTTCTAAGGAGGGCCAGGAGCATATATTTTTGTATTCTCTGAACCTAGCTCAAGGACCCTGATGGACAGTAGGTAGTCAATAAAAATCAGCTAAACTGAACTGAACTTCAAGGTCAATGAGTCAGCAGTGTGATGTGGCAGCCACAAATGCTAATTTAGTGTTAGGGCAGAAAAGAGACACAGGGTCCAGATCAAGGAAAGTGATTCGTTTTCACTGTATTCTACCCTAATCAGACCACAAATGGTCAAACAGTCTGACTTTGGAGTATCACATTTTAACAAAAATACCAATAAGCTGACACATGTCCCAATACTATGATTTTTAGGGTATTTAAAACCTTGACACATAAAGACTTGGGGAGTAGGGGATAATAATAGCCGTCTTAGGGCATGCAAAGGTGTGTCATGTGGAAGAGGGCTAGCCTTGTTCTGCTTGTATTAGGAACTTGTCTGCTAAGTGGTAAAATAATTACAAGAGACACCAAATTGGCTTCTAGCTATTTGGAATGGGGGCAGAGAGGAGGGATGGTGCAACATAATAGCCAGCCCCTCCCCAACTCTGCTTCAACCAGAACAGTGTGTCCCAACAAGCCCTGTTAACTGCACTGAGGACACTTTCTATTCTCAAGAGGGTAGGACCCCCCTGATGTTTGACCAGTTTTCCTTCCAGAAAAGGGAAGTCTTAGATGACCTTCAGATCTAGCAGTACATTATGAAGATGGTATAAGATTGTCTCCAATCCTCAAGAAGGAAAAGCTGCACATTCTAAATAGAGCTCATGGAAAGAAGGAGCATGACTACAGAGGACATGAGGGATCAGATGGAAGTAGGTCTTCAAAGGAAACTTGCTCTTTTCCTGGTAGACACAGGAGCAGAAAGTTGAGAGGTTTTGTATTCTGTCTTGTCATTCTGTCTGTTTCTCTCGTTTGGCAAAGACGCAGTGATCTTCATTTTATCTTGGCTCTTTTCCCTCTTTTCTCTGATGGACAAAGGAATGGAAGGCAGGACACCTCCTGGGCCAAAAGATGGAGCAGTGGGAAGCACGAAGGCCCTCCTCTCTGGCAGCTGTCTGTCTCTGCTAGGAGGTGGGATGTCTACATAGCCTCGTTTAGAAGTGGACAGCTCAGCCCAGAAGAGATCAACTTGGTCATCTTTCTTCCATGAATGTTTATCTCTTATCTTTAGAATTGTTGTTATGGTTTACGTCACCAACTTATAGAAATCCTTTCAATGGTTTTATATGTTTCTTTCAATTATGTGCTGAACAAGCATTAAATATCCCTCTCCTATGTTATTCAAAGGAGTTCGATAAACAATGCTTGTCCATTGTTGAAAAGATGCCTAAAACACTGGTCTACAACAAATTTAAGGGATGGTCTAGTATCTTTAATACCTGATCCCAGTGGATGGAACTAGCAACTGGTAAATATTACAAAGAGCCAAATTTAGGTCTGAAACTGAGAAAACTTTCAAAAAACTAAAGCTATTCAAAAGTGAAATGGGCTGTCTTAGAAGGCAGCAAGTATTCATGAAGTTATTCAAAATAGAGAGATGCCTAGTTGTGAGAGACACAGAAGAGTTCCTTGTTCAGATACAGGCTAGACTTGATGCCCTCTGGAGCACACTCCAATTCCAAGATTTTGGTATTTTCTACCAAAGCTAAGCCCTACATTTTAATGTGTACATATTTACCCTTCATCATCTTTCTATCAGGATACCATAGAAACCTGATAGGAGAGCCAGACAGCTGCTTGCAGCTGCCTAATAACTAGAAGAGGCAGGCAGCGTGGGGGGCAAGAACATTGGACTTGTGCTCAGGAAGATCCAAGTTCAAATCCTGCCACTGGACATTTACGAGCTGTGTGGCCCTAAGCAAGTCACTTAGTCTCAGTTTCCTCATCTGTAAAATGGGGCTAACAATAACACCCACCTCACAGAGCGGCTCTGGGGACAAAGACAAGACATGCTTTGTAGTCAACCTTAAACAGCTACATGAATTTTAGCGATTGTTATTATTTTCACATATTTCTCAGGGCAACCACTAGGCTGCTGCTGTTGTTCAGTCACTTCAATCATGACCCCAAAGATACAGAAGTGGTTTACCATTTCCTTCTCCAGCTCATTTTACAGATAAGGAAACTGAGGTAAACAAGGTTAAGTGACTTACTCAGGGTCACACAGCTACTAAGTCTCTTAAGGCTGAATTTGAACTCAGGTCTTCCTGATCCCAGTCCTGGTGCGCTATCCACTGGCTACACCACCTATACTGCTTGGCTGCATGAGCAGATTGTGGAAAACCCACTCCATGGTGACACACCCAGCAGCCTCCACTGATGGTCTATTCTTGTCTCATCACAGTATGACAATAACCCTGGGTTCCTGAACA
This sequence comes from Notamacropus eugenii, assembly GCF_028372415.1. Classification (NCBI taxonomy): domain Eukaryota; kingdom Metazoa; phylum Chordata; class Mammalia; order Diprotodontia; family Macropodidae; genus Notamacropus; species Notamacropus eugenii. The sequence goes on along the minus strand of NC_092877.1, from coordinate 24,044,186 downwards.
CCTCCACACCAGTGTAGCACAGGACCCTCTATGGGTCTGCTGATGAATTAGACATCTGTCTTTTAAATACCACCCTGAGAGGTTTGGAGAGCTTGACCATCAAAGAAAGTATTCTTTTTGGTCACAACAATACGCAAACTGTCTACATTAAAGCACAGGGGTGTCAAAGGCTTTTTAGGAGTACCCACAACCATGAAAGTCACAGATGTTTTGAAACACTGATGTAGGTACAGCTGAGAAATACTGCCAGTATAGACTGGGCTACGTTTTTGTCTCTGCTTTTACGTATTTAAAATTTTTCAAATTTCAAAAATTTGCTCTTACTGATACATTTCCAAACAGATAACTGAAATCCATAAAACATCTTAAGAATAAAATTAATTTTAAACAACTTTATGAAAAAACAAAGGCTAAACCTCACTCCCTTCATTAGAGAGGTAGGGGTAGATGGATGTGGAATATTCCATATGTTGCTAAACTGTGCTGAACTGTGTCTTTGGTTTTTTGGGGTTTTTTTCCAACTTTATCACAAGGAAGCCTTGTTAAGCAGGAGAGGACAGAAAGGTAGAGCCAGAAGCGAATATGCTAGAAAAATAAAAGAGGGTCAATGAAACCTGTTTTTGATAGATACATAAGAGACACGCACAAGGACAGAAAGCAGCGCAGGTGTTGAGCATTATATACCAAACTCATGATGTACGTAAGAACCGAGCTAGAGACGAACAGTTTCAGGTACAATTCCCTCTGTTCTACTACGGCGATGGAAGTGTTCATTTTACTCAAGTTCACCAAAGGAACTGAATGTGAGGCAAAAAACCAAGTCTAAACCCATGCCTCCCAAAGGCTGACAGTGAAGCACGCCTCCCTCTTTTCGGGGGGTAGACTGCAGGTGCTGAGTGAGGCAGACCTGAAACACAGGCCATGTGGCCACTTGTCTTCCCTGACCACCTCTGTTTACTAGGCAAGGTTCCATTTTTGGACTGAGGCAGGATGGGGAGGTGGGGAGGGGGAAGGAAGGCGGGGAGGGGGAAGGTGTCTCTGAGAAATTGGGAAGCTCAACTGAATTAACTTGCACATATAAAGCATTTTGCAAATCTCAAGATACACCAATGTTTCCTGTAATTATTGGGAAATGACAGTGATGTTAAGGAAAAGAACATAGCTTTTTTTTTTTTAGGGAGGAGAACATGAAAGCTCTAGCATTCACTAAATATCGTGACCCACAAGATCAGCCCAATCAGTGGCTGATATCTCCAGGAATATCCACAAAGGCAGAATCAATTGGCAACATCAATGTTCCAGGTTAGGGTCACTGGAAAGCTCCAGAAGCAGGGTTTCTCCTCTGGCAGGCCCCATTACACAGCACCCTGGCTTTAGGGTTCTTTGGAAATCCTCTATAAATACTTCATAGGTGTGGTTGGGAAATTACCTTAACCACACGTTCCAAGCGTACTTAGCTGGCAGAGCAAACTCAGGGCCCTAGTTCAGCCCTGTTCTCATTTTGGAGTGAGGGAGGGCACCTATTCAGCTGTGGCAGCCAAACCCTCAACGGGTTCTTTCCCCATTCCCACTCTACCCATTTCAGTTTCATAGTCACTTGCAAATAACTTCCAGATGATTTCTGGTTAAGGGACAGGGAACATTCATGCCATTTATAAATAGTGCAACAGTCACAGAGACATCATGGGGGAAGTCAAATAAAGTATAAATTTCCAAGGGAGGAAAAAAAGAACTTTTTTTTTGGTAATCTCAGCAAATATACATAGAAAGTGTTGAGTTTGTTTTTTTTTTTTTAAATATTTACCTCAACATAAAAAAAAGATTTTCTCCACTGTCTGGGTTGCAGTCACAGGACCTGAATTTTTCAACATGTAACACACCTAGGTGACCTTGGGAGAACCTAGTAAGCACTCTGTAGCTCACATTTCTCTTTCAGAAAATAAGGGAAGGAGTTGGACCCCCAAGCTCCATTCCAGCTGAAAACCTACAGTCTTATGATGATAACAATAATAGCTCACACTCTTTATGACCCCTTTTGAGGTTTTCTTGGCAAAGATATTGGAATGATTTCCCACTTTCTTCTGTAGCTCAATTTACAGATGAGGAAACTGATGCAAACAGAGTTAAGTGACTTGTCCAGGGTCATACAGCTAGTAAGTATCTGAGGCTGGATTTGAATTCAATTTTTCCTGACTCCATGCCCAGCACTCTTATCTACTGTGCCATCTAGTTTTCTTTGCCAACAATCATTTATACCAGCAAAACCAAGTCAGAAAAATGTCTTAACAAGGTAATATAAGCTGAGAATCTTAAAAAGAATACTTCCAAGTATTTTTTAAGTAAATATTAACTCCTTCTTCCTTTTAAAATCAGTATTTGGAAAAAGGTGAGTTGATGGTCCCCTAACTGTGAAGGAGGACAAAATAAAGGGAGAACATAAACCGCCTGCATTGTATTACCAGGCAAATTCAATTTGGTTCCAATTAAAAAAGGTCCACTTGGCAAAACTAATTAGACCAAGGTAATTTGAGATTTTGAAGAAATCCAAGATGTACAGTTTTATAAAGCCAAGACCTGACTCCCCAACTACTGCCTCGCTCTCTAATGCCCTGCCCCCAGAGTATAGTGTGCAATAAAATACATCATGGAGGCAGTTCTTACACAGTAGCCCCATCCAAGGCCATGAGAGTTTCTCCACCTCAAACCCTGGTGCTGTAACACACCCCACACTTTAGCCTAGTTACACAGTGTTCGATCACGTCCTCAGTTATGTTTTTATCACTTAATTGCCTCTCTAAAAAGAGGATAATCCAACTGTCCACAAAGAGTGGGTGGTTTAGGGTCTAAAACCTGTATGTGAAACGTGAGAAACAGGTTAAGTCTTTTTTAAGGGGGGAGGATTTTTTTCTTTTAAACTATTCTATTTTTAACTGTGAGAGAACGAAGTTTACTGGTGACAAAGAAAAAGGGATAGAGGGGAGAGAGAGAAAGAGAGAGAGAATCCTCAGTAGCATTAATACAGTTTTTGATTCCATTAAGTTTCGGCTTGGATTTCAGGATTAGGGAATAGGGTCTCAGAACAGGGTGCCCGTGAGCACGCCAGTCAAGACCCTGTTCTAGAAGAGGGGCTGAGTCAGAAAGCCCTGGATTCAGTTGGAATGAAAGGGACCCCCACCCAGAGTGAGGGTTCACAGGGACATACTTTGGCGCATGAAGGTAGGCCCCTAAAGGGCTCTGACACAGAGGTTTCTCAACAGCAAAATGTCACTTTCCTACCTCCTCCACATCTTGCACAACACAAATTAACCTTGACTTTTTTTAAGTTTAAAATTGAGTTTAATTAGGACTTTTTTTTTTAACGTTACTTGTAGGAGGCAGAGCACAAATCACCAACTTTCCCTGGGGTTTAATACTGTTTTTATTCCAACTGGTTTTTTTTTTTTTTGTTGTTGTTTTTAAGATAATAGCAGAGATGGTAAAAGAAAAAAAGACGAAAACGAACAAGGAGGGAGAAAGGACTTCGGAAAAAATTTTATTTTTGTACTTGTCGGCTGGCAGCTGGGTGCTAGAGTGGATGGTTGTTGTTGGTGTGTTTGTCCGTCATTCTCAAGAGGACCATGACATCGAGGGGGATGCTGACATGACTTGCAGTTGTGAGGGAGGGCTGACAGACCGCCAGACACTTACCTAGCTGTGGGACCCTGGGCAAATCACTTATAACACTGTTTGCCTCAGTTTTCTTGTCTGTAAAATGAGCTGGAGAAGGAAAGGGCAAACCACTCTAGTATCTCTGCCAAGAAAACCCCCAATAGGGCTACAGAGAGTCAGACACGGCTAAACAATGACTGATAGCTTCCCCCTTCTTTCCCTGACCCATCCCTTTCCCAAAATTAGAGTAAACACCAGTCTTGCATTCTTGCCGTGATCTAACCCTGGCTCATTTCCCTCCTCAGCCTCTGTCACCCTCTTCCTTCCATGCTCCTGTATCCTGTCCATCCACTCCCCAGACCTATTCCCTAGCCAACTTTACCAGTCAGAGGTGTGGGAAGTCGATATCAGGTCCAAGGCCAAGCTCAAACGAGCTCCTGCAGAGCTGGGGTGCTCAGAGCACTGTGTCCAGCCAGCAGAATATCCTTCAGTGACCAAAAAGGCACCCTGGGCAAACGACCCTCCATTTTCCCTGTAATGACGCCTCCAATGGCTGCCATCCAGAGCAAGGGATCACATCTGTGGCAGGGAGATTGTGAAATGCACCCCTTCCAGAGGCTGCACGTAGCTGTACAGTAACCCCTTTGGAAACAATGGTAATTACCCAGCTCCCTAAACATCTCTGGATAACGCTGCAATTAACTTGGGGCATCACTATATCTGTGGTTAAAATAATGACTGCAAAAATGGTCCACATAAGTAGCATTTTTCAAGTCCAGGCTTTCAAAAATAACTCAAGCAGAGATACAGCTTAAAACCCATGGTCTGCTGGTTTCATCTTTTGGAAGGGCATGAATTTTCCCCTCTCACTGGGCTCAAAACTCAGCTATTTGCTTGTCTCCTGATCTGTTTGTATTAGTCAGTCTCTGTCCTAAAAGCTTCCCACAAAAAGCAAAAGTAATCTTTGAGGGATACTTACAATTCTTCCAGAAAAGGAAAATTCTTAAAGGCATCTTCTGGTAACTGGGTAATATTATTCATACTGATGTCCCTGAGAAGGAGAAAATATAATGATATTTAGGTGACAATTAACTACATAACATCAGGTTTACAGCAGTATACTGATTTCATAAGTGTGTGTGCTAAGATGATGTGGAGAACATCAATTAACTGAGGCAGCTTTGGTGTAGTGGGAGACTGGATTTTGAGTCAGAGGGCATGAGCTGGCATCTTGTTTTAGAAGTCATTTGATTTCAATTCAGCGGGCATTTATTAGGCACCGACAACATACTGGGCTTAGAGCTAGAAGCTATGGGTAATAGGAGACAAAAACAGTTCCAGCCTTCAGTGAGTTTTTGCTAGATTTCGTTAGCTGTATAACCACTTGGCAATACACGACAGTGGGAAGACCGTGTATGCATGGGTTGGAAGGGATGGCCTCTGGGTGACTATGAAGACACCATTCTTCCCAGTGAAATCTGGTATGGAAAGCATTTTTCCAAGCAATCACAACAATAACAACCACTGACATTCACATAGTGGTCTAAAGATTATAGTGTGCTTTATATACATTAGCCCAGGTGAGTCAATATTGTTCAATGGGTGTGATCAATCAAATGAAGTGAACAAGTATTTATTAAGCTCCCATAGGTGCCAGGGACTGTAACAGGAAATGGGGAAACAAAGACCAGGAAAAAAGTCACCCAATGACTGGTCTGTGGTCACATAACTACTGAGTGTCAAAGGTAGGATTCAAACTCCAGTCATCCTGACTTTATATCTACTATGCCAATGGTAGCAGAATGGAGACTGTTAAATAATTCAGGAGCAGATTATCTGAAAATATAAATCAAGAAGAACTTTTTACATTAAAAAAGGATAAATAAACCATGTTCTGATACTTCTAGCTGGGTTTTTCTCACTAGATTTTAGTGAGTTTGGGGACTATTGTATATGTTTCACAGTTTTTGAAGTATCTCCCCTATGGAGCAGCTAGATGGTTCAGTGAACAGAGCACTGAGTCTAGAGTCGAGAAGGACAGCTCCGTGGATAGAGCATGGGGCCTGGAGTCACAAAGATTTTTAGTTTAAATCTGGTCTCAGACACAAGCTGTGTGACCCAGGGAAAGTCACTTAACATCTGTTTGCCTTAATTCACTGGAGGAGGAAATAGCAAACCAATTCACTGTCTTTGCCAAAAAAAACAAAACAAACCCATGGAAAGCACTGGCATGCTATGGTCCACAGGGTCACCAAGAGGCAAACCACAATCTGCCCTATGTAATCTTGATGAGACTACCCACAATTAAATCTTAAGTCTGCCTCACCACACACCCATCTACTTGTTTTAAGATCTGTTAAAAATCTATGAATTCAAAAGGACTTGATAAAATCATAGGCCCACAGGTAAAACTAACTTCTGAAGATGCTGAACAAAAAAAAAGAAGAAAGAAAAAGAAACGGGCCCTACTAGCTCTACCACAGTTGTATTTTTTACCAGGTAAAAGGTTTAAGTAGACTTCATCTTAGCCTCTGAATATATGCAGGCAAGTAACAAGTGCACACATGACTGGGAATTCAAGTACATATATAACCGGAGCACAGAGACAGCAGAAAGGGACATACCCACTCGAAGATGCCACTCAAGAGCCCCTGTTTCAAACAGTCATTCAACTCCTTATTAAGCCTTTCCTCACTCCCAACCACCTGCTTCCAGAATTTCTCCTCTGCTATTGCCACCCCTTCGGTACAGGCCCTGCTAGATGGTCTCTGCCCCACCCCCACTCCAGTCTGTCCTCCACTGAGCCACCAAAGGAGCTGTCCAACCATGTTATACCCTCTCCACCCCTCCCCCCAAATAAAATCCAGTGGGGCTCCCTGTCACCTCCAGGATCAATTACAAAGTCCTCTGTTTAACAGTTGAAACCATTCCTAACTTATCCTTCTCTACCTTTCCAAGCTTCTTACACATTACATTTCAACCCCTGTAGTCCGATCCTGTAACACTGGTCCCCTGGCTGTTCCCCCAACAAGACACTTCATCTTTCAGCTCTGGGCCCCCACCTCCCATGCCTCTCCCTCTTGGCTTCTCTGGCTTCCTTCAAGTCCCAGTTCTACAGGAAGTCTTTCCCAAACCCTCTTCCTTCCAGGGCCTTCTTCTGTTAATTATTTCCTATTTTTCTTGTGGAAAGGCTGCCTGTATACACTTGTTTGCATGTTGTTTCCCCAGCTAAATTTGGAGCTCCTCGAGGGCAAGAATTGATTTGTTTTTCTGTCTTTCTTTGTTATTGCCAAGGCTTAGCACAGTGCCAGGCACATAATACGGCTTATTAAATGCTACTGCCTGAATAAGAATTAAAATTGGTTTTGTAGCTTTCCACCTTTCCCTGCTCCCAGCTTCCCAGGCTGAAGACGGGGATTTGCAAGGGAAGTGGACTACTTCTTTGGATCACCAACGTAGAGCTGGAAGGGGCCTGAGAGGCCAGGAAAGCTGCTGGATATTACAGAAGTTGGGCCACCAGATACAATGACAAATTCCAAGGATAAAGTACCCTGTCATAAAGGTCTGTTCTCAAAGGCACAAATCATTTTTCCTCACCATAGAAGCACCCTCCAGCCCTGGGGAAGGTGGTAAAGTCTTTGATGACAAAGTCTGGGCCTTAAAAGATACCACTGGAGCTAGGAAGGCAGCAGGGCCTTCTCCACAGGCCCTTTCATTTGAACTTCTATCCAATCACCTTCTCTCCCTTCTAACTGCAGCCACAGGGTAAGAGGGTACAGGCTTGGTCAGAGCCATCAGGTTAAGGCAAAGTCATCAAGCCTTCTAGCCTAGGATCTGGCAGCCTCTAGGCCCAATGCAGCATTGGCCACTGAAAAAGGGAGAACTGGATATAACTTCTGCAATTGGGACACTCAAGTTCACATAAATTCTTTAAGAAGCATGTCACTTCTCTTGGAAGGGGATCCTATGACAAAGAGACTCCAGAAAGGCATCATTTTATAGCACTGAGGGAAAACTCAACTATTAGGACCATAGGTCATCTAGTCCACCCATCCCCCCATTTCACAGATGAGAAAACTGAGGCAGGAAGAGCCTATGTGACTTTCCCAAAAAGTATTCCTATATTTAATTGTTAGAATCAAGATCCAAACCCAGGCCCCTCAAGACCAAATCCAGCCCTCTTTTCATTCACTGCTTGGCCTCTTAAAACACACACAAATTAACATCCTGGAGGGCTTATTCAAGAATAATCTTTTTAATCACTGGTTCCCTACATTATTTTTCGCAACTATCTCAATACTTAAAAAACAAGTTTTTCATTTATAAACATGTTTCATTCAGTTCATGTAGACAGCTGATGATGCACCGGAGCATGCTGGTAAATACAAGCAGGCCTCCATTTGCCAAAAGTGATCATCTACTAAAGAGTGATCCAAATAGTGATGCGAAAAGGAATATTCCCTAACAGATAGATCAATAACAATATTATCTCATTTGATCCTCACAACAACCCTAGGAGGTATGTGCTATTATCATCATCACATACACACACCCCTACACAGAAGAACATTAAGTGACTAGCCCAGGGTCATGCAGCTGCTAAGTATTGAACTCGGGTGTTCCTGGCTCTACATCTAATATTACCCTCTATGTACTGTCTTCTTTATGTAGCTGACAGTGCAGCAGATAGAAGAGTGCCCAGGCCTGGAGCCAGGAAGACTTGAGTTCAGATCTAGTCTCAGACACTTATTAGCTGTGTGACCCTGGACAAGTCACTTGCCTCCATTTCCTCATCAGTAAGATGGAGATAACAATAGCACGCCTACCTCTCTGGGTTGTTGTGAAGAGCTTACCGTGGTGCCTGGCATATGATAAGCACTATATGAATATATCATTTTTTTTTTCCCATTTGACTGTAAACTCCGTGATAGCAGAAATCACCATGCTTCCTTTTATTTTTGTCCCTAGTGTTCAGCATGGTGCCTGGACCATAGAAATAGCTTAATAAATGCCCTCTGTTTTTCTCTTTTATAAAAACTCTACTCCCACAGCCCAAGGTTTTGTAACAATAAATTGTCTGTTTTACTGTATGTTATAATTTACTATGTTCTAAAAACCATATTTAAAGAAAAAATACTATTAACAAGACAAAGAGTTCTACTAGACCTTTTGTCACTTTGGGTTTGCCCCATGGACTAGGAAATGGTGCCTTGTGCGTTCAGTGCCTGACCCTTTAGATCACCTCTCTCCCCGCCAAGGTACATATTCTCCTTTAGAAGCAGAAACTTGAAAATATTCCCTTGAACGAGATCTTGTTTATGTTACTTCACAATATGTGTAGTGTAAGGTCATCCGTTATTACTGCAATGCTTATTTATATTCTTTCTACCCTCTTCCCATTGGAAGGAAGTATCAGATTTCACCGAAAGCTTAAGAATCATAATTCATTATTTATCTTACTTTCAAAAATATTGCCCTCCTCAAAGAGAACCTCTCCTAAGCAGGGCGCATCTGTCCTAGGCAACAATCTCATGAAATTGTTGAAAAGTCACTCATTAGAGATGGAAGGGATATCATTCCAGTTTCCTGACACTCCAAATGAGTAAGTATGATGATGTAAATAACAATTGTTTCATCTGAGACTTTCTTGGTGTCTCGAGCTACTGGTGAGGATACTCCTCCCATCACTGCAGGTGAGCAGCCATCACTCTCAGATGGCTCTGCGAGGGCACTCATGGTCGCACTGCCAATGTGTCACTGGGTCTCCTCCATGTTCCAAAACCACTATGTTGCTTCTTGATCATTTCCGTCATCATCTTTCATGTGAACTCAAACAACAATATGTCAACCTTTGTCACTAAGAAACAGGCAACAAATGGCTGTGGTGGGGATTTGTTTACATGAATGACCGGGCTTATCAGAGTGATACAAGACCAGGTCAGTCACTGAAATTGCAAAACAGTCAGCTTTAATGGAGACAGCTATACGGCTCAGTAGATAGAGTGCTGGGTGCCTAGAGTCAGGAAGACTCATCTTCCTGAGTTCAAATGTGGTCTCAGACCCAAGCTGTGTGACCCTGGGCAAGTTACTTAATCCTGTTTGCCTCGTTTTCTCATCTGTAAAATGAGCTGGAGAAGGAAATGGCAAACCACTCTAGTGTCTTTGCCAAGAAAACCCCAATGGGGTCACAAAGAGTCAGACATGATTGGAAAAATGACTAAACAACATCTTTAATGAGTCTAGAATTGTGGAGGAGGCACAGATTTTGCAAGAAAATAATACAAACTATGTGATGTAACTTCATTGCATATTTTCAAACATTGAGCCCCTACTATTTAGCCTAGAAAGACAGTAGACTGTAGAGGCACTCACAATAAAATGGCGAGACTGTTGAATGTGAAATTAGGAACACCTAGGATCAAATCCTGCCTTAGACATTTGCCCTCTGGGTGATCACAGGCAAGTCACTGAACCCCTCTTGGCCTCAGAGCCTCATCTGTAAAATGGAGCCATTGGACTCAGTGTCTGTGAAGGTCCCTTTTCTTTAAACATATGACTGTATGAAATGACTCAAATTTTACATGGGAAGCTTCCTATCTTTCACAAACTAAGAGATGATAAATCTCCAAATCATAAATATAAATCTCAAAATATCCCTGAGAATTAAGAAATAAACTCTACAGTATCTGGAGCATCATCACAGATAAAACCACTGTTTGTAATGGCCCAGACATGACATTTGCCCATAAACATTTAAGAATTAATTAATTAATGTAATTTATCTATATTTTTAATAGATGCTGCCACAGTGGAGTCTCATAACCTCCCAACTATTGGAATGAAAAGTTCTCAAAACATGGAGATCGAGCAGACAAAATAAAAACCACATCATTCTATATGCAACTGGAGTTATTCCCAGGATGCTTTCAGCTGGCCTCCCAATGCTTTACTGGATTGTTTTTCCCAGGAGCTGTAAATACCAGAAGTGCGATTTCTTAGCTATAAACAAAAATGTGGTGAAGGCAACTGAGGAAGGGGAGGCCGAGGCTGGGGGTTAGCTATAAAATCAGGAATCAGTATTCTGGACATTTAAAGAGACAGGTGATATTTTCTTAGGCTGCACTACACAGCTCATCTTCACCAAGCAAATACACAATGGCAACAGAAGCAACGCTGCAGTTGCTGCTCATTTTCTTCTAACGTAAAAAAGTAAATCATGTCGTAGAATCTGCTCCACAGTGTGTGTTTGTTTGTGTCTGGAAATCATGACAGAGTGAGATTAAGAACAGGATTCCTACACCTAGGACAGGAAGACGGCTAATGACCTTCCTCCCCTCAGGATGGCCAAGCTTCAATTAGCCAACATGTGGGAATAAAACCAAAAAGAAAAAAGAAAAAGCACAAGATTTTATCTTCATGGAAATGCTAGAAACATGCAGTGGCAGAGAAAAGAAGGAGCGAGTGGGTGTGCATCTGGGATAATAAGGCCAAGTAATATGCCCTGATAAGGACTCGAGCTGGCTGAGGGTGGGTTTGGGGGGGCTTGGAACCGGGTTTCCCCACTCACTATCAGCAGAAAAACAAGACTCCCTACAGCAACCAAAGGCCAGCAAAAACACAAAACAAAACCTCATACAGTCTGGGAGGGAGCTAATGAGCCAGTGGCACAACGTGCTCATAAGCACAGTGCCTGGCACAGGCTTGGTGCCATGGGGCTGTGCAAATGCTTGTCTTCTTCCCCACCCCCAGCCCCTTCAACCTGACAATATGGAAGAAGGGCTTATTAGGAAACACACTGGAATTAAAAGGTTACACAGACACTTGGATCACTTCAGTTAAGTCATTAGACTTCTCGGGCCCCAGTTTCCTGAGGACATTGGACTAGACAGCCTCAAAGTTCTCTTCCAGTTCTATGATCCTATAATACTAATTTTAAATCAGATAATATAATTAATTCAACAATAGCTCATAGCTATGCTTATGAATATGTATGTGTACATATCAAATTCACATATATTTTATATATCATTAAATCTATAACTATGAAATTATAATTTAAATTTATACAAATATAAAACAGGACAGCTGTAAACGGCAGGATTCAAATCCAAGTACTTCACTTCAGGTCCGGTATTCTTTCCCCTACAACATCCTGTGTAACTATCATGGAAAGATTCATTGCCAGGCCAGGTCAATACTGGTAAGAACCTGAGTGGCCCAATTGGGCCTCTCCATGGGATCCCATTTCCCCATCTATAACAGGAAAGAGTTGACCTAGATAGATTACATCTTAGGTGTGTGGATGAACTTCGAGGACCTTCACCACTCAGAAATACAAACACTGATTTTTACTGAACTTTTATATGTCTGAGCCCAATGAGCAGAAGCCTAACAAGCCAGACCCTTCAAACACCCAACTCCTTTCTTTCACAACTATCGAACAATTAGCCTACTTCTTATGCTAAAGAAAAACTTGGACTGAAACTAGATACCAGTAATTATCTATGATCTCTGGTCACTTTCTTCCCTAATATCTTGAAATCACAGAAAGTCATGGCTGGTAGAGATCTCAGGGTTCATTTAGCCTAACCTCCGATTTGGTCCAGAGATAAATGACTGATCCCCAGAACTCCAACAGAATATTTCCTAAGCTCTCAGAAATTTGCCCTTTGGTAATAGAAGAAAGTTTAGAACTCATATTTTATATAAATTTTAGGACTTTATATATCTATCATCCAGTCCAATCATCTCATTTAAAAGATGAAGAGCCTAAGGTTATGTAAATTTATCCAAGCTCACATAAGAGAATGGGATTTTTTTTTCAGTATCAGATCATCACTAAATTAAATAAAATTATTTTGGGGGTTGTTATTAAAAGAAAAGGGAATAAAGTGATTCAGAATCGAAATAATAGCAATAGTTATTGTAAAGTTTTCATCATGGTAACACCAAAGCAACGGACATCTGCACTGCTGGAATAAACCCTTGGGATATGAGCTAACATTAAACTTAACCAATGTTTTTTACTATAGTTACCTGAATCCATTTTTATTTTTTTTTTTTTTGGCAAGGTAATTGAGGTTAAGTGATTCACCCAGGGTCATACAGCTAGTTAAGTGTCAAGCACCTAAGGCTGGATCTGAACTCGAGTGCTCCTGACTCAGGGGCCAGCGCTCTATCCACCTGAGTCCAATTCTTTCCTCAGTAACACACTGACTGAGTCAATCCACAAGCATTTAGGAACAACTCTTAAGTTCAGGTACTGTGCTCAGGACTTAAGATAAAAAGAAAAGCGAAGCCCTGCTCTGGAAAACAACAAGCCAACAACTCTGTACAAACAAGACAAACTGCAGGTAACCAAGCAGGGGGAGGCCTGGACGAGTTACTGAGCCCCTCGGCACCCGAAGTTACAGAGATCTGCACGAGTGCAGGGAATTTCCCCACTAAGAATAAGAGTTCCTCAGACAGCTGAGATCAGAGGCCAAGACCAATTATGGGTTTCAGTGCATAATACCTGGGAAAGGTCTTTATCTACAAATCACAGGAGGCCGTTCACCTTATCCTTACCCTACAGTGTTCTGTAGCCACTGCTTCAAAATCAATCTCATTACAGCTCCGAAGGTCAGGGGAATCAGCAAACCGACAGCACTCTCCACTTACCAGACAAACAAAGGCACCCACAGCCGTGAAATGAAAAATACAAACTGGAAAGACTGCAAAGACCCCATCAATGTGTAAAATTCTCTTATCCAGCTTGCCTTAAACATACACACGCACACACACACACACAAGCTTCACAAAAGCTAAAATGTCTACAGAGTAAAGAAGAACATCATGTTTCAACAAAGCACCTTTTAAAAATCCCTGTAAAATGTTCCCTAAGCAAGCTTAACCTGTTTGCCGATAGATAATAGCATGTAATACCATGGGCTCCATTCAATCCTTTCCTAGGCTGGGCCCTCTGCCACGGAATTATTCAATTTTAACTATACAGTGATTTAGGCCATGTTATCTGCACTTGGATAAAGTCCCCCTAATTGTATTAGGTAAAATAATACTGCTGCAGCCACATTGTTGATTACATCTTTAATATCGTTTGGCAATTAAAAAAAAAGTCATTGAATTATGCTAGAGGACACAGGCACTGAAAATGAGATCTAGTATCTGAAACTGCTGGGGTCTGAAGCAAACACACATTGATAAGGATCAAGAGTTGTTACTGTCTGAGTCTTTCTCCAGGGCCAAATGTAATCAATTAGCAGTTTGAGACCAGTTGTCAGTGGACTCTGGTGTCCACAATATGGCAGCCAAGAAAATTCAATCTGGGAGCGAGACAAGGATCAAAGCTCCCCACAGTGCCCGGCGTGTAGGTGCCTAAAGAGAACTGGATTTGGACCCAGGCTTTCTTTCTGGGTCCAAATCCATCATAAACTCATTGAGAACAGAACGATTTCCTTCTTGGTTTTGTCTTTGTATCCCCAGCACCCAGGGCAGTACTTGTAACATAGTAGAAGCTTAATCAGTGCTTACTGACTGACTTTTACTTGAGTGACTTTGGGCAAGCCATTTACACCTGTTTCCAATACTGGATAAGAAATTTAATTCGTGTCCCACTGAACATCAATCCTCATCCATAAAATGAGTAGTAAGCCCATAGCAGCAGTTATCAACCTTTTTGGTGTCAGGACCCCTTTATAGTCTTCAAAATTAATGAGGACCCTCAAAAACTTTTATTTATGTGGGTTATATCTATCAATATTTGCAATATCTGAAATAAAAATGTCATGGTATTTTTATGGAAATAGTTTGATCTTGTGGACCTCACAAAAGGTTCTGAGGGATCCCCAGGGATATGTGAACCACATTTTGGTACACTAGAAGACTTCTAAGAAGAAGTCTCCTTCCAGCCTTGAATCTAGGATCCCAAATGGGCAATTGCTTATCATCCAGTTACAGGCAGAGAAGCTCCTGCTTCTCACATCTATCTTCTCTCTCTTGATACTTATGTGGGGGGCATTTCACCAGATTTCCAGCAAACTACAACCAGGCATTTGGTTGTGTTTTATTCCCTGTCTTCTGGCAAGAGACCCCCTGAACCCCCAGGGTCACACAGCAAATAAATATCTGAGGCCAGATTTGAACTAAGGAAGATGAATATTCCTAGCACTCTATCCACAGTACCACCTACTTGTCCCAATATGGTAAATATAGATAGATAAATCCCATAGAAACAAAAATTCTCTGGAAAATCCTCAATAATTCCAAGAGTGTAAAGGAGTCCTGAGACCAGTAAGTTTAAGAACCAATGACCTGACTATAATACATAGTACAAGTAACATTCTATCCAAAGGCAATGTGACATAACACAATGCACTGGATTTGGAATAAGGAAGATGTGAGACCAAGTTCATTTTAAACATTTATTACTTTGTTACCATGGACAAACCATTTAACTGCTCTGAGACACAAATAACTCTCTAAGTTTATGAATCT
This sequence comes from Notamacropus eugenii, assembly GCF_028372415.1. NCBI lineage: Eukaryota > Metazoa > Chordata > Mammalia > Diprotodontia > Macropodidae > Notamacropus > Notamacropus eugenii. The sequence goes on along the minus strand of NC_092877.1, from coordinate 24,029,045 downwards.
AAAACACTTGTCCATAATTCTTAATTCCTACCAAGACCTAGAAGGCTGCCTTCATCATTTAAAATTATTTTTGTTACTACGTATTTTAACTGCATAAAGATTTCTTTTTAATAATCATGCTGAGGAAGGGGGGGAGGGGAAGGAATGATCAGTTATGAAGGGCTTTGAATGCCAGAGGATTTTGTATCTTAAAAATTATAGTGAACAACTGGAGTTTATAAAATAGAAGAGTGACAATGTAAAATAGAAGTGATGACTAGGTTGTCTGGATTATTAGTTCATGTCCAAAAAGACGTAAGATGGAGAATATTTTCCATTGGCTATTGCTATGGCCCCACCCCTCAGACTTAACAGGCTTTTATTCCCTTACATGAACCCTCTATTTATTTCTTCACATTCTCCAATTATGCCCTTTTCTTTCCCAACTCTGCTCATGATCTTCCTTGAATGGAGAGTCTAGCGCCCTACCTGCATCTCTGCCTCTTCTACCAATTTCAGCATTCAAATGCATCTTCGTCATAACCAATGTCCCACGTTAAAAGTGGCCTTACTCAGTTCCAAAAGACTCATGAAGGAAAATGCTATCCACATCCTGAGAAAGAACCATGGAGTCTGAATGCAGAGCAAAGCAGACTATTTTCTTTTTGTTTTTTCCTTCCCATGGTCTTTCCCTTTTGTTCTGATTCTTCTTTCACAACATGACTAATGTGAAAATATGTTAAATATGATTATACATATATAGCCTATAATAGATTACTTACTGTCTTAGGGAGAAAAAAATTTGGAACTCAAAATCTTATAAAAGCAAATGTTGAAAACTATCTTTACATGTAATTGGAAAAAATAAAATATTAAGTGGGAAAAAAATAAAAAATAAATAAAAAATCATGCCCCTTACGTCCAATTTAGGATTCCCTTAGCTAGATAATTATTCTCATGCTAGCTGGCAACATTCCTTGGTTACCATTACTTTGTGTTTAAGCAGACCCAGTTGCTCCTGATCTTAAGCCAAAACCTGCCTTTCTGAAGTAAACAAAATGCCCAGAAAAATGAGAAACAAGTTAAGTAACTTTAGATTTTAAAAATGCAAATTAGACTAGAACCAGCTAAGAAACAGTTCTCCTAAACTCACCCTATAAATCCCATCTTAAGGGGTTGCAGAAAAACAGAGAAAATCCTAGGAACGACTGTGGAAATGAAACTGCAACAATTTCTAACATCCAGAAGCAAAGTCCTTTTTTTGATGGTAGGGACGGGAGGGTGACAATGTGACATGTGTCCCAAAATCAATTTCCTAAGTACAACCCATGGCTGAAGAGTGGTTGGTCTGAAGAAGAAGGCGCAGGGGATTGTTGGTTCAAAAGGGGTGTAGCAGCACTGCCTGCCCCACCCCCAAACCCAATGGGAATTAGATTCCATGAAGAGCAGTCTGATAATTAAAGGAAGTGATAGAACTGTTCTCCTCTGCCCTGACAGATATGTAGCGTTCGGTTTGGTTCTGGTCACTGCAGAAAACCTGGACATCATCCACACAAGGCCTGAGACAGATTCATACAGAATTTGGAGAAAAAAGAGGAGGAAAAAATCTGATTTCCTGTTTGATATTGAAAGCACAGGCATTCCTGAAATCCCCTTTTTCTTCTTCATTTCCACAGAGAGGAAAACAAATTTTCTGTTCTAAAAAGTGGAGAAAACTACATCTCACTTTGTAGAGAAAAAAGAGCATTCACTTCCAAGAATGGCCATTCTTGCCTCATAACCTTTTAGGGTGTTGCTATGAATGACTTTTAAAGTCATGTTGCATTTCCAAAGCCCTAGGCCTAAGTCCCATCATCTCTTGACAATCTCTCTATGAGGTTGAACCATTTAAAATTACCTTAGGAACCTGTTTCTCACTTTTCCGGGCACATGAATGGATGCAAGCATGCACATGTATGCACAGAAGAGACATTGTGGGCTAGTGGATAAAAGGCTCATTTCCAGAGCAAGGAAGAACTGGGTTCTGTGATACATATTAGCCATCTGGCTTCTCAATACTACAGGTGGCAACTCTGTGGGACCAAGCTGCAGAAAAGGTGGTGACCTGCCTTAGAAGAGAAAGTTGTCTCATCTCTAAGTTCCCTTTACCAATAAAATCACAGGTCTGGTCGATCTCTATCAATGTCACTATAGGTATACGTGGCAGGCCATTTCCACTTCTGTGATAACCACAGAAGTCAGAGGAAGTCAAACTGAAGACCAGAATCCACACTTTTCATAGATAAATTAAATATCCTGAAATAGAGAAGTAGGTTCTTATGCAACAAGAAAGGAGAGGCTCATCGTCCAGCTCCCAACACATACTATAGGGATTTGAGAAATTCCACATGGAGGCTGGTAGTTTTCTTGTGAGTGTAGGCACATTTACCAGACTTAATAAGCGTATGGCTGCACAGAGACTAAACATACCACCTTCAAAATTACAAGAGTTCACCAATTAAGAAAGACGCATTACTTCATTTCCAAAGGTAGTATTTAATTGTCTGTGCTCTGGGTGAAGCGAGCCAAACTAGGAGACATTTAAGGGTGTGTCCTTCATCAGGAAGCTAACAGAATGGGGTAAAAAAAAAAATTTAAAAATGGAAATGGAAAAAAAAAACCCCACCAGGAATGTTGCATTAACACCTTTCTAAAATGGCAACTTTTTGCATATTTTTATAAAATTTAATGTCTTCTTGAAATAAATGAAAAGTGAAGATTCTCTAATTTAATATAAAGTTTACTACCCTTGCAGGGAGATGGGAAATCTTTTTATAAACTTCCCTGGTAAGGGGAGGAATACACCAAATGATCTTTATTGGTAATTTAATTCAAATACCTACTGTGTCAAGGCCCTTCCAACCCTTAGATTCAGTTTAAAGTATTGTGGTGGGTGTTTATTTAAATAAGACAACTGCACACTCATTCTCTCTCTCTGTCTCTGTCTCTCTCCCTCTCTGTCTCTGTCTCTCTCTGTGTGTCTCTCTTTCTCTCTTTCTCTCTCCCTCCCTCCCTCTCCCTCCCTCCCTCTCTCCCTTTCTCTCTCACAACAAGAAGGTACTTCAGAAGCCATTCAATCTTCTCATTTTAGAAATTAGGAAATCAGGCCCACAGATGACAAGATTTATCCAAAGTCCCACTGATAGAAGAGTTAAGAATTTGAACTCAGATCCTCTGACTCCAAATCCTTGACCTCTTCCCCTAGGACTCTCAGTTTGAGGAGTTTATGAACAAATAAAGGAGATATAACTCGCAATCAATCAATAGGCTTTTATTAAACAGCTAGTGTGTGCTGGGCACTACAGACACAAAGACAAAGAAGCAGTGCCTCCTTCCCTCAAGGAGTTTATGTTCTGTGATAAATCACCATAATAATAGAAAGTAAAAGTGGGACAGCTCTGCCACAGCACTCTCCTACATCCATGCATTTTCTAAAATATGTAGACACACACATTTCCTGAACTAAAGCTAAACAGCAAAGGAAAGGACGTGTAGAAGATACTGTCAACCTTGTTTGGCTCCACGCAGCCCCTTCGAATAGCATCAGGCATTATCCAGAATGGACTAGGAAAGATTAAGTCACAACATTTCTGTGTCTTCTTCTTTCTCTCTGGAGAACATTCTTAAAGCGCTGTTATGGAATCCTACGGATGCACAAAAAGGATCTGCATTTGCAGTCAAGGCACTCAGAAGAAATCCTCTTTTTTTCTTCTATTTTTAAACATTTTTATTTAAGGTTTTGAGTTCCAAACTCTATCCCTCCCTCCCCTCCATCTCACCCCAAGATAGTTAAGTAGATATAGGTTATACATGTGCAATTATGTTAAACATTTCCATATTAGTCATTTTTGTACAAGAAGACTCGAATAAAAGAAAAAAATGAAAGAAAATGAAAAATAGCATGCTTCAGTCTGTATTCAATCATATCAATTCTTTCTCTGGAGGAGGATAATATACTTCATCATTGGTCTTTTAGAACTACCTTGGATCACTGTATTGCCGAGACTGGCTAAATCATCCACAGTTCTTCACTGAACAATATTGCTGTTACCATGTATGACATTCTCCTGGTTCTGTTCACTTTACTTTGCATCCATTCATGTAAGTCTTTACAGGTTTTTCTGAAATCGCTCTGCTTCTCATTTCTTACAGAACAATAACATTCCATTACAATCATTTGCTACAGCTTGTTTAGCTGTTTCCTGATGGGCATCCCTTTGATTTCCAATTCTTAGGCACTGCAAAAAAAAGCTGCTATAAATATTTTTGTACAAATAGGCCCTTCCTCCTCCCCTTTTTTTTAATGTTCTTGCAGTGTAGACCTATCAGTGGCATTGCTGGATCAGAGGGTATACACAGTTTTATAGCCCTTTGGGCATAGTTCCAAACTGCTCTCCAGAATGGTTGGATATTCACAACTCCACCAACAGAAGGCTTCTTTCAACAATCAGTTGGAATGAACAAGAAATGCAAGAACTGTCACACTCTCTTACTTCATTCAAACAGAAAATATACAACATTCATAAAGAAATCCAACAAAGGTTTACAGTCTATCATGGCCACAATTTTTAGTGTAGAAAAGTAATGCTTCCTGCTCTTGTCCATGCCTCTTGCACAAATCACAGAAAACACCTGCTTAGGTTGTTGTTCTCTCAATAAGGTAGAGGTAACAGCGGTGTGCAAGATGCAGTGCCACTGGTCCTGGAGAGTCCTGCTTCCAGTTCTCACTTCTTAGCTTGGTGAGGAAGAAATGACTGAGCAAGTCATTTCACTTCATCTATCCCAACTTCAATCCATCCTCCACTCAGATGCCAAAGTCATCTTCCAAAAGTGCAGGCCTGACCATGTCACACATCCCCTCCCACCCACTCAATAAATTCCAGTGGCTTTCTATTATCTCCAGGATCAAATATAAAATCCTCTGGAAGGCTTTTAAAGAGCCCTTCGTAACCCCTCTCCTACCTTCACAGTATCCTTTATTCCTCCTGGTGCACATAATATCTAGCTAGAATGTACTTTTCTGCACATGCAGGACTTTGGTTTTTCCTTGAACGGCTCATATCTGGGTGGTCTCCCTCCTCATCGCCCACTGCAGCTCAGCTCCAATTCTATCTTCCCTTGTCTTCTCTCTGCTCAAGCCCCTCACCGCTAATGCCTTCCCTCTGAGTTGCGTGGGTGCTGCGTCCTCTCCACCGCACTCAGCACGGTGCCTGGCACACAGGAAGCACACAGACCTGCTCTTTTCTGAGCTCCAGCTTCTTCTTCTGTAAAAGGGAGATCAAATATCTTGCCATAAACATCGATCAACATTGACCCAAGCAGAAGAACAAGGCCAGGAGCCACGCTCTGAGAAACCTTCAAGTCTTTTTCTCATTCTCTGGCAGTAGGCAGATGGAGGCCGCTGAAGCTTGTTGGTGGATGGAGAAGGCTGGAATGACCATCCTCACAGCTTCCACTCATTGTTCCCAGTGGCCATAACTAGGCTGTGAGACTGCTGAGCAAGCTCTAAATTTTTCCAAATCTGTTTGTGATAAGATCATGACATGTGTGACTCAAAGGAGCAAGCTCTTTCTTCTACAAATACCCCTGCCAAAACCAACACTCTTTTTCAAGAAGTGTCATGACCTTTTTTTTTTAAATAGTGGCCTAGAAACAAACTCCCTTAACTCCAGTCAGTTTCTTCCAGTGCCAAATGTGCACAACGCATGTCAGGGTAAAGTATTATTCACACATCCAATACAGCAGCCTGAGCAAAGGGAACTTTGATTTATAAGACAGAAAAGCTCTGGCACCTTCTCACGAGTGCAGAAAGAAGAAAATTCTAGACAATGAGGCAATATGTACCCCCAGGCCTGACACCAGCAGGTAAAGCCTTTCCGGGAAGTATGCTTCCTGGGATTTAAAACAGTCGCCCATGCAGGCTTCTGCAAGCACGAAGTCCTATGAGGGCCATGTGGCAGGGAGGTTTTGGCTCACAGCACACTTTGAAACACTCTGTGAAATAAACTTTCAAAAATGCAAAAACCATGGGGAGGATTTAAAAATCACGATGCATCCTTCAAGTAATAAATCAAAACTGTTACACAGGGATTTGAGATCATTTCTGTTCCACTTTAAACATTCACAATGGTATATTCTCACTACAGCTTCTCCCAAGCCAAGTTACCATAGACGCTATTAATCAGAACAATATATGTGTCTGTACAGTTAGAGTTACACTAAAATCAGACCTAACTCTCTTAAGTAGAGTTTCCCCAAAAGTAGTTTTATGAAACCCCAAACATCCCAATCATCTCAAAAAACTATATGAAATGTATTACATAAAAGTCCTCAACACAATTTTCTTTAGTCTTTTGAAAAAAAAGCAACATAGATCAATAGCTGATTGTGGCAGTGAAGACGGGAAGCTCTGTCAGGGAATCCAACAATGACAAAAATCAATGGACAATTAATCGTTCAAACTGTCTCATTCCATTCTGACTGAACTGTTCTGCCCCCTGCTACCTGTGTGATTCTGGACAAGTAACTTAATCTCTTTATGTGCCTACAAAGGTTTAACAAGCATCTCTACAGGAAACAAATGTACCCGGGGCACACTTTTAAGTTTAATTTGCACTTTTAACATTTTCTACAACATTTTCTTAGGTCTGGATAATCAATAAATTCAATAAATCAAGCCCTGATCTGCAGCTTACTAATTTCTAAAGCGTTAACGCTCCCACTGAAAATGTAACAACCTGCTCTCCAAAGCCAGCTCAAGCTGTCTCCAGTACAGCCCTGGCTCGGTGTCTCTTCTAGAAAACGCTAAGTTTGGTCCAGATGATCTCTCTGATCTACAGCAGACAAGATCTCTGTAACCAGAAAAGGTCTGTTGCCTGGAGCATAGAGAGCACACTGACCACTCCTAACAGCAACAGAACAGCATTTCTATGAGACTTGAAGTTTTGCTGAGAGTCAAAGATAAGTTATTTCATTTGATCCTCACAATAACCCTGGGCGGTAAGTACTATATTGATCCCTTTTTACAGTTAAGGAAACTGAGGCAGACGAGTTAAGTGACTTGCCTCAGGTCACATATAAAGTGCCTGGGGCCACATTCGGACTTGGGTCTTGGGGATTACAAGTCCTGACACCAACTGCCCTTTGGACAAAAAAGAAATCAGTCTTTTATCCAAAACCTTCCCTGCTTTCCAGCTTTGCTGTTACTGTAGAGAAGACCATCATCCTCCCTAAACGCAGGCTGGCCTGATGCCGTACCTGACTCCTTAATCCCACTCACCAAAAGTATCCAAACTGTTGAAAATTTTATCATTTCTACTCTCCCAGCATCTCTCAAGCATTACCTTCTTTCCACTCACACACAGAGCCACCACCTGGGGAAGCCCCTTATCATCTCCCACCTGAACTCCTGCGAGAGTCCTGGACTCCTGCCTCCTCAAGCCTCCCCCTTCAGATCCATCGTCCACTCTGCTGCAGATGGGCAGGCCTGACCATGTATGGGATCTCCCTAATCTCTTCAACATATTTCTTCCCACAGTACTTGGCACATAGTAGGTATTTAATAAAAAACAAAAATTCCAGTGGCTCCAAGTTACCTACAAGATATCAAATATAAAATTCCCCGGCCCCTTCCCACCTTTCCAGTTTTTTAGCCTTCACTCCCCTCCAGGTCCTCTACAATCCAGCTCCACTGACTGAACTGTTATTCCTCAGCAGGAAACACCATCTCCATCCCAGAAAGGCTCTCACTCCTCCCCTCTGCCTCCTTGCTTCTTCTTTTCAGGCTCCGCTTAAATTATGCTTTTTCAGATCTCCCCACTGCTACAACCATTCTTCTGAGACTACCTGCCATTTACTCTTTAGCTATACACATGTAGATAGAAACAATCTACAGCTGGTACAGACATAGAAATCATCTGCACGTTGTCTCCTCTATTCTACCAAGACCTACTTGAGAATCAGGATTGTGTTTTTCCTTAGCTCTCTATCCTCAGCACTTAGCAGAGTGCCTGGCACATATTCAGCGTGCTTAACAAATGTTGAATAAACCACTTAGACAATCAGGTCAGTGCTATCTGCCTTGGCCAGTAAGCAGTCAGCCACTGAGATGGGGCAGGACACAGTTTATAAGCTGGTTAGTACCAAGAACCCTGTAAATTCTCTTTCGACTAGATCACATTTGTCGGTTTTTAACCTAACATGTTTTCCTAGCTCTTCTTCAGATACAGCAATTAACTCTAATGCACCATTAATAATCAACTGTTCGTCAGAGCATCCCCAAGATCTAAGGAGAACAATATCATGATTATATGGAAAGCCTACTACTTTAAATTAGCATGGGCCACAACATGCCAGCAATTACACCATGACACAGGTAGGCTGTAGTCAAAATGAATATAATGAACCTCAGCTATCTAGAACCCTTGAGCAATGAATCACTCCAGCCCTGGAGTTTCACAGAGAGCTAAAGGTCCACTCATTCATTGGAAGAAATCAACATTTACTAAAAGCAGCCTATATGCCATGTACTGTCTGAGGGCTGGTGGAGGATGGGAGGTAGGAGACAGGCTAACAAGACAGTCTTTGTCCTCAAAAAACCAGCATGCAATGCCTCCAGAACGGACCATGCAAATTTTCAACAACTACATTTACCCTGGGTTTGGACCCACGAGAAGAAAGAAAAGCTACCTGGGGAGACTTGGAGGATTACATTAATTTTTTTGAACCAAAATCTTTTTAAAATAACCTATTTCCCTGTCTTCTTAGACAAAATATATTAAACACAACTTCACTTTCCTTGTTTGGAATTATGAACCTACTACTGTGATATATGGTCAATGCAAATATGCTCCTACACAAGTGACCTACTTTCCACCCTCAATTCAACAAACATTTATTAAGCCCCTACTATATGCCAGGCACAGATCTAATAAGAAAGACAGTTTGATAATAATAGAACCAAGGTTCCAGAGGGGCCAAGAGAAGGAAGGGTCAGGTAGACTGGGATAGGGGTATGGATGAGAAAGCTTGGCAAAGGAGCTTCAGGTTGGTAGCCTGCAGCTTAGAATCAAAGAATCAAAATAATTCAAAACAGACATTTATAGAATGCTTACTCTTTGCAAAGTGCTGGGGGGAGATAAAGAAATGAATAATTGTCACCTCAGAGGAAACTGCAATCTTGTAGGAGACTCACAGGATTTAGTTAGATAGGGCCTTAAAGCATCATCTAGTCCACAATCCTTATATTTGCAGATAAAACTAAGGCCCAGAGAGGAAGCAATTTATCTCAAGTAGTAAATGAAAGGCTTAGAATTCAGGTCCTCCAACTCTAAATTCGATGTTGACTCCATTATACTAAGTGCTTATGTACAGGAGACATGCAAGCAAATAACTAGGACAAACTGAGGGGCCAGAGAACACCATTAATAGGCATGTTGGACTTGGGCATCAGAAAGATCCCATTTGAAACCTATCCATGACACTCAATAACTACATGACTATAGACAAGTCATATAATCTCCCTTTGTCTCAATTTTCTCATCCGTAAAATGGGACTGATACCAGTAGCACCTATTTCACAGACTTTGCCATGGGATTTGTAAACCTTAGAGCACAATAAAAAGCTATCAACTTTTATCACTATAATTAGAGGATATGACAGATACAAAAAAAAGAGAGATAGACATGAAAAATGTGAGTAAGGGAGCATGCCACTGCATCTGGTTGGATTAAGGAAAGGGGTCAGGTAAGAAGTGGCACTTGAGCTGACAGAAGGATTGAGAGAAAGGAATCAAAGATGTGGGGCAATGAGGGGGCAGGGCTCCATCCACTCCCAACATCGGGGTGTGGGATGAGAGGCACAGGGTGGAGCAGTCTAGCTACAGAGTCATTCGGGATCGGTGGCAGATTGGGCCGAGCCATAAATGTCAGACCAAGGCGGCAGGCAATGGGGAGTCCCTGAAGATTTCAGTGCAAGAGAATAATAAGCACATTAGGAAAACCTCCCGCTTGATTAACTGACTTCACAGAATCACAAAATCTCTGAGCTGGAAGGGAATGCTGAGACCGGCCAGCTTCACCTGAAGCTGGACGAGGGTCACCTCTAGCACACACCTCCCAAGATATCCAGGTCCTACTTGAAGAGGGAAGCACTGCCTCCTGGAGCAGCCCACTCCACTTTGGGATGGCTTTTACTTACCCAAAGCCTACCCAGAGTACCTAATTCTGCCCCCACTACTGAATTTGGAATCAGAATACTAAATCTGGAGTCCCAGATTTCTCAATTACTAGCCATGAGACCCTGGAAAAATCACAAGATCACAGAAAAGGTCACTCAAAAGCCTAATCCAGTTCTCTCATGTTGTAGATAAGGGAAAATGTGTCCCAGGGGCCAACATATTTCGTTAGTGATAATTTCATCACTGAGGGTTCACTATGTCCATCAGAGAGGGAAGGAGGGAAGGAGAAAAAGAAAGGAGGGAGGGAAGGAGGAAGAGAAGGAGAAGTACCTGGCACATAGTAGGTACTTAATAGATCTTTGCTGATTGGATCAGGCAGAAGACTGATCTTCAGAGCTCAGCAGAGAGCTGTGCTGAAGAAGAACTTTATGAGGACTCCACAAAGGGAGGAAAATACTAATAATCAGGAGTGGTGAGTTTACCCTTTGGTCACATGAGCCCTTGTTATACATACACAAGGTGAGAGGTATGGCCCTGCTTAGGGAGGGAATGTGTCTACCTTAAGGTCTTTGCTGTAGCTTCTCAGTAAAGATCCCTCTATAAAAGCTAATTAATCTCAATTGGCTAACTGATTTTAGGGAGCACACTGCTTAGGAGTTTATGAGTAGTAGACATCACTGGCACCTTCAGATTCCAAGAAAAGGAATAATCAGCCCCTATTTGTGGAAGACCTGTCAATGCAAGCAGAAAGTGCAAAGCTGAACCTCAGGACAGCTGCCACACAGCATACTAGTTAGTTACATGACCTGCAGCACCACTCTAGGACTCAGTTTCTTCAACTGTAGAATGAGGGGCTTGGACTGAATGAACTCCACTTGCTCTAAATCTATGATCCTACAAAAATAAGCAGAGTTAGGATAGACATTTTTGAAGACTACTAGGACTTCAATAATTTGAATTTAACTACCTCCTTGTGGTAAAATTATGCCTTGGCCCCGTACCTCTTTACCTTCGTCAAAGGTGTCAACATTGTTCCAATAATATTAAGGGGCCCAAATCCCCAAATTCAGTGTATTCTAAGACCCCCAATTTTAGACAATGGGAGTGCCCATCATTTCGCTATATATAAGCCATACTTTTCATTCCATAGAAAAACCAGACCCCATGTTTGTGTGGCTAGGTTACTTTTACATTTCAATCATTTCTGTCCATTTTATTTCAGTCCTCTTGTTAACCTCACCCAATATTTAGAAGGCAACATGAGATTACCAGTCAGGATTGGCCTGAGATTTAGGGGAGGGAGCAGAAAACCCCAGTCCCATACTGCAAACAGTCACTTAGGCAGCTCCACCGGAACACCCAATGTAAACATGTCAGTCAATCCAAATTACACACAGTCATTTTTTTTTAATTTTAAAACCCTTTTGTATCTTGGTAATCTCTGTCTTAAAAATACCCAAGGAGTCTATTTTTTGGCAATTTCTTTTAAAGTAACAAATTCCTATTTTCAAGAGGAATCATAATTATCCATGTATGATGGGTAAACCAAAGGCCAACTACTATTTCACAATGTTAAAATGAATTACAAAGGAACTCTTGGCAGTGATTATGTGTGTGCACATGTACACGCGCACGCACGCGCGCATACACACACAATGCGTCTCTACACAATGCTTTTTCAAAAACATTTTAAAAACAAGCTGAGTTAAATTTAGGATGAGGTGATTATTTTTATAGACAAGCACTAGGTTCCAATACTCCCTCTAAAAAGTTTTCAGATGCAGAATCCATCAGCCCCGGCCACGCTTTCATGCTTTTTGGAATGGAGAAGAAACAGCAGTGTCAGTGCATGTTATCGGAAAGGATTTCAAGGTAACCTCAATCGATCCATAAACACTGATTAAAGGCCTACTGTGTGAAGGCACTGGGCTGAGCGCTGACACTACAGAAAGAGACAACAGGCAGCCCCGTGGAAGCGACATACAAATAAGGATACAGGACTTTTATACGTGTTAACAGAGGGGTTGGGGAGGGCTTCCAGAAAAGAAGGGATTTTAGGAAGCCAGAGAGGTCAGTAGGTGGAGATAAGGCACGGGGACAGCCAGAGACAATACCTGGAGACATAAGTGTCCTGTTCATGGAATGGCCTGGCCAGTCTGACTGAAGTGTATGTTCTGCTTTGGAGGAGTAAGGTATAAGAAGACTGAAAAGGGCTTTGCCAAACAGAGCACTTTGATTTGATCCTGGAGGCAAAAGGAGGGATGATATTGTTGGATCTGCACTGTGGGAAAATCACTTTAGTGGCTAAATGGAGGATGGAGTGGAGTGAAGAGACACTTGAGGCAGGCAGGCAGGCCCACCAGCAGCTATTGCAATAATCCAGGTGAGGGGTAATGGGGGTCTGCAGCAGGGTAGTGGCAGTGTCACAGGTGAGAAAGGGGCATACTGGAGAGATATTTTTTACAAAGGCAAAATCCGCAGGCCTTGGCAAAAGCTTGGTCATGGCTAGTGAGGAGTCCAGGATGACTCCTAGTTTTTGAGCCTAAGGGATCTGGAGGACTGTATAGTCCTCTACAGTAATAGGGCAGGTACGGTTTAGGGGGTAAAGATAATGAGTTTAGTTTTGGATATGCTGAACCTAAGATGTCTGCTAGACATCCAGTCTGAAAATGTCTAAAAGAGAGTCAGACAAACAAGACTGGAGATTAGCAGAAGGATGGGGCAAGAAAGGTTGATTTCAGATTTCAGATTTCAGTATAGAGATGGTAATGAAATCCAGGGGAGCTGACCAAATCACCAGGAATAAGAGCACAGAGAGAAGAGAAGAGGGTCCAGAACGATACTCTGCGTGCTATCTGTAGTTAGATGGTGTGATATGGAAGGAGACAGAAGAAGCAGTCAGACAGGCAGGAAAAGAACCAGGAGAGAGTGGTGTCCCAAAAGCCTAGAAGAGAAAAGATCATTAAGGAGAATATGATCAACCGTGTGAAAGGCTGCCAAGATGCCAAAGAGAATGGACTTGGCAACTAAGAGATCATTAGTCACTTTAGAGATCAGTTTTGGTGGAAGGACAAGGTCAGAAGCCTGACTGTAAAGGGTTAAGAAGGGAATGGAAGGAGAGAACGTAGAGGCAACAATTTTAGACAAAGAGTTTTTCTACAAAGGGCAGAAGGCAAATAGGACAATAGTTACCAGGCAGGAAGGCTGTCTAAGAGGATTGTTGGTGTTATGATCCAGAAATCTTAGCTTCAGTCTCCTCTCCAAAGGTCTAATGGAATAGAGCTATTGTTTTATTATGATCACTATTCAATATTGCCAACTTGTTATATTGTGGAGGTCAGACTTGGTAACCTCTAAGGCCCCTTCCAGATCAAGACCAAACAAAAACCCTCTAACTTTATTTCTATTTCAGACCAATCTTCAGTTAGAAGTCGCTCCTAATGCTTGCAGATTCTCCCCTTTCTGAAGAGGCAGTTAACAAACCAACACTTCTGAGTTTGCTAGGGCACTCACTCTTAAAGGAACTGGAATGAATTCTTTTTAATGTGAATAACAGGTTTCCAATTGGCCTTTTTCAATTATCTTCAACAGTGTTCTTTTAAAGAAGAAATGAATACAACACACCTGGATGCCAAAGCCAAATGCCTTTTTTTCCCTCCAATTCACTTCTGAAAGCTCCCTCCCCCATTATGTGAAACTGGATAGGAATAATCTCAGATGACCTCAAACTCTCTAGCACACACCTGTTAGGATACTCAGAGAAAATAGTCTTGAGAGTTAGAGGCAACCATTAGTCAACTCATACCTTGTAGGAAAAAGGCCTGATGAATGATGGGAACTGATGGGAAAGTCTGCAGTGTCTTCCTCCCATTCTCTTATTGCTTGCTGTAAAGGTTACTTACCAAGATTCTCCATCCCTTTCTTGGGAGTTCAAAATGGAGTCAATAATTACTCAACAAAGACTTTTCATACCATCAGCTAAATCCAGTCATAAAACAATCACAAAAACAGAACGGATAACTTTAGTGCCATAAGAATTTTCAAGTGGAGAGGTGGGTGGGAGGTTGTTTTCTGTTCTCAATTTACAATCCTTCCATCTCTCTTGAAAATTCTTATGGCACTAAAGTTATCGGGGAAAGCACTTTGCCAACCTACAAGTGCAATAGCTCTTTTGGAGACCCTCTTTGGGCATCAGTTTCTTTTAGTGACTTGCTCAAAATCAGCAGGAAGAAATGAGAAAAGCAGGGATCTGAATTCAAGTTTTCTTACTACAAATCCAAGGGTCTTTCCAATATATCAACCAAATCTCTCCACCAAATGTGGAAGCTGCTAGGTTACATAGGAGAGAGGACAGGGCTTGGAGTAAGTAAGACTTGAATTCGAATGCGATCTCAGACCCTTAACAAGATGGGTGATCCTGGGCAAGTCACTTAACTTCTCTCTGCTTCAGTTTCCTCATCTGTAAAATGGGGGTAATGACAGTACCTATATGCAATGGTTACTGTGAGAATAAAGTGAGGTAATATTTGTAATGCATTTTGCAAATTTTAAAACACTATATAAAATTATTTTACAGATGAATTCAACAACTGAGACCCACAAAGGTTAGGGTCATACTGCTAATTAGAGACATTATAATAAAAGTTTGATTTATCTCAGTCTGAAAAGTTTCATCTTTAGATTCCAACACACTATTAAAATTTTAACATCTCAGCTAATAATTTCCTTTTTCCATCACATAAATGAGGCTCATTTGATCATGACTTGGATTGGTGTCATGCATTTTTTTTAGCAGTCATTTCCAGGTACAAGTTCCTTGAATGCCAAATTCTCTGGTTTTTACAGGAAATATAATGTGTGTATATATGTGTGCTTATATACACATATGTATAAAAACACACAAATATGTACATACATATATACACACATATATACTTATACACTTATACATATATGTATACACACATACTCACATACTCCCCTCCAATCTAGCCAGTTAGCTAAAGAAAATCACCCAACACAATGACTGTCTTTTAGCACACACAACAAACTCCCGAAGGAAAGGAGGGATTGGAGCACATTTCCTCACCTCTAAAGAGAACACATTTCAGAGATGAGTGAGAAAGGGGTCCCATGAGCCCACGACTTGCTTCTTTTGCAACCTATCCATCCCACTGGAAATGTAGAACACAAGTACTATCTGAACAACACAGCATGGAAGGAGGCAGCATCTCATGACTACTTGGATTAGTAGCAGACGTGTTTAACGTGAGAAGAGAACGCGTTACAGATGGGATGGAGGGAGAAACAGAAGTCACCGTACAAAGCTTCATGGCAGAGTTGTTAGAATCTTTGAAGGGTAACCTGGATTTTCCATCATTCTTCTAAGTCACCAATTCCTCGGTGATAAGAAGGTGACAGACACCCTTTTTGTCACACAAAAGCCATGTACCCTTGATGGCACGGTACAAATTCCTCCGGTAAATTTCACATAAGCTATTTATTAATTCTTTCTATGTAGGGTTTTCATTCCCAGTTACCTTTTATATTTAATCTGGATTAGAGTTTGGAAAAGTGAGGAGGGAGATGGAATGAGATGTGAGAAGAATGATCCTAGAAATCATACCTGTTGTTAGTACATTTATAGTATTTGGGTTTGTTAACATGACAGATTTAGTGCTTAAAGACATTTTCCAGGCCATCCAGTCCAATGCCCTCATTTCACATTAAAAAAGAAAAAGAAAAACTGAGGCCAGGAAAGGTGAGGTGTTTGCCCCAAATCAACCACCTGGTAAGTAGCAGTCACAATTCAAATTGAGGGCCCATAACCCCAACTGCAGAACCAAGAGCTTTATTGATGACAAGTCACCATTAGGAGCCCAAAAGACTTGACAGTTACCAACCCACATACTTTCCTAAAACCCTGTACTTCTAAACTGAATCCAGCACCCGGTAAAGAGAGGACAGGGAGGAAAGAAAAAGACATCTCCAGTCTTACCTTCCTCTCATCGTCTCCTCTTCTGTCAGAAGGTGCATGTCCTAATAGAGTGCTGGAAGACCCAGGTTCAAACCCCATTTAGTAGCTGAGTCACCATGGCCAAGAGTTTCATTCACCTCATCTATAAAGTGGGTATAACACCTGGAGTCCATAACTCTCCAAGCTGATGTGAGATTCAAACAAGATATGGTCTAAATGCTTTAAACTGCTACCTAAACTTTGGAGAGGCAGCCTGGCTCTAATGATTAAGGCTGACCTCCAAATCTGTAAGACCTGTGTTCAGATATTGCCTTCCCCCCACACAGGCAATCTGAGTTCCTAGCACCTCCGGGTTAATGCATTAAGACTCCACACTGCAAGGCAGCAGCTGATCTCCGCAGGCAGAGTCAGGTTCCTCAAGCTGATGAAATCACAACTTCCAACAGAAATAAAAGTAAATGTCACAAATTCCCTGGAACAGCCCAGTCTTTGCCTCGATTTCTCTCTGTATGAAATGGCAAGGGGCCAAGAGTAGGTTGCAACAATGGCACCCAGTGTGGCAGCTGCTCAGGTGAAACTGGCCTGCACCCTGCCCTCTACATTACTCCCCAAGCGCACACTCACTCAACACCAAGGGCAGCCGGGTCATGGTTCAGACTCAGGGACACTGGCCCATTCATTCAGTCGGAGCATTCTCCCAACCACTCTGCAGTGAAAACAAGTGGGTAGGTGGTCTGACGGGGGGAGGGGGTCTCACATACCAGAAAAGTTTGTGAACCACTGCACTCAACCACTGCGAGTCCCAAGAATAAATTCCAATGTGCTTTGTAAGCAGTACAGCACAATGTAAATGGGGGCTGGCATTCAAGATCGTTCCAGCAATTCTGAAAAGGTGGAAGAGGGGGCCTTCTAAAAGCTGTCAGAAGAAAAACGATGTGCAAATGACAAACATGGAGACACTGGCAGAACAAACCATGTCGGTGAGCTGTTCTTTCTGTTTCGTTTTGTCTAAAGGTAAATCTCATCAGATCTGTCCAAGTCAAGGCTCTCTGGTCCCTTTCTGCCTGGACACGCAAAGCTGCCAAAGTCATATTCCTGAGGTCACCGTCCAGCTCAATGAGCCCCAGTGGTGCCTCTCACAGCTGAGCTCACTCCCAACGTAGCACCCAGCCACCTTTCCATCTTTACTACACGTTTTCCCCTCACACAGATTCTAGTCCGGTTAAAGGGACGTTCTTACTGTTCCTCACAGACAACACTCCATCTCTTGATTCCCACCTCCATGCCTTTGCACTGGCTGTCTCCCTACCTGGAATGCACTCTCTCTTCACCTATGCGTCTCAAAATACATCATCTTCAAGTCTAGTCTCTGGAATACCTTATCTCTGGTACCTAGAGTTAGGGATACTCTAGGTCAAAAAAAAAACCCAAACAAAAAACAGCTATTTCTCCCTTTCCTGATTGCTCCTAGACTAGTGCCTCTCTCCTACCCCAAAACAATCACCTTATATCTGTTTTGTGTACCCCTATATAATGCACCTCCCTCAGTAAGCTCCTTAGGAGCAGTGCCTGTTTTCACTTGTATTCCCAGAGTGCCTGGGAAATAGGATGTGCTTAATAAACGCTGGATAACTGACTGATGAAAACCTTTTCAGCCTCTGTACAAACGGCCTCAAACACCAGACACAAATGTGGAGTGGCCAGGCAGGTTATTAAAGCCCCTTCTTCCCCCAAGTCTCAGCCCGCATTCCTCCCTGTGGCCAGGCAGATTTTTCCACATATAGCCTGGACAAAAATAAACTATCCTCCCAACATCCTGGGGGTAGAAAAGGCTGTATTGGCTGCAGTTAAACCCCACTGCAGCTGCTCCATGGAGAGAGACAGCCCCATAATTGGTTTCTTTCACCTCTGTTAACCACAAACAAAAGTGTCATTCAGTTTCAGAATGGACCGAGGGGCACCCACGGCCAGGCCAGCTCGCAGAGCCAATGGGCTGGAAGAACAATAACGCTGCAGCGTTTTCCTTTGGCCTTTTGTTTGGGCTTTCCAAGCCCTTAATTAAGACCTGTACAAAGCACCCCCACAGGCTTTTCTCAATGGGGCATTACACGCCTGTTTTCTTGTATTTAAAGGGGGAAAAAAGTAGCTGGGGATTTTCTGAAACCCATTAAGCAGAATACACAATTTCCATTATTTACCACTGAAATACTGTTAAAATTTTAGAGCTTAAATATTATCATCCGTAACAAAGGGAGAGCCCAGGAGAAATAGAGCCTGAAGGGTGTAGGAGGCGAGAGGGAGGGCAAGGAGGCCTGGGGAGGCCGGCAGCACTGGCAGGGAGAAGCGCCCTGCAGACAGCTGCCTCTGCACAAGAATATTTGCAGCCCCCCAAGTTAAAAAAAACAATTAGGGGAGCCCGAAATGATGGCAAAGCTGAACACTTCCAGCCTGGAAGCAAAGGGCAGGCAATGATGGCCCCCCTGTCAGGTGGCCTCCTAACTGCTGACAGACAGAAATGAGGCACACGTCTACAATACGGCTGCGAGCCCACGGCCAATGTCTAAAGGTAAAAGTGCCCCATGACCCAAACAGACTGAACCATTTCCCACATGCAGGTTTGCATAAATTTCATGGTATGTGTGGGAGTTTTTCCCACTCCCTGGCTTAAAAGATTCTGCCTCTCATTTATAAACTTTCAGAAAAGAGGTTTTCATTTTGTAGAGATTTTCTTTTCCAACTTTAAAAAAACAACCCTCCTTTGGAAGGTTCCATTTCTAATTGGTGCATCAAAGGTGAATGCAATGAAATAGAACCATCAGGCCTGTCTGGAAATACCGAGGCTTGGCCATAGCTTCATCCTTCCCTTCCTTTCCCAATAATACTGAGTGACAGATCCACGTGATCACAGTCCACCAAAGAGAGGGGTCAGGTAGGGTGCTCTGAGAACACACATCTAACAAAGCCGTCACTCTGGGCACTTACTTCCAATCTGTCAATCCAATCCATCAAGCACAATGTGGTCCTCCACTGTCTGGCAATGTGCCTGTTCTCTGCATGGGGCCACATGGGCAGTCTCTATATATAGGACTGAGAGATAAGACACTCTGGTCAGAATACCACCATCATCATTTCCAGACAGCCTTCAGGTCACCTGCATAACAAATATTTATCCAGCTGTGCCTCAAGGCTCTGTTTGCAAAACAAAATGAACTGGCCCAGTCAGTCCCTGACCTCGAGGGGTTTACAATCTAGCTAGACCTAGAAGGCATACAAAATATTATCAAACACTAACATACTGCATTTTGAAAGGGGAAAAAAATCATTGTCAAAGTTAGACTTTCACAGCAGGGCTTTTTTTAAAATGTAATTAGATACTCCCAGCTGAGAGTTTACTATAAAAAAAGCATTGGTGCAGTAAAAAAAAAAAAAAAAAAGGAGATGGAATCAAGAGACCTGGAGACCAGTTCCGGTTGATTCCACCTCTAACATATAATTGGGCCATTCTGGGTCTAGAATTCCAGAATCTCCAAGTTAGAAGGTCCTCAAAGATCTTACACAAAATTCCAGTTTGGCATTTAAACTGTTTCACAGTGTGACATCCAGACTTAGTTTCCTCAACTTAGACCCCTAGAGTCTAGACTCCCCTTCTCAAACTCAAGGATTCAAATCGGTGCACCCCATATGCATGAATCCATCTTTAATCCTTCAAGTCACCCTTGAACATCACCCCCCCTTTCTAACTCTCTTCTAAGTGCTGCCTTCCCCAATGAGGATGCAACTATCTTCCTGGATGAGGTTTGCATACTGCCTGGCACATAGTAAGCACTTAATAAATGATCAGTCATTCATTCCTGTGTTCCCAAAGCCTGGAAGGCATTCCCTCTTCATTTCCAAATCTCAGAATCTCTAGCTCCTTCCCAAGTTTTTGGCTCACAGACTACCTTCTACATGCAGCTTCTCCTGACCTGTCTTGCAATTAGTACCTATCCTTAGAAATGACTTTGTATTTATTTTCATGTATTAATATATTTACTTGTATGTGTACTGGTTGTCTTCCCCCAGGAAATGTCAGTTCCTTGAAATCTATCTCATTTTTCTCTTTGTATCATAGTGTGTCACATAGTAGGTGCTTAATAAATGCTCATGCATTGCCTGAGCTAGTCTGAGGATCCCTGAGCTTGTTTTTACAATTTTCTGATAATGATACTTCAATTTAATTGGTTTTCTTTCTAGTTCTATTTTATTTTATGCATTTAAAAGCATCATTTTGAGCTGGGCTTTCTATCCACAGACTTTCTGCAAGATTGCTAAAGAGGTTCAGCATATAAAACAAGGTTAGGGCTCTCGAGGTCTGGTCTTTCCTTTAATTGACTGGGTTAATTCCTAAGATAGCGCGCCAGAATCCCTTGAGGAGTCCCCATGCTAACCTTTCACCCCCAGTGGTGAGGGCCCTCTCACTTCCCACAAAAATCACACATTTGTCTTGATCACATATTTTGTGTTTGCGGGGAACAGGAAAGTGGGCCAAATAGAAGCTGGAGTAAAATGAACTGAGGACAGGGGCTGTCTTGGTCTTTCGGCACCTTGAATTCCTCAAATGGGGACCTTGTTTTCCCACTAAAAGGGTAAGCCAGCAATAATTTTCATCATGAGCTCTTAGTAAATGTTTATTGAATTTTTTTTTCTCTTCTTTTAAAGACCCAAAAAGCATGGTGTAACAAAACGACAAACCTATAAATAAGGTTTCCAGTTAGCTGAGCTTGGGGCAAAGTCTGACATTAAGATAAAAGCTCATATTTACTTGTTTCTTTTTAATTTAAAGAACAAATTTGTTTCCAAGGATTAACATAACAGTCTGACTAAATGGTCTGAGTTCACTTGAATGCTGAGTTCCCCTACTTTTCCTTCTTGTTCACCTTTCTATATAGCATTTACTAGCAGTCAGACCCTGTGCTCTGCACTTCACACCCATTCTCTTATTTGATCCTCACAACACCCCTGTAAGGTAGGTGCTAGTTCCAGTTTACAAGTCATGTAACAGGCAAACAAGTTAATGATTTGCCGAGGGACACATGGCTAAGAAGCGTCCGAAGCCTTCCTGACTCCAACCCAACACTATCCAGTGAGCCCCCTAAAAGTTAGTGTCACTTCACATCCCCTTTCAAGGCTCCAACTCCTCAACTGTAAGAAGACAAGACTGGACAAAGTGACCTTTACAATTACTTCCAATGCCAAATATCTGGCTCTGTCCAAGACACTATATCAAAAGGGGAAATTGGGGAGGGAATGAAGGGGTGGTTGGTGTTAAGCATGTTTTGTTACATCACTTCTAATTTTACTTATGAATTGCTTTATTCTGTGAGGTCATGCAAGTATGCAGCATTGAAATCAGCCCCAGATTCCCATCTCCGGCTTCCCTGAAGTTAAGAGTACTTTCCTCATTCTGGGAGACAGACACTGCATTATTCTATCTAGTTTTAAAAGTAAGGAAGCTGAGGCTTCCAGACAAATTCCAGGAGGTCAAGCAGAGACCTGAAAGAACAACACTCTTTAAACATGGTGATTGTGAAAAAAATGAATACCACCTTGTCCTGACTCTCCTCCAAAATGGAACACAAAATAAAAACTAAGAATTATTAACTATAAAGTCATATGAAATACTATGTGACAGGAAAAAGAATGGGCTAAATACTTTTTAAATAACCCCAATTCTTCTTGAAACTGGTCCACAATAACTCCCAGTGGAAGGAACTGTATGTGGTGGAGGCAAGCTGGTACTGGGGGAAGAGCACTGGATTTGGAAGTAGAGGAAGGATGTTCCCTCCCACCTTGCGGGGTCTCAGCTTCCCCATCTCTAAAATAATGGAGTCAGATTAAACGCCCAGGATCCCCTCCTGCACCAAACCTATAATCCCAATAGTATCATATTTTGAGAAGTTCTGAGATAGGAACGTAAAGGTTCTTCTCCTTTCCTCATCCATAAAACAAGGCAGTTGTACTCGAGTACTAAGTTCCCTTCTGTTCTAAATCCTATGATTCTACAGACTTACATCTGACAGCATTAGGCAGATCATTTCCTGAGAACACCAAATTCAGAGAAGTCAGTATTTTGGCTGACCATCATCTGTGGTTTCCTATGGTGCACAGACAGCATTATCTCTTTGTGTATTTCTGTTGCCTAACAGTACCCTCTGAAAAGGATAAAAACATGCTTATAATAATATATTTTAAAGATACTGAAGCAAAAAAAAAAACACCCTCTATTTTTAACATTCTGAATTCTTTCCTGTGTTTTCCAGCGTCTGTAAGAGTCCTGCAAGAATGTCCCTTAAATGAACATAAAATCTAACTATCACAAACTGTTATAGAATAATAAATCAAGACTATGTCAAAGAAACTTTTTATTACCTTCATTTAAAAGAAAGAGTGGTTTTTCAGTGTTGACAGTCCTAATATTTATGGGGTATATATACAATAATTAACACTGAAATCTACTGAGCTTTAAGGTTTCATTGGTAGCAAAATGCAGGGTGTTTGTATCTACTGGATTTTAGCTGAAATTTTGTTTCTTGAAATTCCTGGCAATTTGTACACATATTATCAAAAGACTACTGTCAAGGTAAAAGTCATCTGAGACTGGGGAAAGGATGGTGAAAATCTTATTTGAATACTTTGGACTCTTTAAAATGCACCAAGGAATGTAACACCTGAGAGCCCAAGTGTCTCAGCTATAAATTAGGGCCAAACCTTTAACAAAAGAAACTATTTTGCTGCCAGTAGCCTTTTGATTATAGTGCCCTAAACTTCATTGTTTTAATTAATTTTCCAGAGGTGATTATTCTGCAGAAATTAAATTCCATTCAATTCACAATCAGACCAAATTTAACAACAACAACAAAAAATACCTGGATATTGAAAAATACCCTCCCCTAAAGTCTTCCTCTCACATACCTCAGTGGGTCTCAGAGGTGATCTGGGAAACCCTGGCAGGTTTTATCATGGTTTCCATAGCATGGAAGCCCCCTGAGGGCAAGGGACAGGTTTTGGGCTGGCTCTTTTTCTTCTTTCTATCCCCAGCACAGAATAAGGTGCTCCCCCAGGGTAGGAGTTTATCCTTTCCCTTATTGAAAGTTCTTTACTTGCTGAAGAATTGACAGGTGACAGATGGGTTCTCTGAGGACCAACCTGGTGAACTCTAGGCCATGGGAAAAGAGAGGTACCTATAAATTTTTATCTCAAGATTTCCCACTTATTAAAACAGAGACTCTTAGGATGATAAATACAGACACAGCTAGAACGGACCTTAGAGGGTAAGACATAAACCTTGTCCAGGGTCACACAACTAACAGATGTCTGGGACAGGATTTTAACCCAGATCTCTTCCTAACTCCCAAGTCCAGGGCCCTATCCTCTCTACTTCTTTTTCACATTACCTGAAGGCAGTGCTAAGTTTAGGTAGCTAAGTGACTCCATGAATAGAGTGTAGGGCCTGGAGTCCTGAAGTCCTGAGTTCAAATCCAGACGCTTATTAGCTAAGTGACCCTGGGCAAGTCACTTAACGGTTTGCCTCAGTTTCCTCATCTATAGAAGGAGCTGGAGAAGGAAACAGCAAGCCACTCTAGTACCTGCCAAGAAAAGCCCAAATGGGGCCACGAAGAGTCAGACACAACTGAAAACAACTAAACAACAAAGTGCTAAGTGTGAAGGCCACTAGAAAGATCACAAATCACAACGAGAGAGTAACATGGTGGGACCTGCTTTGGTGGATTGGCAGTCCATCATCTGGCACGGTTTCCCCAAGACAACAGAAGCTCCTGGAGGGAAGAGATTCTGTCCTTTTTCGATTTTGTATCCTTAGGGCTCAATTCGATGTCTGGCAAATAGGAACTGAGGAAAGGCATGCATATGTAAAACTGCTGAAATACTGAAATCCAGAAAATGTGTACAATTTATATGTACACCACTTTTAGTCATATTAAGAAAACCCTCCTCTGAAGTTCTCCTCCAGAACTAGGTTTATTGTATAATGAAAATGAATTTTCTCCATGAAGCCACTGCTGGCCTACCATTTACTGGGAAAGCAAGATTCCTTTTGGAGGAATCAAGTAATAAATGGGAATGGATCTAATGTCAGTTCAATAAACACCTTATTAAACATTTGTGTGTAAGTCCCTAAGCTAAAGGGACTGCCCTCCAGGAGCTTACCTGCTACTTAGGAGGGAAGACAGGGGACATACTGATGGATAAATGTTATACAAAGTAGGGCAAAGGATTTTAAGATCTAGTTGAAATAAATTTTTTAGGAAAAAGTGACTAGACAAAAGAATGTGCTCGGCTGAGATGGGGAAGGCTTTGTGGAGTATGAATCTTGGACCAAAAACAAGGGAACTTAACCTCTGCGGGCCTCAGTTTTCTCATCTGAGAGGAAGGCTCAGTGGCTTTAAGTTCTGTTCCAGCTCAAGATCCTGTAATACCATAAGGCTAAGGGTAAATTCTTTATTCGATTCTTAGAAGATAACAGAAAAGTACAATGAGAAAAAAATGTGTCTTCGAGCTGTGTGTCTTTTACCCCAAACCAGCCTAGTTAAACTCAAAAAGGTCTCTGCCAGAAGGCCAGGAGGGTGAAATGAAGTCTGATATCTGGCTCGGGCTGCTGTTTTCTTTGCTTCTAAGGAACTCAGGAGAACAGTCTCATAAGGTGTGAAGGGGCCTAGACAGGGAACCCACCTATCAATATCACAGATATTCTGACGAATTCAAGGGACAAGCACACAAAACCGTGAGAGGAATCTTGACTGGCTCCAGGCTCCGGCAGAAAACTTGCAATTCCACACTCTTGAACTTGGGACCCAGGATTTTTCTAAATACAAGCAGCTACTGAAAAAACGTGGGCATTCCTCTTTGTAATATAGGCTTTGCTATCCCTGCCCTGGCCTCTCCAGACCTTCCCTAAGAGCCTTGACATAACCAAATCACTATTTAAAATGAGAGAAGACAAAACTTCTCTCCTGGATCACAAAGACTAAAACTTTCAGTTTTATGAACTAATTTTTATGGGACTACACTGTAACATAGCAGGGACCTTGCAGCTGAATTTATGTCCCATTTCCTTGTGACAGCTTGTGTTTTCAATGCCCTGTCATAAAGGCCCAGGAGCTAAGAACTCTAGAGACACTGAGTTAGCCAAGGCTGACAATGAGCAAGTTATGTACCTGAGCTTTAGTTTCCTCATCTGTAAAAGAGAGAGATATTGAACTAAATGACCTCTCTGCTCCTTTCACCCTCTAGAGCAGGGGTTCTTCACCACTCTTGTGGACTCCTTTGTCAAGTCTGGTGAGAATTATGAACCCCTGCTTAGAAGAACTGTTTTTTAAAAATTCTTAATTGAAGGAAATGCTAAATTTCACTTGAAGGCTGGTGAAGATAAAGACGTATTTTTTTCCTTCATCCCACCTCATAAGCCCCCTGAAGTATATCCATAGGATGTTGGGAGTTTAGGGACCCCTGCTTTAAAATCTGTGCAGGCAGCCCTGATTACATAACTTTCTTCAGCAAGTCTTTCTTTAGTCCAAGTGACTTTTCTTCCTGAAAGCTGCAGATAATGCAGCCCCAACTTTCTAATTCTGGGTCATCCAAGAATAGGCCTCCCAGCACTGTGGCTTCCCTGCTCCCTTTGTCTAAAGGCACAAATTATGTTTCTGCAGGGAGCCCGCTTCAGGCACTGCCTGGTTTGGAGGGAGTCTCTTCCTAAGCATGGGAGGAGGTTTCTCCAAACAAACTCCACCTTTAAGAAGGGAAAGGGTGAAGAAAGGTAATTATTGGAAGGAAATCTCTCCCTAGGCCAGAAAGGAATAATTAAGCCTGGGCATGCTCAGTCTCAGCAGCTGAGGTTAACACGCAGTGGAGCGTAAATGATGACGGACTGGATCTGTAGGATTCCTCAAAGGAAATTAAGGTTGTGGGCCATCAAGAGCGTTGTTGCCCAAAAGCCAGAAAAAAGGAGACCCCCAAAACTTCATTCACTCAGCCCCAAGCCTCACACAAAGGTGTGAGCCTCACACTTTAAGGGGCAGGAGGTTTGGAAATTGATTAAGCCAGTAATTAGGGGAAACACAGTAAAACCATCCAAGGTAAAAACACCATTCAGCTACCTACACACTCAGAGCAGGAGGTCACACATTCCTCATCCTCCCTGAGCGAATGGAGAGTGCCCAGCATCCAAATGATGACTCTTACTAGATGGACGTTTTCCAAAGTTACTTCCAAAGTGCTCACAGTGAAGATCTAAACCGGAGACTAAGAGGATTTACATTCTGATGCTTTGGGAATTTTTGCCAAACACAGGAACCCAAAGAAGTATTTATTATTGTGGCTTTTGTGAGCTATCACAAACTTCAGGAGAGCTAATGGAAGCATTAAATAAAAAGCCCTTGGCTTTTCAGAGGAGAGACCCCAAAAGGATTAGTGGGAGATCTCCAATTGTAAGACATGAATTGAAGAAGGATGGTAGGGTGAGGGCTGGAGGAGAATCCAGCAAATAGCTCGAAAAATGGAATTCAAAAAACCCCTGCCACTTACTTGGCTTCTGAGGGTGGGCAAAGATCAGCTTCCAGGGAGCCTCAGTCAATCAAAAAGCACTTATTAACACCTACTAGCACACCCAGGCAATTTACTAAGCCCTGGGGGCATAAAGAAAGGCAAACGACCATGCCTAATCTCAAGAAGCTCACAGTCTAATATGGCACACAACATGAATACAACTATGTGCAAATAAGCCACATACTGGATAATATTGGAAACAGCTAACAGAAAGAAGGCACTAGTACAAGCTTTAGTATCTTCATGTGTAAAAAAAAAATAATCAAACAAATATTTATTGAATACCTACTACGTGCCAGGCACTGTACTATGTTCTGGGGACACAAAAACAGAAACCAAACATGCTCTATCCATACCAACAGGTATAGTGGAGCAGAGATAGAGAGAGCACTGGGCTCGCTGTCGGAAGATCTGAGTTCAAGTACTGAAAAGCCACTTACTTCAAAGTCATTTAATTTGTCTTAGCCTGAGTTTCTTCACCTATAAAATATATGGGGATTAGACTAGCTGGCCTCTAAACCTGTGATGCCATGATCACTTTCCGGATATGGCAGCCAGAAGGGACCACTGGGGAAGGATGGGGGACAGGCAGCATCAGGAAGAGCCTGGGTTTTCACATAAATGTTTTTCTTTGTGGCCATGGAGAGCTTGTTTGGGGGAAGGGAGGGCAATGCATTGATACAGACACAGAATAAATGATATGAAAAGAAAAGGGCATAAACAATATGGGGGGGGTGATTAAAGGAGGAGAACATATGGGCTCCTCTATGAGGGATGCAGTGTGGAAAGCACCATAAATGGGAGGTATTTTTAAAGTTACTCATTTCTAAGGTTACTGTTTAAGCTTATTTGAAAACACTACCTCCCCACCACTTCAGTACTAGGTTGTAGTAAGTAAATATTCAGGAAAGCCTGAGTTCAAAACTGGCCTGAGACACTTACTAGATATGTGTGACCCTGGGCCAATCATTTAACCTCTGTTTCAGTTTCCTCACCTGCCAAACTGAGATAAGAAGGGCACCACCCAGGGCGGAGGGATTTGTAAATCACTGAGCAAACTCCCAAGCACTAGTTTATTAACTCTTCTTCTAGCTCGCCTTTACTATTCCCCTCTCCCCCAGGATTAAATTAGGCCATGGAAATTATTTGCATAGATCAAGGGAGACGGATGAGGCAAACAAGTAATGCCCATCACAACATATGTTCAGCATTGCCTGGGACCAGAGGATCGCAGATCTAAAGCCTAAAGGTGTTTCAAGGTCATCCAGTCCAATCCTAACCCCCTATTTTACAATTAAAGAAGCTGAGGTTGACAGAAGTTAAACTGACTTGCCCAAGCTCCTCTAGCTCCAGGATTAGCCTCCTTTTCCATTATGTCACATTGAAGAGGGGCTGCCACCCACTCACCTCCAACCCACGCAAACATAATATTAATACCATATCCACAAACTACTTCCTGAGAGGCTGCACCACTCTGATTCTTTAAGAATAATAACTGGCAATTACGAAGCCTTTAGAGATTTGCAAAGTGATTTAGAGACAGTATCTCATTTGAGCTTCATGAAAACCCACCCTGTGAGGCCTGTACTCCAAACATCCCTGTCACCACTTTAGATAACAATCAACATCTCAGCACTCAGCTAGCTACAAAGTACTGGAGGTAGGATCTGAACCCAGGTTTTCTTGTCCCCAAGTCTGGCATTATATCCATTGGATCAGGCTGTTTCTTTCACCACTCTGTTAACAACTAAACACATCATAAGGTTGAAAATTAAAAACCGAAATGTTTCCGGGAATCTATTGACTGTAAAAAGTCACAAAGTCAATGATTGTCAAGCTGGAGGTTTACTGTTGCTTGTATATTTAACGCCAATACTACGCTGCCAGTACATTTGTCCTTGGGAGGGACATGACTTTTTTCTTCCCCCTGCCAAAGCTCTTTTGGACAGAAAGAACCCTGACCCCTACATCCCTCCCCCCCATAGAAACACGCTGAGCCTGTAAAATATTAACAATTTATTTAACATTAGCCCACAGGCTCAAACAAGTGCTAAAACTCCCTAAAAAGCCCAACTAAGTTAATGCAAAATTGATTAAATGAAACAGCTAAGAGAGTGTAAAATGGAATATGGAACGCTGATTAGGGATTCATTTTTATGTTGACTTCCCTATGAAAACATCTTCAGAGGGAGCAGTATGAAATTCCAGGGAGTGGAAAGGGAGAAGCTATATGGAAATAGCTGTTTGACATACTTTCCTTGCATTTTTCATTTCAAAGGATTAGCTTAAGTGAAATACATTATCAAACCCCAACTCTTAACTAACAGAAGGTAGGTGAGTGAGCCAGTCTAGCTGATACCTCAACTCCCATGCAAGTCAGTCAGGGGAATGGGATCACAAATTTATTTATTAACGGGGGGGAAGTGAAGGGAAGAGAATCCCAGAGGCTGTCTAGTCCAAGCCTTTCATTTTACAGATGAGGAAACTGAGGCCCTGAGGGGTTAAGTGATTTCTGCTAGACAAAGCAAACCCATTTAGCTTCTCAATTTCCTTATCTGTATACCAGGGGAAGGCAGGGGAAACCACTAGATGATCTCAAACATCCCCTCCAGCTCTAAATTGCTGATCCTCAAGATCTACCTCCTTAAATGGAAAAGGTATTCAAGTGAAATGTCATGGGAACACAGATACTGACCTGGAAGTATTCTTAAGAGGTGAGCTCCCTGATGAAATCTTCATAATTGGGAAATAGTTCACAAAATAAATAAAAATACAATACAATCTAGATAATGTTACTTTGTGGTTTTCTAAGTAAATCTGTGGCCCCAGGGATTCTGTTCTATTTGAACTTGACCACCACTGTTCTAATCCAATCTGATCATTTTACAGGTAAGAAACTGCTGACCTAGAACAGAAAAGTGACTAGTCCAAGGTCACACAATAACAGTTGGCTGAGTCAGGATTTGAAACTAGGTCCTCTGGTGTCAAATCCAGCACTGCCAGCACTGTTTCTCTTTCCCTTACAGCTAGTAGCTGGTAAACCAGAGGTATCTATCCCCACCTCCTTTGTCCTACACTTGAAAGCTTGCCTTTTTGGACCAATCTATGACAGATCTGTATGACATGCTGGGTCCTAAGATAAGAAAGAATAAACAAAGTAACCATACTCCAAGGCTTATTCCATTGGGGCAAATCTAGTTTGAACAACTAACTGATATGACCCCCACCCTGCACTAACAGCTCAGGAAAGGTGATTGTGGGACCTCTGAAGGCCCTTTGGGCTCTAGGACCATGATGCCAAGGCAGACCTCCAAATAGCTCCTGGATGGTAAAAATCTGAGCTTCAAAAGTGGTAGTCTTCCTGAGATTTTCAGTGAAAAAATAATGGTCAAGAGAACTGCAAATCTACTTATTTTATTTTAAATATGAAAGCTGGGTTAGGGCTCAGAAGAAGAATAAGAAAGCAAGTTAAGGGGATGCCACAAATAAGATTCTTTGTGTACTAAGGGCATACCAACAACCCTCTAAATAGAAAAAATCCAACCTTAACAAAGAATATTGAGGTACAATGACCACAGCAACTGGAAAACTCAACTGAATGAAGCAAAAGGCTCCCCTATAAGCAAATGTTCTTTGTTAGGAACACAATCACAAAGTAAAGTCATGATATGAGATCTCACAACAACGAAGCTTTTAAATCGAATCAAATAAGGAAGAAAACTACAAATGATCCTTAGGTGGGGCAGCTAAGTGGATGGAGAGAATGACAGCCCTTAAGTCAAGAAGAGTCACCTTCCTGCCTTCGAATCCTGCCGCAGACCCTTAATAGCTGTGGGACATTGGACAAGTCACTTAATTCTTGTCTCAGTTTTCTCATCTGGAAAATGAGCTGGTGAAGGAAATGGCAAACTTCTCCACTATCTCTGCCAAGAAAATCTCAAATGGGGTCACAAAGAATAATCAACAACAAATTCACCCAAATCTGGAAATAAGTAAGTCTGCATATATACATATATACAAAGGTATTCCACAAGTGCCAAGTATGGGCAAGGTGTTGGGGATACTAAAAGTTAAAACAAAAAAAAACACCACCAACACAAGCACAAATCGTTCCCTGCCCGTAAGGAAATTACACTCCACTGACCTGGAGGGGGACAGCTCAAGAGCTTACATTCTAATGGAGAAGAAAAGTACTTAAAAAAATACCATAAAGTTAATAAATGCAAATATATACACAAGAGCTCAAGACAAAGTGGTCTGGGAGAGAGCGATCCCCCTTGCAGTGAGGGGGATGAAGAAAGGCTTTCCTCCAAAGATGCTGCTTGATAGACTTCAGAGAAACCTGAAAAGACTCCTATGAACTGATGCTGAGTGAAGAGAGCAGAACCAGGAGAACACTGCACACAGTAACAACCACACTGTGTGATGACTGACTCTGATAGGCTTAGCTCTTCTCAGCAATGCATGGATCTACGACAACTCCAAAAGACTCACCATGGAAAATGCCATCCACATGCAGAGAAAGAACTATGGAGTCTGAAGGCAGATGGAAGCATAGCACTCGCTCTCCTTTTCTTTTGTTGTTTTGTTTCTTCTTTCTCATGGTTCCTCCAATTAGTTCTAATTCTTCTTTGCATCATGATTAATGTGAAAATATGTTTAATATGAATCCATAAGTAGAGCCTATATTGGATTGCACCTCATCTTGGGGAGGGAGTAAGGTGAGGGAGGGGAAGAAAATTTGAAACTCACAATTGCATGGAAATGAATGTTGAAAACTAAAAATAAATTAATTAATTAAAAAAAACAAAGATGCAGCTTGAGCCACATCTTAAAGGAAGAGGATTCTATAGTCAATGCCAACGATACACAAAATAAATACGTATATATGTATACAAGTATACGCGTATGTATACACATATATACACATGCATGGAGGTATAAATAGGAGCATATTAACTGAAATGTGGATTTAAAGCTTTTTAAAAAGGTCCCTTAAGAGAGTCTCTACTCCATCTCCCTCATTTTAAACCAGGGCTCAAAAAGAGCAAACTCAAGCGCTTGTCTCAGGGCACACAAGTATTAAATGGTTGAAGTGAAATTCGAACTCGAGTCTTCTGCCTCTACATCCAGACCTCTTTCCATAGACTCTTGGTTCACATAAAAGCCAGTGATCACATACACACAACCAGAAATTTAGGCCAAAATGACAGAGGGAGGACAGAGGAGCCTGAGAAATTCACAGCCCTGCTTCTTCTTCGTTCTCCTTTCTTTGTTGCCCAGGGTTCTGATTTGCTGAGGTGTCATTTCAAAGGGATGGAAAGCAGGCAAAGCTACTTATCCTGAAAAAATATAAAAAGCTCACAAAATCCAAACTATTCAAAAAACCAGTGGAAGAAGAGAAAACAAATACTACATGAATACAGCCACTTAGAATTTAAAAAATGTTTTTCTTCAACACAGCTTTTCAAGAGACAGAAAGCATGGAGGAAGCAGCACAGTTTGCTGTCCATTACGATGCCCCGAGTCTTGCCTTTTCCAATATGCCTTTGCTCTGCTCTCTAGGCTGTTGGCTCCAGTGCCCATTTTTCCTGGACACAAAACAATGCCCATCCATAAGCAATTCTGCTAACTAATGGAGAAGAGAAGCAGAGCTTAACACTGATAGATAGACTCCACAACAGAAACTTTAGAAGGCCAAAGCTGTGTGCCTCACTGGGATATGAAGATGATCAATTAGTCTCATTCTGTGGACTGACAAGAAGAAGATAAACATAAAGGCATACAGTCCCCTAGGCATGTTCCACTGGGAACCAAACATCTGTGTTCCCATCTTGTGTAGCTGCCAGACAAATACCAATTTCAAACACTGAAGACTGGTGTCCAAATGTATTGCAGGGGAAAAATTCCCTTTGGTAAAATCTATCATTAACCAAAGAAAGGACCATGGAAACAAACCTCACTAGGAAACAATTCCAACTGATATTTGAAATTGATTTGTTCAAAATGCAAGATTTCCTCCCACCAACACAAACATGCAACGTCATGTAATGGGATTTTTGCAAGAAAGCATTTTGATTCCTAACAGCAAGCCTTGTGGTTAGCTGACAGACCTTGCCAATTGAACAGAGCATGCTGAATGGACGGAGCCTTCCGCTGTCTGCCCTTACTGCCTCACACTCTGTTTGAGAAAGACAGGAATGAAATATTCCATATGTTTTCTTTGTCAGCAACACGGCTATTGAAAGCAAGGCTACAGCAGTTTCCCTGCTGAGGGACTGGGTCAAGCTATTCATGTGTAACTGGGCAGATGTCAAGATGGTAATGAGGAAAAAAAATCTCAAAACATTTTTTTTAACAGAACAAGGACATAAAAATGCACAACTGTATTTGGAACACTCGGCCAGTCTAAACAGGTTCTAAACACTGCTGTATTTGTTACAGGCTAGGCTGGATTTATGAGTATTTTTAAATCATATCTGTATCAAAACTCACACTTTCAGAACTTCCTGGGAAGCATTTCATATCTACCAAAAATACCACACCATTTTTTTTTCTTAAAAAAGAATAATTTGGCCAGTACAAGTTTTCTTCTCTGAAGTGACTGTTAAAAGTATAAGATTCTACCCAGACAAAGCAGTAAGATGAATTTCTAAAAATGGAGTGGAAATATAGATATCAAATACCCAATAAAATGTATCAGAAAAACTTTTAACAGTAATGACGGAGAGTATTAGGTGGCCCAGTGAATAAAGTGCTGCGCCTGGAGTTCAAATCCAGCCTCAGACACTTACTAGTTGAGTGATCCCAGGCAAGTTACTTAACCCTCTTTCCCTCAGTTTCCTCAATTGTAAAATGAAATGGAGAAGGAAATAAGAAACCATTCCAATCTTTGCCAAGAAAACCCCAAAAGAGGTCACAAATGGTTGGACATAACTGAAACTACTAACAACCACATTATCTAATCTGGGGGAAGGTTCCCAAAAGGTTAACCATCCTTTAAGTCTGAAAACACCAAAGACACTTAAATTTAGGCCCAGAAAACAGAAAATCAAACAGGTCTAAAGATTATAGAGGCATCATCCTGAAACCATGATACTAAAGAGACATACCAAATCTCAGACTGGTCCCTTTTTACCTGGCCTGCTACCTTGCAGACTTGCCTCACTGGCCCCAGGGACAGAGTTCTGTATTGTGAGGAAGAAAATAACTTTAAATCTATGCTTTATTGATGGCACAATATCATCAAAGGATACAAAAACCAGGCTTTC
Organism: Notamacropus eugenii; assembly: GCF_028372415.1. NCBI lineage: Eukaryota > Metazoa > Chordata > Mammalia > Diprotodontia > Macropodidae > Notamacropus > Notamacropus eugenii. Next base: position 23,995,002 of record NC_092877.1, on the reverse strand, counting down.
CCTAGCTGGTTGTAAAAAGAAGGGCCTTAACATACTTTTCAGAATGAAAGCTGTCAGACTCTAAGTTTGCTAAACCAGAGAAACTGAGATTTTAGACCAAAATGGGCTTTCACTTTGATCTTGACATACTCATCAAGAAACCTGAAAAAATCTGACTTTATCTGATAGTGAAACACTAGTAGTAATAACAGATAACATCTATATAATGGTAGTACGGGTCAGGCACTGTGCAAAGCCCTTTACAGTTATTATCTCATTTGATCCTCACCAACAAGCCAGGGGTAGGGGCTATTATGATGTCCATTATACAGATGAGGAAACTCAGGCAAACAGGATGAAGTGACTTAGTGTCACACAGCCAGTAAGTGTGTGAGGCTAGTTCTGAACTCAGGTCTTCCAAAGTCCAGGACCAAGGTCACCCTAAGTCAAATCTTGTCATTTTTTGGAAGAGGAAAAACTGAGGCCCTGGGTGGTCATGTAACTCGTTGATAGAGAAGCTGCTCTATCTCTAATCAGTGCTTTAAAAAAATGAAACCTTAAAGAGCGTTCCTAACAGAACAATGAGTGTGTGGTAATGTAGCACCCCCTTAGGAAAACTAGAGAACTGGGTTCAAACTTAAAAGAACCTAGAGGAGAGGTGGAAAACAGGCTCTCAATAAAGAAAGGCACTCGGAGCAAGTTAATCAAACAAGGTGAGCAGGCCTCTCCTGCAGCCCCCCAGTTAAGTCTCAGACTGGGAAGGGCCCTCAGATCAACTCAGCTAAGCCAGGATTTCCCTTCCTACAGCGACTCTGGACTTCTCTGTATCTGGATGCATGTCTGTTCCTTAAAGGCAAGGACTGTTTACAGTGGGGTTTGGGATGGCTCTTTTTGGTCTCTCTTCTCCTCAGGCCTCACACAGGGCTTTGTACCTAGTAGGCATCTAGCTAGTACACGTTTACAGAACTCCCCAGGCAGCCCTTCCACATCTAGGTAATTCAAATATCTAGAAAGTTTTTCCTCATGTCGGGATTAGAAATGAGCTACTCAGGTGTCAACAACAGGAAAAATATTCTTTTTTTTAAAGCTTCAGGAGAAAGTAAAAGCTCCTTGTGGACAAAGCCTTTGGCCCCAGCCTAGCAAAGTATCGGACACACGGAAGCATCTGTCTTGCTTTTCTATTTGTATCCCAGAGCTTTGTGCATGACTCTTAATTGAGAAATAATTTTTCACTCATTCATCCATCCCGATTAATGTCTGAACTGAATTAAAAAAAGTCAATACTGGGGCAAAAACAATTCCGGCAATATGTTACAATGGAAAATATACTGGATTATGAGTCCTGTGTTCCAATCCTGCATGACCTCAGGCAAGTCAATTTCTCTCTGAGCCTCACCAGGTCATGGTCCACCACAGACTGAAGGGTTAAATGATATGGGTTCCAATTTCAATTCTACTATTAACAGTATGATCTTTAGCAAGCCACTTAGAACTTTGTATGAACCTTACTTTCCTCATTTGTCAAAAAGGAAGTTGGACAAGACCTCTAAACTCCAAATCTAAATTCCTAAATTCTAGATCAGCCCTTGATCTGGGGTCACCAAACCATGGCTGGCCTCTGTTTATTTTCAAACATCTGCAAGATAAAAATGTTTTTTACATGTTTAAATACAAACTCTCAAAAACAGGTGGCAATAGTTGGTTGACCCCTGATCTAGATGGTCATGGGGTTATGTTATCTCTAAATTCATCTCTGTATTCTCTGTTTTAAGGGCATAGTAACATTCCTACATGATACCAGTCATGTTCAGTTTGAGGGTCTTGTCAAAAAATAGAATATGGAGAATCTAAAGAAGGTCCAAAAGGCAACAGTGAAAATTAGCAAATTTAAGAAACAATTAATAAACACTTATTTAGGGAATACTATGAGCCAGGTACTGTGAGACAGACAGAAAGACACACATACCTACATACACAATGGAGATCCAGAAACAAAAATGACACAGTCCTTACCCTCAAAGGGCTTACACAATCTATTAGAGGAAAACATGTAAATGTACAAGTACATAAAATACACACAAGATAAATACAAGGACCAAGGAGAGAGAAGTAAGGGAATCAGGAGAGGCTTGGAGGAGGTGAAAGAAAAGTCAGCCTTTGGATTATAAAGCCTACAGACACGATGACTTCAGGCCAATGCAAGTCCTCAGACACATTCAAGGATATTACAGTATGACTGATGGTACTTGCTCTCTTTCGACAAGGACAAGAGGAAACAGGTCTAAAATGAAGCCCCATTAAGCTTCAGGACAGATGGCCAAGAGAGCCTCATTTTCTGCAGATACTCCTGAGGCACTGAGGGAATGTGGTGTCGTGGAGAGTCTGGAGATGGAAAGAGCTGAGCTGGAATACAGCCTCAGTCACTGAAGCAAATCACTTCAACTCCGCTTACCTTAGTCTCCTCTTCATCCCATTGCACAATGGGAATAACTATAACATGGCCTACCTTGCAGGGTGCTGTGAAGACCACAAGACAATATTTACCAGTCTCTGTGTACAGTGCCTGGTGCAGAGTAGGTGCTGTATAAATTCATATTCCTTTCCTAAGATGTGCTAGACTGGGAATACAAGATCAATTACAGCTCTGGTACTTACCACTTATATGGGACCTTGAGCAATTTGATTCAACACATGTTTACTAAGCAGACAAGACGCTTGAACTTTCTGGGCCCCAATCTCCTTATCTGTAAAATGAGGTGATCAGTCTAAATATCTCCAAGGCTTCTTTCATCTCCGAGCCTACAGTAATTGCATATTAGCATGTAGTTTGGGTAAGGCTAGCCTATGACATAGTATAAAGAGAACTAACTTCAAAGTCAGAGGTGCTGGGTTCAAATTCCGACTTGGACTGATGAGACCTTCGGTAAGTCATTAGGCTTCCCTCAACAATGGGGAGGAAAGTTTTACTAATGATAGCTAAGGTTATACTGCATGGCCTCTGAGGTCTAGCTTTAGATCTATTAACCTATAACCTTATAGACTCTTTAAGTTCTTCTCATTCCTATAAAGTAAAAAAAAAAAAGAAATCCAGAATGACCATGGAAATCCAGACGCTACCTGATGTACACTTAGCATATCCTGGTTATTCCTTCAAGCACTTCTTGGGAAGGGAAAGACAGGTAAAATCACTCAAACACACAGCAAGTATCTTCCAGGTTTCAGAGAAGAAAATGCTATCTGGAGATGCACGGACCTGCCCGCCCAACTCTTAAAAATGAGAATTATAAAATTCATCTAGCTACACATTAAAGAAATTCTCAGCAGGCTTCCCAGTTTGGTTATAGATGTTGTCACTTGTTCTAAATTACACAGTGGTTTACGCTGGAAGTTACCCACTGGAACGTTCCAGCAGAGCAGGCGGGAGGGAAGGGGGAAGGAAGTTCTGAAGCCGAGCTCGCCACATTCTTTAGCAGTGCCTAATACCACTCCAAGGTAAAGCAGCTGTCTCCCAGCCAAATTTATGTCCCTCTTCAGATGCTCTTATTAAAATAAATTTCCCCAAATAGAAAATATTTTAAATGGGGAAGTGGGGGTTGGAGCAACTGACTACAAACAACTCACTCATTTTCTATGTATCAAGTTCAACCATTTGACCAAAGCTGTACTTTTTTTTTTAACCCAATGCTTTTTAAGTTTTCTTTTCCAAGTTACGCTGAAGTGCTCAGGTTATTTTCTTTTTTTTTTTTTTTTTAATAAAAAGTCCCACTGACAGCCTAGTAGAAATACTTAACTTCTGTCAGTCAATAAACATTTATTACCCGCCTATGACAGGCACTGTGCTAAGTGCTGGAAATATAAATATACTAGTATAAGACATATATTGGCTATGTCCTAGCTCCTCAGTCCCCTAGGTATCTAAGACTCTACATGACAAAACAAGTTCCTGATCTGAAAGCAGTTTCCACACTGGGAGTTCCCCTACAGCCAGATGTAGTAGAAAGAGAACTCTGTTTGTACAGTCAGTGACCCTGGATTCAAATCTCTCCTCTGACTCTTTATTTCAAGTGTCAACCATGAACAAATAAGTCACATTACTTTCCTAGGCCTGCTTCCTCAACTACAGAATGCAGGAGGATTGCATGAGATGAACTTACACCTCACATTGTGGATCCAAATGGGAGTGGGCGGAAGTATAAAGATACACAAATGAGGGAATGAATGTAAAACCTTTAAGCAGTATATGTCAAGTACTGTGCTAAGTGCTGGAGATACAAATATAAAAAACAAAAGACCCCACTAAAAGAAATCGTAAATAATTTTACAAATTGAATCAAATATTCAAAGTCTCCAAATATATAATCATAGTAATAGTATTTACGCAGCATGTTAGGATTTGCAAAGACTTTCCATATACTATCTTACTGGATCCTCACAACTACCTAGGGAGGGAGGTGCTATTATAACACCCATTTTGGTTGTTATGATTGTTCAGTTGTGTCCAACTCTTTCTGACCCCATTTTGGGAGTTTTCATGGCAAAGATACTCATTTTGCAGATGAGGAAACTGAGGTCAGCAGAGCCAAGTGACTTGCCCCTTGACACAGCTAGTAAGTGACTGAGGAGAGATTTGAACTCAGGTCTTCTTGATTCTAAGCCCAGTGCTATATCCACTCTATATTATGGGATATTTTCTCCCCACATTTTTCTCTCCCAGCCAGACAGCAAACCAATGTGGGTTCTATTATATTAGTATTATGATTTTAACCTCAGCTGGAATACATGCAGCACTCTATAAACATTAAAAGCTCTTTCAATAAGAAATACCATTCAGTCCTCATAATACCATGTGAAGTAGGCCCTCTAAGTAGTATTTTACAAGATGAGAAAATGGAGACAGACCAATGCAATGACCAGCCCATGGGCATAAAGCACATGTCTAAGGGAGGAATTAAAAAGAGATCTCTCTAGCCCTCTTGACATCACCTCAAGATTCAGGTCACAAAACACATAGATCTTGTCTCGGTCCAGGTGCTTCCTGCAGTAGGTATTGTTTACATCTCTTGAGGAGGTAATTTAGGCATTATTTTCTTATGCATTGTCCCCCTAGGAACACAAGGCTTACCTGGCACATCAGAAAGGCCTTTCTCTAGGGAAAAAAAATGAGACACTCTGTTTTACCTCTTGCTTCTAGGATTTCCTGGAGGACTGCCCTGAATCACAATCATACCCACAATCTAGAGCAGTACAGATGAGAGGAAGCTTCCACAGTGGGTATATCACTGAACTTGGGGGTCAGGAAGGCCTCAGCCCCTGAGGCAAATCACAACTTTGCTGAGGCTCAGTTTTTTTTAATCTCAGTTACTTTAATGGTAAGAAGCCCTACCTGATAGGGTTCTTGGGACACCAAATGAAGTCATATCTGCTTTAAAAGGACAAAGGAAATAAGCACCTATGATTATTAAGCACTTACTAGGTGCCAGGCAGAGCACTAAGCACCTTAACAAATGTTATTTCATTTGCCTCAGAACAGCCCTGCAAGGTTATTATGCCATTATGATCCCCATTTTACAGCTGAGGAAACAGGTAGATGGAAGTTAGGTGACTGTCCAGGGTTACCCAGCTAGCAAGGGCTTAAGGCAGGATCTGAACGCAAGTCTCCCTAATTCCTGGTCCAGAATTTTATCCCCACTTCTCAAGACCTAGCTCGCTCTTTTTAATCTGTGTTATACTACAAAGCTATTTGTTATACCACAACTAAACACCCACAACTGCCGAAAATTTGGCTTCTTTCTAGAGACTGAAAGCCAGTAACTCATCACCAGAAGTCCAACTGGCCTCATACCACAAAAGCATCTTAATAAATAACATTCTCAGCTTTGTCATCAGTTCCTAACAGGGTTTCAATTAAAATCTTTTTTTCCTGTGCCTGAACAGCACCCATGAAGCACACTATATAATTACGTCTTGCCATTTAAATGGTTATTTATTGAATAGACCATGAATCTTATTAATGTCTCTAGAAAGCTGATGATTCTCCACACTTAACTAGAGCTACAAAAATCTCTCATCTCCCTCCCTCCACCCAGGTTCTTCTAAGTCCATTCTGCTCGGCCCAGCTGCAGACAATAGGGTTCACGCATGGCCTACAGTTTGACAATTAGGTGTTGAAAGCACAAAAGAACTGTCCGAACAGGCCTGACATAGTAGCTTGGGTGATGGGTGTTAATTTGCTAAATATTACTCCCCATTGTTTCTTCTTTCACTGACAAGGCAGACCTTTCAATGAAAACACTTGTCCATTTCCAAAAACAAAAATATTAAAACACTTGATCTCAATGAGCAAAAAAAAAAAAAAAAGGCCCCCCAAAGTGAGAGAAAGCAGCAGTAAATTTGGGGAACTTTTTATTTCTAAAAAGTGGGCTTTAAGAACTACCAAGAACTGAATCCCAGACAGCACCACCCTGCAATCTCAGGAGTGCGCTGACAGGTGGCTTTACTCAGAGCATTTTTAAGATGTAGCTTCTTCCTCTAACACAGTCCTGGGCATTTGACCCTGAATAAGTCACTACATCTCTTGGAGGTTTAAGCAGCTCTCAAAAACTGTTAAGATACAATGCCAAATGGTCATCTGCACTGAGAAAGCTCTTCCCCACCAGCCCTGTGAAATTACAGATCTGGGTAAAAAAAAAAAAATCTAGTTTCCTTAAAAAAAAAATCCCCTCTTATCAAGAGAGTTGCAAGTTATATATTCCAGAGCCAAGGGCACATCTGGCAGTTTAATCTTTAACAAAGGCACACCAACAGATTTTAGGCTACTTTCATGAACTACAGTTAGTCACTGGATATTGAGGCACACAAACGAGTAAGTAATGGAGATACACGCTTCCATAGCTGACAAATGAGAAGAGGAAATAGGTCATTTCCCTCATAGTAAATGCTGCAAAAAAACAAAAGTCATTGAAAATGTTTCCAGTGACTGTGACAATCTCTTAACCATAGAGAATGTGGGGCTACTCGTGTTTATTACTTCATGCCTGGAAGGATAATGTTTCAGGGTGGGGAAGGGCCTTCAAAGTCCCTGGAATTCAACCTGACCTCTTTTAGACAATCCATGGGAAATGACTATACCAAGGTCTTCCAGTGCCACAAGCAGTGGAGGGAATCTATGTGGTGGGTCTCTGGTGCCCTTTCCCCCTCCATCATGCTACTTCATTAAGCCTGAAAAATAAAGCCGATCCAATGTCTACACTAGACTCAGCTTGTCCATGAAAGCAGATCTCTGTGTTTTCCTGGGAAGAGAGATTGCTCTCACTCAAGGCAGTGAAGTTCTTGGACACTAGACTGGAAGGAGGAGCCTTTATGATATGACCCAAAACTTCCCCTTGAGAGGAAGGCTTGTGATCTGCATACCAATATTTTATCTGTCATTGAAAAGTCAGGTTTTCCAATAAGAACACTTGTCCATCCTCAGCAAAGAACAAAAAACGGCATCCCGATGATCAAAAAGAGTTTAAGAAGTCAAAGAAAGCAACATGTGGAAGAAGAGGCATCATAGTAGGGAGAAAGGCAGCCTCTGCATCTGGAAGACTTGGATCCATGCCTGCCTTTGATTCACATGAGTGGTATGGCCATGGCCAGATCATTACCTCCAGTCACATGGTAAAAATGAAGGATAACCACTGCACAACCTGGCCCCACTGCTCCACCTCTATCTTTATGACCTCAAGAGTAAGTGAAAAAGGCACCCAGAACCTCTGGGGGACCCCCTGAGGCAAACATGGAAAGGGCAGATAAGGATGGCTTATAATCTGCATTATGGGAGAGAATATCCACAAAAACAGGGAACACAGATCCACTTAAGTGATATTTAATAACGTGCTAACAGCACAGACATTAACACTTTATATACAGACTTCACTTTACCTATCAGAAAATGATCCTAAAAAAATAGGTACTTTTAAAAAATTTATATTTTACCAAATATTTATCAATCATCTATTCAAAGGATGGAGCCTTTTGGAAGTGAATAAGCTTTTTATTGCATAAAACTGGATTTTTACATACCATATCTGCTTAGTGTCAAGTACATTTGCATAGGGAAAATGGTAAATATTGTGAGTGAGACAAAGGAAACAAGTAGAGGCCACAGTGGTAAGCTAATGTTACAGTTCCCAAAATGACACCTGGAGACCCCAATAGAATGTAAGCTTCTTAGGAACTTACCTTTTTGCCTTTCTCTGTAGCTATGGAACTTAGCACAGTGCCTGACATATAATAAGCCTTTAAAATATCTGCTTGTTGAATGACTGGCTACAAAAATTAATATAAACAAAAAGAGCACAGACGATGAAGCTAATTACCAATACCTACAAGGGAACAGGTGATACTAGGAAGACAGAAGACTTTCAGATGGTCTGGACAGAAGAGAAAAGGTGTTGAATAAACTTCCCCTTTACCTCCCCACCATACACACACCTTGAGGAAATGCCCAAGAGAGGACTCAAAATCACAGACTTGGGGGCTAGAAAGGCACTTAAAGATCAATAGTTCTCAACCTGGATAAGTTCAGAATTTTAAAAAAATATTTTTAATAGCAGCATTTCAATATGTTTGACTTCCTTTGTAAAATCCTCTGTATTTTATTTTCAGCATTCAAAAATCTTATTCTGAAAAGAGATCCATAACACACAGAAACCCCTAATGGTCCAAACCCGTCATTTTACAGAAAAGGTCCACAGAAGCAAATGTGATTTGCCCAGGGCGACATAGGTAGAAAATGCCATTGTCAGGAAAAGTCACTAACAAATTCTTCAAGAATTTTTTTTTCTCCAGGTGGTGGGGAAGGAGGGAATAAAGGTGATAGGGCAGATTTAGGGCATGTTATTTTTATGCTTTTAAGATTTGTAAAATGAAGGCAATTAAAAAACTGTCCGTACAGTATTCAGATCACCAAATCAATAGTAACCTTATTTTCCATGCCTACAGAAAACAAACCCAAATGAAACAATAACCCCTTGGTGCTTCAAACATTCTTAAACAAGTTTTCCATGGCAGATTTCCTAATTCTTGAAACAAAAGGAAATCATATTCCACATTCAGAAGCAACAAGTCAGGTCACATTGTACATGGCGCCCAACAGTGATGGATTTCATCTCCCTGCCTCCACACACACTCCAGGCTCCCCATATTCTCCCCATAATGCAGATTATAAGCCATTCTTATCTGCTCTTTCCATGTTCCACCTTCTGCCTGTGAGCTCTGGACATGTGGGCTCTCCCCATGCTGGAAACACACTTCAATTCTTAACTAGACACTTCTTGGAAAATCTAGCTCCCTCTGAGTCTCAATTTTATTTCAATTTTCCATAATCAGGACACTAAAAACAATGGGCTTCCCCAATTGATAAATGGTCAAAGGATATGTACAGGCAGTTTTCAGAGGAAGAAATTAAAGATATCTATAGTCATATGAAAAAATGCTCTAAATCACTATTGATTAGAGAAATGCAAATCAAAACAACTCTGAGGTACCACATCACACCTATCAGATTGGCTAATGTGACAAAACAGGAAGATGACAAATGTTAGAGAAGATGTGGGAGAGTTGGAACACCGATTCATTGCTGGTGGAGTTGTGAGCTGATCCAACCATTCTGGAGAGCAATTTGGAACTATGCCCAAAGGGCTACAAAAATGTGCATACCCTGCAACCAAAATTCAGAGGGATGTAGTAAATTGGGAAAGAATTTTTATGGCTAAGCTCGGGGATAAAGGCCTCATTTCTAGAATATATAGAGAACTGACTCAAATGTATAATCATACAAGTCATTCCCCAAATGATAAATGGTCAAAGGATATGAACAGGCAATTTTCAGAAGAAGAAATTAAAGATATCTATAATCATATGAAAAAATGCTCTAAATCACTATTGATTAGAGAGATGCAAATCAAAACAACTCTGAGGCACCACATCACACCTATAAGATTGGCAAACATGACAGAACAAGAAAATGATAAATGCTGGAGAGGATGTGGGAGACTTGGAACACTAATTCATTGTTGGTGGAGCTGTGAGCTCATCCAACCATTCTGGAGAGCAATTTGGAACTATGCCCAAAGGGCTACAAAAATGTGCATACCCTTTGACCCAGCAATATCACTACTAGAACTATATCCCCAAGAGATCATAAAAATGGGAAAGGGTCCCACATGTACAAAAATATTTATAGCAGCACTCTTTGTAGTTGCCAAAAACTGGAAATCAAGGGGATGCCCATCAATTGGGGAATGGCTGAATAAATTATGGTATATGAATGTAATGGAGTACTATTGTGCCATAAGAAATGATGAACAAGAAGACTTCAGAGAGGCCTGGAAGGACTTATATGACCTGATGCTGAGTGAAAGGAGCAGAACCAGGAGAACTTTGTGCACAGCAACGACCACAGTGTGTGAGAGTTTTTTCTGGTAGACTTGGAATTTTGTAATAACGCAAGAACTTATTAAAAAAAAAATCCCAATTGTGGTTTTCTAAGGCAAAATACCTTCTACACTCAGAGAAAGAAATATGGAAGTCATTTGCAGAATGTAGCAGATCATGTTTGTGTGTGTGTGTGTGTGTGTGTGTTTTTGTGTATCATGTTTTGATTTGTTATATGATTTCTTCCATTTATTTTAGTTCGACTACATAGCATGACTATAGTGAAAATGTACTCAATAGGAAAGTATATGTAGAACCTATACAGAATTGTATGTGGTCGTGGGGAGGGAGGGGGGTTGTGGGGGGTAGGTGTGGGGAGGATAAAATCTTAATTTTATGGCAGTGATTGTAAAACATTAAAAAATAATAATAATAAAATAAAATTTAAAAAAAAGCATAGAGAACTTATCAAAAATGAAAAAAAAAATGTGCATACCCTTTGACCCAGCAATATTGTTTCAAGACTGTATTCCCAAGAGATCATAAAAATGGAAAAGGGTCCCACATGTACAAAAATACTGATAGCAGCACTCTTTTTGGTGGCCAAAAGCTGGAAATCAAGGAGATGCCCATCAACAGGGGAATGGCTGAATAAATTATGGTTTATGAACATAATGGAACACTATTGTGCTATAAGAAATGATGAACAGGAAGACTTCAGACAGGCCTGGAAAACTTATATGAACTGATGCTGAGAGAAAGGAGCAGAACCAGGAGAACTTTGTGCACAGCAATGACCACAGTGTTCGAGGTTTTTTCTGGTAGACTTGGAACTTCATTGCAATCCAAGGACTTAAAAAAAATTCCCAATGGTCTTTTAAGGCAAAATGCCTTCCACATGCAGAGAAAGAATGATGGAATTCGATTGCAGAATGTAGCAGATCGTTTTCTTTTATATTACATTTTGGTTTGTTATGATTTCTCCCATTCATTTTAATTCTTCTACACAGCATGACTATAGTGAAAATGTATTTAATAGGAATGTATGTGTAGAACCCATATAAAATTGTATGCCATCTTGGGGATGAAGGGGAAAAGGAAGGAGGAGTTAGGGGGAAAAAAATCTAAGTTATAGGGTAGTGATTGTAGAACACTGAAAATAAATAAAAATTAAAAAAAAATTAAAAAAAGCAATGGGCACTTTACATGTTATCTCACTTGATCTTTACTACCACCCAGGGAAGCAGGTGCTATTATTACCCCATTTTACAGATGGGAAATTGAGGCAATTGGTGGTAAAGTGACCTGCCCAGGGTCACATCTAGTAAATGTCCAAAGACAGATTTGAATTCCAAGTCTTCTGGATTGTAAGCCGTGCTCTCCAACCATTGCACCACACTACCCTTCCGGCTATAAATCCATGATCAATATGACTGAGGACAAAAATGGCCTCTGAGCTTGCTTTCAGGACAAGATCTATTTAGACGATGAGACTAAAGAAAAAATCACAATTATGCATTTGAGCACTTCAGGCTTGAAAGGATTAGACAAATGTTTGAGCACGGTATGTTATTGCTATTATCACTTAAATCTGATCTTACTATTTCAGGGAGTAGGGGGAGGCAGAAAAAGAGGAAATTCTATAGGTGTTTTCAGTCACTTCACTCATTTCAAGAGGAAGACTCTTGATCAATACATTATGAGGAATATCACAAAGACAGAGGTCAGATTATTTTCTTCTAAGTTTTAAGAGGCATGACACAGAAGTAATACTGGTTCCTCTCACGTAGAATTGTGAATACAGGGCCAGCTCTGGACTCAGGAAGACCTGGGTCCAAGTCCTGCTTCTAGTCCATTGGAGCCGTGTCACTAAATATAAATCATTTAGGCCCTAAGCAATGCTCTGAGACTACAAATGACAGTTATTGATCTTCATTGATAGAGGGGGTTTTCCACACTGCCAGTTCCCCAAACCAATAAAATCACAGGTCTAGACCCCATCCAAAAAAACCCTCAAAATTCAATCTTTTAATTAAGAAATCTGTTAAGTAAAGATAACCTCAATTCCGCAGACCTGCTCTTACTCAGAATTGGCTTCAAAATGTACATTTTTGTTCTCAGTTTGGCCCTTGAACATCATCATTTTTAATGGTAAGAGATGAGATGAGCAGTCTTTAGAGGAAATGTCTACCACTGGATCTGGACAGCAGAAATGGCAAACCAAACCAGACCCATTTTGTTTGTATTCATCTAAAAAGCTGCCAGGGTACATCTATTCCTTTCTCTTTAATGTGAAGCCCATGCGTAAACACAAAACCAAAGGATCACAGCTAGAGAACTGAAAGGGCCCTTCAAAGCTATCTATTCTAATCTCTTCATTTTGCAGATGAGAAAGCTGAGGCTCAGATTTCAGGGACTTTCTCTTTATCATTTCATTGGTGAAATGTTTTGTTCTTTTCTCTGAAGGTTAAGTTAATAATAATAATATTAATAATATGCACCCTTGTGTGGTCAAAAGTATACTGGATTTAAAGATGGATGACCTGGGTTTGAATCCTATTTGAGTCTGTTTCTTACTTGTACTACCTTGTTGGGCAAATCCCTTCAACCTCTCCAGCCCTTGGTTTCCTCATCTGTAAAATGAGAGGTGAGACTAGATCACCTCCAAATAAATCCTTTGCAGCTATAAACCTATGACCTTATGACCCCTTCATTTTAACCAGAAGCATACTACTACATCAGGGTCTTTTATTGGGAAATAAAGCTGTTCAACACTAGATTCACAGACAGCATGGCCTGGGTTAATGTTAGAAGTAGTACTGCATGAATAATTAAAACGAAAATACCTCTACAGGCACAATTACTGAGAGTAGAAAAAACCAACAGTAACACTAGATCCCCAGGTGCTATGAAATGGTGTGGACCACACTGATAACTAGGTGATTCTACCCATTAGAACTGCTGTCACTAGGATACAAGCACCCCATCTCCATCACTATCTTGTCTGACTGATATTAGGGACAAGAGCTTTTTTCTCCAGGCATCCCTACACTCCTAAACCCAACCATTTACTCTAATTGCTCTTGACTTAATCAATTATTAGAGGCACATTACAATGGACAGAAGACAAGAGAAGAATCTGGGATTGAAACTCCAATTATCTCACTTATGGATCTGAATACGGAATTTAGCAAAGGACCGGGCCCATAGTAAGCGCTTAATAAATGTTTGCCGTTTGATTAACCAGCTCTCCATCAACCCAACAGCAGACTGTAACTCCTCTTAGTCAAATGCGTCCCAGGGAATTCTGACTGATTCATATGCTACATATAACAGGATATGGATATGCAACCATGATACTCTGTGTAAGTGACAGAAGCCAAGTGCCTGGGGCATCTATTTATTTCGGGGTTTCTTTTTCTTTTTTTCTAAACTGAGAGCTTGGGGCCTTAATGCCCTTCTCGGTGGCTTCCCTGAAGAATCAGGACCTTTTGAGTAACTCAAGTTCACGGATCAGCAAGGTCAGCTCCAAATAAACAGTACTGAAACTTATTGTAGCGAAAAGAAGATACAATGTATCTTATCACGTGTCATCTAGGACTTTGCTAGGTTCCACTTTTCTGACATCTGCACCTTCCAAAGGTCCACCTTCCCTCTTTAAATGTATAAAAATTAAAAATAAAATAAAACGCTAATGTTTGAATGGACAGTCTTCTGATGCAAAAGCAACCTTCTACTTCCTCCTCCCTTCCTGAGAAGGCTCCAGGTTCTTAAGTTTTACAACAGGACTGGATAGGAGGGATCTGTGCTCTACCTGGATCTAACCGAACTGCCAACTTCTGGGGGGGGCGGGGGGGGGCTGGAAGGGGGGAGAATCACAGGTGTTTCCTCCCTCCACGTGCTGAGACACAGGAAAATCCAAATGTCCCACACACACCACAGCTCGCCTCAGCGTGGCTGTCGGAGCACCAAGCCTGCAGAGCCCAGGCCCAGGCTGGCCGGATCCCTTCACCCTTCCTCCGTTCTTTCTTCCCTTCCTCCTTCCCTGTTCTTTCTTCTTTTTTTTTGCTGCTTTTTCCATCCATCCCTCCTTCCCTCCCCACTCGGGGCTCCCCCGCTCGATCCCGGGGGGCCCCGCCGGGCTGCGCTCCGCTCCGCTCCCTCCCCTCCGGCCCGGGCGGGGATGGGGGGGGGCACTCACAGGGAGTGGGTGAAGGCGCTCAGTCCGTCGGGCACGGCCGTCAGCGCTCGGCCGGTGCAGTCCACCCCGCGGTCTCCGTCGCAGCGGCAGGGAGCCGGGCAGGGCGGCGGGGACGCGCCGCTGGGCCCGGCCGAGCTGCCCCAGCCCAGAGCCAAGAAGCAGAGCAAAGCGAGGCACGGCATCGCCGCCCGGCTCCGCGGCCCCGGCCCCGGCTGCGGCTGCGGCTGCGGCTCGTCGTCCGCCCTGACGTCGCGCTCGCTCCGGGCGCTCCGCGGTCTGGCCCGGCCGGCGGGCGGCCGGGGTCCTCGGCGCACTCCTAGCCCCGGGCGCAGCCCCCCGCGGCGCTGGCGCTGGCTCTGTCTGTGGCCGCCCGCGGCGGCTGCTGCTCCATGGATGGGCAGGGGCGGCTCGCCCCGCAGCGCTGCCTCCCCCGGCTCAGCAGGGACCCCGGCGAGCCGGCAGCGGCGACGCGCAGCCCGGCCGGGGCTCGGCCATGGCCCTCGGCGGCTCCCTCGGCCCTGCTCGCTCGGCGCCGCCGCCCCTCAGGGCTGCGGAGCGGGCCGCTCGGCCATTCGGGCCGCCCCACCCCCGTCCCAGCCTCCGCTCGCGGCTCTCGAAGCCACAGCCCCTGCTCCGAGGCGCGCTGCAGCCGCCGCGGGCCTCCTTTTCCCTTCTAGGGCTGCACGCTCAGGCTCCCGAGCCCCCGACCGCGGAGTTATGCAAATCACTTAGGTACATGCAAAACGAGCCCTCGTCCCCGAGCGCTATAGGTGCGGCGACTGCTCCAGCTCATTAATATGGGCCGAGGCGGGGCGCCATTGGCTGCGCCGAGCAGGAGGAGGCGGGCGGGGGCTTGAGGGGCGTGCCTCTTGGGTGTGAGTGACAAGGTAGTGGCGGGGGGCGGGGGGCGGGGAGGAGGCAAAAATCCCTGACTTGGCTGGATTTGTGGGGCAGGTTGAGGGACGAGGCTTTTAAAGATCTCCCTTCGCTGCCCCGACCCTCTCCACTGAGGTTGGAGCTGGCTGAATGGAGTGATTGAAAAGTAAAAAAGCCTGTCTCTTCTGCCCTCAGGTTGGAAGTGTCTCCTATCCCGATATAAAAAAACGGTTTAAAGGGACCCGGGTGACTGGGACTTGACAAAGAGATTCCCAAGTGGCTAAAAAGTCTACTTTTTTGCCTTTTTAGTCGACTACAAGAAGTCCCGAAGTCACATTTCATCTTGAATGTCACAGCGACATAACCAAGATCTCCCTTCACCTGGTATGCTTTTGGAACCCGAGGAGCTTGGTTGGAATTCCACTTCCCCTGCAGCCCACCTGGGTGACCTTGGGCAGATAGGGGAGGGTGGATTAGAACACGTCTAAAACTTCTTCCAGCCCTTAATCTATGTTCCTGAAATCTAGCTGCATTACATCATCATATACTATCTCGATATTTAAACTGCAGAGCAACCAATCAAGAAGCATTTATTAAGTACCTACTATGCACCAAATTATAACATGATGGAATTACCCCCATTTCCTTTTCACAGTCTTCTGATATACAGGAACCTTGAGGGCAAGGGACACTGGGAGAGTAAATGTTAGTGGGAGAGGAGGAAAAGCTACAAAACCATTCAACAAGCATTTATGAAGCAAGCCCCTACTATGTGCCAAGCATTATGCTAGGGGCTGCCAAAGGGGGAAAAAAATGAAGCAGCCCTGTCTTGGTGTCACTTAAATTCTACATAAATTCCCAGGATTCCAGTTTAGTTACCTCAGTTTTATAGTACTTTGTTTATTCTTCTTAAGTCTAAATTCAATATATTCCTTACCTTTAATTGGAGCTGAGGAAGAGAGAGGCAATTTCAGTTTAATTGCAGTGCCTGTCTTGGAGCTGTCTTCTCCCAGGGACGCTAACCTCTAACAGGAAAAGATACTGAAATCCAAAGTGACCTTATTCCTAATAACTCTGACCCTTTGCGAAACCAGGACATTATTAAAATCAGAGTACAAATATTTCTGCAAAATATTTCCTTTCTTCTTGCCTGTGGCCACACCCACCTATTAACACTGTTCCCTGAACACATCCCACCTTTCCTGAGTACTACACTTTTGCTCAAGGCCTCTCTAACCTAGAATGCCCTCTCCCCAGTCAATGACTATTAAAATCCTGCCCATCTTTCCAAGTCCAGTTCAAATGTAACTTGGTAGGTACTTATGGAAATTATTATATTCAAAATTTGTCCAAAGAGTAAGATTCCTAGAGGCAGGGACTTATTTCTTGTCTTTGAATCCAAGGGCCCAGAAGAGTGACAGGCACATAATGTGCACTCAGTTAAACGCTTGGAGAACTAAGTATTTTTCATAGTAGACTAATAGAATCTTAGGAAAACATTAAACCAGTCAGGAGAATGGATAAAGATGTGGTGGCCTCAAGTGAACATTTGCTCTTCAATCTTGTATCCAAATGTCTTATTCAAAAATAGTAAACAAAGGCTAGGAATATTTTCATATGGTACAAAACTGAGGTTCTGGATGTTAAGGACTTTCATTTTTGCCTTTGCATCCTCAGCACCTAGAACAGTTCCTGGCATATAGTAGGTGTTTTAATAGATGCATATTGATTACTCAAACAATTTTCAACATTTCATCTTTTATCTACAGTTGACAGAATCTCCTGACCAATCTAGTTTATATAGTATTGTCCAAGCCTCCCAGTGGAAGAAGGATACTATCCCATCCCTCCCCAACCCCCAAGAGGTTTAGTGGTACATATGGAGGGCACTGCATTTGGATCAAGAACACCAGGGCTGAAAACCTAGCTCTTGTTATTTACTATGTGTGTGACACTGAGCAAGTTTCTTAACCTCTCTGTGGCTCAGTTTCCTCATTTATAAAGAAAAGAGTGTTGAACTAGACATCTAAAGTCCTCCCTTCTACTAAATCCTACTTTGTCATTCTTTAAAGAAATGATTGTTTAGACTTCCTAAATTGACTGGTTATGGAGTAGGGGTTCTAAACTCTGGGTTTGTGAATTTTTAAAAATTTTTTGATAACTATTTAGATATAATTGATCTTCTTTGCATCCTATGTATTTCATTTTATGCCTTCAAAACATTATTCTGAGAAGGAATCCATAGGCTCCATTAGACTACCAAAGGGAACCACCACACACACAAAAAAAGGTTAAGAACTCCTGGCATAAGAAGTTTCTAAAATAGATTTAGAAAAGTTCAGAAGAATATAAATGATAAAAAGGATTCACACTTGCAACTAGGCCTTCAAAAAGTTGCTGCACTCAAATGTGACCCAAAAACCACCAAGCCCAAGAGATCAAGCCAAATCCTTTGTCATCACAGCAGTCCAATTAAGGACTACAAACGTGTTTCAGAGCACAAAGCCACAAGTCATTCTCTGAGCTAAATTGGTACTATTTCTTATAATTGTTCCATTGTTTATGTGTCTTTACTCTTCCCTCGAATTAAAGGTCGATTTGACAAATGGGATACCAGTTTTGGTTAAGGTGCCCTACAAACAGTGAGAATTACAGAGTTCTGATTATCAGGGTTCAGCCAAGAAAATAAGCACCAGGCCTGAAAGAAATCACTGACTGAAATAAATCAGGGTGGGTCTTTAAAAAGCAAAACCAACCAACAAAAACCAGGTAGCTAGCTGCCTTTATGGTCTCTTCTTATTAAATTTTCATGGAAGTCTGGAATGGGAAAGAGAATCTACACTCAGTTGCTTATGTTCTGGTAATATCCTTTAAGAGCCCTACATTAAAAAAAAAAATTACTCTGAAAGAGAGAGAAGGTTGAGGATTAGATTTACACGAAGATTAGAATAATGTGCCTTTTTTTTTAAGCTGGAGGAAATTTTGATAAGGCCTAGTGACTTTTGAAAATCATTTGAAGCATTATTGGAACAATTTAAAATTCTGCTCACTGTGGTAAGAACCAAAAACCTAGGGAAAACAGATGGGGGAAAGTGAAGAAGTATGGCAAGCAAAATGCTGAGGCTGGGTCAGTGAGAAGCTGTCTTGGGTGGGGTGCAAGGGAAGGCAAGAGGAAATTCAGGGCCCTTAGCTGTCTATCTTACTTGATTAGTCCTTCTGACTTAGGTACTAAATCCATTTGCTTCTAACCTTTGAAAGAGAGAGCACCTGGGCAGTACTCTCTAAATTTTAGTACCCTGAGGCTAGGTACAAACAGTTAATACTAAGCTACCTCAAAGACTAGAAGAGGACTTCTTTATGTGTAAGGTGGACAGAAGTGACAAGCAACAGGTGACCTGAGTACCACCTGAACCACAGTAAAATGTATGTGGGAGATGTTTAACAAAATAAATAAAAATACAATAGAACATAGATAATGTCAGTATGTGGTTTTCTAAATCAATATACAGGCTGCAGAATCCTTATGCATGATTTTGTGTCCCAATCACATTTCTATTTAAGTGTTAGAGGGTCTCATTCTAAGGGTTTTATTCTCAGATAGTCTAAGAAGCTATTATAGTCTTTAAGGAGATTCCTTATTCCTGGCTGGATGGTACAGTTAGGGTGGTGCAGTGGATAGAGCACCAGTGCAGGAGTCAGGAGGACCTGAGTTCAAATCTCACCTCAGATACTTGACACTCACTAGCTGTGTGACCTTGGGCAAGTCACTTAACCCCAATTGCCTCATCCTGGGTCATCTCCAGTCATCCTGATGAATATCTGGTCACTGGATTCAGATGGCTCTGGAGAAGTGAGGCTGGTGACTTGCACAGCCCTCCCTCACTCAAAACAAAGTCAAGCACAAGTTGTATCATAATTCCTCTGATGGCATGGTCTTCTTCAGCAACAAAGGACGAACACACACACACACACACACACACACACACACACACACACACACACACACACGTGAAAACAATGAAAACATCAACTGTTTAAGAGCAGACCTGGGCCTCCTTAGGTGATTGGACTTCACTCTTTGCACACTAGAACTATTTCTATGCTTGTTGCTTCCATAGAGACTATGAGAAATGGGGATTGAAGTTAGTCAAGCATTAGTCCCCAGACCTGTTACCTGAAGATGTAATCAGCATTAAAATGATGATGTTGAGAATGAAATTGAGCAGGATCTAGAGGAAGTGAATATCAGCAGGGATTCACACACCCACAGACTTTTCATTGGTAACCACATACAGTTAACTTTGATGATTATCTGGCCTCCCAAAGTTAGAGCTTCTACAGACACCAACAAACAATGAATATAGTCTTTTGTGATGCCCCCAGACTTGGAAACTTCCATTCAGTGAAGCAATAAGAACCTTGATTTAGGAAATCTGAGACATCTGTCTCCAAAGACTTGTTTTTAAAAAATCTGTATGCTGGTTCTTTCAAGTCAAATCAACAAGCATTTATTAAGCACCAACTATGTGACAGCCACTGTACAAAGCTCTGTGTGATCCTGGGCAAGTCTTAGTGATCACTCTTAGTGATCTAGAAGCTCTCTAAGACTGTGTTGCAGAGAAGGTGCCAGCCTACACTGGTAGAAGGAATTTTCTTACCTCTATCACTGAAATCACAAATCTAATCCTTAAAACTATAAAATTCACTAAGCAATGATTATTTCCAACACCCAAATCACAAAATTACAGACAAATTACAATGAAAATATCATTTCACCTTAAAATACACATTACAACCTGTCCCAGGCTTCTCACTTCCCTTTTCCCCATGAATATGGGCAGAATGTGGAAATGGAGTCAGCAGTATGCTGCTCCTCAGAACCAGTTTATAATATAATAATATAATATAATAATTTATAATATTTTATTTATTGCTGGTAGGAGGAAGTATGACCCCAATGTCACTGCTGTGTCAAGTCTAACAAAAAAAAAAACAGAAAAGGCTCCCTGGCCCCCACCAGCTCCATGTTTCAGGAGGAGATTGGGAAACTTGCACTTTTCTGTAGATCTTTTACAACCTTCAGTGACCCTAACTTGGGTTATGACCAGAGGTTGAGACTCACCTGGGACAAAACTATGTTCAGAAGGGGTTTCCTTTTGATCTCTCTTTCTAAGCTTACATTCTTATTATCATCATTATTAATTCTCTTGTTATTTCTTTTCATTGCTTAACAAAAACTAAGCCTTCCCATTCTAGGTAACCCAGGATGTATGAAACCATGGTAAATGCAAACTATATGTCTCTACTAAGAACCCACTTTAAAAACTCCACATTAGGAACTAGGTAAGGTGTGTAACTAAAAAAAAAAAAATGTGTTTGGAAAGCTAGAGGTCATTTCAGATGGAAACAGGTTATAATCAAGAGTCAAGAAAAAATAGGGGACAGGGCCCCAGGAGCGAAG
Source organism: Notamacropus eugenii (assembly GCF_028372415.1). Lineage (NCBI taxonomy): Eukaryota > Metazoa > Chordata > Mammalia > Diprotodontia > Macropodidae > Notamacropus > Notamacropus eugenii. The sequence goes on along the minus strand of NC_092877.1, from coordinate 23,974,066 downwards.
TCTGGGCCTCTTTGAATTCACTTGAACTAAAATATCGAAGAAAACATTGGCCTTGTGAAAAATGGTAAATACTAGAGGTGCTGTGGAAAGACAGGCATAGTGTTGCACTGTTGGCAAAGCTAGGAATTGGTGCAACTCTTCTGGGAAACAGTTTAGAATTAGGTGTTTTGTTTTTTTTAAAAAACAGCTACTAAACCATATATACTCTTTCAGTAATGTCACTGCTGTTGTTTAATTTTTTTCATGTTAGTCTTGTCTAACTCTTTAGTTAGACTCTTTGTGATCCCATTTTGTTATGTTCTGGGTTTTGTTTTCTTTTTTGGCAAAAATACTGGAGTAGTTTTATATTTCCTTCTCTGGCTTATTTTACAGATGAGGTAAACAGGGTTAAATGACTTGGCCAGGGACAAACAGCTAACTAGCATCTTAGATCAGATTTGATATCGTTACTAAACATTAACTCTCAAAGAGATCAAAAACAATGGAAAATGTCCCACAGGAATAAAAACAAGCAAAAATTTATGGCAGTATTTTTTTTTCAGTAATAGAAAAGACCTGGAAGAAAAATGAATCCCCACCAACAGGAAAATGGCTTAGCAAGTCATGATATATAAATAAAAGGGAATATTCTCGCACTGCAAGAAACAACAAATAGGAAGAATTCAGAGAAACTCGAGGAAGGCTTGTGTGAATTTATGCAGACCAAAGCAAGCAGAACCAAGAAAACAATTTACAGAATGACCATTACAGAAAGGAAAACAGTGCTACACAACTTCATAATTGATCAGTGTAAGCACCAGTCATGACTTCTGATGACTCCTTGTGAAATATCTTTCCTGCCTCTGGGCAGAGACAAGTCATGGGCTATGAGTGTAGAATTAGGCATATATTTTTAGACATGACTAATATGTTCATTTGTTTTACCTGACTACATTTTGTTAGATAGTTGGGGCTAATGGTTGGGGCTGTGGAGGTGTCACTGGGAAATGACTGTAAACAAAAGAAATGAACATTCAATAAAACAATTTTTTCAACCAGAGGAACGTCTTGAAATTTCCTTTTGAATTGTGTCAGTCTTCAATAAATTTTAGAGTCAGAATCCTGAGCCCCAAAAAAATGGGGGAGAGGAGTAAGAAGAATGTGAGTTATCAATCAGTCCTGGAGTATGTTAGCACTATAACCCAAAGTGCTGAACATTTGTATTGATGAATTATATTCATTTAAAAGCAGAGCCAACCGTAAGGCTACAATTTGTCTAGCCAAGAATTTGGCATGGCCTACAGAGCTTCTCTGGGCATTGCTTTCCTGAAAATCCTAGAAACAAGTCTAGGAGGAAAGATCCAAGGAGAAACAGTAGAGGCTTTAAGATAGACTGCATAGAAGGAGTCCATGCTATTTCTTCTATTTGTTTAGACCAAGAGCTCCTTGGGAACAGGGACTGTCTTTTGTCTCTTTGTATCATAGTGCCTGACACATAGTAGGAGCTTAATAAATGTTTCTTTCCTTGGCCTAGCTTCCTAATACTTTCACAGAAAGAACAAACAAACCTACCTACCACCTTTTGAGATATTCCAAAACTGGTACAGTGGTCTGCTGAGTACTGCCGTAGCGTATTTCAACGTAGGAATAACTTTCAGCAAGCAATATATGACACCTAATGGCTACTGCATTAAAGTAATGCCCTGTGGATATGTAATATATTTTGAAGGTAATACTAATAGCCAACATTTACATAGTACCTTAGAGTTTGCAAAGTGGTGGATACATGTTATCTCATGTGATCCTCCCTGCAATGCCTCTGTGCTATTCTTATCCCCATTTTACAGATGAAGGGGCAAAGGCAAATGAGGGTTAACAGCTTGACAGGGGTCACACAGCTAGCGTCTGAGGCCAGATTTGATTGACACCACACATCTGTCTCACCCTCTAAGGTTCTGGGGGAATGGCTTTAGGTTTAACCATTCTGAGATATTTAAGATTGTATGATGCATCTTTAAAAAGTAGTGATGGTCACCAATGCATCTGAAAATTCCAAGATCACTTTCGAAGATAGGCAAAGAAAAAAATCAAGCATAGAGTTAGAGAATCTCAGAATTAAAAGGGCTTTCCTACTAGACAAAGGATCCCCTCCAATAATATACCTGATAAGCCATCATTCAGCCTTCGCTCAAATCCCTTCACCGAGGCACTGACTCAGAATCTCTGGAGGGAGTCTATTCTACTTTGGGATAACTCATTCAAGGAATCAACAACAAACATTTATTTAGGGCCTACAATGTTCTTAGCACTAAGGTAAATGCTGGGAATAAAAATTCAAAAAGGAACACCGTCCCTGCCCTCAAGGAACTTAATTCTAATAATAATTTTTCTAATAAAAGGAAGCTGCAAGGGGTAGGGAGTGGGGGGACCTAGTGGTAGAGCTGGGAGAAGAGGAAAGGACGGCTGGCCTGGGGACTTTTTTAAGTGAGGGGGAGGGTGGGAATTTGTTCAGTCACACAGCTAATTAGCATCAGAGGTCAGGTGTAAACCTAGGGCCTCTGACTCCGGAGCTTCTACCAACAGCAAGGTGACGCTCTTGTTTGTCTTTCATTTTCCAAACAGAATCAATGACATCAAAAGGTGAAGTCTTGACTTGGGTTTAAGTGAGGCAGAGTTGCACAAAGTCATCATCCTCACTCTCTCTTTCAGTCATTAAAGTCCATTGACAAGACAAAAGTCAGGATAATTGGGGATGGCCCAGGATGAAGTGGATGATCTTAGCATATTCTATGCCTGACCAAGCTCTAAGTTTTCCACAGTGCCTGCTCCACTTGCCTTGATGGCCCTTGGAACATGTTCTCATCTGCACTCCACTGGGGGAAGTTTTCACATGCTTGGAGCAGACACTCCCCGAACTTACCAATAGGTTTGAGGCCTGTTGGTTACCCTCAACCTCAGAGTTTAGCCCATCTGCCCAGGTGATTTACCAATGTGTGGTGCTGGGCATGCTACAGCTTTTTGGTCCACAGACGAGAGGTGAGTGCCTGATGGACACCAAAGGTGGATGGGCAGCCCTGAAAAGGGCTCACACCAGAGGTGCTAGTCCTTTTTGAACACCCCATATATTGAGTTCAGGGGGAGACACTAGCAACTGAGGGAAATCAGGGAAGATTTCATATGGAAGAGAAAGTTCATATTTGGTGCTAAGGGGCAAAACTATGAACAATTATATAGAAGGTCCAGAGAAGCAAATTCAGTTTTGACATAAGAAAAACTTTCTGACAAGTTTTCATACTTCCTCCCTCAGCTCTGTTCATGACTGCAGACCCTACCACTATCCCTCATGTACCTTCTCACCCTGGAAGAGCCCTCCAGCCCTGCAGCCTACTCCTTCCACTGGTACTTTCTCTTACCCTACTCCCCTCCCCTCCTTCAGCTCCCTTTTATGGTAGTGTAAGTTCCATGAGGGCAGGGACTATCTATTTTTACCTTTCTGGGACTCAGTCAGATACAAGGCCTTGGAGTCACTTCCAGATCTGGTTCTATGGTGCTGTGAAGGCTTTATGATTTACAAGGTACTTTCCTCACAATCATCCAGGTTACATGGAAGTAGATAAGAATATTTTTATTTATAAAGTATTTATATTTTAAACATTAAGTTATAGCCTTCATTAAATCATAAGTCACTTTTCAATCACATCTGACTCTCTGTGAACCACATTTGGGGTTTTCTTGGCAAAGACACTGGAATAGCTTGCCATCTTCTTCTCCAGTTCATTTTACAGAAGAAGAAACTGAGGTAAAGAGAGTTAAGTGACTTGCCCAGGGTCACACAGCTATACATATCTGAGCCCAGAATGAACTCATTTTCCTGACTAAAGGCACAGTGGAGAGACCACTGTGCCACCTAGCTCCCCTCACATATATTTATAAAGTATTTTTATTTTTGGGTTTTACCAATGAGTCTATCAGTGCAGCAACTTTCATCATCCATACAGATCAACACCCTTTCTGTGGCTTTTAATCTTAGAAAATGTCCTGGGGTCACTGAGAGGTTTAAATGACTTGCTTGCAGATGTGTCAAAGGCTAGACTTAAACCCAGGTCTTCCTGAGTCCCAAAGCTGGCTCTCTGTCCTCTATGAAAAGCTTTTCCTTCAATTATTTTTATCCCTTATTTGCAGATGAGGAAACTGAGACTTGGAGAAACACATGATTTGCCTCCTCAATCTGTACAGCAAGGCAGCTGGACCATGTGATTTCTGAATTCCTTTTCAGCTCTCAAATTATATGAATTCGGCAAGTCTATAGATTCGAGTCATGTACTCTTGGGCTTCTGGTTGTTCTGCCAAACAAGACACTCCTTTCCGCTCCTGCTATTTTTTCTGGCTTTCCCTCATTGCCTGCAGTGATCTCCCTCTTCTGCTCCAGTTACTGACCTCGATGGCTTCCTTTAAGTCCCAGCTAAAATTCCACTTTCTATAGGAAGCCCCCCCCAACCCCTCCTTCTTCTAGTGCCATCTCTTATTTCCTGTTTATCTTGTATATGGCTTGTTTGTATATATTTATGTGCTTGTCATCTCCCTCATTTTTTATCTCTAACACTTAGCACTTGTGCTAGGCACACAGTAGGCACTATTAAGTTGCCATCAAGCAAGCCAACACAATTCTCTGAGTCTGTCCTTACCTCAAACAAGGCACTATATGCTAGATATCAACATATATACGTACGTACCCACATATATACATATATAGTTTTCATATACACACACATATTCACAGAAAGATGTTATGGGTTCCTGTTTCCTGTCCTCATTGGGCATTCAATTTAATTTTCTGGTATTTGTAAAATAGTGGTTAATCACCCGACTCAGTCATGTGTTGTTTCATTATCACAGGTACTTCCTGCCACCAATTCAGGACTCCTCTACATCTGAGTACAAAGTTGGATGAGTGGCAATGGCCAAAGAACCCCTGCTCATCACCCACCCAATAGCTGATCCTCAGGTTGGAAAAGGGAACAAAACACAATATGGTAATAGTCACAGTTTAACTAGCTCTTTAAGACTTCCAAAGCTCTTCACATATACTTTTTACTTGTGCCATTATTATCCCCACTTTACGGATGAAGAAACTGAGACTGAGAAAGATTCAGTAACTTGCCCACAGTTAACAACTTCCAAGTATCTGAAGCAGGATTTGAACTCAGGCCTTTCTGAGTTCAAATGCAGCACTCTTTCTACTCCACCACCTGGCTCCCTGTACATCAGTACAACTAAGCATGTCCATGGAGAATTCAGATCATAAGCTATAGATTCTAAATTCTATCTTATTTTCACATTCTCAGAATCAAGCACAGTATGTTCCATATAACTGGTGTTTAATAAACGCTTAGTGAAATGAAAAACCAAAAGAATAGAAAATTTATCTTAGGAAAGTATACAATATATTGATAGGATGAAGTGGGGAGGGGTAAGGAAAGAAAATTTCCTGATTTTTAGTCAATTTAAAATTCTTAAAATAGAGTTAGAATTTGTAAAAACAAAGGATTTTAAAATGAGACACGTGTTGGCAGAAACAACTAGAAGACTCTGGAAAATGCAGCGCTTTAGCAACACCTAGCGGTAATATGTGCAAAGGTAAAGAAAAGGGTCAGGCACTTTTAACACAAATTGTCCAATAAACAGGAGAGCAGTGAGTATTTTCATTTAAGGGTGTTAGGTAAAGAAGGACTTTTGTTTTACCAATGCTCTTCCTTACTAAGTAGCTTCTTTTAGAATACCATTATCAAAAGGCAATCAAATGTCCATGAATTATAAGGAACAACCTTGCTCCTACAGCAATAGTCATCATTTGATGAAGAAACACACAGCTCTCTTCACTCAGTAGGGAGGTAGGAGACTGGTCCCTTAGATGGGAAATATCTGAAATGTAAAAACAAAAGACCACAAGATTATTTTTTTCCTTTTTTTAAAAGTTTTGCCTGTGACAAAAACCCATAATTTCTTCTTTGGCAGGAGTTGAGAGGGAAGACAAAATAAATAGATATTTTTATTTCACTGAGGTTCTGGTCACAAACTCCTGGAGGGCTGTGAATGTTTCTTATTGTTAGGCTGAAATGCTGTTGCAGGCTTGTTTTATGTCTTGCTACTTACTGAAGCTATTGCCTCATTTACTTTCTTTGCTGCTGTTCTAGGATTTTCTAAGTAAAGAATCATGACACCTGCAAATAGGGATAGTTCTGTCTTCTCTTAGTGTATATTTATGCCTTTGGTTTCTTTCTCTTATAATCTCAAGCTTTTTGAAGTGTATGCCAAATAAAAACGGGGAAGAGGGCATCCTTGCTTTACTCCTGAATCTATTAGGAAAGGTTCTAGTGTTTCTCCATGGACTATCGATATTTCAGTTTTTCAGTTTCTTGCTCAGTGAACTCAAAATTCATTTCACTAAGTCAGTTAACTTCAATAAATCCAACTTTTCTTTTGTTCCAATTGTAGCTATAAGGGGAATGTGAGCCTATGCCATTGGCAATGGCCAACAGCTTTGGTCTACCCTATCAGATGTCCTTCATGCTTTTGAGTAGAAAGAGGTGGTATGTCTCCTTCCCTGCACACACCCACCCCTAGCCCCCTAAAAGACTCTATGTTGACACTGGAGATTGTAGAAAAGCATTGCCTGCCCTCTGAGAAAGAAAAGCAAAGAAATGAAAGGAATTACAGTTAATCCAACTCAGTAATGGGGGTAAAGGCTGATGACTGTCTGGTGAGGACAAATCGAGACTTTCCAGCTGCCTTTTGTGTAACCAACTAAAGAAGCTGGAGATGTAGTGACACTTTCCTGAAAAGGGGGGAGAAAACAGCAAGGAGTGGACACAGTTTCAGGGCAGTAGTAAGGTGAAGCTGCCAACTCTCAGGTGGAAAGGGTGGAACTTGAGGCAGCAGAGACAGGGCACCTGATGAGCACAGAGAAGGCAGAGAGATCAATGCAAAAGGGAACTCTAGACCCAAAGACCGCGAAAGCAACTGGAACTAAGAAGCAAGGAGGAGCAGAGCCACAGTATGAGGATGCAGATCTAGAGCTAGTATCTTGGTAGCTTGTAAAATGTTCAGGTTCAGGGAAGGCATGGGGTGGTGTGGTGGAATGCCAGCCAATCCTGAGTTTCTTTGCATTTAGGCGCAATGAGGAGAAGAACCTCAACCCTAGGGTGGTGCTCATAAGTAGGGAGTGACAGTTCACAGCCCTAGAGAAGTGGGATCCCATAACTGGAAGGGAGGTAGGGTGGGAAATTTTGTTGACTTCTTTATGGGCTCAGGTACAAGTATTCTTTGAATTCTTTGTTGCATTTTAATTTAAATTGTGTCTGATTAGGAGGATTTTTAAACAGTCCAAATTCATAATAATTTTGCCCTTGGCGGTGTTATAAAATGGCTATGATTATTCCTCTGGTGAGAGAGCAAGAACTCTCTATTAGACTGGGGAAGGAGGGAAAGGATTTGAGGGTCCAGTTCTGTGCTACCATATCCCATCCTTTCCTACTCATTCCCATAGCTGTTTTATACTGTAAACAAAAGGACACCAGGAAATATTAAGGAAATGGTCAGTCTCAGAGCTTTATGAAAAATAAGATTAGATCTATCAAATGTAGTCTTTAAAACAATGATATTTAAAAGGATTTAATTAGAAGTGGGTAACCATCACAATGAGCTGAAGTAAGGCATGGGTAAGAGTAATTTTTGTCAATTCTGAAAAAGATAACAAAAGAAAAACATGACAAATGTTGGAGGGGCTGTACAGTAATGAATTATTGCTGGAGCTACGAATTAGTCCAGCCATTCTGGAAAACAATTTGGAATTTTTCTCAGAAAAGTGCATACTGATTGACCCAGCTATACCATTACTAGGCCTCTACCCCCAAAGAAAAGAAAGAAGAAAACAATCTATATGTTTAAAAAAATTATACTAGTTATTTTCATGGTAGCCCAAAATTGGAGACTAAAGCACTGTCCTCGTATTGACGAAAACTAAACAAATTATGATATATGAATGTAATGTTATTATGCAATGAAAAATGATGTAATTTTTAGAGAAAACTGATACAGAGCAAACAGAAATAAGGACAATGTATACCATGTAACATTATAAGAAAAAAAGCTTTAAAAGGCTTTAGGATTCTTATCAATAAGCCATGAGTCTGAAAGAATGAAAATGAAATATACCATTCACTTGGTAAAAGAAATGTGATGAATTCAAGACGCAGAAAGAGACATATCCATGTCAGGATATGGCTAATGAGGAAAATTGTTTTGCTGGTTTGATAAATATTTATTGAGCAATTTCTTTTTGGGCTTTATTTTAAAAAACTGCTCAATAAGAATAGTGGGGATTGGGGATTGGGAGCAGGGAACACCTAAGTGGTACAGTGAATACAGCACTGGCTCTGGAATTAGGAAGATCTGAGTTCAAATCTAGCCTCAAACACTCAATACTTACTAGCCATGTGATCCAATCCTGATTGCCTTGCCAAATAAATAAATAAAGAAGAATAGTGGGAAGGACAGTTAAATTTAAAAAAAAAACAAACCTTGAAAAATAAAATTTTATGCATAAAATAAAATATACATGATTTTTTGTTTTAGTAAAAAAGACTGCCAATTTCTCTCTCAGAGATTCAGCCACCAGAGTAAGAGCCCATGATATAAAAAGAAAGAAAACTACCTATACACATAAACTTCTCTGCTTGTCTGCTTAGAGAGGGCCCATGAAGGCTTAGGTTTGAGGAAGAGAATTGCAGTTATTGCTACAACTGTGCTGTTGCTCCAGTGTCAAGAGAAGCCTGGCCACTTCTTTTCTTTTTCAGCTCTTGAGACCTTCTCAAAATTCCTGAGATCATGCCAGGAGAAGTAACTAACCCTGCCCTCCGGTCCTGATGTCACAGTAGATGTCCTCTCTTCTTAAAATGAGAAGAAATACAATTCCCAGGGTCTTTGCTGCAATCCTGATCCTAAGGGTTATCACATCTCAATTACCTATCTCTAGAAGAGAACTGGAAATGAGCCAAATTCACATTTTCCCAGGGCCTGAATCCTGGGGTGGGTCAAACACTAGCCACACAAATTATTTTCTAGTTGAATCTGGTCTATCAGTGGCAAGAGAAAAACTTATTTACACAAAAAGGATATACTTTTGAACACATAATCTACAAATGTTTTAAAAAAGGCTATTTCATGATTTTTAAAAAATTTTGATTTTACTATTTCTTTTAGTTAGTTTTTTGGTCAAGTTTCATTTTTAAACCTTTAAACCAGGGGTATCAAACTCACTTCTCAGCAGCCCAACCCACAATAAAATGTAATTAGGAAATATTTAACAAAATAAAAATTCAACATAATGTTAATTAATATCTGGTTTTCTAAGTCAATATGTAGACAGCAGGGCTCTTTATGTATGGTTTGTTATTCTTAGGCCATGTCTGATTCTTTGTGACCCCATTTAGGATTTTCTTGGCAAAGATACTGGAGTGGTTTGCCATTTCATTCTCCAGCTCACTTCACAGATAAGGAAACTGAGGCAAACAGGGTTAAGTGACTTGCCAGGGTCACACAGCTAGTTAAGTGTCAGAGCCTGGATTTGAACTATGAAACTTCCTAAACTCATGAAATCTTCCTAATTTCAGTCCTACTGCTGTATCTACTGTGCCACCTAGCTGCCCCCATTTCTATCTGAGTTTGACATCACTACTTTAATATAATAATTAATATATTTAATATATGTGTATATATGTATATGTATACATGTATAATATATATAATATAATAATATAACTTGCTTATTCTTTGTAATTTAAGGGATATGGAAGGCAGAACCCCTGCCCCCCACTTTAATACATATTTTAAAACATTTAAAAATTATCCTAGTCCGAAATTTTTGGGTTAATCTGAAATAAAACCTTTGTTAGCATTTCTTTTACTACTAATTCTGAAACAATATCCTGCTCTCCTCTTTCTGATCAGTCCCAGAAGGATTCCTTCCTTGAAGTGATTAGGGAAGTGACCAGACTACCACAAGAGACCCTTGAATGATCCACCTAACTTTCCCCAGAACCTCAAAAGGATTAGGGCAACAGCCACCTAAGAGAAAAATTAGTCTCTTTGATTACTTCTGTTAATGCAAGTTAAGGAGGTATTAGACTAGGTGGGAAAAAAAGAACCCTTGAAAGGAATGGTAAAAGAGATTGAATGGTTTCAGGCATCCTCTACACAAGATAAATTTTACAACCTTGATATAAAAAAGTATAGATGACTCAGCAGATTTCAGAACTATATTTCCCACTGAAACCCTTTTGATTATGAAATTTTAAAGGTTACCAAAATATCGGAACATTCTATTGCATTTCACTGTGGTATCATCTCAGTAGTACAAGCCTACACAAATTAAATCATCTTATGTGCATTTGATGCAGCTAATATCGACACTTTGATACTGATACTGATTTTTGTGTACCTGAACTGTGATTTCACACAGTTGTTAAGTGCCTAAAGCTGACCAAAAAAGGTCTTTCTGCATGGGAATCCACTATATTATGCACTATATATAATAACACTGTCTTCTGTCTCCAAAGCCAATTCTATTATACCACCACCTTGCATGTTTAGGAAACACTCCCTGTGAGCTGGGCTTTGGGGAAAGAGGGATGAAAAGGACAATCTCTGGCTTCAGGGAGGTTATGATCTAAATTAAAAGAGGTGTGGGGGGGTCATATCATATCTCTCTGAAACTTGCTATTGGAACAAGATGGACTCACAAGGGTGAAGAGTGAGGCCATTTGTTTTGTTATCAAGAACAAAGGATGGTAACTAGTACCTAAAATGGAAATAAATCACTTAAAATTTCAAGAACTTGTGATTATTGAATTTCACCAATACAGGCCCTCTCCTCATTGAAAAGGATCATAACTCCTATATGTCTTAGTGATGAGGTTTAGGGGTGCTGGGGACCCCAAAATACTCACACGCCAGGTCCTGCTAGAATGAATTCGACTCAAGAAAACAAAGTTTATTAAAGATTCGCCATCTTGGGTTGGTTCTTAAGGAGCCTAAGCTTGTGATGCTTGTATTCACAAGCGAACCAGACAGAATCTCAGCTAGACAGAGTCTGAGCTGGATTGAATCTGAGCACCTTCATGGAGGTGAGATGGAACTAAATACAGAAAAGACTATAGGAAGGATCTGGGGGTGGTCTGGTAGTCTAGGATTGGGAGGCGGGGTTTAGGGAGGGTCTTGAGGAGAAGTCCAAGGAGGGAATGACTGGTCAAAGGTTGGAAAGAGCTGGAGGCAATCAGGAGATATCAGACAATGGAGGGCTTGAGAGGGAAGACAGTGGGGCAATCCAGAGATCTTGACAGGGGCAGTATGGGAATGAGTACAGATCTTGATGGGAGTGGTCAGTAGCTTGGGGACCGGGGTTTTGATGAGATCAAGGGTGGATCAGAGACAGGAGCACAGTGATAATGAAAAGCCCATGGGCTTCCTGAGACCCCGGAACAAATGGGAAGATTTCATTTGAGTAAGAAAGACCAGATTAAGTGGGAAGATTCAAGGAACTCAAGGAGGCTCCCAGAGTCTGAACCCCATCATTAGTGCATCTCTGTAAATGACCGAGAAAACAATCACTTTTGCGATGAATCAGACTGCACTTTTTGAGGACAGTTCTTGGAAAATAGATATACTTTTCTCTGGTCATACTTTTCTCTGGGATCATAGATTCAGAGCTGGAAGGGTCCTCAGACATCTTTGAATTCAAACCCCTTAATCAACTTGATCAGGGTCAAACAGCTAGCAAGGGTCTGAGGCAGGATTCCTATCTGGGGCTTCCTGGTCTAGTATGCCAGGCATTCCACCTGAAGCCTTTCCAGTAGGGAAAAGTGTCTTGGCTTTTGAGACAAAGGACCTGAATTCAAGCTCCTTCTCTATTACTACTTGTGTAACCTTGGGGAAGTTACTTAACCTCTGGGCCTCAGTTTTCCCCTCTGTAAAGTGGAAGAAGACTTGATAACCTTTAAGGTCCCTGAAAGCTAAATATAGGAACTTGGGTCTAGCATTCATAGGCCTGTGAGCCTTATTTTCATCATTTATGTTCCTAATGACCTGCCGGTGGATTCCTTTAAAGTATTGTGAGAAATGATTATTTTTCTCTTGTATTTAATAACTAATCATTGTATTAGGACCAAAGTTTTTCTCCTTTTCTACTTCCTCATCCAGAAATTAACCAGTGTGGGAAATCTTTCTAGAAGACTTCCCCAGTCAGGATGGCTGAGATCTATCAAAGACAGTAAAAAAAATTCTAAGTTTAGGCTAATGGGCATATTCCTGCTTATTGTGTTTGTTCAGACAGGTCAGGGAAAATGTAGGTTCTCCCTTTTGTCAGGTGAGGGATGGGGCATTTGATTAATCACTTTGACAGAGATTTGGGTGACCCGAGTCATGTACTCTGAGACCCTCATTGTAATACAGCCCAGACTCTCATTTGACATTCATTTTCTCCTTAACTGTTAACCAATCACAGTTGATAGCCACCCTCAGGAACACCTACTGTTGGAAAAGCATATAAACTCTAAGCCCATCACCATTAGGGGACTTTGCTCTTTCCACCCCAATGTTATCCTTAGGTACTCTAGAGGGGTCCTTATTTGAATTCCTACTTCAACTCATGAGTTGGATCCCTAAAGGTACATTAGCTGTAACTTCTCCTTAGGGTTTTGAGGGTACTCCAGAGGGGATGGAATGTCTTTCTTTCTTATTAATTAATTGATTTGCAACATTCACTTTCACAAGATTTTCAGCTCCAAATTTTCTCCCCATGTCTCCCCTCTGCCCACCCCTACACAGTATGTGTTCTGATTACCTCTTCCCCCAATCTGTCCTCCCTTCTATCACACCTCTCCCTTCTCTTATCCCCTTCCCCTCTATTGTCTTATAGGACAAGATAGATTTCTATATCCCATTGCCTGTATGTTTTATTTCCAAGTTGCATGTAAAACAATTATTAGCATTCATTTTTAAAACTTGAGGTCCAACTGGAATGTCTTTCTAATACTATATGCTAGAGGCCCATTCTGGTGTGATTTCCTTAATATATACTCATTACAGTTTGCATCTCTCTTACATCATTGATACCCTCCAGTGATGAACACCCCCAGTATCATTTAACTTATCAGTGTCAATTTGCTTTTACAAAAGGATATTTATTGATTAGAAACAACAGTATAAAACATTCCCTTAAACCAGGGATACACTCTCCCCATACCACCCTCAGTCTCTAGGGTCAGTGGTCTCAACCTTAAAAGCTGTTGCTACATACAATTCATTCTATCAAATTCATTTCCAATTTTGACAAAGCCAAATGAACAGTTGCTCCCTTGTTTGTTAGATCCAGCATCTTTGACTTCAGGATAAATCTACTGCTTTGGACTATGCTGGTGGCCTGGGTTTAGCTGCCCCAAAACTCTGGCACAGACTCTAGCTCCCAGACTGATATTTCAAAGCTTACAAGGCTGTAGCCTAGTCCATTCCAACTACAATAATCCTTCAACTAACAACAAAAGAATAGATGCAACAGGGACAGAAGAACAGGGCCATATGGCCCTGGTTTCATGGTGGCCAGAGTGGGGAGATAGGCCATTAGTGCTCTTTCCACATGGAGGATTAGCACAGTTATTTCTTCCTCACTCAGTCACCCAAAAAAGAAAAAAGACCAAGGTCAAGGGCACATCATTAGAATCCTTTGAGGAAATTTGGTCTCAGCAGCCAATCAAAAAGTCTTTCTTCAGCACACATCAAATGGACAGGAAATAGCCATGGGATGACTGGCATGGCTCTGAAATCGAGAGCTAGGCCCCTTCCTTTCATGTCATCAGACAGTTCCAGAGGTATGCTCATTTAACCCATAGTCCTCATAGGTCAGTCCTCTATTACATAATCTATCGACACGAATTTATTAAATGCTATGTATTCCCCATTATGTGGTAAGTGCTGGAGGGTGGGGACTGTCTTGTGCCTCTTTTCCTAAATCCAGCACAGCACCTGGCACATAGTAGGGGTTTAATACTTATTGACGGTTTGATTGTGTCAGGCACTGTTAGGTGCTGGAGATACAAAGACAAAAAAATTAAAACTTTGTATTGTAGAAATAGAGACTGGACCTGTGATATAGGAAGGGGGAAATTTCTTCTACCAATGGAGATCTCTGTAACTTACGGTCCTAGAGAGTTGACGAGCACTGAGTAAGTGACTTTATTAACTAAGGGTGATAGATAGCTATCTCTACAAATCTCCCACTGAATGTATTTTTCAGCTCTCTTACACACTTTTGCATTATTTTTATACTTTAGAGTAACTTATTATATGTCACAAAACAATGTCACACAGTATGAGTGAATAAATAGTCTTATGTGTTATAATCAGGCTTGAACTCGGGTCTTCCTGGCTCTAAGGTCACCTCTGGATCCCTGGGCTTCTCAACTAGACACATAGACTAACCCCATACTTTTGTGTCTTAACCGTACTTTTTGCCATGAGGTATATTGTATAAATTACTTCAAAATATTTCTTAAAGTACTAAAAATCACAACAAACTTTTAACATAAATGAAGGTTTTTGAAACACAGAATGTTCTGCACTTAAAAATTCATGTCAAATAACAGATGTAGCCGTAGGCTCAAAGATAATTATGGAGCTTTTTTGCTAGCCATTAAATTATCTTAGGATATGTTTATTTACCAAAGTTTAAATAATCAAAATTAAAGGGTACCCTACCCCCACACTGTACCTTCTACTGAAGTGAGGGCCAAAGATAAATGCCAAAGATAAGGAGCATCTAAAGATTGTCATCTTAACTTGGGCAGAATTATATTATATTTCTCCTATTGGGCAGGAGAGTAGTCCTTTGTAGACTGAACAAACTGGAATTAAAAAAAAAAAACCCACAAAAAGCCAACCTCACTCCTGAAGATACGGGGGAATAGTTCTGGCAAGATTGTGAGCAATTTTAAGGTTGTTTCTAAAGTTAGGTAGTTTTCAAAATACACCCCTGAAGTTGATAAGAATTAAGAGCCCTGCTCTAGTTACCCAGACTTTGGCTTGGAACACTTAAGCTGTTTCTAAAAACACCTGCAGCGAAATCATAATACCAAAGAGACAAAAGACACAATGGGGACCTTTCTGAATTTCCCTTTGTTCTACATTAGCTGTAAGTTAAGCCACGAAGAGATTGCAAATGCTTCTCTGGCTGTATTTTCCTCTCCCTTCTACAGAAAGCATTAATAACATAACAAGGAATAGTTTATAATAGCGTAGTTGAACAACTGAGGTCAGGAAAGTCTTACCATGAAATGTATACTTTAAAAGATTATATAACCAAACAGTAGCTGTGCGTGTCTATTGGCTCAGGACTTGTAAGGTGAGAACGGTTGGGCTCCTTTCTCAGTGGAGCCCAGTAAATGACCATATCCTTTCCATTTTTATGGCTTCTCATGACGGTTTTAAACCAGAACCCAGAGAAGCTCATAGGACTGTAGATTCTTAGAGGCTGTTGGCTCTTAACACTTTTATTGCAAAGATGAAGAAACTGAGGCAGAGAGACAGCTAGTAATTGTCTCAGGAATAAAATATGGAATTCCTAACTATAAGTTCAACACTCTCATACCAGAAGGTATAACTCTAATAAAACATTTCTATAAACTTGTTACTCTTCTATCAATCCAGCCTTACGTGATACTGCTTGTCTCTGGTACTCTGTCTACCAGCCCAAGGTAATGACTCATTGCTTTCCATACTTGTTCAACACTTCCCTGTCTCTGAGGCCCTGGCCACCTTATTCACCTGGAATGCCCCCTGTTATCTAAAGATCAATTTGACTCCTAGGTCATCTCTTCCAGCTAACCTCCTGGCCCTGCTGGTCAGAAGAGAAATCTGCCTCCACGTACTGGTGCATGGGGTTCTTGGCTCTCTTGTAAACTGTCATACTATTCTGAAGTTTTAAAATAACTTATTATAAATGTAACTGTCACAAAATATGATTAAACAAAATGAAATATAAGATACCAAAATAAAATTTATTCACACTTCCATAAAAGAAAAAAGTTAAAGAATTTTTTTTGCTTTGTGCCCTTCTGACTTTTCTTCTATGTACTTACAAAGTTTTGTTATTTTTTATAGAGTTGTAGAGGAGGTCAATGCCTCCGTTTTCTTTGCTCTGTGTCTATGGTGTCAAATTCAAATGGAAATGGGCCACTGAACGATACATGATTCCTGCAGCAGCTGACTAATTTAATTTTATTATGTAACATTATGTACATCTTGTTGTACTTTTATTTATCGTGTTAAATATTTCCCAATCACATTTTAATCTGGGCACTTTGCATGTTTGCATGCAATTGAATTGTTTGTGAATTGCGTGTTTGACACTTCTGTCCTCTATCGCAGTGGGTCAAGATTTCAATATTTTTTGTATATATTTTTTTTCAGAGCAGTATTTCATTACTTGGAAAATTAGCAGCTCTTTTGGTGGTGACAAAAAATTGGAAATTGAGAGGATGCCCATCAATTGGAGAATGGCTGAACAAGTTGCGGTATGTGATTGTGATGGAATACTACTGTGCCATAAGAAATGAGCAGGATGATTTCATAAAAACTTGGGGCTTACATGAACTGATGCAAAGTGAAGTTAGAAGGACCAGGAAAACAGTGTATACAGTAAGAGCAATTTTATATGATGGTTAATTATGAATGACTTAGCTCTTCTCAGCAATACAATGATCCAAGACAATTCCAAAGGACTCATGATGAAAATACTATCCACCTCCAGATAAAGAATTGGAAAGGAATCTGAATGCAGATTGAAGCATACTATTTTTCACTTTTTTGTTTTTTTTTCCCCTTTGGGTCTGTGTCTCCTTTCACGACATGACTAATATGGTAATATTTTGTATGACTGAACATGTATAAATACCATCTCAGGAAGGGCAGAGGGATAGAAGCAAGAAAATTTGGAACTCAAAATTTAAAAAAAATGAATGTTAAAAATTATCTTTACATGTCATTGGGGAAAATAAAATATGATTCAAAAAAGAAAAATTACAATTTATCTAGATTTTTCCCAACCATTAGGATAGACTTTTCTAATTTTTGTTGTCACAAGTGAACCACCTATCAAGATTTTTGTTCTCATGGGTCTTTCTTTACAAAACATGTTAAGGTTATTGTTGTTAGATATTAGAATTGTTGTCCATCATATGCTCTGTAAAATATATGAAGTGTAGAGAACCCTTGTACCTTTGGGGGAATAGGGGAAGGTGCTGTTTCTGTGTGTGTGTTCATCCTTCGTTGCTGAAGAAGACCATGATATCAGAGAAATAATGACATGACTTGCACTTGACTTTGTTTTGAGCAAGGGAGGGCTGTGCAAGTCACCAGCCTCACTTCTCCTCCAGAGCCATCTGAATCCAGTGACCCAGTGTGCCACTGGGTTAGATACCATTTCTCCTAATAACACACTGTAAGTCATGTGATATTTTCCTGGGCCAGGGACGTGATTACCTGATTAGTCTATGCTCACACATGAAGCCACTGAGAAGTTAGTTACCACACAGCAGCTCAGAATTGAAAGAAATCTCCAAGATTATGGATTCTAACCCATCCTCAAGCAAAAATCCATCCTACACTATTCCCAACAAGTAGTTCCTTCTAGCTTTGGTTTGATAATCTTCCAGTGAAGAGGAATCCACTACCTTTCAAAGCAGCCCATTCTACTTTGGAATAGCTCTGTGACAGGTAAGAAATTTCTTCTTTAAGTCAAGCCTAAATTTATTCCTTTGCAACTTTCACCCATTGCTTCAAGTTTTTCTTTCTGGGGTCAAGCAATTTCAGTTTTCACTGAACAGTACTTCAAATAACCTGAAAAAAACTACCATGCCCCACCTAGGTCTTTTCCAGGCTAAATATCACCATTCTTCAAATTAGTGGTTAAGGTGAAGAGGTAGAGTTGCAACAACAAAAGCCCACAATAAAACAGGTTTACTGACTAGCTAAGAGACAGGCCTTTGCCACCAACCCCAAAGGATAAACTTCATTAAGGGCACATGGCCAGGGCAATTCTGCCTTGCCCAGACACCATTTTCTTTTCTAGGTAAAGCGGGAATAAAATGCTACTGGGCACTTGCAGGCAATTTTGGCAGCTCAGTTCAGCCTTGAGAAATGTCAGACTGGTAGGACAGGTTAGGAAATGGGGATGACATTCCTTATGGATTGGTAATTCTTTCAGGTGTACTGTTGATTACTGATGTTCCATAAAATATATGCAGGTTAGCACCTTCTCTGAAACTTACAGCCATAAAAAAGTTGCCTAGAACACTGAGAGAATAAGTGACTTGTGTAGATTGCCTACATATCAGAGGCAAGATCTGAACAGTTTCTCTTGAGCTAAGGTCAATTTTCTCTATTCCTTGAGCCATACTGTCTCTAGGGAGGAGGATGTATAATGTGGAATGTAAGGTAAAGGGGGACAAAGAAGGACAATAAGGAATACTTAAAAGTTTATCTTAAACCCTTTCTATTTTAAAACATGTTGCTAAGTATATTTCCCAGACTTTTAAAGTAAAATATCCTGAATTCAACAATTTTATAAATTTTGAGTTAAGTGGACCTTAGATATTATCTAGCTCGACCCATACCTGAGCTGGAAGCTTTTCTACATCCTTCACGAACTACTTACCCAAGTTCTGCTTGAAGAGGAAGTCATGGTCCCTCCTGAAGCAACCCATCATTCAGCTTTTGGACAGCTCTAATTGTTAAGTTCTTTCTTGTATAGAACTGAAATCTACCTCCCTTAACTTGTAGGCACTGCTCCTAGTTCTAATCCCCATGGTCAAGCAAAAACAAATCTAATTGCTCTCTCTATAACTGTATTCAAGCACGGGAAGGATTACAGTATAGTCCTCTAGGTCCTCAAATGCAGCTCTTTGACTGAATCCAAACTTCACAGAACAACTCCCCTTAATAACAGGGTTTGTTCTGTAAAACTTGGACTCAGTCAAAAGGCTACAACCAAGGAACTAGAAGGCCAAAGGTACCCCACCCCTGGACTGTACTGTTCCTCCTCCAACCACCCAATGAATTCCCTAAAATATGGTATCCAGAACTGTGATGTCAGATCTCATTGTGCCTTAGTCTGACCACTGAACAAACTGGATTCAATAAACACTGGATTTCCTGCAAAGTGAGGTATTGTACAGGTGCTCCCTACCAATTTGATGATCAGTACTCGTTGGTGAGTACTATAGATGTGGAAGACTGTACTCTTAACATTCAGAAATCATTTTGACTAAAATCCCTGTTTGACTTTTAACCAATAACTCTGAATTCTAAACTTTCATTTAACTAAGCACTAAAGATACTGTACAATTAGGAATTTAAATGTAGAAATCAACCTCAAATATGGGAGTAACCAATTTTAAGCAAAACCTGTATGAAATTAAAACTTACAAAACAAATCTAAGGCTATTATTTTGTTTTAAAATTTTACCAAAGGTTTCCTTTAAAGAGCAAACTTCTGATTACATGTAAAATCTTCATCTGATGTAAAAACTTCCAGGGACATATCTAATTCATCAATCAATAAACATTTACCATGTACCTACTCAGCACTGTATTAAGTATACTAAGTGCTGGGAATATGAAGACTTCCTTCAAGAGATTATAGCTCTCTTTACAAAAATAAAGATTGAGGACACATCTTACTTATTCAACTTGAACTCCTTAGTTTTAGAAATTAGGTTCATAAAAATAAAATGCCTAATTTTAGAAGAATGTCTCTATTAACTAAATTTTTACTTGCCTAAATGTGGGTTTGTTCCTTTTTATGGAGGAACAAGTGTTCTTGAGGACGGAATGCTGTATTTGAAGTCAAGAAAATATGGGTTCAAATCTTGCCTCAGACACTTATTAGCTGGGACCACAGGCAAATCACTTGTGTCTTGGTTTCCTCATTTCTAAAATGATGGATTTGGTCTCAGTGACTTCTTAAGGTCTTTTCAGTTTCAAATCTGACTCTGTGAAACTCTAAACCAAACCTCAAGAACTCAAATAGATGCTTATTAGCAAATATTTCAACAATCCAGGAATCTCTGGCTTCACCTTTACAGGAACTCCTGTCACTGATAAGGATTATGAGAACTCTAAGCCCTAGGAGTTAGCGTCTGTGAGATGTTTTACCTAAAAAAATTCACTAGCTGGTGGCTAACATTCTGGTGATAAGCCTTTTATCTGAATGAGCCTCATTTTGGAGAACAGACCATTTCTAAGTTTGAATCTGAAATTTTGCTGGTTTGGCAGGAAGCACCTATTAAGTGCCTACTGTGTGCTATGTACGGTACTAAGCACTTTACAAGTTTTATCTCATTTGAGCCTTGCAACCACCCAGCATGGCAGGTGCTATTACAATTCTCATTTTTACAGTTGAGGGAACTGAGGTAGACAGAGGTTAAAATGACTTGTCCAGGATCACACAGTTAACATCTGACTCAGGTTTAGAACCCAGGTCTTTCCAATATAAGGCCCAGCATGCCATCCACCATGCCACCTAGCTGCTTCAAGAACTTAGAGGTCATTCTACGTAATAATAAGCATAAGTGGGACTTTAGTGAGGGATTTAGAGCTAAAGGTATTAAAATCAAAACAAACAATGTCCTCACATGAAAAAGGTGAATTTAAATTTCTTTCAATTAATGGATCGTATTAAAATGTTCATGGTTGTTAAATTCATAATAAAAAACTTAAAAGATTCTGGGACTTGATTTGTAAATGTTTACAAATAAGTACTATTTGCGGGGAATCTAAAAGGAATTCAAGGATCTGATTTTAGAGTGAGATGTACTCCTTTCACTTAGAAAGACCGCAGCCCCTCTCACTGAATGACCATCAGCATTACCATTATCACCTGCTTTGTGGTTACCATTCCATTTAGCCTCCCTTTTGTGTTGTTCCCCCCCCCCCCCCCAGGATGTGAGCATCTTAAGAACAGTGGCATCTTGCTTTTTTATTTGTATCCCACATGCTAAGAATAGTGCTTTGCACAAAGCAAGCATTTATAAATTCTTTTACATTTATTCATTCACTGAATGGTTTTCAGGGGCTGCTGTGCCAGAAAAATTCATCTCCCCACAGCTGAACCCAGTGTCATTAGGTGGCTCCAACTTTTGCTAGACCAGGCCTCAGACAATAGTTTGTACCTGGGCCCGCACCTGAAACTTTTCAAACTTGGTAGGACCTACAAAACCTATGCTTGGTTAGCAGTCAGCTTCCTATAACAATCCCAGGATCAGGGCGGCAGAAGCTGAATTGGGAGAGCTATCAGAAGCCTTCCAGTTCAACCCATACCTGAAAAAGGAACCCTCATTACAGCACACCAGACAAGATCTCCAAGGAGAAAGAGCACACCACCTCCCAAGGCTGCCCATTCCTACCTTCCCTATTACTGAAGAGGGCAACACCATCCTGCCAGTCACTCAGGCTCACAACTTCGGAGTCATCCTGGATTCCTCTTTATCTCCTCTCCCATAGCCAAGCTGGTGCCAAGACTTGCCAATTTCACCTTTGCAACATCTCTCAGATTTGCCCCCTTCTCTCCTCTGACAGTGCCACCCCCTGCTTTGGTCCCTCAGCACCACACACCTGGACTACTGCATAACTACTGCTTCAAGTTTCTCTCCACTCAAATCCATTCTACATTCAGTCAATAAAGCTAAATAAAGCACAGGCTTGATCATGTCATCCCCCTACTCAATAAACTTCTGTGGTTCCTATCACCCTTAGGATCAAATATAACATGCTGTTTGGCATTTCAAGTCCTTTCCTACCTTTCCAGTCTTCTTAAACCTTATTCCCCCAACATCTATTCTTCAATCTTGTGACACTGCCCCCCTGCCCCCCCAGGTGTTTCAGAAGCAAGACACTCCATTTTTCAACTCCCAGCATTTTCTCTGGCTGTCTCTTCTCTCTCCCCCCCTCCACTCCCTAGCCATGTCTGGAATGCTTTCCCTCCTCTGCTCCAACTAAAGACCTCCCTGGCTTCCTTTAAGTCCTAACTAGAATCTCACCTTCTACAGGAAGCTTTCCCCAACCCCTCGTAATTCTGGTATCTTCCCTCTCTTATTTCCTACTTATCTTGTGTACAGCTTACTCTGCATAGATTTGTTCACACTTCATTTCCCCCATTAGATTGTAAGCTCCTTAAGAACTATCTTTTGCTTCTTTTTACAACCATAGTGCCTGGCAAACAGCAGGTGCTTAATACATGTTTACTGATTATCCTCAAGTCTTTTTTTCTCCAGGTTAGACATTTCCACTTATGCATCTATATATGTCCAGTAACCATCTCCTCACCAATCAGTTCCAGAATTTCTCTATGACTGGAATTTAAACTTATTGGCTTATAGTTTGCAGATTTTATTACATTTTTTAAAAATAATATAAAACCCTTTTCTTATCCTTCAGGATCGTTCAGCATCATTGCTGAGTGATTCTTTCAATATTTGAGGATGTAGTTCCTCTAGGACAGATGACCTGAGTACTCTTACTACCTTTATTTATCGTGAATATCAGCTTCCTGTCAGCCACTTCTGTTGTGTCCTTTCCAATGAAGCATTCTTCCCTTGATGGCTTTGGTGACGGGGAAGTGCAATCTGCCAAACTTTTTTGGCAGAATAAAAGACAACATAAAAAGTTTAAGTTAGAAAAGTCATAAACATACATTTATTCAGGAAATACAATTATTAAAGAGTAGCTGATGTTTCAAATGATTTTCCCACATTATAAAATATTCACAACATGTATTCTTTTTAAATCCATACCAAGTCATGCTCATATTCTAGTTAGTTAAGTCATCATCACCATCTTTTCTATTAAATGCTGCAATATCAATGTTAAATGTAAACAAAATACTTTGACAAAGCTGATCTGAAAAGATAGCAGAACAAAATAAAACCATGACGGGATCTTTTACACACATCTGGATCTTCAGGTTGCACACAACCAGACTACCATAATTTAGTGCTTATACTAATGATGAAAGACTCAAGTCATATAAAATTGTTTTGAAATTGTCAAAAAACATATTTCTCACTTGCATTCTTTTTGCTCTCCTAAACAATGAGCACTTTTTTTTTTTAAATATAAAGCTATTATTGGAATTTATGTTGAGAGAAAAAACACCCCTGGGTATATTTAAAATTTTAATATAGCCACTGGCAAGCTTTAGTAAAAAAGAAGGTAGGTCCTATTCACTTTCAGTTAAAGAATGGCTGCTAAATAACTTGAACAATCCCTAATCACTAATGATTTTTAAAAAATAAATGGCAAGTTGAAGAAGATAAATAATCACATTTACTATCAACTGTATTATTCTGAAATTCCAGTTACTAAGAATCCTCTGTACTTAGGGCCCTGAAACAAAGCAAAAAAAAAAAACCCTGCCTGCTCCTACTCCTTCACTCCTGCACACCCTCCATTAATGCCTCTGAAGAGTAAAAAGGAAATAAATTAAAAACTTTAGAGAAAAGCATCATCCTCCTTATTCATGAAGCCTACCCCGATTCCTCCAGTCATTGGGGATCTGTCCTTCCCTAAGTTACCTTTTATTTACTTTTCTGTGTAGATGCCCTATGCCCTATTAGAAGATCATGCTTTTGAAAGCTTGGACTATCTTACCTAGTGCCTGGCATTATACCTTGCACACAAATGGTAGGGAATTAATAAGCATTTTTTGAATTAAAATCAATCATGCTTTCATTGTGACACTGTGTTAAGTTTATTTAATTTATGGAGGAGTTCAAAGACTGAAGCTCCCTTTTGTTAATGTTCATATTAGATACCTTTGTACTTGATGTTACCTATGACTAACCACTGAGAGACCTAGGTTACACTGAGAAGACTGAATTTAATGAGAACAAAATGCTACTACTACTCATGCTTAGCAGCAACTCAAGTGAAACTACTGTACTTGGCTCCCTTTAAGCTATCTTTATTTTAAGAGTTACAAAAAGGTGCCAACCCATACAAAGAACAGATTGTGGATTATTGTAGAAGAAAAAAATAGCTTCCCCAACTTACTGAACTTCAACACCAAAAAAGATTAGACTTGGCTCTCAGAGTCGAAGCAGCTGAGCTGCTGAGCCAGGGAGCCATGATTGATAATGAAATGCTAACACCCCCTTAAAAACGACTGCAGCTGTAGCGGCACTGAACTAAGATTTCTCTAGGGTGTGCTTACCCTGCAATGCAAGGTACACAAGTTTAACGATAACATTATTGTTTTATTTGCACCAATACCTCTCCTTAATATATAAAACTCTACAACAAATATTCCTAATACTTTTCACTTAAATTAAAATACGTCCATAATTCTATACTATTTTGGTCTCAACATTTTAAAACATCAATTAATCCTGAAAAATATACAGTTTAACAACATGATCTTACCAATACAAGAAACATTTTGTAGTGGACTAGAGACATATTTAACCATGCAATCCAGTGCTCAATACCTAAATGATAAATAACAATGTTGTGATTTACTTCTTACTATAAAAACCACTGAAAACTGGAATAAGCTTTAAAGACTCACAGTGCTAACAAACATGCAGAAAAAGATATACATATATATGTATATATATTTTTAATTGTCCTTTAGAAATATTACAAAATGCCAACTTTTTACAATGGGTCAGATAATTATGCAAAGTTTTCTCACCTTAGTTCAACATAAATCTTCCTTTTAAAATTTGTCATTTATTAGATTAAGGGAAAAACCCTCCACATTATTTAATATAATCTTTGACTAAAGAGGAATATGTCTCCATTCTAATTTCAGCCTTTGAAAATTACATTACTGTCAAAGGTGTACTTATAGCTGCCTTTCAGAGAAACAGTGACATCCAGTGGACAAACGAATGAGGTATCCCCTAAAGTTTTCATCATTATATCTGAATCATGATCAGTGTTACATACATAATTCCATTTTGAAATTCTCTGCCAGAGCAAAGAATCTGCCACTTGGACACATTCTTGTGAATGAATTAATTAAAAATTAACTAACACTGTGAATACATACTCCTATCTTCCTTTCAATTAAAATCTTTATTCAAAACTATGTCAATAAAAGGTGTAACTCATCAGGCTAGTACGGCATTACTATTTTTCCTGTGTCTACTACTCCCTTCCCCTAAGAACACTGGCTCATCTCTACAAATGACAGGATTGCAACGTAATGAATTAACCTAAATAAAAATGAATGTTACTGTAAGGTAAGTGTGAACAAGATGAAGCTTGAAATAGCTTTTGTATTCTGAGATTTAAGAGATTTTGTTGAAAACAAATTAGGTAGAAAGAGATGTAAACAGGGATAGCACAATCAAATTACATCCTCTTGTCTCACTATTCAAACATAATCAAAGAATAACATTTCTTAGGAATGATTGCTTCAGTTTAAAAAATTAGCTTTTATAAATCACTATAAATAAATATTCATTGCATGTCTCAAATAATGGTAAAAAACCTCAAATGTCAGACTGAGTTAAAATCGCATAAATTATATATGTATTCATCAAATAGAGTGCTAATGTTAATATTCACTATGTAATATAGATTGTAATGAACTGTGATTTCTGATGGTATGCTTCATTTCTTGTAAAACTACAAAGAAATTTCACAGGTTAAAAAAATAGCAAAAAAGAGTCAAAGACTTGTTACCTTTAAATAAGCAAACAAAGCTTTTAAAAATTATGAATGTAAAAGTACATTTTAATATTTAAAAAGCATTTTAAAAGTCTATAACAACTTTATGACAAAAACTGCATTTGAAAAAGGTTTGTAAAAAGAGCTGGACAGAATTGCCCTCATTGCTTTTTACTTTTTCTTGTCAGAAAAAAAGGGAAAGCTTCTCTGTAACCATGAATGATGTTAAAACAGATGTTTATAAAATGGTAAATAGTATCTTATGAGAATTTTTTTATACAATCCCGGTCAGTGCAGCCCTCAGTAAGTCCTAAGTAAAAGTGTTTTAGCTAAATGCAAAATGGAATACCAAGTTTATTAATAATGGGGTGTGTCCAGTACATTATGTCTGTTGTCTGCGTTTTGCTGACCTCATTTTTTCAAACCTTGACTCCATCTCTTCTAAGACCTTAGGTGTATATCGCACGACTAATTTAACTTTTCCTTGTGCTGCTTTTAGCAGTTCCACAGCTTTTTCATGGTGCTCTCCTTCAACACTCTAAAAAAAAAAAAAAGAATAAAGCCATTAGCAGGAAATTCCAAAACAATTTTTTTAAAAGCCTAAAACATTTAATAGCTTCAATGCCATTATTTTACCCACGATTTTCATCAGGGTGAAATATTTTGCTCAACAACATTCTCAATCTTGGTATGCACATTTAATTCCCAATAACAATGGTTAAGTACCTTATTATCTTCCCAAGTCAGAGATCAAACATGCAATCTGTTTCATAATTTCTGTTTCTGTATCTGGCTAGGACATACTGTTCAGTTTAATGTTTCTCCTACGCATTCAAAAATAAAATCAGACCTGACAGAATTATACTTACCACTGCTAATTTACACTGCTAAAAAAGTGTTTTCACTTATGGACCACTAGTTTTCTAATCTTCAAATTATATTGTGAAATTTCTTTGCATTTTCCTCAAAATTAATCCTAAATTTCAATGAACAACCACACACCCTCATGTGGTCACAACCCATCATTGCAACTATAAAGAAAGCTCATTCCTACCACTCCATTAACAGACAGGAGTTGATCTCCACGTTTTAGTCCCCCGTGTCTATCAGCTATACCACCAGGAATGATCCGAGAAATGTAGATAGGAGAGTTTTGTTCTTTGCCTCCCATAATATTGAATCCAAGTCCCTCTTCGGTTTTGGGTAATTCAACAACTCGAGGATGAGAATGTCCTTCACTGGCAGCAAAGGCAGCAACAGTAGCCTGCAAAAAGGATACTTTGACTCTTAACCATACATATGTATAAAAGTCTAATATTAGCTTGGTTAGACACAGACCCATGAGGGGCATCTTCTTTGATGCTAAATGGACTACTTTTTTTTTTTGCTATTCTGTAACAAAGTTTAAAATCAACCAGCACATGCCAGCTAGCAGTTTAGTGATCAAAGCTCTAGGGATAGTAGATACCTGCTAAAGAGGAAGGCTACTGGAAAGAGTGTGCTGCTGGATGGGACAATCACTGTTGAATTTTAACCACCCTCCCCCCCATAAGTATACTTGTGTGGCAGTTTAGAGTACTAGATTTTAAGTCAGGAAGATCTGGGTTTGAATTTTATTGCTGACATGTACTAGCTATGATAAATGACCATGAGCAAGTCATTTAACTTCTGTCAACCTCAGTTTCCTTACTTGTCATGGGATGAGGGTAGACATGTGATTTCATCAATGTAAGGAACTTTCAGGTGAGGAAGCTCTTACCAATGCTGGTTAACACCTTCACTGCAACTTACAGTCTTAAGAGTGTTGCAAGAAAGTGTTGTAAGAAAGGGCACTGAGAGTGTTAAAGACTCGTCCAGGGTCAGAAGTAGACCTTGAACTCAGGTTTTCTTGACTTACGGGTTGTCTAACTACTACCACACACTGCCTTTCAATGGGGAAAATCCCTGTAGCACTCATCTACCTCATTTTTCTAGGCTCAAATGAAACAAAATGCTCTGCAAATCTTAGAAGTGACACCTAGAAGTTTATCATTTACGAAGTACTTTCCTCTAGATAGTCATGAGCTCAAAGATGAGGTCACCTGCCCAAGCTTATGAGTTTCAGAGCTGAGACCTGAAACAGGTTTTCCAGTTCCAGTTATGTTATTTCCACTATGCTATATGATCTTTTTGGAATATTTGATGCAGTCCCCCCCAAGGGTAGGAGTTTCTTTATGTTGTCTATCTCCAATATATACCAAATACATGATAATTAAAGTGAATATTATCAGGTACTTCCTTACTGTGTTTGTTATTGGACTACTACACAGCCATTAATCCCTGAGCTACCACTGGAATTGAAAGAAGGGATTTTATCAGTAAGATGATGGTTAATATATGTCTCTAAACATTAAAGCTAAAATTATAGACTCTACTGTCCTTTTATATATTACTCTAATAGTTTTTCAAGTGAACATGAAAAGGCAGAACTGTACTATTTGAGGGAGAATGAAATCTAACTATAGACACACACAAGCATCTGCATATACAAACGTATGAAACGGCAGCAATGAGAGTCAAGAGAGATGCTATGGCCAATTAAACAACAATTATTTAATTGTAGGGAAGCTAGGTGCTACAGTGGATAGAATGTGGGGTTTGGGGGTAGAAGACTCATCTTCCTCAAATCTGGCCTTGACACGCACTAGCTGTGTGACCCTGGGCAAGTCACTTAACCCAGTTTACCATGACAATAAATACATATAAAATATATGCAGGGTAAGTTTAAATACAAGGTGGTTTGTGAGTAGGATGCAAGGAGTTGGACGGATCAGATAATGGCTCCATGAAGATGGTGCTTGAGCTGAATCTTCAAGAACAACGACTCTGAGGGGGACCTCTGAGAGAGAAGTAAGAAGGAAATTGTTTCCATGCACACATTACAGCTAGTTGTACTGTTTGTGGATTGAAAAATGTGGGAGGGAAAGTAATATACAACACAGTTAGATAAATAGTTTGGGGCTAGGTTGTATAGGGCTTTAAAAGCTAAACAGAGCTGAAATATGATCCTAGAGGAAGCAGCCACAAGAACTGACTGAGTAGGGAAAAAAATGTGGTTAGATCTGATCTTAAGGAAAATTATTTTGGAAGCTGTGTATATGAGGCACTGAAGACGTGGAAGATTTGGGGAGACTCAAGGGGAGGGAGGGGGAGATGAAAAGGCTTGCTGCAATAATCTAGGTGAGGTGATAGGGCCCTGATCATAGGCGTTGGCTGTGTGGGTGAAGAGAAGGGAGTCAGACAGAAGGAGAAGTTGTCAAAGTAGAAACAGCAAGATTTGGTATAGGATATGTGGGGTCAGGAATATTGAGTACAGGATGATGCTGAAAAAATGAATCTGAAACACAAGAAGGATGGTGCTATCTTTGAAAGAAACAGGAAAGTTTTAGAAGAGGGGAGGATTTAGGAGGGGAAAGTAATGACTTCAGTTTTAGGTAGACTGAATGTAAGATTGTTTCTAGGATATCTAATGTGAAATGTCAAAGAGAAACAACTGGTGATCCAAGACTGAAACCACTGGGAGGGACTGGGGCTGAAAAACTAACTTTATAGTTAGCGGTAGAGATATAAACCTATCTCTCTGTCTATATAGCTACACACATATACATATACATATACACACATACACATACACACACACACCCAAACACACATATCTGGGAGTCACTACATAGAGATGAGAGTTAAATACATGAGATCTTCTGCAATGTTACAAAGAGACTATAGAATTGGAAGATTCTGTAACCTTACAGAAGAGACTAAAGGGGGAGAAGAAGGTCCCTAACAGAAAACTGGGAAACACAATTAGGGGATATTAAAGGGATTGATGAGTCAGCAAAGAAGACTGAGGAGTGGCTTAGTCAGACAGGAGACAAACCAGAAGAGAGTAGGGTCATGAAAATCCACAGAGGAGAGGGTACCCAGCAGAAAAAGGTGATCAATAGTGTCTATTACAGATCACTGGTAACTTTAGACAGAACAGTTTCAGTTAAATGATGAGGATGGAAGTGAAACTGGAAAGGGCTAAGGAATGGAGAGAAGTAGAGGCAGCAAAGGTAGAAAATTTTTTTCAAGGAATTTGGTTGAGAAAGGGAAGAGTTACAGGACAAATGCTTGAGGGGATGATGGGGTGTAAAAGAAGTTTTGTTTTTTTCAGGATAGAAAACGTTGGCATGCATGTTTGAAGAGAATATGGAAGAAAAAAATTAAAAGGAAGATATTCAAAAGAGAGAAAGCTGATTGAAGTTGTAATTTTCTGGAGAGAATGAGATCAAATGCAAATGTAGAGGTTTTGGTCAGGAGAAATGTAGAGGTTTTGCTATGTCACCTGCCCTCTCCCACTCTGAAAAAAATGTTTCAATATATCCCCTTTTTATTACAGTTGTATCATTTCCTTATTTTAAACTCTAGTTTTTGTGACATAATATAGCACTTTTGGTAACTAAAACCTTTTACCTTGGCAGTAGCATTAGCTCTCACTTCAGGACTACTGCTGATATCCACAGTTTCATAAACGTGTTCATATACCTGAAAACCAAAAGTCATTGGGGGTAATTTTTACTTAATTTTAGAACATTTTAAACACTTACATTTAATTATACATGTTAATCTAGTTTTGTGTATAGTCAGGCATCTTTATCAAATTATTTTACATTGCAATTTTTCATAAATCAAATTCCTTGTTGTTGTTTCACTTTATTTAGAAAGTTAAATATATGATGAAAATATTGTCTTACAAGAGTAACTAATTAGTTCATGCTTTCAATCACAATAAATTATCACTGACAAGGTATTTTAGTCAAATGTTCTCACCTCTCTTACAGCATTGCAGAACTCACTTTGAAGGACTCTTTGCAAAGCCTGAAGTTTTTGTGGTGGTACTTCCCCACTCCTTTGTAGTTTTTCTAATAATTCAATAGCTCTACAAATATCTGCAGGTAAAAACAAATATAAACACATATTCCTTGAATAATTTCTCTAAATGTATACTTAACAATTTTATGAATTAAGATACTAGGGTGTATCAACAGAAATCAACTAATAACTGATATCTATAGAGCACTTTAATAACATTTGCAAAGCATTTTAGATACATTAACTCATTTGAGGCTCACAACAACCCTGTGAGGTAGATATCATTATGCCTATTTTACAGATATGGACATCAAGGTTCAGAAATGTTAAAGGAGTTGCCCACAGTTACAAGAGATAGTAAACAGGGGAGATAGAATTTGGATTCCAGTATTTCTGATTCCAAATCTAGCACCATATCCAACATGCTACACTGTCTCTTGTTAGATTGAGAAGATAAAAAGTGGGAAGGGATGCTACTGAAAAGATTAGGAAAAAATGTTGATTTTTTAAAAATCCACCTGATAACACAAGTATATCATCTGGAAATATAGCACCTGTGAGACAAGATAAAATGAACAATTCTGATTATATCAAATGCAGCTAAGATTAGAAGAGTAGTGGTAACCAGGGAAAAAAGGCTTTGTAATAAGTTTCTCTGATAAAGGTTATAGTTTCCATATATAGAAATAACCAATTCAAATTTATAGTAAGAACCATTCCCCAGCTGATAAATGGTCAAATGATACAAAGGCAATAATCAAGGGAAGAAATCCAAGCTATCTAGTCATATGAAAATATGCTTCAAATCACTACTAATTCGAGAAATGTAAATTAAGGTAACTCACTTTATACCCATCATATTGGCCAAGTTGTTGAAAAAGAAAAATGACACATGTTGGAAGGGCTGTGGGAAAAGCAATACCCTGACACATTATTGATAGAGCTATAAAAATTGTTAGTCATCTTGGAAAGCAATTTTGAATTATGCCTTAAAAGTTAACAAACTGTGCAAACTCTTTGCCCTGTGGTTACAACCACTAGACCTAAACCCCAAAGAGAATGAAGGTAGAAGAAAATATCTTTCATACACACACACACACACACACACACTTATAGCTGCTCTACTATGGTGGCAAAGAATTGAAAACTAAGGGAGTTATCCATCAATGGAGGAATGCTGAACTGAAAAAATTACAGTATATGAATGTGATGGAATATTATTATGCTGTAGGACGATAAAAAGGACAGTTTCAGAGGAACCTGGGAAGACTTATATGAACATCATAATGTAGAATAAATGGAACAGTGCCAGAACAACTTATACAAAACCAGCACTGCTAAAGCAAACAATTTTAAAGACTTAAGAACTCTCAACACAATGGATCAACCATGATTCCAGAAGACTCATGAAGGATTGTACCCACTTCCTGACACATAGGTGATGGACTAAACATACAGAATGAGACACATTTTTAGATAATGTTTTGCATAACTATACATATTTGTTAAAAAGTATTTTTCCCCCCTTAGAGGTTGGGTTGGGGAAAGTGAAGGTGGGAGAAAAAATAAATGCTTTTTAATTAGGAAAATAGCTTTTTCCTAGGAAAATCTCTCATAGGGATTTAGCATAGGTATATGACAATAGTGTTTCAAAGAACTTTACAGCATATCAAGAACAAATTTCTTTTTTGAACAATGAAATTAGTCAACAGAGACCTGTACGGTATAACAAGTTGGAGAATTAGAAAGGAAGCATAAATTACTTTCCTTTCCCCAGGAAATAAGAGAATTAAGTGAGGAAATTCAATTAAAACACATTCTCAGGTGAATATATGTGCTGCACTTGCTTTACAAAATGAATACATCAACAGGACACGTTTTCTGAGTTATTTTGACAATTATAGTGGTAAATTTGCATTGACTGACCAATTTCACTTACAAACCGTTTATAAGATGGCTACTTGAGGCAAATGGAAAAGGATTATGGGGCTGCTTACATAAACATATTGTTTGGCATAAATGGAGGTGGCCCCTATGGAAATGTGTTTAAGTGCATCATAACATTTTAAATGTTTAATAATCTAAACAAGAAATATTTTGGATACTTTCCTCTCTACTTGGATAGTTCTCCATCTAAATTTCATCAAGTAGGGATGAATAATGTCCATTGAACCTAATGTGCCTTCTGCTGGTAGTAGGAGACGGAAGGTCCAAAGGCATTTCCCCCTCTCAGTTGAGGGACTAGGGCAGAGGGCACAGAGAAAAGAGTGCTGAGTTTGGAGTTAAAAGGTTTCAACATGAATCCTGACTTGGCTATTTATCGCCTGTGTGACAATGGGCAACACCTCTTGAGTCCTCAGTAACTGGTTTCTATAATGAAGGGTTGGATTACAAGGCCTCTAAGGTTTGTTGCAGCTCTGCATCTACAATCCCATGATTCTAAGTCATGAATTTGCTATTACTCCTTTCACTTCACTACTGGGGGATTTCCTTTGTAGGGTTAGCAAGGATTTCTTTGTGTTTCCAGCTGGAATGCAGCCATGTATGCACTGTATGCGAATGTTAGAGACAAAAAGACAGATCAAAATTTTATACCTAAACTTTAGAGGATTAAAAACTGAATTTGGGCTAATCAAATTTAATGGCAGTAAGACCCCTTTCATCCCAGTTTTCTTAGCAATAAACTATTATCCAGGATGGCTGATAAATGGGGATTTCTGATTATTCAAGTATTGTAGTTAAGAGTTTAATATTTGGTGCATATATTAACCAAGTATTAGAATACAATAAAATATACTACACTAAAACTACAGTGAACATGACTTGAGCATGCATTATTTGCAGAACTGAATCTGTTTTGATGATTGAGAATGCACTTCAGACTACTGAAGGGCTCAAGTCATCATTATGAACATCAGTTATCTTTGTACTTTACATGGGCAGAAAATCAGCTAAAAGAATTATGTTTAACAAAACGCCAAATAACAGTTTATTGTCATGTGATTTTCTTGTCATGATAAATTGCTATCACTAATAATTCATTCAGTTATAGCTTTTATCATTCTACTATCATTTGAAACAAAGAAACAGAGAAAAAATTGAAATAGGAGAAAGTCATCACTACCAAAAACAGATGCTAGAGGTGATGCTGCATGCAATTATTCTGTCCAGTACTTAAAAATACAAAAGAACACTCATTGTCAACATGTAAGAATTCTAAAACTAGCTTTTAAGAAAAAAAAAACCTACTCCTATTTGACACCAAACAGATTTGTTTCCTAGCATAAAGCATAGTAGTTTGGTACTAAGGAGAGGGATGTTACAGCCTTGTGGTTTAAAAGTCTCCTGGAAAAATCGATATTTTAATTAATAGGCTGGTGATGTGTGAAGGGATAGATCTCTCTTTAGCCTCTAATGAAGCACACAGAATGCACTAAAAAGTATCTAAGTCATGAACACAAGAAGAATTAGAGATTAGGTGTTTGTCAGGAAGGGGAAGAGCAAAATATTTTTATATAGTATGGTGGGAACCAACAACTTCATTTATGTAGAAAACTCCTGAAACTCTTTACATCAAATTAGTTTGAGACCTTCTCTGCAACTGGTATTCTTAGAATTTTCTGGGGCAATGACTTGCTCAGGGTCACAAAGCCGGTATATATCAGAAGTGGGACTTGAATCCAGGTCTTCTGTGACACCTCTACTTTTTAAGCTATTAAACAACACCATAAAAATTTTACATGCTCATGGTGAATAAAGCTACTTAAAATTTTGGAAGTATAATTATAATCTGGAAGATAATTTTAATTCCTATTCTATTTTTATTACAAAAAAATGTTAATTTCTGTATTTTTGATGTTAATCATGTACTCCAACAACAGATAATCTAAACCAGAATTTTGACTAAATGTATTAAGAAAATTATGCTGAATGTAACAATATATAAGAATATTTTTAGGGTAGAAAAGAATTTTAAAATCCTCTCACACTATACAAGCAAGGGAAAATTCAATTTATTCACATAATCTCATTTCGTCTACACTCCTGAGCAACAATTTTTTCCTGTTGAGTCTGAAATCCTTAACCAACTCTGGTTTGGTGGTATGGGAGAAATAAGGCTACATAACAAGGAAGCTGGTCTTTGTTCTTTGAGAACTTAAACTCTACCCAAAGCTCAGATGAGTCATGTGGCCTCATTCACTCCTCAATAGTTCTTCAATCTTAAGAACACTCAAAGACTTTGAGAAAGTAACACCCGACTTTTCCTGTAATCCTGTGACTCTAACCTTTCCAGGCCAGGCAATCACTGACCCTTCACATAAAAGCTACTCTTTGTGAAGTACGTGGTTTGAGTAGCTGTAACATGTGAATTTTTAGGCCTGAGGGTGATTTATGTGGTTGGGTAAATCAGGTCATGTCTACCTGCTATGTATGATTTAACAGAGGTGTGATATGGTGCATATACCTTGACTGTGTAAAAATAGACAATATATTTAGTATGTATGTGTGGTTGAAAGAAAGGTAATCTGTTCTTTGCCTTCAGACTCTCTGTGCGTGTTTCAGGGCATCTGGGGGGGGTGTAAAGAGGGTAGTTCATATTTAGCAGTTATTAACAGAGCAGTGAGTGTGTGTGAGTTGGGAAGGGGACCGAGTGCAAGTGTATGCATATACACACAGATATAAACACACACATATGCAAACATACATTTAGATATGTGTATACTGGTAGAGAATATGTGCCTGTGTGTGTGTAATTAAGCTTGGGGGGAGGGTATAAGGAAAGGTAACTGCAGGTTCACCTAGACAATTTACCTGTTATATCTAAGGTGTGTAAGTCTGCTAAGTGTAACTGAGAAGTCTGTGTTTCAAGTCTCCAAACCCTGTCACTGGAAATAATATGTAGCATTTACAGAACACTTTTAAGGTTTGCAAAACACTTTACAAATATCTTGTGAGTCTTACAATAAGTATGGGAGGTAGGTGCTATTTCACAGATAAGGAAACTGAAGCAAACAGAGGTTAAATAACTGGACCAGGGTCACACAGCTACTAAGGATGAGACAGGATCTGAACTCGACTCCAAGTCCAGGGCTCTGTCTAGCTGGCTCACTGCAAAATGTGGGAGACCCTGGAACCCTTACTCAGGTGGCCAACAGCCCTGTCCTCAGCAAATACCCCGAGTGACTCTGGTCAAGTCACTTAACCTCAAGAGGTGGCCCAGATGACCTACAATGCTGCAGACAGAAATACAGATCAAAATTTTACACCCCAACTTTAGAGGATTAAAAGCTGAATTTATGCTAATGAAATTGAACGGGCGAAAGGGTTAGAAAGGGCAGCAGCAGCGTACAACACCCCAGCCTCTAGCCACGTGCTCGCACGTACGGGGGCGCACATGCGCACAGGGCGTGAGCGCGCTTGGGGAGGGGAGGGCACAGGTGGAGTGTAAAAAAGGCCGGCGGTCCTCCAGGCCGCGGCGCTCACTGCAGCGCCTGGTATACAGTAAGAGCTTAATGCATGCCCGCCGAAGGACCAGACCAGGTGACTTCGCGGTCGGACGAGTGCGCGGACCGGGCAGGGCAGGTCGGGCCGGGGGTGGGGGTGGGGGCTGGGTCGGGGTCGCGCGGGTCAGGGCAGTGCGTGCCTCGGGGTGCAGCGTCAGCGCGGCGGGCCGGCCCCGGCCCCGGGAGGGCCTCGCTCCAGGCCGGTCGTGGGTGGGCGTGCCCGAGTCCCGCCCTGGCTCCCCGGCGCCCCGGGCTGGGACGTCCCGGAAGGGCCTCCCCTCCCTCCCGGATCCTGCCCTCGCCCCTCCTCGGGGTGGGGGCCCTGCCCTCCCCTCGCCCGCCGTCTCCTGCTCCTCCTCCGACCCCGTGTCGGGCCCCAAAGCTCACCCCGCTCCAGCCTCACAGGCTCCCCCAACGCCGCCATCTTCTCCCCCCGCGCGCGGCCCGACGGGAAATGATGACAAACGACGGCTTCGCTGCGTGCCTCACAAGCGTCTCCGAGGGAGGGGGCCTAGCGAGCGGAGGGGGAGGAAATACCGCGAGATCTCGAGGGAAGGCGGGGGCGGGGCTGCGGGCTTGGCTAAGCATGCGCCGGGAGGCGCCTGCGCGTGCGCGTGCGCGTGCGCGTTCCAGCGCCAGCTTTTCGAGTTTCCCAGAGGCTGGTGCTGTCTCACTCTGCACCGGCATAGGTTCCCGCACTCTTTCCCCCTCTTCCGTCTAGTTGGTAAGGTGGGAATGGAGACAGATTAGGAGGCGTGTACCTGGCAAGGGAGGGGTCGGCGACAGAAAGCCAGCCGGGAAGACGTGGATTCAAATCCTGAGCTCTGCGACCCTGGGCCTCAGTTTCCTCACCTGTAAAATGGAAATGCTACGTGCTGCCCACCTCCACTGCACCAAGACTTTTGGGCCGTCCTGTCTATCTAGATAGAGACGGAAAACTTTGTAAACTTCTCTATAAACAGGCTTACGTACACTCGTGGTAAATATATTCCATGTAACATGTAATATGTGCAAGTGACTTATCCAGGTTACATGTCCAAGTGTGGGAGGCAGGATTGGCACTCGGCTCTTTCGGACTCTCAGTCACCGAACACCCCTAGCTGCCTCTGCAAAAACCTTTCTTTTTCGAGCCTGCGGATAGTGCTTTTGTCTCAAACCCGTTAAATCCAGGCACTTCATCACAGGAGAATTCAGGAAATTTTATTAAACATCAGAGCTGCAGTTAGGAGTTTTGGCACCCGGCCAACACACGCACACCCCACTCAGGACAAGTGGCACCTTCAGTGGAGAGGGTGAGGAGGAGAATGCCCCCTTTGGTGGGGACAACCTGAGCTGACTGTGTAGGGTGGCTTCCTTCTTCGCACACCGCTGAAACACCCTAGGTGACGTCAGCGTCCTGTGTATTCAGTGCCCTGGAACACTGCCACAATGTATCAGGCTCCTGATACAGTCGCAGTTCTGTTAATGTAGACTGCGTATGGGATATTTTCTTCGATTCCCAGTCTCCTAGCATCCTTGGTATATATTATTATCACGGTCAAAATCACACAGTAGAAATTTTCTCAAAAAAGCGAGACTTTCATCTTCACCTTGCACTTACAATGTTAGATTGTAATCAGGGAATGGCCCCTTTAAGTGAATAGGCCAAGGTTTCCCTTTGCATCCTGGGCAGTGTCTAGGCATCCTGATGAATATCTGGTCACTGGATCCAGATGGCTCAGTAGGGGAAAGTGAGACTGGTGACCTGCACAGCCCTCCCTCACTCAAAACAAAGTCCAATCCAAGTCATGTCATCATTTCTCTGATGGCATGGTCTTCTTTGAAATAGGGACTGACTTTTGTCTCTTTTTGTGTCCCCAGTTCTTAGCACTTTGCTTGAAACATAGGTGCTTGATGGACTATCTGATTTATTGAATCCAGTAGCCTCAGGGTTCTGATTCAGAGTAGGGAAATAGGGATACTTCATTCAAATCATCATGAATAAATGAAATTAAGATATAGAATCAAGTGGATAATGTGGCAGAGACTTAGGTCATAGATTAAGAAGCATAAATTTAAGCCTGGAAGGGGTGCTAAAAGTCAGCGAGGACAATGTTATTTTCTACCTCAGTAAGAAGACTGTAGTAATATGGTAGGTCAAGGGGGGAAAGCTTGGAGAAGGAATCGAAAGATTTGGGTTTTAGTTAGCCAGTTTAGTGATTGATTACTTTATGCTTGCTGCTAGCTCACCTAAGGTCTAAAGTCTCAGCTATCAAGGTCTTATGATGAAAAATGCTATCCATCCCCAGAGAAAGAACTAATGATGTTTGAATACAGACTGAAACATAACTTTTTTAATTTTATTTTTCTTGAGGGCTTTTTTTGAGGGGAGAGTCCATGTTTTCTTTCACAACATAACTATTATGGAAATGTTTTGCATGACTATACATGTATAACCTAGATTTAATTGCCTGCCTTCTCAGTGGGAGCAGAAGAGGGGAGGGAAGAAGGGAGAGAATTTGGAACTCCAAGTTTTTCAAATGAATGGTAAAAATTGTTTTTACATGTAACTGGGGAAAAATAAAATACTAAATGAAAAAAAGTCTGAAGTCTTACAGTTAGCAGGTAGAAGAGTCTAGACCCAGGTCTCCTGGAAGTTAGTATACTTTCCATTATGAACCAGGTAATCAAAGGGTGTCATTATTTACCCAGGCAAAAGTTTGAGGAAACGTTGTTGTTGTGATTGTGTTAATTTTATTTTTGATGTTGACCAGTGAGGTAGGTGATAAAGATCCATGAACCTTTCTGACTGGCTGTAGGTCTGAAAGGAGTTACCTTATTTTGTGTTTTTAGTGTCACAGTATCAAGTGAGGGTGGAAGTGACAAGCTCACTAGTGTTACTAGAAATTTATTGCAGATTTTGCAATAAATCTTTTGCAATAAAATTCAATAAGATTACGATTTCTATGGTCTGCCCACTAGCATTTCCTGATCTTCTAGGATGTATCATTCTGATAAATCTTAGATGGAGAGCTTACTGTTGATCTGAGTGCCTTGGTGTGCCACCAGCTCTTCTTCCTCCAGTGTATAATGGGAGATCGCCTGGTATTGTAGAAAAGTGACTGGGATGAGTTTCATGAGACAGACTCTCGTCCTGCTTCTGCCACGAACTAGCTGTATAACCTCTGTCTGGGGATTGGTTTTCTCATCTGTAAAATTAAAAGGTTAGGATAGATCAAGAGTTCTTAACCTGGGGTCTGCAGATAGATTTCAGGAGTCTGTGAACTTGGTTGGCTGAGAAAATGGCTTCATTTCAAAATAATTGTCTTTCTTTGTATCCTGTATATTTTATTTTATGTATTTAAAAACACTCTTCTGAGTAGTCAAGTGTAACACGAGTTTATTCCAAACTCATTCACACAGGGCCAGTTCCTTACATTTTACACCTGCCCTCCCAGGGTTCTCTGGTACCCTGAGAGGGTGAGGGAGTCTATGTTCTTTGTCATTGGTTGGAGCCCCTATTATATTCCCTTCACTTTTAGGTGCCAAGTGACTAACACCTCAGTTTCATTTCACTACTTGATACTAAATTAACTTTTACAAAGCTGGTACAGTGGATAGAGTGCTGATTCTGGAGTAAGGAAGACCTGAATTCAAATCTAGCCTCAGATACCCACTAGCTGTTTGACCTTGGGCAAGTCACTTAACCCTGTTTGCTTCAGTTTTCTCATCTGTAAAATGGGAATGAAGACTATTGTAAGAATCAGATTAGATAACAATTACAAAGTGCTTAGCACAGTCTGACATCTAGTAAACATTATATAAATGTTACCTATGATTATTATTATTATTTACTTAAGAGATACAGCAAGAATAAACATACCAACATTTCCCCTAATACCTCAGAAGCATAATTTCCCACATAGACATCACCTCAGTCTTTGGACAAGGGAGGGGGACTAGGCTCACAATTTAGCCAGATCCTATATAACATTAATCTCACCAAGTTCAAGGCCAAAGCAGTCAGTCCATCTTCTGCTAGGCTTTACACCCAGGACCTGCGCTTCCCAGGCTATCTCTGGTGGGCTGGTTGGCCGGCTGCAATATCCAGCCTGGGTTCCTGGACTCTTGCCTTCCCATGGCTTTACTCCCTGCACTTATGAGGGAAGATCACAAACCAAAAGGTCAAGGCCCCAGCCTTATTTCTCAGGGTTCTGTGGTCTAAAGAGGGATGAGGAACAGAAGGTGTTCTTCAGACCCTTTGCCTTATCCCATTGGTGTGAGTGAAGGAGTGCTTTACCCTTAAAATTAAATGCAGCAGAAAGCCCTCTGCATTGTTGAATAAGTCTGTTTTAAAGACACTAACATTTTTTTTAAAAAATATATTTTATTTTCCCTAATTACATATTAAAATTTTTTTAACATATTTTTAAAAAATATAGTTCCAAATTCTGTCCTTCTATCCTTCCTCTTCCCTCTGCCTGGGATGATAAGCAATCAGATATAGGTTACGCATATGCAGTCATGTAAAACATTTCCATATTAGTCATTTTATACAAAAAGACTCAAATAAAAGAAGGAAAGAAAGTGAAAAATAGCTTGCTTCAGTCTGTATTCAAACAATATTAGTTCTCTCTCTGGAGGAGGATAATATACTCCATCATTAGTCCTTTGGAATTGCCTTGGATCTTTGTATTGCTGGGAATAGCTAAGTCATTCACAATTTCTCATTGTATAATATTGCTGATGCTGTGTACAACATTCTCCTGGATCTGTTCACTTCACTTTGTATCAGTTCATGTAAGTCTTTCCAGGTTTTTCTGAAACCATCCTGCTTGTCATTTCTTATAACACAATAATATTCCATCACAATCATATACCACAGCTTGTTTGGCCGTTCCCCAACTAAGGGATATCACGTTGATTTCTAATTCTTAACCACCATAGAAAGAGTGACTATAAATATTTTTGTATGTAAAGGTTCTTTTCCCTTTTTCTTTCTCATTTCTTTTTTTGATGTTCTTGGGATATAGACCTAATAGTGGTATTGCTGGATCAGAGGGTATACACAATTTTATAGCCCTTTGGGCATAGTTCCAAATTGCTTTCTAGAATGAATTGAGAAAGGAGGAAGGTGATAGAGTTACCAAGGTTTGGGGAAAGCTTCCTGTAGAAGATAGAGTTTTACTTGGAATTTGAATTGAGAAAGGAGTTCATTCCAGATGTGTGGGACAGCCAGAAAAAATGTCTGGAGCTGACAGATGAAGTATGTTGGTAATGGAAAAAAAAGGAGGTGGGTACCACTGGATCAGAGTACATGGGGAATGTAAGGTATAAGAAGACTAGAAAGGGGGCAGGGAAGGAGAGCGGCTTAGTTATGAAGGGCTTTGAAAAAGAGAGGAGTTGATATTTGATCCTGGAGGTGATAGGGAGCCTTTGGAATTTATGGAGTAGAGTGGGGTGATGTGGTCAGGGACTGAGGCCTTAGGAAAATCACTTTAGTGGCTGAATGGAGGAGAGGCAGAATGGGTGGATGAGGACAGTTTACTCCAACAGCCATGAAGGTGGCTGAAGCAGGTGCTGCAAAGCCTGGTCACTCACTACATCCTGGGCCATTGCCAGTCATCTTGACTTTTGTCCGGCCACTAGAATTCGATGACTCGGGAAGAGAGAGCAAGGCTGACAACTTCATGCAACTCATGAACTAGTCAAGAGATCATCCTGTAAGGTCATCGGACCTCTTTGAAAACAAAGGACAAACAATAACAATGGCAGTCAATAAACATTTATTAAATGCCTACTGTGTGCCAGTTATGGTGCCAAGTTGGGGATACAAATAAGAAAAAGAGCTCCTGCCTTCATGACGCTTACAATATAATGGAGCAAGGTACAAAAGGAATCTGCAAAGGCGTGGAGGTGGATTGGGATAGAGAGGAAGGGAGAGGGGAAGGGGCAGGTTGGGGAAATCCTAAGGAATATAACTGGGTGGGTGGGAAAAGAAAAGGCTGGCCTGGGTACTGTTCTTAAATGGACACTATAGGAGGAAGTGTTCTCTCAGCCCTCCAAGTCAGAGGGACTTCAAAAGTAGGGAGTATTGATGAGGTATGAATTTCCAGGGCTGATATGATGGCACAGAATAGGCATTTAATAAATGTTTATTGATTGACTAAGTGTAGGTTGTGAGATAATAGTAAAGAAATAGCAGATTCTAGAAATAATATTCTGGTCTATGGGTGTAAGATCCTGAGCACTTGAATAGTAAAGGGGTTAAAACATGAACACTATTGCCAAGGGGATCAGTAGATAAGATTGTTTTTATTGGTGAGCAGTTGACCTCTATCTGTAGAAAGGTTAGCCATTTCATTGCTGGCAGGAATTCAGAACAGAAATTTGCCAAAACCTTTCAGTCTTGTTAAGTGAAGCTCCCAGGGTGATATGTATGGCTGATGAGAGACATATGAGGGTGGAAAGGCATTGAAAAGAATTTTCTCATCTCAAATCAAGTCGTAGGTGTCAGGGAGTGGCTGCTGGAGGCATAAGCAAAAGAATTCAAAAAAGCAACCTTAATCTAAGCCTCAGGGGTTTTGCTTGCTTTTGCTGGCTGGCTGACTATGACTGTGGTTCTGGACTCACAAAAGAAGCAGAGTAGTCTTAGGATCTAGCTGTTAGAATTATTCTAGCTAAAAGTTGAGAATCCTCCCTATGGGAGAGGCAACATTGAATTGTGATTCAGTAGAAGACCAGGAGATGTCAGCAGAGAGTAGATGTGGATGGGCACAAGAGTGACTCAGAGCACCTTAGACCAAAAGCTCATGTCATCAGATGATATCTGTGGCTCTGAGAGCGGGAGAGGCAGAGACGGAGTTCAGTGGAATTCTTACCTGGAAGTATAAGGTGCCTTGGCTATATATTCACGTTTGCTCCTTGGTCCCACGTCCCCTCTCATCCATTGGGTTTTACCTGGGAAAGGGGAGGACAGTTGGGGGAAGATTTTGCTTATTTATTTTTCTTTAATTAAATGTCTTTTGATATCTTCTGGTTTGTCTGGCAAAAAAATATTGGTGGGGGCTCACGAACAGCATTTTTTTTCCTTTTGAGTAGAGGCTTACCCAGAATGGGCCTTGAATTTGGGATATCTTCCAGAGGGCACCTGTGTGAGAGCAACTCTGAACTATATGACCTTGGGTTTTTATACTAGCTGCTGAAAATTTTGACTATAAAAAAATCCAGCCTTTATGGAGAAAGAAAAGAATGAAGCAGTAGGCTGCCTTTTTATTTATTGTCTATACATAATATGGTCAGTCACTATTCATGTCGGTCTACTTTATTTTTTTAATTTTTTTGTATATATTTATTTTTAGATTTTGACATTCATTGCCACAAAATTTTGAGTTCCAATTTTTCTCCTCATCTCTCCCCTCCATCACCCCATAATACCTTGCATTCTGATTACCCCTTCCCTCAATGTACCCTCCCTTCTGTCACACCCCACCCTTCCCTTATCCCCATCTTCTCTCTTTTCTTGTAGGGCAAGATAAATATCTAGACTCCATTACCTATGTTTCTTATTTCCCAGTTATATGCAATAATAATTCTCAACATTCATTTCTAATACTTTGAATTCCAACTTCTCTCTCTCCCTACCCATCCGCACTGAGAAGGCAAGCAATTCAATACAGGATATATATGTGTTGTTTTGCAAAAGACTTCCATAATAATCATATTGTGTAATACTAACTATATTGCCCTCTATTCTACCCTGTCGTCCCTTTTTTTATTCTCTCATTTGACTTTGTCCCTTCCCAAAAGTGTTTACTTCTAGTTACTCCCTTCTCCCATGTGCCCTTCCTTCTATCATCCCTCTCACCCCACTTGTCTCCTCCTCCCCTGCTTTCCTGTCGTGTAAGATAGATTTTCATACCAAATTTAGTGAGCTTGTTATTCCTTCAAGTCATATGTGAAGAGGGTAAGCTTCACTTTTCCCCTCTCCCCTTCTCTCTTTTCTCCTCCATTGAACAAGATTTTTCTTATCTCTTTTATGAGTTATAGCCTGTCCCATTCCGTTTCTTCCTTTCTCCTCCCAGTATTTTCCTCCCTCACCCCTTAATTTTTATTTTATTTTATTTTTTTGTGGATATGTATCATCTCCTCTGATTGTTTCTTTCTAGCTACTTACAGTATTTTCTCCTTGACCTGGGAACTCTGGAATTTGGCCACAATAT
The DNA here is from genome assembly GCF_028372415.1 of Notamacropus eugenii. Lineage (NCBI taxonomy): Eukaryota > Metazoa > Chordata > Mammalia > Diprotodontia > Macropodidae > Notamacropus > Notamacropus eugenii. The sequence goes on along the minus strand of NC_092877.1, from coordinate 23,929,710 downwards.
TCCTAGGAGTTTCCCTTTTTGGGTCTCTTTCAGGAGGTGATCGGTGGATTCTTTCAATATTTATTTTGCCCTCTGGTTCTAGAATATCAGGGCAGTTTTCCTTGATAATTTCATGGAAGATAATGTCTAGGCTTTTTTTTGATCATGGCTTTCAGGTAGTCCCATAATTTTTAAATTGTCTCTCCTGGATCTATTTTCCAGGTCAGTTGTTTTTCCAATGAGATGTTTCACATTGTCTTCTATTTTTTTAAACTTTTGGTTTTGTTTTCTAACTTCTTGGTTTATCTCATAGTCATTAGCTTCCCTGAACTTGATCCTCTCTTTTAAAGAACTATTTTGTTCAGTGAGCTTTTGAACCTTCTTTTCCATTTGGCTAATTCTGCTTTTTAAAGCCTCCTTCTCCTCATTGGCTTTTTGGACTTCTTTTTCCAATTGGGTTAGCCTCTTTTTAAAGGTGTTATTTTCCTCAGCATTTTTTTGGTTCTCCTTTAGCAGGCTGCTGACACTCTTTTCAAGCTCTTCTATGGCCTGAGACCATTTCATATTCATTTTGGGGGTACTGGAGGCAGAGGCCTTGACTTCGTCTGACAGTATGCCTTGTTCTTCCTTATCCCAAAGGATGGAAGGAGACACCTATTTACCAAGAAAGTAACCTTCTGTGGTCTTATTTTTTTCCCTTTTTTGGGCATTTTCCCAGCCAGTTACTTGGCTTCTGAATCCTTTATCAAGAGGAGGATCCTAGAGCTCCTCCCCTCCCCAGTACTGTGCTTAAGGCTGAGATTCAGATTAGTTGCTCAACTCCCCCAGGGGTTTTGGGTGGGGGTGGGGCTGTCACTGAGGACTGAGGTTCAGATCAGTTGCTCAGTTCCACCAGAGACTTTAAGCTGAGCTGCCTGGACAATGGACCCAGGCTTCTTCAGCTTAGTTGCCCCTGCTCCTGCTGCTACACCACCTGGGGCCAGTGCTGGGGGAAGCCCATTCCCCTCTCTCCCATCTGGGAAAGCCTTCCCACACTGACCTTTGGAGCTTTCTTTGTTGCTTGTGGGTTGAGGGATCTGGGACCCTCCCTGCTGGGAATTCTGCACCCGAAGTCTGTTCATGTCCTGTTTCTCCCAGTGCCACATGGCCAGGGCTGGGCTCCACTCCACTCAGCGGTCCATGAGATAGACATTTCCTTTCTGCCTTCCAGGTTGCCTTTAGCTGGAAACCTCTTTCACTCTGTTGTTCTGTGGCTTCTGCTGCTCTAGAATTTGTTGAGAGTCATTTTTTACAGGTATTTTGTGGGCTGTGGGGGAAGCGCTAGAGTATATGCATCTTTCTACTCTACTATCTTGGCTTCGCCCCATCAGTCTACTTTAAGAAAAGACCATGATCAAGGCAGTATTGTATAGTAGAAAGGCAGTAGACTAGAAGATGAGACCTGGATTCTCTTATTAACTCTTCTGCTAATAGGAAGGAAGGAAATAAGCATTTATCACACTCTTACTTGTAAAGTGCTAAGCACTTTACACATATTATTTCATTTGATCCTCACAACCACCCTGGGAGATAGGTGCCATTATAATCCCCATTTTACAGGTAAGGAAATTGAGTTTAAATTGCTCAGGACACCTAGCTCTTAAGTATCTGAGGTTGGATTTGAATTGAAGTCTCCCCAGCTCCAGGCCTAGCAATATGTCTTCTATAGAATTACAGCTGGAAGGGATGTTGGTGGTCATCATCTAGATCAACCTCCTTATTTTCTAGATGAGGGAATCGAGAAGTTAGGTGACTAGCCCACAGTCACACAGGGGTTAAGTGGCAGAGACCAAATTCCAGCTCATGTCCTCTGATACCAGATTGAGAATTCTTTCTACTCTACCATTCTGGTCCTCATGGCAAGTTACTCCTACCTTGGTTAAACTCCCAACCTTGCCCCTGGCTACCTATGTGATCTGCGTTGTCATCTCACCCTCTTCACCTGGAAAATGAAGGAGGTGAAGTAGATAGGCTTCTGGGTCTCTTTTAGCAATAAATCTATGATTCTTTGATTCCTTGAGATATCAGCCTTTTGTCAAATGAAGAGGTTATGCCTTCCATTTCTGATATTTTATATGAAAATGGACATTTAGGGAACAGACAAATTATAGGAATCCCTGAAATGGTACCTGCCATTGTGGACTGAAATACCTTACAGCTTGACTCAGAAGAAGAGAGGAAATAGAGAAATTGATAGTCTTGGGAATCACTTTATAGTAATGAAAAATCCTCGACAAAGATAAAACTCAAATGGAAGAGGCAGCCGAGTAGAAGGCTGATTCACAGGGTCTTGTCAGAGAGGCAAACAAGGAGTTGCCCCATCCTACTCCCCAAGGACTAAGAAGACAATTGTAGAGCCATCTCTTCTTACAGCAATGAGCAGAAGGAAACTGACCGCCTTAAAGATGATGGCAGCTTACCTACTAACCTCTGTTACAGAGTCTGAAGAGAGAAGAATTGGTCCCTCCAAAGCAAGGTGACTCTGGCTTTGGTTCTTGGTGAATTCATTAGAGGATGATGGAGAAAATGTGTTGGAAAACCTGGCTCAGTTTGAGAAATAAGAAGACCCTATGGGGTGGTATATCACCAACTCACATCTTCCCCCCTTGGGCTCCTGTCCATCAGCCCCCTCTCCCATACAAGGTCACCTTGTGCTTTCTCACAGCCCTTTCCTCTGCTTCTGCCCAACCCAGAGCTAGGAGAAGTTCAGAAAGCCCACAGCTAAGATATTACATGAGACAGAAGCTAATTCTTTAGCTTTTCATCATCACTGGCGCACAGTATCTCACTGCAGGGACAGCAGTAGGACCTGAGCCAGAGCCATTCTGGCATACCTCACACTGTCCCTCGCTAAGTCCTTTCTCACATTCTTTAAATTACTCTATTGCTAATTCAAATTCACCTTCCCTCCTTCAGTCCAGGTTCTGATTACTCCCTTGACCTAAAGGTACTGGCGACTGCATCCTGGTGGTCTTAAAGAAGCCTGAGAGTAGGGGGGTTTTCATTCATGTTGTGTGTCTCCAATGTCTGTTAGTCTATGGATCAGCATGTAGTAAGTGCTCCTTATGTGCATTTAATTGTATACTGGGCTAAGCACTGGGCAAAGAGAGGCAAAAGGCAGCCCCTGCTCTCAGAGAGCATGTAGTCTAATAAGGAAGGAAATAGTAGGTGCTTAATACATGTTGATTGATTGATTGATCCCTGTCATCCCCTTGAAGTCCTGCAATATTTCCAGCTCTTCAGTATCCTCCCCCTGAGATGAGACTTGAACTTATAGTTCTTGTCCACCAGGGGGTTCTCCTCACCTTTGTAAACTCTCACCTTTGTAAACTAGTTTCATTGGACCATCAGAAAAGAAAGTCAGACCTGGACAGGTGTAATGGAATGGAACGACTGAAGGGGCTGGGGCAAGGTCAAATAACAGGTTTAGGAGTGGGGCAGTAGGGTTAGTAGCAGGCCAGGGAGAGGCATTTCCAAATTCAGCGTCACAGAGATGGTGGTGAGGTGTGACCACCCCTTGTGAGGCTAGGCTGGGCTGGAGGGAGATGTCATGGAATTAGAGAAGCCAAAACGTCAAGGGTTTGTCGCTGTCAATATTAAAGTCACCACGGATGAGAGTAGGGGTTTGTGGCAGAGAGGAGGCCTGTGAGCTTCCTCAATTCACTGAGAAAGAAGGGACAGTGACTGAGAGATCAGGAAGGAGCATGGCCAAGATCTAAGAAGGGTCAATAGTTGGAGTGATCTTCAGCAGAGGAGAATTTGCTTAGCAACATGGTAGGGGCACAAAAGTAACAGTGGGGATCAAAGAATATGCTGACCTTTTATCTTCTCTGGTGAGCTGAGAGGGGGCATGAATAAAGGGGTGATCAGAAGTGAAGAAGATTAGCGAGGGGTGATGGGGCTTCCAGGAAAAGCCAGGTGACAGTGCTGAGAGATGGCAGTGAGATGAGCAGGGGTTCTAAAGGGTACAGTGGGGGCAGAGGAGAAAAGAGTGGGAAATGATAGGGCTGAACTAGATAGAGGTAAGAAAGTTAGGAGCAGTAGAAAAGAAAGGGGTCTTTAACACAAGGACTCAGTATAGATCGTTAGGATAAGTGAGCCAGAAATTGGAATTTAGCAATTTAATTTAATATTAATTAATTTAATATTCACAAATATTTAGCTATAGAGCACAGTCAATACCAAGTATGGGAGGGCCGGTGTTCACAGTGGAGACAGAGGTGAGGAAGGTCACAGTGTCTAGTGTGTCCAGTCTGGCCCACTTGTTCAGCGCCCCAGTTAACACTACTTCCACCTCCCGGAAACAACAATCTACTCACTCACAATTGTGTACTTGGTCCTGAATCCCTTAGGAGTTTTTTCTAATCACAGTGAAGGAAGGCAAGAAAAAGGGAGTGACAAGTCCCAGGTCTCAGTGCTGGTAAAAGAAACAAATAGGACTAGAACCCTGCTTTACTAATTCTGGTCTATCTAATTCCTCCATCCCTTCCTTCCTTCCTTCCTTCCTCCTCCTTCCTTCCTTCCTTCCTTCCTTCCTTCCTTCCTTCCTTCCTTCCTCCTTCCTTCCTTCCTCCCTCCCTTCCTTCCTTCCTTCCTTCCTTCCTTCCTTCCTTCCTTCCTTCCTTCCTCCCTCCCTCCCTCCCTCCCTCCCTCCCTCCTTCCTTCCTTCCTTCCTTCCTTCCTTCCTTCCTTCCTCCCTTCCTCCCTTCCTTCCTTCTTTCCTTCTTTCCTTCCTTCTTTCTTCTCTCTCTCCTTCCCTCCCTCCCTCCTTCCCTCCTAAGAGGCAGCTTTGGAAATAGCTTTCAAGTTCCTCTAGCTACACATTGGCCCATTGGATACAGCTATTTTCATGAGCCACCATAGAACAGGGGTATTTAAAAATGCTTACTGAATGAGCAACAGCAGGCAAGAGTGAAGAGACAATATGGTAAAGTGGAAAGGTGGCGGGCTTGTCTTCAGAAGGAACTCAGTTCCAGTGCTCCCTCTCACACATCCTTGTGTGACTGTGGAAAGTCAGTTCATCTCTCTGAGGCTCAGTTTCTTCATCAGTGAAGTGGGAACAAAACCTATCTCGGTAATTCTGAGACTCCTGAAATCCTATTCACAAGACAATGTAAAGTGCTGGATAAATGTCAGCTGTGAAGTTAATTTGAGGTTTATAAATACTCAAGTAAACTACAAAGCAAGATACTATCCACCTCCAGAAAAAGAACTGATAAACAGAAGTATGCTTAGCATGATTTTACACATGTATACATGTATATTTTTACGTCCACCCACCCACCCACCCACCCATCCATCCATATATTTTACCTGCATACATATATATTTGTCAAATGACCTTCTTTGGTGTGGGTTGGGAGGGAGACAGTTCAGAACTTAAAATGGAACAAAAAATTGAATTAAATTTTAAGAATGTCAGTTATTATTGCTGGTTTTGTGACTTTAGTCAAGCTGTTTAACTTCTGTGAACCTCAGCTTTCTCATCTACGTATAAAATACGTACAATAATAGACTACCTACTGTATTGAGTTCACATTAGGAAAGTCTTCTATAAGCCTTTAAGGGATGGGGGCTAGTTTTGTAGTTTCCTTGGTTTAGGGGATTCCCAGATCAGGAAACTTCCTTTATCTATGTAAGCCAGCACCTCCTATATACACACCTTCCAGGTTTAGAGAGCCACTGAGAGCAGCAGTTCTCAAACTGTTTGGTCTCATGACTCCTTTACGCTCTTAAAAGTCATCGAGGATCCAAGGACCTTTTGTTTATGTGGGCTATCTGAATCAATATTTACTGAGTAAGAAATTAAAACTGATAGATTTTTAAAATGTTTATCAATTCCTCAAAAATAACAATAAACCCACTGCATATAAACATAAATAATACGTATTTATGAAAAGTAACAGTGAAAAATTAGTGAGAAGAGTGGTATTTTTTTACATATTTTTGCAGATCTCTTTAATGTCTGCTTTCACAGAAGACAGCTGGATTCTCAACTGCTTCTGCATTCAATCTGTTGATATATATTGTTTTGGTTGAAGTATATGAGGAAAATCTGGCTTCACACAAACGTGTAGTTGGAAAAAGGAGGAGTGTTTAAATAGGCAAATAATGTCAGTATAATTATGAAAATAGTTTTGGCCTCATGGACCCATTGAAAGGGTCTCAGGGACCCTCAGGGGTTCACCCACCACACTTTGAAAACTTCTGGCTTAGTATACTAAGGAGTTAAGTGACTTGCCCTAGGGTCGTAGAGCCAGTATGTGACTTGAATTCAACCCAGTCCAGGTCTGAGGCAGCTGGTGGTACAATATATAGAGCATAGGGCCTGGAGTCAAGAACATCTGAGTTCAGATCCAGCCTCAGGCACTTACCAGGTGTGTGACCCTGGGTAAGTCACTTAACCTATTTGTCTCCATTTCCTTAACTGTAAAATGGGGATAATACTAGTTCCTGCCTCCCAAGGTTGATGTGAGGATTAAATGAGATAATATTTGTAAAGCACTTAGCACATCGCTGCTTAATAAATGCTTATTTCTTTCCCATCCGCAAGGTCATGCTGTCGCTCATCAGACTTAAAGAACTCTATAAATGTGGCTTCAGAGAACTAAAGCGGTAAGGGACCCCAGAAGTCATCTGCTTCAACCCTTTCTTAATTTACAGGTGTGGTAACTGAGTCCCAGGAAAGGTAAATGACTTGCTCAATGTTACAGGAGATGTGAGATTTGGACCTGTCTTCTGACCCCAAGAGCCTCTGCTGTATAGACCTTGCAGCACTATCTCCAAGCTATTATAAATTCAGAGATCTCTATGACCTAAACATTTCTTAGACGTATTTCAGGACTGGGTCTGATCACTCTAACAATCTCTAATATGCATGGGCTAGACATTTTTCTGGCCACAAAAAAACCATCAAGGATGTATCCCCCATACACTCAGTCGGTGATCGGCACAATCTCCTTTCCTGGACTGGGAGTTCTGAAAGTTGCTATCATACTTCAGAGACTCTGTTCCGTGATTCATTTTGCAGACACAGATTGGTTTTTGCGTATATTCCACAATCTGGGCTGTGTCATGTCCCATGCATCATGAGGGACTAAACGACACAATGAATGAGGAATTTGTTTTTGTGAGTGTGGGAGCAGACCAGCAGATGGGCTCTGTTCCATTTCTGCTGCTCAGAATTCTCATTATGGAATGATGGGGCCTGTCATATGGGCTGGGTGAGAATGCTATTCTGGGGAGTTATAGGAGTCCAAGAAATGGACAGATGAAGGAAGTTACAAGGTTTGTAGAGGCTCAAGCACTGGGACTGTCCACAGCCCAAAGACCTGTACTCAGACTCGATTTAGGCTGAAGACTGGGCCAGACTCCAAAAGTCTAATACTCAAGTGTATCTTATGTGGGTGTTCCTTTCAACAATACAGATTGCAACCTCTCCATGACTCTCCATCCCATGTCACTCTCATCCATGACCTCCTCTAGGTTTGCTATGGAAAGAAAGGATTCAGTCATTGATTGGGAAATGGTCTGGGGTGAGGGTGGGGTCTTCCTTGTGTTCTCTAGATATCATAAAGATATACAATTACACAGTCCCAGGAGAAGTTTAGAGAATTTATATTTTCTAAGCTTACAGAAGACAAAAATCCTTAAATAGCTTTCCATGTGCTATTGAATATTGTTTAAATTCTTCAGCTTGGCATTCAAGGCCCTATGAAATCTGGCTCTAATTCAACCTTCTCATCTCATCTCATCTCATACTGCTCTCTTAGACATGTAGCTGAACTGGACTACCTGCTATTTCCTGGCGTGTCCCTTATTTTTATTTTTTTTGCCCCGTGTCTTTATTCACTTTTTCCTATTCTTGGAATATCCTTCTGTGCATTACCAGATCTCCAGTTTTTGACATCCTATCTATTGGCCCATGGTTGACATTAGATGTTACCTCTTTCATGAAACTTGCCTTGATTTATTCAGCTGGAAGTGATTTCTTCTTCATTTGATATAAAAATTATAATAGCCATAATCACAAAACCCATAATGACCTGTGTATGATATGTAAAAGTCTGCTAAATACTTTAGCATATTTTTACTACATTTGAACTTCACAGCAACCTTAGGCAACAGCTACTGCTGGTATTTTGTAGTTATTATTATCAATATTTTAAAAAATTTGTATTGGTATTTTTATTTTAACATTGCCATTATTTTCAAATATAGCCATCCTCCTTCCCTCTCCAGTCTTCCCTTAAAATAAAGTGTTAAAAAAAAATGAGAAAAGATCAGTTCAGCAAAACTAACCAGAAAACCCTTGAGTATGACAGTATATTTAACGTTCTGTACTCATAGTACCCCCACTTCTGCAAAAAAAAATTAAAAATAGCAGGGAGTTGTCTTTTTTCATTTCTTTTCTGGGGCCAGGTTTAGTCATTATAATTACATAGTAATTAGTTTGCATTTCACATGTCACCTCAGTTCCACATGCTCCAAGCAGTTCCATGTAAGGTCATGTCTCTTGGTAAGCCAGACCTAGGGTTGGGCTCATCCTTTGGTAAGAAGTCATTTCCAAAAAGTCAAAGTACAATTGGTATCAACTGAGGATCCAGTATTTTCCAGCTTCACATGTTCATGATGGTGCCTCCAGGGCTAGGCATATTCATCTTGTAATGACCTTATGGTCACCTACAATCAATAAAAGAAACACAAAGCAGAAGAGGTTCCCCCCTGTTTAAAGGAGATAGTCAGGAACCAAGATTATGCAGTGAATTATGGAATATGTAATAAATAGGTAATAAAGGCTGCCTGAGCCTTTGCTCTAGATACCATGTGAGACTAGTAGTCATGCTGTTGGCTTGATGGAAGGCACCAGCCCTGTCCTTATCCCTCCAAGAAGACACTGAATAATACTTGTTCAATGTAACTCAGGTGTGTATGGGAAAGCTACCCATGCTGGAATACTTCATACCTCTCGCAGAGGTGTGGTCTCTTGTTCACTGTCTCAGCTGGCTTGTTCATTCTAACCTACTCTCATACTGGCAGGTATAGGTTCCTAGGAAAGGACCACCACCATGAGTTTATACTCAAACTTTCCCAAGGTTCTAGGGTCATACTATTGTGGAGGAATATACTCTTTTGTCCACCACTTTAGCTTTCAAGTCCCCACTGGTGCATTTCCATTTACACAGCCAGCCATACACAATGATGACACATTTAGATCTTAAACATAACTATTTACTTAGTAATAAGGGAAAGAAGTAATAATATTATAGGTACTCATATAAAAAATAAATGCATGAATAATTAATAATTAAAACATATATAAACTTAGGTCATTCTCTCCTATCAGAGCAATCAGTGTCTATGGGGAGGAATAGGTACACACTCAAAGAAATCTAACAAAGAACCACATGAGGGAGGAAAACCCATTTGCTCAGGGAAACTCACAGCTCTGGACTTTGGGCTTGAATGTGACTGTTTTGTTCAAGGATATCAGCACCACATGAAGCTACTAATTATTTGTTAATATTAATAAATGTTAACTATTTGTTTTACTACTCTCCAGCTGGGCAAATCTCTTTCTATTTAAACTAACCACATATTTACAAGTTCTTTTAACTTACAGTCATCCTTAGAAAAGCATTAGAAAAGTGTTAATTCAACTATTAATTCAGCTAGGGGCCCGCAGAGAACTACAAAACTCACCAGACTGTCTGTCTGGGCAATACAAGCTCAGCTAGCTATTTACCACTAGGATGTTGCATTATCCTAGCAGATCATAGCAGAAAGAGCTCACAGGAAAACGGCTCAGATTGATTTTCTGGACACCAGTTTAGCCAGCTTTTTAATCACTATGACTCTGTATAACTGAGTTAGATCTGAGTGTCTCTTCCTACGCAGCAAAGCAGCAACAAAACCTGTCTTTCCTCCTTCTTAGCAGAGAGGGAAACCAAGAGCAGAAGGAACTTCTGAGAGGCTTCACCTCTCTTAAGCTCTAGATGGCCTTAAAGGGCAATATCTTCCAATGAGCTTAAACCTGTATTCCATCAATGGGGAACTAGCACTTGATGCCTTCTTCGCAGTTGATTGCATCTGTTGCTGGTTTCTTTCTGTTGATTTCTTCAAACAGCTCTGGCAGGGCTGCTTTTTGACTGCCCTCTTGAGTCTTTCCTCTCTTATCAGGCATCTTTTCACTCTTTTTAGTAAAACGCAGAGCCTTTAAGTAACTCAGTAACTTGTCTTACATTTATGAGATGAAAACTCACCTGATTTCCTTCATGAAATCAATTGCCCTTATTTAATCACATTATTTTTCATTAATTTTTTTTTTTTACTTTCATACAGATAAGCAAGGAAACAATGTACTACAGGGCTAGTTTTTAATCAGTTTTCAAAACAGTCCTTTATTTGTGTCTGTGTCTTTGAAAGCTATGTTTCTTCATATTCACATTTTATCATTTTTTAATGAAGAGAAGTTCAATAAAAGTTCTTTCTCTGTCCTCCTGAACCATAAAACTATTTGTTTATAAATGAGGAATCACCCTACATCTTTTAAAAGCTGATTTAAGCCTTTGTATTTATGCCACAGTTCATTTTCTGTCCCAAACTGCTCAAATCCTATATGATAACTATGTTTCTTTACATACACATTTTAGCAGTTTTTACTAAACCAAAGTTCCTTTTTTGTTCCTTTTAGGAATTAAACAGTTGATCTATAAAAAAGGCAATACCTTATATTCTTTTCCAGTTGATTTAATTATTTTTCTTTACACAAAAGTGCTTTCTTCCTGTCCCTTTCAGCACTAAGCTGCTTTATATGAGAGGTCAGTATCTAGCACAGTGTTTTGCAAATAGTAGGAGTTTGATAAATGCTTATTAAATGTAATCAAACTGAACAAACAGCATTTCTTCTGCCTCTGCCTTCCCCATTCTAGGTAAGGATAATAACTGTCCCCTTAAGAGCAGTAGAAAATATACCTCGTTACTTTATGCAAATTATTCAGTAAGATATAGAGAAGGCTGACATCTATATGAATGTCAGATCTCCATGTATGGGGATGATAGATTTGTAGATTTAAAACTGGGAACGGATCTTATACATAATCTCATTTTGTAGATGAGGAAACATAGGTAAAGAGGCTTGCCCAAACTCACACAGCTAGTTTGTAGCAGAGCAGGGCTTTGAACCCAGGTTCTCTGACATGAGATTTTGTATTCTTTCCACATCACAAGACCTCTCTTTTGAGCATGTAAACCCCTTTTGGGCGAAGTTGTTAAATATGTATTTTTCCCTTGCTGTTTAAATTTGGCAAGTTCTGTGCTCTGGCTTAATGATTTCCTTCCGACAGATGATATTCTATTAGGAAACAGAATGCAAATCAGAGTGCAACTTTAAGCCTGGAGTGGGTGGGATACTATTATGTTACATTATACTTTTGAAAATGCTTCCATGATATTAATTTAGCATCGACCTGCTTATTAGGATTCCATTATTAAAGGAAACAAGTAGTAAAAATCATTAAGAGCATTTTTACAGATTTTTGGTACTGACTTAACTCATTCCTTCCCCATTAAACTGGAGCTGAAGATGTCTCATTCAGAAGTATCAAGTACAATACTATTTCCTAACTGTTGCTAAACATAGAATTTTTTCCCAGTATATTTTTTCTGATAAGACTCATAGGTTTGTCACTGTTGGTATCTAAACTAAGGGATGTATGAGCCAGGGCTGGATGATTTCCCAGCCCACAATCTGAGAAGCATTTTATAAGTGCCTGCTATGTGTCAGGAACTCTGCTAGGTGCTGGTGGTAATAATAATATTGATGGTGATGATGGTGATAATATCTAGCATTTCAAGAACGCTTGGAAGTGTGCAGAGCTCTTTACAAATATTATCTTATTTTCTTCTATTATCCCCATTTTACTGTTGAAGAAACTGAGGCAGATACCAGTTAAATGACCAGTCCCTAATCACACAACTAGTATGTATCTAAAGCTAGCTTTGAATTCAGTTTGAATTAAAGGAGTCTTCCTGACTTCAGGCCTGTGCTCCATCCATCTGCGGCTTTCAAAGACAGAACAAACAAAAAACAGTCCTTTCTCTCAAGGAGGTATATAACATGTAAATAAATTTGCCAGTTCTTGATGAAAGATTACCTTCCTAATATGTCTTCCTCATCAGCTTCTCAAAAGTTCCTGAAATTTCACAGGAGTCAATGTGTTACAGTGGGAAGTGGATTCAGAGCTGGAGGACCTGAGTTTAAATATCAACTCTTCTCTTTACTTCCTATGAATTAAGTACACATGTAGACCTTGGGCAAATCAGTCAACTTTTGTGGACCTCAGTTTCCTCATATGTAAGGTGAGGGTGTTGATTTAAATTCCTTGTAGCTCTCAGTCTAAGATCTTGTAACCTCCAGAGCCTTCAGTCAAAGAATTTCAAGGCATGTTAATACCTCCAGAAATGGGAACCATATCAAGGCATTATCAGCCATTAATACTTTGTTTCCATTTAGTTAATTAGACTATTTGTAGATATGGAAGGAATTTTAGAGGTCATTAGGCTAACCCCTTATACTGAGGCTTGGAAAAATTAATGGCTCGCCCAAGGGACTAGGGGTCTTTTCCACTTTTATCTTTTTATCTCTTTTCTTAGGTAATTGTTTAGTTTATTTTAACCAGTCCTTTTGAAAATTTAGACTATCTAATCAATACCCCTCCTCCCTTCCACAATCCACTGTTATTCTCAATTAGAAAGGATTTTCTGGACTGGATACTTTTTGATCATAGAATCCCAGAACTTAATGGCCAAGGAAAAGAGGGAAGGACTGCCATCAGTCTATCTGGAGTCATGGTGAGGTATAGGTTAGACTGGGAGGTAGGAGGCCCAAGTTCATATGCTTGCTCTGTGCTTTTTAACCATGTGACTACGGGCAAGCTACTTAGCAGAATTCTGTTAAGTCTGTTTTTTATATATAAAATGGAAATAATACTTGTCCTGTCTTTCTGATGGAGTTGTTTTGAGGAAAGTGCTTTGTAAATTTTGAAATTTGTTATGTAAATATAGGCATACCTCAGAGGTATTGTGGGTTCAGTTCCAGACCACCCCAATAAAGTGAGTCACATGAAGATTTTGGTTTCCCAATGCATATGAAAGTTATGTTTACACTATACTATAGTCTGTCAAGTGTGAAATAGTATTATGTCTGAAAACAATGTATATCCCCTTAATTAAAAGATACTTTAATGCCAAAAATGCTAACCATTATCAGCCTTCAGCGAGTCAGAATCTTTTTTGCTAGTGGAGGGTCTTGCCTTGATACTGATGGCTGCTGACTGCTCAGGGTGGTGGTTGCTGAAGGGTGGGGTGGCTGTGGCAATTTCTTAAAATAAGACAGAGATGGAAGTTTGCCACCTCAATGGACTCTTCCTTTTTCTTGAACACTTAGAGGCCATTGTAGGGTTATTAACTGGCCTAATTTCTATATTGTTGGGTCTCAGGGAATAGTGAGGCCAGAGAAGAGGGAAAGAGCTAAGGAACCATGCCAGTGGAGTAGTCAGAGCACATACAACATTTATCGATCTTATGTGGGTACAGTTTGTGGTGCCCCAAACCAATTACAATAGTGACATTGAAGATCACTGATCACAGATCTCCATAACAGATATAATGATAATAAAAAAGCTTGGAATATTGCAAGAATTACCAAAATGTGACCCAGAGCCACCATGTGAGCACATGCTGTTGGAAAAATGGCACTTGTTCCACATAGGGTTCCCACAAACCTTCAGTTTGTAAAAAATGGAATAACTACTAAGCACAATAAAATGAAGTATGCCTGTGTCAGTTATTGTTTGGGACACAGTGAAATGGCCACACTGGGATCTGAAGGACAAGAAAGAGTCTGGACTGGCTAAGTTGAGTTTATGGAAAAGGGAAGTCACCAAGGTCCAGTGGAAAGAGGGCTAGGTTTGGAGTTAGTGTAGCAGAGTTTAAATTCTCTCTCTCTTGCTCATTGTCTGTGTGACCCTGAAGAAGTTGCTTAAACTCCCTAGACTTCTCTCTCCTCACCTGTGGATGGGGGAGTGTTGGCCTTATTAACTTTGGGCATTCCTTCCAGCTCTAAATTTATGCTTCTGTGATATATGAACTAGGCCTTTGCCATGTTACCCATTAGATGTTAAATCTTGGCTTCATCTATCAATGGTCTAAATAAAATACCTCTGTTTCTCATTCAGGAAGAGTCAGTCAGCAAGCATTTATTAAGCACCTACTATGTGCCGTACCCTATACTGAGAGCCAGGGATACAAAGAAAGGCAAAAAAAAAAAAGTCCCTGCTCTCAAGGAGCTCATAGTCTAATGGGTGAGACATCATATCAGCAACAACGTACAAACTATGTACAGAATGAATTGGAAATAACTAGCAGAGGGAAGGCACTAGATTTATGGGGAATGGGAAAGGCTTCCTGTAGAAAGCGGGATTTTAGCTGGAACTTGAAGGAATCCAGGGAAGTCAGGAAGTGAAAATGAGGTAGGAGAGAGTTCCAGGCATGGGAAACAACCAATGAAAAGGTTGGAGTTAGGAGATGAAGGGCCCTGTTCAAGGAACACCAAGGACACCATGTGCAGTTTTAAGAAGAAAAAAGATAGGAGAAGGTTACGTTAGGAAGGACTTTAAAAGCTAGAGGATTTTCTGTTTTATTCCGGGGATAATTGGAAGCCATTGGAGTTTATTGAATGATGGTGCTATATGACTTAGTTAGACCTGTCAATAAGGAAAATCACCTTGACAGCTTAGTGGAGGATGGACTGGAATGAGGAGAGACTTGAGGCAAACTGACACACCAGCAGGCTATTGTAGTAGTGAAGGTGTGAGGTGATGAGAGTCTGGTGACGGAATCAAAGGAAAGAAGGGGATATAGAAACAATAGAACTTGGCAACAGATTGGATATGGGGATTGAGAGAGAATGAGGAGTCAAGGATAACATCTAAGTGTTGCATTTAAGTGTCTAGGAGAATGGTGCTATCTTCTTCAATAATAGGGAAATTAGGAAAAGAAGGAGGTTTTGGGGGAAAAGATAATGAATTCAGTTCTAGACATGTTGAGTTTAAGATTTCTTTGGGGTATCTAGTATGAAATGTCCAATTGACAACTGCAGATGCAAGAATGGAGGGCAAGAAAGATATTAGGATTAGAAAAATAGTTCTGAGAATTATGTGCATTCAGATGATAATCAAATTAATGGGAGCTTATGAGATTACCAGGCAGATAGCATAGAGGAGAAAGAGAAGAAGGCTCAGGTGGACTCCCATGATTAGTAGGCATGACATGGTTGAGGATCTAGCACAGGACACTGAGACAGAGTGCTCTGACAGGTAGAAGAAGAGCCAAGAGAAAACACTGTCAGAAAAAACCTAGTGAGAAAAGAGTATCAAGGAGAAAAGGAATTTTGGGAATTAAGGAGAAGGATTGGTGCAGTTATCAACAAGTATTTATTAAAACCTGCTTACCACATGCTAGGCACTGGGGATACAGAGACAAAAATGAAACAGCCTCTACCCTCTGGATCTTACATTCAACCAGAGCATAGGATGGTGTCTAAGGAAGATCAAGGTGAGGACTAGTTGCTGGCCCTGGACAGGCACAGGATGATATGAATATGCTAGGCAACTGGGAGGGGGCAGGGCATCCTCATGGGGCAAGGAAGGAGGAGGTTGTAGAGAGGTTGGTACTGCTTCATAACCCTCTCCTGCTTATTCTGCTAGTGACGGTGCTTGCCCATCCTCAATCATCCACAGGCTTTATTACATCAGGTAATAAAGTATATAGATCAAGCATGTGCCACCCTAGGGAAAACATGCAGCCGATTTAAGGTGAATCAAGCATTCCCATCAAGGCCCCCTCTCCTGGCTAAGATCGATATTGTCAGGCATCTTTTCAGATGTGGAGTGGGTTCAGCAGAGCGGGCACACCTTTGTGCGCATCATCTTGATGCTGCCCACATGTGTGTATGTGTATGTATCTGTGTGTATATGTGTATGTTGTTCAGTTGTTTTAGTCATGTCTGACTCTTTTATGAGCCCATTTGGGGTTTTCTTGGCAAAGATACTGGAGTGATTTGCCATTTCCTTCTCCAGCTCATTTTATAAATGAGGAACTGAAGCAAACCAGGTTTGTTAATTGATTTGCCCAGGGTCACACCACTAGTAAATGTCTGAGGTCAGACTTGAACGCGTGAAGATGAGTCTTCCTTACTTCAGACCTGGCACTCTATTCCCTTTGCGCATACATACATGTGTACATATAACACATACATATATGCATATAAAATTCAGCTTCTTTATTTTTATCTACCTCATCCTTCCCTTACACAAAGAAACAGATGATAACATATGGCCTTATGCTATAGATTAACAAATGACTTCCATCTGTAATGCCTCCTTGTTTTTCCTCTGGCCTATGCTGATCTGGACAGTTTCTCTCTCTCTTTCTGCCTGTCATTTCTATCCTTTAGCCCCACTTGTGTCTCTCTCCCCCCTTTCCCCTCTTTCTTCTCTGTCTCTTTCCATACCCCTCTCTCCCCCTTTCATCTCCCTCTCTCCCTTTCCCTCCTTCTCTCTCTCTCTAAGTATGTTTTTCTGAATACTTTTATCTTTATATTACGATCATTTCACCCACCCTCTCCCTTCCAGACAGAACTTTCCCTTGTGACAAAGAAAAAGAATAAGCAAAAACAACCTGTACAAGGACCCCATCTGACAATGCATACGTTAATGTGTGTCAGTGGCCGCTCCACCTCTATGCCATGACATGGGAGGAGGTATGTCTCTTCTACTGTTCTCAAAAATCTTCTTTGTTTTTTTTTAATTGCTCACAAACGCATGTTCAGCATTCTCTTCATTTATAAAACTGATTGTTGTGTGTATCATTTTTTATTTCATGCTGAACCCAGATCACTGGATCACAAGTTTAGATTTAAAAGTGACCTCAGAGGTCATCTAGTTTAATCCTCTCAACTTCCAGATAAGGAAACAGAAGTCTAGGGGTTAAATAACTTTCTCAATTCACATTGGTAATAAATGAATAAATGACAGAACTGCATGGAAACTCTGATTCCAAATCCATCACTTTTTCCACTGGGTCACACCCAAATCTCTCTGAATTCCTGAGGTTTTTTTTTTTTTTAAGCTACAGCCTGATTGATCTGTACCTACTGTATTTACAATTCTTTGCTATAGCAATGAGGGCTGCAACTGAGTATTTTGTTATATATTGGACTTCTGTTTCTCTTTGACCTTCTTGGAGTATATGCCTAATAGTAGTGGGATTTCTAGGTCAAAAGGTAAGGATGCTTAGGTCACTTTTCTTGGCATAATTCCAAATTGATATTCAGAGTGTGCTATGTTCCCATAGCTTCTCCAGCATCTGATATTCCCATTTTCTGTTATCTTTGACAGTTTACATATGTGAAGTGAAATCTCAGCCTCTCACATTTCTCTGCTAGTGATTTGTTTCATGTTTTCATATGGTAATTAATAGTTCCCATTTCTTTATTTAAAAACTATGTGTTTTATATCCTTTGAATACTTACCCTATTGTGGAATGGCTCTTGGCATTCTATGTTTATGTCAATTCTCTTTTTGAATATTTTGAATATCAGACTTTTATTAATGATTTTTGATGCAAATATTTTTTTCCTACTCAGCTGTTTCTCTTCTTAGTCTATCTCCCTTGATTTGTGAAAACTTTTACAAAATTTTATGTCATTAAAATTGTCCTTGTTATCTTTTTTATCCCTTATTTGGTTCAGCATTCTCCCCATAGCCATGACTATCAAAGGTTGACCCGGATTTCTTTATGAATCACTGAGACAAGATGAAGACACTTTTCCAACCAATTAATCTCTAAGTCATAGTGAATGACAAAGTTGTAACTAGGACATCTTGTACCTGGAGCAAGTGCTGATCCTGGAAGGGTCCCTAGGCGCGCTGTGGGGAAGGGACCCTGGAGCAACTTTCAAGTTTTTATACTGCTAAAAGATGAGCTACTCTAGCTGGAGGTGTGTATATGTGTGGTGGGGGTGGGGGCAGCTTAATATTATCCTAGTTATAGTTCTGGTTAACAGTCTTTCTGTAAGACTACTGCTCTTGGCACCTGCATAGTTCAGAAAGACCAGTTACAACTCTGGTGTTCATTAGTGGTGTTTACTCATGTTAGAACTAAGAGGCTGGCTGCTACCTACTTCTCTTTTTAAAAGCTTGGGTCTTGGATGCTTTCAAAAACTATTGTCACTTATACATCCTTAATTAGGGTTTTCAGAGGGGGTGGCTGAGTTGCTGCGATTTTGCCTTCTCTCCCTGGGGGAATGGGGGAGGGGAGATACTTTCCTTTTTCTATCAACAGTTGGTCTCATTTCTGCATTAAGAGGGTGGAAACTTGGTTCATCCCTGCCTTTCCTCGAGGCAACCCATTCAGTGGCTCACCCATCCACCAGGCCGTGTGATCTTAACTCGGGAGGCAGTGTCCTGGCTCCTTTCTTCTCTTCTAAATTGCCGAGCAAAAATCCCGAAGAGTCCTTTTGTGCCAATGCCCTACTTTCCCAACACTCCCTCTGGAAAACCAGGTGGGGCAGAGAGATGATGGCCTCTTGTTTGGGTTAAGTTCTTAGCTTGAGGTTAACTGTTGAAAGATCCACAGAAAGAAGCCAGGTTAGGGAGATGTTTTGCTTAATACACAGTGCCTGAACTGAATTTACGATTAAAGTGGTGGTTATAATGACACATGCGTTGTACGTATTCTGGCAACGAACTACAGAACTCCTCTGCTGTGGTACAGGGTCTGATTGAAGTGGCATGGGCTCTTCTCACCAGTTCCCAGTTCCCACTGCTTGGGAAAATTGTCATGACTGTGAGGAATGTTCTGAGTTGGAGAACTAATAAAGAAGAAGGAATAATTTCATGTGGACTCTAGAGGTAGATGCAGTATAAACACTGTGTCAACTGACTATTTAAAGGATGTTTGCTCTTTATTGTTTGATTTGTTACAAGGAAGGAATCAATAGGAAAGGAACGGTTGGGGGAAATGACTGTGCTACAAAAACAAAAGGCAGAAATAAAACTGAAAATGAAGTCAAGTGAGAGGAAAAAGATAAAATTATAGTCCACTGTGATCTTCCCTCTCATGAATGTAGGTACCCCTCCCTTGTCAATCTCCTAATGGCTCTATCCCCCTTTGTTATGTAATCTCTCTCTCTCTCTCTCTCTCTCTCTCTCTCTCTCTCTCTCTCTCTCTCTCTCTCTCTCTCTCTCTACCCTCCTCCTCCCTTGCTGTCCTGTCCTGTCTTGTCCTGTCCTGTCCTGTCCTGTCCTGTCCTCTCCTCTCTTCTGTCTTTACCTTTACTTTTACCTATAGCATCCTTCCCCCACAGCTATCAACAGTCCTTGGAAATATTAGAAGAGTAATCAGTAAAATGTTTCCCACGAGACTGGACATATGCTTTGGCTTTTGGCTGAGTCAACATATACCTACTGGGATAATACAGCAATTCCTAGTTTTCTTCTCAGTGCTCATGAGTAGGAGGTTGTGTTGAAGATGACTGGCAGCTGAGTCAGAAGGAGGCACCTGCTCTGAGGCCTATCAAGGAAATAAGGAAAAAGGTTCTCCTTTCTCTTTTGTACCTTTCTCTGGTTTCACACACTTTTTTAGACTTACAGGAAGGAGAAGAAGATTTCCCTTCTCGCTCCCCCCGCAGAGGCAGTGGCAGCTTACAACCACATGACTCTCTCTTGCCTAGGTGAACTCAAGTCTCTGGATAGCACTTTCCATCCTCCTCCTCTTCCTCCTTCCTGGAGCACAGGCCTGTAGTTATAGATCCTGATAAATGGCCTTGTTGTCTTGTTGAAAGTCCCAAAGTTCTGAAGTCAGGTGGATGCCAATCAAAGGGAGGTTCTTAGAAAAGAAATCACTTCTGTCAGGCTATACTGTAGCTTATTGGCTAATGAAAATCCAAGACACACACTGGCTGGCCAGGAGACTGGACCTTGTGTGTTCCTTAGATGGTACAAGTTTGTGGTGAAACTGATCAATAATTTTTATCTTTTATTTTTTTGGTGATGGGCCAGTCCTATAACGAGTGTATTGGCTTATTTGAGATGTTCATCATGAGTACCTTTTGGTCCTTTGATGTCTTAAGTATTTATTGTAGTAGAGGTCATAAATGCCTGATAATCACTTGGTATGTTGAGTATATTTTCTCTAAGGGACCCTGTTACACACATTTTAGAATGGGGGGACCCTAGACATAAATTATATCTAAGCTTTGTTTTATGAGCCAGAAAAAGAGGGAAATCTGACTCCCTTTTGGGGGGTTTTCCTTGAATGAATTCAGGTCCATAAGAGTTTTGACAGCCCCTTCTCTATTAGCTGCTCAGCATGGTTTCTTCCATCCTCCTGCTCCAGGAAAAGCTTATCACCAGGAATCTTTTCATCTTGGAGACTGTTTCAACTTTGGTACTCATATCTAATTGTACCCCCTATTTCCTCTTTCCCATTGACTGAAGGGCAGAACAAAACACTCCTCCCAAAGTCTTCCTTTAAAGCTTTTAAATCTAGGCTCTCTTTAAAGGAAGGTTTTGGGAGGAGTGGGCTGGAGAACCTTCTGCCTGAAGGCCACATGTGGTCCTCAAGTGTGGCCTTTTGATTGACTCCAAACTTACAGAACAAATCCCCTTAATAAAAGGATTTCTTCCATAAAACTTGGACTCAGTCAAGTTCAGAAGGCCACATGTGGCCTCCAGGCTGCATGTTCCCCACCCCTTATCCCAATTCATTTCCTGCCAGCTTCTTGGCTTGGTTGTAGCTCCATCAGCATTGTTCTCTGCACCCAGATCCTTCTGGCTCCCTTCTACTCCTCCCATTTCCAGCTTCCTTCTGTCTGTTATCTTCATTCCTCAGATTATAAACTCCTTGAGGACAGAGACTACATTTCTTTTTCTTACTTGTATCCCAGCATTTGGAACAATGCCTGGCATGTGGTAGGATGCTTAATAAATGCCCATTATATTGTATTGTTGGGCCCCCTGGATTGGGAATCACACAAGCATCATTTAGGAAACAGTTTACCTGTTAAGATTTTTAAAAAGGTAATAAAATGTTAACAATAAACATGTCTATCTCAGAAGGGACAATCATTTCAATTTCTTCCAACTCTACAGGATAGAACCTTACTTTCATTGTCTCTTCCTTTTTCAGGGGTTAAAAAAAAAGTTCAAGTGCCTAATGTTGACCTCCAAATTTTTGCCATGATCAGTAGAAGAAAACATTAGTCATTCATATGACGTCTTCCACAAAGGGACACTGGCATGCCTTGTCGTTGCATTAATGTCTCTGGGAACTTGATACCTACTTGTCTTTTTTCTCTTAGCATTACTCCTTCTCAGTTTGGCTGGGAGGGATGCTGGTCACTGCTGCTCACACTTACTGACTTCTCTGCTAGTGGAATGGGAAGCTTTGTCACTGAGCACAGATTTAAGGCGCGTCACACACACAGACACTACAGCTATATCTCTTCATCTCTGATGGTTTCTTATTTGCATCTCGAAGGTCTCACATTCAGTAATGTTTGTGTATTTTGTGTGGGACCCTGAAAAAAACTGCTTTCGTATAATCTTAAGCCCAAAGTCTCTTGGGAGGTGAAGTCTTTGGGGTGAAAACACTCCAGCACTATCTGCACATACCCACTATTATATAGCAATGATACAATGAATGGGGACTAGCTAAAATAGAGGATGACTGCGATCATTTCCACTTCTTGAAGAAGTTAAAGTAATATAAAAAGAATTCCCATAATAAGAAGTTAAATTAATATAAAAGCAATCCTCCCTAAAGGGCCCAGAATCTGCCTCTGCCAAGTAGAGAGACATGGCAACTGAGGGCATCACCAATTTAAGATAGAAAATTTATAAAACATTACAGGAGAGAATGACAGTTGTTACAAAAACTACTGACTCATAAAATGGGGAAAAAGGAATGGAGGGGGAAATGGGCCTATGAAAAGCTTAGTATCTCAAGCCATAGAGATGCAGTTACAAAATACTCTATTGAAATAAAGGAAAATGGATAATTGGAGGGATAATCATTGCTCATGATCAACTACATCAATATAATATCAAAATAATGATACTACTTAAATTCATTTATAGATTTACTGCTATGTCAAACTTCCAAGGGCTTATCTTGTAGAACTAGGAAAAACAGTTGAAAAATTCATATGGAGGAACAAAAAAAGATCTAGAATCTCAAGGGAAATAATGACAACAAAAATAAATAATAGGGGACTATCACTTTCAGGCCTCCAACTTTATTATAAAACAGCAATCATCAAAATTATTTTATGCTAGTTAAAGAAAAGATCAGTGGAACAAACTATATAAACAAGGAGTGTTTGATAAACTCAATAACATAGGACTTCCTGTCCTATAAGAATTTCTAGGGAAGTAGGTTGGCAGAAAATAAAGTGCTAGCTATGATGATGATGAAGATAATGACGATGATTATTATATACCTATATCACAGTAAATTCCACATGAATATATAATCTAAATGCAAAGGGCCACATGTTTTTTTGGTGCGGGGAGGTGGTTCAAGTGACTTGGCCAGTGTACTAAGTGTCTGAGGATGGATTTGAAGTCAAGCCTCTTTAACTCCAGAGTGGATGCTTTCTCTACTATGCCTCCTAGTTGCCCCCACTTTTTTTTAAAGAAGAGAATGAAAGGTAATACCTTCACAACTATGTTTAGGGGAGAATTCATCAAATAAGGGATAAAAGTAATCATAAAAGAGATGTTAGACTACATAAAATTCAAAAAGCCTTTGCACCAACAAAATCATTTGCATCTAGGATAAGAAGGGAAATTGTCAATTATGACAAATTTACATTGACTATCCTTGATCAAAATCTGATATCCAAAATATACAGAGAATTAACACAATTATATGATCATTCTCCAATAGATATGTGATAAATGGAAGTTTTCAAAAGAAAAATAATGCATGCTTTTAACAACTATATGAAAGATTTATATCTCTGAATCACTAATAAGTAGAGAAATGCAGATTGAAATAGCTCTGAGGTTTTTACTTTATACTCAGTAAGTGGGATGAGATGACAGAAGCCCAAAAGGGCTGTGGGAAGGCAAACAAACCAGTATGTTGTGGATGGAACTGGGAATTTGTTCAACAATTCTGGAAAACAATTTGGAATTATGTAAGAAAAATTGTTAACTTGTTTATACAGCTTGGCCTAGAAATCCCATTACTGGCCCATACTCCAAGGAGGTCAAAAATGGAAAGGTCCCACATATTTATCAATAAGTTACACTATTTTTAGTAGCAAAACAAAGTAGATGCCCATCAATCAGGGAATGATTGAACAAATTCGGGCATAGGCACCTAATGGAACATCATTTTGCTGTAAGAAATGACAAATGAGGAAGAAGGAGAATGGAAAACACTGGAATTGATGCAGAGTGAAGAACTAGAAAAGCGGTGTATACAAAGACTATATTAATGTAAACAAAACAATACTAAAGTGAAGCTGAAAATTGAGTAATTATAATAATGTGTCTGGAGATGAGGGATGGTGAAGAGATGGGGGATAGTACAGTCCTTCTTTCCTTGGAGATGTGAAGAGTTTGGTGGCAAAATTATACACTGTCAGACTGTCAGATGTAGTCACTGTGGACTGATTTCGCTATTTTTAAAATTTTATTTTTCATTTGGTCACAAGAGAAGGCTTGCTTGGTGTAGGTAGGTATACCTAAAAAGATCGTACTGTCAAAACAAAAGGCACAAGTAAACTTTTGTCAAAAGAAAGTTAAGCATGAGTCACAATTAAAGGTTATCCTGAGAACCTTTGTAGATAAAGCTGGACCTAAGACAACAGTTAGATGTGAAATGGAACAGATCTGCCAGCTTTTCTCTAGTGATCTGTTCATATCAATGATGGTAGAGCCCTCACATTTGGATGAACTCCTGAATATCTGATACTGTTTTTGTTGTGTTTGTCTTTGGTTGCTGAAGAAGACCACGCCATCAGAGAAGTGATGACATGACTTGCATTTGACTTTGTTTTGAGTGAGGGAGGGCTGTGCAGGGTCAACAGCCTCACTTCTCCTCTAGAGCCATCTGGACCAGATATTCATCAGGATGACTGGAGATGACCAGGATGCAATGGGAGCCCTTGGCCCCTTTAGACCAAGGTCTATGCAGGTACTCACTTAGGATGAGGTAACACCCGTTCATTGAATAGGCCTGGGAAGGGAAGGGAAGCAAAGGGAAACTAGCCAGTAAAACCCAAGTCAACTGGGCATCTTTTGGCCATCCAAATTTACCTTCCTTTGTTATATAAGGAAGTAAGATGACATTCAAGAAAATGAAATTTTGTAATTGGCTAGTCATGGAAAAATACATATGAAAAATTTAATACTTGAGATGGAAGAAGTCTTAATGGTCTTCAGGTACTGATTTTTAAGATATCTCAAGATGAAAAGTTTCCAAAAGAATGGAAAATATTGTGGGTGGTATTGATACCAAAGAAAAAAGGGAGGTGAATGAGAAGACATTGATAATTAACAACCTATATACTTCTTTGTTAAATTTTCGTGAGAAGAATCTGTGAATTTATCAGGGAAATTCATGTTAAGAATATGAGAAAGGCAAAGGGAGATTTTTGTGAAGGATTCTCTAAAGTAGATCACCTCTACTGTATGCAATTGAATGAGAAGTAGAAAATAGATGCTCCAGATCTCCCTCTGTGTGTGTGTGTGTGTGTGTGTGTGTGTTTCTCTCTCTATACACATATGTGTATATATACACATATATGCATGTATCTGTGTGTATGTATGTATATATGCATATGCATATATGTATGTAACAAAAAATCACTGAGTAGTATAAAACACAACTTTACGGGCCTTACTTCAACAGGGGCTCCTCTTGGCCTGTGCCAAGATCATGCAGGATTCCTTGATAGGTATGACGTTGTCCTACAGACCTCTGATTGTCAAGTGAGGAGACACAAGGAGACAATCTTGTCAAAAGTGTTAGCTACTGTTATGAATGCGTGAATGAATCAAGCAATTTTAAATATTTATTGTGTGCTAAGTGCTGGGGATTCAAATAGAAAAGTAAGACTGTCCCTGCTGTCAAAGAAATCACATTGTAATAAGCAAGGGGTGGGAGATAGCAACTAGGGAAAGTTTCAACTTTAAGTCAGACTGAAAGGTCTCCTGGTCCCTAGGGTGCAGCAACAGAATAGATTTCTTGAAAGTCATTTCCACTGATAAAAGCCTATCAGTTCTTGATTTGAGTGTGCCAAGAACTTTCTTTTTTGGGTCCTCAGTAGCTATGTCTGTAGCACCTGTAGGAGTAGTTGCCAGGCTGCATCTCTCCAGGGCTTGTTTCCCAGGATGATGAGTATGGGCCCTGAGCCAGAAGTATTTCCCTTCCCAAAGCTCTTGAGTTCAGAGGCCTGGGCAGCTGATGGAGGGCTGTAGGTCAGAGAGACTAGAATCAAACATACAATAGCTGTACAAAATAGAATATAATAGGACTTTAAGGGAGGTGCAACACTTGAAGAAAAGAAAGATAGCTTCTGATTGGCAGGATCAAACCCAACATATTTATCTCCCCCAGGCCTGTAGGTTGGAAACTTGGGATGCAACTTTTGAAATATGGCCAACCCATTTTCCAAAAAAATTCTGCTTTCAAGAATTTAAAGCTAAAGGTGGGAATGTATGGGGAGCAGGGAGAGGGAGCTTATTCTGAAGCTTGCTTATATCTAAAACAAAATGGAATGAAGAGTAACAGCTGTTTTTCAGTTTCTTTAGAACAGGAGATTCCAAAATTATGGAATGAATTAGTATCATCTATTTATCACTTTTTATTTATGTACAAAAAGCAGCCTAATAAATTGTTGTTTCAAATGGGGATTTGTTCAGTCAGGTACTCATTCCTAGAATGTGATACATGGTAGTTAACATAAAAATATTTTCTTGTAAGGTATTCCATTGCATTGTTATGTATTTTTTTCATTCTTTCCACCTAAAAATAATGACCACCTTATAAGGTCCCATGGCAATCAACTCATTTTCATTTAAATAGACACCACTCCAAATCTAATTTCCCTTTGATTTTCAATAACCTGAGGCCAATGGGATTTGATTCATTCTGATGATACTGAACACTGCTTTGCTCATGACTGCTTAGGCTTCATCATCATATCATCCATTATTTATCACATTTTGGATTTTTTTGGGGGGAGAGTGCGCAAAGTCTTTTGCATAGGCTAGCCTCATCATCACATCCCCAGGAAACAAGCAAAAACCTTTTCACTCTGCAAGTGGGGACACTGAAGTATAAAAAGGGAAATAAATATGCCTGAAACCAGGGAACCAATAAGGGCTGTTTGATCGCAGGATTAGGATCCTAAACTCTCAATCTAATATCTGTCATTCCTATGCTAATAAAAGTTTTAAAAAATTTCATTTTTATGGATGGTTTTTAAAAAAATATCATATCATAGTGATTTCTGTATATCCCCATTCTACCCCACCCTCCTTGAACTCTTTCCTTGGAACCATAAAAAACAGCTAAGCAAAAACCACCTGCTACAGAGACATTTGACAGCATCTAGAATATTCTGCCACGAGGAAGGAGAAATCTTTTATTATCTCTTTTAAGAGACCATCATTGTTTTTCAGTTATTTAGTTTTGTGATCTTTTCATGTACGTTGTTGTATGAGTAGTGAATGTTCTGCTTTTACCTTTGCTACTTCCATTCAGACAAATCTTTTCAAGTATTTCCAGATTCTTAGTAGTGGTCATTTTTTAAAATTTCCCAATAATATTCCTTTGTATTCTATGACAATTTTTCCAGCCATTCCCCAGTTGGCGGACTCCCATTTCATTTCTAACCAAGAGAATTTTAAGAATATAATATAATATTTGAAAAGTTTTTGATACTCTCATGGAATTGTTAACATTTCTTTTTAATTTAATTTATTTTATCTCAATTACATGTTAAAAAAAATTTCTAAACTTTTTTTTTAAAGTTTTGGGTTCCAAGTTCTATCCTTCCCTTCCCTCCTCTCTGAGATGGTAAGCAATCCAATATATATTTCTTTAAAAAAAAAATGCATTGCATTTACATAACATACTTCATTCCTCTGCCATACTCTTCCATCCTCCCAGACTTCCCTTGGTAACAAAAATTTTAAAAGAAAAAGAAAATAAACCAGTCTAAGAAGACTAACTAATATATTGACTTCACCTAACAGTACATGCAACATTCCACACCCACAGTACCCCACCTCTGCAGTGAAGGACAGGAAATGAATTTTCTTACACCAATACTCTAGGACCATTATTGGTTTTTTCCCCCGTTTACATTGTTGTCATTGTGCATATATTTTCCAACTTTTGCTTATTTCATTGAATTTTAGAGTTATAGATTTAGATCTGGGAGGGACATTAAGGGCCATTTAGCCAACCCCCTCTCCCCATTTTACAGATGAGGAAATTGAGGCCCACAGAAGTTAATAAGGTAATAAGTCATAGAGGTGGACTCTGAAGCCAGGTCTTAGACCCTAACTCTAATGCACTTTCCCATTGTGCTATATTATCTCTGCACCATACCTCATTCTTTGTCAGTTCATTCATCTAGGTCTTTCCGTGTTTCTCTGACTCCTTCACATTCATCATTATGACACACTAATATTCTATGACATTCATGTATCAAAATTTGTTTAGCCATTTCCCATCCAGTGGGCACTGACTGTTTCTAGCTCTTTGCTACCATGAAAAGTGTTACAGTGAATATTCTGGCATGCTTGGGACCAACAAATGTATCAGCAAATAATCGTTAGGTTATGATCACTGCACAGCAACGTAGTAACACTCCCATCTTTTCAACATCGTTTGCAGTGTTTTGTTATTATTTGTTCTTTCCAGGTGTTGAATAAGATGCCCTTCCTTTTCCCCAAGGGGGGAGCCACACAAATGGGAGGGAAGAGAGGAAAAGAAGTGGGCAACATTGACAACATCCACATTTTACCCAGGTGTGCCCAGTTGCCAGGTGTTCTGTCCTGATACCTGAACATTCCTCAGACACTGAATCTGCCCCAAATCTCATTCCTGTTCAAAATTCCATCCTGAACACAACTCGATCACCACCTAGTGGAAACTTTCAAACAGTACCTGAATGAACAAGTTAATGGACAGAAGAGTATCCCCCTCCCCCCGCCTTTTTTCCTTGGTATTACATGCAACTAACACAACTGCAGATTTTTCCCCCAGAAGAGAAGTTGCTCTCTTTTGTTTGTGGAAGGCCACATAATCCCTTTGGAATGTTACTGCAATTTAAAAAAATTCTGCAAATTAACTAGAATATATTTGCCTTTGCAGTAAGACTAGGTGCATTAATCCTTGTGATTTCTGACTCTTAAAAGCAGATAATTTTTAAAATGGAGAGAGATAAAGTCTAGTTTCTTTTGGGGTGGGTGAGAATGTGGAGAGGAGGAAACAATAATTTCTGTCAGATGAAAATTGAAAATCTAATCTAATTAAGCAGGTATATGCTGACTACTGGGGATGCAATAGCAAAATGAAAAACAGCTCCTAACCTCAAGAAGCTTACCTTCTGCTGGAGGGGTATAATATACACAATAATTTGAGGCAGATGACTAAGTCTAACAACTAAAGAAAATGGAGAAGCCTTTTGTAAGAGAAGGCACATGAGTTAAGCCTTGAAGGAGTTCTAAAGGGTGGAGGTAAAGAGGAAATTCATTCTAATCATGTTGTTTAGTCATTTCAGTCAAGTCTGGATTTTTGTGACCTCATTTGGGGTTTTCTTGGCAAAGATATTGGAGTGGTTTGCCATTTCCTTCTCCAGGTCATTTTACAGATGAGGAAACTGAGGCAAACAGGTTTAGTTAAGTGAGTTGTCCAGGGTCACATAGCTAGTGTCTGGGGCCAGATTTCAACTTAGGAAGATGAGTCTTCCTGACTGTAGGACCTGCACTCTATTCACCACACTACCCAGCTACCAGCTTTTGTAATGACAAGGGGTTGCCTATACAAAGGCATGATGGTAGGAGATGAAAGGCTAGAGAAGAGTAAGTGTGCTAGTTTGTCTAGAACATAAAGTGCTTGAAAGAAAGTAATGTGCAGAAAGTCTGCTGAGGTTGGCTAAAGCCCAATTTTGAAGGTTTGTAAACGCCAAGCTCAAGGCTTTGTATTTTATCTTTGAGGCAATAGGGAACCACTATAAGTTTTCGAGGGAGGGTAACATGATGGGATCTGTGCTTTTATAACGAGGTGATGTAGTAGATAGAGCACTAGACTTGGAGTCAGGAAGATCTGAGCTCAAATTCTGCCTTGGATACTTAACCAGCTGTGGGAACCTTGGGCAAGTCTTTCAGCCTCAGTGACCTTATTCATAAAAGGGGGGTGATAACAGCACACACCATGCCGATGAAATGAGATAGTATATGTAAAGTGCTTTATAAATCCTAGTGAATACTAATTATTATTCTCATTATTATTTTTAGCTCATATGAAAGAGGATGGATTGGTGGGGGAGAGAAACTGGAATCCAGGAGTCCAAGCTTTTGCAGTTGTCTAGGTGAGAGGCAGCAAGGGCCTGACTCATATGAATGAAGAGAAGGGAATGTATCTGTGACATACAGTGGGGTCAGTCAGTTAATAAACATTTATTAAATGCTTTTTATGTGCCAAAGACACAAAGGAAAAATGAAAGACAGTCTCTGCTCTCAAACAACTCACAGGGAGAGGCAACATGCAAATGATTATGTGCAAATGAGCCATATACAGGATAAATTGGAAGTAATAAACTGAGGGGAAGCTTTAGCATTAAAGGGATTAGGAAAGGCTTCCCGTAGAAAGTGGTTTTTAGCTGAATCTTGAAGGGAACCAGGGATGATTAAATAAGGGGACAGAGAAGGAGGGAAAAGTCAAAGATGACTCCTAGGTGACTTGAACATTGGTGGTGCCTTCATCGGAAAAGGGGAAGGTTGGAGGATATGGGGGGGGGGTGGGAAGATGAAGATTCTATTTTGAACATGTTGGGTTTGAGCTTTCTATATGACATAGAGTTGGTGATATCCAGGAGGCAGCTGAGGATATGGGACTAGAGATCTATGGCTCCTGTCAGATCTTTAGCCTTTCAGAAGTGCTATTGAATTGGGGAGATGTGGTATGCACCATTTGCAGATTCATTTCTGTAGCCTATTTCCACAAGCAGTGACTTCTATGTCAAAGCCATTCGGTGGTTCCTCAAAGTGTGGCTTGACCCTGGACAGCGCATCTGAAAAAATAGGGAAAAAGCAGTGACCTTGCTGCAAACTAAGTGTGAGCCTATGGGTATATACTTTCTACTTGCCCCAAATGGAAGAAAAAAGTCATTTCTAATAGTCTCATTATAGAGTTAGACATGAAAGCTCAGAGATGGCCCCAGTGGGCAGATCATACGAGCACTCAATGAGAAAGGATGTTATTGATAATGGTCAGCCTAATTTCTTAATTGAATTTGAGTGCTTACGTAACATCTGGCTAATGTTTCACTTCTGATTCTGTTGAATTTTTATCTTTTAAAACAGATCCATGTGAGTGGGGCTATGCAGTACGCTGACCCCTCTCCACTCTTCATTTCCCATCAGCTTAACTGGTCTCCTGTCTGTGTCATTTCCCTGGGAGGCAGGGCTGGAACAAAGAGACGCTCTTAGACCATCTGCTATTTAATGAAAAGATATTGACTGAACGATAGCTCTGGTTCTGGTGCAGGCAACTTCCTTCATCTTCATATAGAAGCTTGAACAGTCATCAGGGGGAGGTTGGGTCAGATGAGCATGAAGACTTGCAGGCAGTGGGGCATGTGGGTAATGTCAGAGAGGTGCTGATTGCATAAAAGGGCAGACTTTTATGCTCTAAGCTGTCAAGAAGTCAAACGAACTGTTTGAGCTCTGTCTGGTGGATCAATCGAGTCTTAGGGGCAACTGCCTTGCTGCTTTTTAGGGAGAAATTAGCACAGCCTCCATGGTAGGACCTTAGGAAATACTTCTTCTCATACTTTTTTTTTAACTTTCTTTATTTCTTTTTCTTTTGCAACATGGTTGATATGGAAAAATGTTTTGCATGATTTCACATGTATAATTGATATATTGTTTGCCTTCTCAAGGAGTGAGGGAGGGGCAGGAGGGAGGAAAAGAATTTGGAAATAAAAAAAATGAATCTTAACACTTTTTACGTGTAATTGGGAAATGTTTAATGAAATAAAAATGTCTTAAAAAACATAATGCTTCTACCACAGTAGGTCAGCAACAGATTGTTTTCTGATTGGGTAGAGTCCTTAGAGAAAATCAGAAAAGTTGGGAAAGGTTGAAAAAAGAAGTAGCATATGGAGAAGTGCTCTTCAGTTTTTGTGGTTGTGGTAGTGAAGGGATGAGGGCTATTTCCATGAGGCAGCAAGGTTTGATCTCAGATTAGAAGTAGTTTAGGTGGCCCAGTGGATAGATGACTAGGGCTGAAATCCGGAAAAACTTAAGTTCAAATCTAGCCTCAGACATTTAGTAGCTGTGTGACCTTGGGCAAGTCATTTAACCTCAGTTTCCTCAGCTGTAAAATAATAATAAAACTCTCTGGCTTGTTGTGAGGATCAAGTGAGATATTTATAAAGCACTCAGCACAGTGTTTTTCCCATAGTAGGTATTTAATACATACTTATTTCCTCCCCAATAAATGGTTAATAAGTTAACTCCTTAGTGGCAGCTAACTACAATATTGTGAAGTAGATTAAAATGGTTCTCTGCTGTCACATGCAGGTTCCTGGAACCTGTTTAGACTCACCCCAAATTCAGCTACTGTTCACAAGACCCCATACTTTTCTTTGAAGCTTCTATCCAAGCTAGATCTAATCACAAGTCAGGCATTGCGGCATTGACAAAGGACATTTATTTAAAATAGAATATGGGTTAAGTGTGTGGATATTTCAGTAGGTCTCTGAGCTCAGTGATGTGGGTATTTGCTCTACCAATGCAGCCATAGACTGCTCACCCATCATTGATTCAAGAATGACCTCCATATCAGTCATAGGATCAATTCCATCCTGTCAAAAGTTTCATTTCAGGGCTTTTCATATTGGATATACCATATCTAGTGCCTCCAGATTCTTTTCTTGAGGAAAGAATTTAAGATGCATAGGTGGAGAGGCTTCTCTGTGTGCTTTTGTCTCTTTCATTCCTTACATCTGAATCATGTTTTCCAATATGTTAAAAAAATCATCTCATCTGCCCACTTTTGCATTGAAGTCATAAAGAATATGTAGACTTAATTTGGAGGGTCTAACCCTGGCTATATTTTCAATTGACCTCTTAGATGACTCAGACAATTTTATACCAGCCAACCCACTCAACACCCCACCATGTATCAAACCAGAATCTTATTTTCTACTGGCATAAACTATTTCCCCAACAAACTGGGAGGCATCCTAGTTCTTATAAGCTCCTTCCTTATTATTTTAATTATGTCTATACTTTAAACCAATAAATCCTAATTTTCTGCCCCATCACAAAATGCTTCTTAGGACCCCTAATCAACAAACAACCCCCTTAACCTCACATGGATCTCAGGTCAGCCTGTAGAGGAGACATTTATTATTATGAGACGAATTATCTCAGGTCTCTACTTCCTCTTTCTGACTATATAGACAACAAACTACTAAATTAAAGGATCTTAGGAATTAAATAACACAAACAATGAAATTAAGCAATTAGAGTAAAACTTACCCCAAAGTCATTTACTTGGTGCTATAACTGAGAGTGGGAGGGAGGAAAGGGGAACAAAGAGAAAATGGACTTTTCTTCCTCTATCTTTTTTTTTTGAATCATGTGAGTAAAGGCAGTAAGTGCAGAATTGGTTGGTAAATAAGAAAAGAAGAAAGAAAAGACTTTTTTTTACTGGAGGGATAGAGGATGCAAAGAAATGTATTATTAAAGGTAGGAACAGCATCCTGAGGTTCTTCCTGTACCATTCAGGTTAGGCTAGATTTTTACTTAAAAGATTTACTTAAAAGATTTTGCTTTAAAGATTTACTCAACAGAGACTTAATTGGACTAGGGGACTAAAGCCTAGACCTGCCAGTATAGCTTCCTGGTAGTCTGAGTACAAAAAGGCCAATTTATGACCTGTAGACCACCATGGGCAACCACGGAGATAAGGTACTTAACCAAATGGAGGCTACATTCTTATTGAACAGCCTTCCCCTGCTCTGGCCAAGTAAAGTTCCTTTTGTCAACCTTTAAGTGCTTCATAGGTAACTCATTTAACATCAGTCCCAACCCTTAAGTAGTTGACTTGGTCAGGCAGGCCTAACATAGCTGGTTGGTGTTCCTCATTAATCTCAAGGTCTATTAGTCACCACCTCACTCCTTCCAGCTTGTGATTCTATCTGATCTATTCCTTTTCCTTCTTTGCTCCCCTACATGCCCCAACCTCCTCTAAAAGCTCAGGTGATGGACATCAACTCTCTGATCAGACAGTTCTGGGTACAGTCCTGACTGGGGCTCTCTCCAGATTCCCAGAATGGCTACCCTACCTTCCTTGGCCATGCTCTTGGAGTTCAAATTTAGCCTCAGTCACTTACTAGCTGTGCCACCCTGAGCAGGTCATTTAACTTCTATTTGAGTTTCTCCCTTTAATAGAAAATGGGGATCATAATAGTACCTACCTCCTAGGGCTGTTGTGAGGGTCAAGGGAGATAATAATTATAAAGGACTAACCTAGCACAGTGTCTGGAACATAGTAAGCATTATATAAATGTTAGCTATTATTATTAGTCAGAAGGTAATTGAATTTATATCTAAAATGGACTTCAGAGGTCATCTAATCTAGTAATTCTTAAATTTTTAGTTTTAGGACCTCTTTGCAATCTTAAAAACTAAGGACCTCAGAGCTTTTGTTTATGTTTACAAATATCTATAGATATTTATCACATTAAAATCAAGACTGTCATTATTATGAAAATAGCTTTGATCCTGAGGACCCATTGAAAGGGTCTTGGGGACCTCCAGGGGCGCTTGTACATACCTGGAGAATTGTTGATCTAATCTCATGCCTACATTTTGCAGATGAAGGGACTGAGGTGGAAGGGGTTTAAGCGTCTTGCCCAATGGTAGGTAGTAAGTATCAGAACTGTAATTTAAAGGGATTCTAGATAATACACATGGTCATTATTGTTGATGTTTGCCTTTTGTTCTCCAAGAGGACCTTGACATGCACATGAATTGGGTTTAAGTGAGGGAGGGCTGTGCAAGGTCACCAGCCTCCCTTTCTCCTCCAGAACCATCTGGATCCAGTGGCAAGATATCAGTCAGGATGACTGGAGATGGCCCTGGATGCAGCCCAAGACTTTAGCCCGTTTTAGGCTAAGGTTTTTAACAGGTCTCAGTTTGACTGAGGCAATGCCCATTCAGTGATTAAAGCTAGGTAAGATATGAGGCAGAGAATGCCTTCTTACCTAGTCTTCCCCTCCCCCCTAAAAAATCAGTCTGAGAGGGGAAGACCCTCAGGATTTCTGGCCAAAACAGAAAAAATAGCTATTTACATTCATTCTGAGCCAGTCTGGGCCCCAACAATGACCAAGAGGGACTTGGCCTGGGACCTCTTGTTGGCCAATCAGTGAGAGCCAGGGTGATTTGGGTTTAAGGCATGGTCCTTGCAAAGCACTCTACAAATGTCTCATTTTATCCTCACAACCACTCTGGGAAGTAGGTGCTATTATAATTTCTATTTTACAAATGAGAAGACTGAAGCAGACAGAGGTTAAGTGACTTGCCCAGGTTCACACAGCTATTAAGAGTACGAGGCAGGATGTAAAGTCAGCTCTCTGTGACTCTAGTTCTGTCTCTCTATTCAGTGTTCCACCTAGCTGCCTCAGTGTCCTTTCTGCTGTCAGGGCTTTATTAGCTGTTCCTTTCAGACCCTGAGCCTTCCTTTAAGGGGACCATGGAAGGAAGTTTGGTTTGCCCAACTGTGTTTCATTTGGACCTTCTCCCTTCCTGCCCTCCCTTCAACACTCTCCAAGACTGGAATTTCCGGGTATGAACAAGAATGAAACAGGGTTCCACCCCCTCAGTCAGATTTGGAAACTTGACTGCAAGTCCTCAAAACTCTCGGGCTGTTTGCTGTTGGCAATGTCCCATCTCTCAATGCTGGATCACGAATTTTTCAGTCTGTTCAATGTTTATTCAGAATGGAGGGTGTTGTTGTTTGATGTGGAAGTCCAATGGAAAGAGCCCCAAGCTAGGGATCAGGAAAATTGGGTGAATTGGGTTTGTCCTTCCTCTGCCCTTAACTCACCTTGATATGCAGGGGGGAAGAAACGACACAGCTTATTCACTTGAAAAATTATGAGACTGGACTTGAAGATCTCCCAGTGCCTTTCCAGTCCTCTTACTCCATGACCTGTTTGATCATGAGTCAAAGTTTGACTTCTCCGCTGTCACCCTATTAACTGGTTGACTTTGGATAAGTCATTTAGTTTCTCCAGGTCTTGGTTTCTCCATCTGTAAGATGGATTAGATGACCTATAAGGTTGCTGCCAGCTTTTTATTTCATCCAGACCTGTGATTTAATCAGGTGTGGCAAACTCCCAGTGCAGAAAATTTCTCCACTGATAGCAGGTTGCCAATTTATCTGTGACTTTCCATCTTAAGGGCACTGAGTGGCTAAGTGTTTTGTCCATTGTCACAGAGCTAATATACATCAGAGGCTGAGGTTGAATTGGAATCTTCTTGACCCCAAGGCTTAGCTCTTGTTGTCAATTCAATGGGTGTGTATGTATGTCTCTCATTTCATAGACACATAGGCAGTGTCAGCAAGCTAAAATCAGAAAACAAGACCATACTCCTTCTCCAAAGTCCTTCTAAGCTTTCAAAATCTAAAAATCTCACTTTCCCTCCAAACTTCAAACAGACCCTTCACATGAGCTTCACACATTCTACTGGAATGTTTATGTTATCTCCTTGAGGTCAGAGATTATTTTAATGTTTTCCTTGTGTCTTCAATAATTTGAACATTGCCTGATAGGTGGAAGGCGCTTAATAAATGGTCTATATTTGATGGAATTGGATATTGAGTTCAGTCCATCAATGAGCATTTATTAAACACCTATAATGTGCCAGATGCCTACTATGGGTCAGGCCAGGCAATGGGAATGTAGATACAAAAGTGAGGCAATGCCAAATTGAAATGAATTTAAATCAGGACATCTAGATGATTCTATTTACCAATTTCATTTTAAAATATTCTAACTATTGTATTTTTCTCTTTCTTCCCCATAAGAGTCTCTTGTTTAGCCCCATTTAGCAAATCACAGGGTGTATGTGTGCATGAGTGCGTGCGTATGTGTATGTGTGTGTGTGTTTCTTAGCTCCATAGACATATAACCAGTGTCAACTAGAGCTAAAAGAGGAAAACAAGCCCGTACTATAAACACCCACTCCCTTCCCTAACAATTTGTACTGGTTAGAACTGAGCCTTCTAATATTAGGAATAATGTGTGAGGATAATTTCTCATCATCAAAAACAAGCAAGAAAGGATGCTGAAATGATGGGTGACTCATTGCCAAAGGAACAGTTGAGTCATCTAGATCAGCCCCCTAGGCTGATCAAATGGGAGAAGTTTCTAATGCAAGATACTTGTGCTAGGCAACTCCTATCTCTTCTCACTAGATTGTCTTTGCTGGATTTGCCCCTTCAGGCAATATTTTACACTGATTATAGTTCTTGCCTTCCTCATAAAACACTCTACTGAGCTTCTGATCCCTAATCTGACACCCAATCTTCCAGCCTTTTCTAATGCAAGAATTCTAATTTTGTCCAACCTAAGGCCATTGCCCCAGCACATCTCGGATGATTTTGTGGTGTAGCAGAATGAGTACCTTGCTTGGAGAGAGAAGAATTGGGTTCAATGGCAAGCTCTGCCACTAGTTGGTTGGTTACTTTCAGAAAATCATTTAACCATTAGGAACCTCTCTGTGGCTCACTGCTTTTGCTCAATAGCCAATGTAGTTCACTGGAAAGAGTGCTAGATCTGATGTCAGAGGAAAGGGTTGGAATCCCAGTTTTCCCGCTTACTGTGTGACCTTGGGCAAGATACTTACCCTTTGTCTGCCTCAGTTTCCTCATCTGTAAAGTGGGGATAATAATACCACCTACCTCCCAGGGTGGATGTGAGGATAAAATGAGATGACTTTGTTAAGAGACTTGTAAACTACACTATATACATCTCCAATTCAACATAAAAACAGAAGTCATTATGTTTTTTCAAAAAAACTATAAAATGAGAGGATTGGAGTAAATTACTTTCAAGGTCATTTCTAGCTCTAAATCTATGATGCTATGAACCTATTGTCAGCAAGAAAATATACACTGGGCCTTTATGATTTTATTGATGTGGGAACCCTCTCCACCAAAGTGGATCACAATCTTTTTAAAACTTAGTGCAT
Organism: Notamacropus eugenii; assembly: GCF_028372415.1. Taxonomy (NCBI): domain Eukaryota; kingdom Metazoa; phylum Chordata; class Mammalia; order Diprotodontia; family Macropodidae; genus Notamacropus; species Notamacropus eugenii. The sequence goes on along the minus strand of NC_092877.1, from coordinate 23,892,109 downwards.
AGGTCTTAAAGAGTTTCCTGAGTCTCAGAAAGTGGAAGTGATTTATGCATGACCTCACAGCTAGTAGGTTTCAGTTGGGATAGACTTTTCCAATTTCAGGATTCTATCCCCTACCAATCTATCCCTTATCCAGGATTCTGTCTGCTACCCCAAGCTGTCTCTTTATAAAGCATGGATGATAGTAATACTTTCACTATTTAGCCTCTTCAGGGTTGTGATGAGGACCAAATGAGATAAAGCATGTAAAATACTTTGTAAACTGTAAGCTATTTTTATTTAGGCTTCCCACAGACAAAAGAATTCATGCAACAAATGCATACACTTATAGAGCAAATGATTTGTAATTTTTACCCTCATGTATTCTATTTATGCTCACTTTGCTTATTAGAAATGTAAGATTGCAGTAATATCTAACATGCCCTAGAAACAGTCTATCTTAAATCTCCAACAAAATGATAAATTTTAATCAATGATCCACAGTCCTGCTGAATTTCTCCCTGACCTCCAGTGAATTAATACAGTCTCTCGAAGACCACAGCCAAACAGAAAACAAAAATTATTATGAATTTCCTGTCTAGTCAGGGGCTGGGTGCTGGGGGGAAGAAGGCGATTTTGGGATAGCCGCCCAAACAACTGTGACGTTGATCGCTGTGATAAGCCCAAACCAAGACTGGCATAACAAATAGTTTTTGACAATGGTGAGGGCTGTTTAGCCATCCATCCCCTGAATCCATTTGACAAGTAAAACAACTATGGAAAACAGAATGTAATCCATTCCAGAATAGTAACTTGAATCCTTTTAAAAAATCTATTAGCTATTGTTTGAAACTCAAATGGAACTGTGATCCCAGTATGTGGATGTTGCCTCTACAGATTCAGATGCAGATCTCAACCTACTCTGACCTTCCCATCTTGTGTGACTCTCATCTATGTTCTTCCATCGGGTCACCCTAGAGGACCCATCCAACACGTCGAGTGACTTCTTCACTCCCTCTTGATATTCCAAGAATACCAGTGGAGCACATGAACTTTTCATTGGTTCTCCCTTACTTTCACATTTTATTTTGACTGTTTATTCTTTTGATTGCATCCTTTGTATTGTTTGTACTTTGTGCTTGTTTTTGATGATGAGAAATTGTCCTCACACGATTATTCCTAATATTAGAAGGCCCAGTACTCCTTCAGAGTTCCATATTTCCTATGAATTCTAGGCTCTACACCATATTCAAACCAAGAGACACAGATTCTAGTCCTGGTTCTGCCACCAGCTAGCTATGTGAATTTAAATAAATTGCTTCATCTCTCTTTTCATCCATAAAGGAAGGGAGGGAGGTGGACTAGATTATTGCCAATGCACCTTTCCATATCTGTTATTTACATTCCTCAGTGAAGTGTCTCGGTTTTTGTCTTTTTATCCCCAACACCACGGATAGAGCCTGACACAAAGCTAATTAATAAATGCTTGTTTATTGATTGATTGACCCATGACCTCCGCAAGGTGACCATTCCCTTCACTGGTAAAAGTTAGAACCCACCTCCAATTTCTAATCTTATGTGATTCCTTTTTATGTTATTAAATAGATCGTCTATGGAGGAGATAGTCAATGTACTGGTGCTATGATTATTGGTATAATTGTAATTATTAGAGAATCATGTGGTACTTAATTCATGATTTCAGTAGATCTGTGATGTCACTAATGTAGGTATACTTTCCATCAGTGAGAAGTGTAAACCCGTCCATGTCCCCTTCTCCTATATGAATCATGCACATGTTGTTTTGTAGCTCTTCCCTAGAGCATTTACTCTATGAGTGGCCCCACCTTTTCATAGGGTCCTATGAAGCAGTCAAGCTATTCATCTGCTATTTATCACTATTGCCATATGACCAATCCATTTCCCTTTTTGATTCTACATTCTCTCACTCATATCCCTTACCTTACTTCCTGCATTCAGATTATCTTTCATGCCTACATATATGTATTATGAAGTTCTCTTTTACTTTTTGGATGCTCTGGGAATTTGATTCTTTTGGACATTGTGGTATCCAAGGATTCATGTAGGGGGACACTGGTGTCAACAAGAGGCAATTTTGTCAGAGAGTAGCTTGGGACTGTTAAAAACATTGAACTATTCCCCAAATGAAATCTCAGTAGTATAATTCCAGTGTAGTTTCCCAAGTAGAATTTCTGTTTTATGACATTTTAAATGAGTAAAAAAGCACTGGCAATTTAACAAAACAAATTAACAGCAATTGAAATGTATGACAGAAAACCAAGAAATCCAGATTACATGTTAAAAAATATTTAAAATGCCAACATCATTGAAAACAAGAACAATGATCTTTTTGGCAGCCTAGCTTTTAAAAAAAATCATGCTTTTTGTTTTTACATCACATTTATTTCTTATGTATTCCTTCCCTTGTACAAAGGTTTAATATGAGATACTTTTTTTTTTAAAGTAAAACCAACATATCTTTTGAGACTGTAAGTATATATACTCTTCTCAACCCATAGTCTCCCACCTCTTTAATGAAGGAAGGAAATTATATTTTCTCAACTTTTTTCCAGGAAAAAAGTTTGATCATTCTAATAAACAGCATTCAATTTCATTTTATGGTTCTTTCAGTTTATATTGTTGTATTTATGTATATTGGTTTCCTGGTTTTGCTTACTTAACTTTGTATCAGTTCTTATAAGTCTTTCTATGCTTCTCTGAATTTTTTCCTACTCATTTTTTTCTTATAGTTAAGTAACATTTAATTATATTAATATACCACAATTTGTTTAGCCATTTCCCATTCGATTATGGAATTCTATCTTAATCAGTGGTGTCTAGTAGTCTTCAGTTATAAAGGGTATAGGTTGTCAAGGTATCACATGTGGTGACATGTATCTATCCCTGAAAGGAGCTCCTTTCTTCTCTCAGTCAATTCCCCAACCCAGTCCAGAAGAAAGTGATAGTTTCTGTGCTTCTGTTAAGACAGAGCTGGAAAGAAAAGTTTGTCTGGAAGACTGAGGTCTCAAAGGAAAGGGCAAGACTTTCCCTTATTCAATCCTTTATGGCTTAGGAGAAGAATGGAAAAATGAAGCAGCCAATACAGAACTCATAGGATGAGATATTTTGAGTTACAAGAGGGCATTTAGTCTAAACCCTAAGAAACTGAAGCCAACAGAAGTTGTGACTTTCCTAATGTCAACTAGTATGTAATCAACCTGAAATTTGAACCCAGGACTCTGATTCCAGATCATCACTCTTGAAACATTTTTTTAAAAAAAAATTATGAACTTATCATCAACAAACACAAATATTTCAACATACAAAGAACATAAAGGATTATATATGAAATCATGACCATCTGGTCTGCATAGGTTTTTAAAGCGCAGACTCAATACCATAGTAACAAAGTTGTCATGTTTGTTTATGTTCCTTTCAAACTTCTTTTTGCTTTCTTCTGTGTATTATATAAATATTTTATTGATGTTCTTTGGTTTCTTTTTAAAACTTTGACTACTCCTTCCCTCCTTCCCAGAAGCCTTTACTGTTGTTGAGTTATTTCTGTCATATCCAACTCTCTGTGGCCCCATTTGGAATTTTCATGGCAAAGATACTGGAGTGGTTTGCCATTTCCTTCTCCAGTTCATTTTATAGATGAAGAAGTGGAGGCAAAAAGATTTAAGTGACTTGCCTAGGGTCACACAGCTGATAAGTGTCTGAGGCCAGATTAGAACTCATGAAGATGAGTCTTCCTGACTCCAAGTCTGCTGCTTTATCCACTGCACCACCTAACTGCCCTTGCTTGAAGTAAATAAGTTCAGTCAAGTAGAAAAAAAGATCAATACATTGTCCATGTCTGAAACTGCATGTTTCACTCTGCACTTCTAATCCATCACCCCACAAAAGATAGGGCTAAGTTTTCTTCATCGTCATTGATTACAAGTCATGATGGGTTGTTGTACTGGTTGGATTTCTGTGCTGTAGCCTTTCAAAGTCATTTTCCACTGCCTTCTTGTGGTCCTTGTTTTGGTTTCTTTTCTTTTTTTTATTATTCTCATTTCATTCTATATCACTTCATAGCAGTTTTCCCAGGTTCCTTTGAATCTGCCATTTTCATCATTTCTTATGGCACAGTGACATTTGATCACATCAATACATTGCACCTCACTTGATTCATCTATTCCTTGACCAAGGGCTACCCATTCTCTACTGAGATCTTTTACTTGCTACACTGAAAAATTCCAGTTTTCTTTGCACCATTCCTCTTTTTCGGAGTAGAAGCTAGCAGGCCAAGGGGGTCAATGATAGGGAAATACTACTGCATTTTAAAAATATAGCTTACAATTTAGAAAGAATTTGGTTGTTGTTCTAAGTTCTGGAAATTTGATTAGGTTTTCTGGATTCCTATAGTGAAAATCTTTACGTGGTTCAATTCAAGGCATTCTATGAATGTGCTCACAAGGTTGAGAGAGAAAAGAAATTCTGATGGGGCTAGAGTGAGAGAAGGCATTATGTACACAACGCTGTCTATGTTGATTTATAGATGATCGTATAGTTTTAGCTGGAAGGGACATTGGAGGACATTGGGTCAGCTTCACCTTACAGATGAGGAAAATGAGGCTTCAAGAGGTTAAGAAAATTGTCCGAAGCAACTAAATCCATCAATCACTTCTTCCTGCCGTGGTATAACTCAAGATATGAGGCATACAGATGGGCAGTGTGGGAATGAACAGGCTGTAACACATTGCATGTAAGGAATCACTTAGGAGAAGAGATAGTAGAAAATGTCGTAAAAGACATGTTGGGTAAAAAAAAAAAAAGGATGGGCTGGTCACATCAGGAGAGCATGGGATGATCAGCTGAAGCCCATGTGCTTCACTGGTTTCCTTATGATGACAAGAGAACCTGAAGAAGGCCCCTAGCCCATTGGGTGGACTTCCTATGGCAACCTTATGGGAGGAAATGCATAAGAAATATGCAGAGGATGGACAGGGGGGAGGGGATGCAAACTGTATAATTGGAGGGGTTATCTATATAAATGAGATCACAAATCCATTAGGGGTTGGAGATATTCTGACAGACCTTCCCAAGATGTTGGAAACACAGTGCTCTAGTATGGACAGCTCTATATGAACTTGATTCTTGGCAAGGTTTTCTGGTACATTAAAAATAATAGCTTACATTTATATAAGGCTTATAATGTACCTAACTGGTTACAATTATCATCTCGGTTGATCCTTTTAACAATGATATGAAGTAGGTGCTATTTTACACATTTTTACATTTTACAGATGAGGAAATTGAGGCCCAGAAAAATTTGTGACTTGCCCAGGGTAACTGCTAGTAAATATCTGAGCCCATATTTGAGCTCAGATCTTTCTGACTCCAGACCCAGAGCTTTGTCCATTGTATCACCTAGCTACTTGGTTCCCTAATTAGAGAGAGGTGTGGAACAACGCCATCTCAGAAACCTCTTTCCCAATGACAAGACTCAAATAGATCTATGCATTCTTTCACCCACAACCCTCCTGATCTTCTGAATGAAGAAAGCTAAAGTCAGTTAAAAAAAAAAGTTCTAGTTAATGATGATTTCCCCAGAAGATTAAGTATTCTTTTCTCTTTCAACTTACATATGCTACCCAGAAGCCTCTGAGTTTCCTGCAAAGTCCATTGAGAATTCCAGATGTTCTGGGAATAATGTTCAAATGCCATAGCTTTATCTAACAATAACAGATGCTGTCCTATCCTCAGAACTGTCTCTGCGGTATGGCAAATTAGAGCTATTGCCAGGTTGGACCAGGAAGATAGGCAATGACTAAGGGAGGCAGCTGGTGGAGGAGATACAAGGAGGTGGTTCAAGCAACTGGTGCTCCAAAGTATCTGAGGCTTATTTACATGCAATCAACCCAGAAATTATCTTACTGTTAGTAGGGCAAATGGCTAAGGGAACTGTGCCCTACTTTCACACAAGCCCTTTAGGCTGTATTTTGTTTTTCAGTGTGGAAAGGGGTGTGATGGAAAGAATGGGTCTGGTATTGGAGGGCCCGAAGTGTCTATAGCACCCTGTAGTGCTCAGCTTATCATACATAGGCTTTCAATAAATTCCTGTTGAATAAAATAGAATCTGATTGAATATATTATAAGCAGTTATGGATTTCCTTGCATCACCAACTCTCATTCTCTCTGCTTTAAACATATGTCCCTTTTCATGTTAAAACTCCTCCCTATTCTGGAATCTTCTATGCCTGGAAACTTCCCTGCTGGAAACTTTAATGTTCCACATCCTGGAATGAGGGGTCCGGGGAGGAAGAGGAAAAAAGGTCTAAGTTCTGTTTGCTAGTGACATCAGAAATCTGGAACCAGTGAGAGCTCACCCCTTCCTATAAAGCCTGTGGCACTCACCTCTGTCAATGAGCCATGTTGGTGGATGGGTGATGAAATACCCAGGTCATCAATCAATCAACAAGTATTTATTAAGTGTGCAAGGTACTGTGCTAAGCATTGGGGAGTCACAGATAAAAATAAAATTGCCCTGACCTCTTGGAGCTTATACTTTACTGAGGATCATAGATTTAGAGCTAGAAGTGATCTCTGAGGCCAGTGAATCTAACCCCCTCATTTTATAGAGGAGAAAAATGAGTCTGAGAGAGGTCAGGTGACAAACCAAGGACCCAGGTGTTGTACCCAGGTATTGAGAAGTGCAGAGTTGGCTGTGACCTGGGTGTGTCAAGCCTGAGGGTGGTCATTCTCAGTACCATTGCTAATTCCCATGCCCAAAGCTCAGTGGACCCTGTCTGGAACAACCAAGACAAAGCTGTGGCCTTCTCCCTTTGGGGACTGAGACCTGGCAAAAGCTTTAATCCAGAAGCCCTCTTCTCATCTCTGCTCTTTGACTCATCTGCCTCTAGTGTCTCAAGTCAGGCTTGATGGCTTTCATCCTTGTCCTTTGCCCTTTGTTCTCCGAGAGGATCGTAATATCAGGGAGGTGATGCCATGACATGCAAGTGAATTGGATTTAAGTCAGGGAGGGCTGTGCAAGGTCACCAGCCTCACTTTTTCCTCCGGCACCATCTGGGTCCCACTGCATCCAGGGACATCTCCAATCATCCTGATGTCTTTCATTGTGGGCATGAAAATATGCCTGTAATCAAGGCCTATTGCTTTCAGCACTGCTGACCTGCCTGACTCTTTTGTGAAAGTCTCTAAAGCCCAGGACTGCTGAAATGGACCTAGGTAGCAACAATATTCTGGCCTGAATTGATCCTTCGCTTTAGCTTAGATTTGAAAGGAGGGAATATCAGGAAATGAATGGGCCAGAGAGGTGACTTCCTACGCAGAGCTTTGGAGCCTTTTAGAAGGGCCACCAGCGGATACAGAGACATCTTCCAGTTGTCTTCTTTCTCAGGGCATCCATCAGTCCTTGCTTCCTGGTAAATCGCTTACCTATTATCACTTGATGAATAATTCTGCTTCCCTAAGCTCTCCTGGGTTTTCACATTTGCAATTATTCTCTCCCTCTCCCTCCCTCCTCTCTCTTTCTCTCCGTGTCTCTCTCTCTCTCTCTCTCTCTCTCTCTCTCTCTCTCTCTCTCTCTCTCTCTCTCTCTCTCTCTCTCTCCTCTTTCTTTTTCTGTCTCTCTCTGTCTCTCTCTTTCTGTCTCTTTCTCTTTCTCCCTCTCTCTGTCTCTCTTTCTCTTTCTCTCTCTCTTCCTGTCTCTGCCTTTCTCTTTCCTTCCCTCTCCATCTCTTCCCTTCCTTTCCCTCCCCCTCCTTCCCTCTCTCTCGTCTTCCGTCATCTCCCTCTTTCTTTTTCCTTTCCTCCTCCTGTTTCTCTCCCTCTCTCTTTCCTTCCCTCTCTCTCCTTCCCTTCTCTCATTGTTTCCCTTATAAAATGTGATTGATACAATGTCATTGCTTACCCTATTACCTTGTCTAATTATCTTGTTAAATTTAATGTTTCCCAGCTTAAGCAGCATCTTCTCAAGCACCTTTTGCATCCCCCAGCAAATGACCTCACGTTTATTTTATTTACGGTGTACCTATATGTGCATTTTTTTCTCCTCCATTGGAATGGAAGTCCCTCGCAGAGCAGAAGATTGTCTCATCTCTGTGTTGGTATCCCCAGAGCCTCGAACATAGTGGGATGTTAATAAGAGGTTGTTAATTAAATTGATTCCCTGCTGTCTGGTGAGCGTGTTCACGCTGACGATTAGGTTATGTTGCATATGAATAGGCAATAGAATTTGAAGAGTCTTGGCTACAGGATAATTTGAGCCTCTGAGCTGTAGAATAGGGTCTTCTAAACTTGGTGATAACAGTATTTCCCATTTTAATAGTGCTTAAAATTTACAAAATGCTTTCGTTCAAATATCTTCAGGAGGTAGGAAACAAAAGCATGTTTTACACACACACACACACACACACACACACACACAAAATGAGGTAAAAGAGTTCATTGATTTAGAGCTAGAAGGAAATTCAGAGGTCTGCTCGTCCCTTGTCTTACAGATGAAGAAACTAAAATCTAGAAACTAGAAAGTGAGTTGTCTATGGCAGGACCTGGGTTTGGAAGTGAAGTCCACTGGTTTTTCAATTCAGTTTAATTCTGAATTGGTAACAGACATGTATTAAGTAGCAGGGACCTCTGAAAGTTACTATTAATTCCTATACTTCGGAGAAATTCCAAATATAAGTAAGACAGGTTTCCTGAACTTGAGGAACTCATCAGTTTGTTTCCCAGTTTCCAGGACTGTCATTATGTTTGGGTAGTTAATATATATGCCAAACGGTGCTAAGTTTACAGCTGACCACAGCACTGTGGTCCTGCTTCTGTCATTGGCTGCCTGTGTGACAATAGGGAGGTCTCAGTTAAGATCAGATTTAGAGTTGGAAGGGATCTTAGAGATCATTGAGTCAAACCCTCTTATTTTCCAGATGAGGGAACAAGGAAGAGAGACACTAAGTGGCTTGCTCAGTGTTGCATAGCTAATAAGTGTGAGCCAATTCTTGAATCCAGGTCCTCTTGATTCCAATTCCGGTGACCTATGCTCTATGGAATGCTTCTTCTAGTTTCCTGCTATCAAATGAGGGGCTGGGGAGGTGACCAGCAAGGTCCTTTCTAATTCAAAATCCTGTGGTTTTAGGAGTGATTAAAGCATTTTATGTTACATATATATAATATTAATGTATTCATTTATATGTTATTTTGTATATTATAGAATAGTTGTAATAAATATGTATATTTGTTTATATATTTTATATTATATATATGTAGACACATCTATACATATATGTGTGCGTATATATATATATATATATATATATATATATATATGTACACACATACACAATAGGTGTGCAAAGGAGGATGAGATGACATCTTATTGGAGTAATCAGAGATGGTTTCATGAGACAGTTACAAGCTGAGCCTAGAAGAATGGGTAACTTTGCATGAATAAAATAAATATTACCAAAAAAAATCAGGAGGAGAAAAGTACAAGGCACACTTGAGGGGCATCGAGTGGAACAGCCTGGTTGGAGTTCAGAGTCCCCCAGGGAGAAGTTAAGTCCTCCAATTTTGTCTTGTGCCCCCAAGCCCCAGTACAGAGCCTTGCGCACAATATAACTGCGTTGCATCTCAGAGTTGGAAGGCAAATCAGAAATCATCTAGACCAACTTCTCTCTATTACAGGAATTATCTCTATAATATCCACACCAAGTGATCCACACCATCTCTGCTTAAACATTTCTACTGATGGGCAGCTATCGTGAGATGGCTCTAATCAGAACTGTAACTTTCTTTCACCTGGGGCAGAAACAGCAGAGGGGCAGCAGGAGGGTATAGAGGGAACTTTGGTTGGGGCAGGGGTGTGTCTGTGTAGGGGTGATGCAGAAAGCAGTATAAACTAGAGGCAAGCAGAGGCAGAAGCACTCTTTCCCTTTCCCTTTGCTTGCCTTCCTTCCTCTCCTCACCTTCCTTCCTTCCTTCCTTCCTTCCTTCCTTCCTTCCTTCCTTCCTTCCTTCCTTCCTTCCTTCCTTCCTTTTTCCCCTTTCCTTTCCTTTTCCTCTGCTCCTGTCCCCTCCTCTCCTTTCTACTTCCTTCTCTTTCCCTTTCCCCTTTCCTTTCTTTAAAATAAAAATCAAGTATTTTGTTATACTGAACTTGACAAACACCGACAAACATTTCCATATACAAAGAGCAGAAAAAGCAGATTTCTAAATGATGCTGCAAGGACATCCTCACTGAAGGCAGCATGGTGAAGAGAAAAGTTTCACTCCCTCAGCCTCCCAACATGCCTCTACAGAGACTGTGCTCCAGGAGCAGGCATCCATAATGACAAGATCCTGGGTGTGGCAGGGTTGGAACTCTGCAAAGTTCAAGGATCAGGGACCTTTAGAGGACTCTGGGGAAGAAGCATCTTCCCACTCACCTGTCCCAGAGGTAAATCCCCTGGATTGTGCTCTGACTCTAAGGGTTAAGAAAGATAAAGTTAGAAAGGTAAGCTGGAGCCAGAGAATTTAGAACCTCAAATTCCAGGCAGTGGAATTTGGATTTTACCCATAGGAAATAGGAAGCCACTAGAGACAACCGAGCTAACTTTTTCAGATCTAAGCAGTTCCCATCTTTTGTAAATCAAGCTTTACATGACTCAGGATAGCATGGGCAGGTCTTCCAGTGAGAGCTGCAGAAGTATTCAGAAATGAAAGCCATGAAGTGGGATAAGGAAGTCGAAGATGCTAAAGATAGACTGAGATAGACAGGTTCTAATAGGGAGCTGGATGGCATTATTAATCAAGTGGACACTTGATGTCCATCAGAGATAGGGCTGGCTGGTCAGAGAGGAGACTGGATGGCAGCCACTGCTGGAAAGAGGGTGGGGCCACCTGAGGCAGGAGTGAGGAAGCTGGCAATCAGCTTTCCCTCAAACTGATTAGGGGATTAGGATGTTTGGATGAGCCAATTCAGGTTTAGGAAAAGGATGCCAGGGATGAAAACTTATTCCCCCACACCTGTGCCTTTAGTACTTTGGCGACCATCTTCCCTTCCTTTTCTTTCCCATCCCTTCTCTTTCCCTTTCCTCTTCTTCTCTTTCTCTTCCCTTCCTTCCTCTCCTCTTGTTGCCCCTCCCCTCCCTTTTGCTCCCTTGCCTTTCCCTTTCTCCTTTCCTTCTTTTCTTTTTAAATATTAAGTATTTCGTTATACTAAACTTGACAAACACCAACAAACATTTCCATATAGAAAGAAAAGAAAAAGATTTTTTTAAATATATGACACTGCAAATCTCATTTTGTACTATATACTCCCCTGTTTTAAAGTATGTTGTATGTTCTATGTTCTCTATGCAAGCCAAAGGGTATTCACAATTTAGAGACTTTTGAGGCAGAGTTTCAAATTGCTTTTCAGAATGTTTAGACAGTTGAACCAACATTAGTGTGCATTAGTATGTCTGTCCTCCAGGCTCTCTGCACCATTCCCAACCAGGGTCATTTCCCCTTTTTGTTGTCTTTGTCTATATGATGGGTGTGATATGGGACTTTGGAGTTGTCAGTTTATACATTTCTCTTATTATTAGTTGATTGGGAATGTTTTTACATGTTTTTGCTAGTTTTCTTCTTTCTTTCCTTCTCTCTCTCTTTCTCTCTCTCTTTTCTTTCCTTCCTTCCTTCCTTCCTTCCTTCCTTCCTTTCTTTCTTTCTTTCTTTCTCTCTCTCTCTTTTCTTTCTTTCTTTCTTTCTTTCTTTCTTTCTTTCTTTCTTTCTTTCTTTCTTTCTTTCTTTCTTTCTTCCTTCCTTCCTTCCTTCCTTCCTTCCTTCCTTCCTTCCTTCCTTCCTTCCTTCCTTCCTTCCTTCCTTCCTTCCTTCCTTCCTTCCTTCCTTCCTTCCTTCCTTCCTTTCTTTCTTTCTTTCTTTCTTTCTTTCTTTCTTTCTTTCTTTCTTTCTTTCTTTCTTTCTTTCTTTCTTTCTTTCTTTCTTTCTTTCTTTCTTTCTTTCTTTCTTTCTTTTTCTTTCCTTCTTTCTCTTCCTAAGTTCAAATCTGGCCTCAAACTCTGACTATGTGTGTGACCCTGGGCAAATCACTTCACCCTGTATGCCTCAGTTTCCTCCTCTGTAAAATGAGCTGAAGAAGGAAATGGCAAACCACTCCAGTATCTTTGCTAACAAAACCCTAAATAGGGTCATGAAAAGTTGGACACAACTTGAACAATAACATTTTTATGTAGTGCCTATGTGTTTCTGTTTAGGTGGACTCCCAAAGAGTTCAAATAATTTATAGTTATTCTGAATGAAATTTATTCTCTACCTCTTCCTGTTAGGTTTTGTTAGGAAAATACAGAAAGGCTTGTGATCTGTGTGGATTTATTTTATATCTTTTAGCTAGGTGGAGTCAAGAAGAGTTACATTCAAATCTAGCCTTAAGACATTTATTAGTTGTGCAAGTCACTTACTTTTTCCATCTGTAAAATAGGAACGAATATAGTACCTACCTCTCGGGGTTGTTGTGACAATAAAATGAGATAATATTTGTAAAGGGCTTAGCAAAATATCTTAAAGCACTATGTAATGCCAGCTATTATCATTATTACTATTATTATTTTGTTGAAGTTGTTATTTTAATTCATTTTGTAGATAAATATCTGGGATATGCTGATCTTTTTGTAGATGAAAATGTGCAAAAAGCAATGATTTTGCTTCTTTGCCTTTTCTAAATCCTGCCTTTTCTAAATCTAAACTTCTGCCTCAGTTTCCTCATTTGTAAAATGGAGATAATAATAGCACCTATATCCCAGGGTTGTTATGAGATCATATTTTTAAAGCAGTTTGCAAACCTAAAAATGTTATATAAACCCTAGCTATATTAAAATTGTCATTCTTATCCCTTGTTATTAAAGTAATCTACTGTGTTTACAATTTTCCCAATATTAAATGTTATTTTCCTCCTACCTGATTTTTGATTCTTAAGATTTCAAAATCATGCCTCCTGCCCTCTCACCCTGAAAATTCCCTCAGAGCCCATGGCCTTCTCACATTGAAACATTCTTCTGCCTCATCACAATCCTTTCATTGGTGAGTTTCCCCAGGGTCTTCATTTGGGTGTTGGGCCAAGGTTGGTCATACTCCATTCCCCTCTTTCTTCTGATTCTTGGGACTTCATTACCATTTCCCCTAGTGGGTATCTCCAATTTGTCTCAGAAAGGAGTTCAGCTCCCTTTTGTGTGTTTTTTCCTCCATCTGAATGTAAACTTGCTAGTAAGGACTGTTTGTCTTTTGCCCTGCAGTGGTGACCCCAGCGCTTAGCACAGTGCTTGACATATAGTAGACACTTAATAAACTCCTTGCCTTCTTAATATTGAATTAGCTCTTCATTTCTTGTATATATCTAAGCTGGTCATAGTACATATGTTGCTTTTAATAAGTTTCTTTGTTAAAGTTGCATTTTTTGTCAAAATTCATTAGGAATGTTGACCCATAGTTTTCTTTCTCTCTTATATCTCTTTCTGGTTTAGGTACTGAGACCACACTTGTGTCATGAAAGGAATTTGGTGTAATGTCATCTTTTATTTTTTCAAACAGTCTATGTAATATTGGAGTTAATTGTTCTTTGAATGTTTGATAGAATTCACTTGTAAACGCACTTGATCCTGGAATGGTTTTCCTCTGACAATTCATTTATAGTTTGTTTAATTTCTTTTTTTATGACTTTAGGATATAAATTGTCTATTTTTTTGTTCTATTAATCTGAGGATTTTTATCCATCAATTTCACTTAAAATATCACTTTTTGACATATAATTGGGCAAAATAGTGTCTAATTATTTTATTTACTGTTCAGTTGTGAATTCTCGTTTTTCATTATTAATGTTGATAATTTGGTTTTCTTCTCTCTTTTTAAGTCAGATTAGTTAAAAGATTATATATTTTATTAGGCTCCCCCCCCATCTCCTAGTTATATTTATCATTTCATCAGGATGAGATTGATTGAGTCAAGTTGTCAACTCATACTTCCCTATTTAAAGTAAATGACAAGAGGCTACCTTTTATACCTTTGGTAGGTGAGGATAATCAGAGGTATGAAGTAGGAGCGAATAGCAACTATATGTTTATCAATTCATAGGCTTTAGACCAAATATGAAACAATCTTAATTTAGAAGTTCTTGAAAAACATTGGATGAATGAGATGATGGCACGTAAAGTGTTTTCAGATTGGTTGAGGAACTTGGTTATGATACCTTATGGGCTTGTGTAGGATTGTTAAGGTAATTTTGAATCAGTAATCTAGCTGTTTAAGGTGAAAGCCTTCCAAACAACTCCTTGAGAAGTGGTGAAAGAGAAGAGCTCTGATCTCAGCCTCTGTCTCCTTTATACTCTCAACCTTGACACTCTCAACCTTGACTGGAGGGGCATTTTGTAAGCTTTGAAAGTTATGGAGGATTTTAAACTTCCTGTCAGCATACAAGCAGCATCCTCAAATCAGCTGATGGCAGTTTTTGCAGAGGGAGGTAGGGACAAATTGTATATAATAAGAAAAGGCAGATTCAAAGTTCTACAAGAATCCCAGAAGAAAAACTACAATGCTAAGGGGAATATTTGGCGACTCTAGCAAAAAGACTTCCAGGAGCTGGGTGACACCTGTGCCACATGTTATTAACCTCTGTTTGCCTCAGTTTCCACTTTTGTAAAATGGAAATTATAAATAGCCTCTACCTCTGAAGGTTGTTCTGAGGATCAAATGAGATAACATTTATCAAGTGATTAGCATAAATCCTGGTACATAGTAGGCTATATACATTATTATTATTATCACAGCAAACTTTGGATGTGTGTATATGTGTAAGTGCATATTCAACAACTTTATTTTCATGTAAGATGAGTGAGGTTTCTATGCTAGTTGCTCCCCCTTCTGTATATTCTTCTTAAGTTCTACTTCCCTTTCTCTAATTTCTTCCCTAGTATATTGCTTCTCCTTCCCTTTTCTTTCCTTGTCTAAGACCATCAACAAAATCATCTCCTGTCCCTCTGTTTGTCTTAATTCTATGATCATTGAAAAGTAGGATTTTGTGGAGACCCTTTCTCTTCTCCCTCATTAGAATATAAGTACTTCATCACTGTTTATTCCCTTTTAAATGCTCAAATGTATTTACTTTTCTATGTTTCTCTTGATTCCTGCATTTGCAATTCAGACTTTCTACTCAACTGTGATATTTTTCAACCACAATGCTTAAAAGTCTTCTATTCCATTAAAGATCCATTTGCTTTCTGTACTCAATCATGAGTGTTAAGTTGGTTGAAAGCCTTACTCTTTTATAATTTTATATTCTAAGATTTTTCTCTTCTTTTTGGTAGTTGCCGCCAAATCTTGCATGATTCTGACTATAGTTCCATGGTACTTGCATTTTTTCTTTCTCCACAATTGCAGTATTTTTTACTTTTTTCTTAAAAGTTCTGGATTTTGGGCTATAACATTCCTTTGAACTTATGTTTTAGAGTTTCTTTCAGGAGATGACCAGTAGACTTTATTTCTGTTTGTCCTTTGGTTCTGATAAATCTGTACAGTTTTCACTTATGTTTTCTTGAAATAGGGTATCCACAGATACTTTGGTTATTGGTCTTTGTTTTTAGAGAATCTAATGAATCTCTGCTTGATCTGTTTTCTAGGTCAGTTATTTTAAGATGAAATACCTTACATTTTCTTCTGCTTTTTTCAATCTTTTGATTTTTGTCCTGATATTTTTAGTTTATATATATATATATGTATACATATATTTATATTTTTCAGAGAGTCATGAGGGCTATTGTAGTTTTCAGGTAGTTCATTATATGGATAAGCCTTTTTTCCACCTTCTGCTCTATGCTACTTCTCTTTTTCCAGTTTCTTTCCCTCAAGGCTCTTATTTCACATAAAATTCCAGTTCTTAATCTATTGTTTCATTTCTTCTACTACTACTTCTAGTAGTCTTTAAGACCAAGTCATTTTCCTCCTCTGGACTATGCTGTAGTTCTCTTTTCTGAATTTGCCTGTTGGGCATTTTTTGAACCATGACATTTCTTCATGGAGATTAATATCTTCTCCTGTTTACTTAAATCTTCCACTTCAATTCTTGATTTGGACTTTTGTGCTAGGGTTTCTTCTTCACAATCTGTGATGGTATGGTAAGATCCTGATTACTCCCGGCCTCTGTTTTCTGGGCTCCTATCATTGTCTTCCACCCTCCTATGGGCTGACAAGTTTCAGTGCCCTGGCTAGAGCTCTGTGATCTGCTGTCTTTGGCCAGGGTGTCTCCATCCCATGCCTGTTTCAGGCTTCCCCATTCTAGAATATGGTGTCAGTTTCTAGCCCATTTACCTGAGTTCATGCTGGCTATACTAGTGGGATGCCCCCTCTGGAGATCTTAGTGTTCGGTCATCTTTTTATATAGTTCTGGGATGGATGAAGGAATTTAGTTGTGTTTCATTTTGTATCTCTTGATTATTATTTGTTCTGGTGCCCTCAAAGCATTGCTGGAGTATATAAAGAAGAGATGGGGTCCCCTTTCACACCATTATCTTAAACAGAAGTCTAAGACCATATTTTCAGGGGCTCTTCTATTTTTGTTTCTAATGAAAGGAGGCACAGTAGGGAAGTTAGAAAATCCCACCTGGTTTGTCTATTCTAGATTTACACTTTGGCTCTCTGAGTAGCTACCCACAGGGCTGTTGGTGTCACTTACATTTCTTTCATGCATCATTCATAGAGCTTCAGGAATTTAATGTATGCATGACCCACAGAGAGATAGGATATTCTGCAAGAATAGTTTACGAGGAACTACTAGCAGCATCCAAATAAAGTGTAATCCCATTTCTTTCTATTTATTCCATAGCAACCCAATATTTTAAAAATCTAGTTGATACTAAATTTCTTAATCTCCTATTATCAAGAAGCTGCTGGTTTGATCAACATTCTATAAAAGCTGCTTACATTTGCAGTAATCTCTCATATTTAAAGTTTTTTATGGTTTAAAAAGATGCCCTAGTAAGCTGGGTTGTACAAGAGTTATTACTCTAATTTTATAGCTTCAATCCAATGTTTTACCACTTATTTTTCACTTCCTGCGTGACCACCTTGGCATAAAAACCATTGACTCTAAAAGTATATGTTGATTGACTTTGGAATTTCTTACATGTCCTTCATGGAATTTCTGAGCCCAACCATCAGTGACTGTAAAGTTTGACTCCAGAAACATGGGTTGAGAGTTTGAAAGGACCTCAAAGGTCATGTAGTCCAACATCCCATTTTTCAGATGAGGAAGGTGAGGTACAGAGATTTAACTTGTTCGTGATCACCCACACAGTAAATTTCAGTGGTGGGATTTGAATCCAGGTCTTCTGATTTGAAGAGCAGTTATATTTCCACTCACTATATTGACTCTGCCCCTTTACAACAACATGATCCATATGCAGCAATTATTGTCATGGCAGTTTTCTCGTAAATGTTTATCTTGATCACTGCAAAACTAGTTGTCTAAATGTTCCATGAAATCATGCTTCCTGTTATCTTTGGTGGTACATTCAATATGATATATATATATCTGTGTGTGTGTATATATATATATATGGTAAAATCAACTTTAAAATTTTACTTCTTCAAGAACAAGTCAAATGTCTTCCTACTTATCTGCAACTTCATCTTATTTTCTACTTTCTTTTACAGCATGATTGTCAAGAATAACATGATTCAGTTGCTCCAATATTATACCTGCTTGTTGGTTAGTAAACAAGGGTCTCACATTTCGAATCCAACTTAATGTTTATAAATGATCTTAAATCTGTGGTTCTGAGTGCTCGGTGATATGTTTTCTTCTACAGTCCTTGTCACTATAGAAGTAGGTGAGGTCCCTTCTATACCCCCCGCTTTATTGTATGGATTGATATAGCCAAAAAATTAAAAATAATATGGCCAGACGGCTGCTGCTGAGTTTCTTTTTATTAATTCTTCACTCCCTGGGCCTCACTTCTATTTCTTTGCTAACATCATTAATGTTGAACTTGGATTCATAGAATCTGAGTCCAAATTAAGTATTCTTTGTACTGCATGATGTTAACTAGTATTGTTTCCAATCTACTTACCATGTGAAAAAGAGGGTTCCATTGGTTATTGAGTCTCAGCTAAGAATGCTTACAAAAGGCACTAACTGAACTATATATTCTCTTTCCTCCCTGGCAGCAATTGAGGGGAAGACATGCCTCTGGATGTTGAGAAAGGCCTCAAACCTTAATCTCCCCACCTGGTCCTTACATGGTCTGTGCCCTTTGTTTCTTATCATTTATTTTTTCCTGGTCTTAGCTGAAGGAGAATAGGACTAGGTTGTGTTCCTGCTGACCTATGGGATCCAGCATAGTGGCAGATCTAAGACAGACAAAAGGGAACATCAGCCACCCAGCCATTGGCCATGCCAGTTTCAGAAATGAATTTGTTGGGGCAAATGCTTGATAGTAACTTCTTTAAGGCTGAACCCATTCTCCTCAGAGACTAAGATGGTATAGAAAAGAATGTGCCTCCCAGATGTTGGGAGGAAATGCTTTGTAACTTTTGTTTTTTGCTGCAACTTCTCAGTAAAAATAGGTTGTGCAGTAGATAGAGTGCAGAGCCTGGAGTAAGGAAGACTCATCTTCTTGAGTTCAAATCTGGCCTTTGATACTTGCTATCTGTGTGACCCTGGGCAAGTCATTTAACCCTGTTTGCCTCAGGTCCTCAGCTGTAAAATGAGTTGTAGAAGAAAATGGCAGACCACTTTAGTATCCTTGCCTAAAAAAAATCCCCAAATGGGATCATGAAGAGTCAGACATGATTGAATACTCAGTAAATATTCTATTTGTAAAATCTAATTAATGCTAATTGGTTAGATGATCCTGGGACACATCACTGCAAGGTTATCTAATATAAGAGAGACCTTTGGGTGGCATACACCTAAATGGGGACTCTAGTCAATAGCATTAGAGAGACAACCTCAGTGTTCTTCAGGGATACCTCTAGAGCCCCTGAGAGAAGAGGAGATGTAGTTCCCCTTGCTGTAGGGGACTGACTCATAAATGGGAGTAGGAGTTGGTTAAGAATCCTCAGACCCTATAAAGGTTTCACATTGATCCTCCAAAAATAGAACATGTTGCTAGGATGATATTTGACACTCTTCCAGCATGGCAGAACCTGTTAGAATTTGTGCTTTGCTAAAATAACCTTCCAGAACCTTGTCATGGCCATACCACAATGCAGTACCAGAGGAGGGCTTTGTGGAAAAAACATACACAACTATTTATTTACAGAAGGCCCAAAGCCAGTCAGAAGGGCTAACACTGGATCACAGAGTTGCTTGAACCTTGGGCTAAACGTGAGATATACCTTAGTAGGAATAAATACAAAGGTTTAAAAATTCAACTTCACAATGGCTAGACAGCAATTCATCTGAAAAAGATTTGTGAGTTTTAGTGGACTGCAAGCTCGATATGAATCAACAATGTGATATAATGGCTAAAAATCTTAGTGCTATCTTAGGCCTCATTAAACCCTCCTAGATCACTGCCTTTCATGGCAAAGGGGCTTTTGTAGCTCCATGAAACTATGAGCTATGCTGTGTAGGGTTACCCAAGACAGACAGATAGGCTGTAGTAGACAGTTCTGACAAAAGGAGATCCATTGGAAAATGAAATGGCACACCATTCCAGTATCTTTGCCAAGAAAACCTCATGGACAGTATTAAAATGAGAAAAGAGATGACATTGGAAGGTGAGTCCCTCAGGTCAGAAGGAGTCCAACATATTACTGGAGAAGAGCAGAGGACAACTACAAGTAGCTCCAGTACTAATGAGGCAGAGGGGCCAAAGCTGAAAAGAAACCCAGCTGTGTCTGGTAACAAAAGGAAAGTCCTGTCAATATGGTATAGGAAGCTGGAATTTAAGATCTATGAACCAAGGCAAGGTAGATGTGCTCAAACAGGAGACGGAAAGATTAAACATTGACAACTTGGGTGTCAGTGAATTGAAATGGATGGGAATGGGTGAATTTAATCACTGCATATAATGCTGTGGACAAGAATCCCTTAGAAGAAATGGAGTTGACTCGATAAGGTGAGTCAATAAAAGGGTGAGAAAAGCAGTACTGGGGAATAATCTCAAAAATGACAGATTGATATCTGCTTGAATCCTGGGCAAACTGTTAAACATCACAGTAATACAGGCCTATGCTCCAACCACAGATGCTGGAGAGGCCAAAGTTGATCAGTTCCATGAAGACGTACAATATCTTTTAGAAACAACACCAAAAAGGGTCACATTCATCATAGGGAATTAGAATACAAAAGTGGGAAATCAAAAGATAATTGGAATAACAGGCAAGTTTGTACAAAATGAAGCAGGGTGGAGACTAATAGAGTTTTGTCAAGATAACTTGCTGGTCATAGCAAGCACACTTTTTCAACAACCCAAAAGGTGACTCTACATACACATGGATATCACGAGACATCAACCTAGAAATCAGACTGACTATAGACTTTGCAGCCAAAGGTAGAGAAGCTCTATCTATGCAGTTAGTTAAAATAAGACCCAGAGCTGACTATGATTCAGATCAAAAGCTTCTTCTTCCAAAATTCAGACTTAAATTGAAGTGAGTGGGGAAAACCATCAGACCATAAAAGTATGACCTAAATAACATCCTTTATGAATATGAAGTGGAAATGATGCATAGATTTAAGGAATTAGGAATGGTAGACAGAGTGCCTGAAGAGTTATAGACAAAGGTTTGCAGTGTTATACAGGAGGCAGCAACAAAAAACATCCCAAAGAAAGAAGCAAAATGGCTGTCTAATGAGATTTTACAAATAGCTGAGGAAAGAAGGAAAGTGAAATGGAATGGAGAAAGGGAAAGATATACCCAACTGAATGCAGAATTCCAGAAAACAGCAAGGAGGGATAGGAAGGTTTTCTTAAATGAACAATGCAAAGAAATAGAAGAAAACAACAGAATGGGAAAGACAAGCAATCTCTTCAAGAAAATTAGAATGGAATTTGGAAACAAATGGAATGTTTCATGCAAAAATGGGCATGATAAAAGACAAAAATGGTAGGGACTTAACAGAAGTAGAAGAAGAGGTAGTAGGAATATGTAGAAGAATTATACAAGAAAGATCCTAACATCACCAATAACCACAATGGTATGGTTATTGATCTGGAGAATGAAGTCACATGGGCCTTAGGAAGCATTGCTAATAATAAGGCAAGTAGAGGTGATGAAATTTTAGCTGAGCTATTTAAAATTCTAAAAGATGATGCTGTTAAAGTGCTGCACTCAATGTGCCAGCAAATTTGGAAAACACAACAGTGGCCTTGGTGTAGAAAAGATCAATTTGTGTCCCAGTGCCAAAGAAGGGCAATACCAAATAATGTTCAAACTATTAAACAGTTGTACTAATTTTACATTCTGCTAAGGTTATGCTTAAGATTCTGTAAGCTAGGCTTCAGTAATATGTGAACCAAGAATTACCAGAAGAAAAAGTTGGCTTTTGAAGAGATAGAGGAACTAGAGACCAAATTGCCAGCATTCTCTGGATTATGGAGAAAACAGGGGAGTTCCAGAGAAATATCTGCTTCTGCTTCATTGACTAAACTAAAATCTTTGACTGTGTGGATTACAACAAAATGTGGCAAGTCCTCAAAGAGATAGAATACCAGATCATCTTACTTGTATTTTGAGGAACCTGTATGTGGGCCAAGAAACAATTGGAAACAGATATAGAATATCTGATTGGTTTAAGATTGGAAAATGAGTACAACAAAGCTTATTTATTTAACATATAAAGAGCACATAATATGAAATGCCTGGCTGGGTGAATCAAAAGCTGGAATTAAAGTTTCTGAGAGAAATATCAACAATCTCAGATATGCAGATGATACCACTCTCATGGCAGAAAGTGAAGAAGAATTAGAAGCCTCTTGATGAGGGTAAAAGAGGAAAACACAAAAGCTGGCTTGAAGCTTAACATGAAAAGAAAAGCTAAGATCATGGCAACTGATCTCATCACTTCCTGGCAAATAGAAGGAGAAGAAATGGAAGTGGTATCAGATTTTGTATTCTTGGACTCAAAGATCACTACAGACAGTGACTGCAGCCAGGAAATTAAAAGATGCTTGCTCCTTGGAAGGAAAATTATGGCAAATCTGGACAGCATACTAAAAAAGCAGAGACATCACCTTGCTGATAAAGATCCGTATAGGAAAAGTTGTGGTTTTTCCAGTAGTAAAGTATGGCTATGAGAGTTGGACTATAAGGAAAGCTGAGTGCTGCAGAATTGATGCTTTTGGATTGTGGTTCTGGAGAAGACTTGAAAGTCCCTTGGATAGCAAGGAGATCCAATCAGCTAATACTTAAAGAAATTAATTCAGACTAGTCAAATACTGAGGTTGAAGCTTAAATATTTTGCCCACATAATGAGAAGACAGAACTTATTGGAAAAGACACTGATATTGGGAAAGATTGAAGGCAAAAGGAGAAGGGGATGACAGAGGATGAGATGGATAGATAGTGTCATGGAAGTAATGATCATGAGCCTCAACAGACTTCAGGGGATAGTGGGTAATAGAAGGGTCTGGTGTGCTACTCTCTATGGGATTGTGAAGAGTCATACATGACTGAACAGTGCAACAACAACAGCAGAGGTCCCATTAAAAGAAGTATAATGTCTAGGGAAATGATAGTCCCATCACACTCTAGCCTAGTCCAGACCATATTGAGAGTATTGTGTTCAGTTCTGAGTGACACATTTTAGGATTGACATTGATAAGTTGAGAAGGTGTCCAGAGGAGAGCAACCAGGATCTTAGAGAGTCTCAGGGTCATGTTATGTGAAGATCTATTGAGAGAACAAGGTAGGTATCAAAGTGTGAAACAATTAAGATCTGATTAGGGGAGTGGCAGTGGGAGGAGAGGGGCAGAATTTGAAAGATGTTAGGAAGGAACACGTAATGATCGAAACAATGTAAGGGAAATGTTTGACTGGGAGTCCTTGCCTTTGCACAACTATTCCACTGTTCCTGCAGTGATCTGTTGCTAGACACCTCATCCCCTGCTTGGCTACCAATTGGGTGGCACTATAAATTTTTAAAGGTATATGAGACTGTCTCTGTATACTACCCACCACCGACTTTCTGACTGTCCATAGGAGTTGTTTGTGTTTAGTATTTTGTGACCAGTGTGAGAAGGAGAGGTTGTTTTTTGTATTACTTTAAATTATATTCAGCTACTATTCTTTAGCTATAAGTACCATGACTAAAAATGTTGCCATTTTGCATAATGCTTTTAAAATGCAGTTATAGCAAATGAACCTGAAAAAAAGTGAGCTAGATTCCAAAATAAGTCCTATAAAGAAAGTTCATTAGAAATAGGGTAATTTTGCCTAGAGGAGAGAGACATCAGTTAACAGCAGCCCCAGCGGAGATAGCAAAGACATTTCCATGGGAGGCAGGACCAGAGGGCAAGGATCATAGGAAGTAGAGCTGAAGGAAATCTTTGAGGTCATCTAGTTCAGCACCATCTTTTTACAGATGAGCAAACTGGGAACCCCACTAGACTTTAGAACTTGCCCAAGTTCTGAAGTCCAAGTTCTTTGCTTTCAAATCCAGTTTTTGTTATACCACATCATACCTCCTCTTGATTAGGTTATATAGTAGAATGACCTTGATGACTGGAAGAATTAGAAGAGAAGAGATTGCGTATCCTGGAATGTGCTTTGTCTTGGTCAGAAGACTTAAGCTCATTTAAAGCAGCTAGAAGGTACTTTATGTTCTCTTTGAAGATTCATGCTCAAGTCAAGATATCACCCTGGTGATATCATTGGTCTCCTTCCAGAATGGTGATCAATAACAACAACAACTTCTAGCTGTGATCTTTCCTCCTAGTTTTTTTTTTAACTCTGTTCTCCTGGTCAGTATTACTAACCAAAGCAGATTCCAAAGAGTGAAGTGCAAGTAGATGAGAGGAAGGAAATGTTGCAGGAGAGGGAGGATCTAGGACTAATAGTTTGCTGATACCTGGAATATCTGAAGAATACCAAAAGACCCTTTCATTCAAAAATATTTTCCCTACTTTTTCAACAAGAGGAGATTAAAAAAATAAACTCCTTGTACTGTTCCTAGTGAACCAAGGACCGCAAGGCTGGTTCAGTGATGGAAACCTAGCATGTGATTAGCACACCTGTATAAAAGAACTCAGCCTTGGATGGAAAAGTCATATGAGAGAAACTCATTTTGCTGACACCGTCTGAACTTCTTTTAGTGTGTTCTTCCTAACTCTATCCTTTGAGATGCTGAAATAAACTTTTTTTACATTTGGAAAAAAAAAAACAAATGTTTTGTTAAAAATTACTCATTGAACATCAATACACCAACAAAATTTGCTTTGTGACTACATTATTTCATTGTATTTGTAGCCTGTCAGAAGGAGCTTCTCTTTTTTTCTTCTCCTCCTCCTTTCTTCTTCTTCTCTTCCTCCTTTCTTCTTCTTCTTCTTCTTCTTCTTCTTCTTCTTCTTCTTTTCTCTCTCTCTCTCTCTCTCTCTCTCTCTCTCTCTCTCTCTCTCTCTCTCTTTCCCCTCCCTCCCCCCCTGCAGTGAAGATCCTCAGAGCTGAGGGAAATGATTCATGAGAGAGGCTCAATTTGGGATTGTACTATGGGAAAAGGTTGGTCTCTCCTCACTCCATGGAATCCTGAAATCCTCCTTTGAGGCAGGTTGGATAAAAAGAATACTACCTGTACTTTTTCTTTCTATTTGAATTTCATGAGGTGTCTGCCATATAGTAAGTACCTCATAAATGCATGTTTCCTTCTTTCCTTAGGTCAGATGGCAATGCCAGGGGTTGAGAGAAAAGCAACAGCTGTGTAGCAGTGGACATGACTGGAGATTTGGGGGCCATTTCAGGCTACAGGGAGAGGATGTTCTTTTTTCCATGCATACCAAGAACCAGACTTTGATGAGGCTCTCTTTTTGCTCTTTTAATTGATGAGCCTGAGAAGAGGGAGTGAATACTTCTCTCTTTATTCCTCTTTATGAGCTATGAATGTGCATGCTCAGGAACTATTTCTCTTCTCACTGAGGATCCAAGAAGGAGTGAGTATGAATGAGAGAGTTTATATTTTCTTTTGCGTATTCATTCCATTCTGTTCAAACGATATGATCACATACTGAGTGTGGGAACTGTTATGTGCCAAGGGAAAAGACTAGAGAGAGGGAACTATTTCATTGAACAATGAGCTGCAAATATTAATAGTAAATTTCATATGATAATATCTTATCAATATTTCTTCTCTGGGGTCAAGAGAGAAAGTCACACAACTGGATATCATGTTTGGGACAGGGAAAGCTTCCTAGTCTTATTCAAGATTTTATCTTGATGTAAAGAAAAACTTTCTAGTAAGTAGAGTTATCCCAAAGTAGAATGGATCACATTTTGTTTCCCCTCACTGTAGGTCACCCTCATTTTTTTAGGTAATTCTTGTTCAGGCGTTGTTTGGAATAGATAGCTCCTGATGACTCTCACACTTAAAAGGCTTTGTAATCTGGGGTTCAAAGGTAGCTTGGCTTTCTCCTCCCCAAGCAAGCTTCTTAACTTTTCTAAGCCTTGGTTTATTCCTTTGTAAAATGAGGTTTTGCAGGATACTCTCTGAGATCCCTTCCACCTCTAAGTCCTATAAATGGCATTGAGTCATTGGCAGGGGTCATGGTTTGCTTTTCTACTAAAAATGCCCAACGTCCAACACCAACCTCCTTCTTCTGATGGTACTGCTCCTACCTCTGAAATGGTTAAAAGCTTAAACATCATGAGATTTTAAAACTTCATGCATCTGAAGTTCTGAGGCTCTCAGAAGTATCTGGGAAGTCCATAAAACAACACTATTTGTCGGGGTTAAGGTCATGGGAAAGACATCTGTTCACATTTGTGGAACATACTGTCATAGAAAACTACTCCGCAAGAAGTGATGGAGTTGAAAAATCCAGCAACAAGACACACTTACATCACCCACCAAACATGTCTATCGAAAATTACTTGAAAATCATCATCATCATCATATCTTGAGTCCCACCAAAACATTGTGATTAACTGGCCAGAACAAAGGCTCCCTGCTTTTGTTTTGGGCCATGGTCCGTTTGAAGCAGATGGAATGTGACTGTAATAAGAGGCTTAAGCTTGATCAGCCGCTTCGACCTCATTAGGCTGCCATCTTATGAAAGAGCTGGGAGGGTGGGAGAAGCCCACAACTTTTCACACAACACCCTAGGGCCCAAAAAGGAAGGAAGGCTGACAGGTGCAGAGGAAATCAATGGAGCCCGCAGTAAGCTAACTCCATTGCGGCAATAACTCCTTGAGGGCACAGACTCCGGAGGGTGCTCTATATTACTGAGTCAAGAAATTCCAGTGATACATTGTTCATGAGAAAAATCCAACAAAGCAATTACAGGAAAGGGCAGGAAGGCGCTGCTATCTTCCAATCAGATTTTCAATATTTAACTATTGCTTCCGAAGTAGGCTATACTCCAGGGAATTATGCAACATCTAGGGAGATTTGCTGGTAATAATGGATTTTGCATTACATATGAAGGGAGTTCTTTGTCTGTATATTTTTTCTGGGTGCCTCCTCCGTGGTTACTTCTGTCTTATTTTCATTTCTGCTTGCAGATTTGCCTCAATTATGAACAAAGAAATAATCAGGATGAAGTCTTTTTTACTGCCAGGCCCTGCTCACAGCACAACCACTTGACCCTGTACTAATTAACTGTACTGGGCTGTATTCCATTCTCATTTGCACATGGAGGAATCCCAGGGATTCCAGTGAGAATGAGTGGCAGAAGCCAGATCTGGCCAAGAATGGAAGTGTAAGATTCATAAAGTGTTTTGTTAATCTGAGAGTCCTGTATCATTGTGGTCTTCTCCTTTTCACTGCCACTCTCTAAATGGGCAAAAATAAAAGTTAGATTGTCCACAGTAACAAAATAGGCTGCTGAAGCAGCTTGGTAGACTCCCTCAAGAGATGAGTGCCCAAGGTCATCATTTCCTTTAACATATCTTGCATATTTTATCTGGTAAATATCCATGGCCTCGACTTTGATCAAGCTGCATTTGAATGTGATTGTAGTGTGAGACATGAAACCATCCCATCCCAAAACCAAAATGAGTTCGTATCCTTCAAATACCAACACCTTGGCATGTTAGATGAGATTTTTCTTTACTTTTCCCCCTCTAACACTTCAGTTAAAAGATATAAAGTTAGGGTTCTATGATCTGACTTGGTAT
Source organism: Notamacropus eugenii (assembly GCF_028372415.1). Classification (NCBI taxonomy): domain Eukaryota; kingdom Metazoa; phylum Chordata; class Mammalia; order Diprotodontia; family Macropodidae; genus Notamacropus; species Notamacropus eugenii. The sequence goes on along the minus strand of NC_092877.1, from coordinate 23,864,809 downwards.
CTCTTAGCAAAACCACCTTCAGGTATGAAGTTTCATAACCTTAACATGAAATGATAATCCAGGAACATTGTATTCATCCATTCAACAATAGGATATTAAATGCCTACCACATGTAAGATATCCTACATAATGCTGGAGTACATATAAAGAGAAGTAAGTCATGATTTCTGCTCTGGGGTTTAATGTTTAGTAAGAAAAAAATGTCACACACAAAAATTAGTCTTACCAGATGAATCTTGGTAGTAATTTGTATGGACTCATTGTTACTAGTCAGGGCATGATGGAGATGGAGAGGTATTTTTTCTCACCATTTCAGACTGCTTAAGTCTGAGGCAGAGTTGACTAAGGGTTTTTGCCGACTGACTGGATATGGCTGTGTGGCTGACTCACAAGAGAGCTGATGTAGCCCTGAGGTTATTAGTTAGAAGCCCGGAAGGATCTGTTAAGCATTCCACTTTGGGAGAAAAGGCCACATAACACTTCAATTCAGCAGATCAAACTGATTAAAAAAAGTTCAACATAGAACCAGAAGATGGCAGCACAGCAGAGAAAATGGTTCAGCCGTTGATTTCAACAAATTGGAACCCAGTGGAGCCAAGGAGCTCATGCAACCTAGCATGTTATTAGACTAGTGGATGATGTCACCAATTCTGTGGAAAAAGCAGCAAGTAGAAGATTCCAAAGCAGAAAGTTTCCCCTTGGACACAGCCCTAGGAAGGTGAGTTGCTGTAGCTATGCATTTTTTCCATATACATTCCCTAACTATATGTGTTCCCTACCTATATTACCTCTCTCATTCATGGCCCCTGGCTACCTGTGTTCCCAATTCATGTTTCCTCCTTCCTTTCCCCCACTAAGCCATGTGAATCTGTGGGAGAGTGTATCTCTGTGTGTACAGGGGAACTTCCATGTTTTTTATATTACAGTGCTAAAATCAATGCCTTTTACTTTCAATAAGTGTCCTCTGATTTGTCTGATAAAAGAGAAACATCAGTGGGGGACTCATGAGTTGTGATTTTAATAGGTTTTTCAAGAGTTCAAAACATACTTTAAATTTATGTTATCTTTTAGGAATTTATGTTGGAGGATGGGCTGGGTTATATGTTATAAAATGAGAAGTAGAAGGAAGTAGAGAAAAATCACAGCTGGCTGGGGAGAGGAAATCAGATAAGGCTTCACTGACAAAAGTGGAATTTGATCTGGGCCTTGAAGAATTTAAGCAGGTAGAAAGGGATGTTGGGAGGTGGTGGCATGGGAGCACTTAAACATTTTAATTTACACATCTAAATGAATATTGTTCTTCCAAGTAGTTGCAATGAATACAGTCTACTGAGTTTCTACACTCCTTTGGACACTTTTTTTCACATTATCTAAGTGGAATGTACCAAATACCATTATGTATATTCAGTGCAGTGTAAGGTCTTTGAGACTGTTTAATTTTTTTCTTTGTATCTATAGCATCCAACACAGGGTTTTAAACACAGCAGGCACTTATAAAATACTCGTTGACTCAAAGTCTATTGAACGTATTCCAGAACATAATTTCCCCCCCAGTATAACCAGATTCATGGGTCTGCGAGGCCCTTTATAATGGTGGTTTATGGCACGAAATCATTTATTCTAATTGTTTTGAGAGCTGACTCTAATTTTTCTTGGCTTGTTTGAGTACTGCCCTTATATATTTGCTCTCCTCATTTAGCTAATACTGGATGCATTTTTAAGATAAACATTCATGGAAGAAAAGATATGCTTGGATATTTCTCAGGAATAACAGAGTCCTGACAGAAGATTTATCAACACAGCTTATTTCAAAAACATGTCTCTTTTTAACTGCCTGCTTAGATAAAAAAGAGAGGAAAAAACTATGACCCTAAGCCATGCTCAATTTCTCATTATTCCCCCACTTCTTGGTCCTTTTATATATTTTTAATGATGTACTTCAATCTCCAAGCATAGGACACTCGAATTCATAGCCAGATCTAGCCCTATTTGCATTACCCTAACCATGACTTACTTCTCTTTGTATGTATTCCAGCATTATGTAGTAGGCATATAGTAGGTATTAAATACAGTATTGTTGAATGAATGAATGTAGTGTTCTTGGATTATCATTCCATGTTTAAAGATCTGAAACTTCCATAGCTGAAGGTGACTTGGGTAAGAGATAACAAGCCAGGTCACAGAAACCCTAACTTTATCTCTTTTAGCTGATATATTAAAAAGAGGAAGAAAGTAAAGAAAAATCTCATCTAGATCCAGTCCTTCTGCATTCCCTGATTTCCACCTGAATTTCAAATTCACTGTGTCCAAAACAAAACTCATTACATTTCCCCCAATTCATCCCTCCTTAAACTTCTCTATATTTTTTAGAAGATATCACCACCTTTCCATTCATCCAGGTTTTCACCCTTGGAGTGAATCATTCTTGAATCATCTTCCTTCTCCCACCCCGCTGTCGCTGTCTGCCAACATACTAGAAACCTGTTGGCCATGTCCTGTGCTGATCATGATATCACTTTGGGGTTTTTCTATGGGTGGTCACCATATTTGAATGCCTTCTATTCTCACTTCCTTCTCTTAGAATTCCTAGCCTCTTTCAAAGAGCAATTCAGGTATCATCTCCCACACGAGGACTTACCTGATCCACTTAATTGTCACCTCCCTCAAAAAGTGCTGCTACTAGTTTTTTGGCATATGTGAGGTCTTTCTGTCTTTGACCACTTGGGGAATATATGCACACTAATAGAATCTCTGGGTCAAAGGGCATGAGGAGTTTAGTAACTTGTCTGGCATAATTACAAATGGCTTTACAGAAAAGTTGAACCAATTTCATAGCTCCACCAACAACAGAGTATTACTGTGATTATCTTCCCATAGCTCCCCCCCTCAACATTGACTATTTCTGCCTTTTCTAATCTCAGCCAATTTGCAAGGGTGAGAGATAAAACCATGAAGTTGCTTTAATTTGCATTTCTCTTATTATTAGTGATTTGGAACAACCTTTCATATGTTTTGTTGAACAATTCAATTCCTTTTAAAAGCCATTCATGTTTTGTTCATATATATTTTTTGACCTCTTAACTGCTGGCAGAGAGGTTCTCTCTTTCTTGAAATTACTTAATATCATGCCAAGGATAATTTTGTATATGTGTATCTGCATATATATGCATATAGGCATATGTTTGTATATATACATATATGTGTGGGTATGTATATACACATCCCCACACATCCTGAGGGCAGCTAGGTGATGCAGTGGATAAAGTACCAGGTCTGGGGTCAAGAAAACTTGAGTTCAAATCTGACCTCAGACTCTTAGCTGGGTGGTCCTGGGCAAGTCATTTAACCCTGTTTGCCCGATTTTCTCATCTCTAAAATGAACTGGAAAAGGATACGGCAAATCACTGCAGTATCTTTGCCAAGAAAATCCCCAAAGGGGGTCATGAAGACTCAGACATAACTGAAAATGACTAAACAACAACATATCTCTTCAGTAGATGTGCCTACTATGTGCCAAAGACTGGGGAGATAAAGAAAGGCAAAAGATAGATCCTGCCCTCAAAGAACGTACAATTTAATAGGAGAAGACAATACAAAAAAGGAAGCTGAAAAGGTGGGTCAGGGTGTGTGGAGGTGGCATGATGGGGAAGTCCAGATGAGTGCATCTGTATGGGGAAGTGAGATATCTGGCCTGGGTGACCTCCTTAAATGGAACTTCTGGGAGAGCTTTCCACTGTCCATGGTTCTTGAGGCTATAGATTATTTAATCTTTTTCTCTTGTTACTCATAGTGCCCAGAAGAGTGCCTTGACCATAGGAAACACGTAATAAATGTTTGCTGAATTGAATGATCAAATCTTTTAGGAGAATATGAAGTCCACTTGCAAGAATTTGAAATTATTTATGTATAAAAGTAATACATGTATACATATAGATATATTTGAGGCACTTTGTTTTGCTCAACTATGCACATTTGAGACAAAAACTTATTTTTCTTGTCTTTTTTATTGAGGTGGGAGGGAGAGAAAATAGATTCCTGTTAATTTAAAAAATAGAGAGGAATTGCTACAGATGTGAAATGTTACATGCACTTTCAGATGACGTTATTGTATTATTAGTTTTGCTTAACTATTTTACTTTGTTACAAGAGACCTTTCATGAAGTGAGAATAATCTGAAAATATTTATCATATAAAAAACCACATCAATAAAACTTTATAAATTAGGTGTTGCTCAAGGTGACCAACCCAGTATTTTTATTTTGGATTATGCTGTGCAATGTGTTGTCACCTGAGTCATTATTAAACCCACTTAGGTAAAGGCAAATGGGTTTCAATTGAGCAAGAGGCTAGTCACTCAAGGTGACCAATTCAATATTTTGATTTCTTTTCTTTCAAATACATTTTGTGGATGCTGTTGCTATTCATTGCACAGTTAGTTGGACATTTTTTTATAAAAAAATAAAAGCAAAGGAGCACCATTAGCTGATACAATGACTATCTCACAATATATATGGTATTCTATTCTAGATTCCCCTCCTAGCCCTGCCTGCTGTGGGGTTGTGGGTAGGATGGAGCATGCTGTTTTGTCTCTTCCCCGCAACTGAATAGTTATAGAAGAAGAATTTGTTCTTGAACTACTCTGGTTCTTGACCTGCTTTTCAGAGCTCTGACGCAAATTCCTATAATGGACAGCGCCTATTGACCCTCTTTAGCAATATCTCATTTTGCTTAAATAATTAAAATATCATCCATAAGGATGCATCAAAGTAAACTATGTATGATTTATAAAGCCCAATAAAATCTACGAAGAACTGAATGGCCAGTTTAGTCAAATGAGGATGTCTTTACTTCTGGCAACATTTCTTTGCAATGACAATAAAGGAGAATCTGAAATATTTTGACCAAGAAGATGCTTTCGTAGAATCAAACAAGGGAAGGATCTTGAAAAGTCAAAGATTTAGTGCTCGAAGGGACCTCAAAGGCTATTGGGTACAATTCTTTCATTTTACAGGTGAGGCAACTGAGGCTCAGGCAAAATGATTTCCCTAAGGTTACATAGTGTCAAAGGCAGATGTGAAGCCAGGTCCCCACATCCAGGGCCAGTGTTCTTTACCCTCTTATGGCACTGCATCTTTACCTGAGAAGCAGGTCCCTCCTGACTTCAGTAACACATAGGGTCTTTCCCTTCAGATGAAGATATAGTTTATTTTTAAAGAACTCCAGAGAGGATGCTTTCACAGCTTTACCTGGGCAGCCCTATCCAACAGAGAACTGTCCATTAGTGTTAGGAAGTTTTTCCTTCTTCTTATAGTTGAAATCCATTTGCCTTTATCTGAGGGGAGATAATAATAACTCAAGTGGCAACATGTTCCACATTACAAATAGGAATCATCAAAGAGAAATAGAATAAAAGACATCATTAAAGAAGTGTACAATTGGGGAAAAAATACATAGGCTCTTATATTTTGAGAGGAAGGGATACCTAATAGACGCCTTTATGTTTCCCTGGTATCGTCATGATATCAAAAGAAAGGAAAGGAAAGAGGCGAATGAGCATTTATCAGATGCCTACTATATTCCAGGTACTGTGCTAAACACTTCACAATTATTATCTCATTTGATCCTCACAAGAACCCTGAGAGGTAGGTGCTGCTATTATCCTCATTTTACAGATGAGAAAACTGAAGCAGACAGTTGATTTACCCACATTGGATCACATAACTAATAAGGAACTGAGGCTGAATTTGAACTCAGGTCTTTCTGACTCCAGGCCCAGCACTTTCTCTGCTGTGCAATCTAGCTGTGGCCTCTGACACATTTGGGTGCATTCCCTGAGGTGAACTTGGAGGACACGGACAAGGGGAGCATAGAGTGAGCAAGCAGCCAGCATCAGAGGGAATATCCATATCAGTAAAAATTGTAGATGCATTAGAATAGCCTTTAAGGTTTGCTAAGAATTTTTCTCCAAAATAACCCTGTGGACAATGCAAGTATTTTTCTCCCCTTTTTACAGAGGGGGAAAATGAGGCTTAGAAAAGTTCATTGACTTGTCAGGTTGGGGAATAGATAACTGAGCTATAGACTATGGCCATTGTAAATATTGGTTCACAATTCCTGTATGATGTGCTTCTCTTTTTTTAGCTCAGTACTAGGCTTGATCTAATATTCACAAACTCATTCAACTTTTAAGGCTAGTTTTGCCCCTTGATATTTTTCTACTGTATTTATATACAGCCAGAGAACCCTCAGGTTGAAGAAGTACAACTTTTTCCCCTTGTATGTACTATGTTAGCATGTTAGCACAGCATAGAAGACATTGCAACAGAACTGTGGAGCCTCCTATGCCCTTGAGTCAGTTTTGCTTTTAGAGTCTCTGGCCATAGAGACTATTTCTTCTTTAGTCTTTCTTAAGATTACTTTCCTAGTCTATGAAGCCTTCTGCCATACTTGGAACACACTTCCTCCCTCCTTATCTTGACTTTTCAGAATCTTCTCCCTTTTTTTATGACATCTTAGGAGTCACCTCCTCTTTGAAGCCTTCTTACATCCCTTTATAGAAAGTATTAAATTAATTAAGCTTGCTTATTCCTTTTGGGGGAAAACTAAATGCATTTTAATATATAAGAACAAACTCCATTCCCCAACAGATATATGATCAGAAGATATGAATAGACAGTTCCCAAAGAAAGAAATCCAAGGTATCAACATCCATATGAAAAAAATATTCTAAATGACTAATTATTAGAGGAATGCATTTCACCTTATACCCTTAAGGTTAGCAGAGGTGATAAAAAAAAGGAAAATTAAAATTGTTAGATTGGCTTCAGGAAAATGGACTATTGGTAGAACTATGAATTAATCATGCCATTCTGAAAAGCAGTTTGGAACTATGTCCCCAAAGTCACCAAATTGTGCATTCCATATAATATAACAATACCACTCTAGGCCTATATTTTATCTAGAGATAAAAGACAAAGGGGAAAGACTCATGGATGCAATGGAAGTTTATAGCAGCTTTTTTGTTACAACAAAGAACTAGAAATGAAGGAGCTGCCCATCAGCTGGAGAATGGGTGAATGACTTATGGCATAATAATATAATGGAATATTTTTGAGCTATGAGAAATCATGAAGGGGATGATTTCACAGAAACATGGAAGACTTGTATATACTGAGGAAGAGTGAAATGAGCAGAACCAGTAAAACAAATTATTCATAACAACATTGTAAAGACAAAAACCTTTGAAAGATGTAAAAACTCTGATCAGTGTAATAATGATGAATCACAATTCCAGAGGACCAATGATGAAGGATGTTACTTTCTTCCTAATGAAGTGGTGATGGACTAATACACAGAATGGCCATGGCTAATGTGAGCATTTGTTTTCCTTGACAGTACATACTTGTTATAAGAGTTTTGTTTTTGTTTTAATTTTGGGAATGGTAGTGGGAGGAAGAATGGGGCTAATGATAAGGTTATCCTCCAAAAAGGAAAAAGAGGGTCCTTGAAGCATTTTTTGAAAAGAATGTAAACAAGATAATGGAAAGAAAGCTGGAAGGAATCACAGACAAAGAGAGCAGTTTTGGAAGTCACATGTTGAATTTATTACTAATAGGTCATGACATTTAACTATTCTATTGTTGGACACAGGATTTTTCCATTTTTGTTGCGATTGCATATAATATTGTTATGAAAATCTTTGACCAGATAGCTCTTTTTGATTGGTGTTTGATGATGCTGCTTTGAAGACATAATCTAGAAATAGAATAATCAGGGTAAGAGGTATGAGTATTTTAGTAACTTTTCATTTGTACTGTCAGATTGCTTTTACAAATTTGTAATTCCATTACCAAGGGATGAGTGTACCTGTTTCTCCTCAGCCTCATTGAGGCTGAATTTAATTTTTTCCCCTAATTATTTTTGAAATTCAATGGGTGTAAATTGATAGTTCAAAGTTGTTTTTAATTCCCATGAGTTTGATAATTAGTGAAGTTGATTCAAGTGATTACTAGCCATTTTTGTTTCCTCTTTTGAAAATTATCTTTTTGGGGTGCAGAGCCAAGATGGCAGAGTAGAAAGACACACATACTCTAGCTCTTCCCCCGCAGCCCATAAAATACCTGTGAAGATAGACTCTCAGTGGATTCTGGAGCAGCAGAGGCCACAGAGTGATGGAGTGGAGGAGGTTTCTAGCCCACAGTTACCTGGAGGGCCTGCAGGAGGGGTCTGCCTTGCTGGACGCTAGCAGAGCACAGCCCAGCCTGGGCCATGTGGCGCCAGGAGGAACAGGCCTTGGAGTAGAATACCCAGCAGCAGCAGCAGCAGTGGAGGTTTGCAGATCCCTCAGCCCACAGGTGCCAAAGGCAGCTTCAGAGGTCAGTGAGAGGACTTTTTCACCTTGTGACAAGGGAGAAGGGTTCTCCACTAGCACTGGCCCCAGGCAGAGGCAGGGGTAGCTGCAGTAGCAGCAGCAGCACCATTGGTTTTGGTGGCTGCCTGTGGCCCTGGCAGGCAGCAGCAAGCGTCCATTGTCCCATGGTTGGAACGCTCAGCATAAAGCCCCTGGGGGAACTGAGCAGCTGATCTAAACCTCAGTCACCAGCCTGGCCAGGGAGTAAACTCCTTTCCCTTGATTGTGCCATGTTGGAGGAACTGAGAACTTACAGGTCCCCAGTGTATACCCTACTCTTGACAAAGGACCCAAAAGTCAAGTAACTGGTTGGGAAAATGCCCCAAAAAAGGGAAAAGAAATAAGACTATAGAAGGTTACTTTCTTGGTGAACAGAACTCTCCCATCCTTCCAGATGAGGAAGAACAATGTTTACCATCAGGAGAAGACATAAAAGTCAAGAGTTCTGCATCTAAAACCTCCAATATAAATACGCAACAGTCCCAGGCCATGGAAGAGCTCAAAAAGGACTTTGAAAATCAGATAAGAGAGGTGGAGGAAAAATTGGGAAGAGAAATGAGAGCAATGCAAGAAAATCATGAAAAGTGAGTCAACAGTTTGTTAAAGGAGACCCAAAAAAATGCTGAAGAAAATAACACCTTTAAAAATAGGCTAACTCAAATGGCAAAAGAAGTCCATAAAGTCAATGAGAAGAATGCTTTAAAAAGCAAAATTAGGAAAAGAAGGTTCAAAAGCTCACTGATGAAAATGCTTCTTTAAAAATTAGAATGGAACAGATGGAAGCTAATGACTTTATGAGAAGCCAAGAAATTACAAAAAAACCCCAAAAGAATGAAAAAATGGAAGATAATGTGAAATATCTCATTGGAAAAACAACTGATCTGGAAAATAGATCCAGGAGAAAGAATTTAAAAATTATGTGATTACCTGAAAGCCATGATCAAAAAAGAGCCTAGACATCATCTTTCATGAAATTATCAAGGAAAACTACCCTGATATTCTAGAACTAGAGGGCAAAATAAATATTGAAAGAATCTACCAATCACCTCCTGAAAGAGGTACAAAAAGAGAAACTCCTAGGAATATTGTAGCCAAATTCCACAGTTCCCAGGTCAAGGAGAATATATTGCAAGCAGCTAGAAAAAAACAATTTGAGTATTGTGGAAATACAATCAGGATAATACAACATCTAGAAGCTTCTACATTAAAGTATCAAAGGTCTTGGAATATGATATTTCAGAAGTCAAAGGAACTAGGATTAAAACCAATAATCACTCACCCAGCAAAATACTTGAGTATAATACTTCAGGGGAAAAAATGGTTATTCAATGAAATAGAGAACTTTCAGGCATTTTTGATGGAAAGACCAGAACTGAATAGAAAATTTGACTTTCAAACATAAAAATCAAGAGAAACATGAAAAGGTAAACAGGAAAGAGAAATCATAAAGGACTTTGTAAAGCTGAACTGTTTGCATTCCTACATGGAAAGATAATATTTGTAACTCTTGAAACTTTTCTCAGTATCTGGGTAGTTGGAGGGATTATACACAGACACACAGACACATACACAGAGAGAGAGAGAGAGAGAGAGAGAGAGAGAGAGAGAGAGAGAGAGAGAGAGAGAGAGAGAGAGAGAGAGAAAGCACAGGGTGAGTTGAATAGGAAGGGATCATACCTAAAAAAATAAAATTAAGGAGTGAGAGAAAGGAATATATTGGGAGGAGAAAGGGAGAAATGGAATAGGGCAAATCATTCCTCATAGAAGAGGAGGGGAAAAGGGGGAGGGAAAAAGTGAAGCTTACTCTCATCACATTTGGCTCAAGGAAGGAATAACATGCATACTCAGTTTGATATGAAAATCTGTCTTACACTACAGGAAAGTAGGGGAGAAGGGGATAAGCAGGGTGGGGGATGATGGAAGGGAGGGCAAATGGGAGGAGGGAATAATTAGAAATAAACATTCTTGGGGAGGGACAAGGTCAAAAGAGAGAATAGAAGAAATGGGGGGCAGGATAGGATGGAGGGAAATATAGTTAGTCCTACACAACATGACTATTATGGAAGTCATTTGCAAAACTACACATATATAGCCTATATTGAATTGCTTCCCTTCTCAGTGGGGATGGGTAGGGAGGGAGGAAGGAGGAGAAGTTGGAACTCAAAGTTTTAGGAACAAATGTTGAAAATTGTTTTTGTTTACAACTGGGCAATAAGAAATACAGGTAATGGTGTATAGAAATTTATCTTGCCCTACAGGACAAGAGAGAAGATGAGGATAAGGAAAGGGAGAGGTGTTAGTAGGGAGGGCACATTGGTGGAAGGGACAATCAGAATGCAAAGCATTTTGGGGTGGGGGGAAGGGAGAGATGGGGAGAAAATTTGGAACTCAAAATTTTGTGGAAATGAATGTTGAAAACTTAAGTGGACTGGCAATTATCCCTGTGACTTTTTAAAAGTTTCTCTTATATTTTTATATTGAGTTTTTAGATGCCATTTTTGCTGACAATGTTTCCCAATTTTTAAAAAAAATTTAGTTACGTTGTTTTTCATTTTACCAATTAAAAAATTTTTAGTCAGGTCAAGCATATGTATCTTTCCTTCAATAGTTCTTTCTATTTATAAAATAAAAGACAATTAATCTCCTTTGCTCAACTGAGATAAGTATTTTGTTTCATTTTCTTCCGTCCCCCTCACCTTCCCACCGTCTGCTTGAAGTTTATTTCTCGTTCAGTAGGAATTCATTGAGATGTGTTATAAGCTGTGGATGAAGCTTGTATTTTATCCAGTGGTGAGCCACTGAAGGATTCTGAGCAGGAGTGACCTGGTTTATCTGTATTTTAGAAAGATTATTTGTAGGACTGCTGCTGTTTCATGGCAGGCCTAGACCTTTTCAAGACTCAGAGACTTCAAGGAGGAAGAAAAGATCCCAGATACTTCATTGTCTGAGTGTCCATTACTCAGCCTTTCCTAAGCCATCCAAGAAGTATTATTTTCTCATGTACCAAAAGAAACACTGAATTGAAAATCTGAAGAACCAGAGAACCATTGAAGGAAGAGCTGAAGGAAAGTCTGCAGGACAGGTATCTCCCAAGGTGCTTTCCTAGGCATTTTTTTTCTTCTCTCTTTACTTTCTTCCTTGTTGATTTATCCATTCCCATGGGCTTGAATATTCATCACTAGGAGTGTTCTAGTTCTAACCCCTTGTTTTACAGAAAGAGAAACTGAGACTCAGATTGTGCTATTTTCTATTTTTTCATCAAAAAAGAAAATGCCTTAAATGGATATTTGAAATGACCTAAAGTCACAAAGAGTTAATGAATGATAGAATCCTATACAGGAACACAGATCTCGTGTTCAATCCCAGAGTTCTTTCTACTGCTCTTGGTTCTGAGAGTTTTGGCTTTGCCACTACTTAGCTGTAAGACCTTTGGTAAGTCACCAAAACCAACTCACTTCAATTCATTCCAACTGAACAAACACGTATTGATGCCTAATGTGTACCAGGCACTGTAACATTGGAGGCTGGGACAGATGATTTTCAAATTCTAGCCTTCTATGATTAGACTATAACCCCTGTCCTGAGATATTGAATATGGAAGGACCAAGACCTAGCAGCACAGAGAGGCACATCAGAAAAGTTTTCATGGCTCTGAGAGAAGCTTCCACAGAGGAGCCGCACAGAGACAAAGAAGGACGATGGCTTTTAGAGGCTGTGGTCTCTGTGTTTCTTCCAAGCCAGAGGGGAAATGGGGGACTGGGTGCTGCCTTGGTTACAGAACTCAAGATAAGTCACATGGAGCTAGGACTCCATGGTATTTTGGTGATGCATGAGAGTGAGAACAGATACAAAAGGAGTGTTAGGATCACCATGATTGGTGGGACCCCCAGAATCCAGGCCACAAGGCCCATCTCCCTACCTCCCTGAAATGTTGGTTGGGGAGAAAAAAAGACTCATCTTCTTTTAACCCTTCCATTGTCTTTTTTTCTCCTTTGACCAATGGAAATGTTGGTGGTGATGAGAGAAGTGTCCGTAGAGAGGTTTAATCCCCTATCCCCCCACTCTCATCCCTGACTGCAAGCATTGTGGCCTTCAAGTGGAAGGCTGTGTCTTTGAATGGTTATTTATGTTACTCAAAGATGCTATTAAAGTGGGTGGCCTTTTGAAATGATTTATGTCCAAGTCTATAAATGCACTGCTTGGGATTGAAGGAAAGAAAGTTAACCTAAAATGCAGAGGAGATTTTTCTGAGATCAGGCTGAAATGAGATTGAAGATCTTATTAGAGAAATATTTATTTTGCAACATTAGTGATTGCTGAGATAGTCTTTGCTAGATTGCTTGTCTATGTGGGGGGTGGGGTGCAGAGAAAGGGAGACAGAGAAAGAGAGAAAAGGATGGAGAGAGGGACACATACAGACATACATACACAGAGACAGACAGACAGACTGAAATGAGGCATTAGCAGTGAGAGGTGGAAATTGGTGTGTTTTTGTTCAGGTAGCCAGCCTTTGTATAACACCCAGTCTATATACCCTTCACCTAATTATGTGTGGGACCTTGGCCTTCAGGATTTTGGGGGTTTTTTCCTGTGTTGGGATGGTATTTTCCCTTTTGTCTCTGGTTCTTGCTATTTATGCCTTCTTCTGAGCAGGTTTACCTTGCACTGCTGTCACCTTGAAGGCATTTGCTCTGGAAAATTTTTTCTCCCAATGCTTTTGAGTTAAATTTTCTTGCTGCTTGTTGGAGTATTTTGTTGGCCTTTTTTGTCTTGTATGTGTTAATTTTTAAAATATATATGTGTGTGTGTGTGTATACACATATATACATGGGGGCTGTAGTTCTACAATGAAAAATCCCCCAGATGGAAGAAGAGGCAGCATTATCTTATGGCAGTTTAGAGTGATGAGAATCCAAGAGCCAGCTGCAACCCATTCCAAACAAGGAACGAGGCAGGGGAAGTGGTGAAAATATTGTTGAAGGAATTTACAATCATGAAAGAAAAACTGTGCCAGTCACACATTGGAGTGAGGAAAAATGGATGGATTGTTTGTGTGTTCATCGTATCCATTTGATGTCAAGAGAATGCAGTCATGCCCCTTGGTCTTACAGGCAGGTCTCTTCTGATGACCTGAGGAGAAGACACAGATGAGATCCTCATGTACAGAGTGGGTAGATAGGATGAGTTTCTGCATCACCAGAGGAATTCCCTAGTTGATAATGTCACAAACACACTAGAGCAAAGGTGTCAGACATGCGCCCCACAGTGCTCAAGTGTGGCCTGAATTGGATTAAAATGTAATTGGGAAATGTTTAATAAAAGAAATAAAAATATAATGAAACATATTATATTGCTTTTTAAAACTAAGTCAGTATACAGCCTGCATATTGTACAGACTAGTGGTCCCCATTTCTGTTTGAGTTTGATGCTGTGCTACATATTGGAATTTGGTGCAATTCTGTAAGATCCTTCACATCACACATGCTTTCATACTACCCTTTGTCAGCAGGGAAGGCAGATGGAAGAGTTGACATTATCACTCATCACCAGGGAATAAAATTTAAATGAATGAAATGAGTAAATTGAATAAAGATCTTTTAAATTCTACCCACAGCTCACGTTTATATATCAACGTAGTGCTTTACAAATATTATCTTAATCCTCACAGCAATGATAGGAGACATGTTATTATTGTACACATTTTACAGATGAGGAAACTGAGATTGAGAGAGGTGAGTAGGGGCAACTAAGTGACTCCGTGGATAGACTGCAGTCCCTGGAGTCAGGAAGATTTCTCTTTTCAAGTTCAAATCTGACCTCAGATACTTTCTACCTGCGTGACCATGGGCAAGTCACTTAACTATGATTGCCTATTTCCTCATCTGTAAAAAAAATAATCCTGGAGAAGGAAATGGCAAACCGTTCCAATATCTTTGTCAAAAAACCCTCAAATGGGGTCATGAAGAGTCAGACACAACTGAAACGACTGAACAGTGACAAATGACTTGCTCAGAGGCTAGATTTGAGCACAGTTCTTTTTGACTCCAGGTCCAGTGTTTCATCCATTGTATGATGTAGTTACTAGGAATGTAGCCTTGAGAACATGTTGGCTCCCAGAGTTGGGATGAGACATTGTTATACTTTGACAAGGTCTGAAAATTATACACCAACTTTCTTTCTCCCCTACCTCCCTGTTTGAAAACTGTCCACTATGTGTTATTGTCCACTAGACGTTCGGAAGTCTTCACTGTTAAAACATGTAACTGTTGTTGTTCAGTCTTTTCAGTTATATTCAACTCTTTGTGACCCCATTTGTGGGTTTTTTTGGCAAAGATACTGGAGTGGTTGACCATTTCCTTCCTCATTGGATGCATTTTGTCAGCCAATCAGAGGTTAAGTGACTTGCCCAGGATCACACAGTTAGAAAGTGTTGGTGCCAGATTTGAACTCAGGTCTTCCTGACTTCAGGTTCAGTGCTGTATCCCCTGAGCCACCAGCTGCCTCTCCACATATAATTTAGCATATCACAAAATAAATTCTTCTATACTGTGGAATTTTCTGTCATTAAGATACATCCATATGTAAAAACTCATATTAAAAACTGTCTCTTGTTGATCATGCACTGCACCCTGGGCAATTGCCTCCTTTGCCTATCCCTGGATCCTGCTTTGTGAACTGCTGGCATTTAATGGACTGTGGGACTCTCTGATGCCCTGCAAATCCTCAGGAATTTTATATTGATTATAGTTGCATACAGAGAGGAGCATGGGGTGTGGCATGTGTTGTCTGTCATCAGGCAGAGCAGGGAGTAGTTCTATAGACCATGAAAAATGTGTATCAAGTAGTCAGGGTGTTAAGGATGGGACTAAAATGGGTTGTCAAGAATTCATGAATGATTAATCAGCGAGTGCAGTGATGTGGAGCAGAATGTGTTACACACTGGATGGAGAGGAGAGGTGGTGGGGAGAAAACCTACTTTCTCTGAATGTCAATGAAACTCCTTGCATAGCAATGATTCTCATTTCTAGGCAGCTTTAAGGCTTACCAAACAGTTTCCCCTCAAAGAACTTGAGGTTGGTAGGATAAGAATTATTTTCTCTGTTTGATGAATGAAGAAAACTGAGGGCCAGAGTGGTTAAGTGACTTTCCTAAGGTCAGCTAGACACAGCTGGAAAGTGTCAATACTAGAGCTTGAACCCAAGCCTTTGAATTCTAAGACTAGTGCACATTCTGTGCTTTCTGCACAATGCTGCTTCCCTACACGACACATGCATGGACACGATGTCCCTAGAGAGATTGGTCAGTTTTCTCTTGTGATGTTTCCCTTGTCTGTGGCCGCTTTTTCATTTTCATGGCCACCAATCCATTCTGCTTGGGAGTGGCCTGTAGTTTCCCCCTTCAAGCTTCTCCCCCTCAAATCCATGATATACATCGATGATCACCAGATTCATCTTCCTAAACCATAGCTTTCGCTATGGCTGTCCTCCTTCCCAAAATCTTCAGTAGGTCCCCAATGCCCATGGTACAAAGTCCAGATTCTTCAGCTAGGTATTCAAGACCATCCATGGTCTCACTCCAATGGACTTTCCCAGGCTTATCTCCTACCACCTCTTAACACTAATCCTCTGCTCCAGTAAGTTCTTAGTCTGCTCACCGTATCTTGAATACTCTTGCATGCTTGCTTCTACCCCAGTGGGCATGCCGAAATCCCACCTTCTCTACCTCATCTGACCTTTCATCCTCTAAGACCCATTTCTCACACCAGCCCACAGTGAACTCTCCTCTGAACTCTTGATGCTCTTTTTGTGTACGCTAATCCTGTGGTATTGATCACACAGTTCAGTGGAAAAAACACTGGCTCTGAAGTCAGAAGGCCTGGGGTCAAATCCTGTGTCACTTAGTAATCAGAATAATAATATCCAGCATTGATATGACACCTTAAAGTTTGCAAAAGCACTTTACATATAAAATCTCATTTGATCCTCATAACTTTGGGAGGTAGATACTTTTGCTATCCCCATTTTACAAATGAGGAAACCGAGGCCAACAGGGTGACTTGCCCAGGATCACACAGCTAGTAAGTGTCTGAGGACAGATCTGGACTAAGGTCTTCCTGACTCCAGACCTGGTACTCTATCTACTGTCCTATCTACCTGCCTTATGCTTACTAAACATTTGTTGATTGACTGGTTGAATGGTGTTTGATTGATTTTAATTGATTGAATGGTGTGAATGATCTTTTCCTTACCTCATCTGTGTATAACGCATTTACGATTTAAAACAGTTCCATATGCACCATATCACTTCATCTGAGGTAAGTTATACAGTATTGTACCCATTTGACAGATGAAGTAATGAAGACCTAGAGAGGTATAGTGACTTTCCCATAGTCATGCAACTACCAAGCGTAATAGTGAAAACTGGAGCCATATCTTCAGATAAGTTCAGTGCTGTTTTTAGTATGTCATAATGCCTACCACATTTAGCTCTCAGGGGTCAGTGTGTTAGGGTCCCATTCCCCACCTCTAGTACACCAAGAAAGGGGTCATAATCTTGACATTGAGAAGTGTAAAGGTTATTTTTTCATATCCCAATGGCTGTGATGAACAGAGTTTGGGTTCAAATCACAGGTTGCAAGAAATGTTTTGCACATCAATCAACCAGCAAGCATTTATTTAATGCTGATTAGAGTTCCAGAGGGAGACAAGGTTGATTGGAAAGATACACAGAAACAGGTGTCAAGCACAGCCTTGGGCTAGTGGATGCTGCCACAGCAGGTCCCCTAACTGGAAGTAGCTCAAGCAGCCATGTGTCTTCCAAATACCAGATTCCTGAGTACTCTGGACAGGGTAGGCCCTGTCAGTGACTAACCAGGAATGCCCAGTGGCAGTGGAGAAGTGTAACCCAAGAGTCGAATGACCTGAGACCTTCTTCTCTCTCTCTCTCTCTCTCTCTCTCTCTCTCTCTCTCTCTCTCTCTCTCTCTCTCTCTCTCTCTCCCTCCTTCCCACCCTCCCTCCTCTAGTTCTCTCTCTCAATATCTGTGTCTCTCTCTCATTTTCTCTCTCTCCATATATAGAGAAAGAGAGAGACAAATGGATAGATAAATGGATGCTTCTCCCCCTTAAAGAGCTGGATAGAAAACTACTGCGATGTCTTTCAGAAATCTCTGAGGACAATCGTGTGTCGGGTACACTGAGGACAAACTTTGGTCTGGGAGAAACTTGTGACATGAGGGATGTGAATTATCTCTGCAGAAACCAAGGGAAGTGAATTCATGCTGAGCAAAATCTTCAGCAGAAAAGGAAGACTTAAGGCAGATGGTCTTGATATAGGCATTTAATGGAGTTAACCCAATAATATCCCGTAGCTTCCCACCTGGAGAAGCTACACACTCTTTCTATAGAATCACACAGCTTTTGAGCTAGATGAGACCTTAGAATACATGAAGTTCAACCCTTCCCTTACAGATGGAGAAAATGAGGCCCCCAAAAGTGACATGAATTGCTGAAGATCATGCAAACATTGAGTGGTGGGGTGGAGTCCAGCCTTGAACCCAAGCCTTCTGACTGCATGCTTAGGATTCCTTCCATTGCACCATTGCTGCTTCTGCTCTTACAACACAGGTATCATCACCATTATCTTTGTTATTATTATTGCCATATTTTAGATTACGATTAGATTAGACTCCAAGAAGTGACATGGCTTGTTCGAGATCACACAGTAGGCAACAAGTTCAGTGCTCTTTCCATTGTGCCACGTTGCCTGTAACTGTATTTCAGTGATTGAAAATGTATTCATATTTAAGGTTATTGGGACATGTCTTCACATTTTATAAAAGCGTAAATCAAATAAACATGCATATTTGTGTTTAAATGTTTTTTCAATGAACAGATAACTATTTTCTCTCCCACCTACCTCCCCTTCCACTGGAAAACAAAGAAAAGACAAACCAGACCCTTGTAATCAATGTACGTAGTCCTACATTGGTCATGTCCAGAAATATCTATATTTCTGTCATCTCTATCTCTACATCTTCCATTCTTGCACTGAGTCCATCATCTCTCTAACTGCAGAGGCTTCATCCTCACTTCTGTGGAACTGTGATTGGTCATTGCTTTCACCAGCGTTCTTAAATTAAAGATATGTTTTAGATACTATTGGTCCTCTACAAGAATAAAGCACAAGCATCAAGAAGAAAGCATTGATCAAATGACTTTAAGAACATTTTTAAACTCTAGCTTTAACTCCCCTCCCCCAAATAAGTCATTTCCCCCCAAGAGCACAGGTAGAGGTATGCTCAAGCATCTTGGGGCAAGAATGTTTAGGAATCCAAGCATAAGCCAAGTAGAAAGCCACCCATGGGTTGTGATTTAAGGAGCATTGAAATGTCCCCCTACTCTTAGTGCTATAGAGCACTGGATTTCTAGTCAAGAGGACCTGGATTGAAACCCTACCTTGATATAGGCACTTAATGGAGTTAACCCAAAAATATCCCATGGCTTTCCATACTCTATATAGAATCACACAACTTTTGAGCTAGATGAGACTTTAGAATACAAGTAGTTCAACCCTCGCTTTACAGATGGAGACAATGAGGACCAAAGAAGTGACATGAATTACTGAAGATCATGTAACCATGGACAAGTCACTTTCAATGAGGTAAGTGAAGATATGTCAAATTAGAGAGTTATCTTAGATGACCTTAACGTTCCTTCCAGTTCTAAATCTAAGACCTCATGATCTTCTCCCCCTTCCATCAAATCAACCTGAAAATTCACCATTAGAGTCACTCCTTTTATCAAAGGTATCTCTTATATAAGCTGCCTGTCAAAATGCACATTTGCTGGGCAGAGTTAGTAATGCATTACTATATTAACACCTATTAGCCCATCTGCAGAGGCTGATTTATCAGCTTATGTGGCTATTTCCTAGCAGAGACCAGGGTCCTGCGGGAGCTGAGAAAGGATGGGGAAGTTTTGATGAGGCAATTGGCTTAGGAAAAAGTCATACTGTCCATGAGAAAATGCAAAAAAGAGGGCAGCGGAACAGACATAATCAAAGTTGACATTTATATAGCATTTTGTCTCATTTGATTCTCGCAATAACCCAGTGAGAAGGATTGAGGTGGCCATATGTCAACCTGATAGAAACAATAAGGATGTCTGCTGTCTTCCCAGGGTGTGTATCCAAGATGTGATGACAAGCCTCCCGAGACTCCTGCTGACCACTGGCTGTGCCTAGTGATTTGCGTGTGTGTGCATGACATTGCCAGAAGAAGCCTAGAAAGTACTGAGAGAGAGTAAAAAAATGGGGGGCAAGAAATGGAAGGCATTAGAGTTGTGGGTTATGGTTTTATCATTATTGATAGCTGGACCTTCAGATAAGAAAGGTGGGTTTAGGACAGGAATAGCCAGCTGGTTAATAAGAGAGCGTCTGAGAACAAGATAAAGGAGTGATGGCCAGGAATGGAATGCATTTAATGAGAGCCAGGAAAAATACATTTGACTAAAGAGTTGAAAATCTGATGAAGGGGACTTCTGGTTCTTGGGAGAAAACTGTCCGTGTACACCCATCAGGTCAGAAACTATAGACACAACAGGAAGAAGAGTATGGATAAAGAGGAGCCTTGACCAAAATTTTTGCAGTTAGTAACAATAGCTACCGTGTATGTAGTCCTTTAAGGTTTATAAAGCATTTGCATTTATTAGTAATAACTAATGATAGCTAACATTTATGAATGTACTTTAAGGTCTGCAAAGCTTTTGCAAATATCTCATTTTTATCCTCACAATAACCCTAGGAGATATTATTATTCCCATTTTACAGTTGAGGAAACTGAGGCAGACAGAGATTAAGTGACTTGATTAGAGTCACACAGCTAGTAAGTGTCTGAGACTGGAATTTGAACTGAAGTTTTTCTGAATCTAAGTCCTGTCCACTATGCACTTATGATCTAGCTGACTTATAATGACTCCATCATGACCCTCTGAAATAGATGCTTTGATTATCCCTGTTTTACAGATTAGAAAATTTGTTGTGTCACTTTAGTCATGTCTCACTCTCCATGACGCCATTTTTGGGAATTTTCTTGGCAAAGATACTGGAGTGATTTGCCACTTTCTTCTCCAGCTCATTTTATAGAAGAGAAAATTGAGGCAGAAATAGAATGAGGTGACTTGCCCAGGGTCACAGCTAGCAAGTGTCTGAGTTAAGATCAGAACACTGGTCTTCCTGACCATAAGTCTAACACACTAACCACTGGGCTACCAAATTACAGCAGTTCATTAACGCGTGCCTAGGCCATGTTACTTTGACAACTTCTGTTTTGCTTTTTTACACCTTGAACCCACATCCATTACCTTCAAGTGATCTCTGGATGTTATGGAAACATTCTCTGCTTTTACTACTTAATTCTCTATTTTCCACTCCCAAGTAATATAGAGTGAGTCAGTTTGATGACCACTTCTGCCTTTTGGTCTCTGATCAATGTGCCTCCCTCTTCTGCCATCACTAACTACTTAGTTTTGGGGTTCAAATGGAAACGCTTTTTATCTTTTTTGGTATTTTTACCCTATATTATCCTGTAGGGAATCTGGGTCAGGTTGTTCAAATTATCCTGGAGTGCCTTCTCCAAAGATTTCTTTCATGTTTCTGGAACAAGAGGGAGTGGCAGAACCAGAAGGTCATGGTATGAGTGCTTGCCCTGAGAATGAAGACTCAGCCCTCTTATATTCTCTTACCTAGTAAAAATTTTTAAGTCCCTACAAATTCCAAAAGCTGCAGATGCACACTTTACATGGGTCATGTAGTTACCTACTGAACAACATCCATGGTATGATTATCTACAGACAGCAAACCTTATTTTCTGCATGTCATTTTCTCCTGTATAGTCAGTAGGTATCTGGAGACTACCTGGTCACTGAGGACCATTTCTCCCTTGTATGTATATCAACCTGGTACCTGGCCAAAGATTGCTGCCACTTCCAAATGTTTGGTCAGCTTATTCATTGTGGTGGCTCAGCTGTTCTTGGGCATACTGTCCTACATTCCCAGTTCTCAGCCCATGGATGACTGAGAGCAAAACGGGGCTGACTCTTGTTCTTAAGAACTTAAGTTAATGTGGTCTTTGTCCCTTTTGAGGACTATAGGAATAGAGCTGACAAAGTGCTAACTCTGGATTTAGTTCTGCTTCTTTAACTACAAAATAATTCCTAGAAGATAATATCGAAAAAGAAGGGTAATGATCGCCATGACTTCCGACATTACATATACAAATGCATGAAGTATGGGTAATAAACATGGTGCATTAGAAATCTTAATCATATAAATTCAGCTTTATGGATTTCACTAAGGCTTGATGAAATCTGACCTCATAAAGGCAATATAACCATGAGAGAGTTAGGTGGCTCAGTAGTTAGAATGCTGGGCCTGCAGGCAGGAACCTTAAGAGTATGAGGTAATTTGAACTCAGGTCTTCCTAACGTCATATGTCCACTGTGCCACTTAGCTGGGAAGTTAGCCCTGAAAAGAATGGAAAGTGTTGAAGAATGAAAGTATAATAATAGAAAAATAAAGGGAGGAAAAAGGAGAAGTTATCTAGAATGCCCAATGAGGATACACAGGGAACTCATTGACCCACTTAGATTTCATAAATGGAAGATGGAAGCAAAGACAGATAAGGATGAGGGGGATGCCAATACATGGTCACATAAAAGCAACATCGGTGGTGACAAAACTCAAGAGAGATCTGAGGCTTCTGAAGAAGGTTAACCACCACCAAAGGAACTTCTGAAAGCTTAATTGGGACCAAGAGAATGATGAAAGAAAGGCTAGGATTGGCTCTGGGATGTATTGGTAAGTGATAATGGCTTACAGAAAGAACACACAGCTGCAATTCTTATTGATTCTGTTTCCTCTACTAAGGGAACTGGGAAGGCCAGAACAAAATCATCAAAGGGGAATTGAAACCCAATGATTTCAAGTTCTAAGACCCAAGTGAACAACATCCCAGGGGAATGGAAGGGCTGGTCAATGTGAATGCCCTGTTCTTTAAGGTGCCCTTTAAAACATGGTGGAGAATGCTGACAGGTGACAGGTCTGGAAAGAAACAGATGTTGACTTGATTTTCAGAAGCCAGAAGAGCCTAGATTCTACAAACTATAGGGCAGTCAGTTTGAATTTAATTCCTGTCAAAATTCTATTAGCAGCACCTAAGATCAAATTAGCTATTTTGGCTGATGTGTCACACTGTTGATGGATTGAGATTGTGGCCCACTAACACTATTTTCTACCTACTTCTTCTTCCTCCTGTACTTGCGCATATGCTTTTTAAAAAACTTTTAATAAGCCTTTGTAAAGGCAACCTGGCATAGTACATAAAATTCTGGGCTTAGTAATAATAATGATAGTTAGCCTTAAGGCTTGCAAAACTCTTTATAATATTATTTTATGCTGATAACAATCCTGTCGGGTAGGTGCTGTTACCTCCATTTTAGAGATGAAGAAACTGAGTCAAATTTAGGTTAAATGATTTTCCCAGGATCACACAGCAAATGGGTGTCTGAAGCAGGATTTGTACTCAGATCTTTCAGACTCTAGGTCCAGGACTGTATCCATTATGCCACCTAGCTAACTAGAGTTATAAAAGACCTGACTGCAAATTCTACCTTTGATATTTATCAACTATATGATCCTGGACAAGTCACTTAACCTTTGTGAGTCTCCCTAAGACTTCCCTACTAAGTCATAGATGGGCTTCAGTCTTCCTAGGTGGAAAATACAGACCAGGAGTTCTCTCTGCTTGTAAAATCACAGATCTTTCATGCATTCACATGTAGAACTTATACTGGGCAGGTGTGATTGCTGAACCAATGTCAATCATTTTTTAAGATGGTGGAGAAAAAGGAGACACTTCAGGACTAGAAAAGGGTAAATGTGTCAGTTTTCAAAAAAGGGAAAACAATAAACTTTGCCAACTATATTCCAATAATCTGGGCTTCGATTCCTGGCAAAACCTGAGAATGGATTATGAGAGATGACCAGTGAGACATCAGGAGGTTGTGATCACAAAAAGCTAGCATGGTTTCACTAGGAGCTAGTCATGCCATGCAAATCTGATTTCCTTTTCTGATAGGATTACTCAACTGGTAGATGAGAAGAATGCTTTAAGTACTGTTTACCTAGTTTTGTCCAGCAATAGACCAAGTACTTATCTCATATTTATCTCTGAAAAGGATGGAGAGATGAGGGTTTGATGTTGGTTAATAGCTGAACTCAGGCATTAATGGCTTCATGTGAACTGAGAAAAACATCTCTAGTGGAATGCCCCAGGGATCTGTGATGGTCCCTCTATGGTGTAATATATATATATATTTTATCATTGACTTAGATAAAAGCTCATCAAAATTAAAAATGATACAAAGGTGGGAGAGATAGCCAACACATTAGAAGAAACTCAGAATCCAAAAAAATCTTTGCAGGCTAGTACAATGGGCTGAATCCAATAAAATGAAATAGAATAGGGGTACATTTGGGTTTATTTCACAAGCAAGAGTTAGAGTCATAATTTGAAGAGGCATATTTGGAGATATGAAACACATGAACTGTGCAAGATGGATGGAAAGGGGATTAACTTTTACCTATTCAGGGGAACCTCATCCACAGGGTGGTGCTCTAAGTCTGAAGGTCCAGAGGAGAGGGGGGAATCATGAGAAGGAAGACTTGTTTTGACCATGGTTCCAGACTTGGGTGCAAATCCTTAATGCTCTACATTTTCTGTGAAGTAAAATAATGGCTGTCCTATATTCAGTATATATTGCCAATCTAAGTGCTTGCATGATGGAATTGGGGGTGGGGGAGAGGAAAGAGGAGCTGGGTTCACTTTTACCATTTACATAGACAATTAGATATGAGCCAAATTCTGAGGTTCTCAAGGGAAAAGAGGGGGGCTAGATGCTAAAGAGTGATTTATATGGGAAATTCTCCAAGATTGAATCTATTAAGTGTTAGACCAGAGCTGGGGCTATGGGACATAGGTTACAGTCTTGTTGTCTTTCTTCTCCCAGTAGATTGTTAGTTTTTTAAGAGTAAGGGAATTTTGAAGGCAAAGGAAGTTTTAAATTTTTATATCCACAATTCCTACCATATAACCTGGTACATAGTTCAATGAATTGAATTGAGATAAATTCATATCCAAAGGTTTTTATTTTCTTCTGATTTTATTTCTGTATGTAGCCTATGGTAAAATTTACCCTTCGTTTTCTTCTAATTCTTACATTAGAATGTCCCAATAGGTTAATAGATGACTAGAAGTGTCGGAAATCTGAAGGATTTTTTTGGTGGTTCTTTCTTTATTAATGCCTTGAAATAAATGTTAGTTCTTAAATTATCCTTCCCGGGTTCTATTTAAAGTTTCTATTAGCTTCACCATACGGGAGCATAGCCTGTTACCATGCAGTGAAAGAGCAGAAAATAACCTGGTGAATACTAAGTCCCTCTCAACTGATGTCAGCCAACCTGCCAACGTCTTTTATTGACGTTCCCCAACCTGACATTCGCCTTTCATTGATGTCACCCGAGCAGGGAAACTGGAAAGCTGTTGCAAAAGTTAATGCTTCTCCTGCAAAGGTTTAGAACTTTAAAGATTGAAAGGTTAAAGTTAAAAATATGTATTTTAATTTGAACAACAGATGGCCTTGGAGTGACTGCAAGGCTGAATTAACTCTAGCAGCTCTACCCCTGTTTGAGGGAGGGGGGAAAATCACTATCCAACCCTTAAAAAACACACACACACTGGAACACACAGCTCAAGTACTCTGTGACATCAGCAGAATCTCTCTGTTGAATTAATGTTCTGAATTTCACTGTAACGCCATCTGTCCCTCTAAGGCCGGTCTAATCCACTATGTAATTATGCAGTACAACCCAGCTAATGGACATTCCTAACAGTCTAGGTCTATTCACACAGCTGTCCCATCTTTTAGAGATTTTACTGCTTCCTGGGCCAGAGCAGAGTGCCCTTGAGAGCTCCACAGAGGGACATACTGCCACTGGCTGGGTCCCACCAGATAATGGCATTTCTGTGCCCTCCCTAGTGTGTCCTGAGCAGAGGGACCATGGGCAGCTTAAACAAGGGAGTGGACTGACATCACTGATCACTCCTCCTGCTTGTTACTGCTGCTTTGCCATTTGTCTAGGTTTTTGTGTGTGAGTTGTAACGAACTCAGCTGGGATGGTGGGAAGTGCATGACCTGGGGTCACATCTTGCTTCTGACACCCACTACCTATGTGACCTTGGTCGAGTCATATATCTTCTTTTGGCCTTTTTCCTCTGTAAAATGAAATGGCTGGATTAGATGGCTTCTGAGATCCCATTCTGGCTTGGAATCTGGGGTCCTACGCGCTGGAATCTCCCAAGAGCAGTATATGTTTCTTTGCTTTCTTAAACAAAACATATTGGACATATTTTTAACCTTTTCTTCCATTAGTCAATAAAAAAATTATTAAGCACCGGCTATGTGCTAGGCAGTCTGTGAGGTGCTGGCGGTTCACAGATAAAAGTGAAAACAGTCTCTTTTCCCAAGGAGCTTCTTTGTTGTTTTTCATCAATGACATAACGAGGGTGATGTCTTGACTTGTGGGTGGATTGGATTCAAATGAGGCAGAGCTACACAAAGTCAGCAGCCTCATTCTCTCCTCCCCCAAGGACCTTACAATCTCTTTGGAGAGAAATTTACATATATATGCATATGTAATATATACTACACACATATATGCGTGTATAATATATTCTACATATATGCATACTACTGTATTTACTACTGTTACTATAGAATATACACTACCATATAAGTATACACTATATTATATATGTATATAACAGGCATATTTTACATGGCTATGCACATACATGTCCAACATGCATACATACATATATAGTGTATATGTGTATATAGACATATACACAAACATATATAATATATATACATATATATACAGATATTTTATTTAGATGTATGTATATATATATATACATATATATATATATACATACATCTAAATAAAATATCTGTAAAACCCAGAAAGTGATAAGGCTGTCAGGTAGTGCAGGTGATAGAATCAGGAAGATTTGAATTCAAATTCGACTTCAGAGACTTACTGGCTGTATGACCCTGGGCAAGTCACTTCACCTCAGTTTCCTCATCTGTAAAATGGAGATAATAATAGCCCATACCTCCCAGGGTTGTTATTAGGATCAAATGAGATGGGAATTATAATACATTTAGCATGGAGCCTGGCTTGTAGAAAGTTTATGTGAATGTTAGTTATAATTAGCAATTTAACTAGAGGAAAGGCATTAGTAATTGGGGGCATCAAGAAAGACCTCATGTTGATGATGTCACTTTGCTGGACTTTGAAGGAAATGAGGGATTCCAAGAGGTCCGTGTGAGGAGGGTGTGCCTTCTAGGCTGGAGGAGAGCCAGTACAAAGTCATGGAGGTGGGATGTGGAGGGTTATGTGAGGGCAATTTGGTTGGACTGTGGGATGAAATGGAGGGAATGTGTAGTAGAATTGGAAAGGTAGATTGGAGTCAGGATCTGAAGGACTTTAAATGCCCAATAAAAGAATTTCTATTTGATCCTAGAGGTAAGTGGGAGCCAGTGGAATTTATCAAGTGGGGGTGAGGGGAGGCTGGGTGACACGGTCAGACATGCTTAAGGTCATTTGGCAGCTATCTGAAGGATGGATTGGAAAGGGGAGAGACGTAAAGGAGGCCCATTTAGGAGGCTGGGTGATCAACTCATGACATTGGGTGATCCACCAACAATTTCGGTAGCTATGGCAAGCTTCAAAAAATACTCATTTGGGGTAAGTCACCTGGTAGTTTTCAATTTTGACTAACTTTATTCTTGCTAAGTAGGTGCTAAGCTCCCTTGTTGCTAAATGGCTGGTAGAGTGTGAGTCCCGCCAGTCCCCCCAAATATTGGTGATCTGGAGCAAAGCACTGGTTGCCCCACCCTAGTTACAGTTCTGATGATCCTCACAGATGTGCATTATTGTAACTGCACAAATCCAGTGATGTGCTCAGTTGCTTCCAAGGGCTCTTTCTCCCTAAGATGGTCCTTGAACACTGGGCGTTTGTAGTCTTGGTGCTAATTTTTCATACTTCTCTCCACTCCATCCTTGCTGTCAGGCTGTTGCTTTTCTCTGTTGCCAAGGTGCCCATTTGTAGGCGTCCCCCTCTTCTTTTCCAATTTGTGGCTTTTAATCTGTCACAAACATTTAGCTCAGGAGAGCACAAGGAATCCTTGAAGCTTCCGCTCGCATGTATTTGAAGATCATATAAGATTCTCTGGGAGATGCAACCTTGGCATCTTAACAGGGTATCGCTCAACGGTCTGATTGTTAATATCAAGCATTTATTAAGTGTCTGATATGTGCAGGGCACACTGTCCTGGGCACTACTGATACAAAGAAAATGCAAAACTGTTCCTGCCTGTGGGGAGCTTACACTCTGTGGAGGAGACAATATGTACATGTATAGGTATATGCAAAATATTTAATAATAGCTAACATTTTATGGCTTGCAAAGCACTTTACACACACTAACTTCCCAACAGCCTTGGGAAATAGGCACTATTAATTATTGCAACAAGGTGCTATTAATTATCCCCATTTTATAGCTAAAGAAATGGAGGTAGAGAGAGGTTAAGTAATTTGCTCAGTCATACAGCTAGTAAATGTCTGAGACAGGATTTGAACTCAGGTCTTTGTAACTTCAGGCCCATGGCTGAGTTTTACAGGAAACTATGGATCTGAAGAGGCAGCAGTGAGGAGGTTGTATATTATAGCCACCACAGAATGGGAAGGGGACAGCCAGTGCAGAGGCACATTAAATAGGTAAATGCACTCACCAAAGATGGCCATGACTGTTGTGAAGGCTGTCCCAGGCAGGGTCCTAATGAAAGGGGGATTTCCTAGAGATGGTGTAGTTCTAGAACACCCATAAAGGCTCCTCAGTGAGACCCCTGATCTTTCCAAAAAGAACCTATCGGAAGAGACAGCTATGAGGGGTCACGGTGGATAAATTGGAAATCAGAGTTAAAGTCTGGCCTCAAACACATATCAGCTAAGTCACCCTGGGCAAGTCGCTTAACTTCTGTTTCCTCATCTACAAAATAAGGATTAATAATAGTATCTACCTCGCAGGGTGATTGTGAGGATCCAGTGAATTAGTACATGTTAAGTGCTTTGTAAACCTCAAAACACTTTATAAATACTAGTTATTATTATTGTTAATCCACACAGGAAAAAGCAAATGGACAGAATGCCTCTAGCACCACTTATGAGATGTAGCTGGATGCCCACTGAGGGAGTCCATCAGTGCAGCCTGGGGTAGCAGGGGCAGAGTCTAAAGTTCAAGTAGGAGAGGGACGAGAATAAGAAAAATGACTGGAAGGCAGCTGATATCATTTGGAAAAAGCTGACAAGTGTCATTTTTATTCATCTATAAATGAGAAATAACTTGCATTCCTTAGAGGCAGCAAGGTGGTACATAAAACACTGACCTAGAGTTAGGAAGGCCTGAGTTCAAATCTGGCTTCCATCACGTCCTAACTGTGTGAACCTGGCCAAGTCACTTAACTTCTGCTTCAGTTCTTTCGATGTAAAATGGGGATAATAATAGCACTTACCTCTCAGGGTTGTTCTGAGGATTAAATGAGATAACACGTGCAAATTGCTTAGCACAGGCCTGACTTAATAAAGGCTTGTTGCCTTATCTTCCTCACAAAGTTGTTGTTGTTGTTGGTGTGCGTGTGTTTGTGTGTGTGTGTGTGTGTGTGTGTGTGTGTGTGTGTGTGTGTGTAAGGGGGGTATGTCAAAGCAACTGGGGTTAAGTGATAGGGTTGTTCTGAAGAGTAAATAAAGTGCTGTATGTAAATCTATCTGTAAACTTTAAAGCTTTATAGTTTACCTTTAAATGTTATTATCTACATGGGTTTTGCTGTATACTCTGGGATCCCCAATTTCTCCTTTTAGTTAACTGTAAAGGATCTAGGGATCACAGGATCATTGAATCTTAGCCTTGGAAGGAAACTTGGAAGACATCTGTTCCAATCTGTACCTGCAAAAGAATCCATTCTCCAACGTACTTGGCAAGTGTTCATCCAACCTGTACTTGAAGATTTCAAGGACAAATTGGTGACCTCCCAGAGCAGACCATTCCATGTTTGGAGCTAAGAAGTTTCTCCTGACATCTGGCTTAAATCTGGCTCTTTGCAACTTATGCTGACTGCTTCTAGCTCTGCCCTTTGGGGTCAAGTAGAATGAGGCCAATCCCTCTTCTGCAGCCCTTTAAATACTTGAAGGCACCAGTCACCAGTCCTGCCTTGTGCCATAGTGACTTGTTCTTCCACGAGAGCATCTCCAGCAGAGGCAGTCGCTGGTCATGGTTCTCAGCAGTTGTCTGGTTCCTTTTCATGCAGAGCATTATCTGGGTTGGATTACATGACTGTAATCCTATCACTGCATATGCATGTGCCATCAGGTTTTGGGAGCACAGACAATTGGAACATTCTAATGGGATTAGTGCCTTGGCTGATTTCTCTCATTCTCACCATGGGATCCCAGTTGGTTCCATAGGCAAAAGAATTAAAACAAAGTGATGGAGCTGGAGGGGCTGTGCCCCTTGATTGGCCCCAAACTGCTCCCTCTCTCCTTTGCCAGTCTCCTGCGGCGTCAGTGAGGTGCCACAAAGAGCCCAGAACTGAGAAAATAATAGGTCTGAGAGGGTGACTTTGGAAAAAAGAAAATACATACAGCTGCGATGCTAGAGAAAATCACCGGATTTGGCTCACAAGGGGCTTTACTATTGGCTCGGCCAAATCCTGGATTTTCACTGTTGACTTGGCCATTTTCTGGTTACATGAGTTTAAACAAATCATTTAAATGATCTGAGCTTCAGTTTCCTTATCTAAGACTAAGAGTACCCAGTGTTAGACTTTGAGTGTCTAGGATATGGGTAGCATGGTTTGGAAATGTCTGGGAAGTGATGCTAAGGCTTGGACCCTCTGAACCTCATTATCTTCATTTATATAAATTGAAAATAATAATATTTGACTGCTTACCTGTGAGGAGTAGATAAGATGATATATGTAAAGCTATTTGTAAAATGTAAAGCTTTGTAGTTTATATTTTATTTACATATATTATATGTGTTTGATATATTGATATTAGTTTATATTGTTATTCTAACAATCAATAAATATTTATTAATAAACTCAATAAAAATTTATTACATGTCTACTAAGTTTCATACACCATACTAAGTGATGGAGATACAAAAAAAGGGTAAAAGACAGTGCTTGTCCTCAAGGGGCTTATAATCTAATTATTATTCTTATTATCTAAAACGGTTCTGCTGTATACTTTATGGCTCCTAATTTCTTATTGTAAATGACTTTAAGGAATCTGGAAACCATATCATCCTCGACTTGGAAGGGAATTACAAACCACTACAGGGACCAAGGACTTCAGTCTTGATCTGTTTCACTCCTCTCTCCACCCTGGTGCATTGGAAATCTAAGGTATAGTAAATTACATGTAGGACCTCTCCAAAATAGAGGGGGATAAAGAAGGTAATGTGATGCTAAAATAATATTTGCAAAATACTATAAAAGTGTGAAACCATCTTATTATATTTTACATAGATTCTTAATCTTCAAACATTCTCCATTTGATCAATTAACCAGTCCACAAGCATTTGATCCATGAATTCTGCTGGGTGATTGGGAAAAATAAAATAAATAGTCCCTCTCCTCAAAGAGCTTACATTGTATCCTGGGAAAGAAACAATGTAAACACATTTAAGTAAATAACACTCCCCTCCCCCAATACATACATATATGTATAATTCCCAGAGTAGGTGCTTTCTAAAGTTCCTTCCAGCTCCAAATCTGTGCTCCTCTGATTTTACACAGATACACTGTATATTGTAAGTACTTGATAAATATTTTGATTAAGAGAGGCATTGAGGCATAGTAGTTAGAAATGTCATAAAACCCTGGATTCAAATCTTCCCTCTCACCCTTACTGGCAGTATCACTGTGGAAAAGTCACAACTTCTCAGAGACCTCAGGTAAGTCCCCAAGACAGATATTTGGGCACAGGGAGTTTCCATACTGGGAATTCCCTATAGCAAAAATATAGGATATCAATTTCCTGCTCTCCACCAAAAAAAAAAAAAGAATTCTCAGATTGTGGGTTTATGAAGCAAAGGAACACTTTGTATTGTGAATACATTTTCTGCAAGAAAAAACGAAAAATTGCTGGAGGACAAGACAAAATCAAAGCCATGTGCATCCTTCTCAATTGTGTGATAGTTGGAGTTAAAGAAAGGATGTCTCTTAGGAGGCGTTTTCATGAGTCAACTTTGCCTACCCCTAAAGGACGTCAATAGCCACGTTTCTAAGGACCTTTTCTCTAAGCTAATTTCTGTGTTTTTTGTGTATTGGTGCCAAATGGCATTTTAAAAGCACACGTTTCACACAAGGAACGTGCCGTCTTGCCCGTGGCACAGATGGAGGTTTTGACGACTAACGACATCTTGTCTGAGGACACAAGGAAACTCTTTTTTGGGGGGGAGCAGGGAGAGGGAGGAGGTGAGGACCATTCACTACACTCTGACATTTCTGCTTAGTGATCCCTGGGGAAGGAGGAAAACCCACTCCCATGCCTTATGACGCATTTGTTTGAATGACCCATAACCTAAATGCTTCGTGAAATATCCTGTCCACATGATAAGCCAATACTTCCAAACTTCAGAAAATCCAGGATCTCATTGGTGGGGGAATTAACTCCCTTAACAGCTGTAGCTCACAAGCCCTTTGAGGCGTAGCACATGGTGTTTGTGAGTTACAGCTGAAATAACTCATCAAAAGATTGAGGGATGGTACTGGGAACTACATCGAAGGGATGATAAGAAAAGCAACAGTTGAAGGTTTGCAAAGTGCTTAACATATTTCCCCATTGATGGTCAAAGGATGTGAATAGGTTAGTTTTCAGAAGAAGAAATCCAAGTTATCAATAGATGTATAAAAAAGTTTTAATCTAAATCACTAATAATTATAGAAATGAAAATTAAAACAATTCTGGTGTGGTACCGCCTCACACCCATCAGATTGGCTAAATTCTCAAGAAAGGAAAATGACAAATGCTGGAGGGGCTGTGGGAAAAGAAGTACTTTAGTCCACTGCTGGTGGAGCTGTTAACTGGCTTGACATCTGGAAAAATAATTTGGAACTATATCTCAAAACTCATTAACTTATCATTATACCCTTTTACCCAGCAATACCCCTACTAGGTTTTTACCCCAAAGAGATAAAAGAATATAAAAAATACTTATGGCAACTCTTTATGGTATAAAAGAAATAGAAACTGGAGGAATGCCTATTAACTGGGGAATTGCTGAACAAGTTGGGGCATATGGTTGTGATGGAATGCAATTGTGCTTGCTGAAAGAAGTTAGAAAGGAGATGGCTTCAGAAAAAGCCATCTAGGAAGACTTATATGACCAAATACAAAATGAATTGTGCAGGACCAGGAGAACGATTTTTACCGTAACAACAATATTGAGAAGATAATCAATTTTGAAAGACTTAGGAACTCTGAGTAACACAGTGAGCAACCACAATCCCAAAGCACTCATGATGAACCATGTTGCCCACGTCCAGATGGAAAGCTTATGGGCTCAGAGTGCAAACTGAAGAAAATTTCTTTTTTGGGGGTGAATGTAGCTAATATGGGGATTTCTTTTTCAATACTACACATATTTGTAATGGATTTTGTTCTTCTTGCCTTCTCAATGGGTGGAAGAGGGGGAGGGGAGGGAGAGAAAAAGAGACAGAATTCAGAATTGAAAATAAAATTGAATTAAAAAAAAAATTCCAAAGTGTTTTACATAGATGATCTCATTTGATCCTCATAACAATCTTGAGGAGATAGGTGCTATTATTATCCCTATTTTGCAGCTGAGAAAACTGAGGTTGCAATCATAGGAACACAGATTTAGAGATGGAAGGGATCTTAGTTGTCACTGAGTTCAGTCCTCTCATTTTACAGATAAGGAGACCCATAGAGGTAAGCGATTAACCACATAGCTAGTAAGTGTGACAAAAGGTATGAACTTAGGTCTCAGTCCTCTACTATCTCATTCATTCATTCATTCATTCATTCATTCATTCATTCATTCATTCATTCAATAAACAAGCATTTATTAGATTTCTTCTGGAGCTCTGTTGCAACAGCTGATAGCAATGGTGGGGGCACATTCCACAACAAAATCTTTTTAGCCCACCTGGTAATGAACTCTTCTAAATTTGGCTGGCCTGTTCCTTGGAAAACAGATGCACAGTTTATAACTGGGCCAATAATCCAAGCTTTTCTGGGAGAAACAGTAAAGAAAACTGCTCCAATGGTCTATAGTTTGAGATGCTTATTAAGCACTATCTATCTGCTAAACGCTGGGGATACAGATACTCTAGAGTCACCTTCATGTCATGCTCAGGCATTTGGGGATAAATGTAAGGTAGGATCAAAGATTCAGGGGGTGGAAGGCGTTTCCATACTGGGAATTCCCTAACCTGATACTATACAGATCAAGACCTCTCCCTTCCCCTAAAAAAGGTAATGGATCTAGAAGTGACTTTCATGACCATCTGGTCATTTTTACAGATGAAGAAACTGAGGCCCATGGAGGTAAAAGAGACTTGTCCTAGGTCGCACAAGTAATTAGCATTGGAGATGGGATTGCAGCTCTGATCCCCTCACTCCAAAGTCAATGCTTTTTCTCTGTGCCACACTTCTCAAACATTCATACTGTAGATAAACAAAAATGGCAATGGGGGAAGGTATTTTGATCCTAAAGAAGAAAAAAAACAAACTTCAGAAAAAGAATCAAGGGTGAGATATTTTTTGTCCTGGCACGTGTGGACCTATTGTGAAGGGATGTTCTATTCCTTGGCATGATGGCTACAAAACAGCTTCTCTTTTCTTTCAATTCCATCCCTGCATCATGCATTGGAAAGGTCACTGGATTTGGAATCAGATGTAGTGAGGTTGTCTGCCCTCATGGGGTAGAGGACCATTGTGTGGCTCAAAGGGAAGCCTCCTCCTCCAAGGAAGACTTTAATTTCTGTCAGGAGGTTGGGGCCAGAAGTTTGACTGCTCTACTCTCCTCAGAGCAAGGAGCAGGGGGAGAGGAGGTACCAGATTCAAATTATGTCTAGCTGGTCCCTTAAATGTCATCGGTCTGGGGGATGTGGTTTTAAGGTTCATGCTAAACTTCTGATCTCTATTCTTTAATGGCAAAAAGAGGATCCCAATCTTTATATCCAAAGCTTGACCATTTCCCACCAATACCACAGGAAATAACAAAGAAACTCATTTATCTAAGTTGATAGCAAAACACAAACCATACATCAGGTAATATATACCAGACAATACAGAGGGAAGGAGCTTTCATTGTGAGTGGGGTAACTCAACCCAACCAAGAGAGTCTTAGATCTCATCCAAGGAGACTCACCTGAAGGCTCTAAGTGTAGCAAGTTGGGGATAAGGACATGAGGAAGACTGTCAGCACCTCCCATGTTGACTTCTTAGAGTTTTATTCAACAACCTGAAGTGGGTTTGGCTCATTCATCTGAGCCAGGAGTACTGGAAGTGACATAGGACCCAAGAGACTCAAGAGAAGTTAAGTAAAAGAAGAGCCTGCAGCTCTGGGAGAGAACTTCTCCTCTCTCCTCCCCCACCTCTCCTGAAGGTTCAGGGCATTGATTTCTACCAATAAAGGCTTTGGAACTTAGGTTACTCAGAGGGGCTGGGTTCAAATTCTGACTGCCACTTAACTAGCTGTTGCCTTTCTGGGCTACAGTCTTCCCACCCATCCCACAATAAAATGGGAGTGTTGAATGAGTAGGATCTCTTCCAGCTGTAATTTGTACTGATTCCCAGTCAGTCAATCCATCAATCACTACATTAGGTAGTGTACTAAGTACTGGGCATACAAAAAAAGGTAAAAACTGAGTCTGCCCACAAGGAGCTCACATTCTAATAGGGAGATAATGTGAAAATAGTAAAGTGTATACAAGATATAGCCAGAGTAAATGGAAGATAATCTTGGAGGGTATAGCACAGAATATATGCCAACCAAGCCACCAAAGGATTACTTTATAGAACTAAGAAAAATAATCATGAAAATCATATGGGGGCCCAAAAGATCAAGAATCTCAAGGGAAATAATGAAAAGAAGAGGGAATGAAGAGAGCCTAGCCAGCAACAAGAGATCTCAAACTATACTACAAAGTATTTACTCTTTCTTTTTTTATGTTTAATTTTTAAAAAATTACATGTAAACAAAAACAAAGTATTAATTCTCCAAACAAATTAGTTCTGGCTAAAAAAAAAAAACCATAAAGCAGCAGCTAGGTGGCACAGTAGAGAAAGTGCCAGGTCTGCAGTAAGAAAAACTTTTGTCTTCCTGGGTTCAAATCTGGCCTCAGGCACTTACTAGCTGTGAGACCCTGGGCAAATCATTTAACCCTGTTTGCCCCAGTTTCCTCATCTGTAAAATGACTTAGAGAAGGAAATGGCAAACCACTCCAGTATCTTTGCCAAGAAAACCCCAATGGGGCCATGAAAAGTTGGACGTGACTAAAACAACTGAAGAACAAGAACAAAATAGAGAGATTAAATATAGTACATAGAGAAGCAAATGTAGCTAGTGCTCAAGTATTTAACAGATCCAAAGACTCAGCTACTTTTGACAAAAACTGCTGAGAAAATTGGGGAGTACTGTGGAAGAAATTAGATCTAGAATAACACTTTACACTTTAAACCAATATAGCCTCTAAATGAATATGTGACATAAATACAAAAGGTCACAGCGTAAGTAAGTTAGAGAAACATGGAAAAAATTACCTATAAAATCTGCAGATAAAGGAAAAGTTCACAACCAAACAAGAGATGAAGATGATCCCTGCATAATTTTGATTACATAAAACTTAAAAGGTTTTACAGAAATAAGTCCAATAAAACCAACATTAAAGGGGAAGTAATTTATTCATCAGAAAAAAAGTCTTTGCAGCAAGTTTCTTTGATGAAGGTTTCATTTCCAAGACATATGAGTAACTGATTCAAATTTCTAAAGATAAGGGTCATTTCCCAGTTGATAATGTTTTCAAGGGAAGAAATCCAGGCTTTATGAAATCCAACCATATGAAAAAATGCTCCAAATCACTACTGTTTAGAGAATGGAAAATTACAGCCACCCTCAGACTCTACTTCACACCCATCAAATTGGCAATGGTGACCAAAAAAAAGGAAAATGGTAAATGTTGGAGGTATAGAGAAAGCGGATGCATTGGTATACTGTTGGCAGATCTGTGAATGGGTACAATCTTTGTAGAAAACAATTTGTAATTATACACAAAAGTTACTAAACAGTACATGAACTTTGACCCAGCTATGCCACCGCTGTACCCCCAAAAAGATCAAAGAAAGACTATGTAAAAAACACATACACACATCTGTATGTATATATGTACACATATATCATATACACACATATAAGTGTGTATATATGTATACACACATATATGTATACATACAGGCATATATATGTGTGTGTATATATATATACATATACATATGTGTATATATATATATATATATATATATATATATATATATAGCTAAGGGGTGGCTCATGAATGTGACATAATACTATTGTGCTGTAAGAAATGAGGAACTGGATGAAAGACTTGTTGAACTGATGCAAGTGAAGTGTGCAGAACCAGGAGAACAACTTATATCATAATATTCACATCATAAAAATGAACAGTTTTAAAAGAATTTTATAATTTAATAAAGAATGAAATAGAGCAGAATCAGGAAAACAATTAGATAATAACAACATTGTGAAGATAAACTTTGAAAGCTAGAAGAGCTATAATAGCTGCAATGACCATCTAGGAACATATGTATGTATGTAGGTGTGTCTTTGTACATATATGTATGTATGTGTATGTGCATATGTATATATGTAAAACATGTGCATGTATATCCAGTGACAAAATGTTTTGATTCATGATGCATATTTGTTACAAGAAATTTGTTTTTCTTTTTTTCATGGGGACAGGGTAAGAGGAAGAGAAAATAAATTTCTATTAGTTGAAACATTTAAAAAAATAGAACATTTGAGGGGAGGGATACTACAGATGTGAGATGTTGTGTGTACTTTCAGGTGAGGTCACTGTATTTTAATTTTGCTATATTGTCTTACTTTATTACCTCTCATGTAGTATTTGTTATGTAAAAGCAAAAACAAAAAAATCAAATACTCAAAGACCAGGAAAGACCTCATGTAGAAGGTTAAGATTTTGAGCTGAGTCTTGAAGGAAACTAGGAGGCAGAAGTAATGAGCTAAACATCTTAGGTATGGGAGAAAGCCAGTGAACAGGCAGGGAAATTAGAGATGGGGTGCCATGATCAAGGACAAAGACCAGTGTTGCTGGGTAAAAATGTTGGCCTGTGCCCCGATTCTTCTTGGTCACATGTTTCACTTGCTGATTCCCCAGGCTGGACCCATAGCATCATTCTGTGTCCCTGTTACTAGCTAATGGGGAGCCTAGAGAAACTGTGGGGAACAGGTGAGCCAGGAGATGAGTCACTGTCACCTTTGCAGGGTGCAAAGGCAGCAGTGAGCTGGGGTTATTTCAGGA
This sequence comes from Notamacropus eugenii, assembly GCF_028372415.1. NCBI lineage: Eukaryota > Metazoa > Chordata > Mammalia > Diprotodontia > Macropodidae > Notamacropus > Notamacropus eugenii. The sequence goes on along the minus strand of NC_092877.1, from coordinate 23,826,620 downwards.
GAAAGATGGATCATGACTGTGAGGCCAGCGAATGCAAGCCTGGCCTCAACCCTGCTGATTTTGAACAGAAACAAGCTTCTCAGTGGAGAGAGAGATGACCTATGTGCAGGGGAGCCAGCTAGAGCTGGCTGTTGAGAGTGAATTATTAAATTTTCAGCCTGAGCATTTACACTTCAGAAACTGGCAAATGCTACAAATCAGGGCTTGATATATTGTTTTGTTGATTGTCTGGATTAAGAAAGCAATGGAGAAAATGTTAATAATAATGCAGATTTCCACTGAAATCACTTGGTTACAAAGATGATTTTACTATTTACTTCTTGCTTTTAAAATGTAAGATTTATGTAAAATTCATGTTATTGTGCTGTATTATTCTACTTTGATTACAATATTGATGCTATGTTATCCTTCTGGCCCCATTTTAATAAACTCATTGGAGTTCATTGTACTAATGGAATGAATAGAGCTGGTTATTGTTTTTGTAGGTAAGAGTTAAATAAATATTACCCTTATTCTAAAAATAACACATTAAAATAAAAAATGTGTTGTTTGTACCTTATTATTATTTTTTGGACAGCCAGTTGTCTAGGGAGTTTTCCTTTACATAGGCATTTAGGGCATTCTGCCAGTGTTCTGATTCATCAGGAAGGCAGCCATGTTGGGGAGCATATGCCTATACCTCCGTGCCCCACCCCTGTGCCCTTGGGGGTTTAATAGTAGTCAACATTTCTGTACAGTGCTTTAAGGTTCACAGAGCTTTGTACAAAGATTATCTGTAACCCACAGTACAACCTTGGAGATATCATAGAGGGGAGACCTTTGGTTTCCCCTCAGCATGATTATTGTCAGTTTTAGCACCTGGGACAAGGGCATAGATGAAAAGCTTTTTGAAATGTAAACCACCAGAGGTAGGTCCAGATGGAGAGAAGTGGCCAAACTGAAGAGCAGTTGAGATGGGGTCTGGCCCCTGGAGGGGATGGAGATGGGATGGGGGGAGCTCTGTCTTGTAGCTTCCTATTTTAACTCAAGTTCCATTGTTTTCGGATCCTGAAGGACTGTGACTACCCCCTAAAATTTAGCACCATAAACCATAAGTCTCTTTAGTTACAACTGTGGTCCCCCTCCTCAAATATCCCTGGAGAACTTTGCCAGGCTCTGTTCTTTATGCCCAGAATCTTGTACCTTGTATTAGGATCATAAATCCAGAAGGAGAAGAGACCACAGAAGTCATCACATTCAACTTCCTCATTTTACAGATGGGGAAACTAAGGACCCAAAAGTGAAGAGACTTGCTCAAGTCTCATTAATTAGTTGGTGGTTGAATTTGGACTATATTCTGCTCATCAGTGAATGACTGAATAGGAAGAGCATTGGTTTGAGAGTCTTAGGAACTGAGTTCAAATCCTATATCTAACACTACCTGTGTGGCCTTGGGCAAAACACTTAACTTTCCCTGGCCTCAGTTTCTTCATTTATAAAATGAATTAGATGGCCTCTGAAGTCTAGATAGCTAGGTGGTGCAGTGGATAGAGAGATGTGCCTAGAGTCTGCAAAACCTGAGTTCAAATCTAGCTGTGTGATCCTGGGCAAGACATGTAATCTCTATTTGTCTCAGTATCCCCAACTATAAAATAATGATGAAAATAATAGCACCTACTTGCAAGGTTGTTGCGGGGGCCAAATGTAATAACATTGGCAAAGTGGCTGACACATAGTAGGCACTTAGTAAATACTTATTTTCTTCTTTCTAGATCTATGATCTATGTGTACATCTCACTTAAAAGAAGATAAACTCCTTGAGGGTAAGACATGAACCAGTTTCTACTCTCAAGAAATTTTAAGAGGTGGAGGAGGGGAGATATATCATATACACCTATTAGTAAACAGAGAGTATTCACAAGGGGAAGAGAGTGCTAGAGATGGGAGAAAGACCTGGGTAGAGGATGAAAGGAAGTTAGGGATGTGAAGAGGCAGATGGCATGTGCCAGGGGAAGGAGAGGAATTCCAAGAAGAAGGAAAAGCTAGCTGGCTGGTTTGGTGGAACAAAAATGAGTGTAATATGTGATATTACTGGAAAGGTGGATGGGAGCCCTATTGTGAAATGCTGTAAATATCAGGCTGATGATCTTGAATTTCATCCTAGCAGCAAATCGAGTCTCAATAAAACCACCATTCTAATTCCGATCCCAGTTATCTTCATTTGAATTACTGGAACAGCCATGTGGTTGGTCTTGCTGCTTCATAATAATAGCTGAAATTTATATATTTGTTCAATCCTTGCAATAACCCTGTGAGGTAGGTGCTATTCATTTCCCTTTTACAGAGGAGGACACTGAGACTGAGAGAGGTCATGCCGTTAGTAAGAGTCTGAGTCAGGATTTGAACTCAAGTCTTCCTGACTCCAAGTACAGTAATCTCGCTATTATACCACCCAGCTGCTGTTTTTCCCTAAAGGCAGCTCTGACCATGTCACTGCCAGTAATAGCTGACTTTTTATAGCACTTTGCAGATCTCAAAGAGTTATACATATACTGTCTCACTCAAGCTTCATAATAACCCACAAAAGCAGGGCTCAAAGGTATTATGATTCTTATTTGACAGATGGACAAACTAAGACTTAGAAAGCTTTAGTGACTTGTCTATGATTGCCCAGTTTTGGAACCAAGTCTTCCTGATTCTTGAATCCAGCCCTCTGTCTGCTACTCCACACTGCTGCTCTTTATCTTCTCACCTCATCTAATTCATCCTCAAGACATTTGTCAGCGTGAGCACTGGAGAGGTCACAGACTGCTCTGCTTACTTCACGGCTGGGAAAGTGAAAAGTGAGCCTCTGACTTCTCTTTACACACATACACACACACACACACACACACACACACACTCTCTCTCTCTCTCTCTTTTCTCTCTCTCTCTCTTTCTCTCTCTCTCTGTCTCTGTCTCTCTCTGTCTCTCTGTCTGTCTCTGTCTGTCTCTGTCTCTCTGTCTGTCTCTGTCTCTCTTTCTGTTTCCATATGTCCTTTCCCTTCTCTCTCTCTCCTCCACTCTCATTCTCCTGAAAGTGATTGATGGTCAGATTTAGAAATCTAATGAAATTACCTCCCTGCTCATCTTTTATCCAGAGAAGGAAGTAATCACAACTGGAAATCCCCTGGTGGGTTTCTCAAAGGAATACTCAGGTGACTTGAGAGTTTTATGTTTTAAATATAACATGTGACATAGTTGAAATCCCTTTCATTACACTGGACCATATAGAAATACAGGTATTCATAAATATCTTACCTTAAGCATGTTGAAACAGGTAGACATATCCCATTTCTCCCTGCTCACAAGCTCCTGGTATTGGTATGTGTAAAGGGTTCAAAATAGTGCCAGCCATCTGAGAACTTATTGTTTCTGAATGGTAATGGAAACATCATGCATCCACCCAAATCATCACCTGTTAGGTCACATCTTTGCCTAATTTTCAGGAATGGATGACTCATCGTCATTTCATTTATGGAAAGTGGAGCCAAATAGTTTCTTCCATGTTTGGTTCCCATGAGTTAATCTATTCTGTTATATATGGGCTGTCTGCAAGACTTTCCAATAGCTCAGGATATCATGAACAGATTCATTGATTGATAATTAGAGCCTCAGAGACTCTCATTTTGCAGAGGAGGAAGCTGAGTCCACAAAAGGGAAGTAACTTGCCCAAGGTTACTCAGGTAGCTCATGTGTGTAGAGACTTAAGCTGTCTTCATGTATTTAAAGGGCTTTCATTTGGAGGTGGAAAGATTTCGCAAAATCATAGGCCCAGAGCTGGAAGGGACCTTAGAGGTTTTCTATCCAGTCCTCTAATTTTGAAGTAGAAGAAACTGAGGCCAAAATGGGGGAAGTGTGTCCAAAAATTGAAAATAGTAATAGATGTGACCTGACCAAAACAGTATACACAAAGACTATTATATCCCTAGCCCTGAACAATATGCCTTTTTAATGTAGCCTAAAAGTTGCATTGATTTTTAGACTACCTTATCACTCTGTTGATTCATATAGAGGTTGTGACCCACTAAAACAGTCAAATCCTTTTAAAATAAATAGTGGAATGGCCATGTTTTCCCTACCTTGTATTTATGAAATTGATTTTTTTAATCTGAGTGTAAGATGTTGGATTTATCAGATTTTATCTGATTAGCATCAACCCAACAGTTTAAACAGTCAAGATCTCTCTGACACCTATTATCCAGCATTTTAGCTCTCTTTCCCAGTTCTGTGTCATCTGAAAATTGGAAAAGCATTCCATGTAAGTCTTAATTCAAGTTACTGATAAAAATTTTAAATAGCCCAGGGCTAAGGACTTCTTCTATAGACCCCCTTGCAACTTGGTAGTGAAAACTCTTTGGGTCTATCTAGGCAACTGGTTCCAAATCCACCTAAATGTATTATATTCTAGCCACTATTTCTTCATCTTATTTACAATATTAGCATGGGCAACTTTGTCAGACGCTTTAGTGGGACACCAATAAATGCTACATTTACAGAATTCTGCTCTTCCAACTTATTTTAACTTATTAAAAAAGTGACTTCAGTTATGCATGTCTTGTTCATGATGAAGCCATGTTGCCTCCTTGTGATTGCTGCTTCCTTGTCTAGCTGCTCACTAGACACTCCTTTAATACTACTTTTTAGAATCTTGCTCAAAATCAAAGTCAAGTTCATTGGCATATAGTTGCAGATTCCTCTCCTCCTCCCCTGTCTGGTTTGGTTTTTTTTTTTGGAATTCAAGACTGTTATCCTTTTTTAATCTTGCATTTCCTACTTATTTTGGGTATCCATTCTTTAGTAAACATTTTTATTCTTTCCATTCTAATCCAAATATTCTCCTTGAAAGAGAAAACATGCAAAATAAAAATTGAACAACTGTGTATTTCTTCATTATCAGGTGTCATAATCCCAGGCACCCCCTAACAATGACCCTATCCTTTATTTGATCTTTCTCTTTTCCTCAATATGCCTACCACTCCCCTACTTTCTGGTTGTTCTTAGCTCTCCTCAGGAACATGAACACATTCAAGGTTTCATGCCTCTGGACACTATTGCTACAGGACCATGGTTTAAAATTCATTGGGCTATCTGTTCTTGCCTCCATCTTCTGTTTGTAACTCTCCCTATTCCTCCTCATCATAAGTTCAATGATCATCTCTTTGCAAGTGACTTCAAAATCTAAATATCAGCCCTACTGAATCTCTTATGCTCTAGTCTGGTCTATCTCTATTTGTCTGCTGGACAGCTCCACCAAGATCTCTTATAAGCACCTCAAACTTAGCATATCCAAAACAGAACTCATATCTTCTCTCACCCTGCAAATTTACTCCTTCTCTAAACATCCCTATATTGGTTGAAGGTAGCTCCATAGTGCCAATCATTCCGTCACATAACACCATAGTCACCATCCTTAATTCTTTACTTTCTCTCACCCCATACCTCTCTTCAGAATAGTTATTTCATCTCTCCACTTCTCTCCCTCCACACTGTTCAGGCTCTTATTGTCTCTCAGCAAGACTGTTGGCTGACCTCACTGAATAGTTTTCTATCTGATCATACCTGTGAAGTTGTATCATCATTCCTAAAGTCTAAGTAATTGCTTCATCTACAGAGCTTTTGGCCCTTTTCCCTTTGGGAAAAGCCTACCATCTATTTCTTAACTTTAAGTGTCCCCTTTTTTCCCCCTTTTTTATCCCTTTTTACTCTGTGTGACATTTTGACACAGGTCACAATTTCCTTTTGCCTTTCTAGATACTTTTCCTGCTTTGTTTATGCATTAAAATCCTTTGTTTTTTATTACTTCATTCTCCCTTTAGGAAAGAGATCAGTTTGAACTTTGAGCATAGGTAGCAGTCACTTGGCCATGGTAGAGAGACAAACATTGATCCAGGCAGGTCATAGTAACCTGGTCCTGTTCTCCCTACTTTTTAGAAGTGATATCCTAAAAATTAATTGTTCTTGCTAGGAGCTGCCCTGGAGAATATTTTTGCAGACAACTTGTGGAGGTCTTCAAGTCCTGAGTTGTTAGTCTCCATCTCATCTTAATGACACCTTAGCACCGACACCTGACTTTCTTTTCTTCCTTGGGTGTATGGGATGTTCAAGGAGGATTAGTATCTCTGGCATGAGGATTTTCTGAGTCCTTCTCAGGGCTGCTCATCCACCTTCAGTGTCTTTCTATCAGTGGCCAGTTGGTAGAGGGACTACATCAGGTTGAGGATAACTGACAGGCCTGAAACCTGTCAGTGAGTTAGGAGGATGTCTACCCCAACCAAGCATGTGAAGACTTCCTCTGGTGGAATGTGCAGATGAGAACATTTGTTTCAATGACCATGAAGGTGGCTGAAGTAGGTGTTTAGAGGTTGGTCATACATGTAAGATGCCAATGTCATCCAGTGCATCCTGGGCCATCACCAGTCATCTTCACTTTTGTATTGCCATTGGACTTTGATGACTCTAGAAGAGGGAGTGAGGCTGATGACTTTGTGCATCTCTGACTTAAATCCAAGACAACACCCCGGGAAGGACAAAATAGCACACACTTTCCCCTTGAGTCTCCCTTCTCCTTGAACCTTCTTTTCTCCTTTTCCTTATCATTTCTTCTGTCTGAGTCCTCTATCATCATATCATTTTGCTCCTTCTGGCCCTTCAACATCTCCAATGCTCTAGAATTTCTCTTCTGCAAACTCAGTCTTTGAACTTCACAGTTCCAAATTACCCTCACCATTCCTGTTCCTTATTCTCTTTCTTATTCTTCAGTTTAAGTCTTTCTCCTCTTTCTCTCACAGAAGTTGGGTCTGGCAAATTGCCTATGCCAAAGTCAGAAGTAAAAATCTAGGGTGACTTGAAACCTGCTTATAAAAGCCAGGACAAGCAGGGATTCTACTGTAGGGGTTGACCTTTAAACTGTCCCCCATGGTTATTTTTGTCTGACAGTGAGTGTAAGGAATGTCTTCTGAGTAATTATGATGAGAATCTACAGCCATTCTCAAATAAAAGATGATCCAACATGGGTCAGGAGAAAAAAAAGATGAGTGGTGTTGGTTGGTGACTCCCTGCTGAATGTTACTGAGGCAACTATTTGTTGACCTGAGGACAATAGAGGGGCGAGCTGTCTTCCCAGGGTGTGTATGGAGGCAGGATGTGGTAGAAAAACCTCCCAAGATTTGAAAATCCTGTTGACTACTACCTACTTCTATTGATTGAAATGGGTACAAAAATACTGCCAGAAGGAATATTCTAAACATTGCTAAAGAGAAAAAAAGTCTTGTGTAAGAAAACTGAAGTAAATTTGTTGATCTTTTCATCACTACTATCCATCAGAGACAAGGACTTTAGAAGAAAAAATATGTTTAAAAGTGAATAACTGATCAAGAAGATGGTGTCTGAGAATGGGATTCGGAATTCTACACTACTTCAATAAGTGTTGCCAGCGTATAGAGCTCTGGGTCTGAAGTCAGGAAGAACCAAGTTCAAATCTAGCCTTAGACACTTAATAGCTGGGTAACTTTTGGCATCTCAGCTTCTGTTGGCCTCAATTTCCTCAACTGTAAAATGGGGATCATAATAGCACCTATCTTTCAGAGTTGTTTTGAGGATCAAATGAAAAAATATTTGTAAAGTGCTTAACATAATTCTTGGTATATAGTAGAGGTTTAATAAGTGCTTGCCACCTTCTCTTCCTTTCTGCCTTCTGGCCAGAGAAGGATGAAGAAAAATGCTTTTGTACATCCACCAAGCTGGATACAAGAGAATGAAGTAATAGGAACACTAGCACTAGAAGGATGAAACATAGCAATGGGAATTCAGATGAAGATCCATGGAGGCAGAAACAGATGCCATTAACTTATACTACAGACCACCTGGCCAGAAAGAAGCAATAGATGAGGAATTCAGAAAATAGATCATAAGTTTATCATTAGGGTATAATATAGTAGTTTTGGGGGACATTGCTTAGCTGGGGTTTCTTCTGGACCTCTTTCTGTTTGTCTAAACCAGAGCAGCTAAAATGTTTTTCCTTGCCTTAATGATAATTTTTCTCCTTTACAAAGCTGACTAACTGATAAGAGGAAATTCTCATCTGGATCTAATTCTCATTGATGGAGGAAATAGTTGCTAGAGTGAAAATTAAGAGAACAAGAGGAGGAAGAGACTATTCCATCTTAGAATCTGTGATAAAGAAGGATGGAAAAGCTCAACAGAGCTACAGGCTCTAGATTTTACTACAGATTTCAAAGGATTCAGAGAAAAGAGGAGTTGTTGGACTTTTAATCAGGGAGATGCCAGGATTTGAAACTTGTCTCACAAAGACCAGCTGTGTGATCATGGACAAATCACTAAATCACTCTCAGCCTCTGCCTTTTCATCCATTAAGTGCAGATAATCATAGCACTTAGCTCACAAGGTTATTGGGAGGATAAAGTGAGACAAAATGAAAAGTACTTTGGAAATCTTAAAGCCCTACTAGAATGTTAGCTCTCCTATGCACTAAAATTCTATAGAGTGAGTAAGCCCACGTGGGTGGGAGCATTTAAAACATGAAATTCTGCAGGTACAAAGAGAATAAATTTCAATGAGGAGGAAAAAGGAAAGTTGTCTAAAGAGATCTATGTAGATGCACTAACAAGGATCTCACTAAGGCTGGGCACAGAAGGAGAAAGCAAAGACAGAGAGCAGAGGATGACTGGAAAAGCATGCCATGGTTCTATAAGTGTCTGAAGTGAGAGGTCTCAATAAGAAAGCAAAAGACAGTGAAAAGGATACTTTTGGAGTATCATACTGAATTTGCCCTGGATTGCTCCCTCTCTTTGTTTTGGGAAACATGGCCTTGGATGGGTGAGAGCAATTGAGATTGTCAAGTATTAGCTCCCCAGGCTTCTGAAGTAGTAGAGGCCAAGCTGAGAGGTGGCCACCTTCCCTGTCCAGTCATAGGACCAACTCTGTCCACAGGAAACCTTGGATGTTCACTTTGGAGTGCAAGTTCCTTTCCTTGTCAATGATATTTGAGGCAACTGCTCATCTTCTAGGCATGAGGCATGTATAGGCAGTGTCCTGCATACCTTCTCCCAATGCTACATCTGGGCAAACACCCCAGATTCTCAGCCTGGCAGCAAAGTCAGACGTTTTCCTTTTGGTGTTGAAGAGAAAGGTTGGCACAACTTTGTTTTGACCTTTGACTGTCTCTGGCTCAGTCTTCCCTGCCAAAAGTAAGGAGGCTTACAAACCTTTTTTTCTTCTAGATTATTTTGACCAAAAGATGCACTTCTTTCTGGCTATTTCATCTTGTCTATTGGTTCATTTAGGAAGACATGTCCTTTCTGAGGGTAGTAGGGCTGGGTACATTGGCATGGTTAGTTTAATGTAAATTTAATTAAAAGTCAATTCTCCATACTGCCTAACAGGCCCCTATTGAAAATAATTACCATTCACTCTTATATCTTCTGAATTTCCACTGATGGAGCCTGATATGCTCCTAAGAAAAATATTGTGCTTTTAATTGCATTTTGGCAGCTTCTGAGAATTTTTCACACTGTTTAACATCTGCAGTCAACAGATGTTTAAACACAGCTCCTTGAATGATGAAAATTTGGCAAAAAGTGGAATAGCTGGAAAGGCTTAGAATTCTAAATTTATTTTTAGGAACATGATACAGGCAGATGTAGTAGTATGTGCTTTTTAATTAAATATTAAAAATATTATGTCTGCTGTTTGCCTGTGAGAAGATGGATCTGAGCTGTAGACCCAGCAGATCCAAGCAAACTTTCAGTCCCAATACACCAAAGAAATTTCACTAATAGTATATGTAACTGTAGAGAAGCTAAAACGAAATGATTACAGCAGAATCCGTGAATTATGTTGATGAGGAGAGACAGATCTAACACCCCAGGGTCTGCCCTGAGCAAAACTGTGAAGCCATAACAACTCATACTTGTATGAAGATTGCATACGTTATTATATTTGATGCTCACAATAAATCTGTGAGGTTGATAGGCCTAGTCTTATTATCTTCATTTTACTGAGGTGGAAACTGAAGGTTAGGGTGGTGGCAGCTTACCTAAGATTACACAGCTAGTCTCAGCACCATGGCCAGCAGTAGCAGCAAAGTTGGTAACAATATTCAACTGTCAAAAGTGTCATAATTGTAGTGTTTTAAAATTTAAAACAACTTTAAATGATACCTGCTGTTTGTCACATTCATTTCCACTGAGAGCAAGTTCTTGTGGCAAAGAATAAAATAGACAAAAAAAGGCAGTTTAACAAAACTGACCAATATATCAAAAGTTTCACCATATAAGAGTTTTCACTCCCGTAGTCCTCCAGTTCTACAAAGAGCTCCCTCAGTCTTCCTCAAGGACATGCTTAGAATTACATTAGGCTCAGTTTCCTTTTTCCTGTAGCTATTGTTTCCATTTGCATCATTGTAGTCTTTGTGTATACATTTTCTTTTGCTTCTGCTTTATTTCACTTTATGTCACTTCATATAAATCCTCTCAGATTCTCCAGTCTTCAGATTCTTCAGATTACTATACTTGTGGTATAGTAATAGCCCATCTCCTTCATGTACTAAAATTCATTAGCCATTTCCCAATTGACAGGCATCTGCCTTGTTGACAAGCTCTTTGTTACCACCCCAAAGTCCAGCCAAAAGCTTTTACAACTGGAAGGGGAGGTGCTCTGAGCATGTGAAGCCCTCCCAGGACCCCCACACTTGTCATCTCTTCCTTGTCTATCCTGAAAATTCATTCATTTCTAGAACCTGTCCAGTCCTCTTTCCATTACTTACCTTGCTTCTCCAACAAAAGTGAGAAGTAAGATTGAACTCAGTACATCTACAATTGACTCCTCAGCCTAAGTTAGGGCATCCTCCACGTAGCTGCCAAAATGGTCTGACTGTGTTACTCTTCTGCTCAATAATCTCCAATGGTTCTCAGTAGCCTCTAGAATAAAATGTAAACAAACTTCTTTGTTTGAAAGTCTTTCTCTGTCTGTTCCCAAAATACCTTTCCATGCTGACTGTACCCCTTAGCATACTGTCTATTCCAGCCAAACTACTCTACTTGCTGTTGCCCATATATATTTTATCTCCCATCTCTATGCCTTTGCACTGACCATCCCTAATGCCTAAAATGCATTCTCCCTCTCCTCTACCCCATAGAATATCTCTTCCTTTAAAAAGCTTAAACATCCCTTTTTTATGTGAACCCTTTACAAATCCTGCAAATGCTAATACCTTCCCTTCTTATTTTGAATTTATTTCCCTTGTATTTATTCTGTATACACTTTATGTTGTCTCCTTAACAAGACTCATTGAGAATAGGGATTTACCTCTATAGGAAGCCTTTCCCAGCTCCTCTTAATTCCAATGCCTTCCCTCTGTTAATTATTTCCTATTTATCCTGTATATAGATCGCTATGTTTTTTTCATGTAGTCTTCCCCATTAGACTGTAAGTTTCTTGAGAGTAGGGATTGCCTTTTGCCTCTTTTTGTATCTCCAGTGCTTAGCATGGTGTCTGACTATTACACAGTAGGCATTTAATGTTGAGAGAGAGAGAGAGAGAGAGAGAGAGAGAGAGAGAGAGAGAGAGAGAGAGAGAGAGAGAGAGAGAAAGAGAGGATTGTTTCATTCTTGGTCTAGTGTCCAGCACAGAGTAAGCACTTTATAAACATTTGTTGATTGATGAATTGATTGAATGCACTCCTTCCTCACCTAGTGTTGCATTGCTAGTATTACCTCTGTGGAAATTACTGAACATCCTAGATTTAGGATGGGAAGGGGAAATCGAGACCATCAAGCCCAACCTGCCATTTTAAAGATAAGGAAACTAAGAGCCAGAGGAGTTAAATAACTTGTCCTGGGTCACACAGCTTGTCATCTTCTGAATTAGAATTTGCTCATGTCTTTGGGTTCTTAGTCCAGTGCTCTGTCCACTATGCCATACGCCATGCTATGTACAGATTTTTTAAGTAAGGGAAGTTGATCTTTCATAGACCTCATTACAGAGTTGCCAAGTGTTCCCACTTCACATTGGAAACGTCATTATCTGGTCCCTTTTTTGTGATTAGGTCTGCCAAAGACCTGATTTGCTCATCTGTTATATGTTATATGTTGTTTCCACACAAGGGAATATAAGTTCTTTGAGTCAGGCAGCCAGATAATAAACAATTATGAAGTTAGGCACTGTTCCAAGCACTGGAGATACAAAAAATGGGGGGGGGGGGGAATAGAGTCCCTAACTTCAAGGAACTCACCTTCTAATGAGAGAGACAGCATTTAAATAACTAGGCACATGTATCTACATATATACATAAACACACAAAGTATATGGAAGGAAATCTCAGTGTTGAAGTCAAGTAGCAGCTGGAGAGGGTGGGAAAGGCCTCCTTCAGAAAGTGGGATTTGAACTGAGCTTTGAAAGAAGTCAGAGAAATTACGATGAGGGAGCAGAGCATTCTGGGATAGGAGATGAGTATTTTGTTGAAGGAATAGCAGGTAGGCCAATGTTGATGATGAAACTTAGACCCAGGACGTTGTCTGGAACGTGGTTGGCAGTAAAGAAGTGTTCATTCGATGACTGAATAAATGAATGGATGTACATGGAAGCAGCAAGAAGGGAAGGTTTATGTAAAGTGGTAGTGGGGGCTAAGGTTGGTGACATAGGTGTGGGGGGTTCCACATTATGGCTACTGTGCCAACAAAGCAGCTGTCCTAGTGCTAGACTAGGTCATGAAAGAGCCCCTTTCCCCCTAAAGGAGAAGCCTTCAGAAGCACTGATTGTCTTTCTCTTGATTTATCCTACTGTCCCCCAGGGGAGAATGCTTGCCCCTCCGTTGTCCCCCAACCTCCTTCCTTCTCACAGGCATCCAAAAGCATTTCTCTTCATTACAATGATGCCATGGGAGAACATAAAAATCCAAGCATTGTCTTAGAATCAATGAGAAGGTGAATTCCCACAAGGAACTGGGATGTGTCGCAGATTATATTTCTGACACACAGAGTCAAGGCCCCTGAGGAAATCTCGGGAGTATCCCTACCCTCCTACCTCCTGGAGCTCAGAGGCAGAGGGGGTGACAAACACCTACTAAACAGCAACGCCAACTTAAGTTATTATTACTCTTTTTTTTCAAGGAGAAAGGAAGACTTTGTGAAGAATTAGCCTGGAATATAAATTACGTCTGTCTGGGGATGCTCTTTCCTTAAATCCCAGCTCCTCTGGTGAAGCTTTCCGAGGGATGTTTAGTTGAATAAATACGGCCTGCTGTAGATGAGTCAGAAATGCCTCTTTTGCAGCCGACCCTGTCCCGCTGGAGAAGATGTCACTGCAGTGACTGAGAGAACGGAAGTGCTTAATGAGTTTGAAAAGCTAAAATTTCTTTGGGAGGCTGCAGGCTCCCCTCCCCCAAGGCCCAGCCAAGCTCTGGCCAAGCCTACTGCTCTCTGCAGCCCTAAGCAAACATCCTCTGGGCAGTGGATTTCTGAAGGCCTTAGTTCTTGGGAGGTTGATAAATCTGATAGGGCCCCTGCGGAGCTCATGCAAAACAAGTCCTTTGTCTGCCTGTCTACGCAGGGAGTTAGCCATCTACTTTGCTAAACCAGGTGTGGGAGGCATCCTGGGGGCGGTTGTTAGAATACTGGTCTTGGAATCACCTCTCTAACCCTCAGTTTCCTCATTTGTAAAATGAATGATCATAGCTTGAGGGCTGGGAAAAATCTCAAAGGGTTTCTGGTCTGGCCTCCCTTCCACTTTACAGATAGGGAAGTGAGCCCTGAGGATGTTAAGTGATTTGTCCATGGTAACTTAAATACAAGAGCTGAGATTCATACTTAGGTCCTTGGACTCTAAATCCAGGTGTTTTCCAATATTCGATGTTACTTCCTCATGGAGCTGTGGAGAGGACAGATACTTAAAAACTATATCAATAAGTCACTAGCAACAGCTGACGTTTAGTGTAATATTTTAAGGTTTTCAAAGCACTTTACGTACCTTATCTCATTTGAGGCTCCCCAAAACCTCATCAATTAAGTGCCACAAGATTACTGTCCCCTTGTACAGATGGAGAAACCAAGGTTTCCTCAGTATTCCTTCCTGCTCTAGGGAAACGAAGTGACTTACTCATGATTCCAGTTAATAGGTATCACAGACAGGATTCAAACCCAGCTTTATTCCCTGCCTCCAGGTGCCATGTACCTTCCACTGTACCCCACGCCTCTATAGACCAAGCAGCTGAGAAATGGTATGCTCTACCTGCCTACCAAATAGCTCTGGAGGATGGCCAGGGTCCTACAAAGATCTAGAAATCACGGATCTAGAGCTCAAGACCTGGAGAGGCCATATAGTTCAGCCTTTTCATAGAGATTAAAAGTCCCATGGGTAGCACGTAAGCATCGGAGGTAGGGTTTGAACCTGAGTCCTGAGATGTTATATTGCAGCTGTCTATAATCTCCATAGTGAACTGGAGAACAGGAATACAGGAGAGTCAAGGTAACAGACTCACTGGTTGCAGCTGGATGGCTAGAATGAGGGGTGGTCCAAGCCACAATCCAGATGACTAGGAATTTGGGTCTAGGTCTACCAACTGAGTGGTGTTGGAGGCTGCCTCACACGAGAGGATCTTGGACAAGGGAGAAGGGATGAATGTACACTCATACTTTCATTCAGTCTGGAGAATTTCATAAATAAAACTCCATCTTTGGGGATCCTAAGGAGTATGAGTGCCACCACTGCTTAGGGGCAAGGGAAGCCAACTTGACATCTACTCCCTCAAAGATGATGAGGAAACTGAGGGCACAGATTTGGCCCCAAATTCCAGCACAGATTCCCAAACTACCTGACAGGTGACCAAGACCAGGTACCATCTATATGATGAATGAGCATGCCGCCATTCTTTACTAGCTCAGGGCATCCTCTCATGAAGGGAGAACAATTCAGATAAAGGAGGGCCTGACATAAAAGTTACAGGATCATGGCTCAGGAAGGGACCTTAGAGGCTATCAGATCATAGATTTCTTGTGAGGAGGAACTTTATGGTGTTTAACCCTCTCATTTCTGAGATGAGGAAACCAGGGCTAAGAGAGGATCATCTCTCTTGTCACACAGTTTGTAAGTGAGGAGAATTTGAACTCATGGCTTCCTGATTCTTAAGCCTAGCACTCTATCCCCTGCACCATCTAGTTGCCAACATTTAGGGGTTTATTAAATTTCTTTCAAAAAGTGCTTTAACACTCTGTTGGGGGAGGGAGGGGAGAGGTAAGAGAAAAGTAACAGAAGTAAAAAAAAAAAAAAAGGTATAGAGGCAAAGAAAACAAATTCTGTGACGTTCGCAGTTTTGTCAAGGATCAGACCTCCTGGTGACTTTTCTTCCTAGAAGAGTCTCATCTTTCATCATATTTTCATCTTCTCTAAAATAATCTCACCTCAGCTTCTTCAGTCCCCAGTAGGTTTATGTGGGCGCCTTGGATCTCCATCCTGCCTTTTATCCAGAGAGATCAAGACATCTTCCTGTCTCTTAGCTCACTGATCCTCACAGCATCCCTGTCCAGTAGACCAAAGTGTAGCAGCAAGGGATGCAATCATCTGGTCAATTTGGGGATGCCCCCCTAGCCAGCTAGGATGAGTCAGTCTTGGAGATGAATAGCTTTCCAGCGCCTAAGACTTAGTTCATTCATTCATTTATTTTCATTTATTCATTCATCAAATCTTTACCAGCCACCTGCCATGTTCAAGGCCCCATGAAAGACCCAAAGAACCTAGCAAAGTCACTGCCCTCATGGAACTGGCAGGGAACCAGCATGGAGCTGGGGAAAGAATGCTGGACTTGGAGTTAGGAGACCAGAAGTCGAATGGCTGGATGTGGGATCATAAGCAAGTCACTCCGCATTTCTAATCCATTTCCTCATCTATAAAATGAGAATATAGATGCTTCACTATCTACCTCAGAGTTATTTTGAGAACTTTGAAAATTTTAAAGTTCTATAGAAATGTAAGTTATTATCATAGCCTGTTGTAGTGAATAGATCTGGTTTCAAAGCCAAGATGATCTGGATGTAGACGTCACCTCTCAGTATTCTTCCCTTCCCTCCTTCCTTCGTTCCTTCGTTCTTTCATTCTTTCCTTCCTTCCTTCCTTCCTTCCTTCCTTCCTTCCTTCCTTCCTTCCTTCCTTCCTTCCTTCCTTCCTTCCTTCCTTTCTTTCCTCCTCTTCTTCTTGTTCTCTTTCATGATGATGATGGTGATGATGAACACAACCAGGCAAGTGGCCAACAGCGACCCTGTTGGTTAAATACTATCATTCTCATTTTACAGTTGGGAAAACTGAGTCCTAGACCACAATTTATCCTTGGTCACACAAAAGTGTGTAGAGACAGGATTTGAACCCAGTTTTGACCAGAAGTCCAATATTGTTCACTTCTCTATATTGTCTCTCTATAGGAAGAGAAATATACCTGATATGAATTTTTTCTGATAACAATGGTAAAGTCTGTTAGCTCTCCAAATGTTTTTATTTTTGCTTTTTTAGCAGTAACGCAATAGTGATACAAAAACCATTGTAATCAACTTTATTACTCTAGTAGTCCCTCGTTTCAGGCTCTGGATCAGTTCCAAGAGTATAGATCCCCTAAAGTATGGAATGGGGGTTACCTTAAAAAGAGAGGGTCTGGGAGAAAGTGTTGATGAAGACAGTTGTATTTACAAGAGGAATCTCTTCTTTTGTGTTTAGTCACGATCTATCCATACCAAGGTTTACATCATTGACACTGGCTCTTAGCTTTGACTTGAGCCCTCTGATGACAAAGAGTAGACTTTCACAGAGCCAGCTGCATCCAAACATTACTCAGGGTTTGGGCATGTAGCCAGAGATTTCAGGTGGTTAGAGCCTACTGGCCTATAAGTTCATGTGTGCTGGCTAATTAGGTAAAAATATTTTCTGCTAGGAACATGTCAGGCAGCCTGCCAGGCCCTTGCCCCGGAGTTAGGCAGGACCAGATGTGGCAGTATATTGAGAGCCTGCCTGATCAATACATGATGCCGCCTTTGGAAATAATACAAATAAGGCAATCTGGCATACATTCTAATACTATCACCAAGCCAGAAAAATGAATTCTCTTATGGGCTAGAAGACTAGAAAGATTTACATTTTGCCACCCTGTGTTTAATTTTGAGAGGCAGTGTAGTGTAGTGGAAAGAGGGTCCTCTTACCTTGAAGTCAAAGAGACCTGGGTTCAAGTCCTGCCCTTTACATGAACTGAAGGTTCTGAAGTAGGTCTTCGTTGCTCTAGGCAACTTTAGATTTTAGATCCCTACACAGTAGGATTTTAATTTTTCCAAGCATGGAACATGATATAAACTCATTTAAGGTTCATGGCATGCAATGAACACACTGGATGACCTAGGATCATGCTAGAGAACTAGGATGAATCACAGAATGGGAAATTCAGTAGGGATAACTGCCTTCTCTTATATTTGGGTACAAAAATTAACTTCACAAAGACCACAGCATGAATAGACAGCAGCTGTTCTGAAAAGAAAAATAATACACATATACACATACATATACATGCACATGCATATACATATACATACATACATATGTGTGTGCACATGTGTGTATATACATATACACAGACACATACATAGAAGACTGCAAACTCAATATGCATCAGTAATGTGATAAAGCCATTACCAAAATCTAATGCAATCTTGGACTTAATTAAGAGGGGTTATAGTTTAGGGGGGAAATAGTCCCATCCTATTTCAGACTTCATGTGGAGCACTGCGGCCAGTTCTAAGGATCATGGGTTAAAAGAAATATGGATAAACTGAAGAGTGTCCAGAGGCAAAGGTCCTTCAGTCCATGCCATAAGAGGATCTATTGAAGGAACTGGGCAGGTTTGGCTTGAACAAGAGACAACTCAGGCAGGATAGGCTAGCTGACTTCAAGTACTGGAAGGGCTGCTATATGTAGAAGAGGGATTGGCTTTTCTTTGGTCAGAGAGCAGGACCAGGAGCAGAAAGGGGAAATGATGGGGGTGAATTTAGGCTTGATTTTAGGAAGAATTTCCTAACAATTAGAACTGTCTGTAAGTTGAAAGGGCTGCCTTGCAAGGTAGTAGGTTTCCTTCTCCCTAAAAGTCTTCAAGGAAAGGCTGACTGCTTATCTTGTGTGTTCTAGCAGGGATGCATTTTGTGTATGGGTTGGATTAGAGGGATACTGGGATCCTTTCAATTTCTCCAATTCAGGCAATATTATCTCACTTCAACCCATCACATAGATTTTATGATGAGTAAACTGAGTCTCAGAGAAGTTAAGTGACTCTTATGAAATCACACGCTAAGTACAAGAGACAGACTTGAACCCAGATCTTTCTAGTATCTCTACCAGGGCTGGAGAACCTGTGGTCTCGAGGCCATATGAGGCCCTCTAGGTCCCCAAGTGTGGCCTTTTGATTGAATCCAAACTTCACAGAACAAATCCCTTTAATAAAACGATTTGTTCTGTAAAAACAGTTCCCCACACCTCTAGAGTCCATCTACATGATTCTGCTTCTCATGAGAAGATGGCTGTCACCTGTTCTTTGTGATCCTGTGGTTTTTTCATCCGCTGAGTCCATAGCCCTGGTGTTGGAGTCATCTCCAGTCATCTTGACCTGTGTCTTGGCACTGGACTGCAATGACTCTGGAGGAAAGAGTGAGGCTGATGACTTTGCACAGCCTTGCCTCACTCAAATTCAGTTCACTTGCAAGTCAAGAAATTACCCTCAGGATGTCACTGCTCCTCTTTGAGGCTGAATAGCAATAGCCTTTGTGTAAGGGGTTGACTCCTCTCCATCTCCATCTCTCTTCACAAGCGTCATTTGTTTAGAATTACCTCCCTCAAGCCACATTTCTTCCTCACCCCATGTTTTTCTCTCCTCACCAGTCCCCCTTTCTGATGCCCAAGAAGATGTGTTGCCAGTTTGGACTTTTACAGCCTGGGAGATAACGTCAAGCTCAATCAATCCCCAAACCAGCTTTGTAAGTACAATCTGGCTGCTTTGTATATAAAGGATCATCTCTGCTGTCCAAGTTGCTGCTCAGTGTATATGAAACAGCCAGCAGAGATAGATGAGGAGCAAGAAGCTGTTCTGGAATGTGGAATTGGATGTGGGAGGGAACCCCATCCCCATCCAGACGGAGCTCTGTTGGGAGGAGGGGGGCAGAAATCTTCAGACTTTTCCATGCCAGGGCAGGGGTCTTAACCTTGTTTGTGTCATGGACTCCCTTGGTAAACTGCCAAAGCCTATAGAGAGACCCTTTCTCAGAAGAAGCAAAAAAAATTCTATTAAAAACACTTGAAAGTATAGTTTTAAATGGATTTTTCCTTGTGGAAATGTTTGTTTAAATTCATAAATTAAGAATAAAATAAATAATTTTTTAAAAAAAGTTAAAAAATAATGGAAGAAAATGCTAAATTTTAGTTAGAGGTTAGTAAAAGCAAAGGTGCAATTTTTTTCCCATCCATATTCATGGACCCTCTAAAATCTCTCCGTAGATGTCAGCACTTCAGGTTAAGACCCCTTGTCCTACTGTTTCTGATAGACTAAGCCCTTCATGGCAATGCAAGGACCTAAAACATTCCCAAAGCACTCGAGACAAAATGCCATCAACATCCAGAGAAAGAACTATGGAATCGGGTTTTGGTTTGATTTTTCTCATGGTTTCTCCCATTCATTTTAATTCTTCTATGCAACATGATTAATGTGAAAATGTGTTTAATAAGAATGTATGTGTAGAACCCATATAAGATTGCAGGGGGAGGAGAGGGAGAAAATTTAAGACTTACGGAAGTGATTGTTGAAAACTGAAAACAAATAAATTAATTAAATTTTTAATAAAAGATCGCTTGTCCTAGGATCATAGATGTAGTGTTTAGAGGAATCTAAAAATTAATTCAATCCAAGTCTCTTTTACTGATAAGAGAAGCCTGTAGTCTTGCCCAGTGTCACACAGATAATTAGTGGCATACTCAGGATTCAATTCTAGGGCCTCTAACTCCAAATCCAACATCTTTTCCCACTGTACCACACCAGGGGAAACTCTTGGAGTTGCAAGGATCCATGGTAGGCCCTGGTCCAGTTTAAATAACCTATAGGCCCTCAGAGAACCTTAGCTGTCATTCCCTATTATCTCATCTTATCTCATTCTGTCCCATATTATGATTTCTGATTCTCTCATTTTATCCTAATCTTATCTCATCCTATCCTAACCTCTCCCATCTTCCCTTCCTTTTCCCTTCTCTTCTTTCTCCTTTTCTCTTCTTTCCCCTTACCTTTTCTTTCCCTTAACCATACAATCTCCTCTCCTCCCTATTCTACCTGACTTCTACAGCACCTCCAGAGACCTTGGGATATCTGTGAGGAGTTGCGTGAATCATACTAGTTTCTTAAAATTGGCGGAAGAGGAAAGGGGTTAGGCCTCCTGCGCTCACTATTTCTTTCAAATTAGGACTTGGAGAGTAGCAAATGGCTGGGACTCAGTTGCCAAAGTTGAGCTCATTCCGTGTGTAGGCCCCTTTTCTAAGTTTAGGAGGTGGAGAGAGCACTAATGATTGGTGAAGGGGTGGGTGGTGGGCAACAAAGGCCTCATTTAGAAGGTTGCACTGGAACTGGGTTGTAAAGAAAGCAGGACATTTCAGAATGGAAAAATGAGGAGCAAGAGTATTCCAGACATGGAGACAGTTTATTCAAAGCCTTGGAATATGCCAGTAATACTAAATAGGCCTGTAATGCTTCCTTTCTTACTGATTCTGCTGGGTCAGGTGTGACCTGAAGGGAGTGGATATGAGCTGGAATTCAAAATGGGACTTGAGAAAAATCCTTTGCATATCACCAAGGTTACTATTTGCATGAAGGGAAAGAAGATTGAATAATTTTTCCAGTGACATTAATCTAGGAGACATTGAGTCGTGCTGAATTTCATCTCTGTGGCTGAATCCTATTCCAAGATAATCAAGTATTCTTCCTTAGAGGTGCATTAACTCATTTAGAACATTACGACTGTGATCTTTTACACTCTGACTACGTGCCTGGTCTGACCTGGAGTTGTCACCCTTTTAAGTTTTTGTTTTTTAATTTTTATTCTTTCACATTAAAGCCAAAATCACCTGAAATATATCTGCTCCATTCTCATCTCATCTGTCTCTATGACCCATCCCTGGTCACAGAGCTGCCACCCAGGCAGGGCAATGGTCAAGGGCTATTTTAGGGTGTTGATTCAGGTCCTTAATGAGTAACTAAGTTGTCTATTAAGAAAAATGACAATCTAGTCTTAAAGAAGAGCTAAGACAACAGCCAATTGTATGATGATATGTAACGATTGGTTGGGGAAAAGATTTACTTAAGACACATTTAACATTTTGTCTATCACTTTCTTAAGTTTAGATAATCAAATAGATCAAGTCCTGATTCCTAGCATTTGTAGCTGCTAATTTCTGAATTGTAAAGGGCAGCTAGATGGCCCAGTGGAGACAGTGCTGGGCCTTGGGTAAGGAAGACCTAATTCAAATGTGATCTCAGATACTTACTGGCTGTGTGACCCTGGGCAAGTCACTTAACCCTGTTTGCCTCAGTTACTCATCTGTAAAATGAGCTGGAGAAGGAAATGGCCAACCACTCCAGTATCTTTCCCACAAAAACCCCAAATAGGATCATGAAGAGTCAGTCAGAGACACCAAACAACAACAAATGACAATTATTAGCGATTTGTAGCATTTTTCTTAAGGCTATAGATAGACATTGCTTTATTTTTATAAATAGGGGAATTGAGTCTTAAAATAACTTTCTGAAAATCATAGAATATTAAATGTCATAGCCAAGAGGATTGCTATCTTCAAGTATTTCAAGGCAGTGCATACAAAGGGCACTGAATTTGACTTGAGGAAAACCTAAGTTCAAATCCTACCTCAGTCACTTACAAGCTATGTGACTCTGGGGAAGGTGCTTAAACTCTCTGGGCCTCAGTTTCATCACCTGTAAAAAGGGCTATTTGGATTCTGTGGCCTCTGCGGTCTTTTATCCTATGATAAGTGCCATCACAGAGGACAGGACCAGGAACAATGGGTCAAGGTTGCAAAGATATCAGTTGAGGCTTGAACACCCGAACAAGGAGGACTCTCCCTAAGTGGAATGTGCTACCCTTCCTCCCTGAAAGTCTCTAAGTAAGCAAAGGCTGAGTGACCACTTGCAATGTATGTGGTAGAGGGATTCATTCTAAGGTGAGATAGTTTCTAAAGTCCCAGGTAGAGAGTGCCATAGTGCACACAGCGCTGGGCCCGGAGTCAGGAAGACCTGAGTTCAAACCTGGCCTCAAACACTTATTAGCTGTGTGACCCTGGATAAGTCACTTAATCTGTCTGCCAAAGTTTCTTTATCTATAAAATGGGGATGATAATAATAGCACCTACCTCTCCCAGGGATATTGTGAGGATCAAACGAGATATTTGTAATGTCTTTATGCTTAGTATAGAGTAGGTGTTTAATAAGCATTATGCTTAGCACATAGTAGGTGCTTAATAAATCCTTCCTTTCAGCTCTAACATTCTGTGGTCAATGCCATACCAAAATTATCATCAGAAGAGTACTTTAATGGAAGGAAAGGATAAGAGAAATTAGAATAGAAGGAAGCTTAAAGGGGAGGGGTCATGGGATCATTGATTTAGAGCTAAAAGGGATTGTAAAGGCCACAGAGTATCATTCCTTCATTTTTGTAAATGAGGAAACTGAGGTTCAGAGAGGTTTAGTGACTTGTCCAGGGTCACACAGCTAGTAAGTGTCTGAGGCTGGATTTGATCCCAGGTCTTCTTGACTCTAAATCCAGATCTTTCTCCACTACTTCCTGCTGAAGGGTTTGGCAAGGGAGGACAGTGAGACCACAAGCACAGTTACCTCAGGAAAGAAGACAGCCTGATTCTGTTCCTTCAAGGGTTTGATGGGGGAAGGTAGCCTCTAGAAAGAGGCACAGGGTCTACACCACAGCATGCCTGGTGAAGGAGCACTCAGTCAGGAACAGGGACCCCCTCTGGATCTCACTGCCCCAGGACAAAGCCCCAAGAGCCAGCTCCCTATTTTTTTTCCTTCATCCAAAAGAAATTTCCTATCTTTCGGCTCCTTTATTTCCTTCTCTCTTACTTGTCTCTTGCCTTTATTTTAACACACTTGGAGCAATCTTCTGCTCTCCTTTGAAATAAGTTTTATTCATCACTTGCTTTGTTTGCCCTCCCAAGCATGTGTGAGACCTCGACCGCTTCTATAACCCAAGGTGACCCCAAACGAATGTTCACTAACATTTCAGTCACAGTGATAAGCTGATCAGCTGGTATTTGTTAAACCCTTCTATGTGCCATGTACTGTGTTAAGCTTAGGAGGAACGAAGAAAGGTAAAAAACAGTCCCTTTCCTCAGGGAGCTTATAGTCTAATAGGTGAGATAGCAGCAAACAACGATATACCAATGAACTCTACACAGGATAAATGGGAAAGAATCAAGAAAAGGAAGGTGCTAGAATTAAGGGGGATTAGGAAAGCTGGCTTGTAGAAGGTAAGGAGTTAGCTGAGACTTGGAAGGAAATCAGGGAAGCCACAAGACCGAGATGAGAAGGGAAAACATTCCAGGGAGGGAGGACAGACAAAGAAAAGCCTGGGAGCCGTGACATGGACCAGGAGTCCAAAAAATGATTCTTCTGGGGCTTAGAAAAGATTTAAGGGGACGATTAATCCTCTCTTAGCACGGGACAAAGGAACAGGGGATTCAGTGTAGAGGACAGCAAGTCTAGGACCCAATTAAAAAAAAGAAAAAAGAAACATAACTTGATTATATCTTTAAAATGCATAGCCAAGTTGCACAGAATAAATTTACAGCTTCATGTACCATCATTTTCTTATACTGTTATGGAAATGCTTGTTTTATTCCATAAATTAAATAAAAATTAAACAAAAATCCTGGCTCTGCCAAAAATATATTCTGTGAACTAGGAAGTCACTTACCCTTCCCAGCCTCATTTCTGGATCTATAAAACAGATCTGGAGCCCATTCAGGTAGATCATGGCATGAGATATCAGCAATAGCCCCAGAGAAAGGAAGATCTCAGTTTTAAGAAGAATTGGGGTGAGGGGGAAGGGACAGACCAAGGGAACATTCCAGGGACCTTTGTGGGTTACTCTATGTCTTCTAAAATGTGTGTATGTATGTATGTTAAATACATTCTATATATTTACTGTTAAAGAAAGTGAACCGTTCAAAAAGGTCTCTCTGCTCTCCAAAAATGGAAGAAAATCTTCAAGAAGTAAAGAAAAAATATAGACGGGAATCCAAACCTGAGTCAAAATTTTGGTTGACAGAAGAAGTTAATGCAAAGAAAAAAGACAAGGACCCTGGGATCGCTGGTGCTACAATATAAGTTAGTGTTTTGTCTTTTTTTATTTTTATTTTTTTCTGAGAGAGGATGGGTTCAGACCCTCTCAGGAGGAAGCAATTTTCTGTACTCTGGATTGTGATCACAGAATGAAGATGAGAATTTTCAAGAGAAAGGTTATCCATCTCCTAGCGGCCACAAAGAGAGGACATGAGTCCTGGTGGCTGGCAACTCCCTGCTGAGGTGTACTGAGATTGTCATGTTTCAACATGACCTGAACAGCTGGGAGGTCTTCTGTCTTCTGCATCTATCTGGGATGTGATGGCAAGACTCCCAGACTTGTCAAACCTGATGAATAGCAATCATTTTACTGTGATTCACATGGAGATAAAAGATACCTTGAGGAGAAAAGTGGAAGCTTGGACATTGAGTCAAATAAGTAAAAAAAAGATGTGGATTTGAATTCCATCCCTGGTATTTACTAGCTGCATGACTATGAGTGCATATTAAATCTTTCTCAGCCTCAGTTTTCTCATCTGATTCTTGGGGATAACACCTGCAATCACCCCCACACAGAGCTGTGATGCTCAGAACAGATACTCTTTATACATACTTTATAATTCTTAAAGCATGATATGAATGACATCTATTATCATGATGTTGGTGATACTAAGACTGGATTGGGTTTTCTAGTTTAGGGCTTAGTATATGGAACTTAGAAGGGCAGCTAGGTGGTACAGTAGATATAGCACTAGGGCGGGAGCCAGGAAAACTCATCTCCCTGAGTTCAAATCTGGCCTTAAACACTTACTAGCTGTAATTCTGGGCAAGTCACTTTAGCCTGTTTGCCTTAGTTTCTTTATCTGTAAAATGATCTGGAGAAAGAAGTGGCTCCAGTATCTTTGCCAAGAACACTCCAAATAGGGTCACAAAGAGTTGTGAATGACTGAAAATGATTGAAAAATAGACTTATTGAAATAGACAATATATCATAACATATTTTGACTCATTGTCAAGATGGAGTGCATTTAATGAGGGTCTAGAAAGAATATATTTGCCTGAGAACTTGTGGATCTGATCAAGAGGGCTTTAAACTGAAAATGAATCAATTTTCATATCATTCAATAAGCATTTATTCTGTCCTTATTATATGTAACTCATTGTGCTAAGTGTTAAAGATTCAAAGACAAAACCAGAATGGTCCCTGCCCTCAAGCACCTTATATTCTACCAAAATAATTAACACAGAGCACAGCAGGTATGGTATAGGGAATAAAATAGCCATGGATATGGTCAGCATCATGAAATAGTATCCTGGGGAAGGGAAAGTAAAAATATTTAGGACCTTAGATGTCCATGAACAAATGTGACAAGTATGTAAAAAATGTAGTCAATTATAAATCTTAATGCAAGAAGGAAAATATGATCTTAAAATTGCAGTTGATGCATAGTAAGATGTAACTCATGAGAAGAATACAGTAATGAATGAATTTACTTTATTCAAGAATAGGTTACATAATCAGCATCAGAATAGCATTGAAAAGGAAGGAGGGAAAGAACATTTATCAAATGTCTTTTAGGTACTGGAGGATATAAATACAAAAGTGAGGCAGACCTTGTCTTCAAAAAACTAACATTCCAAAGAGGGCAGACATCATTATATTATCTCATTTTTCTCATAGAAGGAAGTGATGGCCAAGGAAGAAAGTTTTGGTTTGAAACGTCACATTGATGGCGATTGGAGCCATTGTAAAATGGCCTTTCCCAGAAGAAACAACACTATTGGCTGATTCCCAGAACAAGAGATGCAGATTAGGTTTGGTTGTGGGGGTGGTATGTGTGTGATAGCAGGGTAGCTGTTAAGATGTGTGGAGTGGATAACTGTGAACAGGATGTGAAACATGGTCTTGGCACCTGTTAGAGTGAATTAAATGGGTTTATATTCAACTCAGTTCAGCAGAATTCAAAAGCCTAATGAACTGATTTTCCTAGGAAAGGATGGAGTGGGGTATGGTCTCTGAAGGTGTGATCAGGGAAGTCCTATTTTAAGCGAGTAAAGATAAATTAAGAAGATATACTTCTGTGTGGAACTCCAGAAAATGGAGGGAAGAAGCATGGTAGAGAGAACTTTGGTGAGAATTAATGGAAGGAAAAACAATGTCACTATGCTCACATAGTTATGTATAGATACAAAGATCTATCTATCTATCTCTCATCTCATCTCTCTCTCTCTCTCTCTCTCTCTCTCTCTCTCTCTCTCTATATATATATATATATATATATATATATATATATATATATATATATATATATGTTATGGACCACTTGGACAGAAGGAGGAATTGAATGATGAGTTCCAGAAGCCGACTGTGAAACTAGTACAGAGGTAGGATAGATAGTAATGGGGGACTTCAACTAGCCAGATGTCTACTGGGATTTTCTTGCTAAAAGCAAAGCAGCTAAGAAAATCTTGACTTGTGTTAATGAAAATGCCTTCCTTTGAAATGTGAAGAGTGCAGTAAGGGGAACTGCCATTCTGAACCTGATTCTCAATAATAAGGAACAGCTGGTCGCAGTAGTGGAAATGATTAGAAATTGGGAGATGGCGGTCATGACATCTTAGAGTTCAAGACAGACAGAAAGGGAAATGTTAGACACATACTTGGATGTGTACTCTAGATTTAAAAAAATGTTCCAAACACATTTTATTGTTAATTTGTCATTTGATTTGTTGATTTACATGTTATACAAAAATGCTAATTGAAATAAAAGTCATATTTTTTAAAAAGAAAAAGCTATATCTATAGGCTCAAAGCAGTTAAATTTAATTCAGCTAAAGGTAGGCTTTATAGTATTGTAATACCATGATTTAAAGGGAAGGGACTTCTTAAGATTGGTCAAGTATTCAATGACTTTGAAAGTCTTCATGGTAAAGCAAAATTGAAACCTTTTCAATTATATTCAGGAAACCTCATGTGCTGAGTTTTCGTGAGTGTTGGCCAGTCTAATTGCTTAGCTTTATTGACTGTTCCCTCTTTCTTTTTGTGGAATTGATTTAAGTTTATGTACTAAACTCTTCTTCTTGCTTCTCTGTCCATGGTCCCCAGATAGGAAAAAATTGATAACTTTATTTCTTTTTAATTTCTCCATATGTCTTGATTGCTCCTTGAGTATTCTTTGGAGTTTTAAATCTAGCATGGTACTCTCTTTCTAGCAAGCACATCAAAGTTTTCTTCTCAGAAAACACATGTAACCTCAAGGAAATTTAATAGTTTTTAGGCAATTCTATTAGCATTATAAAAATCAGAAAGGAAAAAAAGACTTTCAAATATCTTGAGATCTAATGTTCTGATAGATGTGTGTTTTGTGGACACATGATCTCCAGTTTCTCACAAGTTTCTATCAAAATCCTCAAATAAACTCTTTTATACATCTGGGACTCATAGTTTCAATCATCAACATTGAAAAGATTTACCTTGTATGTTAGATTTTGGAAGAACTGCTTTCAAAGTTCAAAAAAAAAGGTATTGGCACATTCCATGGACTAAGGTTCTACTAGAAAAGTCAGTTGGTGGTACAGAGGACACAACACTAGGCTTGGTGTCAGGAAGACCTGTGTTCACATCTGGTCTTAGATATCTACTAGCTCTGTGACCCTAAGCAAGTCACTTAATCTATTTGGCTGTTTCCTCAAATGTAAAATGAGGATCAGAATAGCATCTATCTCCCAGGATTGCTGGTTCAAATGAATACCTTGCATATAGTAGGTGCTTGATAAATGCTTATTTTCTTCCTCCCTCCCTCTTTTACCTTCTTCTTTCCTTCCTTCCTTCTTTCCTCCCTCCTTTCCTTCCTTCCCTATCTCCTTCCTTTCCTTTCTTTCTTCCTTCTTTCCTGTGTGTTGTGATATTCTCAAGAATAATCAAGAAAACTGAGCTGCTCAATTCTTATTTTACTTCTGCTCTATCTGCCAAGGATAATGATTTGGGGATTATTGTCTCCCTAAAAAAGGGAGAAAAAAATGGCTAATAGAAAGTTGATACATAAAATAAATAGGGAAGTAGTAAGGGAGAATCTAGTTACCCTCAATCAATTCAAGTTACTTGACCCAGAAGAACCACATCCCTTGGAACTGAAAAAAATAGATAGATGCGATTAGAAAATAAGGAGAGAAACTTTGGGACTAGGAAAAGGGTGAAAAAATTGTTTTTTAAAAAAGAGGGGGCAGAGCCCTGGCCGAAGGAGCGGCGTGAGAGGTGAAGGCCCCCTCCATTCCCCTCGGCCGGACGGAGCTCCCCTGCCCAGGCCTCGCCGGCCAGGTCAGAGCTCAAGGCTCCGGGAGGTCGGCTTTGCGTTAGAACGGGGGTGGGAGGTGGGGAAGGGAGAGCCGAGTGAGCCCCCGCCCCAGTCTCTCCCTTCGGGACTCGGCCCGAGCGCGGCAGGCCCCCGGCCCTCTTTACACTCCTTGAGAGCAGGCCCTTCTGTCTTCGCCCGCTCGGGGCCTGGCACGTGGCGGGCGCTTTCTCGGTGCTGCTTGGTTGGCTTGCGAAGGCGACCCAGCGGGCCAGCCCGCTCCCCGCCCCAGGGGCCACGCGCACCCTCTCCGCACCAGATTACTGTCGGTTTACTTTGGGGATTCGGTCCTAACTATGGGAGAGAGGGATGGCAGGGGAAAGTCCCCAGGGAAGCGCGGGAGCAGAAAAGATGACGGGGCTTCCCGGAACGGGATCTCCAGCTTAGGGGGCAGGGAGATCCCTGGTGGTCCCTTCTAGAACAGGGCAGGTGAAGTGACTTGCCCAGGGTCGGCCAGGAGGACGTGCCTGAGTTAAATTTGACCTGGGCTCTTCCTGACTCCAGGCCCAACCACAGGATGTTTTCTTCCAGTGACATTCAAGCTACTGGAAGACAGGGCTGTTTGCTTTTCGTCTACATCCCCAGCGTCTGTCGGGTCGCTTTGTGAGCAGCAGGCACTCGTTGGCAGTCAGAAAGATGGCTTTATCGAATGATTGCTATCCATGAGATTGCACTTCCCTTGGCCTCCTTTCTCAGCTGCAAGATAGTTGTTCTTGTAGTCTCTGCCTCATAGGGTTATTAAGAGACTGAAATAAGGTTTATCAGGAATATTATGACTAAAAAGTTCACAGACACCTTTTAATGCAGACTTTTCTGAAAGCTTACCCACCCCAGGGCAGTACCCTGCCAGGGTACTTATGGCAGCTCCGGCTTGCCGTTGAAGACTTTACCTTATTAGAGATCCAGAACCTCTGCGGTGTTCAGGTTCCCTTGTCAGAAGCTGAACCTATGCCTAGTCAGCCCCATGGCAGGTGACTGGCAAGCTCTGCTTGCCCATGTGGATTACAGGTGGATAACCTGACCCTATCTTAACCCTGGCGTCAGCTGGTCACTCCTCTCTGGAGTGTGCTGTGAACTTTGTAGTCATAACATTCCTGACTGAAGAGTTGTGCTATCAAGGGTTAAGTTCTAGGGGAAGATACTGAAAGCAGGAAACATTCCAGAACAAGCAAGCAGGGCTGCCACGTATCTCGGGCATGGAGTAGGATTAATTTGGAAACAGGTCCCATTGGGAAAGGGGAACCAGAGAGAAAAGTGTATTCAGGGAATTGAGGGATGTTGACCCTGTAAGTGGACAATTTAAGCATTAAGTGCTTACCCTGTGCAAGAGGCTGTGGACACAGACATAAAAAGGAAATGTGGCTTGAGGAATACCACTGTAGAGAAGTCAATAGTAGATAATCAGAGGTAATTGAAGAGTTTATAATACTAACAACGAAGAGAATCAGGAAGGTTTCCCACAGGAAAAAAAAAAGTACTTGAGTTGAACCTTGAAAGGCGGTAGGGTGAGGAGAGTATTCCAGACAGGCAAACGTGCAGGTAGATGGACTACTGAGTTTGGGGAACAACAGGCTGGTTGGGCTGTAACTGAGTGAATGAATAAGAAATGCCTGAGGCAGATGCAATGCTAAAAAAGTAGTTTTATCTTCGAGGCACAGGAAGCCATTGACCTCTAGCGCGGGAAACACAGGCTTTAGTAATATCTTGGCAGCTTTGTGAAGGATGGATTGTAGGAGAGCATGGTGTAGGAAAGCTAATTAGGTTTTCACAACAGTCAGAGAAGTGATAAAGGCCTCACATTGTGGTGGTTGTGGGTATAGATAGAATCAATAAAACTTAGTGACTAATTGGATATAGGGATGAGAGAAAAGGAGAAGTCACAAATAGTTGGGACAATGCTCCTGCCCTCAGCAGAAATGGGGAAATTTGGAGGAAAGGAAGGTAATGGTTTTATTATGGACATGTTAAAGGACCTTCAGGGAAGGGGTCATTTTTTTCATTTTGTCTGGATATCCCCAGAACATGGCACACAGTAAGTGTTTAATCAAGGCCTGTTGAGTTCCTTTTAAAGCATAGTGAGGGAGAGAAAATATGAATCTGAAGCCTAGGCTAAAGTACAGGCCCAGTGGGGGAGACTGAATTGACATCTGAGAAAACTGGAACTTGAGAGGGAATTAACAATTAACATGCCACTTAGTCCTTAAATCTTATAATCTCAGTTCCTTCCTTTGTAAAATGGAGTTAATATGTGTACTATTACTACCTACCTCACAGGGTTGTTGTAAGGAAAGTGCTTTGCAAACCTTAAAATCATCAATTAAATCTGTTCTCCCCTTCTTTGAAAAAAAAAAAAAGAGGAAAAAATGGAGTCTGAAAACTGTAGACCCAGCAAAATTAATTCTTGGCAAAAATCTATAATGTATTATTAAAGGGATGATTAGTGAACACCCAGAAAAGGAAGCAGTAATCATAAAAAGCCAGCATGACTTTATCAAGAACAGATAGTACCTGACTAATTTCATTTCCTTTATTAACAGTCTTACTACAGTGGTGGATAGTGGAATCATGCAGACATAGCTTCCCTAGATTTTATTTTGTCTTTTATTTATGATAAAGTTTTATCAATCCTTCCATTTTTTATACCAAAACAGTATTCCATTATTATTACACCAAAGCAATATTGCCAATATTCACCTCTCTCTTTATTCTAATCCTATCCTTTAACAAAGAAAAAAAATTAAGTAAAATTTACCAGTAAAAACATTTGACAATTCCCCACCCCTCCACCAAGAGAAAGGAAGTATATTTCTTCAACTGTTCTTTGGAACCAAAGTTGGTCACTGTAATTAATCTTAGTTTGGCTGCCTATTAGCATTTTTTAAAAAAAATTTAGATTGTTTTAGTAATTTTGTATATTTTTCTGGTCCTGCTTACTTCACTCTGCATCAGTTTATACAAATCTTCCCATATTTCCTTGAATTTTTCATGTTTTTTTCATTCACATAACTTAATTCCTTCTGACATTCCCCAATTGATGGGACAAATACTTTGCTTCCACCCTTGCTATTGAATGTTTTGATAAATGGAGAACTTTTCTTTCTATCTTTGATGCCAGTGGTAGAAATGGTATCAACAGTCTAGCAACTTTTTTTATGTAATCACAATTTTTTTCAGAATGGTTAGAACATCTTGCTACTTTACATATATATATATATATAACATATAGTTATTGTTATTATTACCACTATTGACAGTCTTACTAAGATTGTTACTAAGATAATAGGTCTTCCTACAGCTCTTCCAATATAATCAATGGTTTGGATAAAGGCCTAGAAATCATACTTATTAAACTAGCAGGTGACACAATGCTATTGATAGCTAACAAAATGGGTGGAAGAGTCTGGTTAAACAAAGATCTCGTTGACGTAGTCTCTAATATTGGGTTAAGACTATGCAGGTGAAGAGAAATAGGATTCAGTGTATAGTTTAGCCCATGAGTTCAAAAAGTCAGTTTCACAGACGCAAGAAGGAGGAGACTTGGCTAGACAGCAGTTTGTCTGAAAAAAGAGGTGTTTTCGTGACTTGATATGAGTCAACAGTAGGATACATCAGCCAAGAAAGCCAACAAGAATTCAGCCTGCATTGAGAAAAGTAGAGCTTCCAGATATATGAAGATGAAAATCCAACCCCAATCAGACTTCATTTGAAGTGTTGTTCTGGGCACCACATTTTAGGGGGAATGTTGAAGCCAAAGAGAGGCAATGAGCATGGTGAGGGGCCTTGAGTTAATGTCAACGCCTTGAAGTCAGGAACTATTTCATTTTTTTGTCTTTTTGTCCCCAGCACCTAGCCTCACACATGATAGGCCCTTAATAAATACTTGTTAATTAACTAATACTTTGAAAGAACTGGGGATATGCCTTAGGAGGTAGTGGGTTTCCTTTC
Source organism: Notamacropus eugenii (assembly GCF_028372415.1). Lineage (NCBI taxonomy): Eukaryota > Metazoa > Chordata > Mammalia > Diprotodontia > Macropodidae > Notamacropus > Notamacropus eugenii. The sequence continues at coordinate 23,793,920 of NC_092877.1, read as the reverse complement.
CTTAAAGGCCCTTTTCTTCTTCTCCTTCTTTTGTTTAGTCTGGAAGTGCAGTGGCTACACTGGTCCAACCTCATTGCTGATGGATATGGGAGGTCTGAACTGTTCCATTTCTGACTTCATTCTGTTTACCCCTCCTTAGGCAGCTTGACTATCCCTCTACTCCCAGGGGCTCACTGTACTGATGCTGGAACTGATTGTGTTTACCCTTACTTCAGCTCAGAACTCCCAAACTCAAGCAATCCAATAGCCTCAGTTTCCTCTGCTTATAGGGATTACAGGCATGGGTCACCATACTTGGCCTGTCCTCGGAGGCCGGACAACCACTTGTCAAGTCGGTTATAGAAGGGCTTCTTCATCAGGTATAGTTGGTCTGGATGGTCCCTGAGGTCCCTTCTGACTCTGAGATTCTGTGAGTCTGTGATATTCTAATGACAAAAACAAATGATTCTGATGAAGAGGGAAAGGGAGAGCTGTCTGGTAGCTCATTGATGACTCAGATTTTAAAAAAAGACATGGAAGCTAGGACAGAGAACAAAGGATGAATATAAAAGAGTGGAGAGGCCTATAAGAAATGTCAGGAGAGCTGAAGTCCATAATGATCAATGGTTTCCCATGAATGCTAAAGAGAACAAGGAAAGCATTTTTTAGCTGTGCTGGAGACAAGAGGAAGGTCAAAGAAGGCATGGGACTGCTGCCTGGAGGGCATGAGATCATGAGGATGAGGATGGTGATGATGATGATGATGATGATGATGATGATGATGATGATGATGATGATAGCTGATGGACAGAATGCATAATTGCCTCCTTCACCCTTGTGGAAGGTACTCCCTCTTCACCTAAGTCTCTAGGAATCCTTCACTCCCTATAAGGCTCAATGTGCATGGCATCCAAGACAAGATCCCTCTACTTGTTAATATTTTCTTCCTCCTCAACTAATCTTTAATTTACTTATCTGGGCAGATGGTATACTCTTGCCCATTCCCAAGTGAATGTAAGTTCCTTGAGAGTAGGACAATTTTTAAATTGTGTTTAGGCATTCCTGTTGCCTTATACATGGCAGACATTTAGTTTTTGCTGCCGGGATTGAATTGGAACCTGTGTGGTAAAAAGGAAAACCTGTCATCATCCCAGGAAACAACTCTCATGGAGATACAGCTTGACAATGACTTTTTCTGCTGATATTGCAGCCATGGCTACTCAAGACCCAGAAATGCCATTTCTTGTCACCCAAGTTCTTGGCACTATCAAATGGTTTGACACAAAAAGCTGCTATTGTTCTATCAGTGAGAATGACATTGAAGAAGATGCATTCCTATTGGCTTTGCCACCATACCCTAAGGACCATGGGACCTTTTGATCCAACTTGATCTGTGTTGTCTCATCCATTCAAATGAGAATTTATTGAGAGTAGAAATTGTCTTTTCTATTTTTAACCCCAGGTTTACAAGTGGTAAGCACTTAATAAATGCTTTTTTGCCCCATCCATCCATCCATCCATCCATCCATCCATCCATCCATTCTCTAATTACCACCAATCTGTCCCTGGCCTCCAAAGAAATCCAAATTTTAAATCTGTACTTAGGAATTCAAGGGGGAAAGTAAAATGAAAAAATGTACACATGCAGAAACATAGACATGCTGACTTACAAAGGGGTTACAATATCTTTAATTTAATCCTAATTGGTTTTATCTCTCAAGCTCCCTTCATACTCTCTCCCTGGGTGAGTAGGCTGGCATCCTGCCCAAGTTTCCAAGATATAGAGCTATAAGGGATGCTGGGAGATTATCTATCCTAACCCTTTCATTTTACTGATCAGGAAACTGAGATTTACTAAGGTTTATTGATTTTCCCAGGGTCACTCAGCAAGTAAGGGATAGAGCCAAGATTTTTACAAAGGCTTTCTTGGCTCCACATATGGCACTCTATCCACTGAGCCACACTACCTCTCATGATATAAATGGCTATGCCACTTTAAAGTTAGTAGACAGCCAATTGCTAATCCTCCCCCAAGTAGAGGGGCCATGGCAAGGTCCATTGGTCTAGAGAGTATGGAAGGAAGGCAGACGTTCAAGCTCAGGGATTCTTAGAACACAGCAGCAGGGCAAAGATATCACATCGAGAATCTCCAAGTGCTAGTCTCATGATAATTCTATGCGAGAAGCTACACAAACATTTTTAGAAAAGGATCCTGAAGTTCAGAAAGGAGAAATAAGTTGGTCAGGGTCATAGGATGTGTGTATCACCCTGTTAGTAAGTAGAAGAGAATATTATTATCATTATCATGAACATCATTTCCATAGCCTTTTCAAGGTTGCAAAATACTTTATATACATTTTCTCACGAGATCTTAATCCCAGGTCTTTGGATGCCAAGACAATTCCTGCTCCTCTTCTTCTACCACTGCCTTTCTATGATTGCCTTGAAATCCTGACAAAAAGAGGGCAGATAAAACAAGGGAAAGACTTATTTGTTGGCCTGCTGCCCGACTTGCTGGTTGGTGCTTTCCTCCCCTTTATTTAGGGGTTTTGTTTTACCCTCTAGGAGATGGGCACCTTCCCAACAAGGTGTGTCTTTGCTTCTTTTGAAGCACCTGGAAATGGTGCTGTGCTTAGTCTGCTTGTGCTGTGCAAACAGAGACAGGGGCTTTCTGCTTGTCAGTCTTGCACGACCTCCCTGCAAGTGTCTTTGACTTAGCCTAGTAACCTCCCGACAGGAGAGGTGAAAACCTTTGAAGAGCTGGAGAAGAGGCATCTTTAATTATGTGCATGGCATTATTTCTGCTCATGCCTCAAAAATTGTATTAATAGCAATGAGAAATGAGCCTGTTTTTATTTCTCCTTTCGTTTTCTTTCTGTTGAGCAAACAGGGCGTATGCAATAACTATTATTATAATAATAACAATTAAAACATTTTGGTAGCTTGGCGCCCTAAGGCAACCAGTTGAAAAATAAAAGGAAACAGGAAAAAAATCATAAGACCTCAGAACTGTGCCATGTTGTTAAGGCTGGAGGTCATCTACTTTAATACTACCTCCTCCTTGGCCCATATTTTTAGTAAGGAAGAGTGGAAAGGACACTGGTTTTGGAGTCAGAGGATCCAGGTTTTTTCCCTTTGTAAAAGCATCCCACCTCTAACACCACCTGTAAGGCCATAGGTGAGCCATGCCCTTTGGGGACCACTAACGTCCCTTCCAGCCATAGATCTAGGATCTGATGCTTTGGTGGCAGTAAGGGGAAGGGACTTGCTTAAGATCCTGCAGTCAATTAAGGGGATAGCCAGGACTAAAGTCCAGGCTTCCGGGTTCTCTCTACTAGGAACTCTAACAGACCTCAGAGATCATCTGGTTCAATGCTCTTATTTTGTAGCTCTGGAAATGGGCTTAGGGGGAAGAAGGCATTTCTCCAAGGCCACACAGGAGTGAGGAATCCCATTCTCATTATGCCTTGGCTCTGAAGACCCTAGTGTTGTTAACAGAATTTCCCTGGGAAGGGTAGAGTAAGCCTTTTCTTTGAGTGAATTTTAATCCAAAGAGGTCAACCTCACTTCCACTGTAGAGATGAAGAAACTGAGGCTGGCAGATGGGGCAAGTGCAAGGGGAAAACCTCCAAGTCATCAGACAGAGGATTATAGACCTAAGACTACAGGACATTGCAGATGCCATGTAGAGAGTCCAACCTCCCTCATTGTCCAATTTCCTCATTTTATACTCAAGATTGAGGAAGTTGCACAATTTTTATCAGAGGCAGGATTTAAACCCAGATCCTCTCTCCCCAGAGCCAGTGCTCCCTCCTTCCCCCCATAGATTACTATTTCCTGTTTTCCTGCTCTAATCAGTAAAGAACATTATTGTTGTTCAAATCAATCATTTTAATGTAGAAATGCCTTCAACCAGGTTCTTCTTGGAGGAAACTCAGATAGACTTTTGGCAGCTCCCACATGCACAGCGGTTCCTTCTCCCTAAATGCTGGCAAGAAGAAGCCTTGAACAGCTGGACTGCCCTGCCAATGTGCTGTTTTGCTCAGTCGGGGTCCAGGGACATTTTTCACCTGAAGGGAGGGGGCTGATGTTGCAAACTCCTCAGATGCTCATTTTCTTCCAAGATTAGGAAACAGGAGGACAAACATTTGTAGCTGGAATGTGGAATGGATTAAAATATTTAAATTAAAATGTAAACATGTATTTTTTTTTCCACTCTGAGTGGTCAAGTTCACCTAGAATCCCAATTTCATTCATGAATTTTGGGAAGTGAGGTTTGAGATTCACTTATTCTGTTACAAAGTTATCAGATTCAGATTCAGAGCTTCATCAAAAGTTGGCATGGAAAAGGGATTTTAGTAAGTGAATTTAGCTTAACTCATCCTTTCCTTCCCCACCTGCTATCATGGCTCTTCTTCATGATGGGATGCAAATGGAGACTCTTATGAGTGGTATGAGATTGAATGGCTTTTATCCCGCGTGAGATACAGCAGAATCAGAGGAGGGAGACAGTTTTTTAAAAAATATATATATTTGTTTTTCGATTCTTAACTTGCACTTCCACAAGAATTTGAATTCAAAATTTTTCTCCCCATCTCTCCCCACCTCCCGGCCCAGGACAGCATGCACCCCATCCACCCCTTTCTCCAGTCTTTCTTCCCTTCTGTTAACCACCCTTCTTCCATCCCCCTTCCCCTCTATTTTCCTGTAGGGAAAAATAGATTTCTATATTCCATTGCCTGGATAGCTTAATTTCCAGTTGCATGCTTAAAAAAATTTTAACATTCATTCTTAAAGCTTTGAGTTCCATATTCTCTCCCTTCCTCTCCACCTACCCTCATTGAGAAAACAAGCAATTCAACAGAGGTCATACATGTGTAACAATGCAAAGCACTTCCGTAATAGTCATGTTGTAAAAGACTAACCACATTTCCCTCTGTCCTATCCTGTCCTTCATTTACTCCATTCTCTCCCTTGACCTGTCCTCCCACAATAGTGTTTGCTTCTGATTATCCCTTTCCCCAATTTTCTGTCCCTTCTATTATCTTCCCTCTCCTATCCCTTCCCCCCTTGCCTTCCTGCAGGGTGAAATAGATTTCCATATCCAATGGAGTGTGTATTATTCCCTCCTTAAGCAAAATGCCATGAAAGTAAGGCTCAATTATTTCCTTTCATCTCCCCCTCTTCCCCTCCATTGTGAAAACTCTTTCTTTCCTCTTTTATGTGAGATGATTTGCTACATTCTATCTCTCCCTTTCTCTTATTTTTAGTACATTTCATTCAACAGCAAATTTTATTTTGTATTTTTAGGTGTTCTCCCTTCATATTCAGTTTACCCTGTGCCCTTTGTCTATGTATGTATGTATGTATGTATACATGCACGTGTGCATACACACCTGTATGCATACACCCATGTAATACATGTGTACACATGCATGTGTACATATACATGTGTGCATATGTACATATACATGCATGCATGTATATAATATACACATACATGCATACCCATACACACCTACATACACACACACACACACACACACACACACACACACACACACACACACATATATATATATATTCCCTCTAACTACCCTAATCCTGAAAAAGGTCTCATGAGTTACAAATAACATTTTTTCATATAGGAATGTAAACAGTTCAACTTCAATGAGTTCCTTAAGGCTTTTCTTTCCTGTTTACCTTTTCATGGTTCTCTTGATTCTTGTATTTGAAAGTCAAATTTTCTATTCAGCGCTGGCCTTTTCAACAAGAATGTTTGAAAGTTGTCTATTTCATTGAAATTCCATTTTTTTCCCTTGAAGTATTATTTTCAGTTTTGCTGGGTAGGTGATTCTTGGTTTAAATCCTATCTTCTTTGACCTCTGGAATATCATATTCCAAGCCCTTCATTCCTTTAGTGTAGAAGCTGCTAAATCCTGTGTAATCCTGATTGTATTTCCACCATACTTGAATTGTTTCTTTCTGGCTGCTTGCAATATTTTCTGCTTGACCTGGGAACTCTGAAATTTGGCAATATTCTTAGGAGTTTTCCTTTTGGGCTCTCTTTCAGGAGGTTATCAGTGAATTCTTTCCATTTATATTTTACCCTCTGGGTCTAGAATATCAGGGCAGTTTTCTTGATAATTTCTTGGAAGATGATACCTGGGCTCTTTTTTTGATCATGGTTTTCAGGTAGTCCAATAGTTTTAAAATTATCTCTCCTGGATCTATTTTCCAGGTCAGTTGTTTTTCCAATGAGATTTTTCACATTGTCTTCTATTTTTTCATTCTTTTGGTTTTGTTTTGTAATTTCTTGGGTTCTCATAAAGTCATTTGCTTCCATCTTCTCCATTCTAATTTTTAAAGAACTATTTTCTTCAGTGAACTTTTGAACCGCCTTTTCCATTTGGCTAATTCTGCTTTTTAAAGCATTCTTCTCCTCATTGGCTTTTTGGACCTCTTTTGCCATTTGGGTTAGTCTATTTTTAAAAGTGTTATTTTCTTCAGCATTTTTTTTGGGTGTCCTTTAGAAATCTGTTGACTTGTTTTTCATGATTTTCTTGCATTACTCTCATTTTTCTTCCCAATTTTCCTTCCACCTCTCTTTCTTGATTGTCAAAATCCCTTTTGAGCTCTTCCATGGCCTGAGACCATTGCATATTTTTTTTTGGAGGCTTTGGATGTAGAAGCCTTGACTTTTATGTCTTCCTCTGATGATGTGCTTTGTTCTTCCTCATCTGAAAGTTACTTTCACCAAGAAAATAACCTTCTATAGTCTTATTTTTTCCCTTTTTGGGGCATTTTCCCAGCCATTTGCTTGACTTTTGAGTCCTTTGTCAAGTGGAGGGTATACTCTAGGGACCTGTAAGTTCTGAGTTCCTCCAAGGTGGCACAATCAAGGGAAAGGAGTTTACTCCTCTGTTGGCCTGCACTCTGGTTTGTGAGCAACCATGAGCACTGTTTTCTGTCCAGGATCTGTGAGTACGATTCCCTCACCAGAGCCTCCACCAGCTCCACCAGTATTCCTTCTTACCCCAGGACCACCACTCAAGACCCAGATTAGGTGCTTGATTCCCCCAGGGTCTTTAGGCCCAGGGCTCCAAAAGTGGATGATGGGCTGGGGCTGGGGCCAGACCATGTTCCCCTCTCATTCAGGTGAAAGAGCTTTTTTACTGACCTTTGAAGTTGTCTTTGGCTTTTGTGGGTTGAGAAATCTGGGGATCACAGCTGCTACCTGTGATTCCATACCTTGAAGCCTGATCCAGTTCTCTCTGTGCCATGTGGCCAAGGCTGGGCTGTGCTCAGCTCCAAGTCCAGTGTGATAGACCTTTCCTATCAGCCTTCCAGGCTGTATGGGGCTGGAAATCTCTTTCACTCTGTCATTTTGTGACTTCTGCTGCTCTAGAATTTGTTTAGAGACATTTTTACAGGTATTTTATGGGCTATGGGAGTAGAGCTAGAGCAGGTCTGTCTTTCTACTCTGTCACCTTGGCTCTAGAGAGACAGTCTTGGAGACAGGAAGAGCTAGGTTCAAGTCTTGCCACTGGCATGTATTGACCCCAAGAAGTTTACTTAATCTTGGTGCCCTAGGCAACTCTCCAAGGTTGTAAATTAGACAAGAGACAGAGCTACATCAGTGAAGGAAGTTTCTACACCAGAGAGTTCTCTACCTAGAGGAAATCACATGTCTGGAGTCTATCTCATGCATCTGTCCATGTATCTGGGTATCATCTCTCTCTCTCTCTCTCTCTCCCTCCTCTCTGCTACCATTTCTGTTTCTCTCCTTTCTCCCCCCTTCCCTTTCTCCTCTGCTCTCTTTCCCTTCTTCTTCTCCTCCTCCTCCTCCTCTTCATCTTCCTCTCCTTCTTCTCCTCCTCCTCCTCTTCATCTTCCTTCTCCTTCTCCTCCTCTTCCTCCTCTTCTTTCTTCCCCCTCTCTCAGGTCACTCACCACCAATGTCTGGTGGTGAACATTTCTCCCTTCTCTGACTCCTGGGAACCATGAGGCTATAAACATATTTGAAAACACAGTGTCTTTCTCCTCTCCTCTGAAAACAAGAGGAAGACTTGAATTTCAAATGAGGAGGGAGGTGACCAACTGTCACCTCTGTTTGGGGTAAACCAAAACTTCCCCAGGACAGTATGGTACATAGGAAGGGGAGAGGACAGGAGAGCCAGGGGTCTTACAGACTAGATAGTCACTGATACAGCCATGACTACGACATGTCAGAAAAGAAAGACAAGTGTCAGAGGGTAGGAAATGAAGCTGCTTTGTCTCCTGAGACTCTCCTAAGAGTCTCAATAGCAAAGCTTCCATCTGTCCTTGGGAGACTCTGGTCTCCTCTCAGGTCTCCTCTCTCCCTGAACCTGTTTGCCATTCCTTGTTTCTTTTAAAGAATCTGTTCACTTTGTGTAATGGCCAACTATTTGCCAAAAAAGGTCATTTCTCAGTTAGAAACTTCAGCAAAGTTGAAGGATATAAAATTAATCTACACAAGTCATTAGCATTTCTGTATATTATCAGCAAGCCCCAGCCAGAATAGAGAGAAAAAGAAATTCCATTAACATCAGAATGTATAAAACACCTGAGAGTCCACCTACCAAGACATGCACAGGAACTATAAAACAACAATTGCAAAACGTTCTTTGTGGACATAGAAACCTAAATTGGAGAATTGTTGAAGGGTAGGCAATACTACCTAAATTAGTTTACATATCCAAGGCCTTCTCAATCAAATTACCAAATCATTCCTTTATGGACTTAGGAAAAATAATAATGAAATTTATCTGGAGGAACAAAAGACCAAGAGTTTCAAAGGATATAATGAAAAAAAAAAAAAAAGACAGACAGGAAGAGAACCTAGTGGGACCACATCTTAAACTATACTACAAAGCAGTAATCATCAAAATAACTTGGTATGGGTTAAGAAATAGATAAACCAGTGGAACAGATCAGGTATAAAACATATGAAAAATGTATAAAAAATAACAAATAAGCACAATAACCTAGTGTTCCATGAACCCAAAGACCCCTGCCACTGCAGTAAGAACTAGCTGTTTAAAAGATTGGCATGGCAGAAATTAGAGGTGTATATTAACGTCTCACACCATTAAGCTCCAAATGGATACATGACTTAGACATTAAAGGTGATAGCATGAGCAAAATAGAGTAGCAAGGAAGAAATTACCTTTCAGATCTATGAACAGGGGAACAATTCATGACCAGACAAGGGCAAGAGAGAACTGAAAATAAAATAAAATTGAATTTTCATAAAGATTCAAAGGAGAATTTTTTTTGTCTTGTGTGAGGGAATCTTGTAGATACCAGTGAGATCATATGTAGAAGGTGCTTTGCAAACTTTAAAGTGCTATGTAGATGTGAGTTATTATTATATAGAAGTATCAGACAATTAAAAATAGAAAGCAATGTGGCACAGTTGAGAAAACCCTAGACCTGAGAGCTCAGGAAGACCTTGATTCCCATCCTACCTCAGATCAGACCCCTATTATCTGTTTGGCCTTAGACAAGTTATGTGATTTCTCTGAGCTTGAAATTCTTTAACTGTAAAATGGGGATAATAATAGCACCAACTCTGCAAGGTTGTGATAAGGATCAAATGAGATAGTCTCTATAAAGTTTATAAATGCTAATGTTCTATATAAGTGTCAGTTATGTTAACTGTATGTAGCCCAGGTATGACATGGCCATGACTTCTGCTCTCACTCTCTGGGCTGGCTTGCTCACCCTAACCTGCCTTAATGCTGACAACTCTGAGGTTCCTACTTACCATCACAGAGCTGCTACTTGCTTCCTCCCTCTCCATCTGTCTCTATGTCCATCATTTCCATTTTTCTCTCTCTCCCTTCTCTTTCTTTTCCCCTTCCTCTTCCCTTTCCATTTCCCTTCTCTTTCCCTTCCCATTCCCTTTCCCTTTCCTTTTCCCTTTCCTTTTTATTTTCCTCTCCTTTTCATTTCCCTTTCCTTTCCCTTTCCTTTTCATTTCATTTTCATCTCCCTTCCCTTTCCTTTTCCTTTTCATTTCTCTTTCCTTTTTCCTTTCCCCTTCCCTCTCTTCCCTATTCCACCTCCCCTCTCCTCCCCTTCCCCATGACATTATAGTCCTGGCTAGTCTAACCTGGGCATGCCCTATAATCTGAGATCCATGTTGCTACACAAAAGAAGTATGCCAGGAAATCGCTATACTCAGGGCCCAGAATTTTACTTAATTTTGCCTCCTTCTCAATAGATGCTCAACTTACCTAGTATTTCATAATTTCAAAGGGCTTTAACTATATTATTTAATAACACACCAGAGGAAGCTGGTGGTACCCTGGATAGAGCATTAGGCTTGGCATCAAGAAGATGGGTCCCAATCTGGACCTCAGACATTTACCAGCTGGGTGACCCTGGGTGCCTTAGTTTCCTCATCTGTAAAATAAGGACAATGATGTCACCTACCATTGCAGAGGTTGTTTTGAGGATCAAATGAGATAATATGTGTAAAAAGTGCTTCACGTAGTGTATAACACATAGTAGGTGCTATGTAAATGCTTACTTCCTTCTCTTCCCTTTATCTTATCCAACCTCTGTAGGTGTAGAGCTAGAATCTATTAAGAAAGCAACAAATATTTATTATCTTTTATGTGCTACTCACTGGGCAAGGCTATGAAAGAAAAGACAAGTGGAATAGTCCCTACCCACAAGGAGTATACATTCTAAAGGAGGAGATACATACACATACATATATGTAGTTATAGGCACACATAAGACATGTGTATCTTCTTTATATCATATAGTATATGTTATATATACACATATATGTATAATATGTGTACATATGTATACATATACATATAATACATATACTTATGAACAGCTCTGTGAGCTGTTCCGAGAGGACTAGCCTCTCTGGTTTTTCAGGGCACCTCATCCACTTTTGGTGTCCCTCCTCACCCAACTCTCACCTGCGGCTCCAAGGAGCTGCAGCATGTGCAGTGGCCACACTCCAGTAAACTGTCTCAGCAGACAGGCTAACCCAGGTGGAGAGTAACCAACAGGCCCCAAGCCCATTGTTGAATTAGGGGGATGCCTATCCCAAGCATATGAAGACTGTCTCCCAAGTAGAATGGTTGGATGACATCAGTATGTTCCGAAGGCCATACAGGTGGCTGGAGTAGGCACTGTGGAGTGCTTAGAGCTAGATCAGGCATCAAGGACTCCAAGGTCACCGGCTGCATCCCAGACCAGAGCCAGTCATCTTCACATCTGTTTTCCCACTGGACTTCTATGACTTTGGAGGAGAGAGTGAGGCTGATGACTTTGCCCAACTCTGCCTCACTTAAGCCAAATTCACTCACACGTCAAGACATCACCCCATGATGTCACTGGTCCTCTCCAAAAATGAAGGCCGAACAGCAACAACAAATACAGCATGAACACAACGTAACTTCTTAGGGGAGAAGCCAGTAGCGAGAAGAAATCTGCAAAGGTCTCTTAGAGGAGGTGGTATTTGCGTTGAGTTTTGTGGATGTCTAGGGAGTCTTAACAAACAAAGAGGAGGAGGGGATGCATTCTAGACATAGGGGATGGTCATTACAAAGGCCTGGAGATAAGAGATGGAAAGTTATGTGTGACAAACAGAAAGAAGACCTGTATGGCTGGAGAGAAGAGTGTATGAGGGGTGTAATATATAGTAAAGATATATAGTATAATACATAGTAAGGATGTAAAGATAGATTGGAGCTAGTTTATGAGGAGTTTTATGCGCCAAACGTGGGAGTTTGCCCTTGATTCTGGATAGAAACTGGGGTTTACTGCATAGGGAGTGACATGGTCAAGCTGTGCTTAGGAGTATCACTTTGGCATCTGAATGGCATGGGATGGCATGAGAAAGGAGGCACCGGTTGGAAGACCAGTTCAGAGGCTGCTGCAAGAGTCCAGGCTGGAGGTGAAGGACAGAATCACAGATTTAGGGTTAGAAGGTTCTTTAGGCGTCCTCTAGTAACACGTTTTATGGGAAACCTTTCTTGATCCCCACAACTTCGAGGCCCTCCCTAAAGAACTTGTCTTTATTCTCTACATATGTTGTACATATTGTCTTATAAGTATAGCTATGTTTATCTTATGCATTTATATGTACGTATTATCTTTTATATATAGATATACCTATTTTCTATGCTTATTTATCAGATATTTACATATGCACACCTTGTCTATACATATAGACATCGTCATCTACTATGCTTCTAGACTATGCATCTTATACATGTACATTTGATCTTATATACGTACATCTACTATACTTAAATGTGCTTATATACTGCATATCTCTATATTTACATATAGATTATACTTAAGCATGCTTTTACTTGTCTGTCATTGTTCAGTCATTTTTCAGTCGTGTCTGACTCCTTGTGACTCCATTTGGGGTTTTCTTGGTAGAGATTCTGGAGTGGTTTGTCATTTTTTTCTCAAGCTCATTTTACAGATGAAGAAACTGAGGCAAACAGGGTGAATTGACTTGTCCAAGATCACACAGCTAGGAAGTGTCCGAGGCTAGGTCCTCCCGACTCCAGGCTTGGTACTCTATTTACTGCATCACCTAGGTACACAAATTTATATCTATATCTATATCTATACACACATATATATGCAACACACATACACATATACTTATACTAACAATACTTATATACTCTATATGCTACATACTTACATATGTTCATATTGTCTTATATATACTATATATTTCCTGTACTATATTTATATAGCATATAAACTTATATGTGCACATATTGTCCAGTAGAGTAGAAGTTCATTGAGGGCAGGGATGGTTTTCCTTTTGTCTTTATATCCTCAGTGCCTGGAATAGTATACCTGGCACAAAATGGTTCTTAGTAAATGCATGTTGATGGACTAATATGCCATGCTACCCATTTACAAGAACCCCATGAAATGCTAGGTAATATGAAGACTTTCCTCCCCATTTTTGTAGATGAGGAAACTAAGATGTTGTGATCAGTCCAGGACCATGTAACTAGTAAGTGAAGGGCAGGGAAAGGCGGATCTCCTTGTCTACAAGTCTGTTGCTTTTCTTACTTCTCCTATCAAATATCAAATCTAGATTAAATTGGACATCCTCAATCTGGCTTTTAGAGCCTCTTGTAAGCTCTCCCCTTCTGAACCAATCCAGTTTTCTCACATTTTGCTCCCCTCCATATACTGTGATCTATGATGCTGGCCTCCATTTCCCAAGTTAGCACCTCTTCACTGGCTGGGTCCCATCCATGGCACACTTTTCTGTTTGCCTCTGCACACGTTTATTAAATGTCTTCTATGCATGAGAAACTGTACTAGACCCTGGAGGAGCAGAAACAAATATTCTGACTGCCTCATTTTACTGAGAGGACAAGGGAGGTTCAAGTGGGCCAAACGTCCAAGGCTACACAGATCATAAAGAGAATTTGAATACCAGTATTCTGTCTCTGCATCCCCTCTTTCCAAAGCATCGTATTGGATATTATCTGGAGATTTTCTAAGTCCACAGGTGTCAAACAATAACTCTCCAAAGCCAAACCAGGTTAAAATGGAATTGGGAAGTATTTAACAAAGTAAGCAAAAATACAATAAAACACAGATAGCATCACATTTAAAAATTAAGACAATATGAACTCCATAGGGATCCTTACGGACAGATTGATCCCTGTTTCTGTTTGAATTGGACACCCCTGATCTAGTCTAATGTACTTAATTTGGGGTGGTAAGAAACTGCTCCTTTCTTGGCATTTTAGTTACTGAAAGGGGGAAAAGGACATTTTTTTCTTTGTACTGAAAGATAGAAACAGCTTGAGGAGAAATAAACTGTTCTTAGAACCTGATAGGAAAGCATCATGTGTATGAGGAGAGAAACACAGCTGGAGTAAAAGCATGCCCCTCCCAGGCAAGTGGACTGATGGATAGTAAGAATGGTTTCAGTGCATTGTTTTTCAGAAGATAATTTACATGGGACTGTTTTTCAGACTTAGAAGTCTCTAAATTAAAAAATTGCTTTGGGACTATGGGACTCTTTGTAAAGTAACTATGTGTGTCATATATGGTACAAATGTGGATTTGTGGTTTTCTAGCCTAAATTAGAAATGACTCACTATGCATGAGGAAACATTGATAGGACACATTAGAACCTCCTTAGGAAGGTAGTTTGAGAAGCCACAGAGAAGCTGATGAAAGAAATTGAAAGGAGTTGCTTCCTGAAGTTAAGGTATCAGAAGGTAGAAGACAGAAGCAGAAGACACAAGGTGAGACCAGTTGACTAGAGACAGATGAACTCTGCGGTTGATGCAGGGAGCTGATCTGATTGGAGGAAAAGAGACAAACAAATATGAAATATTTATTAAGCATCTAGAACTGGGGATGCAAATACAAACAAAAAGAAAAACAGTCCCTGTCCTCAAAGAGCTTACATTTGAATGGGGGAACATGACATATAAAGGGAGCTAAAAGGGGGGAGGAGGGGAGAAGGTACCCATACAGTGACAAGGTGATAAAGTCTGGAGAGTCAGAAGCAGAGCTGGGAGGCTAATGAAGGTTGGGCAGTCTGGGTCTATCCTCCCAAGATAAAAGCACTAGAAGGACTTCACCAATAGGAAGAGGGAATTGGCATGGCAGAAGGCTATTCTAGAGGGAGAAGGTAGTTAGAGAAAGAATCATTCTATGCTGTTTGAAGAGCTGGTTACTCCCTAGAACTATAACTCAGAGGAAGTAAACCCTGCTATAACTTAGTAAACCATTTATAAGTCAGAGAAAGTAAACCCTTTAAAGGGTTATACTGCCCTTTACTGTCCTCTGTAGGTCAAGAGGAAAAACCCCTCAAGACCAAAAACAGATGATTTGAATAACTTTGCAGATCCCAGGCTTAAAGGAGAGTGCTTTCTACAGAATGACATGCTGATTCAGCAGTTAGCCAAGGCAGTCAGACATGGAAAGCTCTGGAGAACCCAGTCTTGATGCCATGGTTAGATAAATGGATTTAACACTGCTTAGTGGCCCCAGAGTATCAGAGAAGCAACTTCATCAAGCAGGAGAGCACAGAGGATCAGAGGAGGAAGGGGAACCAACCAGCAAGTGACATTTGGTGCACACTGTTCCCTAAAGAGACCAAGGACCTCCAGGCCTTCAGTCCAGACTTTGGAGTTGCCTTGGGTGCATGGATTTCTCTACTTATATGTCTTTCTGCTAGGTTTGTGCCTGCTTTCCTCCTCTTCCATGTAAACTATGTGCAGTGGTGGGAAAACATGACCTGTATTTATGGATGGAATGTTACATTTTGGCTTGTCTTGATTTTCCCACCTATTTAGTAACTCATGATTATTCTTGCTTCTGCCTTCTTGTTCAGTAAGTATTTTATGTTTAAGAGTTAATGGCGTCATTGTGGTTGATTTGTGTAAATCAGAAACACATAGTTGGGGGCTCAGAAGTTTACATGAGTGCAGACATATATTTCTCCCATATTGCTGTTATGTTTTGGATCCTGAGACTTGAGTTGTAACTGAATGACCTTTCAACATTGAAGGCAGTTTGAGGGAAAGAAGAGAGAGAGAGAGAGAGAGAGAGAGAGAGAGAGAGAGAGAGAGAGAGAGAGAGAGAGAGGGAGAGAGAGAGAGAGAGAGAGAGAGAAAGAGAGAGAGAGAGAGGCAGAGAGACAGAGACAGAGAGATAGAGACAGAGAGACAGAGACAGACACAAAGAGATGCAGAGAGACACAGAGAGATGCAGAGAGACACAGAGAGAGACACAGAGAGATGGAGAGAGGGAGAGAGAGAGACAGACAGAGGCAGAGACAGAGAGACAGAAACAGAGACAGAGAGAGATGCAGAGAGACACAGAGAGATGGAGAGACAGACAGAGAGAGAGAGAGAGAGAGAGAGAGAGAGAGAGAGAGAGAGAGAGAGTGAGAGAGAGAGAGAGAGAGAGAGAGAGAGAGAGAGAGAGAGAGAGAGAGAATTGGTGGGTGGGTTCTAGTGTCATGTCTTCTCTACCTGTGCTATATAAAGATGATGAGGGTGAAGCAAGAGAAGTCAAATGACTCTCTGAAAATCATACAAATAACTTTTGGAAGACTACTTTAAAGTGCTTTAGAAATGCAAGCCATCAACATTCTTTTCTGTGCAAGCTTGGCCCCAAGAGAAAACTACATTCATGGGTTTTTGCTGATCTCAGTCTATCTTGGAAGGTGACCTTAGGGACCTGAAGAGACAGGCAACCAGGGAACCGAATTCATTATAGACAGGGAATACAAATTAGAACTAGAAAGAACTGTATCCAGGTCAAAGGACCTTGAATGTCAGTGCCAACTGCAACTCATCAGTCCTTTTGGAAAAACAGATATCTATTCCACTGACCTACACTCTATTTCGGCTATCCCTTTGACTCTTTGACTATCCAGTAATAAACCAGTTGATGTTCATAGTTCAGTTTTCTCAGCATGGGGCACCAGTATTCCTCCTACCATAGTACATAGGAAGAGTCCTGGCAAAAAAAACCCTGACTTGAACTTGATATCACGCTGACTATGCTTTTTCTCTAGTATCTCTCATGAATTTCCCTCCCCATGATTCCTGTGGATGAACTTCTTGGTTGGACCATGTCTAGGGCTAGAGATGCTTTAACCAAAACCTTAGTCTAATAGTCAATAGTCAATAATGGTCCGTTAGAACTACTGGGCTTGGCCATGACAATGTACCAGGAAGGACCTAGAGTCAGTGAGGAGAAGAAAGAATGGTGCCCAAGACTGGTGGTATTCAATGCTGGGAGACTATTTCTACCACATATGCTTCTCTGAGAAATCTAAAAAAGGCAGTGTGGATATTAGAATATAAGCTTCTTGAGGATAAGAACTATATTTTTTTACATCCCCAGCAATTAACACACCATGTCTGGCTTATAGTAAATATTTAATAACTGCTTGTTGATTGATTGGATTCCAGTCTGTCCCTGGGTTCATCAATCATTCCAAATACAATTACGTCACTCTTCTGAACATATCCAGTGGTTCCCCACGTGAAATGTATTGTGGTATTACAGAGCAAGTACCAAATATGGAGCTGGAATTGGCTTGAATTCTTCCTTTGACTCTTTGTAGTTAGGAAGACCATTGGCAAGTCACTTAAACTCTCTCTAAGTAAGTTTCCTTATCTATATAATAGAAATAATAACAGCTATCATATCTTCCTCACAGATTGTTGTAAGGTTCAAATGAGATAATATAAAAATGTTTCCTTAAACATTGTTTATATTTGAATCTTTAAAATGCTATGTATTTGTTATTATACAGGTGACCAAACTGGGGCCCACACAGGTGAAGTTAAGGACGTACCCAGGATCGTGTAGTTATGAGTCAGAAGTGTGACCGGGACCCAGCAATATTTCCATTGTGACATACGTTTCTTTTCCAAAAGAGCTGAATCTGATGGCTCCTACTCCAGATACTCCAGGAAATAGCAAGCTTTTCTAAGTGTCAGAATCAGAGCCAGGATTAAGGCGTAAGCAAGATGGACAGTTGCTTGGAGTGCCCATTGAGAGTCCCTTACGGCTTGTGCCCTAGATACAAGGCCTACCCTGTGTCTCCTCCACCTAGCTCTGATCTAATTTTAAAAATGGATATCTTTTGTTTTTACATCACATTTATTTCCTAATATATCTCTCCCTGATCCCTTACCCAGCAAGCTATCCCTTATAACAAAGAATAAAGAGGAAAATGTGGAGGAAGAAACAGTTTAGCAAAACTAACTAGTGCAGCAACTGAGTTTAATGGCTACGCAATGTTCCACACCCCATAGTGTTCCACCTCTGGAAAGGAAAGAGGGAGGAGCCTTTTTTAAAATTTGATCTATTTAAAAAAAAATAAGCTTTATCTGAGCAGACAATTTTAACCTCAGAAAATTCTCTTAGGAATTTATTTTGTGGTCAGTCACGTTTCATGTGACAAATAAAGGCTCTAAAGCTCTGATAAGCTGTAACTTCCCAGGAAGTAGGTTGCAAACCTTGCCTAGGGCACTCTGGTTTCAGCTGTAACACATGCCTTTAGTTGCATCAGAATGGAAAACCTTTCTTCAGAACTCTTCCTCTCATCTAGGAGAGTTGACACCATGGGACTCCTCCCTATTGGAATCTTATATAAATAAGACACCTTGAAAACACAAAGGGCTGAGAGGCATCATGGTGGGTTGGAGAGTTACCGATGAGGCTAAAAATGATCATGTCACTCCCCTACTCAATAAACTCCAGTGGCTCCTTATTGCCTCCAGGACCAAATACAAAATGCTATTTGGCATTGAAAGTCCTTTGTAACCTGGTCCCCTCCTACCTTTCCAGTCAACTTTCCCATTTACTCCCTGACATTTACTCTTCAATCCAGTGACGTAAACAAGATATTCCATCTCTTAGCTCTGTGTATTTTCTGTGGCTGTTCCCCTAGATGGTCTCCTAATATCTGTCTATTGACATCCCTCGCTTCCTTTAAGCCCCAACTAAAATCCCATCTTTTACAGGAAACCTTTCCCAAACCCTCTTAATTCTAGTACCTTCCCTCTGCTACTTCCAATTTTTTTCTGTATGCAGCTTACTTTGTATATATTTGTCTGCCGTTCTCTGCCCCATTAGATTGGAAGCAATTTGAGGGCAGGGTTTGTCTGTTGTCTCTTTTTGTATCCTGAGCACTTAGCACAGTGCCTGACACACATAATAGGTGCTTAATAAGTGTTGATTGATTAATTGGTTTTAGAGCATTCTCTTACCCTCAAAGGATTCTGGAATCCTTTTCAGTTTCCTTAGGCTGCCAAGAGTAAGGTACAAGAGCTGACCCTTGGAAAGAGCAGACTTTTCAGACTTAAGGTCACAAAGCACATTGGTTTGAGTTTCCTATCTCATTGGGAAATAGAAGATCTGTTAGATGCTACATCTTGAATGTAAACACCTACATACACATGGATGGAGGACTAATCTTATCAATCTCCTCATTTTCAGAAACCAGTCTCTGGTTTTGGAAAGAGGCTTATGGAGAGGGTAAGAAAAGCCAGGTTCTATTTTGAGACTCTGGGTACTTTCTGGGCTGGAAACTTCAGACCTCAGCTGGACTTTAATAGCCACTCCTGGGCATTAATTCAGGAAAAGTATTTAATTTGTGACCAATATGATTCCATTTCATAGGTAGAAGAACATAGTTGGCAGGTATAGGGACTATGGAATAATCTCCTTATTAATTTGCTGCATATTACATCCTATTTTTCTAGCCCAGTTCAGGTGTGTTATAAGTGATTACGTTATCCATGCCCTGAATTTACGAAAGCTGTGTAGGAGCTTCGGTAAGAAAAAATAACTTAACTTCACAATTGTACAGTGCTTTTCAGTTCTGACAAAGCCCTCTCTTCTCAGTCTTGCTGATCTGGTGGCATGGGTATTATTTTTCCTATTTTAGAGATTAGGTGAAGTGACTCTTGCGGTTCCAAGTGTCAGATCTGAGAGTTAAACTCCAGTCTTTTGATTCTGGGGTCAGGAGTCTCTCCACTACTGAATGCCATAGTGAATACAGCAAAGAACTTAAGAGTCACAAAGACCCAAGTTCAAATGTGTTTGCTTCAGATGCATTTGTGACCCTGGGAAGGGGCCATCCCTCTCCCAGCCTGGCCTCTCACTGCCACACATTTTCTGAACTTCCTTACTTCTGTTGAGCATCTCTCAATTCTTTTAGTCACCCAGGTTCATAATCTTGGAGAAATCCAGTGACATATCAGCCACTGGGTGGCACAGTGGATAGACTGCTGAACCTGGTGAGAGTCAGGATGACTTGAGTTCAAATTCAGCTTTAGACACTTACTAGCTGTGTGATATTGGGCACACAGCTCTACCTCTCTTCGCCTCAGTTTCCTCACCTATTATGAAGATCATAATAGTACTTACCTTGCAGCGTTGTTGGGAGGATTAAATGACATATTTGTGAATTACCTGGCATGTAGTGGTGCTATATAAATGCATTATTACGTGGTAATATGTTTTGCATGATCAAAGATATATAGCCTCTATCATATTGCTTACTGTCTAAAGGAGGGGGGAAGTGAGGGAGAAAAAAATTTGGAACTCAAAATTTTAAAAAAATTGAATGTCAAAAATTGTCTTTACATGTAATTAGGGAAAAATAAAATATTTTTTAAAATACATTATCATCATCATCATCTTCTTTAGTGGTGGTGGTGGTGGTGGTGGTGGTGGTAGTAGTAGTAGTGGTAGTAGTGGTGGTAGTAGTAGTAGTAGTAGAATACAATGGAAAGACCAAGTAGATTTGGAGTCAGAGACTTAGGCTCAAATCCCAGCTCTGCCTCTTACTATCTATGAGACTTTGGGCACATAATTTACAATTTGAGCCTCAGTTTTGTCATCTGTAAAAGAAGGGGTTTGGAGGTGATGACTTTGAAGGTCTTTCCTCTTCTTGGTCTATGATCCATGATTTTTTCCTCTCCTTCATCTCCAGATCCAAACGGGTAATAAGACTTGTCACCCCTCACATGTATCCCCTTCCCTCCATCACAGTCTCTGCAGAGGTCATCCTCACCTCCATTTTCACCTGGATTATTGTAGTAGTCTTCTAAATGGTGTCTTGACTTTTAGGGTTAGGGTTAGGTTTCTAGTTTTTCCCCTCTGCATTCAGATCTTCACACAGTTACAGAACTGATGCTCCAAAGAACACAGTTCTGACCACATTGTTCTCCTAGTCAGAAATCATTTAATAAAATGCACCATCCTCTTCCTCCTGGCACTGACAGTTCTCCACAGTCTAGCTCCTGACTATCTTGTCAGTCTTGGGTCATATTCTTCACACATTCTCTGTTTCAGTCAAATTGGTCTCCTAGCTACTCCCCACATCTACCCCTGAGGCCTCACAGCTGGAATGGACTCCCTCCTCAACACCAAATCTCTAGTTTCCTTCAAGGTACAGCTGTGGTGCCCTCTCCTTTGTGAGACTTTTCCTGATTAACTGCACACTTCCATTTATCCCCTGCCATGCACCCATCACTAATCTTCTCTCCCTTTTGAAATTACTCTAAGATATTTTGTGTTTATTTACCTATAGGCATGTTGTTGTCCATATCTCCTCTCCCTTAGAGGCAGTTAGGTGGTGCAATGGATGGTTCACTGGGCTGGAGTAAGGAAAACCTGGGTCTAAATCTACCCTCCTAACACTTACCAGCTGTGTTTCTCTGGGCAAGTCACTTGATCACTGTTTGCCTCAATTTTTCATCTGTAAAATGGGATGATAATAATAACATCTCCCTCCCAAGGTTGTTTCAAGGATAAAATGAAATAATATTTGTAAAGCACTTAGTACAGTTCTTGGTGCTTAATCAATACTTCCTTCCTCCCTCCTTCATTCACAGTGCAAAAAGCCAGGACTCTGGCTTGGGCCTTTGCATCCCTGGCCCCTAACAGTGCTTGGCACCAACTAAAGGTTGGTTACTGAACTGAATCCCACATTGCCTTTGCCATAACGAAAAGCCAGGACTAACTGTGCTCCTTTTAGGGATATCCTCTTACATCTTAGTTCCCTTGATGAAAACAAACCTTAATTGGAGGGCAGCTGGGAAGGGGGGAGAAATGCTTTTAGTAGATGGAAAACCAGATATTTTTATCAACAAGTCTGCTAAACACTGGGAATACAAAGAAAGACAAAAACATGAAGGAAGTAACATACAAACCAATGCACATCCAAGGTAGAGACAGGGGAAATGGAAGGTCATCTTAGAGGTAAGGCACAAGCATTGTGGGTGATAGAGAAGGGCTTTTCTGAGAAGAGAGGATCTGAGGTAAGACTTAAAGCCAGGAGGTGAGGATGGAGAGTATTTTTGGCATGGGGGCCAGTCAATGAAAAGTCATGGAGGTGGGGGTGGAGCGTTGTGTTGGCAAACAGGATTTTCTCTTTGATCAAGGGGGTAATAGAGATCCACTGGAGCTTACCGAATCAGGAGGTGGCATGTTCAGACCTGTGTTTTAATGGTTTTCTTAGTGTCTTTAAGATTTTATCTGGACTGAATTCTGAACAAAAGATCTTGGCTTGATGAGGTGGTGACCAAACCAGGATCCAAATTCTCAGTTCCAAAGTTTTAAGTGCTAGTGACTTTCTACTTACTGGAATATAGCAAGGATTGATTTATTTATCCAAGGGCATCTCCTTGTACTAACTGGAGGAGAGTTTGGAACTACAATCATGGAAAAAATGGTTTGGTAATTCCTCAAGGAGTCATGGGTCATTGGCCCTGGAGGAGACCTAATTTGGTCCAATCTATTCGTTTTATCTTTTCCAACCTCTCCAACGAAGACTCAAACTCAAATTTCTAGAAGCCTACACATAGCGATGTGTAGACTGTGGACTAGGTATGCCAGGGCACTCTGGGGAAACATTCTTACACATCCTTTTCCTATGGGAGTGTTCTCTCAGGATACACCAAGTGTGCCCAAGCTCTATGCATACCTATTTTCCCAGTGATCCAACTGTCCTTCATTCTCCTGCGCTGCTGCTTAGTGAAGTTGTCTACAAATAAATTCTTTTTGGTATCTACTGGAGTTGGTTTTTGTAGCATAGTGATTTTTTCCCTCTGTTCTGTAGTGAGTTCCCACTCTGGGACTTATTTAATTCAACTTTGTTCATTGAAAAGTGTAGTTTGACTAAATAGACTTGAACTTGGGTAGGAATGCTTGCCATGGAATTTTTAAAAATTATCCCTTCGATACACCAATATGAAAATCAGATTAAAGTCTCCCATAGATTCTTTAACTCAAGAGTGAGTTTCTCCTCAGTGACTTCTTAGGAATTCATCAAAGTGTGACAGGGTATCAAAAACAGTGCTGAGCAAATCTCTTTGTGCCTTTCTTTAATTGGAGAAAATACATCTCAAGCTCAGCATTTTAACAGGAACTCCTGGGCTTTTATAGGCTTAAGGCATGCCCTATAATTATCTGAACATACATCTGTAGTGGGAAGGAGGGGAGATCCATATAGAAAAGGGCTTATTTTACCAAAAGAAAAATACCTTCCAATTTTAGCCGATGTGAAAAGATTAGCAGCTCACCATTAATGGGTCTATTGAACTGCAAAGCTTCTAGCTTTTATGAGATTTATCCCATTTTGATTAGAAGAATAACCTTTCCAATGCCATGTCACCATACAATATGGCACAGAAGGCATTGTTGGCCTCAGCCATCATGCTGGATATTCTTACCTGCTATTTTACTGTCTCTCTGAGCTTCCCTCAAGACTCAGCTTGGACTGCACCTTCTGCAGGAGGCCTTTCCCAGTTCCACCAGCTGCCTGCCCCTCCCCCTCAAAGATTACCTTCTACCAGGTTTTACACATGTTGTCTGCCCCATTATAATGTAAGTTCCTGAAAAGTAGGGACTTTCACTTTTTAAAATTCTAAATATTTAGCACTGTGCCTCATATACAGGAGGAGCTTAATAAATGTTTTGTGGTTGATTCTATAAATGGAACTGACTCCCTTTACAATCTCAGACTGCTATCTTAAATTCCTTCTTACTGATTTTTTTTAAATGGGAGCTATTACCAAGGGCAAGGGATGAAGATATTCACTAGTGTGCTTTCCTCAAACTTGAAAAATTAGGAGGGTTGAGCTGTAAATAAGCCCAGGATTATTAATAGAACCACTGAGTGTTTCTTGATCTTGGCATTTCATTTGGAAAACTTACAAAACCAATTGCCCCAACACCATCCATATAACTTAACTTCCCTGAGTGCTGCCCAAAGATTTTTTTTTTAAAGCAAATTTTCCTTAAAAAAAATGCTCAAACTAATTTTGTCTAGCATTCCTTTGGAATTTGATCAAATGGATCAAAAGTTTTCAGCTTGAGTTGTTGTTATAACCAACCCTTTCCTCTGGTCTACTAATCATTAACAATGAGTTAGGACACATCACCAACTCTCACTGAATTGAGGGGGAAAAGGACCCACCATTGATGATTTGGCTGCATTTGAGCTAGCACGGGGAAAACTGCTAGTTCTGTCTTTTAAATTGACCAGCTCTGTGGGGCAAATCACCAAAAGTCTCTGGGCCAAATCACCAAGAGTCTCTGGGCCTCAGAGTACTCATTTGAAAAATGAGAGGCTTAGGTTTTATAATTCTAAGGTCCTTTCAGCACTGAGTCAATGTTAATAATAATGTTTCACAGGTACATAGCTTTTCACAATACAGTATGTCAAAATGCTTCTTCCTTCAATAATCCTGTTAAGTAGGTAGTGCTGATAATATTCTACCCATTATACAGATAAAGGAATTACAAGTGAGTGAGGGAGGTTAAATAGCCTGCTCAAGATCAAAGAGATAGTAAATGTTGGAGTGGAGACCTCAACCTGCTTTCTGGTTCTTCTAACTCTAAGCTGAGTGACTTTTCTTATTAAAGGAGCAGCATTAGCATTGTAGAACTAAAAATGGAAGACATTTCCCCCCACCAGCTATGCATTTCAAAGAATGAAAATAAACCCTCACAGACTGTTGCTGTAACTCCAGAGTTTATTGGAAGCATAGAAAGCACTAAGGGACAAGCTCACTCATACAGGAAGGGTACAAGGTGGTATATGCATTCTACCTCATTGCAACTGTCTGGTTTCTTGTTTTTCTCTGGCTTAGGGAAATGAAGCTTTATGTCTAAAGATTCTGAGGAAGTCAGCTTTATCTGATCATCACTGATCCTCTGATGGGCTGATGATGTTAGAGGCTATGAGGTTTTATACTGAGGTAGTCAAAAGAAGATAGAGTCTTTTGAAAATGCACCAGTGTAAGGTGGGCATCCTCCAAATGCTTTTGAGAAAACCAGTCATGAGTAAATCGGAGAAGGCTAAACACAGGAGTTGGTAGAATCATTTGGAGACAAGGGATATTCATGTTTATTTATGAGTCACTTTAGCCATCTTTGGTTACTTTTGATCTGTCCTTGCTCTGGAAGTGGGAGAAAGGGCTTGGTCTAACCCACCTGCATCATCAGGCACACATGGCTCTAAATTAAACCCTGCACTTTAGGAATATTTACTTCATGTTCTCTCCCCAAACTGAATTACTGGTCCAAGTGTCTCTCAAGTTAAACACTTCACTGAATCAGTCTATCTATTTCTAGAACCACAGGTTAAGAACCAACTTAACTTTAGTAGAAGACTACTCTGAAGTGGCCAGTAGCCACAGGGAACGTAGATCATCATGACAAAACCCACCAGATTCAAACAAATATCCAGGCACCACTAGATTGCTGGCAGAACTCAGAAATCGTGCAGAAATTGATCATGAAAAGCGGCCCCGCATTGGTGGATTCAGCGGCTACTTGAAAACACTTTTCTTTCTCTGACTTCATCTTCTGAAGAAAACGTCCTTGGATACCTCCCAAGCATTCTTAGTCTCAAGCAATTTGGACATCATGTTTCATTCTTTCTCCTCATTTCATTCTTTCAAAATACCTGTCTTCCTCTGCTGAGAGAAATAATCAACCTTGGCAAAAGTTTAGTGAAGATATGACTCACAAACTGGGCTGATATTATGATCAACTACTCAGAGACTTTCCTTTGTTTATAATATGTGGTAAATTTCTCATATGGATTAGAACCTAGTGATTAAGCTCTCTACTCTTCCATCTATATATAACACAATTTCAATGTTTGTTTTGACTTTCTCTATCCTTATTTATAAGACAATACAAGAGGGAACCATGTGTCTATATTTGAAGTAGAAATGATACATTGAACAGATATCTTTCACCATATTCTGGGAATAGATGGTTGGTATTCTAATGGGAAGTCCAAAGAGCAGGAACAAATTACTTTTTTTAATGGCCCTTTCTCTAATTTAAAACACTTCCATTTATTTCTCTAAGATTTAGTGATAACTGTAAACACTGACTAATTGCCCAGAGGCTTGGCAGCACTCACAGGGGCCCATCTTTTTAGAAATACTAGCAGTCTGTTAGATCATGGCTACTCCTGCCTTGGAGCCCTGCTCTACAGCACACAAATTAAATCACCATAATGGATATAAATAAATAAAGTCAATGGCACTGCTTTCAAACGAAGGGCACATGACTTGGTTCTAAATATTGAATTTGCGTCTCCATCTTTTAGCTATAGACTCTCCAAATACGCAGCAATTTGCTCTCATTACCTTCAAGTAAACCGACTTTGATTTTAACAGTTACTTTCTAATTGAATCGAGCCAGCCATGTTTGATTCATGAGTCTTATTGTTGCTAGGATACACGGTTTGGAATTAGATGAAAAGCCCTCACTCTAAAGGGGAAACTTTCAAAGCGTCAGTGGAAAATGACACTTGGTCTTCCATTCCTGATGACAGGTTTGATCTTAGGTCCTTACTGGAACCCTGAAGCTGAATGACCGCATTCCCCATTGCCTTCCCCTTGAAACAAAGCTTTTGCTGGGAGGGGATGTTTTATCCCTGAAACAAGTCAGATTGGTCGTAAAGCAATGGATACACCTCTTTATGTAAAATGTTTTCATGTTCGCTTTACAGTGAAGAGAAAAAAACCCACAACCCCCAGATTTTATGTATTTTGAAAATATATTTAAAAACATTAAAAATTTCTATATTTAAACATATATTATATGTTAATTAGTACACTTAAATAGAACTTGTATTTACAATAGGATTCTGATGCTTTTAAGTTTTAATGCCAATTTTTTCAATAACAGAATTATATAAATAGACTAAAAATACAATAAATATTTGTGTTTTACATGGTGAATAATATCTCTTTACCATAGAGAGAACAAGGCCACAGACATTTACTTACATTTTCAATGAGTATCACCATAACAAAGCTTTAGGCCCACTGCCTGCCATGCATGAAACACTTCTGCCACAAAGACCACGGCAAGACTTAAAAAAAAAAAAGCAAAAAGCAAAATGAAGAACAACACAGAGAGATCTTTTTTCCTTTTTAAAACAAAAATCTTTAACCAATTAAGACCACCAAGCCTGTGAGTATGATGCTTTAGCTTGGGGATGGGAAAGCCAGTCTGAACAAGGGTTGAATTTCTCCTGGCACTTTACAGAGAGGGTCAGTATCAATATGGTGAAAAATCCCAGGAGATTCTGCTGCCGAATATAAAGTGTGTTCCTTTGTTTTGTTCTCCCCGAGAGGAATTAGGAGGGAATTTCATGGACATCACAAAGTCTGAACAACAGTGTCAAAACGTCACGACAAAGATGCATTAAAAGGAAACCCACAAAGCAAATCTATGGTAAATAGGGTCTTGCAGAGACTTTGGAAGACCATTAACTTTCTTCTTTGAGGGCAGGTGTTTAGAAATATTATTCCTTATGACAAGTTATATTGAGATGAAGGAGAAAATGTATGTATGTGTGAAAAGATGGATGAGTGAATAGATAGACAGATGGATGAAAAGAAGGACGGATGGATGGATGGATAGATGGATGGATGGATGGATGGATGGATGGATGGATGGATGGGTGGATGGATGGATGGATGGATGGATGGATGGGTGGGTGGGTGGATGGGTGGATGGATGGATGGGTGGGTGGGTGGATGGGTGGATGGGTGGATGGGTGGATGGGTGGATGGGTGGATGGGTAGATGGATGGACATTTTCTTTGCGGGTATTCTTTCCATCTTTAAATTTGGACCTTAATTCCCAGTGCAGCTCCCTTTCTTGTCTATTTCTTACCACTACTAAAACAGAATAATACTTAGGTCTTTCTTGCAGGCAAGGATATCTTTTACACTATTATTCTCCTCCATGTCAGAGAATAGGATTTAGGGTCAGAAGATGGAAATGGATCCTAGCATTAAGTTTTATAGGATTTGGTTATTTAAAAGGCTAATGAGACACTAGCCTGAATTCCCAGTTCCTGAATTGGCTGTTGTATTAACTCACACTGAGTTAAGTAGGCTGAGTAGGCAGTGCTGATCTAGGGAATCCTCACTATTGACAGGAAAGTAGTAGGAACTGAGGGAGAGAAGCAGCATTAGTGGAGTAGAGCTCTAAGAACCTCTTTGAACCACTAGGAAGTATCAAAGTGTCAAAGTCATGTCAAAGTCTCTGGCTTCCTTTTGGAGGAGGCAGTGTTGTACAATGGGAAAAAGCACTGAACTTGGGGTCAGAACTGCATGTGAGGTCCTGGCTCTGCAACTTATTATCTGTATAGCCTTCAGCAACACAGTTTACCTTATAAACCTCAGTTTCTTTATCTAAAGAATGGGAAGGGGGCGGGGTTGAATAATATATTTGTACTCCTAATCTCACAGAGCTGTTTTAACAATCAAATGACGAGTGTAGTGTATTTGGTAAACCCTAAACTGCTACAGAAAAGTCAGTTATTGAGAGCCAAGCCCTTGGGCAACTGTCATTATTTGGGTCCCAGGTAGTTCTGCCTGAGTCTTCCTTGAGCAAACACATTGGAGAGCTATTATAAATATGGACTAGTGTTTTTTGCTGAATGAACCTGTTTTTAGAGGTGATCAGCCTCTCCTTGTAGCAAAACATTGTGTCTCTCTTTGCATCTAGTGAATTACAACACTACAACCAGATCTCAGAGTGAACGTCAGGCTCTCTGGGTTTTCCCAGAATAAAATTGATATTTGAGTGGTGGGGTGGGGGTGGGGAAGGAAGGGGGTGAAACTGCCTGAGCAAGGCCCTGTTGAGTAGGGACCTCTTAAACATAGTTAGATAATGTAGGCACTTGAAGCATGAGGTACAAACAACTCTGCCCGTTTTGTTCCAGAGGCATTCCTGGGGAGTTCTGGTTCTGCTCCTTTCTGAATGTCTCAAATGCCACATCTCCACCCTTGCCTAAATCCAAGTGACTGCTGCTGCATGCAGCTTGGGAATTCTTGCCTTACCAGCGGATCAACAACCTATCTGTTGGATGTATTTTCTCCACAGGTGAGATCATTCCCTTTATGGGGAACCTCTGATTGTACTGTTTTAATCACTAGGATTCCTGAATGTGTATCTCAAGAAGTACACTCCTTCTTTGGGCATTTTCTACTCCTACACCTGATCCTGAAAAAGTCTCCCAGTGTCCCACACATATAAGTCTTAGATTCCATTGGTTAGTTGTTTGTGTTGGAAAAGTTGTGCTTCTCCTTTCTTTGTGTGATGGACTTGGTCTGACAAGATACTGTCTTCACTTACATGCTTGCAACAGATTTTTCTTCTTTGGGAGGAAAAGACCAAGAGGTAATCCAAAAACTGGGTAAGGGTGATGGGAAGGTAACCAGGAAACCAGAAGTAAAAATGAATGTGCTGTAAGCAAACTTAGGCCTTTTGGAAAGAACTGGGCCCAGAGTATGAGAAGGATTTCCCAGAGGCCTATAAGGGGAAGATGAATATTCTCTTGCTGGGTTGCCTCTAGCTTTTTTTTCCCAATAGGGTGGTCTCTATAGCAAATACCTTTACAACATAGCACACAGAGTGGGGATTGCTCCTCTCCCCATTCCCTCCCCCAGTTCCCTCTGTGAGAACTTGAAAAAAACAAAAGAAACCCAATCCCTTCCCCCCCACCCCTGCCACCCTCCCCCCCCCCCCAAAAGCCAGGAAAGCTATGACAAACAGCACCTTGACATTGTTTTAATTCCAACGCTATCAGAAGTCAAAAGCATTAAAACAGAGAGGATACTAACAGGACTGAAGATACTTTACTGTCTAAAATGGAAACGGAATGTTCAGGTTCAAATTTCTGTGTCTGTATATGTGTGTGTGCATGTGTGTGCTTGTGTGTGCATTTTTTTCTGAAAGAGGACAGTTTATTATCAATTCACAATTAAAGCAGCATGCAATTTATTTATTTTTTTTCAACTTTTTTTTTAAACGTTTTCAATTCTTGGCAACGGCAACAAACCACAATGTTATCGAGGAATGGAATGCAGACTTTTTTTCAGTTGTGCGCAAATGACTCTGTTTCCCTTCAGGTCATGGATATGTTCAATAAATAGATTGTAGAACCACTGAACTGTATAAACTTCATTTATACATGCAGTCCATAAAATTATTTTTTCTTACTGAATAATTTACCCTGTTATGTATATATACAAATAGATAATTTTTGTCTCAATATAATCTATACAACATAAATCCACTATCTTCCCCTTTTAATGGTCAGTGTACATACACAAGAAGTGTCTATTCTGATGAACCTCCAGCCAACTCTCTTTTTATTATCCATGGTGAGAGCCCGTACGTAAGACTGGGTAGTTCGACACTGGGAATTCCAGTGCCTTTTGTCTATGCCTCTGCAACCCTCTTTTGTATAACCCATGGGATTACACTTGGTCTCGTAGAAGTATTGCTTCAGTTGGCCTTTCGGGACTGGGACCTTTTCAAGGACTGTGACCGTCCCGCCTGACATGTCCACTGCGGTCTTTTTATCTGCTGCCGTGACCCACTCGCTAATACTGTCACACACACTCAGCTCCCCCCGACGGGCAGGGTCAGAGTGGCGACGGACCCTCATGGACATGTTCGCCGCATCCAGGTAATTTTTGTATTCCTCAAGAAGAAAGAGCAGTGGGGGTTCCAAAGGCACTTGGCTGCTGAGCATGACCCTAGATGTGTACAAGTCGGCATCTTTATTTTCTTCCCTTGGCTGAACATTCTGGTCCCCATCTAGAAGCTCCTCTATCACATGTTCAAAAGTGTCAGCCAAGGATGTCAGTCCCCTTGAAGCAGCCTTGGGACCATTCAGACTCTCCAGAGTTCCATGGGTCCGCATACCCGGGTAGGCCAAGCTGCCTTGTCCTCGGACACTGGTTTCTTTCATGGGGGCAGCCTTCATGCAACCAAAGTATGAAATAACCATAGTAAGGAAAAGGATGGTCATCACTCTTCTCACCTGGTGGAACTGTGGGAACGAGACAGAAAAAAAAGGAAACGAGACGAGTTAAGGTTTTTGCTGGGACCCAATGTGGACGCATGGCCCTCGGCTGGCTCATGATTCAATGATGCTCTGCAGGGTCAGGGTTTATTTATGCCTTGGCGATAAACTCCAGCTGCTCACAGACACAAATTAATGTCAGTGGCCCATTATATTTAGTTTAATATAAAACAGAAACATGCAGTGTTTTCCCCAGGATTAGATCCTTGGCTGAAGGATAAACCCAAGATTGGACGGCTGCTAAGTAAGTAAAAAATGGGGTAAATGACGGTTCTCCCTTTCCCACCCTCTTATCCAGGGAGTGTCACTTTGTAGGCTCAATATTTAATGATCCCTCCTGGTGTTTCCGCTATAATAGGGATATCAGAAGTTACTAAGCAACAACTGTAAGTGTACTAGCGATGTTTTACTGCCTCTTGCTTTCAAGTCAGTGATATGCTGCTATCCTGGGGATATGAGATGGAAATAGCAGCGAGCCTCAGGGTCTTTCTGAGGGCTCTTCTAGAGACAATTCAGGCAGGCACAACAGGTAAATGGAGAGCTGTGAATTGGCTTCCCTGTTCCCAAACTTACTCTCTCATATGCCAGTTACCTTGAATTCTGGTCATTTAGCACTGGAAAACAAAACACAACAAAACTTTTAAAGACCACCTAGTCCATCTCCTTCATTTTAAGTGGTGAGAAAACTGGGATCCAAAGGTATGTGACACACCCAGGGTCACACAGCAGAACTGGATCTAGAACCCAAGTTGCCTGACCCCTCCTCCAAGGCTCTTCAATAGTCATAGAAATAGAAATCGATGTCTAGGTGGTGCTCTCCTTGCACCATCTCATTTGATCCTCACATCAATCTTGCTAGGTAACCATTTTACAGAAAAGAAAACCAAGGCTTAGACGGCATAAGTGGCCAGTCCAAAGTTACACCACCAATAGGTGTCAGAAGAGGGATTTGAAACTAGGGTCTTCCTGACTCTTAAGTCCAGCTCTCTATTGTCTCGACTGACTCATGCTGTTTCTCAAAGGGTTGCCTTGGTCATGATTTGGAATGCTGTGATGTATTCTACCCGAGGATTCTGATGAAACATCCCTTACACAGGCTGATATCACAATAGCAGTGTGTCTATGTCTGTGAGCCTGGAAGGAGCAGGATTCAGTAGAGATGCCTGATTTAGGAGTGGCCCAGGCTCTGCCTGGTATCCTCGAGGGGCCTGCTACCCATGGGAACTTGGGCCAGGAAGAAAGTTTCCTGCCTCTTGCTTTAAAGTTATAGTCTCTCTGCATCTTGGTTTTCTTATCTGTAAAGTAAGGGGGTGGATTGGAAGACCGCTTCCAGCCCTATAGTCCTATTCTATAGAACTTAGTGCCTTCTGAGGCAGCTCATACCCCTTGTGCTTAGCTAAAATGAGCAAATTTTTCTCAGACTAAGCTGAACTCTGCCTCTCTGAAACTTCTAATCATTGTTCCTACTGAGTCAAGAATAAGTCAAACTTGCTCCTCAATATGAAAACCCTTCTAATATTTGAACAAATGGTCACCACTAAGTCTTCTCAAGTTTTACATTCAAAGTTCAAGAATCTGATCTCAAATCTCATCTTTCCTTCTTATTGGCTGTGTTGTGTATTATGACCCTGGCCCCTTAATTTTCCTGGGTCTTAGTTCTCTCACCTGTAAAATGAGGGGTGAAGGAAACAAGCATTTAATGAAGCACCTACTATGCTACGTGCCTGAACCTCATACCTCATACCAATCCAGGTTTGACTCTCTGGGACCCCATTTAGGGTTTTCTTGGCAAAGACACTGGAATAACTTGCCATTTCCTTCTCCAGCTCATTTTACAGATGATGAAAATGAAGCAATTGGAGCTGAGTGACTTGTCTAAGGTCACACTAGTGTCTGAGATCAGATTTGAGTTCAGATCCTCCTGACTCTACTGCACCACCTAGCTACCCTCATCAACACTGCTAGACAGGTGCTATTATGACCATCCTCATTTTATAGTTGTGGGAACTGAGGTTAAGTGCCACTTGGCCAGGATCATACAGTTAACAAGTGTCTGAAGCTAGATTTGAACCCAAGTCTTTCTGACTATAGGCCCAGTATCCTGTCCACTGTACCAGCTCTTAGA
Source organism: Notamacropus eugenii (assembly GCF_028372415.1). Taxonomy (NCBI): domain Eukaryota; kingdom Metazoa; phylum Chordata; class Mammalia; order Diprotodontia; family Macropodidae; genus Notamacropus; species Notamacropus eugenii. The sequence goes on along the minus strand of NC_092877.1, from coordinate 23,760,864 downwards.
CTAGTTGACTCCTGAGATCTCTTCCAAATTCTAGATATAGATCTCTTCTAAAGCCATGATTCTGAAATATTTTTCTCTAAGGCTAAAACTCCCAGGACTTTCTACACCTTCTCATGTGGTATGCCCTCTAGAAAATCTCACCATCCTAGTCATACTTGTTTAGAGTGGATCTAGCTTGTCAAGGTATCTCCTACAATGCAGGACTCAAAACTTGACCCAGTGCTTCACAAAGAACTATCATTAAGAACAGACTTATCAACTTTCATACTCTGGACACCAGACGAATGCTAACACAGCTGGTTGCATTAGCTGCATGGTCAGGCTTAACATACTGTTGATGAACACTGCATGTATCGTGATACCCACAAATAAGTGGTCATTTTCATATATGCCATTGAGCTGTGACTCCCTCATCATCAGTTACTTCCTAATATTTTGCACCAATAAAGGCAAAAAAAGGTCAGGAACACCTTAGCAATGGTGTTTTTTGTTTGTAACTGATTTAATTAGGAAATCAGGGCTGGATAGGAACTCTTAGGTCATCTGGTCCATCTCCAACTGCCATTTTACAGATGGAAGGGACCTTGGAACCTTTCTAGTCCAACACTTTAACTTTACAGATGAGGAAACCAAAGCCCAAAGGGTTGGAATGACCCATTCAAGGTCTCCCATAAATGGTGAACAGGGCAGGATTTGAACCTGTTTTCTCTGACTGCAAAGGCAGTTCCACCCTCTGTGAATTTCTAAATTTCAACCACAGCTTCTAAAAAGCAGCAACATTTTGCTCATTTCTGCACAGCCAGCTAAGATTTATTTATATGCCTTTGAAGTTTTGGGGGAAGTCCCTTAGCAGCACACAACATTGCTTGTCCTTTCCCAGCTTGCCAGAGGGCTGCTCTAAGTTTGGATCCATGTCCTACAATCGTACTCTGGGAAGCCAATTAGACAAAAAGAGCGAGTGAAGAAAAAATAATTCTGCAAGACGGATACCAGATTAGCATCCTGCAGGGAAGGACATCAGACTTGCTGACCTGAAACACTGCGTCCATTAGTCATATTTAGAAGAGGCTTCCCTGGGTCCTGCCCTTTGACAGCATCATTCCTGCTTTTCACATCCACTGACAGATGACTTGAATAAAGTTGCATCCCAAGAGTTCACGGTAGCATAGGTCTGGAGCCAAATGAGATCTTTAAGGCCACCTAGGTCAAGCTTCTCATTTTGCAGGTGAGAAAGCTAAGATTCCCAAAGAGGATGAGTGATTTGCCTAAGAATTACATAGATTTATCAGATATAGCATTTGAATCTAGGGCTGCCACTTCCACAGCCAGATGAATCTTTTCCACTATTACCACGTTGCCTCCTCAGCATCTTATAAACTGATGGGAAATAAGATATAATCTGAGGATAATTCAAAGGATGCTAGCATTGGAAAACACCTTGGGCATCTGTCCAACCTCTTCATTGAACAGAAAGGGACCTGAGGCATGACTTATTTAACTTCATAGGGCAAATTAGTGGCAGAGCAGAGACTAGAAGCCAGGTTTCCTGACTCTTAGTTACCTCTCACCCCAGTTATAATAATAGCTTACTCACTGGTCTCCCCACTTCCAATCTTTTCACTTTCCAATCCATCCTCCACATAGCAGCCAAACTGACATCACTAAAGCACCATTACTTCCAGGTGAAGAAACTCCAGTGACACTCACCTTTAGGGTCAAAATCAAACTACTCAGTTTGGCACTTAAAGCCCTGTACCAGGAGTTGCCAAACAATGGCCTGCCACTTATTTTTTCACGGCCCATGAGCTAAAACCATTCTAAGCTTCTGGGACATATGAAAATAGGTGGTGGACTGAATTTGGCCCATTAATTGTGATTTGTTGATCCCAGACACATAGCACGTACTTGAACACTTGCTGATTGTCTAAATGATACAGCTAGTAGTGGTAGGGCTTCAACCTAGGTGTTTCTTACTCCAAGGCTCTAATAAAACCTTTACAGGCTTATTGAACAAAACTCTATTTCCTATATTCTATTCCAGCCAAGTCAGGCTTTTTTGGTTTTCTCTATATACAACATTCTGCCTCCTGTCTCCATGGGCGTTTGCATAAACTGTCTTCTGTGCTAGGGATGTACTCCCTTCTCACCTTTGCCTTGGAGAATCCCCCAAATTCTTCCAAGGCTCAGTTGGAGTGCCACCTCCTATAGAAAGCCTATCCTTCCCCTGGCAATTACTTTCTTTTGATTTTATATTTAATTTTCTGTATCTAAACTGTTTCCTTTCCTCACCCTTATCCTCTAATAAAATATAAGGTTCTTGTGGGGAAGGGTTATTTCATTTTTTTCTTTGGTTCCCTCATGTTTGGCACATAGTCTACAATTAAAGAATGCCTGCCCAATTGAACTGAATTGAATGAATCCAGTTCTCTTTCCATCAAATCTGCCATCCCATCCCTGAAACCTCATGGACCAACATGGTATAGTACCTCTAGTCAATGGGGGATGACGAAAAGTGGGAGACTCAGGCTAAGGATTGCTCTTCCCCCTTTCACAAATGACGACATCATGTCTTCAACCTTTAGGAAAACCACCTTATCATTACTAAGCATGCACCAATCTTCCCGTACATGTTGGTCTAACCTTGCACTGAGAATATGCTTGCACGGACTCCCTTGGATTTCACCATGGCCCAGTACTGCCATGTCCCTGGGAGGGGTGAATAGGTTTGGATGAAACAGGTCATCCCATATCCTGAGGGTCAGCCTTTGGGAAAGTGCTGCTACAGCTTGAGAAGGGCAGATTGATTTTTTTTAGGATGGAGGAATATTATGAACATTTTTTTCTCATTTTCTTGGCCTGAGGGCTAATTCACATTCAGATCGGTGTGAATATAAGAACATTTGGGTGAAGTTAAGGCTTCTGCTCCCAGTTAGTTTCCATTGGAGAACTTCACATCAATTGGAAACCCTTTTATGTTTGCATTCCATTTATTCTGTCTTCCAATTTAGTTGTCTTTTCTTTTATACCTCTCTCAAGGAATCAGTAAACACCCAATTAAGGATTTCTCTATCAGTTGCAATGTTTTAATCCAATCTGACAGATCAAGTACCTTTTATTTCCTTGAAAGTAATTTTGGACAGAGAGCCAGCCTTAGCCCCACTATTACTAGTTGTATCTGTCAGCCAGTCAACAAGTATTACAAAATGCTAACTACACGCCAAGCACTAAGCTAAATGCCAGGGATATATACCCTCAAGAAGTGTAATGGGAGAGACCACATGTTAATAATTAGGTGCATACAAAATATATTCAGAGTAGATGGAGGTAATCTAAAAAGAGGAGCCATTAGCAGCTGAGGGATTGAGAAGGACCTCCTGCAGAAGGTGGGTTTTGAAGGAAGTCAAGAAGTTGAAGAGCTAGATGTGAGCGGCCTGAGCATTCTGGATTTGGGGAACAACCAGTGCAAAATCAAGAAGGTGGCAAATGAAGTGACTAGTTTAAGGAACTGAATGTAGGCCAGTGCAGAGTGTATGGAAGGAGTTAAGGTGTAGGAGACCTGGCCAGTTAGGAAGGGGCCAGGTTATGAAAACTTTACATGCCAAACAAAGGACTCTTGATTTTTGATATTTGATGTTGGAGGTGATCAAAAAACACTGGAGTTTGAGTAAGAAGGTGCGTGCGTGTGTGTGTGTGTGTGTGTGTCTGTGTGTATCTGTGTGTGTCTGTGTGTGACAATGTCCTAGGCAACTGCTTTAAAAATGTAAGTTGCGAAACAGTTCCTGATTTGCTTTGCTAGAAAGACTTTCTTCACTAAGAGTCCCCTTCATTGATGGCATCACAGGTTTGTACCAAAATACAGAGACTTCTGAGCAAGATAGCTCTCAACCTTAGTTTGTTAAATTTATACTTTGACCGATCTGAGGGTTCTCTGTGTGGCTACACCTTCTTATCCAATGTGATTCTTGTCCATGTCTTTCCACAAATACTTCCTGGACACATTGAAAACCTTCCTCTTAGTCTTTTAATATAATGGGTCATACCAACATAGAAACTGGATTATCCATTTAAAGTCTCTAGTTCTCAATAGATGATTGGCCTGCATCCTTTTTGAGTCACACATATCTTTTACATGACTTCTCACATACTTGTCATTGCAGGTAACATGCTACAGTAAACCATAAATATTTATTTTGCCTGCCATTTTAATTCTTCCAATATCCAGCTGCTTCAAAATTTGTAACTGGAGAGTATAACCAGGGGGCAAACATTATTAAAGAAATGTATTAAAGAAAAGATAGGGGACAGTTTGGGATCATCAAAATCTTCCTGCTCAAATCTGGCCACAGTTTACTCTCCATTTGTAGTACCTATGCAAGATGCCCATGCTTATTAAAAAATACCAGATAAATTGCCCATTCAGTGATATCATAGTCTAGGCCAGGGGTTGACCAAATTGGTCCCATCTCTTGTTTTTATTTCTGAGCTTGTCTTTGAGCTAAGAATGGTTTACTTCCGGGTCATACAAAAACCAGGCACCGGGCCCAATCTGACCCATTGGACATGCTTTGCTGTTCCCTGGTCTTTTCTAGCATGGATGGTTAGACTAATCTTTTGCACATTTCTATGAATTTCATGGAGGAGTCTTTAAAGTGTTCTGGAACAGGAACCAGACCTGTGATTTCACTGCTTTGGGGCACCCTATCTTCCAATGTAAGTCAGCAGTTTCTCTGTATTTTGTAGTTTTTCCTTAAACAATGAGGAATTAAGTGACTTGTACAGGATCATCTAGAATATGTGAGAAGCAGGACTTGAATACAGGTTTTCCTGGTTCCAAAGATGACTCTCTATCCACTATGCCACACTACTTTCAAACACTGTGAACAGAAACATTTGTAGAATTTTGCTACCAACTGAAAAACCCTTCCTTTGTTTGGATTCTATTTTTTATATCCTCTATAATACTCAATTTTCTTTCTGTTTTACATATTTCCTAATGATAAGACTCAAAGAATCAATACATAAAATTTTTCATAGTTACATTTGACGTGATTTTAATGTATATGTTGAAGATACTTTGAGAAAAACCCTTGAGGTTCCATTTCATTGTGCCAAGTCAAATAATTTTCAAAGATAAATAAAAAACACAGAGGGATCTTTCTCTTCACCTCATAGTTGGACTATGTGGTTATAAAGATGTGATCTGTGGTAGAAAATTGTCTGTGAAATCCTGACTCCTCAAGTTTTCATCGAGGATACCATCAAAGCGTCCATAGACGCTTTTCAGAGTCCAAGTACAGAGGTAAGAAAGCAGGCATACAGGCTGGTAGATATGAATGCCTTCAAGCACATATCAATCATTTCTTTTTGATTAAAGTTGTCTACAATATTTTTCATTTTGAAAAATCATCTCTTCAAAATAGGCTAAACATTAGATTCCTTAGTAACTTTAAAATTATGTTGCCTCTAGCATGGATTTCCTCCTTTGGAAATTGGTTTCAAATCCAGTCAGTCTTTTGCATGTTTCAGGGATGGAGAACCTGTAGCTTCAAGGCCATATGTGGCCCTCTAGGTCCTCAAGAGCAGCCCTTTGACTGAATCCAGACTTCGCAGAACAAATCCTTTTATGAAGGATTTTATTAAGGACTCACTAATAGTGGATCAAACTCTTGCTCTGGTGTCAAAAAACCCCAGTTCTGTTCCTTATTACCTATGTTACCTTGAACAAGTCAACTAACCTCTTGGATCTCAGTGCCATCATCAGCTATAGAGGAAGGAGGCTACATTAGATGATCTCCACACCATGACCCTATGGTTCCTGACATCTTCTTCTTAAGTGCTAGGGCTATTTCCTCACATAATGAATCAGGTTCTGAGGTCCACCATTAAGGTTTTAAGTAATCTGGAAATCTGGATTAAAGATGGCATCCAGATGTAATTCGTATTTCTTCCCACTGCCCACCCTTAAATATGGATATTTTATAAGACTTTCTCCTTTTCTCTTTTTGAATGCTCTCCATTAGAGATCTCATCCATTTTCATAGTTTGGGCAATCACTTCCGTGTTGATAATTCCCAATTTTACATCTTCAGTCCTGGCCAGCCTCCCTCTCAAGCTCCAGTTCTGAATCTCTAATTGCCTACTAAACATTTCTAGCTAGAGATTTCACAGTCACCTTAGACTCAACATGTCTAAAATTAAGCTCATCATATTTCTCCAAAACTATTCTTCCTCTCAGCTCTCCTGTCTCTGCCAATGGAACCATCCAGTAACTCCCAGTAGCTAGCTGAGAACCTCTGACTCATTTCTCTCCTGTATCTTTGAGTCATTTCCTCTTCTCTCTCCATCTTTCTGCTACTGACCTTTTTCAGGCTCTCCTTTACCTCACATCATGAACACTGTAGGCATCTAATGAATGCTTGTTGACTGAATGATGCTTGGTTCTTTTAAACCATTTATTAGGCACTCAATATGATACAAAATCTTTTGCTAAAAGTTGGGATAACAAATCCTTTCAACCTCTTAAACATGAATAGTTTTTTTTTAAATCTTAGTTTAGAAAAGGACCAAAAAAACCCTGCAGACACACAATACTCCTAGGCCTTCATGAATCCATCTTCTGTATAGAAGCTGTCTTTATGACACAACACAGTACTGCTCACAGCAGCCCAATGGGAGTTTCAGAGAGTCGTCGAGAAAAGTGCTTACAGCCAAATGTGAAATTTCAAATCCTCTGACTTCCTTTTCCTTCCTTCCCTACTCTTTTCGATTAGTAAGCAGCCAATTCCCAAGAAAGTATGACCAATTAACTAACAGCCTCCATGACAACATCTGTCATATTCCCAAGTTCTACAGCAGGCTTCTTTGGCCTTCTGGATGGCCTACTTCACTACATCAAAAGAGATGAAAAAGATAAAGAAGAAAATCAGTATTATTAAATATATTATGAGTTAGTGGGATTTATCTATATCCATAGATTTATAATACTTTTATGTACATATAACTATCATTAGATACATGTAAGGGCAGAATTGACTCTTGAATTCTTTTAAAGTTGAAGGTGGCGCAATGGATAGAGTTTTGGGCCTAGAGTCTGGGAGACTCATCTTCATGAGTTCAAATCTGGCCTCAGATACTTATTAGCTGTGTGACCCTGGGCAAATCACTTAACCCTGTTTGCCTCAGTTTCCTCATCTGTAAAATAAGCAAGAGAAGGAAACAGTAAGCCACTCCAATACCTTTGCCAAGAAAACTCCGAAAAGGGTCACAAAGAATTGGACATGGTTGAACAATATCTAATCCATGAAGCCTTTCTTATCCCCTTGGTTGGTAATGAATGATCTCCCCTTACCCATCAGGTAGCATTTTGTTCTGTCAATCTCAAATGTACTTTTCCTCTAATGTTATACATTGTGTAGTACTGTGTTTATGTTCTACCTTCTTAATAGACTTTAAGTTTACTCCATTAAGAATTATTGGTTTAATTTTAACTTATTATCCCTCTGGTTCAATAACACTTTTTAAATACCTACTATGTGGAAGGCTTATACTGTGTCAGATGCTGAGGATGTAAAGACAGAGAACAAAATTGTTCCTGCCCTCCAGGAGCTGTGGTTTTACTAAAATATCTTACTAAATGACTTAACTGCCCCATACTTCGGTTTCTTCACCTCTAAAAGCTCTGCACACGGTAAGATTTTAACCTTTGGTTTAATATGGTCATTCAACTGATGACAGGCAGTCTGGATAGAAAGCTGGCCTGAGTCCAGGAAGACCTGGGTTCAAGTCCCCCCTCTGATATATCATGGCTGTGTGATTCTGGCTAAATCGCTTACTCTTTCCACGCCTTAGGAAACTCTTAAGACTCTGCAGGTGCTGAGTAGGTGTCAGCTTGCATCACCAGAGGAAGTTCCCTCATCTACAAGGTCCCTATGTCAAGGAAACTACAGATACAATCCAGATCCCCACTGAACAAATATTGAATTGAATCACAGAATTTCGGGGAGTTGGATGCAAGCTGAGAAGTCATCTAATTTAACTTGATCATTACTTCTCCTTCATTCTGTTCTACAAATAAAGAGACAACAATCTTGCCTACCATATACTATGGAGTTTCCATCCTTGGCTTATGCCACACTGAAAAAGGAAAAAAGGGGGGTATTATATAGAACTAAAACTAAAATCCAATGAAAGCTCCAAGAAAAGCTTAGCAGGAGACATCTGCACACCTCAGAGGATTCGCTGAAAACCTCCACTTGATAAGCAATCAGCCATATGTTGGTGTTCAAACTTTGGTACCTTAGGAATGCTCCCTTCCATGCATGCCTCACAGAATGAATTTCTACCACTGTCCTGCCACCTGATTTTCCCAGTCATTCTATGAGGTTGTCAGGGCAAGGATTGTTTTCTTCAAGATGAAGAAAGTAAAGGTCAAAGAGATGAGGCAATTTGCCCAAGATTACACAGTTAGGAAGAGGCCAGATGCTGCCTACATGAGAATGTGAGCTCATACGTGAAGGAACAATATGACTTTAACGGGCATGTGGGGTAGTGGATAGAGTGCTGGACTTGGGTTTGAGAAGAATTCCTTTTGACGCTTAGGAGTGCTGTGACTTAGGGTAAATGACTTAACTGCTCCAAGCCTCAGTTTCTTTATGTCTAAAGTAGAGGGGATAATTCTCGTGCTGCCTCTCCAGTATTGTTATGAGGTTCAGACTAAGTGATGCGTGTCAAGTGTTTCAAAGCATTAAAGCACTAAATATAGTTGCTATCATCACCATCATCATTATTCACTAGTCAGAGGACCTGGGTTCGACTCCTGATTCTGCCATTTACTCCTGTGCGACCTCAGGCCAGTCCCTTACTTCTCTAGGCCAGGGAAGGGTTTGGAATAGAGAAGTGCTATGGTCCTTGGTATAATAATAAAAAACCCCCCCCATCACTTTCATGTGTAAGAATCTTACCTCTCATGTTGATTATCTGCATGACCTTAGGTAATAATTAACCTTGCTAGGTCTCAGTTTCTTGATCTGTAAAAGAGGGCTCTAAGATCCTTAATCCATAAGCCACCTGGGGTAGTGGTCAGGGCAAGGGCTTGCATTAACTTGTCTCTCAGGATTGGGAAAGGGACTTGAATGGATTTCATTAACACAGAGAACTCTGAAATGAGAAAATCCCCAATGCGGGTTGGCACCTTTTCTGGAATGTGAAGTCTCAGTGAGTTGTCTTGAGCAGTGACTTGACTTGCCCAAGGTCAGATGTCTTAATCTTAGAACTTTCTTTGGGTTTTTGTTTTAGCTCTATGTAATTATATACATGTGTGTGTATATATATATGTGTGTGTATACACATACATACACCTGTATGTACATATGCATCTATATGTATGTGTGTGTTTACTGTGGTGTCGGCCAAGAATGGAAATCTCCATAGAGCTAGCATGGGTAGGTAGGATCTGAACTCCTATTTTGCAATCCTTGTCTGCCTCTCTCTCCACTATTCCCAGGAATAAATGACTGTAAAAACAGACAAGAGATTTAAAAAGCCCCCAAGCGAACCTCTCTCTCAAATGAAGCACATCATGTAAAATACAATTTAATGCAAGAAACGTAAAGACTCTTACTCAAAATAGGCTATAGATAGGTAGGTAGGTAGATGAATAGATAGATATACACACCTATATTTCCTATTTAAGAAGCCAGGTCCCCAATTAGTGAGAATAATGAATCCCTGAAACCGTAAGATTATTCGAATCTGTACTGTATATTTCCATCAATAGAACGAATCACTAGATTTTTCGTAATTACAATTTTGAAGAATGAAAATTTGAATACATGCAGCCACTTCACTGGGATTTATTATTTAATCGGGACCTCACTGAAGCATCATTATACTTCTGTATTACTCTGCAAATAGGCTACATGATTCAGAGACAAAGTGCCATGGCCAAAACCAAGAGTTTGAACAAAGCAGTAATCCATGTAATTCAGACCAAAGAAAGGGAAAGCCTGGTTTGTTTCTATCCACCAGGTAACCTACAGGTTATGTACACAAAGAAAGTGAAACAAAAGACCCAGATGCTCATGTACAAGGGCATAGCAAGCGAAAAGGACCGTGGAACCCCTAACTCATGACTGGAGGGCTCATCTAAATTGAATACACAAGCTAAGGACCTAACCTTTAGTTAGGTCAGTTTACACAGTTCAGCTGCACAAGGAGTCCTAGCTCGATTTACTCTCACAATTGCTCACTCTTCCATAGTTTTACAAAGCCTCATAGTCTTGTGAGGAAGGGAGGGCAAGTACCATCTTCACATTATACATAAGGAAACTGAGGCACCAAGGTGGGTCTTACCCAGGGTCACACAATTAATGAATGGCAGATGCAGGATTTGGTTTCCAAGACCAGGGCTGCTTATTCTACACTGCCTATCTTTACTCTCAAAGGTACTTTTAAGGAGCTTTTGGAGAGTTCTAGTCTCTTCCCTGAGCCCTAATGCAACAGCTGGGGCAGAGGTAATACAAAGGATAGAGTGTTGGGCCTGAACTCATCTTCCCAAATTCAAATCTGGCCTCAGAGACTTAGTAGCTGTGTAACCCTTGGCAAGTCATTTAATCCTGTTTGCCTCAGTTTTCCTCATCTGTAAAATAAGCTGGAAAAGGAAATGGCAAACCACTTCAGTATCTCTGCCAAGGAAACCCCAAAATGGCATTTTGAAGAGCCAGACGTGACTGAAAAAAATGACTAAACAACCCAAAATGCCTAGATAGGTCCAAACAAAAACTCTTTGTCTGGCATTTGAGACCTAACCATCATCTGGTTCTAACCTCCTTTTCCAGTCTTATTTCCCACTCCTCTTGCCCCTCCATGACTTCTTCTCTAGATGAATTGGACAACCACTAGCCAAACACTAGGGTCTTCCTATACTGCCCTGGGTCCTGGCATTTGTGAAGGTCATTCCCACATCTGGCATTGATTTTTTCCAATTTTAACCTGATGAAATCTTCCCTTGAGGCTCAGCTTAGAGCCACCTCCTTCACAAAGTCTTCCCTGACCCCCTCACTATCATTCTCTAATTCCACCCACCCCTGCCCCAGACCATGGCAAAGTGACGTCCATGCTCCAGAGTTAGGATCTGGTGACAAATCCCATTTCTGAAGCCTTTGCCTGTGTGATCCTGGGCAAATCACTTGGCTTATCTGGGTTTCAGTTTTCTGATATGTAAAATGAGGGGGAGTTTCAACTGGATGGCTTTTGGGGTACTTTCCAGAGATCTAAGCTACTATGACCTAGGTTACAATTCTAGCTATGCCATTCACTGGCTGTATGACCTTAACCCAAGAAACAACTTCTCTGGGCATCAGCTTATTCATCTGCAAAGGGATGAGGCGGGTTTGAACTAGATGACATCTTTGTTTCTGTTGACCTCTAAATTTATGGTATGCTCCTCCCATTGTCCTAAAGTCCTTTATCTGGAATTCTCATTTGCCCCTATCACATTTTACTTTGTGCCTTGCTTAGTTGTGTACATGCCAGAGTCAACTTATTCAACCATGAGCCCCTTGTGGGCAGCTCTGGTACTAAGCATTGGTTCAATGATACACTTAACCATGGGCAAATCACCTAATCTGTCTCAGTCTTCTCATCTATGAATTGCACTTGATGTCTTCTAAGGTCCGTTCTAGCTTTTGACCTATGATTTTAAGAATGAATCAAGAAATGTAAGAAAAGAGACTTAGCTGAAATAAAAAATCCCCAAAGTTTCATCAAGAAACAAATATTAAAAACAACAATAAAGACTCTGGGTTGTTGGGGTTTCTTAAGGGCCAGGATTCCTTGTGCCCTTCCCCATCTTCTTTGCCATTTTGAGAAATATTTTCAAAACAAACAGGTTCTTTAAGAAGATGTGTGTGCTAGGGGTAACTGCCCCTGAGTGGAGAAAAAGGGACCACAAACTCTCATTCTAATTATAGCTCCAAGTGAACTTTGATTCTACCGTTCAGCACTTTTCTTTCAAAGATCTCTAAATGCTTTACAAATATTAAGTAATTAAGACTCACAGGACCCTGGAGAGGCAGGTAACTATAATTATCCCTGCTCCACACAGGAGGAAGGAGAGGCCTACAGTTTTTAATCAACTTACCCCTCCTGCTGAGGCTCCCCTGACAGCACAAGGTCAAAACCCCAAATTCCATGGTACATTCATCCCGTTAGCTACCATTTTCCTCTATATTTCTGTACACTGGTCATTCTTGGTAAATATTTTGCATTCTGTATGGCTTGGATAGCCATGATGCTGTCTCCTTTCCCTTTATTTAGTTTTTTAATCTCACATTCTACTTCAAGTACAAGGAAAATGAGACATTTTTCATGCTGAATTGGATTCACATTAGGGAAAACAATGTAGTTGCCTTCAGAGTTGTGTGCTCATTTCAATGCCCATTCAGCCAGAACTAATGGCTCTGGTGACTAACAACCCCTCACAATGGAAAAGCCACATGGCTTTGAGGGGAGTGTTTTAAAAAGCAACTTTTCAAAAATAAAGCGGTTTGTAGATCCAGGATGGACATGGATGTGCTTCCTACAAAGGACAGTGCTTTGACAAAGAAGGCCATTAAAAAATACTCATAATTCTACCAGGTCTGCCTGGTTATTGTCATATACTTGGGTGTAGGACCAAATAAGGGCTCTCAGATATGATCTGGGAAGACAAATTCAGCTTTGTGTGTTGATTGGAAGTCTAGACAATCTAAGTTACTGGAATCTGAGAGAAGAACCAGGCACTGTGCTAAGTGCAAGGGATATAAATACAAGCAGGAGGAGCAGGAGGAGAAGGAGGAGGAGAGACAGTGCTTGCCCTCAAGGAACTCTCGTTCTCATGGGGAGACAAGATGCAGACAGGTAAATCACTTCTCTTACAATGATCCCATAAGAGCAGAAGTAGAAGTATCACCCTCTGTGTTTTAAAAATGAAGAACCAGACCCAGAAAGGTTAAGGGATTTGCAGAGGATGTCAGAGCTATTAAGTGTCAGGGCTGAGATTCAAATCCAGGTCTCTTGACTCCCAAGTCCATGACACTCAACAGTGGTGCAGTGGATAGAGCACCAGTGCAGGAGTCAGGAGGACCTGAGTTCAAATCTCACCTCAGGCACTTGACACTCACTAGCTGGGTGACCTTGGGCAAGTCACTTAACCCCAATTGCCTCATCCTGGGTCATCTCCAGTCATCCTGATGAATATCTGGTCACTGGATTCAGATGGCTCTGGAGGAGAAGTGAGGCTGGTGACCTGCACAGCCCTCCCTCACTCAAAACAAAGTCAAGTGCAAGTCATGTCATCATTTCTCTGATGGCATGGTCTTCTTTGGTAACGAAGGACGAACACGCACACACTCAACATATTTAGATTCATTTAAAAGTTCTTTTCTTACAACTTTTGAATTGTGTTCCTTAAAACTGATTGGATCTTTAGTGGCCCAACTTTTGAATTGCATTTATACCAGCCTACTAAATCCAGCATATTGTCTAATAGAGAAGACGCTGATGCTAAGGCAACAGCTACATTATCTAATTTAACCCAGGAAATTTCTCTTACTGAGGAGATCAAGGAAGGAACAAGTAAATAGCTCAAGATAAATAGCCCCTTGCAGTAAAGATTACAGAAGCAAAAGATACTGGGTCAAGGGTGACTACCTAGCATTTTTAGAGTTCATTTTGGGGAAAAACTTACTTTTTTTCTTCTACTTCCCTTATTCTGAACTCCAAAGCCATCCAACCACTTACAGGACATTAAGCTGAGTCTATCTGAGGGATACAAACATAGGCCTTCTCCTATTTTAGGACAGACATGATGTATGTATTTTCAAATTTACAGTCACCAGGTAGGGTCTTTTTTTCCCCTCTAATCTAAAGCTTCAAAGTTCAGCAATTTTCTGGCTGAAGTAAATTATTCATTAAACTGCAGCACTAATTGGCTGACTGATACTGCACCTAAGCTCAATTCATTATACAATAAAACCTCAGAGAGAGTGGGGTGTGAGGGGCAAGTAAAGTTCCCAGAGCTATAGCTGTGGTTAGGAAAAATTCCTTCCCCTGGTTCAAGGGCTCAAGACAACATAATGAGCTAAGAGGGGGAAGATCTTTCATACGGTGCAAGGTCTGGAGTGTGATAGAGTATTTTCAGCATGCAAAGAGCTGCTGAAGGAGGTAGGGTTCCACAGTTTAGCTTGGTCCAAAATAGTTTATTGGTAGATTTGTTCTAGGGGAACCTCTCCTCAATTTTATCATGGCAGTCAAAGAGACAATAGGATTCATTTTATGTAAACCAGGTTACCACCAACTCAGCTAAAGGATGCACATGCCCCATAAATTGTAGCAGAACTGCACAAATGATAAGTTTCATTAGACTAAATGGAATAATTCTCCTTCAAATCTGGATTTCCATTTATCTATTAAGTCTTCTCCTAGTGCTGGAAGGCATTTAAACAAGTTGTTGAGATAATATATGTGTGTGTGTGTATGTATTTTGTAAACTTTAAGGCACCATAGAAATGTCAAATTTTAACTTCTATTCTTTCCCTATATATACTTTATTGTTAAAAAGAGCTACTGCCACCAGATCTTAAATATTGTTGTATTTAGTAAATGTTTGTTGAACTAAATTAAAAATATAGGTAATAAAAACACAAGTAATAGGAGGTGCAGCTAGGTGTCATACTGAATACAGCACTGACTTGAAGTCAGGAAGACCCAAATTCAAATCCAATCTCAGTCACTTACTAGCTGAGTGACCCTGGGCAAGTCACTTGACCCAGTTTGCCTCAGTTTCCTCATCTGTAAAATGAACTGGAGAAGAAAATGGCAAACCCCTCCAGTATCTTTGCCAAGAAAATTCCAAATGGGGTCACAAAGAGTTGGATGCAAGTAAAAATGACTGAATGACAACAAATAAATAATGGCAACTACTATTTTTCAGTAATAATAACCACTTCATATAGGTTTTCAAAGGGTTAAAATGTAAATGACCAGCTACAAAAGGTGGGTATATCTTTCCAGGCAAACTAATATTACTTTTTCTTTTTCTTTCCTGGACCAGACTTACTTTTCATTGTTACAAGGGATTCCCTACCAAAAGCAAGAAAATGGTCTGCAACTTAGAATAGTGAGAGCTGCCCAGGGCAGGAAGAGGTTAGGTGACTTTTCCAGGGTCACAAAGCCAGTATGTCTAATGGGGGGAGGAGGCTTGGACTCAAGCCTGGCTCTCCATCCACTTAGCCTTACTGCCTCATTTGCTGTTTCTCTAGCACTTTTTCAGCCAAATATCCATAGTCTTTCCATGAGCTCATTATATCCTGAGATAGCAAAACTGAGAGACAGACGCAGGGGAAAGTGACTCATGAGCTCAGTGACCAATGTAGTTCTAATGTCTGTCCCTCTTCTGGACCCAGCAGATGCATCTGCCCTTACTCATTTTAATAAAAAAAAATTAAAAATAGAAACAACTTTTGGGAGCAGGATAAACAAATTTTAAAAATCAATTCAGTCTACATCGGGGTAGATGGAATCCAACAAATCTACCTTTTCAGGGGCATCTAAGATTCGGTTAATGTAGCATCAAAGGATTCCCAAGGGGCCAAAATGAGTTACAACTTCATGAAAAAGTAATAAAAATCTGCTGATGTGATGGAGGTGGTAATGGGTGATCTAGAGGTTGGGAAGGCAGAGTGTTAACGCATACGTTGAGCACTCTATACACACCTGTGATGTTGAGTAGGAGGAAAGGGCCCAAGTAACAAGCATTAGTTGGCCAAAGGTGCTAGAAACCCCTTTCTTTAGTGACTTCCTATTGCCTAGTACGTAAAGTTCCATTTGCCCAGCATTCAAGGCCCTCCAAAATCTTACCTTCTGAGGTCTTATCTCCTATTACCTTCCATCACACACTCTGCTCCAGTCAAGCCAGATTACTTCTTGCTCCCTGAAGACATCCAGATCTGACAGCTTTTTTGCCTTTGCTTAAACTGCTTCCTGTCCCTGAAATCTCTCTCCCTTTCCTTTGCCATTGGAATACCTCTGTATCTTTGCATAAACTGCTTAGGTATTACAGGCTCTCCCAGGTGGCTGGAGAGGGAGGACACCAGGCTTGAGACTAGCAGGGTATCACTTGTTTTCTTTTCCTTTTCACATCCCAAACTAGTTCTTTTTGTGTTTCTCATGTCCTGGATTCCCTGAATCATCTCTTCTCTCCTTAAGAGCTCATCCTGGACACTTTTTAATAGGTGTAGGAATGGAGCTAGGGATAGGGATTAGACCTTGGTAGAGAGGAGATCTAGATATGGATTCCTCTGTCAATGCAGATCAACATCCTGAAACTTCTAGTCTTAAAGGGTTGCACATTCCATTTTAATATCCAATTCAAATGCTACCTCCTCCATGAAACCTTTCCTGAGCCCCCATCAGTACTGTCCTCCCACCTCAGGCCAAACATAACACTTGGTTTGATACTTCGCTAATGAATCAGTCAATAAAACTTTATTAAGCACTTACTGTGTGCCAGGCACTGTACAAAGCACTAGAGATACAAAGAAAAGGAAAAGCAGTCTGCCCTCAAGGAGTTTCCATTCCAGTGGAAAAAGCAACATGTAAAATGGACCCATACAAGATATATATGAAGTAAATGAAAAAGAATCTCAGAGGAGAAGGTTCTAATAGCTAGGGGGGAATAGCTGAAGCTAGTATTTCAGCTAGGCTTAGAGGCACACACCTTAAATCCCTGCTACTGGGAAAGTTATGAGGAAGCTAGGTAGCTCAGTGGCTAGAACACTGAGCCTGGAATCAGGAAGACCTGAGTTCAAATCTGACCTCAGACACTTACTAGTTGTGAATTTGGACAGTCACTTAACTTAGCCTCTGTTTGCCTTAATCCACTGGAAAAGGAAATGCAACCACTCAAGTATCTCTGCCAAGAAACCCCCATGGACAATATTGGCATGTTATAATCTATAGGCTCACATAAAGTTGGATACAACTGGGGAGGCTAGCGGGTCACTTAAATCAGAGTTCTAAGCTGCAGTGACCTAAGCTGATTGGGGGAATCCATACTAAGTGTCACCTAGATGGTAAAAAGTGGGGAGGGTCCTAAGGCTGCCAAAGGAGTAGCAAACTAGCTCAAGTCAAAAATGGAGTAGGTCAAGACCCATGCCATTCAGTAGTGGTATGGGGCCCATGAATGGCCACTGTACTTCCAGCCTGGCTAAGATGGGGATAACCAATCTCAAGGAGTAAAAAAGTGGCATTTGAATTAATTCTTGAAAAAATAACCAAGGGACTGTAGGAAGGAGAGCATTCCAGGCATGGGCAGGAAATGGAGTATTGTGTTCCAGAAACAGTCGGCCATCTAATCCCCTTGTCCTGTATTATTTTGTATTCTAGACTGATTGGTTTTTTATCACCTTATTACACTCTAAGATTCTTAAGGAAAGAGATACCTTAGTTTTGCATCTCCCTGAGGGTCATCTAGTTTTCTTCTTGGAGTATTATATACATTTTGGGTTGTTTTTGCCACTGATTCTGTCTTTTTCATTAAACTAGTATACGAGGAATTGGAAAACTCTAAGGAGATTGTGATGCCACAACCTGGGGTCTATTGCCACCACCAAATTGTTGCATTATGTCTCTGTTGGCATAATGCAATATGCAGCCACATATGTTGTTTTTCTACCTCTACATCCATGGATTTGAGCTTCTGGAAGGAACTCATTTTCATGGGCTGATCATATTCCTCAATCCCAGACCAGAAAAGAATGGGTTGTAGCAATGTCAAGGAACCAAAAGAGGCTCCAATAAGGTAGGAGGTTTGCTGTTGGAGAGAGGGGAGGATCCTGGGACAGTGGAATCTTGGCATTGTGGGATTTCAAGGAACCAATAAGTTATCCAGTAAGAGACACGATATAATAACAGTAATAGTAATAACTGAATGTATAAAGCATTTTACGGTTTGCACACTTACATGTGTAGAGGTGCATCTTATTTTCCCCCAAGAATGTACTTTCCTTGAGGGTAGGGATTATTTCATTTTTTAAAATTTTGTATGCCCAGGGTTTGGCATACAGTAGGCATGTAGTAATTACTTGTTAACTGATTGATTTACAAAGAGCTTTACTGACATTATCTCATTTCAGCTTCATAACAACCCTGTGAGGGAGGCCCTACGGTATCTTTTTTTTTTAAAGGCCCCATTTTATATATTTTTTTTTTATTTTGTAATGTTTAACAATCACTGCCATACAATTGTGATTTTATCCCCCCCACCTACCCCCCACTCCCCCCTTCCCTCCCCACGACTGCATACAATTCTGTATAGGTTCTACATATACTTTCCTATTGAGTATATTTTCACTATAGTCATGCTATGTAGTCAGACTAAGATAAATGAAAGAAATCGTATAACAAATCAGAACATGATACACAAACACATACACATACACAAACATGATCTGCTACAATATGTGAGTGACTTCCATATTTCTCTCTCTGAGTGTGGCAGGCATTTTGCCTTGAGATCCTCCATTGGGATTTTTTTTTTTTTTTTGGTAAGAAGTTCTTGTGTTATTACACAAATCTAAGTCTACCAGAAAAAACTCTCACACACTGTGGTTGTTGCTGTGCATAAAGTTCTCCTGGTTCTGCTCCTTTCACTCAGCATCAGGTCATATAAGTCCTTCCAGGCCTCTCTGAAGTCTTCTTGTTCATCATTTCTTATGGCACAATAGTACTCCATTACATTCATATACCATAATTTATTCAGCCATTCCCCAATTGATGGACATCCCCTTGACTTCCAGTTTTTGGCTACTACATAGAGTGCTGCTATAAATATTTTTGTACATGTGGGACCCTTTCCCATTTTTATGATCTCTTGGGGATATAGTCCTAGTAGCGATATTGCTGGGTCAAAGGGTATGCACATTTTTGTAGCCCTTTGGGCATAGTTCCAAATTGCTCTCCAGAATGGTTGGATGCGCTCGCAGCTCCACCAACAATGAATTAGTGTTCCAACTTTCCCACATCCTCTCCAGCATTTATCATTTTCTTGTTCTGTCATGTTTGCCAATCTTATAGGTGTGATGTGGTACCTCAGAGTTGTTTTGATTTGCATCTCTCTAATCAATAGTGATTTAGAGCATTTTTTCATATGATTATAGATAGCTTTAATTTCTTCCTCTGAAAATTGCCTGTTCATATCCTTTGACCATTTATCAATTGGGGAATGACTTGTATGATTATACATTTGGATCAGTTCTCTATATATTCTAGAAATGAGGGAAAAGGCCCCATTTTAAAGTGAGGAAACAGAGGCTCAGAGGGTTTAAGCAACTTGCCTTGGGTGGCACAGCTTGTCTGAGGAAGCATAGGAAACCAGTGTTGTTTTTTTTTTTTTTGCCTCCAGGTTCAGTAAACTATTCATTTTGATTCCTTGAAAGTATTATTGTTAAATCACAGGATTGTAAAGTCCTAGATCTTGAGCTGGAATGAATTGTAGAGGACATCTATTTTTTTAAGCCCCTTCACTTTACAGATGAGGAAACAGGCCTGGGAAGTTTTTAACCAGAGGTGAGATTTAAATCCTGTCCCTGCCTCTAGAATCAATATTCTTTCCACTCAACCATCTAGGAGAGATTCAGAAGGCCTCAATTTCCATTTCCTCCTGCATCATCCCAAGTAATATAACTCCTCCTTGTCCCACCCCACCCTTCCCCATAGGCCAGCACCTGTACTATATCTAGGTGGAATGGAAAATAAGACACACCCCTTTAATGGATCTATTTTGAAAATGTGCCTGATCACCATCTTCAAAGGACCAGAACCCTCCAACAAACATGCTTTGAGCCTAAAAATGTAAGGCTGACTCACCCTTAAGGGGAGGGTACAGGGTACCCTATTAGGCAGTAACCTGCATAGCTGGGTTAGACCTAGGTTATAATGGGAATCCCCTTCAGGAAAGGAAGTTTGCCATTATGTGGGACTTGGGAGAGTGCCAAGCCAGCTACAAATTAAAAAAAAAAAAAAAGAAGTTAAGATCAGAGCGTCATGTTTCAGTCTTCTCTAGAGCTGGCCCCTTTCTGTCAACAAGTTGTCCTGAAATT
This sequence comes from Notamacropus eugenii, assembly GCF_028372415.1. Lineage (NCBI taxonomy): Eukaryota > Metazoa > Chordata > Mammalia > Diprotodontia > Macropodidae > Notamacropus > Notamacropus eugenii. Next base: position 23,740,726 of record NC_092877.1, on the reverse strand, counting down.
GGTACTAGAAGATTTTAGGAGGTTCTGATGAGGTGGGCAGTGCCGCCCTGCTGTGTGAGCTCATTCTTCATTCCACACCAGGCTGTTAAACCATTTAAATGGCCACCACAGAAACACCTTCTCTTAATGGATAACAGAGCCTCTTTAAAAGGCATGCCCTTCCCAATTTTTCCAAAGGCTGGCTTCTCCAGGTTTCCATAGCCAATTTACTGCTGTGGTTAATTAGTTATCTCTGACAATTTCCATTGTAGAAAATATATCTGCACACAATTAGATCAACTTAAGGTGCAGACTGGCATGTCTCAACTTTATTTGGTCAGAAAATAGCTAAATGATGGAGTGGATTTTCCCTCCTGTTGAAGGGACACACCCACCAAAGAATGCACAAGATTATAATTCCAAAAGATAGGACAGGAAAGTTGTCAAGGGAGCCAATAAGAGAGGGAGGGAGAGAGGGAGGGACAGAGAGAGAGAGAGAGAGAGAGAGAGAGAGAGAGAGAGAGAGAGAGGGAGAGGGAGAGGGAGAGGGAGAGGGAGAGGGAGAGGGAGAGGGAGAGGGAGAGGGAGAGGGAGAGGGAGAGGGAGAGGGAGAGGGAGAGGGAGAGGGAGAGGGAGAGAATATAAAACAGACCATAGAGGAATTCCAGGGGGAAAATAAAATGAGTATGGAGGGGGTATTAGCTCCCGTTGCTCAACTTTATGAGACCATTTTCTGGGATCTGTTTGCTCAATTTTACTGAAACACAAAGGCACACACCATGGCTGTCCAGGTCCTGGTGTACTGTCTTACACAAGTGTGTGAGTAGATGCCAAAACGTGTCTGGACATGCAACCCTTTTTTTGTAGAGACTTAATGTTCCCTGAGCTAATGAGGATTAACCTTGTGAACACATGGAGGAAGCTGGTGGTTCAACATATCCATCAGTTGTCCTTGGGGTTATTTTTATATCCAATGTTGTAATTTCTCTTAATTACTGTAAAGCCCAGGAAAGTGCTCATTATTTGTAGCTAATGCAGGAGGGTAAACAATTAAATGCTCTCCCCAGTCCTTCCTTTGTCTACAGTTCTAGGGGCTTCAAGTTCTTCTGGGCAGCACAACTCACCAAACTTCCTGACACTTCGGATAACGAGCCATGTGGACCTTATTGACAAAACTGAGCTCCCACCCAGAACCACCTTGAGATGCAAGAAAAATAATAACATCTCAGGTGATAGAAGATAGCATATTGGATAACATCCATGTGGTTTCGTCCAGAATGGATGGATAGATAGATAATAGCTAGAAAGAAAGAAATGGAAGAAGGGAGAGAGACTGAGAAGGAAATATACTTGCAGGTCCCCACACACAACCTTCCATATCTTTGTATAGACTATTCTCCAACCCTGGAGTACATTCCCTTTGCCCCTTGACTTCTCACAATCTAGAGCTTCCTTCAAAGTTCAGTTCAAAACCTCCTCCCGATAATGAGGACTTTTCTGATCCCTCCAGGTATCAGTGCCTCCTCCCTACTAAAATTACTTTACTGTTTATGTATTCTGTGCATACAAATGGGTAGTGTGGGGGAGTGGATAGAGAGCTGCTCTTAAGAGTCTTTCTAGACCAGGGTTTGAATCCCTTAGGCACATACTGGCTATGTGATCCTGGTCAAATTACTTCGCCACTCAGTGTCTCAGTCAACTCTCTAAGTTTATTAATTGCAGAGCAGGTATTGATCTGCATTGGTAAAGAGTTTCCTCACAGGAAGGCAGTCATACCAACAAAATTATAGGTCCAGTCCAAATATAAACATAGACATTAAAATACATATGTATAGAAGGATAGGAAGAATGAAAGAAAAAAAGAAAAAGAAAGGAAGATGGGTGGATCAACGGATGGAAAGATTGATTAACAGATGATAGAAAGATAAAGAGAGAAGATAGATGACTGGATAGATGAGTAGGTGAGTGGATGGCTGGATAGATATAGAAAGATAATAGATAGGTGGATGGATGGATAGATAGATGATAGCTAGAAAGAAAGAAATGGACAAAGAGATAAAGGGAGGAAGGGAGAGAGACTGAGAAAAGGAGAAAGGGAGACACAAGGACAGGGAGGAAGGAAGACAAAGAGATACAGAAGGAAGAAGGAGAGAGAATTTACTTATATATGTACGTAGTATTACCCTCAGTAGAATGGAAGCTTTTTAGCCTCAGCGGCTATTTAATTTTGGTCTTTTGGTCTTCAGTGCCTAGTACTTAAAAATGTGAAAGATAGAAATCCCCAACTGGAGGCAGTCATGTGACCCTAAATGTGCTTGATAACAGCCAAGTGCCTCTTTTTTTTTGGAATACTAATTCTTCTAGATGCTACACTATTCTCCAGACCAACAACTTTATTTTGCACTAAGGGTCATTCTTGGTGCTGGAAAGACTTGAGTTCAAATTCTGTCTGTGACATACCAGCTGGGCATGTTACTTCAAACCTCAGTGTCTCAGGTAACTTTCTTAGCCTCTAAGCTACAGAGTGAGTTGCAATCTGATTTAGTGGAGGGTGTTTCCACATTGGGAACTCCTACCACCCAGATAAAATCACAGATTTGAACAAAACAAGAAGCCTTCAAAGATAGTTTGAACATCTGAGAGAAAGGAATAACAATAATGTTTCTTCCCTTTGCTGTTATAATGTAAAATTGTTGTATTATGGTATTATTTTTATCACCTTGTGTGCCTGTCCCTTACTTATTCATTTGGCCACATCCTAACACAAAGGCCACACACAGGAAGCTGTTGATTTCAACAGAGAGATAAAATGATTTGCCCTTGGTTACCAAAGATGGTGAACAATGGAGACAGAATTTGAACGGAGGTCTCTCAGGATTCTAAGTTTATCCTCCCACCTCTCATTAATCTTCAGGCATCTTCTTACTCATTCATCATCTTGGGCTCCAGCCATTTTCATCCTACTCCCCTCCTTCCGGCTCTTTCTTTCTTTCTCTAGCTTTGTGAATAATAATCAAATCCACACTAAAATCTGTTGACCCAGAGTTTATGCATCGTCTTGGTGACATCCCAACCAAGACACTTCTCCCGGGCTACCATGCTTAGATGGAGTTAGACTGGAAGGTCCTTGAGGGCAGGGATTGTCTTGCTTATGTATTTGTATCCCCAGTACTTAGCATAATGACAAATGCCATATGCTAAATAAACATTCCTTCCTCTCCTCCTTCCCCTCCTTCCTTCCTTCCTTCCTTCCTTCCTTCCTTCCTTCCTTCCTCCTTTGATATGTTAGCCCTTTGAGCTTCCTACTTCATCTCACAGGATCATCTTTGAGTCCATACCTATCCAAATATTGTAGGTGTGCACACACTGCTCTCAAGTAAGAGTGACTTTGCTAGGGATACACTCATTGTTATGCCATTATTATAATCATGTCATTAAAACTTTCCTTTGCACACAAAGCTTAGGTGCCACTGGCCTGGAGAACTGGATTCCTGGGCCACCCTTCCTATGACTCATCCTATTGGTCTTTTCATGAAAACACAAGACTGCATGGCTGAGTTCTGATCACAAATCAAGGACACCACTCACTGCCCCTTGGAACCCCACATTTTATCCCAAGAGGCATTTCAGACAGTTGATTCAAGAGTAAATAGCCTGGCATGGAAACTGGCAGGCAAACTTTCCTAGAAAAAATGCTAATGAAACAAACATGTCAAAGGTACAACAACAGTAAGGTGTAGAATTCAAGAAGCAGGATCCCCCCTTAACTGGACACTTGACCATTCACCTAACTGGTCCTTTAGGATCATAATATCATAGATCTGGAGCTCTCATGAACATAAGAGGCCACCTAGCCCACTCCTGTCATTTTATAGATAGGAGAATGAGATCAAAGTCACATGGTTACTAAGCACCTAAGGTGGAAAATGAACCCAGATCTTCTGGACTCCAAATCCAGTGCTCAGTCCACCACATCACACTTCTGTAGGAAAAACAAAGGAAAGACCAGCCCCTAAAAGCCAAACTGAGTTGACATGAGAAAAAAAATACCTTTGCTGAGATTTTGGTCATGTGAATCTGGTGGGGAGATGTCCACACAAATGGGAAAACACTTTCTTGGCACCCATGACTGGCCTTTCAGGGGAAGCAGGCTCCCAGGGCAGCAGCCACTGGGATGATCATGAGGAAGAAACTGGAAATGCCTGTTATGAAGGCCTTCACAGGTATTAACAAAAGAGAACGTCTATCTGTCAATGATGTGTCATGTAAGGTCCCCTCTGGCAGTTTATCTTGTGTGCGTGTTCAATTCAGGAAGGCTGTGTTGGACAAGGGAGGAGGAGGAGGAGGTCCTCAGGATGTAAAAGCCCACATTGGAAAATAAAGGCAGATATCGTGGGTTTGCCAAAGGCAGGGAGGTTGGGTAACCCTCAGCCTGACCTAGGAGGTCATGTTTTTCTCGGAAACTATACAAGATGGAATTTTTCCTGAACAGGATTCACTAGCCCTCACTTGGCAAGACTGAGATCCTGGGCTTGGCCTCCCAAAGTGGAATCACCGGAGTTATCTGAGGAACGCCCGAAATATGGTTTTGGACATGCTAAGATCCTATCATGACCATAAATCCTCTGATTGGCCCATGATAACCAACCTTACCATAATTACTCAGAAAACTCGTGGGTAGCTCACAAAAGAGAAGAAATTTTAACTTGACAATGTCACCACTCAAAGCTTTAATTGCATAGTGGGCTGATGAGCTTATCTTGTAAAGCCAAGCCCTAATTAAATAATTACAAATCATGGAAAGAATGAAAAGTCATAGATGGTAGAGCACAACCCCAATAGTCCAGGACGCAATGCCCAATTATACTGTCATTTTTGGTTAAATCCCTTAATCTCAGGCCCTGGGAACAATGTTAATTGCTTGAGAAGAATTGTGCAGACCTCCATCCCCCAAGGATTTCCCTTCTGTTCAGATGAATGCTGGTCTCCCTTTAGCTTCAGGGCTGATGGTTCTCTGAATAATGGATGCACTGTCAACTTTCCATTCCAGGTAATTCTACAAGTGGCAACTCGGGTTCATTTCATACATGTCACTAGATCCAGGGAAAGGCCATGGCACGGAGACATTATTTCCATCAGAACTGATGTCTGCACTGGCTTTTGGAATTGCCCCATATTTCCAGTGCAAGACCCAAAAGCAGCCAAGAGAGTGAGCTGCCATCACTGGTGCCACTGCACTGGCCTAGTCTGTCCCTAACCCTGACTCTGGTGCCTAAGCTTCTGGAAAATAAGAAGACCCCTTGTTCCCCTTCCCCTCACCCCCATTCTCATGATTGGATACAAGAGAGCTCAGTTTTTCTACACAATCTGTTTATGACGTGGGAAATCATAGGATAGGGCACCTTTGAGACCATCTTATACCTCCCGCTCCTCATTTTACACACCTCATTTTGAGGCAGCCAGATAGTGTAATGGCTAGAACGCTAGACTTTAAATCAGCAAAACCTGGATTCCCGATATGGCCTCAGATACTAATATGTGACTCTGGGCAAGTAAGTCACCTCACTTCCCTTCACCTCAGTTTCTTCATCTGTAAAATGGGGATAAAGACAGCATTGACTGGTAGAATTGTTGGGAGGATCAGAGGAGATAACACATTATGAACCTCTGAAAGTCTTAAAGTGCTCCATAAATGCCAGCAATGATCATTATCTCACTGGAAAGAGCTTGCCTGACCATTATCTCCTCTGACCCTCTGAAGAGGTAGGGAATGGCAGACTGGACCACCATTTATAGAGGGGGAAACCAACAGACCACTGCAAAGGAAGGCCAGAGCTGGAATTCTGCCCCAGATAATTACTAGCTGTGCAAACCTGGGTAAGTGACTTCACCTCTCTGAGCCTGGATGGAGATAGTAACAGTATCCACCTCATAAAGCTGTGAGGGTCAAATGAGATTTTATATATAGATACAGATAGATAGCTGGGTATGGAGAGATGTCCACGTCTAGATTTAGATCATAGATGTCTACAGTATTTGAACATAGATACAGACGTCTGTCTGCGTGACTGTGCTCAGTTGTTTCCAGTCATATCTGACTCTCTGCGACATGATTAGGGGTTTTCTTGGCAGAGATACAGGACTGGTTTGCCATTTCCTTCACCAGCTCATTTTACAGATGAGGAAACTGAGGCAAACAGGGTTAAATGACTTGCCCAGGGTCACACAGCCAGGAAGTATCTGAGATCAGATTTGAATTCAGGAAGATGAGTCTTCCCGACTCCAGCCCTGGCATTATATCTACTGCACCACCCGGCTGCCTCATCTGTCTATATCTATCTTCCTTCCTTTCTTTCTATTTATATCTATCTTTCTACCTATTTACATCTCTCTACATATATAATATGTATAGACAGATACATGTTATCTATCTATATCTCCATATAGGTATGTATAAATAGATGTCTATATAGCTATCTCTATACTTGTGTATAGATATATATGTTTAAGATGTAGACAGACATAGATGTATAATACACAAGACAATATATGTGTGTATATACACATGCATGCTTAGCACAATACTTGGCACTTAGTAGGTGCTTAATATTGATATGCATATATATTACATATATACACATGCATATGTATATGTAGCATAGGGCTATATGTGTGTATATATATGTGTAGGTGTGTGCACACACACAGTATTTTGCAAACCTTAAAACACTATCTAAGTGCTACTTATACTTATTCCAGATGAGAAACTGAAGCCTAGAGCGGTGAAATTATTCATCCAAGGCCCTGATATCTAGTAGCAGAGCCAGAATTTAAACTCAGGTCATCTGTGCTTGCTCCACGTTCTACAGGTGTGAACACAAAAGGCAGAGAGGGGAGAAGGCCTTCTTCTGGGGTACAGAGGGTGGCCCCCTCCTTTTACACAGCCATGGGCCATGGTGGGGGGCAGCTAGTACTTAATGAGTGGTATCTTTCTCCCCCATGAGGAGAATGGGGCTGGAACCACAGGAGGCAGAGGTGGGGGTGAGGGGATTATGCCCAATAAAACCACCCCCAGACCCTTTCCACTCTAGGTCACAGGGGCTGGCTATGCCTACGGCCCCAGGTGCCCGCTGCCCATGGGCTCTGGGGCTGTGGAGACTAGCCATCCCTGCACTCTTCTCCCATTTCCCCACACACCTTCAGATACACCCTGCTATCAAGTTTCCCTCCTGAGGACATTCCCCCAGAAGGAGACAACAGAACTCTAAAGGAAGACTCCTGCCCCTAGCTCTACCCACCAGGAGGCTTGGCAGTGCCTCCACTACTGCAGGGGAAGGGAACTCCACCTGGGAGCCTGCCCGGCCCAGGTGGGAGGATTCATACTGGATCCCAACCCAGGGTCAGGGAGGCTTGGGCTCCGCCAGAGCCACCTGCAGCTCTAAGAGGGAGGCCTGTGCTGCTCTCACATGAAGAGGGGCATGATCTGGGGTGGGGGGTGCCCCCAGAGACCCCAGTGGCCATGGAGGGAGGGGTGCTGCTTAGGAGGCCAGGGGCTGAAGAGGACCTCAAATATGGAATGCCTTTATTGGCTCCTGGCAGGACTTGCACACCCCCACCTGTCTCGCTGGTTTGTCTTGCTATCACAAGGGAGACTTGGAGACCCTTTGGGACAAGCCTCTTTTATCATCTCCCCTCTGCCCCAGCGGGGCATGTTGTTCAAAATAAACCGAAACAGAGGTACAGCCCCACCGCCCCGTGCAAGCCTTCACAGGTAGGACGGATAGGGCACCCCCAAATCACTCTGTAGCCAGGTTGGATCCTGAGCCAGGGGAATGAGGAGACAGGAGGGCTGCTGCCAATGCCCCTCCCCCCATGCATCATGGCTGCATCCAGGGGCTGACTCTGGGGTGGGGGTGGGGGTGGGGCGGGGTGGAGGGGGTGGAGGGCACGCTTGGCCAAGGTGCTGCATTGTGGCAGGGGCCCTGAGGTTGCCCGTTTAGAAGCCTCACCTGGAAACCAGAGAATTTGAAGAAGGTGAAAGTGACCAAGGCAAGGAGGCAGGAGGAGCTCAGGGATCCATCCATGGCCTGAGCCACTCAGGTGACCCACCTGGAGCAAAGCATGCTGGGACCCGGGAGCACTTGCCTGTAAAAGATGAGCCTGCCGCTGGGCCTCTGGGGCCCTGACTCTAGGGTCCAGGACCTTTCCAGGCCACTTGTCCATGTGACCAGGGTAAGCTGCTCCTTCCCTGGGCCTCACTCGCAACATTCGTACAACCAGAGGATCAGAATTTGCTGACCTCTAAAAGCCCTCCCAGCCAATAATTGATGATCCCGCATCTTGTTTTCAATTTAATTCAATTAAGCAAAACACTTACTAAACACCTACTATGTGTCGGCAACTGTATTAGATAGTAGAGATACAAATAAAAGTGCTATAGCTTGGACCACCAAGAAGATTATACTCTAGTCGGGGGAACCTCACACACATACATAAATAAATCTGAATTATACACAAAGTAATGCTTTTGGTGGGTGAAGTGGAAAAGGCAGGAGTAAAAACAATGATCAGGAAAGGCCTTGTGAGAAGGAAGAGGCATCTGAACACACTGGGGTGCGCTTTGCAATGAAAGTTTCCTTTTTATTATGAATTTAATTATTAACAAGCAAATTTTCTAAAATATAGAAAAGGAGGATGATATTTAAACCTGTGAACTTTTATTACGTATCATTTGAAGTTTTAAAACTGCTTATTAAATTTAGAAATAAGTCTCGAAGGGAGCTAGGAATCCCAAGGGGCAAAGAGAGCATTTCAGTATTGGGGGGCCAGGAAACAGCCTATTAAAGGCACAGAGATGAAAGACAGAAGGTCCCATCCCGGGAACAAGGAGGTCATTGGGGCCAAAATATATTTCACAGACTTAGAATCGGAAGGAACCTCTATTCCAACCCCCTCATTTTACGGAAACTGAGACTCAGGAAAGTTAAGTGACTTGTCCCAGGTCACCCAGGGAACAAGGAGCAGGGCCAGGCTTTGAACCCAAGCCTTGGGACTTTAAATTAGCATGCTTCCCAGAGTCCCCCCACTACCTTCTAAGGAATGATTTATATGGAATGTGGTAGACCATTTTAAAGGCTTACCCTATTTACAGAAACACAACAATAAATTCATGGGGAAGCTTTTAAATGTGTTTCTACACCAAAGGCATCTTAATTATAACTATTCGTTGTAATCCTTTGGCATTACAAGAAAACTACAGGATTCAGCTCCAGAAAGAAACAATACCCTCAACTTTCCATCAATGACTTTCATGGGAAAAGAATTTTCTGCCCTGATGCCCATCAGGGGCATACAATCAGACAACTCCACGGTCTTTTTTCTAGAGGCCAAAGATTCAGATTAGCCAAGCAGCTCCCAACATCAAAGATCTAATATCTCTTTTTAAAAAATAGAACACTTTTTTTTTAGTGAGCATAGAATGAAAGGACTGAAATAATTGGCTTTGGAGGGTATAGCAAGAAGGAAAGTGTGATAGAACTTATTTTGTTATTATAAAGTCATGCTGAAGGTCCTAACAAGCTGTGTTCTTACTCTCTATGGACTGGGTGAAAGGGAAACCTGGTTATTTTCTCCTTTGCTACTGGAAAACCCCAGCTCCAAATACTATCTGGATATTATTTCTGCATTCATGAAGTCATAAGTTTATAGATTTAGAGCATGAAGAGATCTTAGAGGTCATCTAGTCCAACAAGCTCATTTTACATAAAGGGAAACTGAGGCCCAGTTTCAATGGTTTAGTGACTTGTCCAAGAGGTAGTAAGGAGCCACACCTAGAATTCCTCAGGCTCCAAATTTAGTACTCTTTCCACTGCCTCATGCCACTTCCAAGAGGTACTATGTAAAACTAAAAAAGGCTATATGGGTTAATTTTAAAGGAAGACCAAGGAGAGGAGGATATAATCTCATCAAATGGCGAGTAAATTGCATGTCCATCGCTCCACTCATCTATTGGCACCTATGACCCAGAATGCCCCTTGAACAATTTATGAGGAGTATAATGTCAGCGGCTGGGTCTTATACACTGGCAGCCAAGTGACTCATCTACATTTACCTAGAACCGAACCTTGTTTCTGACTGGAGACCTTTAACCAGGTGTAGCCAACTTGCTGTTGGTATCTTTCTTATCTGCAGTATCTTTCTCATAAAGAAAATAAATAACTAAAAATCAACCGAATAGTAATTGAGTATTTATTATTCATCTATTCCAATGCAGGGTGTGTAGTGGGAAGAGACCTGATTTTGGAATTGGTTGACCTCTCTACTATTTTACTGGCCATGTGGTTTTAGGAAAGTTGTTGTTTTTTTTTTTGCCTCCGTTTCATCTATAAAAATGGAGCTAAATCTCTAAGATTCTTTCCATCTCTAAGTCCTATGGTTTTATGATTTCTGCCCTCAAGGAGCCTATGTGCTAGTTGGGGAGCTGGCTAACATGTGACAAGAACTAATGATACAAATTGGATTGTACTGAGTTGTACAATAGAAAAACTGTCAAGAGGGCAGAGGTCAAGAAGGGGAAATTAGTGAGGTCCTAAAAAGTCATGAAAGGGTTTTTGGAAAAAGCAGACCTTGAAAGATGGGTAGGATTTGGGGAGCTGGACAGACAAGGGGAAGTTATAAACAAACAAAACCAGAAAGGAGGTCATCTTCCAATGATTCTAATAAAACTGTATTCTGGAATTGCCCACAAGGATATAAGATGAACTGAGAATATTCTGATCGACACACGGAGTCTTAGAGACACACCTGAATTAGCATCCTTTCTATGAAATCTCCAAAATGAGGTTATCTCGCATCTGCTTGAGGGATTATTCTAATTTTGAGGACATTTTTCCTGACAGCAGGTCTAAATCTTTCTCTCTATAACTTGTACTCCTATATTTCTTCTTCCTCTCTAGGACCAAGCAGAATAAGTCTAATCTCTTCCACAGCGCAGCCTTTGGATGCTTGAAGATGGCCATCATGCGGGCCCTAAGTTTTCTCTTCTGTAGACGCCATGTCCCAGAGCAGAGGGCACTCTGCTTACTGACCCCATGAGCAGGAGTAACTTGTAAATATCCTTGCTTCCACAGACAGTGTCAAGAAGCCAGGTCATTTGGGCAGAGGAGGATTATTGTTCCTATAAATAAGTTTACACACAGGAAACTTACTCTAGTCAAAACCTGCTTTAGAAAGAAGGCAATAGGCTGAGATAATCATAACATTCTATATCTGGTATCCAGGGTTGGCGAACAGAGAAATCCCATTCCTTAACCCTTAGTTTGAAGAGTTCAAGTCCTGCCTGTAGACAGTATGCTTTCATGGAAGAACCCTGGGCCAAGTGACCTATTTCTGCCCCTAATTAGCTGAGGTGATTCACAGTGAGACCTCTCTGGGCCTTGGTATCCTTGTCTATAAAATGAGGATAATGTCAATCCTTACTTATCCAATTTATGCAGAGTCAGATAAGATGAGTATGAAAGTTTTTGGCAGAAAAAAATTGCAAATAACTCTCTTGGAATTCTCAACTCAGGCAGCTCTTGCTGTAGCCACTTTTGTAATGATGCCATCAACATAAACGGTTGCCCAGTCAACGTGCTCAAGTAAGCCATTATGGCAAACAAGTCCCCAACATTCAAAGCTTCCATTTGCAGACAAGGAAAAACCTAGAGATCAGGAAAAGCAGGCCAAGCTCTTGCAAGAGTACCCTGCCTTCTACCAGAGTGCACTGGATGCTGGCACGGTGTTCTTCTAATTGCTAAGATCATTTTCTCAGAAGATTATTCTTTAAGCAAGCTTCTTTCAGAGTCAGAATATGAATGGATAATGGAATCCGTGTAATGAGTAATCAATGAAGCACTATGTCTTCCAGTACTTAGAGGCAAATGAATCGAGAGAAGGGTTTGTAAACTTACGTGATGACACCTTGGCTTTTATTTTTTTTTATCTGAAAGCATTAAAATAGGAGAAGATAGAAAACATGCAAAGTATACCAAATGTCTGAAAATCCTACAGGGATCAGAGAGAGATAGAATATTGGCTTTGTTGGCACTGGATGCAGTGTACCATGAATGAGGCATAAGATTTCATAATGGATTACTGCAAGATGATGGGCCTCCCATGACCTTAGTTTGCCTCGTAGTGACTCGGTGGAGTTGGATACTCTCCAAATAATGTATAAAAAACCAAAACAAGTTAGGAACCATGTGAAGCTACTCATATTGCAACTCCTGTCTTCAAGAAGGAACCAGAAAAATAGAATCCCAAGAATAAAATAATGACATTGCAGCCCAAAGTAATACTCAGTTGGGAAGGGGGTACAGTCTACTTGGAATATGTTCTATAACAAAGAAACTTTTCAAGGAGAAGTCCACAGCTGAAGAACCAAAGGTGCTTGCAGGCATAAGGAACATGGCATCTTCCAGACTCAACTGTACAACTCCAACAAGACCCTAAAGCTCAAAAAGTCCATTTCTTCAGCAATCCCTGTACTTGAATCTGAACCTTCAGCTTTTGTCAGGCTCATGGTTCAGTAAAAATTTTAAAAAATGGGTCATTAAAAAAAGGAATTGCTTTTGGGAATCAACATGTATTTCTGCTTACAAGTATAGAAAAAAGTATAGTTAATGACTTTACTAAGAAACGGGAAGAATTTTATCAGCCAATTCACAAACTACCAATTTCTTGGATCCAAGACTCAAGGAAGAGATAGACTGACAAGGGATGATATTACTACCACTTTTCAATGAATTATAAAACAACACATTTATCATTATAGAACCTCAGAATCCTGGAAAGTACTTTACAAGCTGGATATTCCAACTCCTTACTAAAGGAATCCTTTGTAAAACATTTGTAACCCAAAACTGACTACTTCCTAAGATAGTCTGTTTCAGTGTTGGATAGCCCCAGCTATGAGAAAGTTCCTCTTTCCACTGATTCCATTTCAGTCCTGTCCATTAGGTCCAGTCCTCTGGAGCACCATAAGAGAAAGCTTGTTCTCTTTCCCAATGATAGTTGTTCAAACATTTGAAAGCAACAGTCATGGCTTGTATTATTTTCCTCTAGGTTATACAACTATTCTTAATATGGAACATGGTTTCTAGATCACTCACCATCTTGGTTACCTTTTTCTGGATATACTCCAGTTTTTCCATCTTAAAAATTTCCCTCTTGAAGCACAAGACCCCAAAACTTAACATAATATTCTAGATGTGGTCTGGTCAGAGTAGCATATGAGGCATATCTGTGCCTTGGGCTAGGTTTGACATTTGTGCCCCATGTATATTCTTGTCCAGTGGAGACTCTCAGCCTTTACTGTAAAACATTTGATGTGACTTAGGGTCCAGTAAACACCTATATTCCTTACAGAGAAGAATTTTCAAGTATAAGAGTGGTGTCAATTCTGCCTCTGACATTTGTGAGCTGTGTCACCATGGGTCAGTCCGAATTTAGCCCTTCTGAATTTGAGTTTTGACATTTGCAAAGTTGGGATAGTAATAGCACCTATCTCATGGAGGTTTGGGGAGGAGGGAATAAGATTATGATTGGATGTAAGCTCCTTGCGGATAGGGATTGTTTCATTTTTGTCTGCGTCACAGGGCTTGATAGTTCATAGAAGTTTGTTGCTTGATTAAAGTGCTTTGCAAATTTTAACTGGACACATGAATGCCACTAATTTTTATGTGTCCCTTATTCCAAATTTTTCCCTAAGGGGCTTTCTATTTTGTCTGTCTTATTCAAATTTCTACTAGGCACTACCCATATATACATGTGGTCCAAGATTGGAATAGTTTGGTTTTGTTTGTTTTATCTACTTTTTTTAACAGCTAACTGAGCTTAGAGTCAACAAAAACTTCTGAATGACTCTTAAACCATGTCTCTTCCATAACATAGTTGAGCAATTCATTTTTTGTACCTACATGTGGGAATTTACATTTATCCCTGCTAAAGTTCACCTTGTTGATTTTGTCCCAAGGTTTCTAGCCCATTTTTGTGTGTCCTGAGTCTGTTATTCAACATATTAGCTATCCATATGGCCTGGCTGTGTCACATTTTATATGAATGTCTGTACACTCTATAAGCATTCCAGTTGCTGATTAAAAGGCTGGCATTGGAAATGTACTTTCAGACATAGGCACAAGTTCGCTCTCATCTGCCTCTTCTCTGCATTCCTGAACTATACCCTGGCTAAAGGTCGCATTACTCTCTGGCCTGAATTATAAGAACCATTTAAATGTTCTCCCTATTGCCAGTCTTTCCCCTCATCTAACCACCTTTCACACAGTGATGAAAATAATCTTCCCAATGCATAGATCTGATTCTGTAAATCCCCAAATCTCAACACTGTTGTCTTCTGAGTAAAACTGGACTGCATCAGTCATCTCCAGCACAAAATCTATGATGCTACTTTTCTGATCTTAGTTTACTCTGTGGCTCTTTATTTCAGCCAAAGGAGCCTACTCATCATTCCCAGATCTGGTCCTATCCTCTCCCACTTGCACTGTTCCCCAAGTCTGAAATGAACTCCTTGAATTTTGCCTGGATTTATTCTTTACTCTTATCATAGCACAGATTTTGGGTGTGTGTGGTGGCTATGGGGTCATGGAAAGACCCATGGAAAGATCAAAACCAAAAGATCTGAGTTCAAATCTTGACTTAGTTACTTTACAGTATGCGTGTCCTTCGGCAAGCTACCTTCCATGTCTGGGTCTCAATATCTTTAACTGTAAATGAGTTGGGTTGATTAGATGACCTCAAAAGTCACTTCTAACTCAAAATCCTATGAACCTCTATGTAGTTAATATTACATTTCATGGCAAAGACTGTTAGCTCTTTGAAGATGAGTATCCTAATTACCCTTGGAGGGGAGGGAAGTGATCTAGATTTGTGATTTCATATATGAAACTTCCAGTGAGAAAAATCCTTCTTCCAATATAGTTTCAAAAGTGTCCAGTAATTTATAGTCTGAGGGAGTTGCCCAGGCCACAGAGAGGTTCAGTGATTTTTTGGATGGTTAAAGAACCAACCTATGTTGGAGGTAGGACCAGAGCCCAGGTGCTCCTGAAGGACTCCAGAGCTGATATTCTATCTCCTGTCCCATGCGTCCTCACATATACAGCACAGACCATAGGAGGTACCAGAAATGCTGCTTGAATTAATATGGAATCATCTTTATGCTAAGACTACAATCTGGGAGTTTGCCAATCATCCCCCTTCCATTAGCATGGTAGTAAAGTCTTGGATTTTCTAACGTTTCAAATGCTTCTACTCTCTGTACCGTAAGGAAGTAACTGGTCTATAGTTGGGAATTCACCAAATCAAGAAATATACTAGCAAGAAGATCATCTCCATGGGGGAACACGCCCACCTCATAGATCATTGAATCCCACCCCCTCATTGTACAGACCCAAGGACATTGTGACTTGTCCCAAGGTTGCATAGGTTGCATAGGTAGTTAGCACTGGAGGAATATACTAAGTCATCCATAGTGCCTGACTTGTAATTAAAAAAACCCAAACAAACACAACTATATGATTAATTAATAACTGTATTTGTTTTATAGTGTCAATGACTGGCCTTCCCCTCCCCCCAGCTTTTCTTAAACTTACAAAAATGCAAAGATACTAGAAGCTGGAAAGTTCAGCGGCTTAGGTCCATTTGTAACCAAAAAGTAAAAACTTTCAACTTTTAACTTTATTTTTTCTTTCTTGTCCAGACCTGTTATCTCAGTGGGAAACTCCCAGTGCACAATCTCCTTCCACCGAGGCAAACTGGAACCTTATCTCTAACTAACCTTTCACTTTCTCCAGACAATTCTTTAACAACAACAACCATAAAAATTATGCAACACATCATTGTCATTGATGTCTGAATGAAAAATAATTTAGAATTTCACATGCCAACCATGATGTTTCTTAGACAAAGAAAGTCACATATGATGCTTTTTTAATCTCAGTAAACTAACAGAATGACTGTACTTCATAAATGGGGCTGAGGAAAACGTATTGTATATATTTCCATTTCCCCTAAAACATATGGTTTCACCCCAACCTTCAAACACAGTTTGTTTGGGTTTTTTCTCTGTCGTGTTAACATTTTCAGAAATGTCAGTCCCCTGTGTAACAGCACTAAATCTGTAACCCCCGATCAAAGAGTGGCATTTTTTAGATCAAATATCTTTTTTGGGGGGTGGGTAAGAGAAGCTGGAACAGGCAAAAAAGATCTTTGTCTAGTACATGAGTACAGACATCTGAAACCATTTCTTTCTTGGTTATTAAATGCCTATGACATATATGAGACTTAATTTTATCCTTGTATTTTGAACAAGATCTGTGATTTCACTGGTATGGAAAACTCACTGTGTGAAAATTCCTTCTACAACTGCATACTGACAAGCCTTCTTAATCTTGAGGGCAGATCATAGACTCAGAGAATAAGATCCCAGATTTAGAGCTGGAAGGAATCTTGACTTTTATCAGGTCTCTTCCAACACTTCCATTACAAAGATGAGGAAATTGAGGTTTAGAATGTTTATATGATTTTCTCTAAGACACACAGGGAGTAACTTTCAGGGGTGAGATCTGAATCAGATCTGTGCTCTTACTACAATGCCTGATCCCCAGTTGCTAGTACTGTCCCAACAAACCTTATATTAATTATGTATATAATTATATCAAAGGTCTACGGTTGGAAGGGACCTCAAAGATCATCTGTTGAACTTTTTTGTGGGTTACAGACTCCTTTTGGGGTCTGATGAAGCCCTTCTCAGAATAAAGTTCTTAAATAATTACAAAAAGAAATTCTCAATTTCAATGAGAATGTAGTGAAAATTAAGGGTGAACTCCCCTCTCCCACACGGAAGTTCATGGACCCCCCCTGAGAGCCTCCTGACATAATGCAACCCCCACATTTTACACATAAAAAAATCAAGGGCCAAAGAAATGACTTGTCTAAGTTCACACAAGGAGTAAGGGTTAGAGTAGGGATCTATGTGCCAGACTGTAAACTCCCTGAAGGAAAAGACTTTCACTTTTGTCTTTGTATCTATGGCACCTAATATAGTGATAAGTGTATACAGCAGGTGCTGAATAAAGGCTGAAGAATCTATTCCCTGAGACACGAAGGAGATATTGTGTCTTGCCTAGGTTCAAATAGCCGGTATGTGTCACAGGTAGGATTTTAATTCACCTCCTCCATTAAACTGTGAGTCCTCTGAGAGGAGGGATTTTTTTTTTGTTTGCTGTTTTTGATCTCCCAGGATGTGCCCAATGCCTGGCACATGGTAGACACTTGTTTAGTACATGGTTATGGTAATCTGAAAACATTTCTTTATAATTTATGCTTGATAATAAATGCTTAATAAATATTTGTTGACCTGTTTTCCTGACTAATTCCAAGGTGTTCAGTGGTTCTCCATCCTAGAGACCACACTGCCTCTCCTTTTCATCCTTAGATCTTCTCAAATCATATCTTTTTGCCCCCTCAAGTTAAAAGTAAATTTTGGGAGCACAGAAACCCAAAAGTTTTCTCTCTTTCGCTTACTTGGTATTCCCCTACCTTAGAAAGCATTAAAAAAAATTCCTGAGGCAAATGACCGAAAGTGGAACCTTTCACCTTGCTATCTCCATAAATTTCCTTGGAAATAATAAAAGTAAAACCAAGGTCAGCCCCTAAGTAGCTGGCTGTACCTTTATGTTGAGGTAAGGGCTACATTCAAACCCCTCCAGAAAGTTCTGCAGGTAGATCACAGAGTTATAGGATCTCTCCTTCAACAGTCCAAATTCTTGAGAACACTCCCACATCCCCTCGTTCCCCAATGCAGAGAGATGCACTCTTCAACCCCACAAATGAACCAAAGAGAAAGCTACCTCGAAATCCTAAAGACTAAAGCATTGGGATCTGATTTGTCTTGAAGCTCTTGGCCTTGGGTTGGGTAAGTTGGGGTTTTCCTCCCTAGGTGGCACTAGTGTTCCAGTTTCTGGGATGTTGGGCAGAGGGCTTCTTTGATGAGGACTTACTTCTTCCATTTTCCTAGAGATTCCTTTTCCACAAACCTTCATTTCACCCGTAAATAACTTTAATTAAATGACAGCCTCTCTTCTAGGCTTTATGCTAATAAGCCCATTTAAAATTCAGGGTTGTTTCCATAACATTTCCAGGCACATCCCTAGAGGAATCAGAAATCCTACCTTAACTGCCCCACAGTGAGAAGTCATGCCTAGAACGCACAGAAGGTAATCATAAAATTTCCATCAGCCCAGAAAGTAAGATGAAAGCACACTCCGGAGTTACTAGGTTCTATGAGCTCTCAGATCAGTAGATGGTTACCATGGCAACAGAGGAAGCGTTCTTTTAAAATTAACTTCTTGGAGATGGGAGCTCCATAACACACAAAGAGTAGACTCTGGGGTTTCCAGCGAATATACTTCTTTTTATAGTTGTCAAGAAAGCTTGTAAATTAGCTTATTTTGCTCTAAGAAAAAAAGTCAACTCATCTGTTGGAACCCACCCTCAAAATTTACCTTGGCTATGAATGAGAGGCATCAGAACTGTGGTTTTATAATTTCTCGTCTTTCTTAAGGACATGGGTTCCAATTTGAGTTCTGACATTTAACTACCTTTGTGACCTGGGGCAAGTTATTTCCCTTCCTTGGGCCTCAGTTTCCTCACTTGTAAAATGAGGATATTGAACAAGATGGCATCTGAGATACCTTCTAGCTTTAAATCCATGATGTCATGATCTCTAAAGTCACTGAGATTTAGGTTTATGATCTTGTGACCTATCATGGGACTCATTTTTAAATGAAAGAAAACCAATAAACTCACTCTTACATTTGATGAAATGAGACTACCATCGGTTGAATTGAGAGATCAACTGCCGTTCTACAAATTGACTTCAAAGCCAACACATCCCTATTCATCAGTCAGTTGTTCATTTGTGATGGAATGATAATAATAACTGACCTGAAACATGCTTTAAAGTTTGCAAATTACTTTATCTACAATCTCATTTGAGATTCACAATGTAATGAAATGGGAACTCAGGCTATTAACACCATCAACAGTTTTAAAGATGAGGAACCAAACCTCAGAGAAGTTAAGTAACTTTTCCCCATAACCATCCAGCCAGAAACAAGGATTCTTGACTTTTCTGTGTGTGTGTGTGTGTGTGTGTGTGTGTGTGTGTGTGTGTGTGTGTGTGTGTGTGGTATGTGCATGCGTGTATCTGGAGTTCCAGAATTATGTTTGTTGCCTACATATATAATAACATGAAATGCTAAACTTCAATTAGAGGTTAGTGAAAATAAATTATAATTTCTATTTTCCTCATCCAAGTTTATAGACCTTCTGAAATCTATTCATGGATCCTTGGATCTATCCTATGGACCCTAGGTTAGGAACTCCTGACCTGTTGGAATTTATAGCCGAGTTTCTCCAACTCTCAATTCTGCTCCAGTTTGGAGGCTAATAACCAAGGTACATATTCATTAGCTGGTGTCCTAACTTTAATAATGACAATAGTCAGTATTTATATGGTACTTTTAGGTTTGCTTCATAAATATTATTTCATTTTATTTTAGCAACAACCCTGGGAGGTAGGTGCTATTATTCTCCTTATTTTACAGATGAGGAAACTAAAGCAGAGATAAGATGACTTGGGCAGGGTCATACAGCTTATTAGTTTATTTGATCTAAGCATTTCAAAAAATGAATGAGATATGTAACTTATAAAGTTGGGTTTCAAATTTTAAAATTCTGGGTCATAATGGAAATTTAAAAGGAAGTTGATTACTTACAGGCTCAAAAAATACCCATTTTCTTTTTCAGTTTCTGAATCTATTGGAGTTGAACCCCACATGGAAATGCATAAGGATTTAATTTATCAACATAATATATTGCTTAACTTTAGTCTGTACAAAACAGAATGAGTGAATGAATGGTGTAACCAATACGTCTGTTCGTTCACTTTTGAAGCACATCTGTATGTTGTTCATCCTAATAAAGAAAATTTATTACAATGGAAGTTAATGTTAGTTTTGTCATCCACATGTTTTCCACCTCAACTGAAAGTCTTCCTTGAAGCACCCTAGCTGAAAAGCTAAAATTGCAGTGAATTCTCTCCTTACTTCCTGTTTAAAATGCACTTCACAGTTTGAGATCACAGAGCCTGCCAGGGTCTGAATTGCTGCACTAGATGATTGAGAGTCTTTCAATTAAGCAGCAATTTTGCAATTAGTGGAAACTGAGTGCTCATAACAATCGCTTGAAAACAAGTCTAGACAAGTTAGTAATTACCCTATTAAAGGGATATATCCGCTTACACTTGAGCCTGGGCTGCTTCATGAAAACTGAAATCTTCCATGCAGGGAGATCTAAGCTGAAAATTACATTTTAGCCATTAAAATAAATCAATAGTACAGCTGTCTAAAAGAGGGGGAGCGACTTTCATTTTAAAAGGAATCCTAAGCTTGGCCACAGTGCCAAGTTCTACTATCACTGTTTACATACAGGAAGTCTGAATTTTGTCTTATTTCCTCTCTTGGTCTCCTAACAGCCTATGCACTGAAATTTCAGTATTATTATTATTTCTATGATAATGATGATGACACTTTTAAATTCTATTTCTGCTGATCTTGTTGACTGGAGAAATGAAGATATTGTCGCAACAAAAGTGGGAAGTTGTGTTCTGTTTCACAGTTTTACTACCTGCACAACTGCAGGTTGATTTTTTTTTTTTTGTTAAAACAAGAGCAATCACTTGTTTAAAGTTCTTAATATGAATGGAGAAAAACTGTAACCCTGCCCTTTGATTGAGTCCAGGTGAGCATGCTCAGTTTGCCGAGGGGGCTAACTATAAATGAGGACCGCTTCCCCTTGGAAAGGAAAAAGAATTATCAATCATTTTCTTTTGGTCACTGAAGAGCTTAGACGCTCAACTATTCCAGTAAGAAGAGAAGAGCCTACTTCCTAATGGCGCCCCCTATTAAGCTGGAAATCCAATCACTCATTGAAGGATTTCAGAAATGCACATTAGCTATAGTTAGTTTAAAAAACAAAACAAAACAAGACGGGAATGCAGACTTTCAGGGATGACATTTTAAAAATGAAAACTCTTTTCCTTTGTCATTATTACGTTTACGCAATTAACCTGCATTAACAAAACAACTCAAATGAATATTCAATCTTTCCATTCTCAGTTAATGACAATTTTCTGAATTGTTTTTGACTTAAAAGTAAAGCTGCCCATGTGTACTAGATTGAAAAGGGCATGTTAGGATAGATTTCTTGAATACCTTAGCAGTCAGGGGTTCAGATGTCCCACAGCTATTGATTTTATAATGGTAACAATCACCTGAACAAAAACAGGATTAAAAGTGTCTAACTTTTCTTTGAGTGAGGGGGGAAAAAGCTTTTGTAGATGTGTTTTACTTTTTAAAAATGTATTGCCTAAGGATGCATGCCACTGTTACAGTGGTCCTCCAAACAGGCAATCATCTGGAAATAATTCTGATTTGCTTAATGTGCTTAGAAAGATAATATGTTCTCTATAAAAATCTCAATCACCAGACAACAATAACCTGGGTATCTATTATTTTCTTGTTGCACTTATCTTTTTTTTTTCTTTTTTCACTTAAAACAAAAGGAGAAAAGGAGTAAGCCTTTAAGGTTCTGGAATTCCAGTTATGACAACCAACATGTTTTAAATTCCACTCCACGTTATGGTTACATTTCAACAAGTGTCTTTTTTCTTTTCGCTTACCTCTGCTGTTAATCCAGGGGTAAGTAAGCTACAAGCAACAGCAATTTTCCATTATTACATTTGCAAGATCAGACAATATGGTTTCAGTGAATGTTATACATAGACTCTAATGCACACCCTCTGCCAAAACTTCCTGGTGTAATTTCTACATGATATACGAGCTATAATAGCTTGAAGCTGGCCATGTCACATCCAAATAACCTTCAACCTAGGAAATTTTATGTTGCATAACGCAAACAATGAGAAACTCCCATGTTTATACAAATTACTTCTTTTATTATGCAGCAATAACAGAGGATGGAAAACAGACAAGATCAAATTTTAGGGCCAAGGGGAAAAAAAGGAAGCAAAGTTTTGACTCTACAAGTATAGATAGTCAATTTTGTTTTTTAGAAGAAAGGAAAAGAACATTATTTTAGAAGTTTTTGATTCTTAGGGTATCCTTCAGCTTCCCAGTTCCATTTTCACCCAGTTTAAAACCGATGTACCCCAATGTGTACAATTTTGCTTTCCGGAAAGAGGTACAGTACTAGGTGGATTAAGCTTCTGAAATAAACACTTAGAAATATGCTTTCTCTAGCTCTCAGCCAAGAACATTCCTTCACTCTTGTCAGAAAATGTTCACTGGTTACTGTTGATATGGAGGGGTGGGGTGGGGAGAGGGGGGCGAAGCTCCTTGGACCCTCTTACAAGTTCTATTACAACAAGGCACATGGGCTAAACCTGGCGAGCACCCTTTGAAGCCGTACGGCGATGGGGAAGCCAGGATTCTCTTCTAAATGCGTTCCAGACATCCCCGTACACGCATCAGAAGTCCTCCTGGGTGGACCACCTTGTTGGATCCAGCAGTATCATTCAGTGTATCCCACTTCCTCTTGGTCCTAGAGGTACCCTGCCCTAGGTGGCTCGTAACTCCAAAAGACGCCCGGGAACCCTGGCCAGCCTCCCCCTCCTCCGCTTCTCAAGGCAGCCTCGGGGATGGGGAGAGCCCTGGCCAGTCTCCTCTCCTCCCCCTCTCCGTCGTCGCAGCCCTGGGGGTGGAAGAGAAGCCCAAGGAGTTCCTCCCTCCCTCCCCCGGCCTGGAAGTTGAGCTTCGACTCTTTCCCGGCAGAGGGCACCCTATACCTTCCCTAGCTCCTCTGTCCCCCGCCACCCCCATCCCTCAATCACCCCCCCGCCCCCCGCCAGCTCTCCACCCCACCCACCCCAGCCGCTTGCGCCGCTCACTCCCCAGAGGCGCACACGCAGTCTCCCTGCTGCAGCACCCTCTTCGCTCCTTTCCCCGTCGCCCCAAGTACCCCCCGGGACCCCCTCCCAGTTCTAGCGGACTCCTCCTCTTCGCTCTTCCTTCTCCACTCCCATTCCGAGCCCAGCCACATCCCCTCCGCGCTCTGCTCCCGCTCACCCCCAAGTATCAGCCCTCGCTGTCCACCAAGTCGAAACTTTTGCGCCCCTTCTCTCTCCCCTCTCCCACACTTAGGAGACCGGACCGGGCCCAGGGGATTCGGAAGAGCTGGGACTGGACTTGTGAGCAAAGCCATCCTCGGGGGAGAAGGCAGAGGGGGTTAGGGAAGTTACTGTTGCCCAAATCCCGAGCCCCGCATCCCGGGGCGGGGCCAGGTGTGGACCGCCGGGGAGAGCTAAGTTTTGAAAGATACTTTCGCCCGGGACCTGTCAGTTTCAGTAGGGATTCAGCTTTCGGGAGACAGGTGACTGTAGCCCAGCTGGTCCCCCCTGGAGCGGGCCAGGGGATGAGGTGTAGGCCTGGCAGTTGAATGGAGGGGATGGGGTTCGAGAAGTGGGGCTAGTCCAGCTCTTAGCAAGGAAGGAGCCCCTCCTCATCTTCCAAGCCTTCATTTGGCCAGGCCAATAAGAAGCTGCAGACTGGGGCCCCCAATTCGCCCTCTGTCCCTTTGCAGACTCCTCAAGGGATACCCGAGGTCCCTCATCCCCTCAAAGTAGCCGGAGACCTCCCAAACCTCTTGCTCGCTTCTCCCCGGTCCCCTCCTCTCCCACACGCACGTCCCAGGTCCTCCAGATTCTCGCTGATTCCGTGCCCTCGCTCCTCAGTCCCTTCTAGGGCGCACTCTCCAAGTGCCCTCTCCCCGAGTCCAAGTCCCAGCAGCCAGCCCCCCAGTTTCCTTTGGGACACACACTTCGTTTGTCTGGGGACCAGAGGTCTCAGAACTTACTCCAACACTCTCACCCTCCTCGGGGGAGGGTCAGAGAGAAGAGCAAGTCGCCCCTTCCCCAACTTGGAGGCCCCTTAGCCCTGCGTTCGCGTTCCTCAACCCCGCGAAGAACTTTCCCGGGGGAATAGGGGCTGGTCCCCCACGGAAGCCCGTCCTGCCCACCCTGGCCCGGCTCGACTCCGAGGCTCTCCCTACCTTAGAGTCCACACAAAGCTGGTTGGGTCCCCTGCTCCGGGGAGTCACATCCTCCTCTTCCTCCTCCCCCCCTCCTCCTTTTCTTCCTTCTCCGCGCCCCGGAGCCCAGTCCGCGCCCCAGTCCCAGCCGCCGCCGGCACGACCAGCAGCAGCAGCTCAAGTGTCTCATCAAAGCTTCATGAGGGGGGTGGCGGGGGAGGAGGGAGGGCGGGCGGGAGATGGGGAGGGCGAGCCTGGCTCCCTCACCCCCCGGGATCCCGCGGCGGCCTCAGCTAGTGTGTGTGCGCGCGCGCGTGTGTGCGCGTATGTGTGTGCGCGCGTGTATGTGTGCGTGCGTGTGTGTGTGAGTGCGTGTGAGTGTGTGTGAAAGAGGGAAGGAGAGAGGGAGAGACAGACAAACGCCTGCCTTCAGCTTTTTGTCCGTCAGAAATTATTTAGGTCCCTCTCCCGTCTTCCATTGGTCAAACTAAGCCCAGGAGTAGCAGCGCCAGAGACACCAGCGCTGGGCCGGAGGCTTAAAGGGAAAGCGCCGTCTTTTTTCCTCCTGGGTCTCAGCCCCAGCCCCTGCCCCTGGTGAATTTCAGGACTAGTTTTTCCCACCCGAGGATCCAGGCACTAAGCATCCCTCCCGAAGGCAGCGGGTCTGGCCCTTACCAGTAGGTGTTGTGGGTCCCAGGCAGTGACAATCTCCCCCACCCCCACTGTGTCACCAGGACTTGACACATTTGGCTGAGACGCAGAGACTGAGCCCTTTAGCTTCGCTCCTCAAGGAAGCCCAAGAATGGGACGAGAGCTCCGAGCACCCCCGGACGGTGGGCTATGGGGAGAGTGGGGAGAAGGTTTCAGGGCCAAGCAGAATCCCAGCCCAGTGGGTCCGAAGAGACACTGGACGTGGGTAACTCACAGTTAAACCTAGTCTTCCTCTTTGTCCCTAATTCTGCAGAGCCTTGGGGGGGGGGGGGGGGGAGAATATGTGGAGAGGAGGGGTATAAGGGGTGGGGAAGAGAAAAACCAGGGAAGGAGGACCAGGGGAGCTTGAGCGTCGGCAGCTCTACTGACTGCTGGGACCCCCACTTTGCAACTTTGCTTTCCCTGTCCAAAGCAGACAAGCTGGGTGTGCGGATTCCCAGGAGAGGGGAGCCTGAGAAAGCCTCCCCTCTCAACCCCCACCGCCTTGCTCCCTGGTAGAAGGACCAGTGGGGACGTCCCTGGGGGATGTCCACAATCACTTCTCCCAAAGCGTGGCTAAGAGTGGTTTACTCGTTGTCTTAAACACCCGCCCGCTTAAATACAGTGCGCTCCTGACCTCTCCAGCGTTTGCCTAATAGGAATTTAATCAAGATAATAACAGCATTTTTTATTAATGAATGCCCCGGATAACATTACGCTAAGTTACTTTCTGGGGCCACGCAGCAGCCGGAGGCGTGACGGGCTCGGTCCTAAATCCACTCGCTGCGGAGACCTCACGGAAAGGAAAGGAAAACAACCCACCTTCTCAGTCACTACTTGTGAAAGTCAACATCGAGACAGCCACGCCTGGGGAGGGGGGAAACTCAGCCCGAAACTCCCAATTATCACTCCCTCCGCTTTCCCTCCGTCCAGATCAGTCTTTGGTGCCTGCCTGGGCTCCTTCTGTTCTGCAGCAAATCGATTAAATTATTGATAGTGGAAATTGAATGGTCCAGGTAATAATGGCATCCCCTGATTGAGTGGCTCCATTTGATCTTGGTAGAGGCAGAGAGATTTCATGCTAGCTCACTAGGGTTAGCGAGAGAGCTGGATCAGACCTCTCAGGCTCTGAATGGGAATGTGGGTGGGAATCCACGAGAGGGCTTCTCAATTGCCTTGACGTGCAATGTCATATGATACCTCCGCTGCCTCTAAATAGACACTCTCCTGCACGAATTACCAGAATCCAAATTCAGTGCATTGGGAAGGATGCATCTTTTATTAAAAAGAGTTCCGTTCCAGAGCATCGCATGCTTTTGCAGATGCTCTTTTCTCCCCGCCGTCCTACCAAATATGCATCAGGCCAGCCCTTTAGAAAACCCAGAGCAGCAAGAGAGATGAAAATTCCTCTGGAACCTTGCTTTTTGCTAGCTAGTTTGAAGAGCTTTGTGACTCTCTTCCACCGAGAAAGACATCAGTGCCGAGGTCAAAAGGGACCTAAGATGTCCAGATGTTCATTCAATTAAATCAACAAACATGTACTGAGTACCTACTACATTCCAGTCCCATTTTAGGCTCTGGGGATACAAAAACAATTGGAACAAACACACAAAACAACAAAAAGTCAGTCGCTACCCTCAAGGAGAGTACCTTCCTTCCTTTCTTTGGAAGAGCTAAAAATCCTTCTTTTAGCTACCTTTTTAAGCCAGATCCTTTGAGCCACCAAAAGCCTCACAGAACAAGTGCTCGGAGGATTATGTTCCATCAACCATTTGACAAATCTTTTCAAAGCCCCAGCCTTCGGTTCTCCTTAAAAGTGATCCTGTTCCCAATAGTTAAAACAATGTGGAAGCACAGGAGAGTGCTAGCTAGCTCTTCAGAGTGTTGGTAACGAATAATGCTCTAATAATTTCTCCAAGTTAGCCAAACTCAAACTGGTTAATGGTCAGTGAAGGGAAGGGCTTTTCAATGGACTCATTCTAATACAAGGCCTTCGGCATTTCAATGATAAAGCCAAGAGGAAGGTAGACTGTCTACCCCTACACCGGGTCAATGAACCTGCTCTCCTCCTAGCTATTTTGTTTTCTGGGTGTGTGATAGATAATTCAATATACCTCCCTGTTTAAGCTGGATCGAATGTGTGATTATTCAAATATATGCACAGATCCTCAGAGTATGTGTATGGCACATTTAGCTAGGTACCTATGTCAATATGACTGATCATACAACCAATACAGACAACCCAAAGCACCTAAGAGGAAGAGTTGATGTGGGCATATTGAATGCATTGTATAAATGCTTGCTACCCAGAGTGCTATAGGACAATGGCAGCAAGCCAGACATATTTTTCAAGTACATTTGGCCTTGGGTCCTAGTGGAGAATTCTAAATGCTATAGATTGTGAAAGTGATTTCATTGGCCATGGTTATAGGATTTACACTATGTAAGGTTTTCAAAGTCTATTTCACTTTTTGGGGGGATCAGGGATGGATAAATTCTGCTCTAGTACTTTAAAAAATTCATAAGCATAATTTATCCTGCCTTAAATATTAACTTCAAACATGCTTATAAATGAAGGATGCTAATGATCTTTAAGTCTAAATATCTCATTAGAAACATGAGATAGGTACTGGAGACTATTATCTTCACCATTTTACAGAGGGGAAAACTGAAGCAGAGACAACTTAAGTGACTTGCCTAAAGTCCCAGAACAAGTAGGTTTCCTAGGGAATATTTGAACCAAGATCTTCCTGATTACAGGCCCAGTATGAAAGAATCAGACATGACTGAAATGAATGAACAACAACCCCTAACCACTTGGTTATACTGCCATTCAAGTAGGTGAATGTGGGTCAGCTAGAAAGCTTGCTGGAGGTTCTCAGATGCTAGTCATTAGAAGTTAAACCAGCTGTTCCAATTACCTTGTATAGGTCAGTATCTCTGCTTTAGAAATACCATGTTCATTTCCCGAAGCCTGTCATGGTGACTGGAACCAGTACTCCCTTTCCATTCCTCTCCTGACCTCATGGGGACCATTTTGCATCTGCACTGCCCAGTGTATCCTGTGGTTTTACAGAGTGCAAGGCACAAACATACTTGTGATGAAATCGCCAGGAATAGTATGAATATTTAACCAACAAATGGGAAGTGACTTCCAATTCAAGTGAACATTACTCCGAGTCAGAAACTACCCCTGTGAAATCTCTGACATTTTCTCAGGGTCCCAGTCAGAGTGTATCAAGCTAAGAAGACAATTTACTTCAAACTATTTTCCCCCTGTTATTCCCTTGCCTTAATAGCAAATCTAAATTATATAAGGAGAACACAGAAATGCAAAGTTGGAAGGAATTTCAGTGGTCACCTGGACCAGTCCTTTTCTTAAAAAAACAAATTCCCTGCATAGCATCTCATAAAAATTCAAAAGCCAAAGCTCTCTTTAAACACCTTTGCAAAGGGGAACTCATAACTACCTCATGAGGCAGTCTGTTACATTTTGAGATTACACACATCATTGGAAAGCTCTTCTACACAAATAGCTTAAATTTTCTTCCTGCTGTGGTGTTTTCCATGACCCAGCAATTATTGAGACTATCTCCTCCTCAGTACTCTATTTATGTGTGTAGTGTAAACCCTGTAATTCCCTCAATGTAGGAAATTCCTGGTGTGAAAATGATTTGCACTGATGCAGATCCAGAGCTGGTGAAATTAGAAAATGTCTAGGGGTACTGAGAGTTTAAGTGACTTGCCCAAGGTTAACTAGTAAAGGTCAGTAATAAGACTTGAACACAGGCCTTTTCACTCCAAGACCAGTCCTTCTACCCACTGTACCACACTGGCAACTCTTGCATACCAGTCGTCCGCTTAATATATTCCAAGACCGCTTCTCTGTAGATAAAATTTAAAAGTCTGCATTTCAGTGTTCCCACAGATTCCTGAATAAGTATTCTTCCCCTTCCATTTTATCCTAGTGGTATCTATGAATTATATTTAAAGGTCCAAGATTAAACTTGTGACTGTCTTTTTGACCAGGATGTCAAGAAAGAAAAGCACAGATTTCCAGGTCTGCCTCTTCCAAGACTAGATACACGTATGTCTGATGATGGAGGCAAAGGTCTAAAAGTTATATTCTGTAAGTTTGCGGTCTCTAGATTCCCCCCTCAGTCAAAAGAGAGAAAGTGACATTTTAGTGCATTAAGGCAAACAGCTCTGAGGGAAGAGGATTTGATTCTTAATCATTTATCAAGATCTTGTAGGTTAAGCAAACAAACAAACAACTTTGCTTGTGGTTGAATCTTAATACTTGATGCTTAACATTCCTAAGCTGATGTTTCAGAAGAGCTAGAGTCAAGAAAAAACATTTTGGATTCTCATTTATGCTTGTCAGGAAATAGAAACGAATCCACATTGCACAAGTGGGAATAGTGGCAGGAGGCACCAATCTGACACCAACATATTTTTTTCTATTAATAATTTTAATTGGCTGAGGTCAGTCCCACTCTCACTACAAGCATTTGATGTTTAATTATGTTTATTCAAGTCGCCTAGTTACTCCAGCTCATGATCTCCCTTGTAGAAAAGGGAAAAAAAATTGGCCAGAATCAAATGGACTTGACTTCCAAAGATGCAGCAAAGCTGAGTAATTTACATGGAAGGAGTGAGTGAACACTTTCATTCCAGTTTAAGGTCTTTTCAAACTCTAGTTTCAAATTATTCGAAGTTAGAGTGTGTCATCCCTATATATCAGGGGAGGGAGTTGAGGTGGGGAGCATGCTTGTATGTAACCTATCAACGACACAGAAGAAACTGAATAGGGAGAATTCATTGGTCTCTTCACCAAGCTAGTTCATCGGTTCTCAAACTTTTCGGTTTCGGGACTTCTTTTCACTCTTAAAATTATTGAAATCTTCCCCAAAGAGCTTTTGTTTACCTAGGTTATATCTATTGATAATTATCATCTTAGAAATAATGATACCTTAGTATTATTGGGAAGATAGTTTTGACTTCGTAGACTCCTTAAAATGATCCCTGGCCAACTCTTGTAGAATTGTCATTTTCGTTCATAGGATCATAGAACTAGAGTTAGAAGGGTTCTTCAGGTCAGTCATCTAGTCCAACCTCAGTATTACAGATGAGGAAATTGAGGCCCAGAGTGGTCAAGTGACTTGCCCAAGGATACATAGCTAGCAAGTGCCAGATCTAAGATTTGAATTTTGGTTATATGACTACATTACAGTGCCTGAAACCTAAAATCGCTAGGTCAACTCATTTGGTGTGTCAGTTGGTGCTGCGCAACGTTTATGTTCTATTCTGTTGCAATAAATTTTTCTCTCCTTTTGTAACTATTATTTTTTTCTCTTAGTCTTTTAAACCATCAAGTCACTTGTGTGGGTCTTTATAGCAGAATAGGATTGTTATGTTTTTATTTTTTCTTCTTTCCACACAATCTAATTCAAGAGAGATAAAGTCTGAGGTGGGTATGGGTGGGGAGAAGGTCACACACCCCAAGCCACCAAGAGGTGGCATTGACCAAGGAAAACAGCTGTTCTAAACCAGAGAAAACCTGCCAAGATAATGAAATAGAGCCCTGGGAGTGAAAAACTGTGAGACTGATAACCCCCTCTTTGTGCCCAAAGGCACAATATGAACTCACTTTTCCATCATTCTTTAAGGTTTATAAAGTCCTCTTCACAATTACCCTGCTAGAAGGGAAACTATGTTTATTTTCATTTTATAGATTTTCAAAGAATCCTCCAGGTTGAACTGGAAGTGATCCAAGATCCAGACTCATTCAAAAACCTCAGGGACTCGTCTCTCATATGCTTTTATGACTTTGTTTTATCCACCTGGAGTGGCCAACTAGTCCAACCCAACCTTGACATTTTACAAATGAGAAAACTAAAGTCCAGGAAGCTTAAGTGAGGTCACAGATGTAATTGTCAGAGGTGGGATTTGAACTCAGGTCTTCTAATTCCCAGAGCCAGTACTCTTTTCATAGTACCATTTTTTCACTGAAATGCAGAGAAAATAAGTGACTTTCCTAGGATTGCCTAGATAGTAACTGATGAGTCCAGGATTCAAATCCAGGGCTTCTCACCCAATTGTCTTTCAAGAAAAGTAGAGTATGAAAAAAGGATAAAATAAAGGGGAAGGTGGGAGTACTCATAGCCTAAGTAAATAAAATATCCTAGAAACACTAGGTAGGAAAGTAGAATGATGGCCTTGAAAAAAAATATCAAGATACGTTATGTAGATCATCTCCCTATTCTCAGGTCTACTGTACTAGACCAAAGAAGGGACCTTGTACAGTTGGATAACCCCATAAAAAATAAATGTGTGTATACATACATGTATGTGTGTATACATACATGTATGTATACACACATACCCCCATACATATAACATACATGCATATGTATATAATTGATGTATTTTTCTTGCTTAAAATTTGTTTCTATCTTATTTCATCTTGTTCTAGTAAGGACAAATAGCTGGTTATTGACTTCCTCCTATATGTAAGGATCATTATGAAGTCACTTCTCAATTATCTCTTGGTGCCAGAGACCAGATTCCACAACCTTTGTTCATAACTTTCTATTTCCAACCCATTAATCATTTTCATGGTTGTTTCCTGAACTAGCTCCAAGTTCTCCATAGTCTTCTGAAAATATGGAGCCAAGAACTGGATGTGTACATGAAATCACCCAAGCCTAAAGCAGTTTGGGGAATTGCAAATGATCTAAATACAACTGTGGGAAAGTCAAAAGAGATTGATATTTCCAGAACAGTGATAATTATTCCTCTACCTAGGAACTTGAAATCTCATATTGGAAAAGTTGGAAGGGAAACTAGAAGTACTATTTAAAAAGAAAAAAAGTATTCTGAATGTCCTTGATGACAAAGTTTTGAGGATTTAGCCTGACAGAGGAATGCCAGATCATCGGAGATGGAGTTAGAAGACCTAAGTTCAAGGACCCACTAGCTTTGTAACCCTGGCTAAGACATTTCACCTATCTCGGTGAAGATTCCTCATCCAGGACTTAGATTCCTCATCTGTAGAATGAGTTGATTGATCTCAATGATCTCTAAGATTCCTTCCCACTTTACCACTGTGAGATTTCAAATAATAATCTATTTCATGACACCAAATACACATTGGGGTTTTTTGGACATTTTCCTCAGTGAGGTACAAAAGAGTGACTGTGATCCTTTCATGGATTTGTGTGTGATCTCATGTGGGCATTTCCTCTGTCCATATAAAATTCTGTGGAATTCTTGTGCACATCCTTCCCTTAATCTTCCACAGGAGGTCCATTTAACATGCAGGGGACCTTCCTGTAGATTTCTTTAAATTGAATAGATAGCAATGGAGCACATGGTTTATTAATCTAATTCACTCATTCTTGACAAATGCCTACCTTCTTTTCCAGGCACACATCTCATGAAGTTATCTTTTATACCACTTCTTTGTGGGTGATTGCTGCTGTCTATTGATGCACACCATGAATTTTTCTACTGTGTTCTGGGCACTCAAAACTTTAGCTTTTCAGAGATGGAGGTATTCCATAGCATTACTAAAAGGATATATTTTTTTAAATGAAGCTTTGTTTTAAGAAGAAACTTGGGGTATTAAAAGTATGTAAAAGTGTGATTTCCTAGGGGCAATCCAATCTAGTCAGTTTCTGCTATTAAATTTTGGACCCGTATCATTGCCCGTGTACAGTATTTGTCCAGGATTTATACTCTATTAGACTAGTTCTTTAAATTGTCCATTCAACTACAAGCAATATTCTGGAAAATAAGCATTTTTTTGTCTGCTTGATTTTTCCTGGATGTTGAACTATTTGGGGTGATGATGGACATCTTTAAGATGTTCTGCAATATTCTAGGGGGGTAATTTCATGTCTATGACTAGGAGAATCTGAGAGAATTCACCTTCTAATGAGACTCCTTCTTCCATTCCCAGTGATTTGTATGGACCAGATTCAGTGATAATAATGATAATAACTCACATTTATTCAATATTTTATAATTACAAAGGGTTTTGGATACACCAACTCATTTTACCTTCACAACAACACTGCCAAAGTAGGGAGGGCAAGTATTAGGTATTATCTTCTCCCATTAAAATATAAACTAATTGAAGGGAACTCTTGTTTGCCTAATTTGTATCCCTAGCATTTAGCATAGCACCTGGCACCTAGTAAGCAATTAAATGTTCTCTCTGTCTCTGTTTCTGTGTCTCTGTCTGTCTGTTTGTCTCTGCCCCCCTCTCTCTCACATTTGCATTTACCCTCCTCCACCATCCTGCTCTTAACTCCCATGCCCCTCACATATAAGTACTATTCAGGAACACAAACTGATTTAACTGAATAAAAGTGTCAAAACAGGCATATTCAGGTCTTAGAATGTCAAATAATCACTTTTTCTACATGGTCCACTTTGTAGTCATGCCTGTGTGATGACAGCAGAATCAGACATAACTACAAGATTTGGGCAGTCTAATTTGACATGATCAACTAGCAGACACCCAGAAATACCATTCTTGATACTTGGGAGCTACTCTAATGAACTGTGGCAAATCATACCCCTGTTCAATTAATGGGAAACATTCTGAACATCCAAAGGTGCTATGGTTTCCTGGATATGGTAGAACTCCAGTAGCTGTGAATTCCATTACCATTTTGACTGGGTCAAGTTAAAATCAGGTCAGACCTTAAAGAAAATCAGATGGTATCCAAAAAAGAAAATGAAAAATAACTCATTAATCACCCTATAGAATATAAAATTTGGAAGGTACCTTAGAACTCATCTAGCCTAAGCTATTCCCTTGAAAAGTATGGGAAAGTTATCAACCCAAGGTAACAAGGCAAGTGATCAAGAAAGGACAAGAACTCAAGTTTTCTGACTCAAAGTTTCATGCTTTTGCCATTGTACCAATTTCCTACCTATCTTTTTGCATATACTTTTTGGAACTCTGTAAGAGATTTTGCATTCAGAAGACCTCTGAAGATGATTTGCCACAGGTACCTTCCGATGTCTTTATCAATGCTGGGCATCATGGACTAAGAATATGAATACAGTTAGAAGTTTAATGGGGTGATCATATTGGACCAGGTGGACAGGGTCAATGTGGTACTGCCAAGTCAGGTGGTGATGGTTGGGAAATGGTTGTGAAACTCTGGGCGGGGGTCATAAATTAAAATTTTGGCCTCCTTCATGATACATGTTACAGGGGAATCATAAGAGTTACAGCTAGAAGGGACTTCAGGGGTCATCCATTTTAACCTTTCCACTTTACAATATGAGGAAACTGATGCAAGAAACATCATAGACCTACAGAATCATAGACTTTGATCTAGAAGGGATCTTAGAGGTCACCTCAATCAATCCCTTTATTTTACCGACAAAGAAACTGAACCTCAGAGGAATTAAGTGCTTTACTCAAGGTCACAAAGGTATTATTGGGGGCAGAGTCAGGATTCAGGTTCAGACTCTCTAGTTAGAAAACAGTGTTCTTTTTATTGTCTCACACTGCCTTCTCTCTAGTACAAATGCTGTCTCCTCCTCACACACCCCGAGGAGCCCCCTTGCTCTGGCTGCTCTGGAAATAGCTCTGACGACAGGGAAGAGGCCTAAGGCTGGGCTTTCCCTTTTGGAATTCAGATGTTGTTCCTGTGACATTAATTAAACACAGTTCTAGAAACTAAACCCAGACCACAGTCAGACCTCCACTGTTCAATGCCCACTATTCCCAGCCAGCAAGACTTGCCTGAGTTAAATGAACTGAGATCCAACCCTTTTTTAAATAACATATTAAACAGAATGATTGTGGGTTAGAAATTATTAGTAATAGATTAGCGAACACATAAGTGTGTTTCTCTTAAGGCATTGGGACCATGAACCGAATCGTTTATTATCCACTGACACTTTAAATGAACCATTCCCATTACTGATATCCAAACCAAGTTAGAAATCTCCATTGTTTCAAGTCTACAATAATAATAATAACAGGTGACACTATTTTAACAGTTTACAATGACAAAGGACTGTACTATGTATCATCTCATTTGTTCTTCATAATAAAGTAGTCGTAGTCTAAGTACCATGAGACCTCATTTTATGAATGAGTGAATGAGAATCAGATTCACTAAGCAGTTTTCCCAGGGTCAGTGGACAAGCAAATGCAAAACTTAACTGGAACCCAGGTCTTTGACTCCAAATCCCATGTTCTTTCCACTATACCTACCACAGCTGTGCCATATTAGTCTTCTTGTAACAAATTCTGAATTGAGCCATCAGCTTCACGTGTTAAACATTATTTTCCAGAGCCATTATTTTAAAGCCAATTTCTGGGACTTAGGAATCCTAGGACTTTAGAACTGAAAGAGATTTTAGAACTCATGTAATTCACAGCACCTGTCCACATTGAACAGATGAGGGAACTAACACTATGTATGCTCCAGGTCAGACAAACAAGTAGTTGGCACAAACAAGATTTAAACCCAGGGCTCTGTCTTGAAGTTAAAGCTAAAATTCTCGTTACATTTATATGGGAGCCAGTTTCAAATGAAAAGATATTGAAATACGGTTCTGATGAATTATAGTTGTCTTTTTTTCTAGACTGATCATTTAGAGTGTAATATTTATTCCTTAAATTACTTTACATCTTGTTGCATTTATTTTTTTGCTCTTTATTCCTAAGAAATATTTTTAAATGTCCAGTTTTCAATGGTTTTCCAAGCTTATATATCTATGTTCTCCAATAGGCTTAGTGATTCTCACAAGAACTGAGATTCAAGATATGTAATAGCTGCATTAAGGCTCCTGGCATTTTGGAAGAGCTTAATAAATGCTTATTTATTGATTGTTACTAGGACCTTTCTTTTGGGTCCAACTTGTTATTTTATCAGTATGGGGAACTCCTGGTGAGGAATTTTCTTTACCAAGGCGGGTTAACATCTGCTTGGTAACTTGGAATCTCATAGGGTTTCCTGGGGGCAATGTGAGGTTAAGCCTCACAGGTGGTAGATGTTACAGATGGGACTTAAAACCAGGTCCTCCTGACTATGCTCTAGTTTTTATTTATTTACCAGTCCTTCTGTAAAGGGATCTCCCCCCTCCCAGAGCTTCGGTGACTTATCTTCCTTCAAATAGCTTAAAAACAGATCCCTCAGGGCCCTCAGAAATTGTCACCTCCTGCACAGCCCTCCTCGGTGTACACTTGGTCTGACAAAACACTTTCCACCCACCAACCTCCCACTATATCCTTGTTCTAGTCTACCAGATGTGTGTGTGTATAATATGTATATATGTATACACACATATGTATATTTATGTATATGTACCTTCAACTCATGGAATCTGATGGTCACTCAAGAAAAGAATCACTTACTCTGAGGGCAGTGGAGAGGTATGGGGTGGTGTGAGCATGGATGACAATACTTTTGAAACATGTGATTATAATGGAGGAGGAAAAGAGTAAAAAAGAAATATATAAAGGCAAAAAAAGTGAGAAGGGTTTTTTGCATGGCTAGAGCAAGAGATAAAACCTAACAGATAGCCTGCCCTCTAGATGGATGTCTACACAATGGCAAACAAAAGTCAAGAAAACCCTTAAAAATTGGGTAGCTCCCCTATGGCAAATGTACTTAAGGCAATGGAATTTATGGAAAAACATGGACAGAAGTCACACAAGTTAGAAAGGCATGGATGGGGGGTGATCTGCATTACTGAGGGGAGGGGAAATACCATATCACAGGATCACAAATTCAATAGGATATTTGAGCACAAGTAAAAAGAACTGGGAATTATTTTTAAAAGGAAATAAAGGACAGTGAGGTTCTGTGGTAGAAGGATCATTGGATTTGGAACCAGAATACCTGAGTTCAATGCTGCAATTTAGGAGCTCTGGAGCTTTAGACAAGTTACTTTACCTTTATGGGTATCAGTTTCCTCATCTATAAAACTGGGAGAATAAGGCTTGTAAATGATTATTAGGAAGATTGGCTTTATAATTGGAAAGTTTTATATAAATGCAAACTATGTAGTATTTTTCCTTCAACTTAAACGAGAGGACTTCTAAAGGAGAAACTTCACCTTGGGACTTTTTCCTCTAATGTTCTGACAATCACAGACTATTCAGTTCTAGTGTTGTAGATTTTCTTTATTTTTATTATGGTTATTCAGTCATGTCTGACTTTTTGTGATTCCAGTTGGGGCTTTCTTAGCAAAGACACTGTAGTGATTTGCTATTTCCTTCTCTAGCTCATTTTACAGATGAAGTAGCTGAGGCAAACAAGGTTAAGTGACTTGCCCAGAGTCATACACCTAGTAAGTGTCTAGGGATTTGAACTCAGCGAAAGGAGTCTTCCTGAGGTGCAGCACGCTATCCACTGTACCACCTAGCACACTATGATTTTCCTCACACGGATCATCTTATGCCACAAAAGTAGCTTTTATGACCCACTTAAGAAACTGGAATCAAATATGACACCTTTCCCACCAACCAAATGTATGGAATAATATAGGAAGCAATGATAACCTCCACTTAAAATTTCTTTTGTATTTCAGCTAATTCTTGGTATTCTTTCTAGAGTCTATGGAGTATTTAAAAAGTTTATAAGGTAATTAGGTTTCTTTCCATTTCTTGATACCTTTATTAATTGAGAAAGGGCTTATTTGCCTGCTGTTAACTCTTGGTTAATTTCAGTTAATAGTAGATTAATTTTTTAATTTAAAAAGTGGGACTTAAAAGAACTTAACTATCAGGATAAAAGGAATCCAGAACAAGGATGGCTTGAGCTATCAGGGAAAATGTTCATTACCCTTTATTCATTTCTGTCCTTAAAAGTGGTGTAACTAAAGTATTTCCCACTGATGTCATTAAGACATAACTATCCCTGCTGAGACCCCATTGGGACTCCAATATCCTTTTGCCATTCCTTTTCTACACCATCACCTGCTAATGTGTGACTGGGCATGTTCTTTTACATATCAGAACCCCTTCTAGGTTGAAGGTACTAGCATGATGACCAGCATTTGTACAGTGATTTAAGATTTGCAAAGTAATTTCATAGGTGTATTAATTTCATTCATGATCAAATAAATGCAGATGCTATTATTACCCACATTTTTAGATGAGGAAACTGAGGCATAGACAGGTTAAGTGCTTACTGAGGTTCACACAACTAGTTAGTATTTGGGATAGAATTTGAACTCAGATATAAGCACCTTACTCTATCTTCTAGTTGTCCTCTGAGCAAAAAATAACCCAAATAGCACAGAGAATGCATTTCTCCATAAATCAGTCATGTGAAAGGATCTCAACACCTTATTCCATTAACTCAAGAATTATTTATTAAGTGTCTACTGTGTGCTGAGCACTGTGCTAGTCATGAGATACTTTGGCTGCATCTCTGTTTCCAGTGAAGTGGGTATTCATGCCAACAAAGCAGAGCACAACCCATCCATACCCTCTCATTCAATGAATCTCTTCACAAGGGGGTCTACTCAATATGCCAAGGGGTATCCTCTAGAACAGGTGTTCTTAACCATTTTTATGTGACCCCCTTCAGGCAGTATGCTAACACCTATGGATCCCTTCTCAGAATAAAAATTTAAGACGTAAAATAAAATACATGGGATTGCAAAGGAAACCAATTATATTAAAATACAATTGTAAAAATAAATAAAGAACAAATCTAAGAGTTAACTGCTGCTCTAAAAGACCTCTTAACAACATGTAGATAACAAAAGGGCACACAGGTTCTTCATCATTTATCTCTTGCTCTTTCTACATGATCAGTCCATCTTTTATTCTGGGCATTCATGTTGCCTCTTCTCTTACATAGCTCTTTGAGTAAGATACAGCCATCAGCACAGTGTCCATGGGCCAACAGGAACATCCAAAGGCCACCAGTAAGGGAATTTTTTTTCTATTTGGATTCTTTGTTGGACAGCTCCCATGATGGGTCAAAAATCTCTGCGGAGCATGGGAGTCTTGGTTTTATGCCTAGCTTGACAGTAATAATCCAAGAGTCCATTCTCCTTCTCCCCCCTCCCCCCCATGGTATATCTTTCAAGAAATTGCATATGGCTTTTACCGATTCATTGTGCTGGGAAAGTGTCTTTATGGTAGCACATTGCTCTAAGGAGTTAAATGTTTTTTTCCCCTTCTATCCAATATGCTGTAAGCATAGTGAGATTAGGCATTCCCCATACCTTCCAATCAATTGAATAGGTATAAAAATGTGGTTTTCTAAAGAATTGGGGAAAGGAATGAGACCTATGATTTCATTGCTATTGAAAATTCCCAGAGTGAAGAAACTCCCTCAGCCAGTTCAGGTTGGTACTTTCTTTGCAATTTAGAGATTCAGGTCTTTGTGGCTTCAAAGTCAGCTCTGTCCATTATACCTTACTGATATAGAATATCATTAGAAAAAAAAACACACCTGCCTATCCTCTTCTTGTGGAATATAATCCTTTCTTCAAGGACATCTTATTTCAGGGGTTCTTAACCTGCCTTCCATGAACTTGTCCCCCTCCCCAATATTTTGAAAATTGCATTTTAATACAATTTTAAAAAATAATCCCATATATTTTATTTTATACATTCACAAATATTATTCTGAAAAAGGGGTCCATAGGCTTCACCTGATTGCCAAAGGGGCATCCATGACAAAAAAAGATTAAGAACTCCTGACCTACATGCATATATAGATTACTTTCATTAAAAATTTTGTATAGGTGAGAAAGGTGGGCATTTTGTTCATTTTGATATTCTCCTAGTGATACAATGTAAAAGATTAAATAAGATAGTCCCTGTTCTCATGGAACTTACACTCAAATCAGGGAACACAAGAAAAAATATAAAAGAAATTTGACCCAGAAGAGACCCAGATTAAAGCATGAGAGGGGTAGGAGGTATACATAAGAAAAATGAAAGATAATTCATAAATTATGAAAAGATTTTAATTTATTAAATGAAAGACTCCAAAACTATATCAAAGCCTGAAATCAGTAAAGGAAACAAAAGACTGAATATCTGCATTCTCCACGG
Source organism: Notamacropus eugenii (assembly GCF_028372415.1). Lineage (NCBI taxonomy): Eukaryota > Metazoa > Chordata > Mammalia > Diprotodontia > Macropodidae > Notamacropus > Notamacropus eugenii. The sequence continues at coordinate 23,700,834 of NC_092877.1, read as the reverse complement.
TTTAGATATGAGCTACACATTAGTGGTAGTGCCCAACTTCATTTGTGCCATCCCAGGATTATGGACATATCTCTTTATGTTTGTAAACCACTTTTGTCTGGGCATTGCCCTAATGAAGGAATGAGGAGAAGGAGAATTCAGGAAGAAAACTACTAACTTGATGTACCTCTTTCCTTACCCATTAGTGCTCTACCAACTCTGAGTAAAGATTAAAGACTTTGGGGCTGCTCCAAAGTCTGAATTTGAGGAAAGAGGTCAAGAATGCAACAAGAAATATCTATTCTTCAGGGTTCCCACCCAGAAAAAGCTGATATTCCAGAGAAATTCCAAATTTGGAGTAGGGCTTCAGAAGAAGAGGCACTTTATTGAATAATGACTGCCAATAAATTTTAGAGTTGGGGTGTGTGTGTGTGTGTGTGTGTGTGTGCGTGTGTGTGTGTGTGTGTGTGTATTGTTCTACATATCCAAATACTTGAGCTGCAGATCAGTAAACAATATATCCACACTGGATGTTTTGGGAAGGCCCTTTCTCAGGTTATCACCCAGAGTATTACAGTCAATAACAATTTGGAAAGGATAAACTTAATGAAGTAATTTCCAAACACATGAAACTCTAATGTAAATACTTTATAATATTTGTTATTCCATAAATCTCAGAAATCAACCAAATCTGAACCTTCCTAAGCCAATTAATAAAATGTTACATCACTTATTATTTTAGTAAGTTCAAGTAAGTGGAGGGGGAGGGGGAACTTTAATCAAAAGGAATCCTGGTAGGAGAAACCTTCTGCATCACCTCCAGACTTTTCTTAGTTTATTGTTATTTATTATTATTACTATATAAAATGTAATAATATTATTATTATACTCTTTAAAGAATAAAGATAAATGGGTTTAAACACTTGAGTTAGTAAATGTAGACTTCTAAAGCCTTTCAGCTCTTAGGGAAGTCAAAGTAACTTGAAAAGTTACTAATGTTTATACAACTTTGAGTTCTGATAATTTCTCCTGGAGTTTAATTTAAGAATATTTACATCGATTTCCTGAAGGGTAGAGACTATTTTCATGTTGGTCTTTGGATCATTAGCTTGCTTGGTGCATAGGTGCTTACTAAATGTTTGCCAATTAATTGGTAAGAAGAAAATGGTAAATTGAGGCTGAAGCAGGAAGAATGATGTATACAAGGAGTCACTGAATCATTGAATTGGAGAGTTGAAAGGGACTTTAAATACCATCTAGCCCACATCCTACCTGAACAGGAATCCCCTTTTGGTCCCATCGGTAAATGTTCATCCAGTCAATCCAGTGAGGAACACAATGCCTCCAAAGCAAGTACATTTGATGCTTTGATAGTTTTAGTGATTAGGACATTCCCCCTTATATCACAATTAAACTTGTGTCTTTACAATTTTCACTCATCCTAACTCTGTATTCAAGCATAAAATAACACAGCTTTCCTATATTTGAAGATAGTTGTCATTCCTTGCCAAAGGCTCCTCTTCTCTAGACTAAATATCACTAGTTCTGTCAACTGACTCTTGCCATAGAATGGACACATGGCCCTTCACCATTCTGATTGTTGTTTTCTGGATGTTCTGCAGCTTATAAATGTATTCCAAAAATGTGATCCCTTAGACCTGAATACAGTCCTCCAGATGTATTATGAACAGGAAAGATTATTGTAAAATCATCACCTCCTTATTTCAGGATATTATACATTATATTTAGAATTCATGACCACCATATCACACTGTTGACTCTTACTGAGATTTAGATTCGCTGAAACTCTCAGACCATTTTCAGTTAATCATGTTTAGTTACATTTATTCCATCTTGTCCTTGTGAAATTGATTTTTTGAGACTATGTGAAAGTTTACATTTATTCCAATTAAATTTCAACTCAACCTAGTACTCTTGTCTGTTGAGATATGTTTTTGCAACTTATGATCAGTAGTATTAGCTAATCTTTCTGGATTTTTTTTTTTGTAAGTGACAAAGGTTATTAATGGGAAAACAGAGAGGCAAACTGGGTAGCTTTTTTTTTTTTTAGTATTATATACTGAACAAATGGTTGTTAATTGAATTATTCACTTTTTAGATAATCAGGAGATTGGAGCTAGAACAACCAATTTTAGGGCATCATCATTCCAAGGATAGACAAGTCCCATGACAACAATAAAGATAGGAGAGAACAAGAGTACTATACTCTTCAGTCCTTTGCCAATCAATGCCCTTTTCCTTAGTAGCTGTCACAAAGACAAAGCATTTGGTTTCACAGGAACTGTGAGTTTTTAAATCTCCTTTTGTCTATGGAAAGCACAGGAAGAGACACCTAATGGCTCCTATAAGAAAGTAATAATGCTGTACAACATTATTCCCTAGGTTGTCTGCCTTGTTATGTTTGGGGCAAAGGATCGGATATTTATTGTTTGAGAACTCTTCATGACCATAGACTGGATATTAAAGGCTGATCAAGTAGGTGATTTTTTCTTTCACTAAGCAGCATTCCCAGAGGGTTAATTCTGGCTTGGATATCCATGACAAATGTAATTTTGGGACTATAAATGTTTCAGTTGGCATAATAAATACAATTAGCTTTTGATTCTCTGCAGTTTTGGAGAACAAAGAGAACATAAAAGAAGGGAATATACAGATAGCCACCTAGAGATGTGAGTTAAATGCTGATATCTCAAGGGCCTTCAAGTCATATAGACTTCTTTTGTGATGGCAGCTATGCCTATAAGAACGTCTCCTAATGGAGGGATTTGGGAGTAGTTAGAGCCCAAGTGCAGACAGCAAAATGGCAGACTCTTGGTTTTGGAAGAGCCTTCAATGGCTAGATGGTGGCTCCTGAACAAAAGAGCCCTTCTATAATCTCTTTTCTTGAACACTCACAATGATGGGGACCTACCATCTCCTGGAACAGTCCAGCCCACATACGGAAAGTTCTGATAGTTTTTCCCAACCTAAACTAATCACATTAAACTAGATTTTTTTCCCCAACATCAACCCTCTGTTCCTGGTTCTTCCTTCTGGGGCCAAACAGAATCAATCTGATGCCACCTCTACCAAATATCCCTTCTGCTACTTGAAGACAGTTATTATGTCTCCCTCTCCCCCCAGTCTTCCTTTCTCCAGACTATATCCTCATTTCCTTTCATTTATCTTCATATGACATGAACTCAAGGACCTTTAATGTCCTAATTGCCCTCCTCTGAAGGGGCTCCAGCTTCTCAATATCTTTCCTAAAGTGTTTGAAGGGCATAGATAATCTATATACTGCACATGCTCCTGCCACTGAATAAACAAAGCATGTTGACAAAGCCCTCAGGGAGGATATTATCATTTGCGTTAACCCACAATGGCTTCAGAGACTCAAGTGGGAAGGGACTTTGGAAATCATCTAGTCTAATTCTCTAATTTTACTGATTAGGAAACTGAGACTCCTACCTGGAAGGAAATATAATGCCAAGAATGAATATTTCAAAAACAATGAACTCCAAGTTGCTTGCAGAGATCCACAGTCTGACCACCTTGAAGGAGTGATAGCAGTATCAGGAAATTGGGAGGGATAGTTAAAACACCAGGGGACAAAGCCAGAAGCCAAAAGGATCTTGGCAGGCTAGAACACTAGGTTGAATCTAGTAAAATGGAATCCAATAGGGATAAATGTAAAGACAATTAAAAAATATCAACACAAGTATAAGTTGGGGAAAGCATGAATAGATAGCAGTTATTTTGAAAAAGATCTAGGGGGCTTAGTGGACTGAGAGTTCAATATGAGTTACAGTGTGATGTGGCAATTCCAAAGCTAATTTGCTCTTGGGCTGCAGTAAGAGGACCCAAAACTTTCAGGAATAGACAAATGACAATCCTAGTGTATTCTGTCCTCATCAGACTTCCTCTGGAATATTATTTCAATTATGGGGACCACAGTTCAAGATGGACATTGATAAGTTGGAGAGCCAGTGAAAGGGAGGTATGATTACCGATTCAGAGGAGAAAAAGAACCTGAGGTTTATAGAAGTTAAATGATTGGATGGACAAAGTTATTAATAGAAAGAGTAGTCTAGAGGAAGGCAACAAGGATGGAGAAGAGTCTTGAGCCCATTCAATTCAAAGATTGGTTAAAGAAAGTAGAAGTGCTTAGCTTGCAAAAGAGAAGACCTAGAAACATGAAAACTCTCTTCAAGTATCTGAAGGGTAGTCTTGTGGAGGAAAGATTAGAGGGTCCCAGAGGGCAGTACCAGTAGCGGTGGGACAAGTGGCCAAGAGGTCAATTTAGGCTGATTCTAATTTGCCAGATAGAACTATCCCAAAGTAATATGGGTTGCTAATGAGATTTGATGGATGCTCCCTCCTTGGTGCTAAGAAAGTAGAGGTAGTCGTACTGAGTAAGGTAAGTTGTGGTGGGTATTACTTGAGGGGTATGGAATGGATTAGATGACTATTGAGATACCTTCTGAGGTCTTTTCCCATACATCCCTACTTTTCCTCTCCATCCATTTATGTTCAGAATACCCAACCACACTTTTAAGTGTTAAAAACCAAAGTTGTTAGCAATTGTTTCTCCTCTGCAGGCAGTGTCTCAGGGACAGGAAAGAAGACCCTAGACAGCTGACTATAGGAAAGTAGCAAATTTGCTGTGATTTTTATCTTGAGGGATTAATGAATCTTTGATTGGAATCACAGACTCATAGAAATTGAGAACTGGAAGGAATTTCCAAGGGTCATTTTTTCTACTTTGTATCTGAAGCAGGAATCTCCTCTACAAAAGCAATCACTAATGGTAATGATAATGTTAACACGTGCTTTGCATATACTATATTATTTGAGTCTCACAACAACCATGACAAGTGGTCATCCATTTCCCATCTGAAGACTTCAGGCCCAGGGAATCTGTTATTTCCCTAGGCAGCTCATTCTACTTCTAGATAATCCCAATGATTAAGAAAGCTTTTCCTTACATTCAACTGAAATTTGCCCCCAATGAATCCTTTACCCACTGGTCCTACTTTTGCCCTCTAGGACCAATTAGAATTGCTCAAATTTTTAATCATATAGAATTTTCTAGGCCTTGAGAGACAGGATGGGGTCATGGATGGGGAAAGGTCTGAGTCTGGATTTAAGAGGGATATGGATACTCCTTCTGATGTTTACTAGCATGAGTCAGCAGGTCATTTAACTTTTGTGAACTTCAGACTGCCCATATACTCCAAAGGAGCAATCGGACCTACCGCAAGTGGTTCCTGTGATGGCTAAAAGAGATACTGTATATGTAAAGTACTTTGCAAAATCTGAACCACTATATAAGGGTTTGGCTCTTATCATTTTTGACTTGGGCCCCAGGGCAGTCACTCTGGTCGCTACGAGAAGGATAATTCTATGTGGCTATGAGACTTCCTTTTTAATTGGTTTCTAATCCCCTTAAATTTTCAGAATTCATTTCCATTGTGAGTGTGAAGCATTAATTGACTACTGTTTGCAGAGTACTCTGCTAGGCTATGATAGAGGGCCCACAAAATTTAGGTTAGGTTGGCTATTGCTTCTCTGGTGTTCACTGTGGAATTGCTAAGCACTACAAGAAGGAGGTAACAAGGATGATGTAAACAAAAAAAGCACCCAACATTGAACTGGAAGTTTTGGGTTCTAGTTCCAATTCTGTCACTTACAAATTATGATATTTGAGGCAATTTATCAGAGCTGAATCTCAGTTTCTTCATCTGCAAAATAGGGGATTGATATGACTACTAATTACCCATCTCTCAGGTACTAACTCAGATATAGAATATTAAGTGCTATAGATGGGAACCATTACAATGTTGGCCTTCAAATTTTCTGTCCCTGGGGAAGAAAAACCCAAAGATCCAATTGGGCAACATGTTTCTCAAGAGGTTCTCAAGTGTCCCTAGCTTTATCCTGGTGGGGCTAAATAAAGGTGCCACTTGCTGTTAAACTGAGAAATAGCCTTTAAAGTTTTGGGAACATTTCAGTCTATATTTTGACATTTGTCTTAATTATAGAATTGAGAAAAGAAGGCTGTCATCCCCCTGGCTTCAGAAGTTATTTTAAAGATGGCATCTTTATAAAAGTCAATAGCTTCCTCTTGAAAGGGCATTCATGTCCCGAGTGGGTGGTTGTGTCGATTGTTTTGGAACCCCTGCAGTAAATCTAACCAGTCCTGGTGAATGGCTTGCAGGCTTTCTACACCCACATTTCTTCTTAATTATCTCCACCAACCTGAGTTAGTTAAGGACAGATCTATAGCATTTCCTGGATGTCAAAATACCCACACACCTTCTGCAGTCCTTGGGCTACCAGCCCCCCTTTCATGTTCCTCTTGGTTGGTCCATCTAATTATCTATCATCATGTCAGGTTCATACATTATTCATGAAGCCAAGGGAATTTCCAGACGCAGTACCTTGGGATTTAAAAGGAAACCTGTGTAATTAGGACTTCTGCCTGGCACCAAGGAAATAAACATGGAATTGGATCATGTGACTCCCATTCCCATTTCCCTATCAACAGTGAACTGGGTATTCTGGAATCATGGAGAAAGTTGAGTCTCACCAAATCATTGCTTCTCAGTAAACAACAGATTTAGCCTCTGGACGCTGGTCTCTTTTAGAGGGTGAAGCCATGGTTTTTCTTTTCTGCTATGTGCTACTCAAAGCAATAACAGGCAAGTGAAAAAGTTATAGCGCAGGGAATTGTGACTCAGTCAATGCTACCATCAAAGGTCAAGGTGAATCAGACCTTCCATGGCAACCAGGAGTTCTTTATCATGCATTTTTTTAATCATTGCAAAAAGATAGATAGCCTCTATCTTAGTTCAGGCTCTCATCAAAATCCTCCTAATTGTTCTTCTTGTTTCCATTATCTCTCTTCTCTGATCCATCCTTCATATAGTTGTCACACTGATATTACTAAGCTATAAATCGGGCTGTGCCATCTTCAATGGCTCCCTGTTGCCTCTAGGAGAAAATACAAAATCCTCAACCTGATATTTAAAGCTCTAAAGTCTAACTCCTATTCATTTTACCAAGTCTTATTTCAAATTGTTCCTCTTCGTATACTCATTGTTTTATTCAAACTGGCCTGTTAGCCATTGCATATTTTATTTCTCACCTCCTTACCCTTATAAAAGTCCTTTTGTGTGGAATGTACTCCCTCCTTACTCTATCTTTCCTCATCCCCCTAAACCATTAGTGCTGGTTTCCTCCGGTAAGTTACTTAGTATGTACTTTGGATTTACTTATTTATGTTCATATTGTATCCTGCCAATAGAAAGGAAGTTTCCCGAGGGAATGTCCTACTTTGTTTTTGTCATTGTATTAGCTAAGCATCTTAATGCCAACAAAATTCTAGGCATTTTCAAAAGATTCAACATCATATGTAGATATGGTTTTATCAGTAGAGATGAAAGCCAAGAAGATGCATAACCATCTGTTTCTCAGATGCCTTCTAAGGACCACTGGACATTTCCATCTGACATACAGCTGAAACCTCTTATATATGTTATTTCCCTTTATTAGAATGTGAACTCCTTGAAAGCAGAGTCTGTCTTGACTTTATCTTTAAATCCCCATCACTCGGCACAATGCTTTGTACAGAGTGTTTAATAAATGTTCTTTAATCCATCCATCCATCCATCCATCCATCCATCCATCCATCCATATTTATTGAATGGAATTGAAGTTAATTTCAAAGGTTCTCTCCCCAGGAGAAAATATAGAGAATGAAATAATTAGGTGGCTATATCCAACCCTTTAAAGCAACCCTAGTAGATCCTCTTTATGAAACTAATGGTAGGGCATAGAAAAGAGGAGAGGCAGGTATGGATCTACAACATACTATCTACATTTAGCAGAGGAAATGCCAACATCTATGAGCTCACAGACTCACTGGCATATTAGAGTTATCCTGTTAGTGCAAATATCACCAAACTGTCTAATAGAGAAACTGAGGATTAAAGAGGTGAAGTAATGTTTATAATACAGCTAGTTAGTAAGTGATAAAGGCAGAATTCATGAATTTAGGAAAGATCAGCGTTTGTTTGTTTGTTTTTTTCATTATGGAATGGTACTTTAGCACCATTTTCTACCAGTCTGTCCATTTGGTACACCTTGTGGCCTCTGAAAGAATCACAATTGTCTCAAAAGTAAGCAAATGTCCAGAGGCTAAGAGCCAGAGAGAAAGAAGGTTGAGAAAACAGAATGAAAACACTTTAATAGGAACTTTTCTACCACCTTATTCTTTGGTTCATAGGGATAGGTGTTGGAATTCAGGAAGACACAAAATTTGTTAACCTGGGTCAAATTCCTGGTTTCTCCTAGCTTCTAGTAACTAGAAGCAATGAGAAAAAGAAAGGGTGACTAGGAAGGAGGAAGAAGATAGGAGGCACTAATAAATATTGGCGCCTTCTTTCTGGGCTCAGGATGATCTTGTAGGTCCATAGTGTTTACAACTTATTTACAGCTTGCATTTCAAAAGAATTTAAATGAGGACAAGAGTTTGGAAATGTGTGTGTGTGTGTAATTGTATTCAGATGTTAGTGATCATGACATCATTCTTGATAGTTTCTTTAAGCACTCAATTTAGAAGACTCATAACAGACTCAGAACTTCCAGGTGGAGGTGGGGGACAAAAAGTTCAAGTTTTTCTTATCTGTTTCATAGTTCTAAGGACACAAGTCTACACAGAATTACAGAATGTCAGAGCTGGAAGAAACTTGAGAGAGAATCTGATCCACTTTCACCATTATACAGATTTAGAAACTGATGGTTAAATGCAGAAACAAAGCACCATCTCTTACCAGGCCCCAAGACCCAAACTAGTTTAAATATCATCCATACAGAAAGTGTGGTACAATGGAAAGCCTAATGGACTTGTCATCAATAGTCCTGAGTTCAAATTCTGACTCTGATACTTATTAACTGTGTGATCTTTCACCTTTCTGAGTCTCAGCTTTCTCATCTAGAAATCATCCATAATAATACTTGTATTATCTACTCAGAGGGTTTTGTCCAAAGTAAAGTGCTTTGACCAGTCCTAGATCAAATATTACTCAAGAGCGAGAAGAGACTCCACATTCTTAGAAATCTGACCAGTCTTGGACCAGTGAAAGAAAGCCATTTCTTTTTCACTATGATTCTAGGAATTCAACATTTTTCTTCTAAAGACTCTCCATGCACATTGCACACAGAGGTTAAAAGTCTCAATGCTTATTAAACTCAAAAAGGAAAAAAAAAGTATTAGGCAGCAGCTGAACAGAAGAGAAGAAAAGAATCTGGCAAAAGAAAGACCATTTGGGAGAGAGAAATCTGAGGTAGCAGTTGTAAAATTAAAATAGGCAAGTCATTAAATTATCCATAGTGGGAAAAAAAAGCTATAAAAATAGATATTTCTTGGCAAGTCAGTGCTGAACAGAAACAAATTTAGTTACGGAAGAAGCTAAGTTTTTAGTCAGATCAATTCAGTTCATATTTATCAGAATAATATGCATGGCTGGATCAGTTAGTTTTAAATAAAAGCTAATAAATCTTTATTGAGTTTTGATAGAAACCTATTTGAAAAGAAATATGCTCACTTAAAATATTTTTTTAGCTGACAGCATAGGAGCACATAAAAATGAATATCATCAGAGAATTTAGAACCAAGAGACCTTAGAGATCAGCTGTTCTGGCTCATTCATTCATTTTACAGGTGAAGAAACTGAGGCTCTTAAAAGTTATCGGACTTGCCTAACATCACACAGAAGACAAATAACAGTGTCTAGATTTGAACCCATATCATCTGAGTCCAAATCCATTGATATTTCTACTACATAAAACCCCTAAGCTGGTTAGTATATCTGTGTATTTTTACTATCAAGGTAATTAGTATTGTAAACTTTTCCATTAATTAGAGGTAAACTATCCAGTTCCTGTAATAGTTGGAACTCACCCTTCCCCCACCTCCCCTGTCCTACTACTGAATTAAAACTTCCGTTGGTGGAGAGGCAGGGGAAAGGAAATCAGGTGATCAACCCCCTTCCTTGTCAACACTTCTGGACGTGAGAGAGGAAGTTGAATCCGCAGGATGGAAAACGAAGGCCGTGCTTACCTGTGAATTTCACTTCTGATTTATGTAGACATCTGATAAAATCTCTTTTAGCTCCCCACTCCTCCGCCCCCCAACCTTCCATGGAGAGTCATTCACTCCCCTTTCAGTACTTGTATGTGATCAGAAGGTCCTTAATTACCAGGGTTCTTTTTAGATTAGAAGGAGAATGTGAACCTCTAGAGATTATCTACATAAGCCTGAGCGGGGAGGGCGGGGGGAGTAAATTTAGGATGTGGGGGAGATATAGATACTCGAATCAAAACGGGCATATGCCAGTGGGGGCGCTAGACCAAACTAGCGTACATGAAAATATTCTCAAGGACTTAAAGAGAACTCCTTACTACGGTCGAAAGAGGAGAAAATGACTTTTTCTCCTTCCTCCAAGCCCCCCAAATCCCCAAACCATAACCCTCTCCTCTACCCTCTCTGATTAATTCCGGCCAGAATAACGAATATCTGTCTCCATTCGGGGAGAGGCGTATGACTCTAAAGAAAACAGTAAATATGTTAAGTGCACCATTTCTAAAGTCCTATTCGTGTCTGGTGAGACTTTTCCACGAAACCCTTGTTATCGCACCGTCCAAAGGTGTGCGCCTGAAAGAGGGTGACATGACACTTTTGAGGTTTATTTATGTTGTTAAGTATCTGGAGGTTCCAAGAATCAGGCTGTTCGGAAATTTCCCCTCCCTCCCAGGGACGGGAAGATCTCGACAATTTTCTCGGTTCAACTGTCAGATAAATTGGCAACTCTGCTAAAAGGATAGTACTCCCTTAATGATGCATTCATCCGAAACCCTAGCAACTGGATTAGGCAGAGGCTACGATTCGCTAACAGGGCAACAACGCACGCACCGGGAAGGGGAATTCTACAATTCAGAGTGACAGCTTTTCTCCCCCCTCCCCTCCATCAAGTCGTCTCGAAATGTCACAATATTTACACCTTTTCCTCCGTGAATTAGAACGTGGGGGTGGGGAAGGATGGGGAGGGAGAAGGAAAAATCCTACAGATTGCTGCCAGACAGCAAAGTGGGCTTTGCGCCTTTAAATTCTGCTCCCCCCTTCAAGCCTCCCCCGTACCCCCTCCCCCACCATCATGAGTTTTTTTTTTCCTTTCTGTTTTTCTTTCTGCAATAATTCTCCTGGTTCAGCGTTCAGCCCTGCAGATCCGTATTTAAAACAGCACCATCTGGAAAGGGTGGGTGGCGATGGTGATGGTGATGCGGGCGCCTCGGAGTTCCTTTGCAGCACGCTTGGAATTGCATCAGACTGATCAGAAGCCCTCCCTCTCCCTCCCCTCCTCCTCCTCCACCTCCCTTCTCTCTGCTCTTCCCTCCCCCCTCCTCGTCCTCCTCGTCCTCCTCCTACTCCCGCCCTCTCGCTCTCTTGCTCGCATGGCCCTCCCCTCCCTCCCTTTTCCCTGCCGTGGATGAGACAGAGAACGCGCCTCGGTCTCCGAACCATCCCGGCTCCATTCGCTGCCGGCTCGCTCCTCTGTGAAACCTTACTTGGCTTTTCCTTTGTGTGTGTGGAGAGCAGCCTATGACTGTCATCTGATCCTGACACTTGATGGGTTTTTTTTTCCTCTCTTTTTAATAAATCATTTCCACACTAGCCTGGCGCGCCCAGCAGATCCCTCCCTTTGGCAGGCGGGCAGGAGGGCAGCTGGGCTGGCTTGCTTTCTTTTCTCCCCCCACCCCCTACCCCAGAGCCCCCAGGCCTGGTAGTTTCGAAAACAGATTTTCTTCTCGCCATTTCGAGGTCTCTTGGTGGCCCAGCTCCCCTCCCCCTTTCCCAGTCCCCTCCCCTCTAGTCGCCCTTTCGGTTAATTAAAGGGTGCAGTTCCAAGAAGGCGAGGTGGGGAAGCTGGGGAGAGCAGTGAGGGCGAGAAGTAGCTTTGGCATAGGAAGGCAGTGCTGCGGCCGGCCGGCCAGAGCTCAGAACAAAGGCGTGGGGGTGGGGAAGGAAGCCCCTGGGACTCCGGGCTGGAGCAAGGCGGAGAAGCGCCCGCGCCCCAGCTTCAGGAAGAGGGGCGGTGGACCGACCCTACAACTACTAGTTGTGGCCGCCTGGCTAGAGAAGACCCGGAGATGGAGAAGAAAAGGAGGAGGTGTGGGGAGCAGCAGGAGAAAGAAGGGGGTGGGCCAGGCCAGGCCAAGGGGCCCCAGCTTTGGGCGGGGGCGGACAGCGGCAACCTCGGCTCTCTTGGCTTCCTGCAGCCCGGCGCCTGCCGCGCCAGAGAGGTTGCCATCGGGACGCGACCTCGCCAGTTCAAAGCGACTGGAGTGCCCAGTTGATTGGTAGCTCCCAGAATCTGCCCGCTCCGGAGCCACCCAAGTCCTCTCCTCCTCGTCCTCTTCCTCCTACCCCAGCGGCCCCACAAACAACCTTCCTGCCTCTTCCTCCCTCCGCCAGACCCACCCCCGCTTCCCGCGATCTCTGCTTTCCAGTCCGGGAATTTACCTTCTCCTCTTAAATGGGGCCCCCCTTTCCCTGAGGTACACGAATTAATTCGGACCTGGGTTAAAGAGGACTCGCTCGCGAGGAGACATCCGGCAAGGCAGAAGAGGCAAGCTCTGTATCGGTGGCTCCCCTTTCTTTTGAGCAACCGCAAGCCCTCTAATTAAGTGACAGGAACTTAAAAGGAAAGGAAGAAACACCCAGAGAAACGAGAGAGAAGCGAAGGAGAGGAAGAGATTGCGGGATGTGTTGCGGTGGGGGGGGGGGGGGGGAGGAGGAATGGGAAAGGGAGGGGCGGAGGAGAGAGAGAGAGAGAGAGAGAGAGAGAGAGAGAGAGAGAGAGAGAGAGAGAGAGAGAGAATTTCTATCCAAGGAATATCTCCTTTAAGACGCTGGAGACCCCAAACTGAAATACCTGTGAGGAGCGAAGCCTTAAACTGCTGACTTCCCAGAGCTTATTTTTAGCTCCGAGACTAAATATTATTAGCTTCATTTCTACGTAGGAAGAATCGAAGGAGAAAGAGAGAGAGAGAAAGAGAGAGAGAAAGAGAGAGAGAGGAGGGAGGGAGGGAGGGAGGGAGGGAGGGAGAGAGAGAGAGAGAGAGAGAGAGAGAGAGAGAGAGAGAGAGAGAGAGAGAGAGAAAATCGAAATTACCTTGATTCGATTTTTGAGTAGAGATTTAAGGTTGACACAGCCCCCTCCCCCACCACTACCCTTCTTTCACTACAATACACACCCTTTTTTTCTCCTTAATGACAGCAAAGTCAGATTTTAGGAAACTGAGTACTGGGCAAAATTCTCACATTCAGTAATAAATCTACTGTACACACACACACACACACACACACACACACACACACACACACACACAGACCGACGGAGAGAAAGGAAAGCTAGAGAAAGGTGAAGTAGAGAAAAAAATCTTACATTCGAATCAGACATCTGCAGCTCCAAGTTAACCAAACTCATTAAATCCGCAGAAAAAATCATGCATTTTTGCCTCCCTTCCCGCACAAGGACTGACACTCAGGGTAATCTGAACTCGACAAATAACGAGGAACAACCCCCACCCACGCTCTCCTCTTACCACCCCAACCCTCCGCCCCCCATGACCCCTCCTTTCCGGAAGAATGAGTGAATAGCTTCAAATTTTGGACGCAGGGGGTTATCATTCCCCTCCCCCCCACCCCCCGCCTCCCCACTCCCACCTCCTTGCTTACCTTATTCGCGGGAACACCACAATCAGTGGCTAGATCCTCCCGATAAACACTTGCATTTCCCAAAGTTAATACAGTATACCAACCCGGAGCTTGCAAAGAATCTATTCCAGCCCACACCGCTAGGAATTCAACTTCAGCGAGCTCAAGAGGGGCGACCAAAACTGGGGCTCGGTTTCGAAAGGCTCCAGCTCCCAAATCTAACTCTCTCCTCCAACCCTGATCTCTGTGTGAGTCGAGTCTCAGATAAGACGCTTTTTAAGGGCGACAGTTGGGCAGGCTCTACTCCGGGGTCGAAGCAACTACCTGGGGCACTTCCACCTCCAGTAAACCCATAGCCTCTGTCCAAGGTGCTGAAAGACTCATTTTCCAACGCTCCCAAAGACACACCCGGAGCAGTGGGAGGAAAGGGCTTCAATCTATACTTTAATTAAATGATACTTGATATCGCCCCTGCCGATCCCTTTCACTTCCTCACGCTTTGTCACGTGAAGATTGCCCTGCCAAAACCATCCTGCTAATAGCTGATCACATGTTGACGAGACCCTTTTCTCTGTGAGAGGATCACCGGTTTCATTACACTTCTGACTTATCTCTCCCACCCCCACCCTTTATCCCCCAAACTCCCACCTTCCATCTCATCCTTACCTTACTCCACTCCACCACACGCTCTAACCCCAGCATCTAAAGGAGCTATCATTTCTGATATGGGAATTAACCCCCTTGTAAATGTCAACTCTATGCCTACATATAAGTCATACAATATGCTATCTCACACACATACACCAACACACTAGTACGAAAAGAACTGAATGATAGCAGACCGTAAGAGAAGCATCACCATTGAACAGTCAATATACCCCCCCTCCATCTCCAGCTCCAAGTTTGTTCCACGCAGTTCTACGCTGCAGTGTTAAATCACAAATGATTTCAATTTAAGTTGCACTGTCTAAAACCCCATTCAACTGGCTGGAGTGCCTTTTATTCTTTGGCGTGTGCAGTGCTAGAAAGAGGAGCGTGATATGAGATCCTGTTGTTAAGCAACATGTCAGGATTTTGCAATTATCAGGCAGGGTTTTATTGGTACTCACCATTTTTCTTTGCTGTCCTGGAGACACAAGTGTCTTAAAATCCCGTCTCCCCAACAGATGCAGGAAGGTAATGTGTCTTGTTTGAAGTCATCATGTGAGAACTTCGGCTTTGCTCAGTGGATCGCCCACCACTTGGTGTGACTTATGAATCTAATAACCCTTTGCAATATCCGCAAGCTCAAACTCTTAACCACCTTGGTGCCTACAGAAGACAAAGCAACTGCCAGCGATTTTAAAAAACCTATAGATTTACGCAAACGCCTTAGCTCAGAGACACGTTTTCCTTTGAGTCCTTACGTGATTCTAATGAATGAGAGAGGTTACCAATGATTGTCCAACTGTCCTGGTATAAAGCAGGGCGTCAGGTCCTGCCTACCCACCTCCAATAAATAGACATTGGAACAGAAAGTTCCCAGGGAAAGTGAGTAGTTTCAGGACACCACACAAAATAAACTCAGACTCAACATCACTTCCTTTCCCACCTCTCGATTCACACCTGGGTTTCTGGCAAGCTGAGCTCCGCTTGGGGAGATTTCACGTTGCCAGGTAAGGAAACATTCGCCTTTAAAAAAAAAATGGTATGCTCTCTGGCTAAGGCAGGAAGACCGCTGGGGGACTTGTTGCATATCAAGGACAGCAGGCTACTGCTTAAAAGAAAGAGATGAAGGGGGGAGGGAAGTGGGGGAGGGGCAGATGAGGGGAGGGGGCGGGGGACAACGACGGGCGGTGAGTCTTCATGACCAATTCACTCTGAATCCCTGGATAAAAAAGAAACTTCTTAGAAAAGTTCATCTTCCTCCCCCTCCCTTCCCTCAAATGACTAAGGTTCTATTTGTCGAAAGCCCTGTTGTGATAGTGATAGATGAGCAGTTGGGAGTGTGTGGGGGGGTGTTAAGTGAATTCCTGCCTAATCACTGCGGTGAACCGACTCACAGCAGCAACGCACGGGGCCAGGTAACTTTTTGCTTCTCATCTTAAGGGACTTGGGACTCTATGACAGAGAGAAAGCCACTAGTTGCAAACGGGAGCCTGTGTGAGCCGAGCTCTCTAGCGGCTAAGTTGAATGAAGTTATGACTGCGTATGCGCTAATGGGCTATTGCTTCTCAAATGTGAGTAACAACTCCCGTGTAGCCAATTCGGTGTCGTGCGCCCGCCCGGGGTGGGAACGAGCAGAGCGCAGGAGAGGGGAGGGGAAGCAGCTCGGCGGCGCTCCGTCTTAGCATCACCCAGAGAAGCGTTCCTGCATCACTCTGTGTCTCCCCTGCTGCTGCTGGGCCGAGGAGACGCGCGCTGCTGGGAAGAAAGAGCCCTCGACATGCAGATATGGAGCTGAGATTGACTGGCGACGCCTGTGCGCCCTTCCTCCGGAAACCCAGCTGGTGCCTAGCGCGAGAGCGCGTCCTTGCGCCCAGCCAGGGAGAGGATGCGCAAGTGGAAAAGTTGACAGATCACGTGTTGGGAAAAAAGTAACTGAAAAGTGATAGGATGAACAACCATCAAAGGGGAAAGCCCTCCGTGTTTGAAATAAAGTCGAACCCTGAGGTGTGTGTGTGTGTGTGTGTGTGTGTGTGTGTGTGTGAGAGAGAGAGAGAAAGAGAGAGAGAGAGAGAGAGAGAGAGAGAGAGAGAGAGAGAGAGAGAGAGAGAGAGAGAGAGAGAGAGAGAGAGAGAGAGAAGGAAGAAAAAGCTGGGGGCTCGCTGCTGGGGAATCCAAGGAACTAAACGGCAGGAAATCAAGTCAAGAGAGAGGAACTCGGGGGCGGTCTGTTTCGTCGGACTTAGGAGGGACCCAACCTACAGAGTACTAATATATAAAACCTCGATAAAGAATCGCCACTTTCCCCACCCTGGGTACTGCAGACTTTACCAAACGCATCCCTGATTAGTGCAAACGTTGTTATGGAGATACTGTGAGGCCGGTATAAGAAATTGAAATGTCCAGCGCTGTCCCTATGCACTCTCCAGACATCAATACCATTGTCTCTTTCGACTCAGAGCTCCCAGGGGGCAATAGCTACTGCCATAGTAACTGCCCAGTGTAGAACTAACGCAGACGTCGATTCTGTGGCGAATGTTGCTTATCCAGTTGGGATGTTGGAGACCACTTAGCCAATCCTGATTCATTTTATTCCGGTCAAAAAAGATTTAACAGTAGTGTGTGTGTGTGTGTGTGTGCGTGTGTGTGTGTGTGTGTACACACACATATGCAAACAAATATATTATTTACAGGATCAGACTACTGTCCTAACAGATTCCATTAATACTGGAAGGGCATCATGGTCTCCTTGTACTACCCCCTTTCCAACCTCAATAACACAACCAGGGATATCTGCTACCTTGTTTCATCCTAGAAACAATAATTTGCTTGCTATTGTCATTAGTGATAGAAGTATATTCCATAGGGATGCCCCACTCAAATTGTTTCCAGAGTTCTCAGTTTATCTTCAGCTTCCACCAAAATGGGTAGAATTCCCTTCCCCACTCCCACCCTCACTCCAACTAAATTTCTATCCTTCCAAGTAAGCTAGGCATACCTGGGTGGCTCAGTGGTTTGCATTCTGCATCACTTTTTCTTTACTTCTCTGAAACAACCCTGGCATTCCCTGGTGCACCTATGCCTGGAAGGACCAGACACCACCAGAAATGACACTTTTGTCGATCCATGTATTAGCCAGCAGATGTTGCCCTAAGACTGGTACAGCTGGCACCTTCCTTGTTCTAAGGTCTTGGGGCACAACCATTGTGGGAAAATCTGATTTCCTGCTAATGCAACCCATAACACTGTTACCAAGCTACTGACAGATTCAGTGACTGCAAAGGAGTCTTCTGACTTAGAGCTGGCACAAAGACAGAACTAATTTATGAATGTACCTCTCTACTCATTTGTCACATAAGACACACATGACACATACCTGACTCATGTGCCAGATATATGCCCCATCAGTAGTATATCAGATTTTTCGCTGATGTTTCCTTTTCCTTTTCTCCAGAAAATTCTCATCTTATTTTAAAGCTAGATACTCTTGATCACTGACCAGGGGACCTGAGGATTCAGGACATGAATGATTGATGACTGATCTAATTTAGATAACTTATTGAAAATGAAAATATTACCCAAGGAATATCTTTGGCTATGACATCTTTCCCAATGCTACTATAAAAGTCAGCAACAAAGCCCACAAGAAGAAATTGCTAATTATCTGGAAAGAAAAGGTGTTTAAGATTCACTGGTTCTTCCTTAACTCTCAGTGTTCTTGGAAAGCGTCCTCTTCCATTGATGCATTATCGCTTTTCACAGCCCCTTATTCCTATCCACTAACTTTCATGTTACCTCTCCTTCCCTCTACAGAAACCTAGCATTCTAATTGAGGCAAAGACTCTCGTTGGTTCATTTGTAAAGACAGATGCTAAGCACTGTTACTTACTATAATTTTGTTCCTAGCCTGCTCTTGTTTCTGAGGTCATTGTATCTCCTTACAGTCATCTTTCTGTCGTAATTATCACACTTTATTAGGTTCATCTTACCCTCACTGTTCTTGGTGACCTTAATGTGAGTAGCTTTCAAACAAATAAAGCCTTCTCATTTAGTAACATCACCCAGTGCTACAAGCCTAATTTTAAAAAATGTGTATATGTGTGTGTATGCACACACACACACACAGAGCCATATTGTGATATTTTTCTCTACCTGGTCTTTCAAGCCGTGAATGACATAACCCTAGTTGACCTCTGTAGATGAGTTGCCAGAAACATATATAACTCCACCCCCAAATCTCGCTTCAAATGCTTCCCAATTGCTGCCTTTTCTGTGATGGATTCCACACAATATGACAAGAATTATTTTGGTGTAGACCTGTAAATTCATTGATAGGGGAAGCTCCTTGGTAAAGAAAGGACTTTAGCAAAGCAGCTTGCTAACTACGTGGCAACTTAAAGCCTAAGAGAGTTACCTGAGGATTCTGAAGTGTTATGATGCCAGGATGTCTCAGAGGCAGAACTTGAACTAAGGTTTTCATAACCTGGAGGACAGGGAGCCGTTTATCCACTATACCAGGTTGCTCTCAGTAGAAAAAGGAATCATAACAGCAATAGTATGAGTATTAATAAACATAATAGCTACAGACTATATAGTTTCTTGGAGTCATGAAGACCTGGATTCAAATTCTACATTTGTTATATAGTGACATCATGATCGTGGACAAGTTATTTAATCTCAAAGTGCTCTGGGAACTCTCTAAGAGTATAAATTACAGAAAGGCTGCAGCATAAGGGCGATCAGGTGGTGCAGTGGATAGTGAACTGGGCTTGGAGTCAGGAGGACCTGAGTTCAAATACAGAGTCAAACACTTACTAGATGTGTGACCCTGGGCAAGTCACCAGTCTCAATGTTCTTGTCTTAAAATGGGGATAATAGCCCCTATCTCTTAGATTTGTTGCAAGATCAAAATGAGATAATTATAAAGTGCTTAGCCTACTGCCTTGCACATAGTAGGCTCTATATAAATGCTATTATTATTGTTTTTGTTGTTATCTGAATTGGTAGAGAGTTTCCTCATCTGGGAACTTCCTATATTAGTGAAATCACAGATCAAGCCCATATTCCCATCCCTTTACAAGTGAAGAACTGGATAAGCCTCTAAGACACTAAGTTGTAGAGAAGATGTCCACCTGAATTTGTATAGGAAGTCTCTTCATCCAGGAAATTTTCATTACCAGTGAAATCACAGGTCCTGTAATGGTCTCTAACCGTAAAAGCAGTAGCTATAGTAATAAGTAAAAGTACACATTTCACATATAGATGGGGCTACAAACATAGACCTCAAAATATGCTTGAGATATTCAACAAGTAAACTGGATTGGAGCCAGAAAATTAAACAAAACTACTGTTGACCCACAATCACTCAGATGTAATATTGATCCATAAAAATTAAGGACAACATTTCAAATAGATGTTCCCATGCCAGCTACTCATAATTTCCAAACTATATGAAATTAAAAGCTTTCAAAATGTAGAGATGCAGTGGGAGAAATAAAAATTTTGTGGGAATGTGATGACTCATCATCTATGTCATCCTGACTAATGCTGTCGTTATCTTCAAGACTCTCGTAGTGAGCCTATAGAAGATAAGCTGACATTCTGATACTTATATTTAATTGCAAAAAGTACTTATTTTTCACATGAGCAATAATTGTCTGAACAATAAAAATAAAAAGAATAATGGATTAATGATATATTCCAGGAACATCTAGATCTGAACTTTATTGAAAAGATGACATAGACTGAACAAGTGGTGGCATATGAGTGTGATGAAATACCACTGTGTTATAACAAATGATGAGCTCAATGATCTTAGGAAAACACAGATAGATTTGTAGGAAATAATGAAGAGTGAAATGAGCAGGACCAAGAGAATATTATATATGGTAACAGCAATATTGTTTTGTTTTAAGAACAACTTTAAGTAATTTTGACTATTATAAATATCCAAATTAAGTACAAAGGACATATGAAGGAAGACACTATCTGCATCCAGAGAAAGAACTGATAAATTGAGTATGTATAGGATGATTTCACATATATGTATGTATATGTGTGTATATGTATGTATGTATATGTGTGTATATATGCATATATATGTGTTTGTGTGTGTATATATTTGTATCTAATGGCACCCCTCGCTAGGGTAGGGAAGAAAGGGGAAAAAAGGAAAAAAAGATATTTACATTATAACTATTATATATTTAAAAGGAATAGAAAGTTGTACATAATAGATTTGCAGTTTCATATCCAGTCATCTTTTTTAAAAAAATTATGTTGTGGAAATGCTTGTTTTATTCCATAAAATTAAAAACAAATTAAATAAAAAAATAAAGGATGAGATGAAGAAGATAATGATTACAATGTTGAGAGGTAGCAATTGTGCAGGGTAGTGGTTCTCAAATATTTTGGTCTCAGAAGCCTTTTACATTTAAAAAAACTATTGAGGATCCCCACAAGGAGCTTTTGTTTATGTGGGTTTGATTGATTGGCATTAATTCTGTTGGAAATGAAAATACCTTAATAGTAATGTGAAAATAGTTTTGATCTAGAGAATCTCCTGAAAGGGTCTCAGGAATCCCACTGGGTCCCCAGACCACATTTTGAGAAGCACTGGTGTAGTTGATAGAGAGCTGGTCTTGGAATCAAGAAAAAATTCAAATCTTGCATCTGATACATATTTGTTGTGTGACTCTAGGCAAGTAACTTTTTCAGTGACACAGAAAAATCTGCAAGGCCTCAAGTTACAGAACAAGTTCTTTTTTCATTAGTACAACATATTTCCTCACTAGGAGTCCCCTACACCAATGAAATTACAGATCTAGTAAAAAAAGAAATTGCATTTATATAGTGGCTCAAGGTTTATAAAACACTTTCAATATACCATTACACTGAGTTCTCACAACTACCTTCCATTATTCCCATTTATTATTTCCCCCAATGGAATAAGGAGAGAAAGATAGGAAGAAAATATTCAAAAATCAAGGAAAAGCAAAGATTACATCTTAGAATTTATGAAGAAGGGGCATTTCAATGACCAAAGCTCAAACCAAAATCAGATATCAGAAGTGAAAGATGCATTTCTGGTCTTAAGAAATCCCAAACATGCCAAAATAATAGACCTTACAAATGGAAATCTGGTTCTTTACATTTGTAAAATGAAATTCAGAAAGTAATCCAGGTCATATCAGAGCAGGTATCTTTGTCCTTTAAAAAAGTTTTTTTTTCCAGGTATATTTATTCTAAAATGTCAGTTGTTAAAAGTTGGAGGTTCTGAACCTTCTTCAAAATAATTCAAATAGCAGAAATTCTATAGAATTTACCCGGAGGAATTCAGACTATTTTGTATTTCTTTGTTGTCTTCATTCCTTTTACTGTAATTCCCGAAACCATAACCAGATATCCTCTTCAACTTTTGTGTAGATTTGTCCAAAGTTGCATCTGAGAATCAGTGGATGGTTTTACTGAATACTGCACAAATCAGGAGATTGCTGATTCATTTAGGGGGAGATTTCAGAAATATATAGGGAGAATGTCTTCTTTCCACTCAGGTTTATTTACTTCAATAGGTTTAGATAGGAGATCCATAAATGTCTCCTAATAGTGCTCAAGCATTAAAAAGAGCTTTTGAAGACCTCTTCAGCATTTTAAGGGTTCATGATTTAATCAATGTGAGCATCCTTTCCACCCACATTGATTACAATACCCTCTGTGAGTGGCCTTCAAGAGTCGCTGTGGTCCAAAGACTCTTGACCCTGAAGCCAACACAGGTGATGAACTCCTCTGAACTTAGATTGGTCCTTGAACAAAAGACATATAGTCTTTTACAAGGCCTATGCTTAAAGTCTTCCTATACTGGAAAGAAACAGAGTTTGTACTCTACTGACCTGGTCTTTGAGGATCCAGGGACATCTTCGTACTTATCTAATCCAATGCAATCAATAGCTAGATCAACAATCATTTATTTTTATGTGAGGCACTGGAGGAAGATATCAGTGAAGCATCAAAGAAAACAGAGCATGAAAAGGAATTTGTAGACTTTGAAAACTTGCAATTCTAAAGTTCTGTCAGTGACATAAGGAATGATTGCCCTTCCAGACTGGAAGGGCAACTGGATCATAGGCAGTTACAAGGCATAAGTAGAGAGTTAGTCTTGAAGGGTGGAAGACTTGAGTTGGAATTCAGCCTCAGATACAGCTAATTCTGTGACCCCGGGAAAATCACTTAATCTCTATGAGCCTCAGTTTCCTCCTATGTGAAATGGGGATAATATTAGCATTTCCTGGGGTTGTTGTGAGGATCAAATGAGATAGCATATGCAAAGCACTTTGTGAATCCTAAAGTGCTAGCCATCATCATTATCATCATTATTTTTATAGGACGGATAGGCAACCAAGACAAAAAGTTTGGAAAGCTTTCTGAAAATCATTGTGATCAGGATGGCTGAAGCTTGCCAAAATATTTGTAAACATGTCTTAAAATGACCTAAGGAGCCTTTTCTCTACGCACTTAGCTACCTCAGTAAAGAAAGTTCTAGAAGCACCGTTGAGAAACAAGTTAATGGGGATAGTTGGAAAAGCAAAAATTTGATTTCTGATGACATTCTTAAAATCTTAACTCCATTTCTTGAAAATCAGAAAACCACATAATGAGGATGAAGCAAAATCAGACACACAGAGTATTGACCATGAGCTATGTGAATGCTACCAAATTTTGTTATGAAAGAAAAATAGTGAGTGCCTACTATATACATTCTTTTAAATATCACTAAAAAAATTTTCACAGTCATGTCCTATTATATATTCTACATACACATGGGCTTCTCCTTCGTGATAACACACACACACACACACACACACACACACACACACACACGGCAAGACTGACTAACAAAACAGACAGCTCATATAACATTGTATACCTGTAGTCCCCCACCCTTCTACCATGAGGAGAGAAATGTGTTTGCTCACCCATTCTCTGCAACCAGTATTAATTTTTTACAATTGATCTGTTTATCTACCTTTAAAGTATTGTTTTCATTTTTATTTTTGTAGCCATTGGGTATATTCATCTCTTGGTTCTGTTTTCTTCACTTCACATCAGTTCATGCAAGTCTTCCTATGCTTCTCTGAATTTATATCTGTTGTTTCTCGTGGCACAACAATATTCCATCACACACATATACTGCAATTGGTTCGAGGAATCCTGACTTTGTTTCCAGGCTTTGTTTTTTTTTAACCAGTTTGCTTCCTGCTATTTTTGAGAAATGGTACAAGAGGAAGCAACGGGATATCCAGTTTTTAAAGGGAAAGGAATGTTTGCTTGAAGGAGGTAGGTAGGGTAATATAGTGGAAAGAGCTTTGGATATTGGATCATGAGACCTCAGAGCAAATAATTTTTGCTCTGTTACTTATTATCTGGGTAATCTCAAACAAATAACTTCACTTTCTTGAATTTCAGTATCCTCACCTGTAAAATGAAGCTAGTCATACTTGTCCTGATTTTCCCAAAGTCTTGGGAAGAGTGCTTTGTTAATAGTAAAGTGCTATATAAATGTGAGTTATTGCTATTATGAATAACCAGAAAAATACAAACATGGTTAGGTATAACCCAATATTGGTAGAAGGTACAAAATTGAAAGGGACAGAAAATAAAATTCTCTGAGATGTATATAGCATAGGATAATGGAAAGATAAGTGAAGTGACACAGGGAAAATAAAAAGGAAGGAAACAAGTGTTTGTGCCAGGCATTGTGTTAATCCCTCTACAAATATTATCTCATTTGATACAATAACTCTGAAAGGTAAGTGCTATTATTATCAACATTTTACGGTTGAGCAAGCTGAGGGAGGCAGAAATCAAGTATCTTGTCTAGTGTCACACAGCTAGTCACTGTCTGAGGCTGAATTTGACCTCAGGTATTCCTGACTCCAGGTCCAGTGCTCTACCACTGTTCCACTTTGATGCCCCTTGATAGAGAGCAAACAGTGTTGTGGAATAGGATGTATTCTTGGAACCTCCTATGCCTATAAAATCTGCAGAAGAAAATTTGTTTAGAATTACTGTTTTGCTTTTCATGTTTGTGATTATTTGCTTTCACCATAGTATTTTGCCTGCATTATAGTTATATCAGTTGATTATGTATAGTTTTGTTATTAGTTATTTGCATATACATTAGTTGTTTGCATATACATTCTGTATATTTTGTTATTTTGAAGGCCCAATGATATTATCATTACTCTAATTTTGCTCACTTTTATGCATATTTGTTTGTATTCCATAGCACATATGTTGTTGTGATATTTGTATGCATTATGTCTTACATGGAATTTAGACTTGTAGTCATTGGGACTGTCTCTCATTGTTGTGTATTTGTTATGAATGGTACCCTAAGGTGAGTACCTGGAATAATGGATTAATCATCCTTGTTCTGTTAAGCTCTGATATTTATTTTGTTGCTGTGAAATAGGATTGTGAATGCCAGGTATGCCTCAGATGATTTTGCAAGGGACTAAAATTTCTATACTCCGGGGATGAATGTCATTGGATATTAGACTTCATTACTGATCTGGAAAAGTCTCTGAAACCTAACTCTATAAAGTATGGGAAATGTAGTCCTGGACAGAAAGTATTATTTTTCTCCATTTCACGGAGAAGATAGTACATATATAATATGTATATATATATATATATATATATATATACATACATACATAATATGTATATGTATATGTACATATATATAAAACTTCAATTATTTCTTTTTAACATTCATTTTTTAAAATCTTGAGTTCCAAATTCTCTTCCTTCCTCCACTCCCTCCTTCATGCATTGAGAAGCCAAACAATATGATACATGTTGTGCAAAACATATTTCTCTACTACCCATGTTGAAAAAAAAGTTAAAAAAAATAAAATGAAAAAAGTATGCTTCTATCTACACTGAGTTCTTCAGTTCTCTTTCCAAAAGTAGATAGCATTTTTCATCATGAATCCTTTGGAATTGTCTTAGATCATTGTATTAATCAGAGCAGCTAAGTCTTTCACAATTGATTACTGTTAAAATAGTGTTATTACTGTGTACAATGCTTTCCTGGTTCTGCTCACTTCACTTTGCATTATTTCTTATAAGTCTTCTTAGTCATAGGGGAGATACTTTTGAAAGAGTTTGTTCACATACAGTGGATTGGAAGGAGATAGAAAGTAAGAGTCTGCACATGAAGTTCAATTGGAGTTCATATTTGGATAGGAGCACATGTAGTTAGAGTGGCATAAAGTTGGTCAGAGACCAAGATGGAAGCTTTTGTAAGATTTTTGTGATGTAACCTCAGAGGCCAAAGTCTGAGTGCTGCAGCTTTGACTCTAGTAGCCAAAACTTCTGCTTATTATGAAAAAAATGATGGGGAGTCTGGAATGGATAGAGGCTTCAGGCTATTGTCATTCCTCTGAGATAGTTTTAAGGACAGTGGAAGATCTAACTCTCCTCTCCTTGCTCATTTTTTGCCTGCAACTGGCAGGCATTTTTGTACATGGTTTCTCTATTTCTTTAACCTGTTTCTAATTTCCCACTTGCTTCATATAAAACTATGGCCATTCATTACTTCTTTGTTATTTGTTATATTCAATCATTAACATGAGGGCTACAAGGGAAGAACTAGTGCATAGCTTATAGCAGAAAAATAAAGAAAGAGAATGTACTTTGTCTGTCTGACTGTCAAGGCATCAGGGAAAGGAAGGTTCTCAAAGGAGCATCACAGCTTCATCTCAAAGTGGATAATCTCAACATTAGCCAAAATGAACAAATAACAACTGAAATGATTCTGGGAAAAGATCTGCTTCTAATGCTAAGTCTAATAGGAAAAATATGTAACCTAAACACAAATCCATTTTTCACCCTTATGATCTCTTATATATCATTATTGTCTCTAGGAACTCATTTTCTCAAGATTGCATCAACTTTCAAACTCACACATCCTCAGTCCCCACCCTAGCCCTGGACCCCTCACTTCTTTTAGCTGTAGAGAGTAGATGTTGAAACTCCTCCAAGATCCTCATTTAATGTGGGGGTTTAGTGCAGTTACCTCATTATTTCCCACCCAACTGCTGGTTTTCATCATGCCCTCATACCCACTACCCTTCCTCACTCCACCTTTTCAGCTTCTTTTCATGTATTTTTTCCCCCATTAGATTGTGATCTCCTTGAAGATCCTTTTACCTTTCTTTCTATCCCCAGTACTTAGTACAGTCTACCAGCACCTTGCAAGGAAACTGAATTGCTTTCATTCAACCTGTCTTAGCAAGATTCTAAAGATCATTTGGCAGGATAAGGTACCAGACACTGAGGTCCTCACTTGAACTAAACTGACAAGCATTCAAAGTATGCTTCAGAGAGCACAACTCCGATGGGTTGGCCACGATGTTAGAATGCAAAATGTACGCTTGCCAAAAAGACTGTTTTATGGAGGACTGTTTTATGGAGAACTCACATGGGGCAGGTGATCACATGGTGGTCAGAAGAAGTGATGCAAGGATACTCTCAAGAACTTTGGATTTAATTGTGCAACATGGGAGACACTGGCACAAGACCTCTCAGCATGGCATGCCCACATCAGAAAGGGTGCTGTGCTCTGCGAGCAAAGCAGAATTGAGGCAGCACAAAGGAAACATAGGATGCACAAATTTGGAGTATCCACCTCAAATATCCACAAGGACTATCTGTGTCCAATCTGTGGTGGAGCATTCTGAGCTCATATTGGTCTAATCAGCCACAGTCGGACATGCTGAACCTTGATTTTATCATGGTGATGTCATTTTGCTCCTCTTCTAGAATGAGACAACAACCAACAACCTATACTAAACCCTTAATAAACGTTTATTTACTGATTGAAATAATTTTTTAAACTCACTGAAATGTAGGGATCTTGAACCTGGCTGACATTTTCCGATTAATATAGTCAGTCATATTGACCACAGTTTGGACTGGGGATTATATAATTCTGGATTTGTGAAAAAAAGATATTATAGATCTTATAATATGACTTTCTCTTTTGATAAATAATGACACTGGCAGCTGACTGTAAGTCACACTCTGGCCATAGTATGCTCTTTCCAATACTTGGATAGATCTATAATCTCATTTATATGGATATTTCCCCCACCAATCTGTATATCAACCCCTTTACTACTCCTGTTACTCTCCATATCTTTCCTTAATTTATATAATGGTAACATTATATAGAAAAACAATCTTGAAGAACTTTAGAACTTTGATTAAACAGTGATATACCATGAGTCCAAAAAAAAAAAAAAAAAGACAAAAAAGACCAGCTATCTCCTTAAAGAGAGGTGATGAGTCTAAAATACGGAAATATATTTTAGGACATTGCTAATGGAAAAACTTGTTTTGGCAGACTATATATATATATGTGGTTTTATTTTTTAGTTCTCTATCTTTGATCTATCCTATCTTTGTTTTCTCAGTGGAGGGAATAGATTTTTTTTAATGCTTCATTTAAAATATTTAAAAATAATAATAGCTGACATTTATTTTTGCCCTTTAAATTTTGCAAAGCCCTTTACATACATTATATCATTTAATTGTCATGACAGCCCTCTAAGAGAAGTACTATAGACACAATCAAATGCTCCCTGATGTTCGTGGGGCAAAGTATCAGAGAGCTACCAAATCATCCAAATGAACCTAGGTCATCCCAGGAATGCCTTATCCTTACAGACTTACCTAATAGTGGAAGATTGATCTCTGGCCAAAGGCAAGTACCAAGTGAAGTGATGGCATGGATGCCCGGGAGAGGGAAAACACAAATGTACATTTCTCCAGTCAGCCTTCCCAGGGGTTAGTGCCACCCTTGGGGTTCCCAACAATCCAGCCATGCCTGCTCAGAATCCTAGAGGCTTCACTTGTTCCCATTCCTTCTCTAAAAGTGATCAAAATTGCCATGAGGTTGCATAATAGTAGCCAGCATATGAATGTTGATAGCAAGTCCCATTCTTCCTTGTTTTCCTGTGTTCTACTATGTCATATATAGGATAGGGACTGAACTTGGGATTTCATTGGTGTACCTAGGGAACTCCCGGACAAGGAAACTACCACTATTGGTATAGCTTTCCACCTTCTCTTCAACTTATAATTTTAGAGGGTTGTCGAGAGAACTGAGCAGTTGAGTAACTTTTCCAGGGTCATATAGTCAGTGTGTCAGAAGCAGAATCTGAATCCAGATAATCGTGGTTTTTAGACTGTTCTCTATTCAGTATATTATACATTGACTTTCAGTGATGTAATGCAGCTTCACTGTGGATGGCTGGACACTATGCCTTGCCAAAATGCTTAGTCAGCTCACAGTTCTAACTTTCTTGCCACCTCTTTCCAGGATGCTGACACGCTGAGAGAATTTTGTGAGTCCCCAATTGCCATCTATCCAGATCTCCCACTACTTAGTTCTGGCCTTAATTCATTGTTCATCTATAACAATTACGAATAATTATTGTTCATCATTGATTAATGAGGATTATCTGTCCAAGATATCCATAGTAGGGATTAATTCAATAAATTACCCATTCCAGTATGTATTATAATCTGGGCACTCTATCATGTAATATGTAACATAATATACAATATATAAACTATAATATATAGTATATGTCATATCATGTAATATATAATCATATTGATTGGACAAATCTCTTTTAAAGAATTATGGGATTCTTTGGGGGGTATTTTTTAGTGTTCTGTGATCTAGTACAATCAGTATGATGCCATCTGAATAGGAACATTTGGCAAACATCACTATTGATAGCAACTCCACCTAGTTGGACTCAAGGCAAGATATTCTCCATGATACTAATCAACCTCATAGACAGACATATTTTATGTTTGATGTTTACTTGATGTTGATAATCGGTGGAATGTTTAATAGAGGTAAACTGATACTCACACTTATCATAGATTTTAACATACACAAGGGAGACCATTTATTGCAAAGTTGCCTCTAAGGTGGTAGTTTGTTTTTCTAAATCAATTGCTCTTATTAACACATGACAAAATAAATAAATACAGTGGCATCTTATACTTCCTCTTAGTCAGTTGTGTGACTGAAGATGGGATCTGGTGTAGGAAATAATGTTTTCCTTTAGTATACTTTTGGTTCATGAATAGACTATATCATAAAGATGAGGAAATGGGCGTCTGGGTCAAAAGGTAGTGATGTCATCTTGGACTCTTGTTTTAGGCATTAATGCAAACTGTAATTACAAACTAATTGCTATTTTGCATCGGCAGAGGGAGTCTCCTCTTGTCTGGATCAAAAAAAATCTCCAAATATCATTTTCTATTTTCCCTCCCATACATTAAAATATGCAATAATTATTTTTTCTTTCTTTTGGAATTTTCTACACACAGAGGTATATTTTGTACACATTTGGGCATATCCAACCTTTTCCTGAGTTGATGTTCTTAGAAGCCTTCTCCACTCCCACATCAGATACTGTGGTTGTATAATAGAAATATGCTATTTCCCTTATAGTTTCTGATGACAATAAGTTGCTATAGAAGTACCTACAAATCTGTTATTTTTCATGCCTATTTCTTATCTTCATCTTGGTTTTCTCTATAAATGTTCTCTGGATGATCTAACTTAGCTGTATTTCATACCCAACTTTGTATGCACACATAGTTTGATGTAGTTTGCAGTCTCCTTAATATATATTTTTTTTGTTTTGCAACTGTTTTGTGAAGTGATATTGTATATAATACTATATCATTCTTCTTTGTAACATTCTATAAATGCCCAGGTCCTAAACTGATCTGCTCTTGGTATCATGTCACTTTGGTTGGCAAAAGGATCAATATTTTTATGAAGTGGTTCTTGGACTCTTGGCCTCTTCATTATGGAAACTTCTTGACACCTGCTGAACTTCTCTAATATATAGTGGTAGAGTCAATGTCTTAACTTTTGTCCATTTCTTATTTTACAGAGGTGGAATATTATTTAAATAGGTCAAGGTTAAGCTATTGTCATGGCATACAGTGCCTTCTCATCTTTATTCTTTCTTCTTATTTGGTGTTTGCACTAATGAGTTGAGGATTTGACTACTGATAATGGGCTGATTCTGAAATTAACTGCAAGGTAATAGTTGTTTCTTCTTTGTTGAGATATAGTCAGTTTTTAATTGTTGGAGTAGCTGAGGAAGATGGGAATATTAATATACTGTGGGTGGAGGTGTGAATTGGTATAGCCATTCTAGAAAACAACCTATGCTACTAAAATTACTAACTGCACATATCCTTTGACCTAGTAATACCAGTACTAAGCCTATATACTAGAGCAAATTTTAAAAAAAGATGAAAGGGAATCACATATAAAAAACATACTTCTAACAACTCTTTGTGGTGGCAAAGAACTAGAAACTAAGGAGGTGCCCATCTATTGGGGAAGGACTAAACAAATAATGGTATATAAATATAATAGGATTTTTGTTGTTGTTTGGTCATGTCTGACTCTGTGACTCCATTTGGTGTTTTCTTGGCAAAGATCTTGGACTGGTTTGCCATTTCCTTCTCTAGCTCATTTTACAAATGAGGAAACTAGAGCAAACAAGGTTAAGTAACTTGCCCAGGGTCACAGAGCTAGTAAGTGTCTGAGGCCAGATTTGAATTCAGGAAGATGAGTCTCTCTGACTCTAGGCCCCAAACTCTATCCTCTGTATCACCTCGTTGCCTCATATAGTGGAATACTATTGTGCTATAAGAAATAATGAAATTAATGGTTTCAGAGAAACCTTAGAAGATTTTACAAATTATTACAGAATCAAGTGAGGAAAATCTAGAGAATAATTTATACTATAAAGAAAATTCTTGTAAAAACAAACAACTATAAAATAATTAAGAATTTTGTTCACATAACCAACCATACTTCCAGAGGAACAGTGATGAAGAATACCACCCAGATAGAGAAGTGATATGCTAAATATCTGGAGTGAGATACACGTTTTTGGACATATGCAAAGAGGGAATTAATTTTGCTTAATGATGCATATTATAAGAATTTTATTTTTATTGTTTTTCAGTGAAGGAAAACAGGGAGAGGAGGAAAAAAGAATAAATGCTTATTAACTGAAAAAAAGAAAGGTATTTTCAACTTGAAAAAATAGAACAGTGAAAAAAGATATAGTTAACTTGAATTTGTTGTGGTTTTGTTTGTTGCTTATAAAGTTCAGCAATTTTCAGTTTTCTTCTTGAAGAAAAAGTTCATAAACTACAGTCATGAGACTTTTAGTAGTCTCAAAGCTTTTGGCCCCTTTCACTTTATTTTTTGCACGGAACCAACTTTCCCAATGTAATTTTTCTTTTCTTCTCCAATTTCCATCTTTGCTTTGAAATCCCCAAGTATCCAGCTCTATGCTGACTTCATTTAAAGACCCATCATATTCATCATAGGCTCACCATTTTTCACTTCTACAACCATGAATGAAGCAAATGTTGACACATAAGTTGCCATGACTTTCATGCCTATTTACTCTTCCTCATCATGAGCACTGCAAGGTGAGGAGATGATGTAGCTCAAAGTAAGATGTCCTGTTATCTTTGGATAGATGATGAAATCAGTTCCATCAAGTTCTTTGAGTTTCCAGGGATGACATAGGAGCTCTATTGCTATTTAGTTGTAACTCCCTTATGGTTTCATGTATGGCAAAAATGTCAAAATATGGTTTCATTCCTCCAGTAGTGTGTCAGCTCATTGGCCCTTGGACAAAGATCTCAAGTCAAGAGCACCAACATGTTCGTAGACAGTGGAATACCTGTATGCTTCTTATTAGTCCCCTCTCTCTCCTTTCTCATTATCATACTTTTATCTATGATTCATCAGAAGAGATCCACACAAGACCAAATGCTGTTTTATATTTTTGAATCATGGATAACTATTGCCAAAACAATTCATCACCTACTGATCGGACTTCTGCTTCTCCATCATTGTCTAGGCTGATCCTTGGACAGAAGACATGGTTTTTCACTAGACCTTATACTTGGTCATAACATATATACTAGAAAAAGATAAAAATCATTCTAGAATGTATTGGCTACAGGGTGAAACTGAATAGAAATCAGGAGAAATTATTCTAGTAATATAAAAAGGACTGGTTAAGTCATAGTATGATATAAGTACTGAGCTCATTCTCGGTTCCTTTCTATAAATAGGATATTGTCGAGATAGAAAAGGCACAGCAGAAGGAAACCAGAATGACAGAGGGATTTGGGGAATTTGCTTATGCTGAAAGGTTAAGGAAACTAGGTCTGTTTTCTTTTGTAAGAAGCAGAAAAGATGGGACTTTACCGAGATGACATAATTCCAAAATGAATGGAAATAATGGGATATGGCAGGACTACCTGAGCTCATGTCACAGTCAGCAACCAAAGGAGACTTGTGTTAAGGAATGGGGACCATAAAGTTTGCTGTCTTTTTTTCTGCAGTGCCCCAGCCTTCTAATGTTCCCATTTGCAAACTTCCATGGACAACAAGAAAGTGGATCTCTCAGAAGAAATGAGAGAAAGCAACAGGGACCTTGCGTCTTCCTCTGCATCTTCATTTACAAAGTTTCCAAAGTGGAATTCTATTAATCCTCTGCATTCAGTAAAGCAAGGGATGAACTTTACCAAGAGTCCCAAGACTGAAGCCAAATGTCTACAGCTCTGATTCTATTATACGGTGTTGCAATTTCCATTTTAATCAAAGTGATGTTTTCATCAGCAGAATTAATTTCTAATAACCTCTTACTACTTCTAATAAAACATCCAATGACAAGCAAGGTTCTGACCACGTGTCGTAAAGGGAAGAGTTTGGACTTGAATCAGGAAGAGAGTTCAAAGTCTTCCTCAGTTACGCGATGTGTGATATGAACATTCCTAGCCTCAGTTTCTCCATCTATAAAGGGGCAAGGATAAGGGCTTGATCTGTAATTTCACTGATACAAGGAATTTCCAGATGAGGAAACTTTCTGCACCAATGCATGTCAACACCTTCCCTGCAACTTACAGTCTTAGAAAGTTGCCTGGAGCACGAAGAGGATAAGCAACTTGTCCAGGGTCATATGTGTCAGAGGCAGAACTGGAATCTAAATCTTCTTGGTTCTAAGAACAATTCACTCTTCCTCATTTATAACATTGAATAATAGCATCTGCCTCACAAGATAGTCATGAGGATAAAATGAGATAGCACATACAAAGTCCTCTGGAACCCTTAAAGTGTTATATGAACGTCAGCTATTATTTTTATTATTATTATAAAATAAACAATCTGAGTCTCAGTTTCCTCATCTATACATGAGGATAAAATACCTTTAGAAGATATCTCACATGGCTGTTATAAATATCAAATGAGTTTATAAATGGACAAAACTTTGTAAATCTTGAAATGTGATATAAATGACAATCGTCATCATTGTCATCATCATCCTCATCCTCATCCTCCTCATCCTCATTTTTCAATCTCACCTTACATTGTTACACTTATAACCCCGGTCTTTGCTATGGTACCTGGCACTCAGTATATACTTTTCACTTATTTCTCCACATGGAGTGGACTCCTGGTGGAAGATTTATGGAAAGAAATAGTATGAGAAGGCATCATTGGAGGGAGTCTCCAAGTCATTGAGATCACAGATCCAAGGAATCATTGAAGTGTTATTTCATAGAAAGTGCAGACCAAATAGAGGTAACATAGCTCAATAATTTTGACATTTTCAGAAAACCTGGATCATTTCATTTTGGGCCAGACTTACATTCTAACTTCATTAATGTCTGGAACACAGAGCAGGACTGAAGCCAGGAGCGTTGAACTCTGAACATCCTCAGTGCAAAAGATGCTTGAACAAGTTATCTGTTGCGCCACTCTGGAGAATGCCTACCTCTTTCCTCTGAGTCCTGTTGCCTGGGACAAGAAAATAGCTGATGTTTTGTAGAATGGAATCCTATTTAGAAAAAAAGCCCACCTGTGCACAGGCTCTCCTTGGGACCCTGGGAGCCACAAATCAATGATGGGGTGAACACTTCAAATTAGGGCATGTTAACATGATGACTCAGAATCTCTGAATGGGTCTGAGGTTACAAATCATCGTGGAGATGTTCTCAAAGTCCTGACAGTTCTATGTGAAAGAAGAAACAAGAAAATTGCAGTCTTCAATATTACTGTGGTTCAGAGTCTAAAGAGTGACCCAAACATCAGAAATGTCAGCCAAGAAATGGGGAAGGAAAGGAGCAGGCCAAAGAGGGAGACTTGGATAAACACTAGCCAGCAAAACCACTCCAAATGGGAGGTTGCCAAGAGCCTGAAAAAGAAAAGAATGAAAGGGGGTGTAGTGAGAATGGGAGTGGGGGATCTGAGAGACAACTTTACTTTCTGGAAATCAATGGCCATTTCTATTGCATTTTGAGTACAATAATCAAATTAATGGGATATTAAATGTTTTATAAACTGTTAAACAAATACTTGTGATCATGTTAATAACGCCTCAAACTATATTCTTAATTCATCTCACCCTTCAACTGAGCCATTTTGTAACAAGAGAAGGCTCTAGGGCTTATGGTAAAATCTGTGTTTATCTGTATGGCATAGGAAGCATTGTCTAAAAAAGGATCTTGCCCCCAAATCAAATCCAGGGAGAAGACCCCATTCATCTGCTATGGTTCCTAACACTTCATCATTAGGGATTCCCTCTAGAGTGAGACCTTTTAAACAACAGGTATGCACACAGGAGGGATGATGTTTAATAATAATTGAAAATTTGTTAACTCTTTATGGTTACTACAGGTGAGGCAGGGACGACAGTAGAAAGAACACTAGTTTTGAAGGAAGAGGACCTGGATGGGATTCAGACTCTGACACTTACTACCTTTGAGACCCCCAGGAGGGCCTCCATTTCTTCATCTGTAAAATGAGGGGGTTGGACTTGTCTCTTCCATATCTGAGTCTGATCCTATAACTGTCAGAAATTATATCATTGAATGTTAGAGCTTGAAGGAACTTTGGTGAGGACCTCATCCAATCCACTTATTTTGTAAAGGAAGCCGACAGTCAGAGAAAGGACATAATTTGCTCAGGGTCTCAAAGGGAGAGTTAAAGGCAACCTAGTCTCCTTGTAATGCCTTGAGATAATAAAAGAAAGGGGTAGATAGGTTCTAAGGGTCAATCAGGATGGAGAAAGATTCAGAGCAGAAACTTGGTGAGCATAGTCTGGATATGGAGAGAAAACTAAGGAGTCCTAGGGGGGTACCATGAGGGGTATTGGCACCTAAATAGGGTGTTTTGAAAGACAGCTCCAAAAGGGTGTGGGAGGCCTTTAAAGACAAATCTGGCCTCTTTTGAAGTTTTGCCAAAGGCTTGCTGTAAGATAGGATTTCTATGGGACATTTTGGAGCTAGGAGAGAACCACCATGCCTTCATATAGAGACCATGTGAAAAGAACATTGCATCAGAAATTACTAGCCCCATCTCTGTCATTGACTTGCTGTATGGCCTTTGACAAGCAAGCCTCTAACTGGGCCTCAGTTTCCTTAGCTGTCCAAAGGGAGGGTAAGACTGGATGATCTTTAAGGGCTCTTCCGGCTCCATGAATCTATGTCCATTGGCTCAATGAACTAACAAAATCTCTGGACCCTGTTCTTCCAGGTTGGACTCTAGAGTTAGAAAAAGAGGTGGAATCTAATCTGGAGACCTTGCATTCATTAATGAAGCCTGTGGTATTTTCTGGAAGCATCAGATATTAGCTTGACCAAATTCCAGCACAGATAATTGCATTCTGCCAACTTAAATTCCCTTTGGAGTTTCAACTGGATGTGAGGTAGGTCATCCTTCCTCTCCCAAATTGCTTTGCCGA
Source organism: Notamacropus eugenii (assembly GCF_028372415.1). Classification (NCBI taxonomy): domain Eukaryota; kingdom Metazoa; phylum Chordata; class Mammalia; order Diprotodontia; family Macropodidae; genus Notamacropus; species Notamacropus eugenii. The sequence goes on along the minus strand of NC_092877.1, from coordinate 23,664,540 downwards.
GCTATTCTGTGTGATTTCACAAAAGCAGCTCAGCCTTGGGGAAGGTATGGTGCTCTTTCTTGTAAGTGGGTGTGGATTTGTTCTGCTGGATGGGAATAATTATTTTTAATGGTTAAAATGTTGAAGATCCATTGTTCTCCTTCATGGGTTCCATGTACTATCTGAACTAATTTACCGGCATATTCCTATATTGATGTTCCACGTCTTTGGGAAGCTGTCCCTCATTCCTGAAAGGCACTTCCTTCTCCTCAGATCTCTGGTTTTTTTATGAATCCCCACCAACAGGAAGCCTTCCCAGATCCTCTTAACTCAGAGTGTTTTCTACCTCCCCAAATAACCATATTTATACTTAGTTGTTGAAACATTACATTTTCCCGGTAGAATGTTAACAAGGGTCATAGCTATTTTTGACTTTGTCTTTGTACCTCCAATGCCTAACACAAGGCCTTGTGTGGAGTTGATGCTAATTAAGTGTTTGTTGGATTGGGTTGTCTCTCTGGGTGAACTGATTCTACTGAAAATAGTTTCCAACTTTATTGTTTGCAAAAGAAAAATAAAGACTGAGAGTATAGCATTGAATAAAAAGAAGATTTTCCAGTAACTGTACTCATCTCTATCATATGATCGGAGGCAGATTGTAGTATAGTGGATTAGGAGAAAAGTCTTGGCATCATAAAGACCTAGGTTCAGAATGATATCTGACATACTGGCTATATGACCTTAAGCAAGTCACTTAAACTCTGTGTGCCTGTTTCCTTAATTGCAAGAGGAAAATAATCACACTTACCTCTCAGGGTTGCAGTAAGGATCAAATGCAATAGTAATTGTAAAGTGTTTAGTACAGTACTTGGCAAATAGTAAGTGCTAGGGAAATTAGCTAACATTATTTTTTTTTATTTTTTATTTTTTTTTATTTTGTAATGTTTAACAATCACTGCCATACAATTGTGATTTTATCCCCCCCCTACCCCCCACTCCCCCCCTCCCTCCCCACGACTGCATACAATTCTGTATAGATTCTACATATACTTTCCTATTGAGTATATTTTCACTATAGTCATGCTATGTAGTCAGACTAAGATAAATGAAAGAAATCGTATAACAAATCAGAACATGATACACAAACACATACACATACACAAACATGATCTGCTACAATATGTGAGTGACTTCCATATTTCTCTCTCTGAGTGTGGCAGGCATTTTGACTTGAGATCCTCCATTGGGATTTTTTTTTTTTTTTGGTAAGAAGTTCTTGTGTTATTGCAAAAATCTAAGTCTACCAGAAAAAACTCTCACACACTGTGGTTGTTGCTGTGCATAAAGTTCTCCTGGTTCTGCTCCTTTCACTCAGCATCAGGTCATATAAGTCCTTCCAGGCCTCTCTGAAGTCTTCTTGTTCATCATTTCTTATGGCACAATAGTACTCCATTACATTCATATACCATAATTTATTCAGCCATTCCCCAATTGATGGACATCCCCTTGACTTCCAGTTTTTGGCAACTACATAGAGTGCTGCTATAAATATTTTTGTACATGTGGGACCCTTTCCCATTTTTATGATCTCTTGGGGATATAGTCCTAGTAGCGATATTGCTGGGTCAAAGGGTATGCACATTTTGGTAGCCCTTTGGGCATAGTTCCAAATTAGCTAACATTATTAAGTTGTTATACCTCTTAGCACTGCAGGCAACTCTCAGAAAGTACAAACTACAGACCAAGTCTTGATGAGATGTAAGCGCCTTGAGGGCAGGGACTATTTCTTTTATATCTTGTATCAACACAGGACCAGGCATACACCAGATGCTTAATAAATTCTTCTTCCCTGGTTGATTAATGTGTTTTGGTAGGTAGGGTTTCCTACACCAACGAAACCACCGTCCAGGACTAACTCCTTTTCTCTCAAATCCAAGGTTATTGTATGAAGATAAAAATCCTTTTTTGATTAAAAGGATATTAAAAGTGACCTAAAAATCTAATCCTTCCTTAGGAGAAAAAGTTGGAAAGACAGCTCACCTGGGAGTTGGGCAATTTGACATACAGCTACTGAGAGGAGTGATCTTGGCAAATCAGTTCACCTCTCTAAGACTCAGTTTCTTTGTAAACTGAGAAGATTGGTTGGTTTTGGGTTACTAATCTTTTTTTTAATGTCATGGACTTTTTTTAACAGGCTGATGAAATCCTTTCTCCAATATGTTTTTAAATACATTACATTTAATGTATTGCAAATGAAGCTAATTAGATTGAAACTGAGATATCAACTTTTAAAAAAAAGTTCTCAGACTCTCAGATGGATATTTGGTCTAGATAATCTCTAAGGTTCCTTCTTGCATAGACATTTTAAATGTCTTCTCATTCTCATGTTCTATGTTCTGACCTTTATCCTCAAGTTCCTTCCTAATAAAGTATTCTGTGATTCTATTATGAGGGGTGGACAAGTTCTGCTCTGAGCGATTGCTTCAAGCACAAGGCTTATGAGGCCCTTCATGCCATTGCAATGCCTTTCAAACTGGAGGAGAGTCACCCAAGTAGGGATGGGTTTTGGAAACAAGAGTACCATGTCAAAATTGGGTTCATAATTATCATGACTCTCTGTTTTCTTTGTCACTGTGCTCATTCAGAGCAGGACTGATGGCTTGCAACTGGCTGTTACATTAGGTTGCTGCGAGAAATTTCTGAAATTCCATTTGCTTAATATCTGGAAGGTAATTTAACCCATTTTATGAGGCTTTATTTCATTAGAGGTTTCTATAATGGGCTTGCAGATGACTGCCTTTCCAAGGCTATCACAGCATCCCTTTCCTAATAATGATGAAATTTACTCCATTCCTTTGATGTTTGTGTTAATTGCTGTCTATTGTAATATTTAAATTCAGAGTGAGAATGAGCTGCTTCCTTGGAACTGTTTTTTGAAAAGGAGATAAGTTATGTACTTTTCAGCCTTAGTCATAAAGATCAAAAAAAAACTTAATCAAGAATCCAGGTCTGCAAAGCTCTGGTTATGGTTTATTAACTGCTCTATTTTAAAAAGAATTTTTATTGGTATCTTTCATTCTTACAGCACCGATATTTTCCCCACTATTCCTCCTTCCCTTTTATTCTTACATCACCTAAATTTCTCCCCTGATTCCTCTCCCTTCTCACTGATCAACAAAAACAATCCCTGCATTGGGAAAAAAGCAGAAAATATGTGCGTTGTTTGGCATCCAGAGTCCTCCCACTTCTGCTAAGCAGTGGGGGAAGATGTCTTCTCATGGCTCTTCTTGGAGGCCATGTTTGTTCCTGGTGATTCTGCCACAGTCCCTTTAGACTGTTTTTGTTATGGCTGTTCTTTCCTTTTACATTGTAGCAGTCTTGGTTGTCTTGCTTCATGCATCTCTGTAGTTACTGTATTTATCATTTCTTAGAACAGAGGAATATTTCATTATATCTGTGTACCATAACTTGTTTAGCCTTTCCCCAGTTGATGGACATCTTTGTTTTCAATTCTTTGTTTTCACAAAAAGTACTGCTATACACATTTTGGAGACATTCTACCTTTCAGTGACATCCTTGGGGGTATATGCCTAATAAAGCAACCTCTGGGTCAAATGGACATTCTAACCACTTTACTTTCATAATTCCAGATTGCTTTCCAAAATACAGCTCCACCAACAATGCACTGAGATGCGTTCTCACAATCTCTCCAATATTAACTCTCTCCTTCCTCACCTTTTCCAGTTTGCTAGGTACGAGGTAAAACTTCAGGGTTATTATGAACGCCTCTCTAATTGATAGATGATTTATTTTGTGCAGAGAAACAGGATGGTTTAGTTAATAGAGAGTGGACTTTATAGTCAGAAGTTCAAGTCTTGCCTCTGACATTTACTGTCTGTGTGACCAGAAGCAAGTCACTTAATATCTCAGTACCACTTTCTAAGACATTACAAAGACATGATTACAAAGACATTATAGATTTGCATGGAGTGGGGAAGACCCAATTTTGGGAGTTTCCCATGTGTTCTAGACCTCAGAGTTCTAGAACACAGAAAAGATTTCTAGATATAGCAACTATTTCCCCTTAAAACAGGAAGACTAAAACTCCTGGGGCAAAAGGACATTACTTGAAAGACATTCATGAGGGTCATTTCAAGAGGAAAGAGTTTTGCCCCGCAGTCAGAGCCTACCTTTACTATCTGTGTGACCTTGGAAAGTGACTTAATTTCTCTAGAACCCAGATTCTTCACCTATGAAGTAAGAGGGGGAGGGAATATGCATTCATATAGCACCTACTATGTGCCAAGCACCTTATAAATAGTATCTCATTTGAATCTCACAACAATTCTTCTAGGTAGGAGTCAGAGGTTGAATGACTTGTCCAGGGTCACACAAGTAGTGTCTGAGGCCAGATTTGAACTCAGGTCCTCCTGATTCCAGGCCCAGAGCTCCATTTATTGAGCCTCCCTCAAAGTAAGAGTGTTGGCTTAGATGGCTCCTGGATCCCTTCAAGGTCTAGGTTTGTGATCCTATGACCCAGTTCTAGAGTTCTGAAATTTGCTCAGTTGAATAGGCCAAGACTTAGGGGTTGCTACTTAAATAAAAAGCAGGGAGTCACTTTAGAGCCCTAAATTAATGATTATTATTATTATTGATGGGAGCATGTAATGTTAAGGAGAGTTAAAGGTCTTCTCCCGCCCATTAATAGGTCTCAGATGGAGCCTATTAAGGGAAGATTGATTAGGGGAAGTTTGTTTTGTAGGAAGGCCCACACTTTTTGTTAATTAGTGATGCACTGGGTCACAAGAGTTGCGATGCCCTCTGGCTCTGAGGTGAAGTTTTGCTTTGGGAGCTTACTCTTTGAAAGAAGTTTCATGTGCCAGATGAAACTCTGGGTAGCCATTAAGGAGCACACGCTTTGAAAACCCAGATGTTGCTGCTTCCGTCTCTGGTAACTATGTATGTATGTAATGGTCAGACAGTTGGATCTGTCTGTTGATCTGTGATGTATGTAATGCTTATGTCAGACAATTAGAAGCTCTGTCTGTTGGTCTTTATCTCTCTGCTTTTATTTTCTCTGTTAGAATATATGATTAAAGTAGATTGTTGACCCCTCAAAAGTTGCTTTCCTTTTAGAGAAGCAGATCCAAGAACCTGTGCAGTAGGTCCCCCTGGGTGTGTCAGGGTGCTTGCTGCTGCAGAGCAACATAGAACAGTAGTGTCAAACTGAAATAGAAATGGGGGCCACTAAACCATTCATAAGGGTCCCTGTGGGCTGTATATTGATTTAGAAAACTACAGATCAATATTATTTATGTGTTATCGTATTTTTATTTTTTTGTTAAATATTTCACAATTACGCTTTCATCTGGTTCAGGCTGCATGTTTGACACATCTGACACAGAAAGAGCCACTCACAATGTGCATTTTTTTGTTGTGTTCCTTTGTGCTCCATTTTGATAAGGATTTTGTTTCATGACTGAGTTGATTAAGTGTCTGTACTAATCCCAGGGTTATGAACTATGGAGATCCCTGACAATGTTTAGGGGCAGTTAGGTGGTGTGGTGGACAGAGCACTGGGCCTGGAATTAGGAAGATTTATCTTCCTGAGTTCAAATCTGGCCTCAGACACTTACTAGCCATGTGATCCTGGGCAAATCACTTCACTCTGCTTACCTCAGTTTCCTCATCTGTAGAATGAGCTGGAGAAGGAAATGGCAAACTGCTCCAGTCTCTTTGTGGAGAAAACCCTAAATGAGGTCATGAAGGGTCAGACATGACTGAAAATGATTAAACAACAAAGACAGAACTTAATTCAGCAGCGTAGAATCAAGTAACGGCAACAACTAATTAGCAAGAAAAGGGAAGCTGTCAAATGTTGGGCTTCGCGTCACTGAAGATGTGCCCCAGTCAGAACAAGTCCAGAGGTCAAGTCATCACCGGGTAACATGCTTGTGACTCTGTGCTTGAGAAGATTATGTGTGTCATTCCAAAAAAGTACAGTGGGAATGGAAAAGGCATTGGGATACACGTAGCAGGACCTCAAAAATGCAGGATGAAGGATGATGGTGGGGGAAGCTGATGATTCCAGTAGAAAGAAATGCATTGATCACTCAAATATGAAGCTTAAAAAGAAGTATCACACAAATACATAAGCCCAAGGGCCATTCCCCTGGTAGATACACGTCTGTCTGTCATCTATCTATCATCTATCTATCTATCTATCTATCTATCTATCTATCTATCTATCTATCATTCATCTATCTATCTGTCTGTCTATCTGTCTCTCTATCCACATACACATACACATATATGTACATGTATACATGCATATACTTACATATGTGTATATATTTATATGTATGTGTACATCTATCTACACACACACACACACGCACAAATGGTTCTCAAAGCAAGAATCGCTAACTATTTCAACAATAGGAAAGAATGTTTCAAATTCCCAATAATAAGAGGAATGCAAATCAAAATAGCTCTACCTCCTACTTGGCAAGTTGCTAGAATGGCCAAAGATGGAAATAGTCAATGTCAGAGGAGCTGGGGAAAGATAGGCACACCAAATACACTATTGGTAAAACTGTGAATTAGTTCAATCATTCTGAAAAGTAATTTGAAATCATGCTAAAAAATGACTAAAATGTCCATACCCTTAATCTAGAGGTCCTAATGCTAGGTATAGACTCCAAAGTAGATCAAATAAAGAAAGATCCCATATAGTAAAGTATTCATAGCTATGCTTTTTGTAGCAGTAAGGAACTAGAAACAAAGTAGGTGCCTATCAACTAAGGAGTGGCTAAATAAACCATGAGGTTCCATTATATAAATATAATGCAATATTACTGAACATGATGAACTTCAAGAACCATGAGAAAACTTATTGGACTTGATATGGAATGAAGCAAGCAGAAAATATACTTCATGTCCAGGGCAATGTAAATACATGCGAAAGAACAAAACTTCCACAAACGAACACTGTGTCATTATATTGATTAAGTTTGGCCCTGCAGAAGAGCTGAGATGAACCTCCTATGCTCTTTACAGAGGTGTACAATTATCTTTAGAGTACTAAAGAAGCCATCAGACACAGGGGACACGTTGTTTGGTTTTGTTGATCTGCTATTTTTCTTTCTTTTCTAATCTTTGTTAAAAGGTATGGCCTAATGGCAAGAGGAGGAAGACAGGAATATATTTTTTAGAATGATAGGGGTGGAAGTAGCTAGGTAGTGCAGAAGCTAGAGCACTGGCCCTGGAGTCAAGAGGATATGATCGTTCATCATTTCTCTTGGATCATCCAAAGATGATCCAATGGATGATCAATTCTCTTGGATGATGTCAAGCACCTTTACAAACTGTAAAACCACATAAATATTATTATTATGTCCTCCTTTATTTGTCTTCTTCCTATACCCATTACTATGCACAGTTACAGTATTTCCACATCTCCTCCACCACTCCACCTTCACTCTGTCCAAAGTGAGCTTGATGCTGCCTGGTTCACCCATAACTTCCTGTCTAGATTCTGCAGCCTTTTATCTTTGGTAGTAGCCATAATTCATAATTCTTACTCATTGTCTTCTTGTCCCTCTTCCCTACTCTAGTCCAACCCAGATAGTTAGTTTTCAATCCTCAGGATATAACCAAATTTCTCCCAAGCAAGGATTGGGGAGGGAATAGAAGAGAAACCCACTCAGCTTCCCTTAAACCACTAGGTGTTTTATCTGACTCTGTTTCCTTGGACATGAGACAGTTATTTCTCAGACCCAGACTACTCCAGCTATTAGCCAGTTTAAACCGTTGGCCACCATAACAAGAGGCAGGGAGTTGGAAGCCCTTCATAGGTAATCCAAAGGGCATCCTATTTTTTTTTAAATGGAAAGAAAAAATGTCTCTATAGAGAAACATTAGAGCATAATAGAAAAAGCTAAATTTGGAGTCAGAAAACCTGAGTTCACATCCCAGCTCTGCTTCTTTCTACTGTGTGGCCTTGGACAAATTATCTCTCTGTGCAAATAGCAAAATGAATGAGTTGGACAAGATGACCTCTATAATTCCTTCCAGCTCTGATTCAATGATCCTTTGAACCTCCTTCTTAGATTTCTAAGCATTAGGAAGAGCTGTGGATGGTGATGTGGAGGACACTCATTACTGAGGGTTATGAGCACAAGAAAAGTTCCAGAAGGTTCTACCATCCTGGAAAGGTTTTGAGATTGTAACCAGAGATGGACTGTATGCTTATATGCTGCCTCCTACAAGAAGAATTCTAATGGGAGACAATAATTTTGTCTTATGGAAAGAATTCAGGTTGAGTTCTTTTGCAGTAGCATGGTCTGGAAATGACCAGGAAGTGATATAGAGGCAAGATAAGGCCAAAACTCACCTATCCAACAGCCTAATCTTAATTCAGGCTAAATTTGTATTAGCCTGGCTCCTATCTAGCTCAAATTTTTATTGACCCAGTTCCCTCCCAGATAAACTGCTTTCTAGTTAAAATTTCCCCATCTTGTATTTGTGAAATTGACTTTTTGAACCCAAGTTTAAGATTTTACATTTATCCTTACTTGAACAATTCTCAAATGAAAATACCTTAGAAATATAAAGGTACACAAGGCTGAAACATAATGAAAGTGGGGAACTTGTCTCAAATCAATGCTCTTGGAGGATGTGGATCAAAGAAATCCAGGCACAAAAAAATAATCAAATTTATACCTGTGAGGATGGGGACAAACACATCAAAACCAGATCATTTTACTTTACATTCACTTACATAGAAACTTGTTGAGTTCTTCAACATTAATGAAAGAGAAAAGTCATTATTCTATAATTGGAGAATGTACTATTAAGATTAAAATATGACATTGGTTTTGAAATGTAAATAGTGCAATATCAAATAAATAGAATTTCATAAAAGAAATACAGAAGCCACCTCAAGCTAGTTTTCTCTTCAGATGATCATTTGGCTTGTCAGAAACAAACTCAAGAGGAAGAAAGAATGTGTCTTTTAAATGATTATGAACAGTAACCATCAGCAAAAATAAACATTCATAAGTAGGAGCAGGTGGTTTTCAGCAAATTGTTCTAGAGGATGGGGGAAATCCACTGAACAAAACCTAATGAGAGATGGGTCTCAATTGTCACAGCTAGAGTATCACTTGAAAAGACATAAGATTTACAGAAAAGTCAGAACTGGGAAAGGTTTTAGGGCTCACCTTGTCTAATCCCCTTCTATTGATAAAGAAATACACCTAGAAAGGGTGTAAGGAGACAAATTTAATTTTCTGTGTACTTGGGTTAATAACTTCCACTATAGTTCTACTTGAATACTTCATCTAGTTGTGGAAATGACACTGGGTTATTGAGAGTTATGAACACAAGAAAAATTTTAGAAGGTTCTACCATTCTGGAAAGGCTTTGCAAATGGATCCAGAGATGGACTGTTTGCTTATATGCTGCCTCCTACAGGAAATCTTTACCAATCCTTCTATCTTTTGGTTCCTTCCCATCTAAAGCTACCTTACAGCTATTTGGTTAAGTATCTTGGCTATCTATCTTTTTTTGTATCATCTTGACTATTTATGTATATTATATTATCTTCTCTGTTAGAGTATAAGCACCTTGAGGGCAGGAACTATTTTCACCTTTTCTTTGTAGTCCCAGTTCTTAGCCCAGTGTCTGTCACATAGTAAATGCTTACACTCCTCCCAATATCAAATTCCTCATCTGTAAGATGTGGATTATATCAGAGTTGTTGTAAAGATCAAACAAGGCAACACGTATAAAATATATGTGATATATGTTGTTTATCACATATATAAAAATATTTTGCAGATCTTAAAGTTCTACATAAACACTAGCTGTTATCATGATAAGGTGAGTGTTGTCCATGCACCAGCCTGGCTAAATTCAAAGCTGGGTTGTAGGGGAATGAATTTTTCAGGCACAGATCTTGAAACTCATCTATGAAGTTATAGAGAGGTGGCAATCTCTATCTGTGGAGAGAACACTTGACATTGACATGTCTGTGGACTACAAAACAGACTAGCATTGTGTCTGTATGAAAATTCAGGGTTTGACCTCTGTTCATGTCATAGGTAGATGCTAATCCCTCTGCCACTCTACAAATCAAAACAGAGAGCAGAGTCTACTCTTTCCATAGCTAGAGATCTCCTTGCCTTTTTTCTTAAGTCTCCCCAATTCCCTGTCACTCAGTAATGTTCAAAGCAGCAAGCAGGGGTACTTGCTATATCCAGTAGAATCAAATACAATTAAGGTAGGGTGGGGAAAGGTGTTTTTGCTTTAGAAGGTAGTTCCAAAGGGCAACAGACTAGAGTATGAGTCAGATGTTTGGACAGGACTTCAGGCTGTCTATGAGTTGGCAAAAGGTCTAGTCAACTCAGTCTATCAAGTTCTGATAGTCATTCCAAGGAGACGTTACACAATCCTGATTCTGACACATATATAGCTCTTTTACAAACCTGTCTTCGTACAGCATTTAATTTCTCTGGACACTCATGTTTTGTTGATGTTATTGACTTGTTTCAGTCATGTCCAACTTTTTGTGACCCCATTTGGGGTTTTCTTGGCAAAGATAATGGTTTGTCATTTCCTACTCCAACTCATATTACAGATGAGAAACTGAGGCAAACAGTGTTAAGTGACTTACACGGGGTCACACAACTAATAAGTGTCTGAGACTGGATTTGAACTCATGACTTCCTGACTCTAGGGTCAGTGCTCCGCCCATGGACTATGCCACCTAGATGCCCCATGACCCTTGTGTACTCTTCTATAAAATGGGGACAGTAATATTTTCACTAATTATTTAACAGAGTTCTTGTAAGAAAGGCACTTTATAAGTTGAAAAGTACTATAGAAATGACAGCTACTGTAAAGATGGTTATTATAATAGCTATTATTTTTATGATTTTCTCTTTTTTAATTTTTAAATTTATTTTTAGTTTGCAACATTCACTTTTATAATATTTTAAGCTCTAAATCCACCCCTTCCTCTCTTTTCCCCTCCCCAAGATGGCTTGCCATCTGATATAGGCTATACATGTTCAATCCTCAACTAAATTATAAACTCCTTTTTTTTATTTGCTCTTGGGGGCAGCAGAACAATGATTTGTCTATTTTTCTTCTTTCAAACCTTCCCATAGAGCCTGGAACAGTGCTGTTACACTTATCAAGTGCCCAACAAATATATGTCAGGGAAGATACTTATAAAAGCACATAGCCCAGTGCCTGGCACATTGCAGGCACTCTTTCTACCTTCCTTTTTCCTCCATGTTTATATCAAGCAAGAATACAACAAGGAGACATATACTCGACAAAGATGTTTTCCTCTATCAGCTTATTTTGGTGTAGAGCTCAAGTTAAAAAGGGATGTTTTGTAGATGGTAAGGTCTTCCCCAAGCTCCTGTTTGCACATGACTTTATGCCAATTGTGTCCAGCTTCCTAAGTGACGCCTTAATCCTTCAAGAGTTTGGCCATTAAACTGTATAGGAAAAACTAAGTGAATAAAGCTTGCTATTGTCTAGATTATGATAAGCTATTGGTTGGACAACCTATAGAGCTCATCGATCAGTACATATGGACAGGCGCTGCAAAGGGAAAATGAGGGGATCTCCAAATAGAATGGAAGGACCTCAAAGGGGTTGGATTGTCACATGGGAGTTATAAAGTTCTTTTAAAAACTGCAAGCTGCTTCCTGAAACAAAGGGCCACATTTTTACCACCAGAATTCTCCTGATGATGTGGAATGACTCATGGAATAACACTGTACTCTTGGAAGGATTGAAGTTGAGGATCATGCAAAAGGTCACGCATCTCATAAATTTAGAGCTAGGAGGAACTTCAGAGGTCATCTTGTCCAGCCCCCTCATTTTAGAGATGAGGAAATTCAGGAATGAACAAGAAGTAAGTATCCAAGGAAACTTAGGTCCTCTGACTCAAAGACCAGCAATCTTTCCACAGCATCAGAGGGAGAGGTTCATAAGTGGGAGTAAATAGGAAGTAATACATTGTGAAGTAGGGTTTTGCGGGAGAATCAGTGAAATGTATGATGCAAGCATATGGCACTTAGTGAAAAGGCTGGCACATAGTAAATACATAATGAATGTTTGTGGCCTTGATTGTAAAAGATTGGTTTGTGTGTTCCATTGGTATGTTTGGAATGTTAAGACTAATCAAAGAAGAGCCCCACACATTGAATGGACACCTCATAGGGAGAACATGATTTGCACAGAATGGGCAGGCATGGAGAGCTTGTGATCTGCACTGCTGAAAGTAATGACCACATTGATAAGATCATAGACCCGTTGGTGTGCTGGAATAAGAGACTGATTCAAGTGGAGTTACTTTCCAATATGCCTAATTATGTTAAGGAAAACAGTTAAGCCTAGACAGAAAAGCAGACCACCAGGACAATCTCCCTTGGCACAAAAGATGTGCTCTTGAAGACTTGTGTGGATGAACACTTACTGTTCACCTACTATGCACTAAATCCAAGTCTGATAAGTTGAATCCTGTTTTCATTGTATTAGGAAAGAAGGCTGTTTAAAAGGTTTGTAGGATTTTTTTTAAGAAGTAAAGAATCATACCGTAAAGCTAATTGTCATTTAATTCTAGACCATTTTTCTGCATATCGGGCTTTCTTTGAGCAAGGCTAACCATCAGGTCCAAATTCAGCTGCCTTTACTCATGGAGAAATAGAAGATGGTAGGGGGGAAGGGGATGTATGTAAATTTTATATAGGAGAAAGGTTTCAGTTTGTTAACCTTGATTAGCAGTAATTATTAGAGATCTGGAAAGATCTTTATAAAAGTGCTGACAGTACAATGATTCATGTGGTGTCGAATAACTGGACATAGAATAATTAGTGTGTGTGTGTGTGTGTTTGGGGAGCGGAAGTCAGAGAACAGTCCAACCATATGTCCCACCACAAAAGTTGTGATCCAATCTTAACCCTCAAAAAAGGGATGGGGGAAATGGTGGGCTTAGGAGAGAGGGGTATCATGGCAACTAGACCCTTGTGGTAGCAGCTACAGATAGGGATGTTTGTACTCCAGCTGCATTCAGAGCAGGAGAGGGGAAATACAACTGTTGTTCCCGTTGTGGATGAAAGGGAAGTTGTATCAGGGAAAAGGGAGTCACACAATGAGACCCGTGTGTGTGTGTGTGTGTGTGTGTGTGTGTGTGTGTATGTGTAGGGAGGTTAATGGAAGTTGCATCAGTCAGTACCAAGGAAGACCTGAAGGAAAGCAGTGGATGGTAGTCATTGTAGGGGGAAGAGTGTCTTCCTGGGGTGTATATATGCCCTAATGAGTAGGAAATATATTTCTCCATCTAAAGAACCCTGCTTGTCTCAGTTTAGTTATAGCTTCTTGGAAAACTATTAGTACTAAAAATGGACTCATAGAAAATAACAGGAATACCGACCATATGGTGTTGAGACAATATCCATGGAAAAGGATAATTATGTAGCATTTTACAGCAGATGTCTTCATCCAGGTTGATGGGCTTTTTCTTGGATGGTCTTCAGCTAAGGAAATCCTGAGAAGTTGTTCCCAGACTCAGGTACCACCTTCTGCGTGAAGTATTCCAACTGCTAGTGATTTACTTTCCCTACCCCATTATTTTGTATATGTTATCAGTGGGTCTTGTATATATCCTATGTATTACAGGCATGGCCGCAACTTCGACTCTCCCCAAGATCTCTCTCCCTAGACTGAGGCTAGTTTCATCACCACCACCTGTACCTTATTTGGTAGGTTGGGATAACTCCCCAGGGAGTGGTCATGCAACTACTGCTTTATAATTCTCTGTGAATGTTCACATTCTAGATCATAGGCCCCCACCAGTGTATTTCCTATTAATCAATTAGCCTTCAATACTCAACCTTAACCAAAATGTTTACTGAAAATGTAAAACAAACATGATATTTACATGATATTCCCTCCAAAACATCAGTTGCATTCTTGTATCAAAGTACACAGTGTCCACAAGAAGAGTGGGCACATAACGAAAGACTCAGGGGAGTAAATGAGACTCGTAGGGAACACATGTGGCCAGAGCAGCTCTTAGCTCTGAAACTGTGGACTTTGGTGTCTTCCTTCTGCGTCATGAACTGTCTATAAAGGTTCCTTGATGAACAATAATAATAGTTAATTTTTATTTAGCACTTACTATGAGATATATGAAATCCACTGTGCTAAACACTTTATAATGATCATCTCATTTGAGTCTCACAGCAAGCCTGGGAGGTAGATGGAAAATATCATCCCCATTTTACAAATGAGGAAACTGAGGCAAACTGAGCTTAAGTGATTTGCCCAGAGTCACACAGCTGGTAAACATCTGAGGCCAGATTTGAACTCAAGGCTTCCTGACTCCAGACCAAGTGCCCCAACCACTGAACTACCACCAGTTGCCTACAAATGAACGTAGCTTCTGCGTTAAATATTGTTTCCACTGCTAAGCTGAGCTGATCCACACTGCCACCAGAATAGATCATGGGATCACAGAAATAGAGTTGAGAGCCATGCTTGAGGACACATTTTCCAACCCTTGCATTTGACAAATAAGAAAACTGAGACCCAGAGAAAGGAAACTTGTGCAGATAGTGTTACAGGTGGAATTTGAACCACATCCTCTGAATCTAAATCCACACTCTTTCAACGGTATCATGCCATCTCTTTGGATCTCTTAGAATTCAAGGCCTAGCATTATAGAGGCCAGCAGTGGCTTTACCATTCCCCCATCAAATTGAATATTTATAGTTTTCTCTAGGCTGTCAAATCAACCCACTTGTCCTTTCAAACATGGCCCTTGATCAATTTGCTAACACAATTTCTCCTATGTAGAAATTCCTTACTAGGAAAAAAAAACAGTTAGTTGCATGAACTTAGGCTAGGACAAACAAGTGGAGATGAGACAGAAATGTCCAGGGGGATTCTTCTATTGGCCAACTACAATATTTGATTATTGCTAGCATTACAGCAATAGAATGTGTATGATATGAATTGGTTATATTAAAATCTGTAACTTTATCTATGAATAATCCCTGATGCTCCCCTTTTCTATTGTCTATTGCCATCAACACATAGGATTGAATTATCCCCTGAGGAGCAGAGGGGAAGTACAGAGTGAAAGAAAAGGTATAATTAAAAAGAGCAAAATTGATCCAATTCTTTTCTTTTTCGAGGATTCAGGGGAGGAGGGAGAGAAAGAGTGACAGAAAAATGGTCGTTCTCCGTACAATCAATTCTTGGAAAAATAGAATAAAATCACCTCCCCCCCACAAACACATACCAGTTGTAATTAGATGGACTTAAATGAAAATGTTGGGTAGTCTGGTGTAATAGCAAATGAATTGGCTTTGGGCAAGTCTCTGAAATTCCACCTTCCTCAGTTTCTTCATTTATACAATTAGGGAGTTGAAATGGATTCTCTCTGAGGTACCTTGAGGCTCTGAATCTATGATCTTATCATCAGATCCGTAGTCTATTCGTTTGAACCTAAGAACCCTGCTTAAATGAATGAATAATTGCAGTTTAGCAAGGGCTTCTTCAAGGGTAGTCTTATTATTTTAATAAAGTGTTGTTGGTTGATTGATCTCCAAGGCACTTTCTAGCTCTAGATTTGACATTTGTAGGGCATGCTTCAAGGTTTGCAAGGCACTTTACAAACATTAGCTCATTTGATTCTCATGATAAATATGTAAAGTGCATTCTACCAGTAGGATTATCAAACCCATCTCTGTCTAGGGAGAAAGGGGGAAAGAGCATTTGCTGCTCCCCTCTGCCTTTAAGAAAAGAAAAAGAGGAAGCTTTCAAAATAGAAAATCTAGGACTGATTTAGAATTTTCCCAAATATCATTTGCTGTTTCCATCCTTTCTCAAAATTCCCATTTTCTTCAAAGGAATGAGGAGAAAGAGAGAGAGATTTCATTACATGAAACAAGACAAGAAAATTGCTGAGACAAGGGAAGGAAAGGAAAGGGCATAATGGGGGATATAGCACCTACTATGTGTAAATAAAAGAATGTTCTTCAGAGATCAATCACAGCCAATTGATAAGCATTTATGAAGTATTTACTATATGCTAGGCACTTGGGAATACAGACAGAAGTATTAACAGTCCCTGCCCTCAAGGACATTACATCCTTACAGTGGAGACACATAGCTATATGGATATATGTTAGATTTATACCAAATGGACACACAGCAATCTTGCCCAAGAATGCCCTAGTAGCTGGGAGAATAAGAAGATGAAGGTCCTTGTGCTGATGATTAAAGGAAAGGGGGTCTTCCCAGGTAGAGATAAGGAGAGGAAGCATTCTAGAGCTCTCATTTTGTAAGGTAGGACCAGCCTCAAGAACACTAAATTGCTAATCCACAGTGTGTGGAGTCTCTATTTCTCTAGTCTAAAGGTAAGACTTAGTTGAAAGCCTGGGGCAGGTCTAAACCTGCAGGTGAGATTGAAGAGGTCCAATCTATGTGAATTAGAGGGAATGGGTGCTTTGTGTGTTATTACAAAGGTTCGTTTGTGGTAGTGCCAAACATCAGATACAATATGCTGCACTATTAAATGTAACGGGAGAAAGAAAACCTACAAGGAAGCAGAGACAGACAGCTTTCAACATAATGCACAGTATTTAATATATAGGCTTTTTGGAAATGAAAAGTCATTGCTAGGTATTCTGAATCCTCTCCTATGTGTTGCTGTGCACATGACATTTTTTCTTATTTTTATTTGTTTAATATTTAAGTATATAATGTTTCCTTTTCTTATTATGTATTTAAGTATTAGTATTTGTCAAAAATTTAAAACAAAAAAAAGAATAAATGACAACTATTATTACCAGCTCAGAAATTTACACTCTGGCTTACATGTTCTACTAGGTGTAGAAATAACAGTAGCTTACATTTGGCACTTTTTTCACAACAGCTTTGTGAGATACTTTGTGAGATACATCTCTTGATGTTATAGAAAATCCTGAATTTCCCCCCTTGTTGAAAGTCTCTTCCAGAGTAATATTATAAGTAGTATATAGGATCTTGATGGGGAGGGAAAGGCCCATTAGAAAGGGGAAAGGACTTCTTGACTGATTAAGGATTCAAGTTCAAGTCTTTTCTGTGTTCTTTACTTTGTAAAGGAAAATCTATTTTACGTTTGATATATTGTGAGCCTGCATGTTTGTAAGAGGAGCTTATGGCCAGCCACCCATTTGAAAATGCTATCTATTGACACTCCCAGTCTTTATCTAGGTAGGGATAGATGAGCCAAAGAGAGAGGTATACATGCAGGGTTGTGCAGGAGACAGCTTATACTAGCTTGGGAGAGTTAATTGTGAAATTTTTGGTGTGAGCAAATGCTCTAAAGCAGAGTTTGATGTATAATTTTGTTGATTGTCTAGACTTAAAGTAGTGGGAAAAATGTTAATGATGCAGATTCATCTTTAAAGTATGTTCTGTATACATTTTTCCCCCAGAGAGTCAGCTATTAAACATTTATCAGCGTACTCCTATATACATAGCATACCCTACAATTTCTTTGGCAGAAAGGATTCTGACACATGCTTACTTAAAAAAAAATAAAGCAACTATGACTCAGGGAGCTTAAGTGACTTATCCAGAGTCACGTAGCTAGAAAGGAATAATGTCAGAATTTGAATAATCTATGTTTTCTAATGCTGTTCTCATTATACTATGATGCTTCTCCAAACAGGAGAACCTGTCTTACTACATACAAATGCTTAGGTCCAGAATTTGGTCAGTCCATTACTGATTTCTTTTCTTTTCTTTTTAACAAGTTTATTTGGAAATGATGGATTTTCCTTTTTTTCTCTACTGACAATTCCTCTGCTAATGAGATATGTAAAAAGTCATGACTAGCCACAGTAAGACTTGATAGTAGAGTGAAATTGGGGTAACTCCTGATCTTTGAATCCTTTACCATTTATTCATGTTAGAAGCCTGTGTCTTACGCAACTGGTTTAGTTGGTGGATCCCATAAGGATACTTTAGCATTCTGTCTCTTTGCTTCCAATTACACCATATGTGGTTGTGTATGTGTGTATGGTTTGTCCTTTATTCTTGAAGAGGATCATGACGTCAAGGAAGTGATGCCATGACATGCAAGTGAATTGGATTTAAGTGAGGCAAGGCTATGCAAAGTCACCAGCCTCACTCTCTCCTCTTGTGCCATCTGGGTCCAGTGGCCAGATATTGATCAGGACTGCAGATGGCCCAGCAAGTCATATGGTATCAAGCAGGAAGACATAACTATTAGGGGTGCTTTCTAGTTATGTGAATTTACACAGTATGTCTTTCAATATCAAATTAGGTAGGGGGAGTGAGGGAGCAAGGTTTTTCATCACCACCACCACCACCACCATCATCATCATCACCATCATTCGCATTTCTATAGTGTTTCCTAATGGTCTTTTTAAAAAAATGCATTTTCAAAAACAACAACTGTTTTTTGAAGCAGAAAAATGTTGTATTTGGAATTAGGCTCAGACCTGAGTTTGAGGCTCTAAGTTAATATCCTAGCTCTCTTATTTACCACCTGTGTGGGCAAATAATTTCACTTCCTCAGGCCTTAAGTTTCTTCCTCTTAAAATAGGGGAGCTGGGGCAGTGAGGCAGTGCAGTGAATACAGCATGGACCCTGGAGTCTGGAGGACCTCCATTCAAATCAAGCCTCAGACCCTTGATCCTTGCCAGGGCAAGTCACTTAACCCTGATTGCCTCATAAAAATTAGTGGGGCAGGGAATTGGACTTGAAGTTCCTTTTTAGTTCCAAATCTGAGATCCTACATTTGGGTGCCCACACATGATCTCATTAGAATTATCCCAAGAACTGGAAAAGTAATAGGAATCCCATTTTACAGATGAAAAAACTTAAGAGATAGGGTGGGCCATGCAGATAACAAAATTAGGAAAAGTGTCCAGTCTGAACTCAGGCAGTCTGACTCTACACTGTACCACACAGTTCAGGGAGAGTCCTCCTCAGAGGATGGAAGGTGGGGCAGCCATCTCCTTTCTTTCCCTCTCAAAACTTTTATGGAGGAAAAGTCAGGTTGAAATAAACATGGAGGGGGACTGTCTGACAAGGCAGGGTAGGGTCAATCTTGTCCAAATGGTTTTGCCTTAGTGACTAGGGGAACCACTCTGAACTGTGTTTGCATAAGTGTCTCAGAGAAAGGCAATATGGTACAGGAGAAAGGAGGCTGGCATGGGAAGCAGAAGACTGAGGTTCAAATCTTGTGTCTTACACTTTACTCCTAAGTGAAGCATTCCCTCTCTAGTTTCCTCATGCCCACCTCCAATATTACTTGTCTAAAAAAGCAGGAAGAACAAACTTTAAAGAGACAGAAGCAAATCCTTGCTTCCTCACTTGAACATGGCCATCAGGAAAGATGATTGGAAAGGCTTTCTTTGGCTTTTTTGCATGCATCCCAGTTTCAGTTCATTGACCCATCAAAAATCTGTCTTTTTATTCCATAGTTAAAGACTGCAGTCAGTTGGAGGGTCATTGTGCACCCCTCCCCCAAATTGAGGAGCAGGATCTTTCTGTGACACATCATTTCTCTTTCTTAAAAGAGGGCTCCCCAATTTCTTTTGCATGATCTGCCTATCATCTGCTGTACTCTGGGGATGGACCTCCATTGGCCAGGTCCTTGTTACACTTAGGCTCATTAGTCTAAAGTTGGAAGGAATCTCAGAAGTCATTCAGTCTAACCTAGCCCCCTCATCATACAGATGAGAAAACACAGACTCCAGGAACTAGTGACATGCTTGATGTCATATAGTTAGGAAGCATCAGAAGGGGCATTTGAATCCCCTGAGGCAGAATCTCATCCTCTTTAAATATGGTTTCCTTTCTGCAAGTGTCTTCACATCACATGCCTCCCAATGGATTGTTTTGGGAGCTGATGATTTGGACTTACGATTTCATCTTTGTTGGGGAAATTCCCTCTCTAATTCAGATCAGCACCTCTGTAAGTAAAGCATAGAGAATTACCTGAGGCACTTCAAGGTTAAGTGATTTGCCCAGTGTCACTTAGCTAGTTTGTTTCATAGGCAGTGTTTAAGCCCAGGTTTCTTTCACTCCCCAAGTGGCCCCCTCTCCCGTACACCAAGATACCACTCATGACTGTCTTCTTCTTTGCAGCTCTGATTTAATATCATCTTTGCTGTAAAGACAGAAGGAATATCTTAAGAATTAGGATATCTCATTGTCTCCCACTCCCACCTCCAGGAAATAAAAGCTTGGGGGGCATGTTTTTAAATATGTCACAGGTGAACTAGACAGCTAAGCTCTTTCTTCCATCCTCCTTCTATGACGCTGCCTTCCTCTGGCAATTGTTTCTGGCAACTTTTGTTGGTGACAGAAGCTGCCTTTCATTTACATTTCAATCAAGGTCTCCACTAGTGTTATAAAAAATGAACAATACCTGTAACTCCATATCTCTCCCCACCCCCCCACCTCCTCCTTATTCATTAGGAAAACCTTTTAATATTTTAATGAAATAAAGATCTCTTTTAGCAATAGCTACTGGGTCTGTGAAGTTTATGATGCGTTTTTACATTCATTTCCTCGATTAAATTTCAATATTTCCCCCTCGCATCCTCAAGCCGCTTAATACACTGCTGGGAACACTTACCCTTGATGATGAAAACAATATTTTTAAGGTAAGTGGGGCATTTAGTTTAAGTAGATCCAGGAGACCCATTAAAGAACAAGTACAATGCCCTGGTACCTGAATTCTCACCGCTTAACAACTCATATTATATGGCCACAGTTTAAAAAACTATTATTGGATTGTTTCTGGAAATAAGGAGATCTGTAAGCAAGAACCTTCTCAGGGAACATGTCCTCTAGCCACCTAGATGAAGACATGTCTAAGAACTACTACCCCCTGCTAAAGTCATCCATTGATGCCTTGTAAGGGTGTGCAAGTGACCCATGATTGTTTAGGGTTACATGGCAGGTCTGCTCAAAGAAAGGCTATGAATATGATCTTGGTCTTTTTCCTCCAAGGAGTACTATAACTAAGTCTAGAGAGGGTCCTCACTAGAAATCTGACTACCAAGGGGTGAGTGTTGAAGGTTATGGTATATGTAGGGGGAGGAGGGTTGTTGTGAGGATCAAGAGAGATCACAAAAGTCAAGCCCCTTAGAAACACTAGGTGTGTTACATGAAAGCCAACTATTATTATTGTTAGTTATAAAAATATTTATCATTATGCTCCAATCTACCAGAATCTGGTACATTGTGGTATCCATGAATTATCGAGGTTCTTAATCTTGGGTTCATGGGCCCCCCACCCAAGGGATCCGTAGGTAGATTTCAGAGTGTCCTTGAACTTGGATGAGAAAGACTTACATCTTTCCTTCAGTGTGATTGTTTTCCTTTGTAATTTCATTTCATACATTTAAACACACAAGTCTGAAAGGGGGGCTGTAGGCTTCATAGAGCTATCACCCAAACAGTTCAAGATACACAAAAGAGGTTAAGAACTCTTGAGTAATAGAAAGAGAACTCAAAGGAGACGCTCAGTGAGAAACTAATGGAAGAACCTGGAGAGCAGTCACCAAGGAAGATGGGTAGGCATGGATGGGTTGAAGCTTGCATATTTGGAAGGACTACCCCACCTATGAGATCACAGATCTAGAGGAGTGAATTTAAATAATCAAGCTGAAAGTGGTGAAAACTTCCCCTGCTAAGTAACCCCACCTCTATCTAATTAGAAATTTGTCTTAGTCTCCATTCATGGCCCAATGCCATGATGCCTTAGGAGTCCCACAGGGTTTCTCTTCTAGTGGGTACCTCCCAGTGGGTGCCTTTTCCAGTAAGTATTTACAGGCATAATTGGCCTTCAACATGAGCAAGGCTCTGCCCACCAACAATTTGATGCAATTCAATACAATATACTAATACAATAAATATTTATTAGTAAGAAAAAGGTAATTTCCTTTCAAACTCTCATCTGGAATATGCAGAAATGTGATGAAGTAAAATAATACTCTGGTTGAAGAACCAGATACATTAATTTTGTTGGATGTGACATGAACAGTGGTATAAAAATCACACTGATTAAATTCTGGATATTATTTCATCCGAAGAGACAGTCTGATAAAAGGATTTTACTTTTATATTCCTTCTATGATGATCCTCTTATGTATCCTTTAGTAATAAGAATTCAGAGTGGGGTAATGGAGAGCAAGTTGGTCTTGGAGTCAGAAAGAACTGAGTTCAGTTTTCATAACGCTGACCAGCTACATGAGGTGGGGCAGGTCACTCAACTTCTCAATGCTGCAGGCAACACATTACAACCATAAGTTTGAGAGGACAATTTAATGAGGCTTTACTAAGCACCTATTGTGTGCTAGGAACTGTGTTGGTGACACAAAGAAGGGCAAAACCAGTCCTTGCTTTTAAGGGGCTCACAGTATGATGGAGGAAGCAACATACAAACCAGTATGTACAAACAAAATATATACAGGACAAAATGGAGATAATCTCTAAGATTAAAGATGACTTACTTGAGGGAAAATGTTTTCCCTCTTGGAATTTCCTTGTCCTAATGAAACCACTGCTCTGTTCTAATAATAATAGCTCACACTTATACAGCCATTTTTTTGTTGTGAAGTCCTCATCTGATCCTTACAAATAACCCTGTAAAGTGGGTTCTGTTATCACACACACACCCACACACACACACACACACACCCTTACATCCTTTTTACAGTTGGGGAAACTGAGGTTCAGAGAATTGGCTTGACCAGGGCCGCCCAACTGGTAAGTTTCAGAGGGGAGACTTAAAATCAGGACTTTCTAAATCTAAGGCTGGTCCTCTAGCCACCAAGCCCTGCTTCCTCTCCCAGTTATAGCCATCCACAAAATGGGCATTCATGATATTAACAATTATCTCATTTCCATATGGTCAGTTAAATCATTTACAAATAGTGTTATTGCACAAAGAGGGTGCTGGACAGTAATTTCACTACCGTGATACTTGTTGGGAGAGAATAAGATTCACTCTTGAGAAACTATAACTATGAGTGATATACAAAGGAACTCAAAATACTCTAACCTTCACCCCTACATCCTGAAGTGGAGAGCAGGAAACTGTATGAGCATAAAAGGAGCTAGGGACTGCTTGGGTTAGCTTCATTCTAGAATCAGAGATAAAGAGCTGGAAATAATCTTAACATCCCCCCTCTCCAGTTCAATTTCCTTTACTGTATAAATTATGTATACATATATAATATATAGATTATATATACATACATATATACATATACATACACATACACACACACACACACGTATATATACACATATCAGCGACACACTCAAGATCACCAAAGAAATAACCAGTTGGGATTTGAACTTGAGTCCTCTAGCTATAAATACAGTGGTCTTTCCACTTGATGATGTACCACCAGCTGGTCATGAGTCATAAGGGACTGATAGAATTAATCAACTATGAGCCTTAACAAGATATTCAGAATTTAATGGTTTTGAAAGGGAATCTTGATTTTAATTTCACATCAGGAAGACAAGACCCTGTCATATTTGGGGAAAGGTCTTGCTGTCTTTATTTGCTTTTTTTCCCCTAATTTATTAGTGGCCAAGTCCTCCAGTTCATACAAGTACCATCTCATGGTACTTAAAATGATGGTACATAAAATGATCATTGTTTAGATGATTGCTTATCAGAATATAAGTAATTTCCTTACTGAAACCTCTTTCAAAGAGTTTGACGTTTCGAGGGGCTGAGTCAAGATGGAGGAGTAGAAAGATGCACATACACATAGCTCCGAACCCACAACCCATAGAACATCTGTATAAAGTAACTCACGGCGAATTCTGGAGCAGTGAGGCCACAGAACAGTGGAGCGAAGGAGATTTCTGTTCCAGAGGGACCTGCAAACCTCTCACAAAAGGTCCGTCACACTGCGGACGTGGAGCCCAGCCCAGCCCTGCTGTGGCCGCGGCACCGAGAGGAACAGATCCGAGCAGGCTTCAGGGACAGGCTCTCCAGTGGCCACGCAGGTCCCTCCATCCACAGGTGACGGGGGTTGGTGAGAGGGTCTCTTTGGTGGGTCAAGAGGGGAGTGAGGTGCCCCCATAACTCAGGCCCCCTCGGGAGGCAGAAGCTGAGGCAGCGGCAGACCCGGGTCTCCAAGCAGGCAGGAGCCTGGATCCATTGTTGAAGGTCTGTGCATAAACCCCCTGAGGGAACTGAGCCCGAGAGGCAGCCCTGCCCTGACCTGAGCACCTGAACTTAATCTCACACTGAATAGTAGCCCTGCCCCTGCTGAAGCCCCGAGGCTGGGGAGCAGCATTTGAATCTCAGACCCCAAGCGCTGGCTGGATCAGGAGGCAAGGTGGGTGTGAGGAGAATATTCAGAGGTCAAGTCACTGGCTGGGAAAATGCCCAGAAAAGGGAATATAAATAAGACTATAGAAGGTTACTTTCTTGGTGAACAGGCATTTCCTCCCTTCCTTTCTGATGAGGAAGAACAATGCTTACCATCAGGCAAAGACACATAAGTCAAGGCTTCTGTGTCCCAGCCCACCCAATGGGCTCAGGCCATGGAAGAGCTCAAAAAGAATTTTGAAAATTAAGTTAGAGAGGTGGAGGAAAAGCTGGGAAGAGAAATGAGAGACATGAAGTCAAAGCATGAACAGCAGGTCAGCACCCTGCTAAAGGAGACCCAAAAAAATGCTGAAGAAAATAACACCTTGAAAAATAGGCTAACTCAATTGGCAAAAGAGGTTCAAAAAGCCAATGAGGAGAAGAATGCTTTCAAAAGCAGAATTAGCCAAATGGAAAAGGAGATTCAAAAGCTCACTGAAGAAAGAGTTTGACATTTCACTGGAATAGTTCTTGTGTTTAGATAGCACTGATTAGCTCATATGAAAATAGCCGTATTTATCTTCAAGAGGCTGGATCCATTTGTTCGTTCATTTACTTGCTCATTCACTGATTTGTTCAGAGGATGCTGAGCCATCAAAGAGGTAAAACGTGGGTATAAGATGTCTAAACTTGGTTCAGCAATGAAAAGAGAAACTTCTAGAAACTCAACTGTTGCAGAGGATCTTGCAGGCACCAGATCAGGGCAGTTTCTATCTGTGTTGTTATTTGAGCACAGATTCTGCTAATTGAGAATCACACAGCTGAACAAAGTTGGGGGGGGGGGGGAGTGCAAAAGTATCCTATTATGTCATGAGAAAAGATAGTGAAAGCCTGAGGAAAAGAAGAGAAAGCCTACTACAGCATAGTCTTACTATTCAAGTACTCTTAGTGGATCCAAGCCACTAGCGCAGCAAATGGGTGGGATTAACCAGCAGTAAGCAATGACATTTTCTCTGGGACTTGCCCCCTAATGCTAATAGCAAGAATGATAGGCAATAAAAGATCTCTAGTTCAGCATCTATGGAGGGAAATTTTTCTGTGAGTTGTGTTTGCATATCTGCTGGTGCCAAGTAATAGTTAAATGTGTACAGAGTTCTAGCTGGTTTCCCTACTAAAGGAGAAGGTAAGAAGGCTGGAGGAATGCTTATCAACTCTCTAAGTTAGCAGGCAGAATGGAGTGTTCCTTCAAAATGGTGATGATGATGATGATGATAATTGATAGTAATAGTTGGCATTTTTATAGTGGTTAAGGTTTGCAAAGGGATATGTGTATTTATAGATATAGATGTAGATAGATATTACATGTATGTATGTATTCTCATTTGATCCTCAAAAGAACTCTGTGAGGTAGATACTGTTAATCACCCTGTCTTTTGGTGAAAAAGCTGAGAGATAGAAAGTCACTTGCCCAGGATCAATCAGTCAGTAAGTATCTGAAGCAGAATTTGCACTCAGATCATCCTGACTCCAAGTTCATTATTCTTTCCTTTGCCGCTCCCTCCCCCAGAAGAACTACTTCAAAAGACAAGAAAGAAGGATAATCTGATGAAGCATAGCAGGCTTCCAACTTGTGCTAGGAGGTTGGAAAGTAGGAGAATGTGACAAAGAGAAGTGGGGGAAAGGACCATGGAATCCTGGAGCCAGGTAAAAGGTTCAAGTCTCTCCTTAGAAAGTATGGGGTGGATCTGCTAAGGATAAGAGTTTCTCTTGCTCCAGGGAATAGTGCGAACATCCACAGGTGACCCCAGGAGAAAGATCTTCCAGTACTGGTGAGAGGAAGAAGAGTACTGGCTGATGATGACTTCTAAGGGTAATGACCATATGTTGATTTGAATGGAATACATTAATGAAGAGAAATAAAATTATATTTACATGGAGGCTTGCATATCTGATCAACGGGGCTTTAAGCTGAAACTAGAGGAAGAAGAAAGTTGCCTATATTATCTGTCCAAGAAAATACATAAATCATAACAAGAATGATATGAGAAGATGTCCATGGAGAGGGCCAGTAATCAACAGATAATATCTAAGACAAAAGGAATAACAAAAGTTGTGACTTCATATGTCTGTATACAAAGGCACTAAATGCGGACAATCAACAAGGTGGGTTAGGAAAAAGAAGAGTCCCCTGAGACTTGATGGATGTGACTTTTGTCTAGACCATAATGGTGGGAAAATATAGTATGTTCAAAAGAAGATAAACTATAAAACTATAAACTATAAAAGCAATCTCATTTGTCTATCTGTAAGGTATATATACGTATGAGCAATTGAATGAGCATAAGTGAAGGAAGAAACAGAAGAGAAATTTTGGTGAAATATTATAGACCACTGGGACAGAAGTAGAAAATGGTCGATGAGTTTGGAGCACAGATAACAACCCTGCTAAAAAGAGAGATGTTAATATAGTGGTGACAGGGGACTTAGACTATCTCAGCATCTGTTCATTCTTTCTTTCTACTAAAAACATAACAGGTTTTTAAACATAAATTAAATCAATTAAAACATAAATTGATTTAATCATTCTTCAAACATGGAGAGAGAAATGAGAGAAACTGGCATACTGAGATCTAATTCAGACCAGTAAAAAAACAACAACTGAATGGAAATTAAGAGAACCTTGGGAGGAAGTGATAACTACGTCTTAGACTTAATGATGGATGATAATGATAATACTAGCTTACATTTACAAAGCATTTTACAAATATTCATTTTTTATCACAATAACCTATATTATTATTCCCATCTTACCGATAAGGAAAGTGAATCACATAGAGGTTAAATGACTTAAAACGGTGCCTGGCACACAGTAGGCATGTAATAAATTTTTATTGATTGATTGACTTGCCCAGGGTCACATGACTAGCAAGTGCCTGAAACTGAATTTAAACTCAGGTCTTCCCCATTGTAAGTCCAGCACTCTATCCACTGCAATATTTAGCAAGCACTAGTTATATATCTGATATTTCACAATATTTTGGGAGAGTGATTTCAAAGAGTCCATTGAGAGCACAGGGATAATTTGTTGGCTCAAAATTCTACAGAGGAATCCATCTGGAGAGTGAGGGAATTCTCTTAAAGATGAAATTCTATTGATGCAATCAAAAATGATTCTGATAGGGAAGAATAAAGCTAGTCTTCTAAAGAGAATAATGTTGTTGGATGGGGTTGGGACACATTGAGGTAGTTGTTTTCTATGTCTATAAGACATGGTGGCAAGGAAAGGTAACTGAGCATGTGCACCAAAGAGTAGTGGTCCTAAGAATAGTATAAGAATAGTATACCAATAGTAAGAATAGTATACCAAGAATGATTCATCTCAGAATGAAATAAGGCTACTGATGAATGCTAAAGATAATGAAAGAGGCCTTTTCATTTTTAGCTATATAAGGGAATGAAAGATTCAAGAAGTGATAGGGTCACTCTCCAAGGTGGATGGGCTGATGATAACAGATAGTGAAGAAGACATGGAACTGGTCAATTCTCATTTTTCTTCTGCTTTCTCTAGCAAGGAAAATGATTTTCAGACTGGGAAGGATAGAAAAAAATGGCTAACAGGAGTTGAAACCCCAAAGAAATGAGGAAATGGTGATTTGATTCAATTCAACAGACATTTATTGAGTATGTGCTCTGTGGAAAGCGCTATGAGGATACCTAACCTCATGTCATCAGGTTCAGATAAATGACTCCCAGGTTACTGAAATAATTGCCTGATATAATTACTGAATGACTCTTACTAACAACAAAAAATTCATGGGGAACTGCAAAGGGAGCCATAAGGCTGGAAAAAGGCAGCTGCTGTCCATTTTTTAAAAAGTGACTCTGATGAGCAAATAAAGTGATTATATGTGTGTATACAGACATGTTACAAACTATATTTATGTATATTATATATGTGTGTATATATCATATAGGTGTCTATATGTTATACATGTATATATACACATATATATCACTTTGGAAACAATGTGCTTTATAAATATTAGTCATGTCTGTTGTCTCTGTTGTCTGCAGCATCACTGGCTAGCGAGCCTAACTTCCATTTCTGGTAAAATTCTAGAACATATTACTAGAGAAATGGTTTTTGATCATTTAGAAACAGTAGAAGTGATCACTAAATGGCAGCATGACTTGAACAAGAATGGGTCACTCCAAACTCAAGTAATTTCTTTTCTGATGGGAAATACCATAAACATACTGTCAAAGAACTTCAGCAAGAAATTTGACAAGTCTCTGTGCTATCTTTGTGGCTAAGATAGAGAGATGTGGGGTTGATGAAAGTACATTTATATGTATTCACAACTGGTTGAATGACTGAACAGAAAGAGTAGTCACTGACTGATGTCAACGTAGAGAAACATCTGTAATAGGGTGACCTAAAAATCTCTTTGGACCTAGGCTATTTGACATTATGACTTGGTCGAAAGTGCAGATGAAATCCTTACCAATTTTACAGATGACACAAATCTGGAAAACTAGTTAGACAAGACATTTGTTGCTGTTTATTTATTTTGTGTCTGGTAATGTCCTAAGCCCTGGGATGTAAAAACAAGTACATAACACAGCCCTTCCCCTCAAGAAATTTACACTGTAGTGGAGGAAGACAACCCAATAAAAGTAAGCTAGAAAGTAGAAAGAGATAGAAGGGTACCATCTCAGAATTAAGAAACTGATGAGAAGTCTAGAGAATGAGTCATGGTGTGAGTGAGGTAAAGCTGGACTGGAAAAAGCAGGGGCCCTTCCTGAATTAATGACCTTAGGGACTTAGCAATTTGGAAAGCAGAATTATAAGACAAAGGAGAAAGGAGCTGTTAAGGAGAAGGATGACTTGAGAGAGAGAATAGAAAGGGGAGAGAGAGGAGAGAGAGAGACAGAGAGAAGGAGAGAGAGACAGAGAGAGAGACAGAGACAGAGAGAGAGAGAGAGAGAGAGAGAGAGAGAGAGAGAGAGAGAGAGAATGTGTCTAGGCGTGAGAGAGGAGTGAATATGCTGAACACTTGGGACAGAAAAGATTTCAAACCTACTTTATTAACCTAGTTTAAAAATGAAATTTAATAGACATAAATTGTTTCCATGTGAGCTCAAGAAATAAACAGCATAAGTTGAAGAAAGAATGTAAAAAATGGGACTGAATAAATAAGAGCATGATGTTCAATATGTGGGAAGTGACAGTGTCTTTGTATTCTTCTCTGGTCAGAACATATCTGGAGTATTGGGCATCACATTCTAAGAAGGGCATTGATAAACTGGAGTGACTGAAGCAAAATTGGGTCCAGAATAGTGAAAGGCTTGGAAACCATTCCACATGAGGATCATTAGAAGGAACTAGGACCCTTAAGCCCATAGAAGATAAGACTTCAAGGGTTATTATATGATGATTCTCTTTAATTATTTGAGGGTCTGCTGTTCAAGATGGATTAGACTTGTTCAACTTGACACAAGAGGAAAGGACTAAGAGCAGTGGGTAGATGCTACAACACAGGTGGAAAGACAGGCTTCAATTAGAGAGAAAGGAAAGCCTCCTGATAATTAAAGGTGTCCAAAAGTAGAATGGGCTGCCTCAGGAGTTAGTGGGAGACCATTCACTGGGAATGTTGCGAAGGGGATTTCTAACTACAGACTTCTGACTTCCCTTCTAAATTCTGAGACTGTCATTTGTTACTCAATCCTTGAAAACACATTTGAATGCCTACTATGTGCACTGTTCTTTGGTCCTCTCTATCATGCCCTCCTTCCTTAGGAAACTCATCACAAGGACATCTCATTAACCTATATAACTGACTCTGCCTGGAGTTCACTTCTTAGAGGTACCCTCTGGTCACTAATTGTACCCTCTGGCTGGAGGGCAGGGCCATGGGCTCCACAGCCTCTATTTAAGCAGGGAGCTCAATACATGCATCTCCCCATTTCCTGCCAGCTAAACTGCCTTTGGACCAGTTGACCCTCACCATGCCCCACACAGGGTGCCTTCCTTTCCCTCAGTTTCCTTTTGTGGGCTGTCCTCACCCAATAGTGTGTAAACTCCTTGAAGGCAGAAATTATCTTTGTTTTTATTTGTATTTGTAACTCCAGTGCCTAGCACCATGTCTGGTATATAGTAGGTACATAATGAATATTTATTGCCTGACTATGCATTTCATAACTTTGTCACACTGGTTATCACAAATAATTCTCTCTCTCTCCCTCTCCCTCTCCCTCCCTCCCTCCCTTCCTCCCTCCCTCCCTCCCTCTCTCTCTCTCTCTCTCTCTCTCTCTCTTTCTCTCTCTGTCTCTCACATACACGCACACACACACACACACACACACACACACACACACACACAGCATGAGACAAGTGTATGAATCAGAGTACAGACTGTAAGATATCTGAAGTGTATTCCCATTGCCCTCAGCACTTGCTTATTATCAGTTGGGACAAGATGGCCCTTTCTGGGTTCAGATACAGCTTTTTAGGAATTCAAAGAAGGACCAAAACTTGAGAAAGGAAACTTATAAGAAGTTATGGGAATTGGAGTTTTATAGCTGGAAAATAATAATGATTAGGGTAGTGGCGGAAAGGGGGCTGGGTATAGGTAATCTAATTATTTTGAAGAAAACATGACCAGCTGCTTCTCTTATCCACTGAGGGCAAAAATGAGAGGATGTGGTCTTAACTAGCAGCAGTGGGGTTTCAAGTTAAAGGCCAAGAACCTTTTCTGATGATTGCTGTTAACTACGCCAATACATGAATGTGGGAAATTGGGGAATCCTTTTCCTAACTTTCTTTTTAAACAATGTCAGCCAACGGCACCATCTTCTCAGTCAGCCCAGCTCAAATGAGCTCAAAGTTATCTTGGATTCCTCTCCTCACCTTCACATCCCATCTGTCACCAAGGCCTGTCAGCTCTATCTCCAAAATGTCTCTTCTGCTTATCTGTCCCTTCATTCCATTCCCAGGGCCTCTGCTCTTGACTAGACCCTCATTAATTCACATCTGGTCCAAGCAATAGCCTCCCAATGATCCTCTACCTCTAGGTTTTCCCACCCCCACTCCCTCCCCAATTCATCCTGCTCAGGGCTATTATTTACATCATTCTACTGCCCCAGACAAGAAAAAAAGGCGCCTCACTGCTCTTAACCCAGAGTCCACATTCCTCAGACTGTCTGGCTTTTAGCACACCGAAGCCCCATAATCCAGCCCCAAACTATTTAGGCAATCTTATCTTCTACTTTGCTTTGAGAATCCCCTCACTCCAGCCCTGCCCAAATTACCCTTACTTTCTCATGCCCATTTCATCTTCTCTTCTTGCTTTTACCTCTTCTACAAATGCCCTCCTGCTTTTCCGCGTTCATCCAAAATCCTAGCCATCTTCTAACATTTAACTCGAGTCTTCCACCCTCCAAACCTGTTTCACTGTGGTTTCTTCTTCCTCTGATGTGCTAGCACTTTGCAATTTAGAAAGAACTTTCCTCACAGTGACCCTGTCAGGCAGGAAGAGTAAGAACTCTAGTCTCCATTTGGCAGATGAAGAAACCAGGGCTCCATATAACTGATGAGAATTACCCATGGTTACAGAGCTAGTAAAGGTCACACCTACATCTAGTGTGTTGCATATTCCCTGCCCAGGGATTCAGCATTCTCTTTCTGCCCCTCTGTCCCCTTACCCCCTGCTTTTCCCCCACACCTATAATTTCATTTTTATAGGTGTAAGGAACATCTGGTGAGGATCTCCTTCCATCAGTGTGGGTCAGCACCTTCTCAGCAGTTTTCAGTCTTAGAGAATGGCGTTGAAGGCTGAGATGTGAAACGACTTGTATGTGGGTCATTCGCTTGGAGTGGTCAGAGCAGGACCAGGATGTAGGTCTTCCTGAAGCTCAGCCCAGCTCTCTGTCCATTAGACTGCACTGCCTAAATCTAGTATCTTAGCTTCCTAGGCTCTTTCTCATAAGCACATCTTTCCTCACTTAGTATGGACCAGTGTCCACATACACTCCTTCCTTCTATCTAATGCAACTCAATAGTCCTGTGTCTTCTGTTCTCATTTGCCTTCCTTGTCCCTGGCAGTAGCAATATCATCCAAAGGGAGCCTTCCTTGGGCTATGTACAGTGCACCTGTGCTTCCTTCTACCCCTGAGTCCCTTAGAACCTTTTCTAATAATGATAGTAACTCACAGTTACACAGCACTTTTTTTAGTTTTAAAGCACCTTACAAATGTTTTCTCATTTTATCCTCACAGCAACCCTGGGAGACAAAAGCCATTATAATCCTCATTTTTACAGATGGGGAAACTGAGGCAAACAGAAGCTAAGTCACCTGTCCAACATCACATAGCTGGTAAATGTCTGAGGACAGATTTGAACTCAAGTCTTCCTGACTTCGAGCCCAGTGCTCTACCGTACCATCTAACTGTTTCTACTGTACAAATATGGGGTCTGCCCACTGGGACTTGTATCTCTGTTTCTCTTACTGTCAACATGGCTTCTTTGGCACATGTATATTGTCTGATGTTATTCTTTGATTAACTCTTGTGCACATTGTCTTTGCAACTGGATTGTAAACTCCTTGAGTGCAGAGACGATGTGTTACAAGCCCTTCCCCTCCGCCAAGCATATAAGAGCATAAGCATGGAGTAAGCCCTGAAACAACACTTGGTGAAAGAATGAATGACTTGGCTTACTCTCTCCATAACCCTCTACACGTGTCATTATTACACATTCAGATTCCACCAACTTCCATAGTTGTCTAAGCGCATGGGTACCACCTTCCTAGAAATAAAGCTCTTTGTGGGAGAGGATTTTATTATTGTACATCCAGCACCAAGCCTTGAGTCTCGCCCAAAGCAGCTAAGTCTTGATGCATGAATGGAGATTTTCTGATTACGTTTGGCAGGCATTGATGAAGTGAAGAATGTGTACCAGCCGTTGTGCTAGGTGCTGGGGACACAAAAGTTTTTAAAAATGGATATGTCTTGGTCCCGTCTTCAAGGAGCTTAGATTTCCCTGGGGGATGAGGGGAGTGGGGAGCATTATGGAAGGAAGGAAAACTGTAGAATAGAGAGAACACTAGCTCAGGAACCAGGGGGTCTGGCTTCTGTGTGCCCTTGGGAAATGAAGCCTCAGTTTCCTCATTTGTAAAATGGAGGGGTTGGACTAAATAACATACAATGTCCCATCAAACTCTAAATCTGTGAGCCTTTGAGTCGGTAGATTGACAAGGATTGGACCATGGGATGCCACTGGAGATGGCTCCAACAACATCATTCTCTTAGTTCAGGTTTGCTACTGGAATGATACTAGGTACTGAGAAGTCATGGAACAGTTAACAAAAGGAGGTTTACTTTGCTGCAACCTACCAAAGTTATGCAAGGCAGGGCTTCCCTGGTCTCCATGTGAAAATGAGTCTGGTCATCAGGGAAGCAGACGGTGAAAGACATGGTAACTTATGGGTCTTTAGTAATTCATAGTCAGAAAAGCTGATACTCAACTTAGCTGGGGATTTTTATTATCTTAAGTGATCAGAAAGCTGTGTCAGGGAAGCCAGGATGAATTGGATTCCTGGTATAGCTTTGTCTTTTTTCAGGGAAAGATGATTGCTAAAGAAAGGAAGGAGGTGAGTTCTGGGCCTACCCCATGTTTAGAGTGGGGGGAAACGAAGGTAGAGTTGAACACAGTGGAGGATACGGATGTTGTTAAGGTGCTTGGTACAGGGAGGCAAAAGATGGTGGAAGAAGGATGTGGGATTTGGAAAGGTATCAAAAACCAACTACAGGTAATTTATTTTCTCTTAGTGTTTGCCCTACAGAATCCAATCTTCCATTCTGGGCTCTAAACAAGAATAATGTACGTCTTAGAAAGTCACATAAAAAGTGTAATGAGTCAGATTTTTTCCTTAGTGATATTTGGAGAGATCTAGGGTGCAGACGTGATGCACCCACATACATCTGAGTTTCAAACTCTCTTTGTGTGGCTGCAAGCCTGTCAGCCCAAACTCTAAAGATGTGATTAACATTCTGAGATTGGTGTCTTTGCAAAAGCAGTGGGGTATAGTCAAAAGAGCCTGGCTGTGAGCCCTTCCTCCATCACTAACTCTCTCATGAACCTAGGCAAGTCACTTAGATTCTTTTGAACCTTAGTTTCTACATCTGTGAAATGGGGTAAGTATATCAGTCCTACCTCAAAAGGTTGTTAGGAGTTGAGCATCAAGTTAGATAGTGAAAAGTAAGGCATTTTATAAACTATAAAGCACAATAGACCTAGATATACATTACTATTGTTATTATAAGAATTATTGGCATCATTATTTTTACCCTTTCCTAAGTAACAGGCCTAAAAAATGTAGCACCACTACAATAGTCCAGGAATCATGGCATGTTAGAGCTGGAAGAGACCTTGACCTGTTCGGCTTCATTAGAACATATGCCTCTCAAGGGCAATCTATTTCATTTTTTCCTTCATTACCCTCGTTAATACATGCTTGCTGAATTGAAATGAATCATTCCATTTTATAGATGAGGAAACAGTATCCCAGAGGGAGTACATACTCTTTTGTCTAGCAGAGTCGAGATTTCAAGCTGAATTCTCTGACTGTTCACATAGGTGGTATAATGCTCTGCATTTGGTAGACACTTAGTAAATGCTTACCCTTGTGATTGTCCCAGGAGCCCTGAGGCAGATACTTTGAAAAGGCAAATTAGTCAGTTAGTCCACAAGTATCTATTAAGTGCTTACCATGTTCTAGGCACTGATGATACAAAGAAGGCAAAACCAAGTGCCTGCTCTAAGGGGCTTACTTCTAATACGGGAGACAATATACTAACAACCAATTATGTACAAGATGGAGACTTTCCACCTTGATCAATAATAGCAGAGAGAAAGTCAAAGCTTGCTCCGATGGAGTGAAGAAGGGTTGTAGAGAAAACCCAAAGGCTAGTACAAGAAATCCAGAAAAGTTCTCTGAAGTTATGGGGTCCAAATTAGAGTTCCAAATTCTAGTGGGAATAAATTCATTTCAGAGTACATTCTAGGTCACTAAAAATATTCATAGATCTTCTAGGTTCCTATCTTTCCTTCTTACTAATATAACTGTTATACACACCCCCAACACAGCAGCAGATATTTGGAGAAGACATATTTGGATTTTTTTTTTTAGGATCGATGCCAACTTTACCTCCTTGCCTTGGAAACGAGGATATAGGTCCCATTCCCAGGTGACCCCACTGAGATGGGAATGGGTCTCCCTTCCCATGAGCTCAGCTGCCCACTCTGCCAACGTGCTCAATCTTCCATCTTCTGTCTTGGAAACAGTGGCTGGATGGCCTTGTGGAGTGGGTTGACTAAAACCTGGCGTGGGCATTGGGAAGAGTGAATAACTGTGAGCTTGCTGAATCACATGGGGCCTATTGCTTTCAGGGAAGAGAACTGACATTTGATGGTGACGATGAGGATGAGGATGGAGATGGTTATATATAGTTCCAAAGCGGAGTCACAGCTGTTCTTGGAACAGCACCCTCCCTGAATGCACACACACACACACACACACACACACACACACACACACAACTCCAAACAACAAACTTCAAGAGTCACACACATCGCATGCATGTCACTGCAATCTGGTCAGATTAACCATGAATACTGATGGAAAAATGATGTCAGAGGGTCTTGCCAATTTCTTCTCTTTGCTTTCTCCTCCTCTGCTTTAGATAGCATTGTCAACTTCTAAAGTTTTCTTCCTTTTCTTCAGACCCATAATTGCTGAAAAGTTGTGAAGCACTCTTTCAGTAGGATCAAAGTTGGAAGAAACCTTGGAGGTCACTGAATTCAACTCCTCATTTATAGATGAGGAGACGGAGACCCAGGGAGGTTTAATGATTTGCTCACGTAACTAGTATGTGTCAGAGGCAGACGAGCCCAAGATTGCCTGACTCCAAAGCTGCTTCTCTGCCCATTATGACAAGTTGCCTCCTATTCTTTTAGAGTTAAAAATATCAATAATTAAACTTTCTGGAAGGGCTATAGGACCGATTGAATTCTAAGTCAGTCCCATTCACAGGGACAAGTTTAGAGTCAGATGCCAGTATCCTCCTAATTGTAGAAATCTGCCTATCTGTGTATTTGTAAAAGAAAGACTTCAAGAGTCTCTCTAAGCTCTGTACCCTTAGCTCTCCCTCTCTGTGCCTTGATCTATCATCTAGTCCAACTGTAGGGCACCTGAAGCCTAGAGGCCACATGTGGCTCTCTAAGTCCTCAAGTTTGGAATTGTTCTATGATGTTTGGATTCAGTCAAAGGGCCTCCTCACCTGAGGACCTAGAGGGCTACATGTAGCCTCGAGGCCACAGGTTCCCCACCCCTAAATTCTAATCTAAATGGATTAGTTGCCATTCTTCTGCCTTTGGACTTTTGCTCATGATTTCTCTTGAAAATACCTTTGATTCCATACTACCTTTCCATCTCTCCATATTGATTTTTTTCCCTTTAAGTTTCATCCCAAATACTATCTTCCCTTGGAAGTGTTCTCCTGTGCTCTCCACCTTTTGTCCAAACATGAACTCTACATTCCATGGCTACTTATAGCATGTTGCCTATACCCCAGAATTATAGTGTGTTAAAGATGGGAAGAGACCTCAGAGGCTATCTGATCTGATCTCCTCTTTTAAAACATGAGAAAAATGAGGCCATTATTCTCAAGATCACACAGGTTTAGAAGTGGGAGGGACATAAAACCAAGTCCTCTGACTCTGGAGCCAATGATTTTCCCATCACACTACATCTTCTTCCTCCTGCCCCCTCATTTTAAAGATAAAGAAATTACTGCTTAAAAAAGGTAAAATGATTCGCCCAATATCATAGTTAAGGGCAGAGTTGGAACAAGTTCAGTATTCTTTCCATGACAACACACTTTCTCCCTTACGTACTTCTCAGATTCTATTTTGAATTTTTTAACCTCCAGGGGTATTGCTGGCCACTTACCAGATCTAGCTCAATAATAAAGATCAGGCACTAACAATCCCACCCTCCTTCATTGCTTATGTATTCTATCTAACAGCAGAGGGGTGGTGAAGGGAAACATCAAGTTCTCAGAGAGCTGACCACTTCTTTCCTCTGGCTCATCTTTTATTTTTCTTTCCTTCTCTCACTTTCCTTTTCACCCTGTGTGGCTCTATACAGTTAATCTTTTTGGCTCCTCCCCCACCCATCGGAAAATTTAACCCTCTCCTTACACTAATATAACTTAATGAAGTTGATCAACTAAGTAAGGTTTGATTGAATAGAGCTCTTTACTCATATCCAGAGAAGCGAGGTGAATAAAGGATAATTAAAGGAGGCTATTGACCCATAGCTCCTCCAAAGCCCAGGTAGACTTACCAGTCTACAAGAATGCCCCAAATCAAGGCATATCACAACACACTCAGACCTTCCCATCAGTCTTACCAAGAACCAGCAAGCATGCCCAGTGCTAACCTACTCAAAGCCTCTCAGAGGGGTCAATGTCCAATCAATTAATGGGATTCAGTGCTCCCCAAGAAATGTCTCTGAAGTGTGCATGCATTGATCCTTTGAGTGCCTTGTGTTGAATAGCTTAAGCTTGGTGCTCTAGCATAATAGGCATTTAATAAATACTTATTGATTGATTGATTGATACTTTTCATAGTAGTTGGGGAGTGAGGGAGTCACTTTCTCTGGTCTAGGCAAATCGCGATGATATGGCCCAAATGGTAGACGATTGCCTTTCCCCTTTTCCACCTCTGCTGTTCCATCCTTCAGACTGAACCTCCAGGGACCTTATCAGGGAAAATCTAAGCCACTCAGTTTTGTCTGCTCCCTGGACCACACATCTTCATATTTATTCTGTCCATTATCTGCCCCACCACTCCACATATAGTCGTTCTGCACCCTTTCTCCACCTCCTGTGCTAAGAACTATAGTTAGATCATCACTATCATTGCTTCTGAAAAAAGACCTATTAATATACTATTCTGCAGCTGCCTTCATAATTTCGATGACTTTCCAGATCTTCTCTCTGGCCACCAACTCCTTAGTATGTGTAATCTTTCTGTTAGAATGTAAGCTGAAAGTAGGGAATGTCTCCCTTTTGTATTTGTATCCTCAGTGCTTAGCACAAAAGATACTGTGCTTAGCACATTTACTAATTGCATGGTAAATGCTTAATAAATGTTTATTCGTTCAATTATTAATTTTCATTCATGTCTCAGATGATGATGGGTTCCTCGTCATTGGAAGTCTTTGAGTAGAAGCTAACTACTAGTAAGACATATTGTAGTGGGTATTCCTTTTTGGCATGAGTTGGACCAAGGGTGGGGAACTGGAAGCCTTGAGATCACGAGGTCTCAAGTACAGCCCTTCAACTGAATCCAGACTTCACAGAACAAATCCCCTTAATAAAATGGTTTGTTCCATAAAACTTGGACTCAGTCAAAAGGCTGAACCCCAGGACCTAGAAGGCCAAATGTAGTTGCAGGTTCCCTACTCCTGGCATTGGACTATATGGCTACTGAGGTCCCTTCTAGAATTCTGTGAGTGTGTGACATGTCACCTTGGTCACCTGAGAGGATAACAATGACATCATTATCAATAAGGAAATTCAATAGAAAAGTGGGTTGTTGGTTTTTTGTTTGTTTGTTTGTTTCCCAGGGGAAGTGACGAATTTAGATGGGGACAGGCTGATTCTGAAGTACTAGTGGGATGTCCCAAGTAGAGCTATCCAGCAAGCAAAGGTAACAAAATAAAACCTAGGACTGCAGCTCTGGAGTGAGGGTGAGGGTGAAGCAAGAAACTGGAGAGACATCTGGGTAGAGGTACTAATTGAAGCCATGGGAGTATAGGAGATCACCCAGGGAGAGAATGACACATTCACAAATGACTATAATGCACAGTAATAAATGATAAATGGATCAGAGAGATGCAAGAAAAATGCTTTGGGAAGTCCAAGGTGGGAAAGAAGGGTCTTCCCATTCTACTTTCCTGGAGTTCAAGGGCACCAGTTAGCCATAACTCTCCCATTGAAATGCCAGCAGAGTCAGAAGCTTATGTAGGGTTTTCTGCCTCCAACAGGTAGGAATGGAAACTATTTCATTTTCAAAATGACTGAAAAAAAAAAAGATTTTTTTCACAGGCATGCACCTACTACCTTGCAGGATAGTTTTAAGACATGAAACCTTGATATTTCTTAGAGAAGTGGAATCTTTTCTTCCGTCAGCTGCTCAGATATCAAAGTTCATAGGACTTGGGGTTACCCTTTCATGAGACCCGAGACTTTCAGACTTGATGCAGAACTTAGAGCTTATCTAATGAAATGGTCCTCATTTTGTAGAAGAAACCAAAGGCCAGAGAGATTAAATAACTGCACACAATCATAGCTGAGATTTGAATCTAGGTTCTCTATCTCTAAACCCAGCATACTTTCTAGTGGATCATTCTATCTTCAGACTCCAGATTGCCCAGGGCTTTCTACTGCGGTGCTCTATTGGACTGGCCTTGCCCAACATCCTTCCCAGGCACTGACCTTTTCATGATCTCCTTCCTCCTATTGAAACTTTCCTAATCATTGTAATATT
This sequence comes from Notamacropus eugenii, assembly GCF_028372415.1. Classification (NCBI taxonomy): domain Eukaryota; kingdom Metazoa; phylum Chordata; class Mammalia; order Diprotodontia; family Macropodidae; genus Notamacropus; species Notamacropus eugenii. The sequence continues at coordinate 23,624,551 of NC_092877.1, read as the reverse complement.
TCCTCAGGTCCTTTCTTGGAGCTAGATGACTATGACTGGTTGAGGTTTTAGCCATCTGAACTAAGGTGAAAACTAGTTAAGGGGTCACCACTCCCAGATAGCCCAATTAAAATGCACATGTGTCTGGAAGGTCTCTAAGGAGGTATATCCGAGGCATCATGTTCAATCTTCTTGGCATATAGGTTAAGGAGATAGGATGACTCCTCAACACATAATCATAACATTCTGGAGCTTTACCAATAGTCGTTAAGTAATGGTCATTTAAGGGTTAATGACTAGGGAGGGAGTCCTATACTTCATGGCTCTCTTAAGGGAGAAGGGATCTACTTTAGGGATGGAGAAGAAAACTGAGCATCATCATTTAGCTCTGGGCAAACCAGAAGAGTGCATATCTTGAGAATACATCATAGTGCAACAATGTCCAACAGATAGCAAAAACTGAAATGAAGCAGAAACCGTGCTCTGGACGTAGAGGATGACCTCTACCAAAAACTTTTCACAAACTTTTGCTCCATCCAGGAGCCAGACCAGTAAATGCATGTCTCATTTCACAGGTCAGGAGGGACCTTAGGTTTCCTCCATTTCAGGGATTTTTAACCTTATTTTACATCATCACCCCCTGGAACAGTCTGGAGAAACCTATGGACTTCTTCTCCGAATGTTTTTAAATGCATGAAATAAAATACATATCATTACAAAGAAAATCAATTATACTGAAATAGTTATCAAAATATTTTTGAAAACAAATTCATAGATGCCAGATTAAGAAGCCCTGATCTAATTTAATCCCCTTATTATTGGCAGGGAAACTGAGGTGCAGAAAAGTAAGACAACTTTCTCAAGGCCATGGACACAGTAAGTGGCACAAGTCCAGGGTCCAAGATTTTAAACTGAGTATAGGTTGGACTAGATATACCCTAAGATCCCTTTCAATTAAATTCTGTGAATCTGTGATTCTATCTTGTTTCCAAATCTAGCACTATGATGCATCCTTCCTGCCTCCTGACCAATGGCTGAACATTGGACTATTTATCTGAGAAGATCCCTCCCTAATTCTGGAGCTAGAAGGGACCCTAGAGGTCATGGAGTCCAATCCCTTCATTTTACAAATGAGGACACTGAGACCCAAAGAAGTGTATTGACTTAGAGTCACACAAGCCCTGTCTGACATTTTCAAGATTCGAACCCAAGTCTTCTGATCCTAAATACAGTGCTTCTTCTACTACAGCCTTCTACGCTATTCTAGTTTTTCCTGGGATGGAGTGTCCCCCCCCCCCCCCACTGCCCCGCCACTGCTGACGCGAAGAGGTGTGTATTTTAAGCCAAGACAATTTAAATCCCCTCATTTCCTTGAGAGGTAAAGACATCGCTGTGGAGGTCACTACCCCAAGGTGGCAGCTTCAAAGTCGGGGATGTGTGTGGGTGGGAAGTTGAACAAAGATAGTTGGTTGGGATGCCATTATGCCCCACACTGCCACAGTCGAGGGGGTGGGAAGTACTAGGACAAATCAAGCGTAAAGGAATAGAGATTTTCCTAGCGCTGCCCAATATAAACACAACCGCCACTGAAGAAAGGTTGAACACAAGGACACACTTGACATTCCCTTGAGTGTTTGAGGGGAGCAGAAGGGCTGAGTCACCACAGAGAAGCATTTGCTTTCCTGGCCCTAAGGGAAGCTGGGGTGTGAAATAGTGTGACTGTTGGGTGAACAAAGTATCCCAACGTCCACCTTCAAACAAGGGCTGTCTTCATCCAAGCAGTCCTCTTTAGGAAGCAACAAATTTATTTCAAACATTGGTGCCTCTGCCTAGAATCCTGTTGGAGATTTCTTTCAGAGTTTGAGGCATGATCTTTGGAAGATTCTCAAGTGTGGAAAATCTTTATCCTTAAATGGTGGGTTTGACTTTGAAGAATAACCCCAAAGGCGCTCCCAGACTTGAAGTCAAGTCTGTTTAAAAACATGGAGGATCAGGCTGGAAAATACTATTTTCAGAACCTCTTTGGAGATTTCTTTCAGAGACCATGACATGAACACTGAAATATTCTCAAGGGTCACAAATCTTTATCCTTTGAGAATAAAGGATGGGATTGACTTTGAACAGTAGCCCCCAAACTGTTTCCAGAGTTGGAGCCAAGTCTGTTTAAAAACAGAGAATCAGGCTAGGAAATAACATTTTCATCCAGAAATCAAGTAGGATTCCAAAACTCTGAGACTCAGCTTTCTCTTGTGGTTACTAAATGAATTCTGAAGGTGAAATCACAGGTATCCACCTTTCATAAGAACATGGATTTTAGAGCTGAAAGGGACTTTAGCCACAATCCCTTCATTTTACAGAGGGCCAAAGAGCTTAAGATAACTTGCTCAAAAATCACACAGGTAGTAGAGTGGCAGAGCCTGGATCTGAACTCAGCTCCTCAAATTCCATTAGCATTCTTTCCAGTCTTCAAACACGCTGGGCAATGGTATCATTGTTGGGAATAGATGGACACTCCCCAAAAGAAGTCACTTTGAAGGGGGCAGACAGAGACAGGATGGAACAGTGGATCAAAAGCCATTATCAGAGACAGGAAGTTTTGGATTTGAGCCCTGCCTCTGACACATACTGGCTGTTGAGTCTCTGGGCAAATCATTTAACTTCTCAGTGCTCTCAGCAACCTGCACTGGTAAAAGGACTTTCTTCATATGGGAATTCTTTGAAACTGTGAAATCGTAGATAAAGCCCAGGTACCTATTTTTTAACAATCAACTTCCAAGCACATAGAAGATCTGTTTGGCTATCTAGAAGCATCCCTCAGCCTTGGACAGAGAGTTCTTCCTGCCAAGTGGAGGTATGGAATTGGCTCAGGTACAGGTCAGGTGTCCCTTCCTGTTTCTTGCCTTCAAACCACCGTGTGCATTGCTGCTAAAAATTTCATTCCACAAGGGCCCAAATTGTCCAATATTAGCCTGTGGACTGATCTCTTGAATTTGTTTTCTGGAGATAGCCCTGAGGTTGATTGATGAATACTGCTCACGGATGGACTTCCATTATTACAGTTCTGTAAATGGTTTTGCCAACAAAGTCCAGGGAGGGAGGGAATCAAAATAGGAAAAGGTCTTTAACATTCCAGCAGCTAAAATCCTGCCGTCTGTAGGACCTGGAACTGTGCCACCCACCCACTTGGCCACTGCTGGACTTGAAATGATGAACACAAATCACAGTGGGTTTTTTGGTTTTGCAGAAATGAGGGAGATAAAGGATTGGGCAGAATCTAGCTTGTCTGTGCTTCCAGTTCTATCTGTGTACACACAGAACCTTGATTCCCATTATACACTATAGTGTTCATCTTACATATAGTTCCCCAGAAAACTAAACCTAAGAACTCTGAGGGGACAGAGGAGGAAATATTTTAGTGTAATGGGGACCTAGCACATGTGCAGACTCATCAGTTTGCTAAGATGGCACCATCCATATAGCGGCAGCTGCTTCTTTGGATCTCAGACCACAGTGGTGTAAGGCAGGTTATTTCTCAAAGATACAGGGGAAAATATATGTATGTTTGTTATGGCAATATCTGTGAAGTACATTTCCCTTTGTATAAGCTACTCAGTGTAAAGTGGTTAAAAGGAGCTAGGGTGCCAATAACTGAGTCCCTAAAATGGGAGGAACTGAATATGTAGGGGTTGATCTAGTGGCAGAGGAGAGAGATATTATTCATTACCCAGGGTACCCTGTAACCTCAAGGGTGTTATAGCAGGTGGTCCTGATAGAGAGAGAGACCAGATCAAACTATGTTACATACAACTTGTGACTCACATTCTATTGGTATGTGGTACAATAGATCCTGACAATGATGCCACTTTGGTCCTCTTTAAGCAGAAAGGACTATGATAAATAGAATTTTAGAACTAGACCTAGGACATCTTGGGTTGAAATTTGTCCCATATCTGTCCCTACTCTGGGTAGGTTTCTTCAACTTCCTTTTGATGGAGAGCCAGGCATGGTGATGATTCTTACACCATAGTACCTAACATTCCTATTGCCAGGAAATAAAAACACTTTGTGACTAGAAAGAATAATCTAAAAATGAACTATTTTCATTTTCATTTTAGTGGTCATTTAGAGTAGCATTGTGACTTAGAGCTAGGAGACATGAGGTTTCCTTCCCAGCACTACCACTTCCTGACTGTGTGACCTTGGGCAAGTTTCTATACCTTTTAGAGACTTAGAGAACCATGGGAAATGAAGATACAAAAATTTACACCCCTTCCTCACAAGGTTGTTGCAAAGATGAATCCATCCATCCATCTATCCATCCATCCAACCACCCACCCACTCAGCTATCCATCCACCCACCCACTCATCCATCCATCCATCCATCCATCCATCCATCCATCCATCCATCCATCCATTAATAAACTTAGCCTACCATGTGCCAGGTATCAGACTAGGTTTTGGGAATATAAAGAGAGAGAATGAAAGCATTTCTCCTCTCAAAACTTGGCATTTCCCCACTCCTCTCCCCCATTTCAGGCTGCTCTCTAACAGGCTGTGTATCTCTTTTAAAACTCTGGGTATGACTCAAGTCCTCCTTCTGGCTCAAAGATCAGATCGCGATAGTCTAAAATTTTCACTCTTGGGGTTGTGAGGGAAGGAAAGATTGGCTCTTGGAACTCCATATCCTAGAATGCCAGGCAGTTCTTAATCCCCTATTACATGTGCTATCACCTCAATGAAAGACAATATGGCATTAAGGCTGGACTTATAGTTAGGAAAATCTGGTTCCATGTCCTACCTCTGACAGTTACCATCTATGTGTTCCTGAGCAAGTCACTAAGTCTTAATGCCCCAGGGAACTCAATAAGACTAAGTGGTTTGTATTGGTAGAAGGACGTTCCTTATTAGACATTCCCCATTCTAATGAAATCACAAATCTGGGCTTATCTTGACCTCATATGTGTGTATACATACATACACAGATACATATATATATATTTACACACATACATAGATATAGATATCTTTGAATGAATGGTCTTAGAGATTACCACTTTTAGAGACTTGAAAGATGCCTCTGAGTACTCTTTTTTTTGGAGGCAATTAGGGTTAAGTGATTTGCCCAGAGTCACACAGCTAGTGTCTGAGTCTGGATTGGACTCTATCCACAGCACCACCTAGCTGCCTCTGAGCACTTTTGAACTGTGACCTGTCAGAGCTGGAAGGGATCTTTTAAGATCAAGTAGCCCAGAGGATCCTTAAACGTTTTTTGTTTCATTTTTGGTACCATGGAGAATTTGCGGAAGCTAATGACCTCCTCAGAAGCATGCTTTTAAATAACTGGGAAAAAAAAGTTTCATTTCAGTTAGAAATTAGTGAATATAAAAAGGAATTTTTCTTATCCAAGTTCTCAGAACCCCTGAAATCTATTCATGGACTCTTGGGGATGATCTGTGAACTTTGGTCAATCAATATGCATTTATTAAGTACCTACTGTATACCAGGCATTGTGCAAAAAAGAGAAAATACAATTGCTGCCCTTACCGCCTTCACAGTCTAGTGGGGGAAACAAATATACACAAACAAATGTATACAAAACAAACTATGCATAGGACAAATAGTATAATTAACAGAGGGAAGATACTAGAGTTAAGATGGCATTCTGTAGAAGGTGGGATTTCAGTTGGGACTTGAAGGAATCCAGGGAAGTCAGGTGGTGAAGGTGAGGAGGGAGAGCATTCCAGACATGGCAGACAGCTCTAGAAAATACCCAGAGCAGAGAGATGCAGTATCTTGTTTAAAGAAGAGCCAGGAGGTCAGCCTTGCTGCATCAAAGAGTGTGTAGAGAGTCACGAAGCATAAGAAGACTGGAAAGATGTGTGTTTGGGGAGGGTGAGTGGGGTGGGGGAGGCTAAATTATGAAAGAGCTTGATGGATTTTTTTAAATCATGGCAGTGAGAGGAAGCCACTAGAATATGTGGAGTATAGGAATAATCTCAAGGAAAGAAATCCTATTCTAGACCCATTCACTTACTTCCCAGAGGTGAAATTGAGGTCCAGGAGATGGAAAGTGATAGATTCAAGGATACATGGGTCGTAAGTGGCAGAATTTTAAGTAGAACTCAGTATTATGCTGACTTTGGAACATGCTTCTTTCATTTAAGCTATAGTTGGGACATGTGAGGAGATAATATGAGACATGTGGGTAGATATTACTTCAATTAAAAATTTTTTAAATGTACTGGGTGCTCCTGGGTATGGGGGGTACTCCCCTGCTCCATTGGACGGGTTAGGCAAGGACTGATGAGATATTCATTGTAGTTTCAACCTGTTTTCTAAACACTGCTGCCCATAGTTAGATAAATGTTAGCTTATGTTACTTAAGCGAGTAGATTGTATTCTCGTGAAGCCTTTATACTTTCAGGTGCTAATTTAAGCCCAGCCTGGTTCCCAGAATTCTGCTTCCCGCTAACTACCACACTGGCTGTATTATTGTTGGTCTGCTAAGAAGCCACTATGTCCTCAAACTCACATTGCTGGGAAGAGTGAGTCTTTGTGGTGCTGGGCAGAGTGATAGAATTGGTGCCCAAAGTCCTAGGATGGAATACCAACTTTGGGATGTGTCATCCTGATGAAGATGCAAACTGTCTATTGCTCAACTGCCATGACAGGTCAATCACACCTCTGACAGATTCATAAAAGAAAGTTCTCCATGCTACCATCCTTGATGATGACAGCTAGCTTGGCACTTTGAGCCAAGTGCTATACACCTATTATCTCATCAGATCCTCACAACAGCCTTGGGGGAGAGGTATGGTCCTCATTTTACAATTGAGGAAACTGAGGCAAATAGAGTTTAAATGCCTTGGCTGGGGTCACACAGCTAGTAATCGTGATTCAGACTGAGGTCTTTCTGACTCCAGGCCTGGCACTCTATCCACTGCCCCACCTACCTGCCCCTTGACACTGTCAAATGATTCACCATTGGAAACTGATCAAACTTTATTAACAGAAATGACAACCAAGAAGATGCTTTACCTTTTCCTTCATATTGTACCCTAGGGGCCACTGACCTTTACATCTGAATTGCAATGGATAGACACATTGCATATGTTGTCTCCCCACAGTAGAGTGTGAGCTTCTTAAAAGAAGGAACTTTGATGATTTTTCCTTTGTATCCTCAGCAATTAGCACAGTGTTTTATACACAGTAAGCTTTTAAATGCTTTCCCTTCCTTTCCTTCCTTCCTTCCTTCCTTCCTTCCTTCCTTCCTTCCTTCCTTCCTTCCTTCCTTCCTTCCTTCCTTCCCCTTTCTCTTAGTTTCTCTCTGCTACCATTTGCTGATCTTCAGCTACTCAGTCTTTTCAGAAACACCAGCTGTTCTCTTCTACCATGAAGTGAAATGGAGAAAGGAGAGTTAATACGTCTCTCCCTGTTAAGGAAGAACTAATCTGATCATTTCCATTGACCCAGAAAAGGGATGCGGTATTGATGGAGCAGAGCTCTTCTCTTAAATAGTATGATTTTGTTGATAGACAATTCCAGTCAAGCATTTAGACAGGTTTTAATAAATTTGAATGTTAGACATTTTGGTTGTTGGCAAATAGTGGGAATGATAATCTCTTCGTGAGACTCCATCGTTCCCCACAAACCTCCTCATCCTGGAAGACACCCTGAGTCCTGGAACTCCTACTTCCCTCACTGAATGGTTCCTCCCAGAGCCTCCATTTGAGACAGCTGCCATGACTTCCTTTCTCCCCAGGCTGTGCTCTGGTCTTCTCCATCACATCCCAAAGCCTGGTACCTTCCTCTTTCTCTCCCCATCACCATGCCTGCTTACCTCCCTTCTATGCATCATCTTCTTCCATGAAAACATAAGCTACCTCAAGTGCAGGGACTGTCTTCATTTGGCTTGCATTTGAGTCCCCAGCACTTAGCACAGTGTCTGGCACATGGTAAGTGCTTAATAAGTGTTTGTTGGCCGATTGTGTTGTTTTAGAAATTTTAACATAACAAATATTTGAAGTCAAAGGACCTGGGTTCCGATCTCATTGCTTTGTTGCTTATGCACAACCTTAGGCAAATGGCTTTGCCTATCTGGGCTTCAGTTTTCTTCTCTGTACAATGAGGGGTTTAGACTGAATGACCTCTAAGTTCCCTTCCAGCTCTGAAACTAGAAGTCTCTGTCACATGGAAAATTATCATGGAATGTGGTAGGTTTTTTCCCCCAATGACACAAGTGCTGTTGTCAGGTATCTTAGAGACCACAAAGAATAAATATTGCCAGTACCTAGTATGGCACCTGGTTATAAATGGGAGCTTAATAAATACCTATTCATTCATTAATGTGCATAGTCATTATTTTTAAGATAAAGAAATGGAGCTCCTTCTTTCTGGCTGTGTGACCTTGGACAAGTCACTTAACCTCAATCTCCCAAGCTGTAAAACGGGGATCATAGTTGCACCTACCTCCCAGGGTTGTTGAGAAAACATACATAAAAAGTTTATCACAGTGCCTGTCACATATGAGGTGTTTATTTTAATACTTTGTTTTTTATTCTGTCTACTCCTCCATCCCCACAAGGGACTTACCCAGCATCACACAGGAAGTTTGTGGCTAAAGCTGAGATTTGAACTCAATTCTTTGGATTCCTACTGCAGAGCTCCATTCTACTGCTCCCACTCTGCCTGCCAACTCCAGTGTCTGTTAAAGTCAGCACCTGTAGAACTCCACTCTGCCCAGAAAATCAGTGAGGGCTGAGCATGAAACTGGTACAGAATGTTTGGTTATTTGCCTGCTTATGGAAACGTCCCTTTTCTCTGTGTAGAAGTGGAATATTTCAGGGGCTGCCATGTTGCTCAGTTCCCCTCAGATGGCCCTGAGGAATGTGCAAAAAAAAGTCTAAGGAAATCTATTATTGGCACTCAATCTTCATTTGCTATTATGACGTCCGACCTGCATGGAAGTGTTAATAGCCTTATAAGGCTCCAGCTCCAATTTAAACTTAGTTCTCGCCCAGCCGATGATCCAAACTGCTCTCTGGGTAGCATACGGCAGAGAGAGGTGGGAGAGTTTCTTGGCTCGAGAGTCAGAGAGAAATTAAAAAGGGCCTACTATGCTGAGTCACTAGGAAAAACCACATACTATGGAATACATTCAGGCTTCAGCCAGAGAGCAGCTGAATGTGAGTCAGTCACTGGCTGGTGCCACGGAGATTTCCTCATAGGGAACACGGCTTCTTGGAATGAAGATGGGGGGAGAGAGTCGGCATCCTGAACATTTTAAGTTTATCAGTTATATTTTTATACAGTTAAATTGAGCACAAAATCTGAAAAAAAAAGTGTGTGTGTGTGTGTGTGTGTGTGTGTATGTATATGTGTGTGTGTGTGTGTGTGTGTGTGTGTGAATTCTCCTTCCATGGATGTTCTCTTTCCATAGAGTTCTGGAACTAGAAAGGGATCTTAGGAGATAATTGAATGTCATTTCTTATTTGACAGATGAGGAAACAGAGGACCAGAAAGAAGTGACTTCCCCAAGCTTATACATTCAGCAAGTTGGTGCCAAGGCTGAGCCTAGATTAGAAACTGTGCTTCCAGGGTTACTGAGTAACCAATTCACTGCTCTTTCTACTAAAAATCATGGTTCTATGTTGTGTGTATTCCAGAATAGATGTGACCATACCCACTGTGGGTTCCTCTCGTGGCCATGGGTTTTAAGGTGAACTGAAGTTCTGAACCTGATAATTATCAGAGTTGAGTTTCTCTGGCTTATATCTGGTGAATGAATTCATCCATCATCCATCCATCCATCCATCCAACCATCATCCATCCATCCATCCAACCATCATCCATCCATCCAACCATCATCCATCCATCCAACCATCATCCATCCATCCATCCAACCATCATCCATCCATCCAACCATCATCCATCCATCCAACCATCATCCATCCATCCATCCAACCATCATCCATCCATCCAACCATCATCCATCCATCCAACCATCATCCATCCATCCATCCAACCATCATCCATCCATCCATCCAACCATCATCCATCCATCCATTCATTTATCTACTTAATTATTTGACTGGGAACCCCTAGGTTACCAGGCTGGGAGTACAGTAGCCACTTATGGGTCTACTCTCACTTTAATTAATGGGAGATTTTTCACCTGCACCCTTTTCTTATGTGGATGAGTTCACCCCTCCTTAGCAAATTGGCAGTTCTCTGTTCAAAACCTGATCATCTTAACCTACTACAGCCCCAAACTCCCAAACCTGAGAGATCCTTCAACTTCAGCCATCTTGGTAGTAGTGATGACAGGTGTGACCCACCACACCTGGTTGGTGCATTGATGAATCTTCTTCTGAATGCCCTGTACTGGGCTATGTACAGAATGGGAAATAAAATAGAAGATAATTTCAGCCCTTACAGAGGTTATAATCTAGCCATAGTGAAAAGGCTTACCCAAATACAACAGAATCTCAGATTAGAAGAAACCTTAAAGGTCATTTACTCTAAACTGCACCTGAACAGCTCCTTTCTATAGTGTCTCCAACAAGACATTGTCTAACCTTTATCAGAACATTTATAATAATGGAGAGCTCATTACCTATGAAGGCAGCCCATCTCATGCTCTAATGCTAAGGAAGTTTTCCTTTGCATTTGGCCTAAATCTTACTTTCTGTAATTCCCACCTCTTCCTTCTAATTCTCCCTGCTCCTCCCACCCTCTGGAGCCAAGCTGACCAAGTCTACTGTCTATTCTCTTTGCATTTATCCTTTACCAATCTCCTCTTTCCTAGACTAACCATCCCCAATCCTTTCAATCTATTCTTGAATGACATAATCTTCAGACCTCTTGTAATCTTGGTCCTCCTCTGGATGCTCTCCAGCTTGTCAATGTCCTTTCCTAGAACACTGTGACCAGAATTGAACATGTTATTCCAGATGAGGCCTGACAAGGAAAAATGCTCAACAGAATAATAACAGTAGCTGATTTTTATAGGGCTTTTTGATGCTTGCAAAATACTTTAAAACAGGGGTTCTTAACTTGGGGTCTGTGAACTTGGTTTTGTTTTACAATTTTGATAATTGTACTTCAAGATTATTGGTTTTATTTATAATGTATATTTTTTTACACATTTGAAAACATTATTCTAAGAAGGGGTCCAGAGGTTTCACCAGACTTCCAAGGGAGTCCACAATAGAAAAGAATTAGGAACCTCTGCTTTAAAGCATCATTTCATCTGGTCCTCAAAAATAATCCTGTTGAAGTCTAATATTATTTCCTTTTATGGATGAGGAAACTGAGACTGAAAGAAATATTAAGATATAATCAAGGTGGAACTGTGTGATGCTGACTAAAATGGGCTCCCAGACTTTAGCGAAGGAAGAATTCGCTAGAGATTATGGAAAGCTTCCCTGAGGAGGTAAGCAAGGGGCAAGAGTTGAGTCCCTAAAACCAAGGTTTCAGCTCCCCATCTCCCACAGGTTTTCTACATGCTTGAGCAGTGATCTCAATGAAGGCTTAAATTTACCTATTTTTCCACCAATGCCATTGTATCAAAAGCTTAAACAGTTGATTCAACATTAAATGCATGCACTTGAAACTCCAGGGCAAATGGACAACACAAACTATTTTTAAATTCCTCATACTGAAAACAAGTGAAAAAAATAGTAATGGAGCTAGATCTGAGAAGGACATTGCATCCAGTTAGTATGTGAGCAAACTGAGGCAGAGAAAGGTTAAAATGACTTATGTATGTATGTTACACAGCTAATAAATGTCTGAGGCAGGAGTTGAACCCAGGTCATCTAAGTTCAAGTTCAGCCTTCTATCCCAGTATATCATGGTGCCTCTCATTGTACCCAAGTGGTCTCTCATCTAGGTACTAACCAGGCCTATCTTTACTTATCTTCCAAGATCAGACAAAAGCAGTCATACTCAAGGTTACATGGCCATAGAATAATAATTTAATATTCAGTGACTTTAGAGTCACAAAGATCTGGTTGCTAATCCTGACTGGCACTAGTCTTGTGACATTAAACAAACTTCAGTTTACTCCCCTTTTGAAATAAGAAGTTAGACCTCTAAAGATCTACCATCCCATGAGCCAACTGCCAACAACTGTCCCCAAGCTATGGAAGTCACAGAATGAAAATGGTTTCCCTTGGTACTTTGGTTCCCATTCTTCCTGTAATTCATGCCGCTATGTTTCATGGTGTGTTCTTTTTGAGTTATGACTGTTGGATATGAGCTCTCATACATCAGCTGGGCTGAAGGCACATTTCCTGAGGAGGATAAGCCAATGAGCATTCAAATGGATTGGGCATTTTCCCTAAAATGTGTCTTGGAATGGAAAGACAAATGATCACATTTAATTGGAAAGCTCTTGAGACGCGACCTGCTGGCAGCTATAAAGTCATCACTCAGAACCTTTCTGTGGCCCCAGAAGTTCCTCTGTGGATGGAAATGTAAAGGATTGAGCGGGCAGAGCTGGCGTGTTGAACAAATGCCATCTGCCGGGAGCCTGATGAGAGGAAATACTCTCCAGTCTCTAAGCCCTGTTCTGTAGGAATTGCTATAAGCCAGCCTGATCATGTGGAAACCATAAATGTCTTCCTTGCTATGGAGCTGTTTTCACCCAGAGCTAAAGTGATTGATGTCAGACTTTCCCAGGAAGAGATATGGAAGTTGGATGTATTTATTCATGGATGGTTTTCAAGGACTGGGAACAAATGGATTTTCAGGGAAGACTAGCTGTTTAGGGCAATCCTTTTCAACTCAATTCAATTTAACTTAACACATCCTACACATCTAATATATTCTAGGTACTGGGCTAGGTGTTGGAGGTTTACAGACAAAAACTAAGCAATCCCTGACCTCAAGGTTTACATTCTACTGGGGGCTAGACTAAGTTCATGGATAAATAAATTCAAAGTATAAAGGAGTTCAGAGTAATTTCAAGAGAGGGAGAACACTCTTAACTGGAGGGATCAGGCAAGACCTCATATAGGAGATGGTACCCGAGTGAAGTATGCTTTGGAGGGAACTAAGAATGTTCAAAGGAAATCCTTTTCAATACCTAAACTCTTTATTCAGGTCACAAAGGAATGCAATGTAAGTGTTCTGGGTTGGGGTCAGAGGATCTGGGTTTGGACTTCAGTTCTACTATTTTTTATTTATTTGACTTTGGACACAGCCTCTTGGCTTCTTCATTTATAAATCAGTGGACTTGGAGGTCCCTTCCACCTTTAAATCTTTGGTCCTATGTATATGGGATAAACTAGATGTGATGAGTGAACAGGGAATGCTACTAAGCCTCTGACTATTGTATTTATTTCAAGACAATAATTAAAAAATTAATATCTAATGTTAATCCAACTCACTTTTTAACTATTGACATTCACCATAACTCAACACATTAAAAATATTTTTTCCAGACTTTGCCTCAAAGTCTCCATCAGGAATTTTTATTCATTCATTATATTCACTTTTCTTTTTATAAGAAGATAGTGTGTATTTTATTTTTGTAGTTCTACTTTATTCATTTTGCAGAATTTTATATAGTTATTTGCAGATTTCTTTCCATCTCACACGCTTATTGGTCTTCGATGAATTATAGCATTCCACTATGTTCATATTAAACCGAATCTCCTACCTTTGAACATTTTTCTCACGTTTTGTTACAAAAAGTAATCACAAAATCATTGAAGAGATGGAAATGTGAAAACCTTTTAATAAGATTACCCTTTTTCATTTCCTCACCTAATAATGAAATTATCAGATCAGAAGTCATGCTTTTTTAAAAAAAAATCTTTTAAAAATCTTATTACATAATTTTTATTTTGGGAGGGAAGGCAGTCATGGGGTCCACCCCTCTAGTCAAAAGGGAGCTACTTTCCCTACCCTCCATCCTCCACCTCTACCGCTACCACACAACACCCAATAGAGTTTGGTCCTGAATATAAGAGAAAAACCAGAGCAAACTCCCAGAGAACAATAATAAGATCCCATTTACCTCTGTACACCCCAGAGTGCAGTTTAGAGAGTCTAAAAGAAAGCAGGTGAGAAGGGAGTATATTCCAGACTTGGAGGATAGCTTGCAAAAAGAAATAGAAGCAGGAGATGAGAAATAAATACAACTTATTTTGCAAAACTTTAAATAGCTAGATAAATTTTAAACTTACCATATTCATATAAATGTAGGTCATCCTCTCCCCAAGTCCCCCCACTGAATTCTGGCTTGTGTGAATTCTGAGTTTGGCTTGTTAATTACCCTCTTAGTACCAAAGTCTAGGCAAAAAAAATTAAGAAGCTGTCAAGGGATCTGCTCTGTCTCTAGAATTTAACTGTGTGGGAAGGAAGAGCTCTTGCAACTACCATCTACAGCTTCAAACAATTCCGCCTTTCCATTGCAATGGATGGTAGTGAAGACAACATCGTGGGAAGCTGGGAAAGATGAGAATGACAACGAAAGTGGCAAAGATGAAGAGTCATGATGACAGAAATGAATAAAACATCTTTGTTTGAAATGGAAGAAATGTAAAACAAAAATACTTTCACATACATCTATCTCAATATGGTAATTTTGTGTAATTAGCCGTATCTACCTAAATTGTTTTTCCTTTCAAAGAGATCTCATTTTAAGGGGGTAGCCTATATTTGGGAGCAGCCCATATAGGCAGACAATTTCAATGACATATGTGTCTATATTTTGAAGGAGAGACTCAATAGTGTGGTACTAAACAAAAATGGTTTTATCTTGATGATCAGAAAGTTAAGTGAATCCAAGTTATGACTAATTCACAGGCATCTCCTGGCCCAGAGGGGATCCTTCAGAAAATAGCATTGGTCTGCCTACTATTTATATATTTATACCGGGCTCCTCCCCCATGGGACAGAGCCTACGGTAAGCTAGGCTAAGAGGATCCTGGGGACAGTCTAAGGCTCTGATGGTGACCCTGTGACCTGGGAGTCTAAGAGAAACTCATTTATGACTTTGAAGTAGGAAGAGTCAGAGCAAATGGTGCCTAGTGGAACAGATGAACCCAGGAAACCGTGAGGCAATAATGCTAACTCTGAACTTCAGACAGAGACCTGTGTTACTCATTCTGTTATGGGTTTGTGTTTTGTTTTTTTTTAACCTTGATGTCAGGTGGGCTAACCAGAAAAGTTTCCTGTCTTTCTCAGTCATTCAAGTGATGATGGTTTCCTTCCTATCCCAGTCCCCTGCCCTGAGTCAATCAGTCTGGAACAAGTCCTAATGTTCCCACCGAGCCATTCAAAAACTGGATTCCTAGTCAAAGAATGAAAGGCCAAATTGCTTTCCTCCAGAGCCATGGATTTAGGGTCAGAGTCCTTGAGTTCAAATCTCAGGACAGTTACTTCCTATTTGTGTAAACTTGGGCAAGTTTAACCTTTATAAGCCTCAGTCTCCTTATCTTTAAAATGAGGTGGGTGGACTAGATAACCTCTAAAGTTCCATCCAATTCCAAATGGATTCCATGACTCCTCTTCTCCATGTCCTTGTACCTGTCCTTCACTTTCCAGATATACTTTCCAAACTCCAAACATATTACACATAAGCATGGATAGAATGCAAGCATTACTAATGTTCATCCCCCGGGCATACCTAGGCATACTGAACCTCTAGTCTACACACATCTATGATATTTGGAGTAATGACTTAGGATCTGTCATGTCTCAAAGGGAAAGGTATGAACCTGAAGATGGTTTTTGGAACAATGAACACACAACAGAAAGTTCTATCATCCTCTCCTTCCCCACCTTCTCACCCATTAGGTTAAGTCACAATATTTGCTGTCCTTTGTAGGATAAGGCCAGCTACAGAATCAGGAGCAGAGAGAAAGAAGTGGAGTTCAGGAGCCTAGACCAGGGATTCTCAGACTTTTTCTACTCATGACCCTTTTTCATGTTTTCACCCCATTTTTTTTTGGCGTTGAGTAGCATCAGAGTTTGCACAGTGCAAAGAATCCGTACTTTATGTTCAGAACCAAGGCTGCAGTGCAGATGTGCAATGAAACATGGGTAAGCACTGCCAGAAACACCTTGGATTCATTACCTGTTTGGTTTTGAATTAATTTTTGGTCATTGTGCGTTCAGAAACCTTTTATTGTTGCTGGTTTCTACTCACAGTTTAAGAAGCACTGGCCTAGATTATGGTCAAACCAGGACAGTCATATGGAATTGTCATCCCAGAGGGTCAGTTAAAACACAGCTTAGGGAACTGAGACCTAGTTAGGGTAGAATTCTAAAGGAAACAAACAGAACAAGCTAGTATTAGAGTTTTCTGAGAAATGAGTTAAGCAATGAGGGTTCAAGGCCACTAGAGGCATGTCAGTTTGCTGTGCTCAGTACTTGCTCCAGCTGGAGTTATCTGAGGTTTGGTGCATGCCTGACAGAAACAAGAATCCAACCACTTTGAACTTCACTGAGACCTCGGATCATTTTCAAAATAGTTTCTGTAAGAGTAGAAGAGAATAAATCAAAATTGATCTTTGACTTTTGTCAAAGTTTGTAGTGGGGAAGATGAAGAGTGGGTCCAATTTTATAAGACCCAATTAAAAGTCATACTGAAAAAGTACGATCCTTTCTTTTTTCTACTTGAAATGCACCTCAATTTGAATCATCAGTAAAAAGGAATTTTGCAAAGGAGACCCAGAGATGTTACTTACTGGTCACAGAGTGAGTTAGTTACAATAAGAACAAGAACCTAAGTCTCCTAACTTCTAGTCTGGGTTAAGTTTATGCTGTACCATGCTGCTGTGTTTACTGGATTGACAAACATAAGCCAACACTTAAAAAGTATCAACCCCCTTTTCAAATAGCTTTATTTATACAAACAAACAGATAAAAAAAAAAAACTTTGAATGGTAGAGCTAAGTACTCCCTACCACAGGAAATAACAAAAAGAAAGATGGTTTAGAAATAGCTGGAATGAGTGTTACTTTTATGCTGTGTTTAGTCTTCCTAATAGGTCCCCAATCTATCCTTCATACCAGCCTTCAAAGCCTTGTTGTTGGGGTTTTTTTATTCTTCTGTTCAATTTTATTTTCAGTACTTCTCGATTGCCTAGCTCCACGTTGCTCAGAACCAGTGCAGGCAAACAAGCCAGAAAGCCTGTTAAGGTGGCCAAAGACAGGACAGAGATATATGATGCCTGAAGGTTTTTTTTTCCAGGAGCAGCAAGAGTGAGTGGCTCCCATGAGAAAGTCCTCCACAGGAAGGGACTCAGAAGCCATTAAGAGTGACAGCAACCAATATGGATCGATTTAGATTCACGGTTGCTCAGACTGGGACACTCCAGGGCCCCTAGGTTCTTAGCAATTTGTCCCAAGATGACATAGAGGGCCCTGAAGAGCTAATACTTTGAACCCCAAAGATTTAGGAGAGATTAATCCAGAGAGGTAGAGATCAGGTCATGTACCCAAATGATCCAGGCTGAGGCTAACTGGGGCTGACTACCTCACCCAAAAATATAGTAGGGAGTAGGGCCCAGCCTTAGGACAAACCCCATTGAGGCCACAGAGATGAACATACAAATCAAGAAAATAATCAGTATGAAGATTTATTGTAAATTTATAGAGGACCCCAAATCAAACCTAGAAGAAATTAACTTCAAGTAGAAATTCAAAGGGAAAGTGAATTTTCCAGAAGGACTACATGATTAGCTAAAAGAAATGAAGCAAGAAATCAAAAAAAAGAAGTAAAACTCTGGAGGAAAGAACTGGAAGGAGAATATGAATTTTAGAGCAGGAAATGACAAAACATATCCAAGATAAAGACTTTCTAAAAATTAGAATAGACTAAATAAAAATAAATGACTCCATGAAACAGAAAGAAATATCAAAACAAAATCAAAAGATTGAAAAAACAGAAAAAATCTGATGTCTTTTCTCTGAAGAATAACTGACCTGGAAAATAAATCAAGAAGAAACAATCTAAGAGCATCATTAGGCTCCATGATTAAAAAAAAAGCCAGGACATATATTTCAAGAAGTAATAAATGAAAACTGTCTGGTTATATCAGAACCAGAGGGTATAGTAAGAATAGGAAGAGTCCACAGATCACCTCCTACAAGAAATCCTAGAGGGGACAGTCCCAAGAATATCAGAGCCAAAATTCAGAGTTTCCACATGACAGAAAAATGCTACAAGCATTTTAGGAACAGTTCAATACCAAGGAACCATAGTCAGCATTATATAAGACCCAATAGCTTCTACTTAAAACCAGAGGGGAGCTTGGAAATCAGTGTTACAAGGAACAGAAGACTTGGGCTTACAACCAAGAATAGTTTACCCTCCAAAGCTGAGTATGAGAAAGATGGACCGTTAGTAAGAACAGAGAACTTCAAAGTGTTTCTGATGAAAAGACCAAAGCTGAATAAGAATTTTCAAATATAAACATGAATGTTCAGAGAAACCTAAGTGGGTAAACTAATTTGAGCAATTGGAAGATTAACACTGATAATGTGGTGTTAATATTTTAACAGGGGGAGAAAAACCAAATCTCCCTTCAGAACTTATATATCTTCAAATGGAATAAATGAGTAAAAAGAATGGAGCTCAGATAAATTAGCTCTGTTCTGAGGGTTTTGAGAGGAAAAAGAAAAGATAAACAATACATTAGGGCAGAAAGAAGGAAGAAGGGGTAGAATGTAATCCGTCGTAGCTAGGATGTTTGAGAAAAGCATATAAATATAGTGGAAAAGGTTGGGAAGTGGCTATAAGATGAAAATCACTCTTATCTGAAGTGGACAAAAGAGAGTTACATACATGGAGAGAAACATTTCATACTAGAAATATATTATTCCTTAAGATATGATGGAGACTATTTCAGAAAATCCTGTGATTTTTATTTTAAATTAAAAGTTTTTTTAAATCAATGAAAATCTGTTTTCTCTCTCCCCTCTCCTTTCCCCCACTGAGTAGGCAAGAAAAACAAAATCTTGTTATAAACATGTTCAGTTAAGTGAAGCCAATTATTGAATTGGCCATGGCAATAAAACCATGTATCAGCCTGCACTCGTTTGTGTTCTATCACCTTTCTATCAAGAATCAGGAAACATAATTCATGAGATATTTTTTCTTCCAATGGAGACTAAGTGTTTCATACACAATCCTCTTTTTTGGTTCTGCTGTATATGAAAACGTTCATATTTTTGCATATCCTTAAATTCAAACTAAAAAAAATTTAAAAAAATTTCTTGGATTCAATTGGTAAAACTACCCAAAACTGCATTATGTTGGCATAGTCTTGGAGAATCCTGGGCTCTCTCCATTTCATTTTGAGTCATTTGAGAGGGACTTTATTGGAAAGTCAAGTATCTTCAAATTGCTATAAAGGAGTCACATTTATAAAACCGCTTGCAACCATGCACAATTATATGACATTTTACCAAAATGCTTTTATATAACATTATGGCATTTGACCCTTAACAAAAAAATCTGTTAGGTAGACTGCGCAAGTATTCTCATCCTTTGGTTTTTTGGTTTGTTTTTATTTTTATTTTTATTTTTTACAAATTAGGGCTTAGAGGTTAAATGATTCTTTAATATCACACAGCCGAGAGGAGGGAGATCTTTGAACTTGAGCCCGATACATTACTATGATTGTGATTATTACTATTACTACTAACAGCTTATTTTGGTAATGCTTTAATGTTTGCAAAGCACTTTACACACATTCTCTTACTTGAAACTTACCCCAGCACTTATGAAGTGAGTACTAAAGCTATTGTTACCTTTATTTTATGGATGAGGAAACTGAGGCAAAGAGAAATGAGATAATTCTCCCCATAGCCACACAGTCAGCAAGTTAGAGGTGACCTAACCTGACATGTGGTCCAGGACTCTATCCATCATCCTCTACTGCCTCTACCTATCCATCAATGCTTCTCTTTTTAGAGAGGTATCATAACAGCATCAATCTGGAACTGGAAGGGGTGGATCTTACGGGCTATTTGGTCCAACCCCCTCATTTTAGAGATGAAGAATGGAGACCCAGAATGTGTCAGGCACCATATTGGATCTCTGAGCTCTTCTAGTCAGGCACTTACTTACAACACTAATCCCCTCCCCGTTGTCCCCATTAAGTGCCCAGGCTCGTCTTAAATAACTTTAGTAATGGGAGCATATTGTTTCACAAGGCAACCTGGACAAATCCCCACTCTTTGAGATAGAATGCCTCAGAGTCAAGAGACACTGCTGATCCTCTGGAGAGTGAGTCACCAGAAGGTATTTTTTGCTTTATAGATCTAAAGCAAAAGAAAACAATCCCAAAGTGGGGGATGGGTGAGGGAAAAATACGCAAAGGTTTATAGAAGATGACATGAAAGATGGTGTTGGAATGGAAGGTGTCATGAGTAGGCTTTCCTATCAGATTTATGGAAGTTTCTAAAGGAGACTGGGGGAGGAGAAGGAGAGAAGATTAGTAGAAAGTTGTCCAAGTTACTTAGACTCATTTCTGACTCTCATTCCCTACATATCATGTCATCCCTTTCTCCCTGAAGACCAACTGGTCACTGGCAATGGGGTTATGTGAAATGATCTTTCTACTGTACTGGGAGAAAATGGTTATAGAGATTAACCAGCTGCAGGATGGATTGTGTGATGGGACTGTTTTAAGGAGCACTAAACAAAAAAAATCAATTGGCTCCTTGCCCACTGAACAAGGAATCCATCCAAGGAGTATGAAATGAGGGATGATAATGAAAAGGGGACCAGAACAGGAGTCAAAAGACCTAAGTTTGAATCTTGGCTGTGTGACTTTGGGTAAGTTCCTTACCTTCTTTGGAACTCAGTTTCCCCATTTGTAAAGTGATAACCTTAGGTTATCACTGAAATCCCTTCCATCTCTAAATCTGCAACTCTCTGATCTCCAAGGTTCCTTTTGGTCTTTTGTATATGCCAGCTAACACATATCAGCCAGCTCATCCATGATCAAGCAATTAATAGTTGACCTTGCACCTGGGTTCTCACAAATGATGTATTTTCTTTTCTCAGAAGGGTCTCTCAGCAAATCAAGAGGCTGCTTTTTGAAGCCTCCATCACCACTGGGAACTAAAAAGTAAACATAAGGACAATGGTCGTGATTCATGGGAGTTCATAATAGCTGACATTCACATATCTCTTTATATATAACTTGTACTGCTGGAGCCTCCTCATAACTAAGCTGTGAGACAGGCAGGAGAGGTATTATGATCCCCATTTTATAGAGAAGAAAAGTCACTTTAAAGAGATTTAATGACTTTCCCAAGGTCACACAGTAAATGGTATGATTTTTTTGATTCCTAATCTAGGTCTTTTTCTGTGCTATGAGAACCCTCCTTCCATTAGCCCATATTGTGCCTTTCTTTCTATCTGGTCCTTATTTCTGGGAGATATTAGAGTTATCCAGCTCAGACCCAGCCCTCAGAGCCAACACCGGTGAATGGAAATTTCGGCAACATTCACCATAAAGGAGGATCCCTAAACAAGTAGAGCCAACCTATTGTTGGATTGGAATTGGATGCCTCAAGACCTAGTGAGTTACCTGTTACAAGAAGAATCTGAGCAGAGGCTCGATGACCATAAGTGAGGGATGCCCCAAGATAGGACTTGGAGAGTATCTCAGAGACCCCTTCCAACTCCAGAATTCTATGACTTTACAGATGTTTCCATGGAACAAGTCCTTGAGATTTGGCCCCACCTGAGGCAGCAGGCTACTATGGAAAGAGTACTGCACTCTGGATAACTCTGTACAACTTATAACTCCCATCCTCAGGTTCCTTTCCTGTAAAATGGGTGTTTTGGGTGAAATCAGCTGTAAGGCTCCTTCCATTACGATCTAAATCTTGCAATCCTACATGTTTCAAATCTACATTTAAGGGAAGGAAAAAGAATATGAGTTCCTTCTAGGTAAGGAACAATGTATTGGTCTTTTTTTGTATCCATCATGGTTAGCCTAGTATCTAGCATGCAGTAAGTGCTTAATCAATATTTGTTAACTGACTGCCTTAACACTATGATTCAAAGCCTACAGGAACCTTTATCATATTCAAGCACTGAATTCCTTATGTTCTATTTACTAAGGCAGGAAAGCAGATTAATGCATTTAAGAAAGATTTCCCTTATAAAAGTGAATGCTGAAAACTAAAATTAAATTTTAAAAGAAAAAAAAGGTTTCCAACAAGTTTCCAAATGAAAAGGGAAAAAAAACGATTGTTGTATACCCTTTCAATTAACCAGGAAATTAAACTACTCCAAACCAGCCTTCTTGGTTGATAGAGATCTGACTACTTGAAATGCTAGAATTCTGCTACACAGACAACTTACAACAAGAGCTTTGAAAAGTCAACTCTACTTTATTTGAAAGAACTTATCCATAGAAGTGATGGGGAAATCCAAAAGGAGCAAAAATATTTACCAATCTACCCCAGTATCTCAGAAACATAAATGTCCCTTTCAAATAATTGAAGGGAAAGAATGACAGAAAATAAAAGAGAGGGAAAGGGTTAAGGGATGGAGTTATGAAGTAGAAGTCTAGAGCAAATATTTGAACTGTAAACTGAGAACCAGATTACCTCAGAATTGTATTCAAAGGGAAGAAAAGAGAGGAAGGCTTCCAAATGCATCAAATGGTGGGGACTGTAAAGAAAAGAGAGAGACAATCACCTACCAGAGCCATTCCTGATAAATGACCCATGGACAGGAGAAAGAAAATAGCTTTTGGGTTGGAGATTTTGTTCTCAGACCCAATTTTGCACAAGCTATGACTAGAAAGCTAATCTGTACTCTTTAGGCAGCTGCTGTGGTGAAGGATGACGCTTTTATCCAGCAGGCTTGGTCATATTTAGGACAAATATAAGACAAGAAGACTAGCTCACATTTCTAGATTGGTCTTTTAATGTTTCTAAAGCATTTTCCTTACCCTCATTATACAGATTAGGAAACTGAGTCCCGCTGAGATTAAAAGACTTATAGGAGTTAGAGCTAGACGTGACCTCAAAGGTCATCTAGCTCACCCTCCCCCCCCTTATTTCACAAATGAAGAAATGGAGACTCAAATCTGTGAAGTGAGTTGGGAGTCATCATAAGAATATGATAGAAACAAAGGGAGAGCAGATTGGTTTGCTCAAATACCACTTCATGTACTACCTACATGACCTTGGGAAAGTCACTTAACTTCTGTGTCTCAGTTTCCTAATCTGTAAAAATGGAGAGAATAATAACACCTACCTCACAGGGTAAGGGCAGCTAGGGGGCTTAGTAGATAGAGCATCAGATCTAGAGTCAGGAAAACTCCTCTTCCTCGGTTTAAATCTGGTCTCAGACACTTACTAGCTGTGTGACTCTGGGCAAGTCACTTAATCTTGTTTGCCTCAATTCCTCATCTTTAAAATGAGCTGGAGACGGAAATGGCAAACTATCCTAGTATCTCTGCCAAGAAAACCCCAAATGGGGTCATGCAGAGTTGGACACGACTGAAAAAATGAGTGACTGAACATCATAGGGTTGTTGTGAAACTCAGAATGAGATGATACATAAAAAGTGTTATATAAAGGCCAGCAAATCTTATTATCCAAACCTTTCATCTATACCACAAAGCATCCTACGAAGGAGCAAAAGCAGGATTTGAAGGGATGTGAGAAATACCTAGAATAATCTGCAAACAACCAAATCTAATGAGCAGTTATTAAACACCTACTATGTACAGGGCACAGTGAAAGGCAGTGGAAATACAGTGACAAACCAGAAAAGAATCCCTGCCCTTGAGAAGGTTATATTCTATTGAAATCCCACATTATTAAAAGGCTACACGTGAAAACTGAAAGCCTGGATATATAAAAGAGGTTTCTCACATCTGGAGACAGCTTTAAAAAAGCAATACAAATCCATTTATAGAAATATTACCCATCCTTCAAGGCTCAGCTCAAGACTCACCTTCCCCTCTCTGTTCTCCCCTACCTTGGATGCCTTCCTTGGCTACTCAGCTGGAACAGATCTCTCCCTCTTCTGAGTTCCTCCTGGTTGTACCACTCAGAGAGTGCATATTACTTACTGTTTAGTTTTGTTATTGTGTGTTTATGGGTACTATCTTTCCATATTAAATTTGTGCCCAATGAATACTTGCAATCTCTCTAATACTTTGTCCCCTTCTGGGCTGCATCACACATTGTATGGGTCAAATAAATAAATGGGCTAAAAATATCAGTGAATGAATGGGAAACAGAAAGGGAAATGGTCATAACCAAAGATAAAACTATTGCAAGTAGGATGCATTTATTACACACCTACCGTGTGTCAGGCACTACTAAGTATTGGCTGGAAAAATACAAAACAGAATGCTCCCTCCCTACATGGAGCTTTCAATAATATCCCGATGAAGTATGCATAAGAAAGTATTTTAATTATATTTTTTATCACTGAATTATGTTATAAATAATCACATAGTTATAAAACTACAGCATTACCTTCTAATTTATAATTATTATAAAATTAGCCAAGACTCACAGCTTGTCTATAGGTTAGAGAGGCTTAGAACAGCTTGTCCATGGTCACAGAGCAAGAATGTGTCAGAGACAAGCCTTAGACCTAGGTTCATCTGACTGTAGGATCAGTCCTCTGTCCACTCTACCATGCTGTGTCAATTACCATGGTCTTCACTAGATTTTCCCCTGAGGCCTCACTGTGAAATAGAGGTGGCCTTAGATTCTGAGAAGCTAGCCATGGTAACAAAAACTCAGCCATCTTTTATCAAGCGAAAAGGGCTTAGATTCTGGCCTGGTGATGACTTATATGTGTGGATGCATGGGTGTTTATATACATGTATGCGTATATAAGTATATATTATGTATCTGCATATAGTACATAGGTATCTGTAAACATATTATATGTGTATTTACAATACATGTGCATGTACATATATGTGTACATATACACATATACATAAGCACACAAATATATCTCTATCTCTATTATATGAAGACCCATCTGGATAATGGCTGAAAAATCATCATTAGATGCCATTTCCTTATTTTTAATGGAATATCCACTATGCCATTTTCCATCCTTGACTTCAATTCTTTGCAGTCTGTGGTGCTTCAAGATGGGACAGATAGGTGGCACAGTAGATAAAATGCTGTGTCTGGAGTCAAGAAGCCTCCTCTTCCTAAGCTCAAATCTGGCTTCAGATACTTACTAATTGTGTGACCCTGAGCAAGTCACTTCACCCTGTTTGTCTCAGTTTCCTCACCCGTAAAATGAGCTGGAGAAGGACATGGCAAACCACTCCACTATCTTTGCCAAGAAAGCCCCAAATGGGGACATGGAGAGTAAGACACAAATGAAATGATGCAACAGAAGTATTTCAATGTCATCAGGAGACTGTTGAAAACTCCTTGAGGGTAAAGGGTGTTCTGTTTATGTCATTGTCTAATCAGCATCTTAGCAGTGCCTGGCACATAACAAGTATTTAATAAATGCTTGCTGAATTGAAACTATGATGATAAGATCACAAAGCTAGAATAGACTTTGGTAGCTGTCCAGCCCAACTCTGTCATGTTTTTTTTTTTTTTTCCCCAATGGAGGTATCTTTCTCTAGCTCAAGTCCCCATCTGATGTATTACTTCCAATATCGTTACAAGCCAATATTATCAAAGTATTATATTGTGTAACCATCAGACCAACTGATTTCTCTATATCAATTAATCAATTGATATAAATTAGCTTTTAAAAAGGTATATTTAGGCAGGAAGCAGCTGCAACAGTGGCAGTGGCAGCTTTGGGAGATCTCAGCTCACAGGTGGCAAGGGGGTCAGACAACTGGTCAGAAAGGCATCATAGAGGATCCTTTGGTGACACTGGGTGCAGGATCCTGTTCCATTGTCCATATGCATTTCCAGATCACAATACTAGGGTGAGGAAGAGCACTAACTTTTGTGACCACAAGGGAGTAGGGACCCTGGTCACATTTCCAGGGCAGAGAAGACTGCTTGTGGTCACTCACAAGGGAACAGGGTCCTTGGTCTCAGTTCTACGGCAGAAAAGAGCATTAGCATTTGTAGCTGCCAGGGAACAAGGTCCCTTCCTGGGTAAAGACCAGCATACAGGTCAGGAAAGCAATGACTACATCTCTCCTTGAACTCTACCCCCTTAGAAGCAATGAAAAATTACAGACCCCCTGAACTAACTCTGAAAACAGAAGCATGAAAAACTCAAAGCTTGGGATGGTGATTCCTCAATCCCAGGAATAGAGACCAACGTTAACATAAAGCTAAAAGTCAAGAAATGCTGGGAAAATGATCAAACAATAAAAAAAGAACCTGACCATAAAAGGTTACTATGATGGCAGGGAATGTCAAAACAAAAACCCAGAAGATGACAATGATGTCAAAACATCTAGAAGCAAATCCTCAAAGAAAAATATGAATTGGACACAAGTCCAACAAGAATTTCTAGAAGCAATCCAAAAGGATTTTAAAAAGCAAATAAGAGAAGTAGAGGAAAAATTGGAAAAAGAGATGAGAGTGATGCAAGAAAATTATGAAAAAAGAGTCAACAGTTTGGTAAAAGAGGCATAAGAAATACTGAAGAAAATGACCCCTTAAGAAACAGAATTGGCCAAATAGTAAAAGAGGCAAAAAAAAAAAAAATCCACTGAATAGAAGAATTCCTTAGAAATCAGAATTGCTCACATGGAAAAAGAGATATAAAAAGCTTACTGAAGAAAATAATTCCTTAAAAATTAAATTTGGGCAAGTGGAAGCTAATGATTTCATGAGATAGCAAGAAACAATAAAACAAAGTCAAGAGAATGAAAACAATATAGAAAAAATATGAAATATTTCCTCAAGACAACTCACCTGGAAAAAAAGATCCAGGAAAGATAATCTAAAAATTATTGGACTACCAGAAAGGCATGATCAAAGGGAAAAGATAAATATCATATTTCAAGAAATTACAAGGAAAACTTCCCCGATATACTAGAACCAGAGGGTAAAACAGAAAGAAGAATCAATTGATCACCTCCTAAAAGAGATGCCAAAATGAAAATTCCCAGGAATATTATAGTCAAATTCTAGAGCTCGCAGGTCAAGGAGAAAGTACTGCAAGCAGCCAGAAATAAACTTTTCAAATGTCATGGAACCATGATCCAAGATTTAGCAGCTTCCACATTAAAGAAGAAGAGGGATTTGAATGTAATATTATGGAAGGCAAAGGAGTTAAGATCCCAATCAAGAATAACCTACCCAGCAAAACTGAGTATAATCCTTTGGGAGGAAATGGATATTTGATGAAATAGAGGATTCTCAAGCATTCTTTATGAAAAAAAAAGAGCTGAATAGAAAATTTGACTTTCAAACACAAGATCTGAGAAAAGAATAAGAGATATATATGAAAAGGAAATCATAAGAGACTCAATATGATTAAACTATTTACATTTTTATATGGGAAGATGATACTTGTAATGCCTAAGAACTTTATCATTGTTAGGGCAGTTAGAAGGAGTACACACAGACAGAAGTCATGGGTGTGAGTTGACTATGATGGAATTATCTAAAAAAAAAAATTAAGAGGTGATAAAGAGGGATACACTGGGAGAAAGGGGAAGGGAGAGAAAGAATGCAAAAATTATCTCACTTTATAGGGGTAGGCAAGGAAGACCTTTTATAGAGGAGAAAATGGAGGTGGGTACTGGGCAATGCTTGAACCTAACTCTCATTGGATTTGAATCAAAGAGAAAATAGCATACACACTCAGTTGGGTATAGCAATCAATCTTATCCAACAAGAAAGTGGGAGGGGAAGGAGATAAGAAAGGGGGATGGTATTGCTAGAAGAGAGGGTGGATTAAGGGAGGCAGTAGTGAGAAGCAAAACAGACTTTTGTAAAGGGAAAGCATAAAAAGGGAGAGAGAAGAATAAATAGGGAAAAAGAGGATAGAGGAAAATTCACAGTTAGTCATCCTCACCGTGAATGTGAATGAGATAAACTCACCCATAAAATGGAAGTGAATAGCAGAATGGATTAGAAATCAGAATCCTATAATATGGTGTTTACAAGAAACTAACGTGAAACAGAGACACGTACATAGAGTAAAAATAAGGGTCCAGAGCACATTCTATTATGCTTCAGCTGAGGTAAAAAAAAAAAAAAAAAAGGCAGGAATAGCAGTCATGATCTCAGATAAAGCAAAAAAAAAAAAAAAAAGCAAAAGTAGACATAATTAAAAGAAATAAGCAGGAAAACTACATTTTGTTAAAAGGTACCATAGTCAGTGAAGTAATAGCAATACTAAGCATATACACACCAAAGAGAATACCATCCAAATTTTTTTTTTTTAAGAATTTCATTTTAGACCCAAATGCTGGAACACAAATATTGAATAAAGAAACAAAAACACATCATAAATATAAAGATTGGAACTTAAATACAAAGGAAAAAAGCATGCCATTTGCATAACAGAACATGAGAGGATTCAAAATATGTAACAATAGATTTTCATTTCAAGAAAGCTTGCATGATAAATAGCACGCATTGAGTTGAGAACTGTCCGTCTTTGCTTCATTGTGAGTTTTCTTTTGTTGTCTGCTGTGTACTTTTTACTTTGTCCTTCTTCCCCCTCCCCTCCCAAACCCAAGAAGGCTACAATTAAATTTGGATATGTTTCACTAGATATAGATATATACATACACATAAACATACGTACATACATATATAAACATATACTTTCCTAAACAAATTTTATTCCTGATTTTTGTTTTTATGTTTGTGTATATCTCTTGTTTCCTATCCCTCCTGCCTCCTCTACTTCTACTCACTATCTTGCCCTTCTATTACTTGCCTACCCCCTCCAAGGATTCCCTCCCCTATCCTCCCATTGCCATAAATCTAAACACCTTCCATACCCTCCTTTTACATATTCCCTCATTCTCCCCTCTAAAGATCCCTCCCTTGTCGTCTTCCCCCTCCCCATGCTGCTACCATTTTATTTCTTCTGAATTTAGAAGACTTTTATACTCTTCAAAATATGTATGTATTGTTCCCTCTTAAACCCATTCCTGAATGAAAGTAGGTTAACAGAACTACCAGCACTCCTCTTCCATCTAACTTTTCTGTATCAATGCTACTTCTTGCACCTCTTTGTAAAAAAAAAAAAAAAACCAAACTCTTTTTGGCTGTTCCCAAATGGTTTTATTTTTAAAATTTATATCATGCTCAGGTTTACCTTAATCTTTCTTATGAGCTACCCAATTATTAATAAGAATCTTAGATATGTATTTTACATTTTACATGTATAAAAAGCAAATGGTCTGTCCTTACTGAATCCATTATAATCAGTCTTTGATATGTACCTTATATTTTTCTTGGTTCTTGTATGTCAAATTTTCTATTAAGTTCAGGGTTTTTTTTTTTAACAGAGTCTTGAAACTCTAAGCATTGATCAAATGTCCATTTTTTTCCATTTAGGATTATGCTGAACTTTGCTGGGTATGATATTTTCAGCCAGAACCCCAATTCTTTTATTTTTTGACATATAGTGTGCAAAGACTTGAGGTCCTTTACTGTCTCTGCTGCGAGGTCTTGTGTGATTCTAGTTGGGGCACCGTCATATTTAAATTGTTTTATTTTTGTTGTTTTTAACATTTTTTCCTTGAGCTAGGGGTTTCAGAACTTGACTATGATATTCCTATGAGTTTTCCTCATAGGGCATCTTTTAAATGGTGATTGATGAATTTTTCTATTTCTACTCCCCCCACTCCCTTGTTCTAATAATTTAGGACAAATTTCTTTAATTATTTCTCGTATTATTGTATCAAAATTCTTTTTCTGATCATAAATTTCAGTTAGTTCAAGTTTTATGTTTTCTATTCTTGATCTATTCTCCAAATCTGTAGTTTTTCTTATAAGATGTTACACATTCTCTTCTATTTTTTCATTATTCATATTTTGTTTAATTATTTCTGGCATATTATAATTTCATTGGCTTCACCTTTCCCAATGCTAATTTTCAAGGTGTCATTTTCTTCCTTAAGATTCTGGATCTCTTTTTCTACTTGGTTGACTTTCCTTTCATAACCTTCTTGTTTTTCTTGGATACTTCTTCTTCTTAAGTTTTTCCTCCATCTCTATCATTTGATTTTTAAAGGTCTTCTACAAATTCTTTTTGGGCAGGTAACCATTTGACATTACTCTTTGGAGGGTTCTTTTCTTCAATATTCTCCTCTGAAGATGAACCCAGGTCTTCTCTATTCCCATAATAGCTTTCTGTGGTTGTATTCTTTCTCCTTTGTCTGTGCATTTTTTTTTTTTTTGTGGTAATAGCTTAATTTTTGTAATCACCTCTAGCCCTGGGGCATGGAGGATGGTGCCTCTTGCTCCAGATCTTCAGTTCTCCCCTCTAGCCTGGAGCCAAAGCCAAACCTCCAGCCTCCTGTAAGTGCCCACAGATGGAGGATTTCTGCCCCACTGCTTCTGCACTCACTGGACATGTGTTGGTTCCTTCTTGGCCCTGCTGCTCTCTACAGCACAGTTGGATCTGGTGTTCCTTGTCAGCAGAGGTTCCTTCCATCTTCCCAGGCTCAGACGCCCCCTCGCTATCTAGGGGTAAAAGTTTCTATGGCTGAGAATGAGGCAGGTTCTCAAACCACCTGAGCCCAGGACTTACTTGCTGGTAGTTAAAATGGACCCTAGCCTGGTGGTGTTTACTCTTCACAGGAACCAAACCTCATCCAGGGACTGTTCTGATCTTCTCAAAATGTCCCAGAAGACCCCTGTTGTTCCCCTATTCTTATTTATTTTTACACTTTGTTTTCCCTAAGGTACTATTTTATCTCTTTTGTGGGGGAAAATCTGGAGAGCTTGGAGTTTTCTGACCTACTCTTCCCAGAATCCTCTCTCCCATCCAAATCCTTAAAAGAAAAGGTAAACGAGCTGCAGGAGGAAATGGACAGTAAGACTATACTAGTAGGACCTTTCTTCTCTCAGAACTAGATAAATCTAACCAAAAGAATGAACAAGAAAGTTGCTAAGGAGGTAAATAAAATTTTAGAAAATTTAGATACGATAGACCTCTGGATAAAATTGAATAGAAATAGAAAGGAGAATACCTTTTTTTAGGTATGTGTGGCACATTCACAGAAATTGACCCTATATTAGGGAATAAAAACTTTACAAACAAATGCAGAAAAGCAAATATATAAAATGCATTCTTTTCAGATCATAATGCAATAAAAAAATTACATTTGATAAAAGGCTATGGAAACAGATTAAAAATTAATTGGAAACTAAATAATCTAATCCTTAATAATGAGTGAATCAAAGAACAATTCATGGAAACAATAAATAATTTCATTGGAGAGAATGACAAGAATGAGACATCATACCAGAATTTATGGGATGCAGCCAAAGTAGACTTAGGGGAAAGTCTCTAAACACTTACATCAATAAAATAGAGAAAAAGCAGATCAATGAGTTGAGCATGCAATTAAAAAAAACTAGAGAAAGAACAAATTAAAAATCCAAATTAAACACCCAATTAGAAATCTGCAAAATCAAAGAAGAGATTAATAAAATTGAAAGTAAGAAAACCATTGAACTAACAAATGAAACCAGGAGCTGCTTTTTTTAAACAAATAAAATAGATAAGCCACTGGTTAATTTGATTTCAAAACAAAGAAAGAAGAAAATCAAATTACCAGTATCAAAAATAAAAAGGGTGAATGCACTATCAATGAAGATGAAATTAAAGCAATTATTAGGAACCTATTTGACCAATTATATGCCAATAAAATTTGACAAACTAAGTGAAATGGATGAATATTTACAAAAACATAAATTGCCCAAATTATAGAAGTGGAAATAAAATACTTATATAATTGCCTTAGAAAAAAACCTGAATAAGCCATCATTGAGTTCCCTAAGGGAAAAAAATCCCCAGGACCAGATGGACTCACAAGTGAATTTTACCAAACATTTAAAGAACAATGAATTCCAATACTATATAAACTATTCGTGGAGAAACGCAAACAAGGAACCTACCTAATTCTTTTTATGAAACAAATACAGTGCTGACACCTAAACCAGGGAGAGCAAAAACAGAGAAAATAAAGTATAGACCAATTTTCCTAATGATTATTGATGCAAAATTTTTAAAATCCTAGCAAGGAGATTACAGTCATATATCACTAAGATTACACATTATGACCTGGTGGGACTTATACTGGAAATGCAAGTTCAAGAACAGAAAAAATTAACATAATTGACCATGTCAACAACAAAAACAACATAAATCATGTGATTATCTCAACAGATGCAGAAAAAGCTTTTGACAAAATATAATGCTCATTCCTGTTAAAAATGCTAGAAAGCATAGGAATAAATGGAGCTTTCCTTAAAATGATAAGTATATATATTTAAATATCAGCAAGTATTATCTGTAATGGGGATAAGCTAGAATCCTTCCTAATAAGATCAGAGATGAAGCAAGGCTACCCATTATTACCACTATTATTCAAAATCTACTAAAAATGCTAGCTATAGCAATAAGACAAGAAAAAGAAAAGGAAGGAATTAGAATAGGCAATGAGGAAACAAAACTATTACTTTTTGTAGATGATATGATAGGGAATCCTAGAGAATCAATGAAAAAACTAGTTGAAATAACTTCAGCAAAGTTGCAGGATATAAAATAAACTCATATGAATCATTGGCATTTCTATGTATCACCAACAAAGTCCAGGAAGAAGAGAGAGAAAGAGAAATTCCATTTAAAATAATTGCAGACAATATATAATACTTGGTAGTTTACCTGCCAAGACAAACCAAGGAACTATATGAACACAATTATAAAACACTTTTCACACAAAGCCATATTTAAACAATTGAAAAAACATGAATTGCTCATGGGAAAACTGAACCGATATAAAAAAATAATTCTACCTAAATTAATTTATTTATTTAGTGCCATGCCAAATTGAACCACTAAAAATAATTTTATAGAACTAGAAAATAACAAAATTCATCTGGAAGAACAAAAAGTCAAAAATACCAAGGTAATCAATAAAAAAAAATGTGGAGGAAGGTATTACAAAATCATAATTATTAAAACAATCTGGTACTGGCTAAGAAATAGAGTGATGGATCAATGAAAAAATTAGGTACACAAAAGACTATAGTAATCTAGTGTTTGATAAATGCAAAGATCCAAGTTTTGGGGACAAGAACTCACTCTTTGCCAAAAATGGCTGGGAAAACTGGAAAGCAGTTTAGCAGAAACTAAGTATAGACCAACATTTTACACTACATACCAAGATAAGGTCAAAACGAGTACATGATTTAGACATAAAGAGTGATATCACAAGCAATTTAGGGGAGTATGGAAAATTTTACCTATCAGATCTACAGATAAGGGAAGACTTTATGATCGAACAAGAGACAAAGAATATCATGGTGTAAAAAATAATTTTGATTACATCAAATTAAAAAAACTTCACACAAATAAAACCAGTGTAGCCAAGATTAGAAGGAAAGCAGGAAGCTGGGTAATTTTTTATAGCAAGTTTCTCTGATAAAGACCTCATTTCTTAAATATATATATAGAAGTGAATGAAATTCATAAGAATAAAAGTCATTCTCCAGTTGATAAATGGTCAAAGGATATGAATAGGCAGTTTTCTGAAGAAGAAGAAATCCAAGCTATCTACAGTCATATAAAAAAGTCCTCTAAATTACTGTTGATTACAGAAACAGAAATTAAAACAACTCTAAGGTACTGCCTCATATCAGATTTGCTAACAGAATGACAGAAGAGGCAAACGAAGCATATTGAAAGGAATGTGGAAAAATTGGGATGCTAATGCACTATTAGTGGAATTGTGAACTTATCCAACCATTCTGGAGAGCAATTTAGAGCTATGCCCCAAGAATTATATAACTGTGTATACTCTTTGACCCAGAAATACTACTAGTAGGTCTGTATCTGAAAGAGATCAAAGAAAAAGAAAAGGACTTCTATTTTGTGGTAGATAAGAAGTGGAAATTGAGGGGAAGTTCATCAATTGAGAAACTGCTAAACAAGTTGCAGTATATGGTTGTGATGGAGTACTATTTTGCTATAAGAAATGATGAGCAGAATGGTTTCAGAAAAACATGGTAAGACCTACATGAAATGATGCCAAGTAAAATAAGCAGAACTGGGAGAACATTGCCCATACCAACAGCAACGTTGTATGATGGTCAGCTGTGAATGACATCTATTCTGGTCAACACAATGTTCTAAGACAATTTTGAAGGACTTATGATGAAAAATACAATCCATTTCCAGGAAAGAATGGATGGAGTCTGAATGCAGATTGAAACATATTTTTTCACTTTCTTTATTTTTCTTGGTTAATAGGACAGCATGGTTAATATAGGAGCATGGTTAATATGGAAATATGTTTTGCATGATTTCACATGTATAATTGATTTCACGTTTCTTCCTTTCACAATGAGTGGGGGGAGAGGAGGAGGAAGAAAATTCATAACTCAAGATTAAAAACATACACACAGAGGTATATTTACTGAGACAATACAACTAGATCCAGAGTACAAAATTCTCTAAAATCAGGAGTTCACTTTCCTCTCCCACATCTGTTCCAGTAAAGAGTAGACTCGAATTTAAAAGTGACTACAAATATTCCTCCCACCAAATTCATTTCTGGGTGTGTCATAGCTGATGAACGAGTTGATCTCTGGCTTGCAGGATGCAGTGTCTCAGTTGCACCAGACTGAGCTAAAATCATTGGTAGGCTGGGCCAAAGTAGGTTATTTCTCAGGGATCATTCCTTAAGTTTGACTGTTAGAACCTCAGACAGACTCTATTATGGTTTCCCATAGCTGGGCCTCTGGAGGCTCTTCCAACCTTTTGAAGCTCACTAGGTTATAATATGGAACTTTCAATTTCTAATACTCATTCACCTATGATCAAGAAAGAAGAAACACAAGGACAGGAAAAACAGAGGTGATTATGGGTTCATAGATGCCTAGAAGGCTAGATGGGGAGATAAGGTTGTGGGTAGAAGCATCTGCTACCTCTCACTCCACCCAGAGGTTTCCAGCAGTTCTTGCTTCAATTACCATGAGGGGAGAGAAGAGAGAGAGACAGAGCTAGAGATAGAGAGAGACAGACACACAGAGAGAGGCAGCAGAGAGACAGAGAAAGAAAAAGACAGAGACAGACAGAGACAGAGAGAGAGAAAGAGAGAAATTTCATCTGTTCATGACTTTTGTAGGCATATAAAGTTCTGGTTTGGCAGCTAATTAAAAGTTTTTTCATCACCATGCAGCAATCCAACAGAAAACAGAATCTACCTCGGCATGCTAAAGTGAGGATCAGGACTTTCCATCACACAGTATCATGCATTTCTAGAAACAGACTTTCTAAGCATCCATGTGAGTTGATTCCATACAGAGCACCCCACATATGTTCCAAGGAGTCAATTCCCTGTTCCATTATTATAATTACTCCAATTAATTCAGTACCGTTAATAATAGTGATAATCAAAACAAAGGAAAGTACCCCCAATAATGTGGGTTCACTATGACAGTAGATATAGATTAAAGTAGAATTGCCATACACTTGAGCTTGTTGAGTTTATCAGCTCTTGCAAGAAATGTATGTTTTTTTCCTCCTTAAAAGCATTTTTCTGATGTTCGGCATTTATTTAAAATTCTAGTTTTTCTCCTGGGAGAGGAGGGGGAAAGCTGTTCTGCTTAAGACATAGTCTAACACTAAACAAAGTAGGCGCCATCCAACAAAATGACTCTGGAGCCATAACGTATGGATCTGACACAATAAACACTGTCACTTTGTATAAACTGAAGAGGGATGTGGAAGAAACCTGCTGTTAATGGAAATTGCTCTAACGTTTGACTAGTTCTACAGATGCAGTCTCAGAAAAACATCTCAGAGAAGGGAAACAGATTTTCTGGGCTCACCCGGGATTGTAGATAGTAAATATGTTTGGAATATATTCCCACCACACTCTTTTCACTTTTCTATCTGATGTTGTCTCCAGCTTCCAACTGATGATGATGCTAACTTGGAGAAATCAGATAATGGCTTGTTTCTGATCCTCCACAATCATCTGTTATCATCCCTGGTGAGAATAAACAAGTTAGAGCCAAGAGGGGACATTTCCCATTACTGCCAGACAGGACTATGGATGATCAAATCCATAGGTGATATGGAAAAGCTGTCCATGGTGCTCCTACACCTTGAAACCAATAGCTTGATTCCTGACACAGCAAATACGTGGTAAGAAATGATATGGAAGTTCCTGGCTTTACCGAGCAGATGTATTCTGGAAAGCCTGAGAAGAAGGTGAATTTCTGAACACTCACAGGTTATGTTTATCCTTTGTTCTCAAAGTGGACTATAACATCAGGGAATGATGACATGACTTGCAGTTGACTTTGATTTCAGTGAGGGAGGGCTGCGCAAGATCACCAACCTCACCTTCTCCTCCTGAGTCAGCTGGTTCCAATGGCCAAATATTCATCAGGATGACTGGAGATGGCCCAGGATGCAATGGGAGACCCTGGCTCTTTTAGGCTAAAGTCTGTTCGGGTTCTCACTTTGAGTGAGGTAATGCCCATTCAGTGAACAGGCCTCTTTAAGTAGTTACTCCTTTTAATCAAAAAATTAAAAAATCAAACTAGGAGGGTTAATAACATAACTGGGTTATGCTTTTAACACATTGTAGAGTTGCCAGATAATGGGAATGAAGACAAGAAGTTCCATTAGTAGAGATATATTCCTTTGAATTAATTACCTTTTTTCATTTGATGCAAATGCCTCAGAGCAGGGGAACATGCTAATTCTCAGATTCTTTAATGTGTTGTTACTGTTGTTTGCCTTTTGCTTTTGAAGAGGACCAATGTCGTAGTAGAGGGAGGTCTTGACTTGCACATGAATTGGATTTCGTGTGTAAGAGTTGGATTTAGTGTGCAAAAGTTTATCAGAGCACAGAAGCTTTTTTCAGTACCAAGAGAGGAAAGAGTGCGGGGCTTAGGGTCAGAAAGCTCTGGATTCAAATCTCACCTCAGACTATGTGACCTTGGGCAAGTCACTTAACCTTAGATGAGATTCCTCATCTGTGGAATCAGGGACCTGGACTTGATTGGATCTAAATCCCTTCCAACTCTGAATGTGAAATCCTATGATTTATGAACTACTGTGTGCCTTGGAATTATAAGAGGGTGGGAACTCAGAGAGAAGGCACACCAAAACTCAGAGGCCTGATTTACTACCTGATCTGAATGTATCCCCAAGAGAAAGCTTGATTTACCTAGAAACAGTTTCACCTTTCTTTTAAAAAAATTTTTTTAACATGTAAGTTTTTTTAACTTTTTTTTTTTAACATTTTTTTCCAGTTACTAAGAATTTGATAGTAACTCTCTTTCTACATGCCTCGTACTGTAGCACCTGCACAAGCTTCTCTGTGTGTTGGTTTCTACAGCCTCATACTTAATGACAAATATTGTTCACAGACAAGATGACAGTAGACAAATGAAGAATCATCTGACTTAATTGACCACCATTCCTCTTCAATGAAAGGAATTAGGAGACATGCACTGTCTTTTTTTCTCTCCTACCTATTAGTCAGGTGATGCTGGCCAAGTCATTCACCTCTTTGAATCTCAGTTTCCTCATCTGTAAAACGAGGATTAAAAGACTTGTTCTATCCCTCTAATAGGATTGTTGTGAGGAAATCCTTCTGCAAACTCCAAAGGTCCCTCTAAAGGTGAGGTAGCTGCTTTCACGGGCATACAAACAAAACCCTCTGTCTCCTGGTATCTTACCTCTTTCCTGCAGATTCTGAAGTGAGCCTGCATTCACACCAAATTATGTCTTGACCAACATATGATTAATTCTAACAAACCTGTAGCCCAGGAGTGAACGTTGGGAATAGGCCATCGTGGAGCTGAGGACTGAGCTGGCTGGTGGCATTAAAGGTACCCACAGCTGTGCAAACAACCAGACAGTAGGAAGCCTCCTCACATGGAATTGATATATCCATACAGATGGCTTATTAAAACAGTTGGTATCTAAGAGGTGGTGCATGTAGGACAAAGGGAGCTAAGCCTTCTTTGATCAAGAGGTTTGAATTAGAATCTTAGCCCCAACATGGATTCATTTTATACATCACTTCGATGTCACTGGACATGCAGATGTATCACTGGATACATCACTAAGCCACTCAGTGCCTCAATTTCTTCCTCTATAAAATATGGATGATGGTATTTGTAAAGCCTTGCCTCATAGGATGGTGAAGAAAGTACTTAGTAAACTTTAAAGTCTTCTAGAAATATGAACTATTATAATTGTTCATGATATATCACCTCGGAGAGTCAAGAAAGGTAAGCCAACTGTTGTTGTAGACTCAAGCCATCCTCAATTGTTTTGGGGCATTCACTTGAAGTGACTCTTTCAAAGGCTCTTTCCTCTCTAGGTTCATGAGTTGGGTATTATGGTGACTCTGTGCAGCAAGGAAAGTGATCATATTATCTACAATACAGTCAGAATTGGTCATGAATGGTTCTCAGTCTGCACTGTTATGGAAAGAGACCAACATTGTCAATCAGTCAACCAACATGTATTTATCTAAGCATTCACGCTCTGTTAGATGCAAAAGTTAAAAAGACAAGAAAATCAAACAATCCTTTCTATAAGGAGTTTAAGTTCTATCAATGGAGACAATGTACATAAATACAGTGTCCCAAAAGTCTGAGGAGAGTGTTCATCTTTAATAACTTCAGAAGTACAACTATGACAAACCTATAAAAATCACTGTGAAAGTTTATTTAAATTTCTTTTACACTTAATTTTGTAAATTTTTAATAATAAATTTAAAATTTTGATTTTAATAAGACAAGATACTTTGTTGTCATGTGTTGCTTGTGCATGATTTCTGGGTAGCACTCTCTCAGATCAATGCACAGGGAGAAGATGTCTCCTCTTGCTTGGCCACCTTAGTCCCCTGATCTATCTCTTCTGGACCTTTTCTACTAGACTCAAATCAGAACTTCCAAAGATGCGTTAGAACCTTGATCTTTGGATAACTCTAAGGTCTGGATTACAAATGCGATCCTTTCAGTCATGGTACCACCCAATGAAAGTTTTTACAAAGTTCTTTGACTAGAGTGGTATATATCCCAAGACAGAAGCAATGTTGAACTTCGATAAAAACCATATCAATAGTTCAAAAGTTTTAATAATTAATCTTTCAAATGTTGGAGGGTTTTTTTGGTTAATTTGTAGGATTTAGGCTTCTGAAGTTATTCATGCTTAAATTACACTAAAACTTTTGAAATATCCTCTGTGTCTGTTTGTGTACACACACATATATACATACACACATAGAATAAGTAAATACAAAAGAAATACAAGGTAGTTTGGGAGGGAGGGCTCTAATACCTGAGGGATTAGGAAAAATCAGGGAGAAGATGATTCTTGGTTTGTGTCTTCAAGGAAATGAGGTATTCTCTGAGGCAAAGGTGAAGAGGGTGTGCATTCAAGGCATCAGGTATAGTCACTGAAGGGCACAGAGACAGGAGATATAGTATAAGGGACAGAGAGATGGGCAGTTTGGCTAGATTGTCAAGCGTGGGAAAAGGAATAATGTAAAATGAAGTTATAAGAAAGGTTAGGACCAATTGGTAAAGGATTTTACAAACCAGCATTTGTATTTGCTCCTGAAGCAATCATAGAAAGCCACTAGAGTTCCTTGAGTAGGGGGATGACATGTTTAGATCATGGTTACTTTATTTGGTAAATGTGCAGAAGATAGACTGTAGTGGGGAGAGACGAGGCAGAGAGACCAATTAGGGGGCCATTGCAATAGTCCAGGTAAGAGGTGATGAGGATAGAAACTAGAGGGTGACTATGTAATCAGAGAGTAAGAGTGAGATGCTTGAGATACTTTTTGAGATATAATCAACAAGATTTGGCAACTGTTTGGGTGTGTGGGGGTGAGAAAGAATTAAGAAATGAGGTTAATACTGAGGTTAGGATCCTGGGAAATTGGAAAAAAGTTTATGCCCTTGACAGAAATAGGGAAGTTTGGTAGAGGATTACGTCTGGGGAGAAAGAAATTTAGCACTGCTTTGGATATTTTGAATTGGAGATGTTTC
Organism: Notamacropus eugenii; assembly: GCF_028372415.1. NCBI lineage: Eukaryota > Metazoa > Chordata > Mammalia > Diprotodontia > Macropodidae > Notamacropus > Notamacropus eugenii. Next base: position 23,584,385 of record NC_092877.1, on the reverse strand, counting down.
CAAAATATGCAGTTTGAAATATCCAATAGGTAGTTTGTCACTTTGGACCAGAGGTCTGCAGGGAGGGGCTGGGTCTGGATAAAGTAATCCAGGAGTCATCTGCATGGATATGATCATTAATACAATGGGAGCTAATGAGGTCATCTAGAGATAAGGTAAAGAGAGAGGAGGACCCAAATAAAAGCGTCTGGGGACATCTATCACTAAAGAAAGTATGTTGAAGAGTGGTCAGACTGGTAGGAGGAGAATCAAGAGGGAGGAATGTCATGAAAATGGAAGAAAGAGACTAGGAACACCAAGTATCAAACAGGGTCAAATGCTACAAAGGAGTCAAGAAGAATGAAGACTGAGAAAAGACCAAGAGACCATCGGTAACTTTGGAGAGAACGATTTCAGTTGAGTGATAAGGTGGGAAGCCATACTGCAAAGGGATGTGCTGAGGTATGCCGGAGCTAGCTCATGAGAGCTGATTATTAAATAATCAGCTGTCAGAAATTGACAAATGCTATAAGCCAGGGCTTTATTTATCGTTTTGTTTATTGATTTATTGTTTTGTTATTTTCCAGGCTTTAGAAAGTGATATAGAAAATTTTAATAACAGATCAACACTCTACAAAGTGTGTTGTGCTCAACATTTACTAGTATGCCTCTGGGAGACAAGAATGGAAGGAGAGGAAGTAAAGATCATGAGTACAGAGAGTAACTTTTTTTTCTTAGGAATTTGGTACTTGGAGGAGGGAAATAGAATTATAGCTTAAGGGGATGGTAGGATCAAGGGAAGATTGTTTTAAGTACAGTGAGATTGAGTCCTATTTGAAGGCAAAAGGGGAGGAACTAGTGGTAGATGAGTAAAGACTGACAATTAGAGAGAGAAGGGGGAAATCTCATGATCATAGCTTATTCCAATACTTCACCAAAAGAAGCACCAGTAGGGCCATGCACTTATGGGTTGCATGTTGATAGGTAGAGTGATAAAAGACCTGGACTTTTCTTCCCTTTACGGTAGATTTTGCCTCCTCATTCGAATGTAGCCAGATAGGAAAGAAAGAATCCCTTGGTCAGTTACTGCCTCTGGCTCAGCATCCAATCAATAGAATCTTCTTCATATTGTAAAGAGACTCAAAACTATGCCTGAGGGTGCTTCAGGTGCATTCTGGGATTGAATTGGGCATTTTCAAGGCCTTCATCATTGTGAGCCGGGAGATGAGCTATCCCACACAAATGGTCTCCCAGAGATATTCTGTAGTTGATAATATAGGAACCCCATAATCTCTAAGGAACTGAAACTGGGAGCAACTCAAAAGACAATGGAAAGAAATGTACCTAACAAGATGATTTTGGAGGGGGGTGGGGAATCTAGCTTTATGATTTTATTTGCGTAGGGAACTCCCAGTGACCAAACTCCCCCTGCCGATGTTCATTAGCAACATAAGCAAGAGTCCCTCATTTTGAGAAGGCATGAATATGTTGGGCTCTGTGCCGACAAAAGGAAGAAATGCCTATGAGATCCCAGGTCCACCGAAATACCAAAGAAGCACATGTGGGAATTATTGTCATTATCGTTGCTAGCATAATCCCACAGCTAACTAGAGCATCAGACCTCATAGATGGGGGGTCAATCCAGACTCGCATCCCAGCTGGAGAACAGTTTCTGCAGGGCCCACACTGAGCTGACCACAGAAAGGTGAAAGAAGAGGCTGAAGAGGAAGAGGGTGGTAACCTTGTCTACCCAGGCCCCCAAGCGTTTGTCCCAGGGCATGTTTCCTGGCTGATCCCCGGGGGAGGATGGGCCATTTGCCAGATGTGCCTCTGTGCTTACTCAAAGGGGCAGCTGTTCCTTCCAGCCAGCAATCAGCCCGCATTTCATCCTGCTCCAGCCTCCTCCCCAAACTCAGCTCTGAATTGCTCATGTAATTAGCACCTCAGCTTTTCTAATTCTCTCCCTAACTGCCTATAATTACCATCCAACTGACCTTTGTTCCCTTAATTGCTATTTAACTCAGATCCCTTTTTACCACTTCACCCAGGTCCCCACTCTCTTCCCCTCCCCAATTAGTCCTACATTTTGTATCTGAGATAGCAGTGGAGTCACTGAGTATCCCCATTTTTCTGACTGGGGAGGGGGAGCGGAATGCACCTTCTCAACCTAATTCAATTCAGTTTAACAAACATTTATTCAGAGCATTCTCTGAGGGAGGGCCTGTTCTAGGGGGCTACAAAGATGAAACAGCGCCGGCCCCCTCCAAGAATTTTCATGGCTCATTTGATCCTCACCACAATCCCCTCACTGAGGCAGAGAATAATAGACAGCACTATTCCCATCTTTAGAGACAAGGCATACAATGGCTGAGTGATGTACCTGAGATTTGCCAGAGTGATACTCCAAAAACTCGGGTTGGAACATGTTTCTCCTCTGCTCAGTAAGCTTTGGGGATTCCCTGCTGCCCTTAGGATCAAACACAAACCCCTGTGTTTGCCGCAGAAAGCCTTTCACCACCTGGCTCCTGCCTACTTTGTTGAGGGTTGTTATAAATCCCTCCCCTCTGGTCTCCAGTTCTTTCCCAGTGCTGTTCCTCACTCAAGACATTCTGTCTCCCATCCCAGTCTGCACAGCCTGTGCCCCATGCCTGGATTTTAGCTCCCTCCTTCCGTCTGCCTCTTAGAATCTCTAGCCTTCTTCAAAGCTCAGATCAAGTAGTATGAGGCTTTTCCTGTTTCCTCCTTCTGGCTGTTTGGGCTAGGATCTCAAATTACCTTGTATTTATTTGAAAGGGGCGTCAGGGTTGGGGATGGGGGGCGCTTTGTAGAGGTTATAAGGGGCAAGGCCAGAAAAATGACGTGTAAGTAAGGCCCTTTCAGGAATGAATCAGTCTTGACCTAGTAAGGAAAAACTAAATGATGGAGTAGCTAAAGTTCTGGGTCTAGAGTCAGGAAGACTCATCTTCCTGAGTTCAAATCTGTCCTCAGATGCTTAAGAGCTGTGTGACCCTGGGCAAGTCACTTAGCCTCATTTGCCTCAGTTTCCTCATCTGTAAAATGAGTTGGAGAAGGAAATGGTAAATCACTCCAGCATCTCTGCCAAGAAAACACCAATTGGGGTCATGAAGTTGGATACAACTGAACAACAACTCACCGTCTAGACCCTAAGGCTTTTAGTAGCTCATACACCTAGGAAAGGCCAGGAGAAACAAAGAAATTACTCCCACCTCCCTTTCCTATGGGTACCTGCTCCTCAACTGTTCATTTCCATTGCTAAACAGAAGATGAAATGCTTTTAAAAAATGGACTATTTGGTCTTGTTTTGATCTCGCCTCCAGAGATGAAGATTTGGGAAATGTATTGGATAATTACCAAAAGTTAGGGTGAGGTCTCTCACTTGAGGAAACCAACATTGAATCAGTAAGAATTGTTTAAAGGAGGAGCTATACTACTTTCTCCCATTTCCTTTGTGGGAGGTGACAAATCTCAGAGCCACTAAGGCTATGAGGGAGCAGAACTGGAGAACTGTAGCACTTTCTTCAGTTTCTAGGTTGCATTTTTCCCTTTCTGAAAGAGCCCAACAGCAACATATCTGAAGGCTGCAGCTGAAGGAGATGGAGACTACCCAGTGCCCATAAAGGAATAAGCTCAGAGAATCCCCTGGCTTACCTCATCTAGCAGAGATACTGAGCTGAGGAAGGAGCCAGCCCAGCTCAGCAGCAGGGCTAGCCCATCCATCACTGATGCCCTGTTCTATGGGAGGACTCTCCAGAGACAGGCATCATATGCTTCCGGAGTGGTGAGAGGCCCTGGCCATATATGTTCCCTACCTGGGCCGCATTGCAATTGTACATTGTTTGTACCCACACTCTTCACATGAATTCTTCTGTGTGTTTTTGTAGTAAAGTGTGCCCAGGCTTGGGGAGGAAATGTTTTGTACCAACTATTTTGCTCTGCCATTTGAGTAAATGCCTTTGATAAGAATTAATTGAATCTCCAACATGGTGCCTACTAGTTGCCAGGTACTGTGCTAAGAGCTTTACAAATACTGCCTCATTTGATCTTGTGAGGTAGGTGCTATTATTATCCCTACTTGAAGATTGAGGAAACTGAGAAAAGCAGAGGTTAAGTAGCGAACCCAGGGTTATACAACCAGTGAATGTCTACTGCTATGTCTGAGTTCAGGTCTTCCTGAGATCAAGATCACCTAGCACCCTCAAGCTGCCCCTAGGAAGAGGAAAGAAATCAGGAAAGTCTTCTTTTAGAGGGTAGAATAATGTGATTGACCAAAGTCATGAGGTTAGTTTCTGGCAAAGAAGAGTCTTGAAAGTTGGACTTTAAAGAATAAGTGGATATTCAATGGACAAAGGAAGGGAAGGATGTCCTTTCAGACACAGGGGACAGTATAAGCAAAGGCACATAGAGGGGAAAGGCCAAGATGTGTTTGAAAGAGAAAGCAGTCCACTTTGATCAGAAGGTAATAGGAGATAAATTTGGCAAGGGAGAACTGTGCCAAGTGACACAGGGTCTTTTTAAAGGTCAGCTGGTCTCTAACAGAAGATTCTATGAGATGATCAGACTTTCAGGGAATGCAAATGGACTTTCAGAAACTAAGTCAAAATCAGGAGCTTCAAAACACCCTACATATAGAGTGTCTACTTCTTTCCATAAACCAGGGGAGCATTCTGGCCAACAATGACTGTCAAGTATCACTTTGCTGTCTTTCATCTGGTGAAAATGTTCTGGGCCCACCATCAGCACTCAAGTACTTCTCTGAGTTGTTGGGTTTTTCCTCCAGTGGGAGGCATGGGATTGCCCCAATTCCTCAATACCACCTACTCTTAATCATGAACAATGACTGGCCCAGTTTGTGGAGACTCCTGCAGGGGTAGAACAGAGAGAAAGCAATAGGAAAGATACTCATAAACCTAGGTTTTAATTAGTGGTCTCAGGCTCAGATATGATGCCTGCTTTAAGTTTTTTGACACTCCCCTATTTTTACAATAGTTTTAAAATTTTGCTTCCCTTCAGAAAGACTTGCTCATTCAGCTTCAAATTGACCTGCCTGAGAACAAAGAAGTGTATAATGTGCTAACCCACAGCAATGGTTACTAGAGGGAAGTGTTTTGTTTTGCTTCCAATCACTTCATATTTTTCTTTCAGTTTTCTTATGTTCTAGGTTCTCTCCAGTCCTCCCACTTTTTCCTTCCCATCTAATCCCAGAGAGCTGCTAGCCATTACAATGGAAATTATTGCAAGATGAGTTCTGTTATTTTCAAAATTATTGGGGCTTAATAGAGAGGTAATTGGCCTTGGGGTCATTTCATAATGTGTTGAAGCCTTCACTGCAGTTTGTCATTATCAGGGGTTTGTGTTTGTGCTGGGGGTAGGTGGGTGGAGGGAGGAGATAGATGGGAAATTTTGTGAGTTTGAATCTTTGGGAAAGAAATGCTGCTGGATGATGATTCTTGATTTTCTTTAATCCCCATTCAGTGTGGAGGGGAGGCCAGCATAAAGAATGTGATCTTATGATATGATGGAAAAAAGCATTGAGGAAGGTCAGCAGTGTTTGGGTAATGTCATTTGGATCATCTATCCATTAAACAGGTTATTTAATGACTGGAAGATCTTCACTAAGAGGGAATTCACTCATTAGCTTCCAAGGGACCCATTCTGTTTTTGCAGAACTTGAATTTTTAGGAAGATTTTCTTTATTTCAAGCCTAAATCAACCCCTCTGTAACTTCCACCCAGTCACTACTAGTGGTTTCTGGAGTCAGGAAGACCTGAGTTCAAATCCAGTCTCAGATACAGGTTAGTGGTATGAGTGAATCACTTAGCCTCTGTCTGCCTCAGTTTCTTCATGGATAAAACAGGGATAATAATAGCGTTTTCTTCCCAGAGTTGTTGCGAAGATCAAATGAGAGTGAAGTTTAAGGGCATCAGAGGAGAAGAAGAGTAAATCACATGAGTGTCATCCAGGTGAGACTTTATAGTGATGAATCTGAAACAGAGTAGGATCAGGACAAAATAAAGCCCCTATTCTCAAGGTGCCCAAGGTGTCCAAAACTGGCACCAAAATAGGGCATGGGCAAATCATTGAACTTCTTGGAAGACCTGGGTTCAAATTCTTCCTCTGATACTTATTGGCTGAATAGCCCTGGGCATCTTGCTTGACCTCCATAAACCTCAGTCCCCTCATCTGTAAAATGTGGACAATAAGGGCATCTGCCTCACCCAATTATTATGAGGCTCAAGTGAGATAAGGTATGTAAAGTACTTTGCAGACCTCAAAGCAATATGTAAATTAAATGAGCTCTCTGAGCCTCAGTTGCCCTATCTGTAAAATGTAGTGCCTTCCCTGCCAACTCTATTCAATTTAACAAGCGTTTATAAAGATCCATTTAGTACATGACCAGCATCCTTGGGGAGATAGGGGGAAAAAATAAAAAGCAGTCCTTGTATCTAATGGAGCTTTTAATATATTGGGGCTGAGGGTTGGGGGGTGGGTAGGCATGGGGAAAGGTCAAGGTATTGAATGATAATGAGAGGCATAAAGGGTAAGGGGACAAACAGGCCAGGTCACTAGGAACTGGGGTTAGGAAAGGGGCTAAAGAAAGAGCACTCTAGAGGGGATGGTCTTAAAGACTGGTTAAGATTTTAACAGAAAGAGGTGGCAAGAAGGGTATGACCAACATAAGAAATAGCATAAGCAAAAATGCAGATGTTAAATTGTTCTGGGATATTTATAGAGAATAAGGGGTAAAGTTTAAACAGATTACAGGGTACTTGGAAAGGATTAGTTTGAGATAAAGAAGGAATAGAAGGCTAATGCTAAAGGGTGGTAGGTCTTGAATGACTGGCTGAAGAGCATGGATTTTGCTTGGTGGATGATGGGAAAGCTACCCTGAAAGGTACTGGAGATATTGTGATACAGCAGAAAGACACTGGCTTTGGAATTGGAAGACCTGGATTTAAATTCCACTTTTGACATTTACTACCCATGTGATTTGGGGCAAGCATCTAGAAGGTCATGTTTGCCTTCCATTAGGCAGACACAAGGAGGGAGGGCACTCCAGCCATGGGAAATGACCTGTGCAAGGTAAGAGGTTAGGAGATGGCACATCATGTGTGAGGAACAAGTCATTGAAGGGTGCTGTTGCCTGTCCTTTGTTCTCGAAGAGGACCATGATGGCAGGAAGATGATGTCATGACTTACAAGTGAATTGGATTTAAGTGAGGCAGGCCTGTGCAAAGTCACCAGCCTCACTTTGTCCTTCAGAGCCATATGGGTCCAGTGGAGAAACATAGATCAGGATACCTGGAGATGGTCCCACCATTGAAAGATTATCATTTGAAGGAGAGATTAGACTTGATCTCAGAGCGTAACTAGGACTGGAGAAATGGAGATAGTTGGGGAAATGGATTTTAGCTCAACCTCCTGACTATTAAAGCTGCTGTTCATGGAATGGACTGTTTCCAGAAATAACTGATTGACCATATGTGGAAGCTTCCACGTAATGGTAGATGACTAGATGAAGAGGACAGTACACAGAATATTTATACATACAGTAAGAGATTAAACAAAAGTTTCCTTTTAGGCCTTGTTTCATTATATGATTCCATGATACTTATGTCTTGCCACAAGTGGCCTGAGGATCAGAGACATAGAGCTAGGTGGCCATTTAGATCAATCTGCCACTGCTCCCACTTTCCCTGTCTCCCCTCCCAGGGGTGACTCCAACTCTTTCCCAACTGCCTCTCTCTAATCTTCTCCAATTAGATGTCAATGTTTCAGCACCAGCTCTGTACAAGGCCCTGTGCTAGACAGTAGAGATACAAACTAAGTCTCTCTGTGTACAGTTTTCTTAAGATATTACTCTGTGTTAGCTAAACTTATTTATATTCATCAAACTGTAGTCCTCTCAGAGTAACACTTAATTTTTAACAGGGGCCTCCTAGAAACAAAATGTTTTAACCCAAAGGAGGAATGTTAAAGATGAGAAGTTTAGGCTCCATGGAGGGCCTATGAGGGAGGTATTTGGAGACAGGTAGGTCTTTTGGCCTCTTTCAAATGGTGGATGTGACTCCAAAAAATTTTAACTTAGAAAGTTAGACTGTAGACTTTTTACTTCACCTAGGGCAACTCCAGGAAAAGAGGCCCAGACTCCTCCCCTTGCTCTATCCATGGCCCCAGTGGCTGATGAAAGCTTGGCAGATATCCCTGGGTGAGCAGATAGAGAAGGGGCTGATGAGCCAGTGAGGAGGCGGATGGACAGATGGCATCCACTTATCTTTACTTATTAAGGTTGTGATTCAGGGCCGGAAAGACCCAGCGGGTTTAGACCTGATTAGAGTCTCCCTGGTGCACGTACATTTGTCAACACTCCTGAAAAAAGTCACTGCCTAGGTTTGGGGAGGAAGAAGAACACCCAGTTAGGAATTTGCCATCATCAATGTTGGAAAAGACCATTAGAGTCCATTCTCAACCCCAATCCCAGGGGCTAAAGGGAAACTCAGAGAGACCCACTTAGCCCATCACAAATTCTGTCAGCCCTGGCTGGACTATAAATACTATGAAAGGCCTGGTACTCTTTAGAAGCTGCAACATGAGACAAATCCATCCACATAATCACAGAGGTCTCTAAATCCCTCCCAAAGGTCACCAGTCACAGCCCAGATTCCATGTGGGGGTGGAGAAATATAGGGCTGAATGACCTCAATGGAAAGGAAAATAACCCAAACTACTTTCACTGAATCTGTCCAAGGGGAGGTGGGCCTTGTTACCAGTATTCAGGACTGAGGGGGTCAACTGGCTATTTCCTTTGGGGGAATGAGTGACTTTGAGTTCACGACCCTTTTCTCTCCTCCTCCTTCAATAAGTCCCCTCTAGCCTCAGTCCATCAAATGGCTGCTTTTTTTAATGCATATCTTACTTAAGAGGACACATGTGGCCATTAAAAAATTCAAATTTAGGTGGTTTGGGACATCACCCAAAATGGTGGGAGATTTTGGGACAATGGGACAGTTAGAAGAACTGACAAGAAATTATAGTAAAATTGGGATTCAGTGGGGGGATGAGATATGGATGAGTGACTGGACTACCTCTCTGTGAGTTTAACCAGTAAAGGATTCCAGAGTTTCAGAGTTACAAGGGACCTCAGAGGCCATCTAATTCAACAATAATCACCTTTCTTGACTTCCTGATGAGTGGTCATTCATTTTCTCAAAGACCAATGGCAGCAGGGAACCCTCTGCCTCCTGAGCTAGCAGATTCCAGTTTAGGACAGTGCTAATGGTTAGAAAGTTTGTCCATTCACTCATTGATCCTTAACCTACATATCTGCAGTTTCCAGCCATTATTCCTAGTTTAGCCCTTGAAGACCAAGCAGAAAAAGTTTCATCCCTCTTCTATAAGATACCCCTTCAGATGCTCAAAGACAGTTATAAGGTCTCTCATTAAGTATTCTCTTCTCCAGGTTAAACATGTCCAGTTCTTTCTATTGATTTTCATGTGACTTGATATCAAGATTCTTCACCGTCTCATTTACCTTTCTCTTGACATTTTCCATCTTGACAATGCTTTCTCTAAATCATGAAACTGAAGACTGAACAAAATACTTCAGATCTTGTCTAAGGATGGAATCCAGGACTATTATTGCCCCAGATATGGGCACTCTGCCTCAATGTGGATATTCTAAAATTGGTTTCCATATCACATTGTTGACTCATATGGAGTTTGAAGTCCATCAAAACCTCATGTATTGTCTTCAGATGAACTATTGCTTGGCCCTACTTCCACTTCATATACTTGAGAAGTTATTTTAGTTTGTTGTTTGGTTGTTTCAGTTGTGGATGACTCTTTGTCACTCCTTTTGAGGTTTTCCTGGTAAAGATACTGGATGGGAGTGGTTTCTTCCTCTAACTCATTTTACAGATGAAGAAACTAAAGGAGAGAGTGTTAAATGGCTTGCCCGGGATCACACAGCTTGTAGGTATCTGAGGTTTTACTAACTCCAGGCACAGAGCTCTATCCACTGAGCCATCTATCTACCTCACAAAATATATAGTTAGATTGGTTCAAAATTCATTGAATGACTGGACCCAAAGAGTAGTGGTTGATAGACTGATGTCAATAGGGATCTCTCCTTAGTTCATGCTATGTAATATTTTTATCATTGTTACAATTGGCATGTTTACCAAATGTGCAAATGATATAAAGTTGGAAGGGATAGTTAGCACACTGGATTAGAGAGTTAGGATCCAAAAGACCTTTACAGGTTAGAACAATGGGCCAAATCTAGTATGCCAGGACTTAATATGGACAAATTTTAAGTCCTGCATAGGTTCCAATCACCAGTTTCACATGTATAAGATGAGAAACACTCAGCTGGACACTAGTTTTTGTGAAAAACATTGAGGAGGGGAGAGAAGAAAAGATAATATAGCAACTGAAGGTTTGAAAAGCGCTTTATATGTGCTAATTCATTCACTTTTTACAACAACCCTGTGAGGTAGGTGCTGTTACTATCCCCATTTTACAGATGAGGAAACTGAGGCAGGCAGTGGTTGAGTGACTTGCTGGGGGTCACACAGCTAGTAAATGTCTAAGGTAGAATTCAAACTTGGCTCTTTCCAATTCCAAGGTCTACATTCTATCTACTGTGCTACCTGGATGCCTGGATGCCAGCTTTCCTGGCCCACAAGCTCATGATGGAAATGCAGTATGATATGCTCTCCAAAATGCTAATGCAATCTTAGAATATATTGGGAGAAGCATTATTGTTCATCATTCACTTGAGAAGAGGATCAATGGTATCATGATGCTGGACTAAAAGAGTGAATGATGGGTGATGTCTTGACTTGGGCATGAATTGGATTGAGACAGACGCACAAAGTCACCACTCTCATTCTCTCTTCCAGAGTCATAGAAGTCAAGTGGCAGAATAAGATGCCTGACCAAACTCTGAGTGCTCCATAGCACCTGCTCCAGTCACCTCCATGGTCATGTAAACAAATTGTTCTTGTCTTCCCATTTCATTGGGGGAAGTCTTCTCATGCTTGTGGTAGACCTCCCTCTAAATTAGACAGGCTTGAGAGATGCAGATTGTCTAGATATGGGAGGGGAGATGCTTTGGTCAACTCATATTGTGGTTCATTCTAGGAACCATATTATAGGAAAGATATTGATAAGCTAGAAAATGTTTAGAGAAAGCCAACCCAGATGGTGTAGGGCCTCTGCGTTATGGCATCTGGGGTGACATGACAGCTGCCTTCAGTAATGGAAATATTGTCTTGGGGAAGAAGGATGAGCTTTGATCTTCTGGGTCTCTGAGAGCAGAATGAGGAGATGTTGTGAAGAGCCAGACTTGATGGGCTTGAAGCCAAGAATAACCTTCCAATCCTTGGGGCTGTCCCAAAGTGGAATGGGCTGTCTGAGCAGGTGCTGGGTTTGCCCTTAGCAGAGGTTTCCAACCAGAAATTAGATAAATACTTTTTGAAAGGCTTCTTATTCAAAAGCAGGCTGGTGTGCCACATTGTAGGCACTAATTGTGTATTTGCCTATTGGAATGAGTTCCTTTGACCTCTTAGTTCCCTTCCATCTCTGAGAATTAGTGATGATACTGAAGCCCTAACTCTGACAGTGAGAATAAGGATGCTTGTGGAGCACTGGACTAGAATTAGGAAATGAGATTTTAAGTGATTTCACCTCTCTGTGCCTCAGTTTCCTTTTCTCTAAAATGGGAATACCTACCCTAATATTCCTCCTTGGATTGCTATTGCTAGAACAGAAAACTGAGAAAACTTTGAAAGGTTTAGAGTGGTACACATAAGGAAAAGAATAAGGCAGTGTGGCACAGTGGCGAGAGGATGGAGTCTGGACCTGGGTTCAAATCCCAGTTCTATTACCCACTACCTGTGTAACCTTGGGCAAATCCCTCATTTTCTCATCTACAAAATCAATTAGACTCTAACTTGAAAGATCCCTTTTAGCTCTAGAACAATGATCTAATGTAGTAATGAAAAACATTTTTACCATTAAACACTTAGAAAGATGCTATCTCAGGCCAGGTCTTGTATAGAAGGAGGGTATTAGAAGGTGTCCCCCATCACACTTTAAGGTTTGCAACATGCTTTTCTCACCAGAGCCCTGTGAGGTAGGTAGTCATTTCCCTCATTTTACAGATGAGGAAACTGAGGTTCAGTGGGGATTCCTGTCTGTAATCATATAGCTGACTAAGTTTCAGATTCAGATCCAGCTTTTCTGACTTCGAACTCCTTGAGCTCAGGGACTATTTAATTTTTATCCTTGCAACCCGGGACCTTTTGACATATTCTATTTGACTGGTACAAGTTCAGCCCTCCTTCCAGTATATCAGTGAGATAGAAAACAATAGGCGGTACAGGTGTGGATTGATCCCAAGAACAGATATCTGGGCAACCCCAGGGAAGTCATCATCCTCTTTCACCCTTTCTATGCACTCTTCACATCTTCATGACTCATTGGATGAATGTGAGCTATTCAGGGAACTCTAGATAGTTATCTAGATTTGGAAGGAATGAGAGGTCATCTGGTCTCATAAGGAACCTGAGACCTAAGGAGGTGTATGACTACAGGTAGTGAAGCATCAGAAGCAGGGTTTGAACTCAGGTCCTGTGCAATGGTCTTTTCCCTGTTCTACCTGCATTTGGGAAATGCAAGTCACTAATGGGCTCCATTTACTCAGTAGGAGCTATATCAGTCTTGTTGATCGAGTTAAGGAGGAAGACATTCCCCTATACACTCTCCATCCCACCCCCACTCTCTGGGGAGCTTGCCCAGTTTCAAATGGGTTATATGGGAGCACCCATTAGGAAAGACTGACCATCCCCCCCAAACCTATCCATCATCTCTAGTAATTCTAGGGCCAGTAGTCAGGACTCTCCTAACATGTATAGGTGGCGAGTCAGGCTTAGATTAGACACAAGGGTAAGGCGAGGCTGACTTGCATATGTGTGTGTGTGTGTGTGTGTGTGTATGTGTGTGGGAGTGTGTGTGTGACTGCTCAGTCATTGTCACCAGTCACCTCTGTGGCTTCGTTGGAAGGTCTAATTAGGCAAGCCTACAGCATAGTTGCTTTCATCAGAAAACAGTCTTACAGGAAAAAAGCCTAGGTGGTGTGAGGGTTCGAGAGTGGAGAATCTTGGTGGTGTAAAGTGGCCAAGAACTCTACCTCACCCACGCTGGTTGGCCCTGCCAACAATGTCTCAGCCAGAGCTTCCGGGACCTCTAACTGGAATGCTGAAAATGTATTAGGGGAAGGCTCAGACTTCCTTGTAATACAGACAGAGATTATTGGAAGGATGTTAGTGTAAACCACCCTGCTTGTGGCCCCAGGCTTCCCCTCAGCTCAATTAAGGCAGAGTTGGGCATTTCTTCACTGCTGAATCCACCCTGTCTCCTCAGCTCTCCTGAGCATTGCTCTATGGTAAAAGGAGATCAGACGTCTTTCCTCTGGGGCTAGGCTGGGAAGAAAGGGGAACTGGGCTGAAAAGAAGGAGCAGCCTCTCCCTGTTTGAAGGTGAAGCCTGCTAACCCCAGAAATGGCCCTAGAGTTGGGGGAAAAATGCCTGTTTCACAGCAAATAACCCCTCTTCCCCAGGAGCCAAGAGAAACCTGAACTGTTCTCATCAACACCAATCAATCAATAAGCATTCACTGAGCAGCTGGATGGACCGGTCTCCTGCTAAGTCCTGGGCGTACAAAGAAAAAAAAGGAAATAGTTCCTGTCCTCAAGGGGCTTATATCTGAATGGAGAAGACAAGTATACAAATGGGTAAATACAAGATACATACAGAATAGGTATGTTAACCTTAGAGGGGAAGGTGCTAGCAGCTGGTGTGTGTGTGTGTGTGTGTGTGTGTGCGTGTGTGTGTTTGTGTGTGTGTGTGTATGTGTGTGTGTATGTGTGTGTATGTGTGTGTGTGTATGTGTGTGTGTGTTGGGAACAGGAATAGCCTCTCACAGAAGATGGCACATGAGTTGAGGCCTAAAGGAAGCCAAGGATTCTAAGAGTTGGAGGAGAGGAAGAAATGTATTGCAAATGCCAGGGATAGCCAGTACAAAGGCATGGACGTTGGAGATTCTGAGTTGGGTTTGAGGACTAGCAAGCAGGTCTGTGTTGCTGGACAGTGTATACTCTTTACCTAACAAAGGCCCTCCGAGATTTTTTAATGAAGGTACTTTTTAGTTTTTTGGAAGAAGACCTACAAAATATGGGGGGACTTGCAGTGTGGAAACTCCCTCTACTAATGTAACTTGGCAACTCCTTTGTAACATAGTCTTGAAGCTGTCCTGGGGGCTAAGTGGCCAGTGCAAAGGGTCACATAGATAATATGTCTGAGGCAAGACTCAAACTCAGGACTGCAATATTGGTCTCTATCCATGCTAACCCTAAACCGATCATTATTATCATAACATGTTACATATGTACAGCACTTGACAATTCAAAGCAATCCTACCGATATGATCTACTTTGATCCCTGCAAAAATCCTGGGAAGTAAGAGATTATCCCCACTTTATAGCACAGGAAACTGAAGCCCAGAGAAATCGAATATGGCCCAGTGTCAAACAGCTAGTAAGCAGTAGGATAGTAGGCTAGGTCTGGTTCATGGAGGAGGTGGTATTTGGGGACATGAAGGATTTTTAAGATTTGGATAGGAGGGGCAAGAAGAAGTTCATTTTACAGAAGAGGAAACTGAGGTTTAGAAAGGTTGAATAACATGGTGCAAGCAAAACTAGATTTAGAATCAAGGGCCTGGGTCTGAATTCCAGTTCTTCTACTTGTGTAAAATCACAAACAAATCATCTAATCATCTCTTCTTCTCATTTCTGGCCCCTTCTCTCCACTCTCCCAGCCACCATCTTAAGCCTTCATCATGTCTCCCTAGATTACTGTAGCAGCCTCTGGATTGCTTTCCCTGCCTCAAGTCTCTCAGTGTTTCAGTTCCTTCTACCTGCTGCTATTGAAGTCATTCTCCTGAAGTGTTGACTTGACCACATCTTTCCTCCTCAAGAAACTTCAATGGCTTCCTATTGCCTATAGGATAAAATATAATCTCCCCAGTTTAGCTTTTAAAACCCTTCACAACTTGGTTCCTTCCAGCCTCACTTGCTCCCAGTCCTGTGCTGTAACTTTCAGCCAAATTGGATTTCCCTGTGTTTCTCCCACAGTTTCTTCTCCATTTCTATGCCTCTTTTCTTCCACCATCTCAAGGACCATCTTCTGATGATCTCTCCCACCTGCTAATGCCTCCCCCTCAAACTATCTGGTATTTGCCATCTTTGTTTTAAATTTCATTAGCTTAAAACTGCACTGAAGAATTGAGGAACACCATATAGTAGTATCAGGCAGCTGGTGACACAGTGGATAGAGTGCTGGGTCTAGAGTCCGGAAGACCTGAGTTCAAATCCAATCTCAGATACTACCTATCTGTGGGACCCTGGGTAAATCACTTACTCTCTATTTCCCTCAGTTTCCTCAACTGTAAAATGGGTATGATAACATACCCACAGTTTAACTTCATCTAAGGTCCTCCTGGGCATCATATGCAAGCATCACTCCTCACACTTCTCACAACCCCATTTGACCAGTCATGGGCAACATCAAGATTCTAAGCAGAGATGTCCAAAGAAATACTTGGAGAGGTTACTGATACACACTCTTAAGCAATCTTTTGTTCCCAGAGATGACTGAAAAGTAACTACTTATCTCCTTTCCAAGCAACAGCCTGAGGGAACTGCACTGGTCTTCAGAAGACCATCTACTGAAGGGTAGATCTTGGAACAGAAATAGGGCAAACTCTTTGGATGCTGTCCCCATTTATTCAAAGTGTAAACTATGGACCCTCAATGTGAAGAGAAGTGCTAGTCTGCTCTGTTCCATAGCCCTCTAGGTGTAGGAGGAAAGATACAGACCCTTCTTAAACCCTCTCATAGAGGAGGGACTAACTAAGATGGCTACTCTCATCCAATATAAGAGAGGTCAGGTAGGGCATAAAGTCATAGTGATGAAAGGGACTTTAGTTAACTCCTTATTTTATAGATGAAGAACTGAGGCCCAGAGAGGTCAAGGGACTTAAATAAGGTCACATAGGCAATGAAGTCTCTAAGAAAACATTAGGTCTGATGATAATCTATGAGTGAGGAGTCATCCTGAGGAATATCAGGTCACTGGATTCAGATGCCTCTGAAGGAGAAGTGAGGCTGGTGACGTTGCACAGCCCTCCCTTCGTCTCTCAAAACAAAGTCAAGTGCAGTCATGTCATTTCTCTGATGGCATGGTCTTCTTCGGCAAGGAAGAACAAACACAATGAGTGAGGAAGCGGAGCAACTGTTAGGACAATTCATCAGGTCCAATGTTGTTATCTTAGAAAATGAAGGTGTGACTATATAATAAAACCTCACTTATCCAGAGCCCCAGAAACCAGAAAGCTCAAATAACTGGAATACACTTTCAGTCTCTGTATAATAATGATTGATGGTCACACTTCAGAGTGCTGACCCTTAGGTCCTACAAAATCCTGCACGATGTGACTGTGTGTCTTCTGAATCATCAGAGATTTAATATCTCTGGGCTACTGAGCTGAAAGATTTCAAATTAGAACAAAATGTCAGATACTAGATGGTTGAACATCACATTTTTGAGCTGGAAGGGACCGTGGAACAGAGAAACTAGAACAGTGGAGTTGGAAGGGCTCTTAGTAAATAGAGTATAAAGTGTTTAAACTAGAAGGTACCTTAGAATACCAAATGTCACATCTACAGGGGCCCATTGGATCTAGAACATAGAATGCTAGAGCTGGAAAGACTCTTAGGAAAAAGAACATGGATTGTCAGATATGGAAAGAACCAGAGAGATAATTTGGTTCAAACCCCTCATTTTGCAGATGAAGAAACTGAGTCTGAAGGAGAGCCAAGTAGATTAGGACTCCCCTGCCTCCCAGTCCATTGCTTATCTGAGGCACCATTGCTGGCTCAGGTCTTGGATCTTGTATTGCCTTTTAATTCTTTCAAAATGACTGATTCATAGATGACCAATCTGATCCAATAAACATTTATTAAGTACTCAGTGACCTTTCAGCACTAAGTCTATGATTCTTCAATCTGCCATGTGTCTGGTATGTGGTAAGCAAAATGGAAACTAGTACTTTTCTTAAGGAATCTCAATTCTACAGGCCACAAGTGTCACATCTTTAACCAACCAGAATATTTAATTAAGTAGAGCACTTCCTCCCAGGACCATTCTGCATGAGAGTCAATTTCTATGTGTGTTTGTATAGGTAGGAAAGATGAGGAGAGAAAAATGAGAAGGGAAGGGGAGAGGAGAGAGAGGGGGGAGGAAAGGGGGGGAGACAGAAGAGAAAGAGGAAGAGAGAAAGAAAGGGAGGGAGGAAGGGAGAGAGAAGAGTAAGAGAGAGAAAGGAGGGAGGGAGACAGACAGAGAGAGACACACACACAGACTGGGGAGTGGGGAGAGAGAGAGAGAGAATGAGTATTGTCCGACTGGCTCTTCTCTGTACCTTTTAGGTGGCCTAAACATATTTAAGGGAGAGAAAGTGATAAAGCATACTGAATGGAGCGATATATCTGGGTTCGAGTCTCATATCTGACATATTGGCTGTGTGACTCTGGCCAATTTCCTTAACCTCCCAGGCTTTAGGCAACTCCCTAAAACTAAAAGGGGCAGAATGCCCTAGTGAAGGGAGTTTTCTCACCTGGCAATCTGGGTCCCACTGAAAACAAAGATCTAATTCCTATTTAAGCATCGGCCAGAGCTGTTACTCTTGGAAGTCCCTGGGCCTGCAGCCCTCCCCTCCTTCCAGAGCTGACTCCAGTTCTCTCCCAGACCTCCTCACTCGGAGGTAAGAGCCAGCTCCTGGCGAAAGGGCTAATGCACTAATGAAATTAGCCCACATTCGGTGTCAAGCAGCCAGCCGGCTTGTCTGCTGGGGTCAGCGGCCAGCGGGAGGCCCCCTAGGCGGATCGTGGCTCATTTCCCGACACACAGCTGCTGCGGTGGAGGATGTATAAATGTTTCAGTGTTAGTACTGGGAAACCACATGAGGGAGCATTTGGCGAATGGAAATGCATCCCTTGTATCAGTGTCAGGAAGGCGAGGGAATCAAACCAGAGGCCTCACAGAGGAGAAGGGATCCAAGCCGACTGTGTCCCAGGGGAGCTGTCCACAGAGACCCGACAAGGCCACTCCTGCTTCCCCTGGGGTCCTGAGAGACCCTAGAGCACAGCATCTAATGAAGTTGCTGGTGGAGAAAGTGTGGCTGTAGTGTGTGTGTGTGTGTGTGTGTGTGTGTGTGTGTGTGTGTGTGTGTGTGTGTGTGTGTGTGTGTGTCTCTTGGGGGCGGGGGGGAATCTCCCAAGGAGCCACTCCTCTTTGCCTCTCCTTTCTAGAGACACCCCTAAAATGAGGGAGGGAAGGAGGCTCAGAGCAGAGCACCCCTACGTCTCCTTGTCAGTTCTTAGTCTAAAGAGGAAATAAGAAAGAACCTGGTTTAGATTTTTGCTTCCCAAATGAGTTGCACCTTGTGGACATTCTTATCCCTCACCCGGCACATCAAAAGTGCTTTGGGCTCTGGAGAACATCACAGAGACCTCAGGCTCTGGTAAAGCATTCACTGGACCAGCTGCCTGAGGTGAGAGTTGAAGGTCCCTCTGAAATGCCTGTAGTGAAGGAAGGAATTGATTACGATGGCTAACCCCATCCAAATAAGGGGAGAAGAGATTATGGGGTCATAGATCTTGAGCTGAAGGGATTTTACAGGTTATTTCGCTCATCTCCTTTTACAGATGAGGAAACTGAGACCCATAGAGGTTAACAGAAATTGCACAAATAACTTAGGTAGTAAATAAGACATTCAGGATTTGAGCCTGGGTCCTCTCAGTCTGGATCCAAGGTATTATCTACTGCTCCATGCCTCACTGAAAGATAGAACTCTAACCAGATCCCTTCCATGGAAAAGGAAGGGCATCCAACTTGTTATTTGGAAGTAGAGGGAAGCTGGGGAGAAATTTGAAGGGATGCCCTCAGGTTTTTTTGGTTTGTTTTTTTATTTTTTAGCTAGGGGAGGGAGCAGGGATAGATGTGTGGGCATGAAGTCTGTGAAATTTCTCAGGAAATGTAGCCACTTCATTTGAGTTCCAATCAAGCCAGCCAAACTAGGCTTGGTGTTTCTCATTATTCCCATCTCCAGAGAGCACGTATCCTTAGGTTGGCTCCAGTAAATTGGACTTTAAAAGGTAAATGTAAATTCTAGTGTTAATTTATTTAAAGTAAATTATTCAAAAAGTCATATGTCAGCAAGCTTCCTTTTGTGGCACTCTATTAATGTCTTCCTTAAATACAGTGTAGCCCTCTCTAAAAGCTGTTTTATGGATCCAGGAAATTATTATGAAGACGTGCTTATTGTAAAAGACGGTTTAGTAGTTGGGTTCAATTAGGGAGAAAGCCAGGGTCAACGGGAGCCCGATATGTGAGACAATCTTAATAAACAGAAATGTTGGAGGAGAGATGGAGGTAGAAGTCTATGTGAACAATATGGAGACATGAACTAGAAAGGAGAAGTGAAGATTATCGCACCAAGTTTCAATCCTTTAAGAAAACCTAATGATAAGATCTGGGCAAAGACTTACTTTGGTGGAGTCTAGATTGGAAAAGAAAATAAAGGGGTTGGGAGTCCAAAGTTCCAGGTTCTAGAATCTGCCCTGACATCTGACATACAACTTTTGCTGAGTCCCCTGGGTTTAGGTTTTCTAATCTGTATTATATCTAAGTGTATATCCATCTGTCTATCTATCTATCTATCTATCTATCTATCTATCTATCTATCTATCTATCTATCTATCTATATCTATCTGTCTGTCTGTCTGTCTGCCTGCCTGTCTATCTAGATATAGATATGTATACCTTATATATATATAAGCCTTACCTTACCTTGTCATTTCTTATAGAACAATAATATTCCATTGCGATCATATACCACAGCTTGTTTAGCCATTCCCCCAAGTGATGGACATTGCTTTGTACATTCCCCCCTTACTAGCCTCTTAGTCTCAGTTTTCTCATTTGGAAGATAAGGGGTTTGAACTCATGGAGTCTAAAGGCTTCCAGCTCCAGAGCTATTATGCTTTGATGATCCCTCCCGACAACTTCTTAATGGAGGGTGAGAATTGACCCATCAACTACTCTTACCTGGGGCTAATAATGCTTGTCTTTTGAGGAACATTCAGTGGACATATAGCCAACATGGAAATGAGAAAATGGAATCTTTAAGTGCTTTCAAATTTTAAATGGGCTAGAAGAATGTGTGATAGGGTTACCATCCGTGCTTTGCTGTTTCAGAAGTGATACTAAATCTTCATTACTGTTAGGAAGAGAGAAATGGAGAAATGAAAAATGTTCATCAGACCATTGCTTTTCAAGATTCACCTCCTCCTCTTAGAGAAGCATTGGAAATCTTAAGAGAAGTGATGCAGAGTGAAGCAAGCAGAATATCCACAGTGACTACAGTAATGTCAACAATATCGCCACCATCAACAAACAAAGCCCAAGGTTGTATAATTCCAACAGTGTATCTAAGAGGAAGCTGGATGGCTCAGTGGATACAGCACTGGGCTTCGAGTCAAGAAGACCTGAATCCAAATCTATCTTCAGACACTCACTAGCTGTGTGACCCTGGGAAAGTCATTTAACCTCTGTTTGCTTTAATCAACTGGAGAAGGAAATGACAAAACCACTCCAGTATCTTTGCCAAGAAAACCCCTTGGAAAGTATTGGTGTGTCCATGGAATCATGAAGAGTTGGGCACATTCAACCACAATTGCCTGTCTTAGCCCAGAGAAGAAACAAGGAGATGCACCTAACTCTTTTCTTTTGAGAGGCGGGGGATTATTGGGACAGAATTTTGCCACCACCATCAGATATATTGATTAGTTGTCCTTAATTGGTTTTCTTTGCAACTAGGGAAGCTGTGCATTAATATATATGAGGGTAGGTGGAGTTATATGTGTAAATGATTGTGTTTGTCCTTCATTCTTGAAGAGGACCACGGCATCAAGCCGATGACATGACTTGCCGTGGACTTTGATTTGAGTAAGGGAGGGCTGATCTGTAAATGATTATGGTATAAAAAAAGGCATCCACAAAATATTAATTTCAAGAAAGGGAAGGAAAGAAGGGAGAGAAGGAAGGGAAGGAGGGAGGGGGAAAGAAGGAAAGAGGGAAGGAAGAGTAGGAGGAAAGGAAAGAGAAAGTAGGAAGGAAAGAAAGAAGGAAAGGGAGAAAGGAGAGAAAGGAAGAAGGAGGGGAGGAAGTAAAGAAATAAGATGAAAATGAAAATAGGGTTGGTCACTTTAGCAACTGGGGAATATGAGGTTGAATTTTGACTCTCCCACTTTAATAAGGACTCCTTCCCCCTCAGTTTCCTAGTTTCCTCCCCTATAGAATGAAGAAGTCGAACTAGTTCACTTCTAAGGAAGTCAGTTGCTGTTTCATTTTTGTCTTTGTATCCCCAGTACCTGGCACAATGCCTGGCACATAGTAGGCACATAGTGCATTCTTACTCATTGATTGAGTTTCAGCTTAAAATCTATGATTAAAAAAAGTTTAGTCTCTTTAGGACTAAAATCACTTCCAAATCACTTTTGGCAAATCACTACTCCTCATTGATCCTCACTTTTTTCCCTTGTAAAATGGGGATAATAATCCTTTACTACTCCACTATTGGGAGAAAAGTGCTTAGTTGACTTTCAAGGGCCTGAAAGTGTGAGGGTTATTACAACAGAGAATAGTCCATTTCCACCTCCTGGCAACAGCTCTAGTGAGCAAGAGACAGGAACCCCAAGCTATGTTTGCAATCTTCCAACCTGGCTCTGTGTTGAGAAGATTTATAGCCTCGAAGAACTACTGACAAGGATTCCTTATTGATTCTGCTTCTGGAGCTCCAGGAGCAGGGAGGGGAAGAAAGGAGTGATTGAACGGCTGGATGGGTAGCTGAATGGCTAGCCCAAGGGTCTCCCACCTCTCCAGGAGGCTTCCTCATCCTTGTGCACTGAGGTCAAGCAACATTTACTGGGAATCCGCTCCTGTTACCTACAAGGAATTGAGATAGATTTGGTGAAGGATGCACAGATTTAGGACTTGGTCCTTACTCTCAGAGAACTGAGAACCTAGTTGGGAATATAATACTTCACACGTGAAAAGTTAACTAATACAATCATGTAGAAGAGGTAGTAGACAGATTACTGGATTTGGAGCCAGAGTACCAGGGTTTAACTATGCTATGTGACCTTGAGTATGTCTCTTTTCTTTTCTGGGCCCTGGTTTCCTTCTCTGTTAAAATGAAAGGTTTAGACTGGATGACCTCTAAGGTACATTCCAATTTCAAAACTATGGGCTAAGACAGAGGTTTCAAATGCACAGGCCAAAACCTCCCTAGGTTCAGGAGGAACCAAATTAAAATGCAACTGGGAAATATTTAACAAAATAAATAAAAGTATGATAAAACATAGATAACATTAACATGAGATTTTCTAAGTCAACATGTACAGGGCAGAGATCCTTACATAAGGCTTAGTGGCCTCCATTTCTATCTCAGTTTCAGACCACTGATCTAAGAGATGTGGAAAGACTGTTGGTGTTTAATGCCAAAGGAGGAGCAAAGATAACAAGAACTATGGGAATTTAGAGGAGAGAAAGCTCGCAGGGGAGAAGGAGTCTTGAACTATTCCTGAAGGACTTGAAATGGGTGTTGAAGGACAGATACAATTTGGATAATGGAGAAGATGCAAGAGGGCATGGGACGTGGCTAAGGTAGAAAGTGGTATATTAGTCATTCTTTTTTTACAAAACTTAACCCGGGGATGACTAGTCTCCAAACACACCCTAGGCTATGTATTATATAACATACTGTATCTATCATAGTATGTACGATTATTGCATATTATTACATATAATATATATTATATATCCTACTTTCCCCCTACCTGTAATACCCACGTCTCATCTCAGCCTATCCAAAGGCTGCTCATTCTTCAGTAATCAATTGGATGCCTGCTAAAAGATGGTGATGATAAACATGACAAAAAAGGTCTGAGCTCTATGTCTTATCTAAACTTTTTATCTACCTTAACAATGGGCATAGTGCTCCAGATGCAGTAGGCACTTAATAATTAACAGATATTGAATGAATATCTATTTAAGGTGTTGAGTTGACCCAAAAACATATGGAACATTTATACACACAAAAACACATATGCATACATATATAAATGTTAAAGCTTTAACATAAACAAATGTTTAACCTTTAATAAAATATAACTGCTCTAAGACTTTTGAGATACCCTGTGTGTATGTACGTATGTATATTTCTCTATACATACATTTAATAGATACATTTATCATATATTTGTTTTTATAAATATTTTATTTCTAAAAATATATAATTATGCTTATTTTAATTATATAGTTATATATCTGCCCCATAATTTAAATAAATATACTTATGTAATATTATAATATTATTTGTTATTCTAAATATGATTATTGATATATTTATTATATTTTATGTTAGATTACATTGTATTATGTGATATTATTTGTATTTCTATATTGGCCTGGACCTCAGTGTCCAGTGGGTAACACTTAGTGCAGGAATTCCCTTCACCATTCCAGACTGACAATTCATCTGTAACCTACCATTTCAGAGAGAGCTGTCTGGAGTACTGAGAGGTTTAGTACTTTGTTTTACATCACACTGTCAGGGTGTATCAGAGGCAGGACTCTAGCCCAGGTCTTCCTGACCCCCATCTTTCCCACACTATCCCCTATGTCCCATTACTTCTTGTAAGGAGCATTAGCACCACCCCCTTCCCCATAGGTCTGGGGAGAAGTAGAGTTGGGAACCTTAGGTATGGCTATAATGCCCAAAGGCAGATTAAAGGCAGCCATGTGCCGCTCACCTGGTTCCTCTGGTAACATCAGAGGAAATCTTAGTTTTGATCAGCATGTTTATGACTAGATTTCAGGCTCTTCCTTTTTCCTTACTTCCTTTCACTTTCTGAGAAGTGAGTGCTCCATCTCTGGAGTTGTTCAAAGGGAGATGAGATGACCACTTACAAAGAAGTGTTTTAAAGACGATTCATGAGCTAGTCAGACCAAAAGTTCTCAGAAGTTCCTTTCAATTTTATTATTTCAGGATTCATGGTTTCCCTGTTTCTATTTTTTCTCTCTTATTGATCTCCTACACAAATATTTCTCAACTATTTGATATTTTTAAAAAGTCTGTAAAATTTATTTATTTACTTTTAAAAATGTGAGTGTGTGTGTGTGTGTGTGTGTGTGTGTAAAACACCCATTTTGGAAGGCCCTGTGCTAGTACAGTGGGCAAAATACAGAGAAAAAAGACATTGTCTCTGGCTATGTGGGGTTGTTGAGTCACATCCAACTCTTTGTGACCCCATTTGGGGTTTTCTTGGCAAAGATACTAGAGTGATTGCCATTTCCTTCTCTAGATTGTTTTACAAATGAAGAAACTGAGGCAAACAGTGACTTGTCCAGGGTCACTTAGCTTGTAAGTATCTGAGGCCAGATCTGAACTCAGAAGATGAGTATTCCTAACTCCAGGCTCAGTTCTCTATCCATTTCACTTCCTAGCTGCCCCATGAAACTTATAGTCAAATAGGGGAGGTTATAAACACACACACATACACACACAGACACACACACATGCAGAAATTATGAGTAAAATCAATTGATCAACAAACATGTATTAAGTCCCTCTATATACCAGGTACGTAGGCACTACAGATATAAATACAAAGAATGAAATAATCCATATGTTCAATGTGCTTACATACTAACTTGGAAGAAAACAAGTACAAAGTACTTAGTATTCATCAGAAAGAACGACGGACCAGGAGGCAGGAGATTGGATTCAAATCTTGGGTCCAATGCTTACTGACTGTGGGACATGTAGCAAATAGTCTCATTGTTCTGAGTCTCATCTTATCCCCAATAACATAGGGATAAGGACATAACCTGCCTCATAGGATTGTTGTGGGAATAGCCCTTTGGAAACTTCAAGGTAGTGTATAAATTCAAGTCAATAAAATTTATTAAGTGTTTACTGTATGCAGAACACTCTGGTGCTATCCAAAGATAAAAAATGCACAGTATCTGCCCTCAAGGCATTGATAGCCTAAGAAGAGAGGGTATGACATGTACACAAATAAATATATGAGATAGTATGTGATGGGGCAAAGGAGAGACCCACAAAATGCTATGAGAAATTCAAGGAAATCTATTACATTAGCCCAAAAAGATGAAGGAAGACTTCATGGAGAAGGTGGTGCCTGATATTTGAAAGAAATGTGAGTTATTATCATTTTAATGATCAAATTATTGATACACTTATAACTTTAATATCAATTCCTATATAGTCCTAGGACAGATTGTGTGGCATTCAATTCTATGTATGAATTGACTTCAGTAGATTATAAAATCATCCCCAGACAGATAGGAACCTACATTCTTTTTAGATACTCCTATTAAATATTAATAATTCCTGGGGCCTCTGCCCCAAAGAGACTGAGTCATTTTCTTTTGATGATCTTAATTGTAAATCTGACAGTATTAATGAACCTACCCAGGTTCTAAGCTATGTTTGGAAGGTCAGTTAGCTAGATGCTGATGGTATAAACATTAGCAGTGAAATGATTAATAGTTCCAAATATTTACCAGTTTGTGGGAAATGTTTTGCCAGCTTTCTCTCCTCTCACATCACGTATATCTGATGTCTTGGAGAGTAGCAATTTGTAGCCACAAGAATTCAGGACAGAAGTTACCAATTCTACTCTACCCCTAGAGTTTTGCTAAATGAAGCTGTATGGATGCTATCTGTACAATGAAAGTTGAAAGGGATTTACTCACCCTAAACCACATATCAAGTATATATGTGTGGAGGGAGAGAATTTTCCTGGTGGGGAAGCAAAGTATTCAAAAGACAGATTTAGATTGAGTAAACCTTTTGTGTTGACTGGGTGCGGTCAATGGATCTGATTCACAAAAATACTCTAATAACACTGAGGTTATGGATTCATTTACATTATAATTGGAAACATTTCTTTGAGGAGAAGTGACTCAAGAAAAGTTGCTTTTCAATGGATGACAATAATACTTAGTGAATAAAGCAGTAAAGAAAGGAGGCCAGTAGATGACATTAACAGCAAGCTCCCCAGTAGATCTGTGGATGATATCAATAGTAGCCAGTGGCCATAGTGACCAAAAAACAAAGGTATTCTATCTGTATGTTTCCTCTTCTATTGGTGGCATGAGGATCTGTGGGAGAGTTTGCCTTTGTTTATATTAGGAAGAGAGAAAGATAATTTCCCTTGTTGTTTACATTGAAATTATATGTAATTAAATGCTTTCTCTTGGATCTGGACAAAAAGAAGCAGCATCATGAGCTATGGTTTTGAATAGATGTTGACCCAGAGTACCTCGATCCTTGATTTAGCTTTCAGGTGCCCACAATGAGGCAGAATCCAGGCAACAGATAATAAAACAAGGTCAGTGTGGTGTTCACCTGGCAAAAATAATTAATTACTTTCTATCTACATTTTCTTGTCCCTCTAATGTAAAGCTGTCTCATATTGGGCTGCCTTGGGAGGGAGTGAATTCTCCATCTCTGGAGGCCTTTAAGCAGAAGAACTACTTGTCCAAAATGTTGTAGAGGGAATTCTTATTCAGGTATGGGGAAGACTGAATGAACCTGGGGTCTCTTTCAAGTCTGAAAATTGATAATTCACTGAATCTATGACCTCTGTCTCTGTATAATATGAGACAGAATTGTTATGTGGATCAGAGCGTCCTAGTCTTAACATTTCATTTTACAGACGAGGAAATTGAGTTAGACAGAAATTAAATTATTTGCTCAGAGTCACACAGCTAGTAAGTGTCTGAAGCTGGATCTGAACACAGGAATCTTGACTCCAGGCCCATCATTCTATTCACTGTACCACCTAGCTGCTTAGGTCTGGGCAACTCTGAGAAGCAGGCCAAGACTCTGTTTGGGGTCATGGGTAGTACCCACATCCCCAACCTCAAGGTACCCAGTGACCTCATGTTGCCTATGGCCTCCCTACCATCCCTTCCTTCCTCTTCTGACCCCAAGTCTGCTCTTCAAGGACAGTGTCTTGTACACCATACCTCTTCTTCTCCCAATTCATTTCAACAGAAGATTTGAGAAGATAGTCCCTTTATCTGAGGGGGTGTCTCAAACAGTGAGACCTGCTGGCACTGAGACCTTCTGGTCAGAAGTTAATGTGGAAGCAGTTAAGATGATGGTATCATAGATTGGAAGCTGGATGGATGGATCTTTTGTTTTTGTTGTCATTTTGGCGGGGACCCCATTTGGGGTTTTCTTGGCAGAGATACTGGCCAATACCTTCTCCAGCTCATTTCAGGAAACTGAGGCAAACAATGTTAAGTGACTTGCCCAGGGTCACAGAGTTAGCAAGTGTCTGAGTCTGGATTTGAACTCATGAAAGTGAGTCTTCATGATTTCAGGCCCAGCACTCTATCACACCACTTAGCTGCCCATTGGATATACCTTAAGGATCATCTGATCCATTTTCTTCATTTGATAAATAAGGAAACAGGCCCTGAGGGGTTGTTTTCCCAATGTTGTTATATTATTAGAGCCAGGATTTCAACCCACATCCTATGACATCAAACCCAGCATTCTTTCTAAAGTTAGATGTTGCTTGAATAGTCAGTACCCCTCAAATCATGATAGTAGACCGCCTCCTTCACTACCTAGAGATAGATTTGCAAAGTTCTTTCTCACAAAAAGCCTGTGAGGCAAGTGAAGCAGCTATTTGTCATCATTATTAATATTATCAACATGTTTTATTAATGTGCTATATATAACACATTGTATGTTATAATAATGGTAACATGTTATAGGATAATTATTAATATATCACAATAGTATGTTGTTATTGATAATTAATAACTTTAAATGAGAATAATAAATGTGTTCATCCTTTATTTTCGAAGAGGACCGTGCCATCAGAGAAATGATGACGTGACTTGCACTTGACTTTGTTTTGAGTGAGGGGGGGCTGTGCAGGTCACCAGCCTCACTTCTCCTCCTCGGGAGTAATAATAGCACCTACCTCACGGGGCTGTTACAATATAATTACTAGAGCATTATGTTTTACCATTAATTATAATATAATATTATAATGAAGTATTACTAAATTATTAATAATAATAATATTTTATAGGGCTTTGATTTTTTTTAGTACAGAGAGCTCCTAGTGAAAAAACTTTCAGTGCAGACTTGCATTTTCTTTGGAATTTATCATTGGAGAATGATGCTTAGGCCACTGAGATGTTAGGTGACTTGCTAAGGATTGCACAAAAATGTGTGACCTAAGTGGAACTTGAATCTAGCTCTTCCTGAGCCGTAGGCCATCTCTGTAGACACTAGTTTACAAAGGAGGAAACAGACCCTGAAAACTGAAGCAACTTGCCCATGATCACATAGCTAAGAAGAGCAAGAGGGAGAGTCCTCGAGTTCTAGCACTCTCTCTCTTAGCCCCACCTACATCTCTGTGCTCTAGTCAAGAATCAATCAAAAGGGGAATATTCAAGTAATCACGAAGCATTCATTCCCTCTATGTACCTAGCACCATTCTAGGTACAGAAATGAAAGAAGCCCTGCCCTCAAGGAGCTTACATAACAGCATCTAGGAGGTACAGTAGATAGAATATTGGACTTAGAGTCAGGAAGACCTGAATTCAAATACAAACTCAGATACTAGTCGTGTGACCCTGGGTAAGTCATTAGACCTGGGTTTGCTTTGGTTTCCTCAACTCTGAGGTGGGCATAATAATAGCATCTGCCTCCTGTGGTTGTTTTGAGGATAAAATATTTGTAAAGTATTTTGCAAATCTTAAAGAACCATATAAATGTCACTTATTGTTATGATTATATCTCAAGGTCTAGTCCTTGAATTCTGCCAACAACTCACAAAGGACATTTCAAACAAGGAACACCCAGACATACAGGACTGACACCTTAGAGATCACCCAACCCTTCATTTTACAGAAGAGCAAACCGAGGCCCAGATTTTCCCAAAATTCCACAAGAAGGAGAACTGAAGCCAAGTCTCGTTGACTCCTAATCCATCACTTTCCCCACTTGTCTATGATGCTTTTGAATGAGAAAGTTCGCTCTCAATCCATAATAATCTTCCAAAATAAATCTCATTTGACCTCTCTTGTAGCTATATTCATTATTGGATGAATCATCCACTCTGGTATCCCCTAAATTCCAAGCCTGTTTATTGTCTATCATTCATATGGCTATCTAACCCTACTTTAAAAGAAATCCCCACTCCCTTTTCAGCATTTTTCCCTCCCTACAAAAACCCACTTTTCCAGATGGCTTTCACTCTTTGCCATATGTCCAAGCTACCTTCGGCTTTTTGATCTTTGCTGGTTCCCTTTGCGATATTTTTCTGTCTTGGTATAAATGACACCTTCATGTCTAGTGACTCAACCACATTTCCAAAGCTTTTCTCATCTGCTTTCTTCAGGATTCAAGTTTCACACTCACAGGTACACTCTTTAAAGAGTGATTAATCTGAAGCCATAAACTTGAGGGTCTACTAGGCTATGGCAGAATGAGGCTGAAAGTCTTTGATCTCTTTTTGATTGCCCTATCCCCCACCGCCAGTCTAAATCAACTCTTTGAAGTGATGTTCAGGTTTTCTGAAAATGACAAAACAGGGGACCAGGACAAGTAGGAGTTTTGAGCAGGGATCATCAGGGAGGGAGGGGATGGAGATAGGAATTTTTCCAAGAGCTTGATTTATAAAGGCTGGTTCCAACTGACAATGGTCAGATTCAGCATCTGTAATAAGAGCACTATCATGGAATAAATGATTAGCGGATTAGCCTTTCAGTCAACAATACCTGGATTTAAGTCCAGCATTTGATACATGTGAGCTGCATGACCATGAATGAGTCATATAATCACTTAGTGCCCCAGAGAAATTTTCAAAGACTATGAGTTTTCCTATGAGTTGCCAATATGAATTGGTAGTGAGACTTTTTACATTAATGCTGATAAAAAGCATATAGACCCAAACCAAACCAATAAAACAAACCTAGACAATAATCAAAGTTGAAAGCCAGAGTTCTCTATTTTGGCTGTCAATTTCAGGGTGCCAACCCCAAACCAATGCTCATTCCAAAAGACACACACACACACACACACACACACACACACACACACACACACACACACACACCAACAACGTTTCTAAATTCTTTCCAGACATGATGTGGATTGATATTCAGGTTCATTTGGTGCAGTCCAGAAACAAAAAAAATCTGCCTTTCTAACATTACACCAAGAAGGACTAGGCATCCAGTTGCTCTGACCAGAGTCTGGTGTGACAGAAAAATCAAACACACATCCTTAGCTCAGTATCTATAGCCAACAACCCTGAAATTCCAACCCAGAATATTCCATACCATGGAATATTTCACACCATGAGTAAAGAGAAACCAAAGATGGGGAAATTTACTTGGCGTCTGAACCTACCAGGCAGGGATAGTGGCAAGGGTTCTTTTGGCAAGAGAAAACTCATTTCACTTTTCTATATAATGCAAGCCTCCTCTCCTAGCTAAGTAAACTCTGTTTGTACAAGAACTAGTGATACACTTAACTTCTATAGAAAGGGTGCCCAGTACAGAGGGCAGTCAACTTGAGTTGCTTGAGGGCATGTACCCAATGCCCAGTTTTAGCATCTCAACCTGCCAGTAGGTGGCAGAAAGTAAAAAAAATAATTAAATTTTGTTTTGCTTTTAGGAAGGGCCAAGTATCAGAAGCCAATCTCCAATATTCTCCCCACATCTGCATGAGATTAGAAGCCAGGAGGGAAGGATTTGTGGAGGTGATGGATCACTTACTTGGATTTACCATGTTTTTAAGTCATTTCATCCGTTTCCCCCTGAGGGTAAGAGGGATCCTGGGGTATAAACCATATGATCCATTTTCTTATTTTTACAACTTGTCATAATAATCGAGGCTACATTTCTAGGGCTGTCTCTGCCCCCAAGCTTGTGCGAGCCACACCTTTCATCATCAGTCCACAGGCACCACCATTTCTGAGAAACTAAGGTACAAGTTCTGTCTGTACAGGCTACAAGGTATTGGCTGGCAGATGTTTGGTTTCTTTCCTTCTCTTGTTTTAAAGGTTTCTTTATAGAGAGATTCGTTTCTTTGGGAGTCCAAGGTACCAGGTCTTAAAGGAGACTTGGGAGTCTGAAAATTCAGATTTCAGACTATGGGACTGGAATAGAGGGGAAGGGGAAGAGCTAAAATAAAATGTTCAAAATAAGTGAAGTCCTAGAATATATGAATTATTTGTTCCCAAATGGGATCAATCAACAGAATGAGTATACTGGCAACATGCAAACTATTGTGAAAAAATGATAAAAATTAAAACATTTTTTCCTTCCTGTGTGACCTCAAGGAAAATAATACCATTTCTGTGCTCTATTTTCTGTAAAACAAGAGCAGCGATAGCCAGTGGGTGTTCTGAACTTCACAGAGAAAATGTATTGAATCTGTGGGACTTCAATTTTCTTCAATAAAGTTGGCAGCAGAATTAAAAAAATAGTTCTAGTCATAGTCTCAACGTCATCCTTGACTCTTCCCTCACACTGTCCATTCCCAGTCTGCTGGCAAGTCTGATGCCCACTGTCACAGCTTTCATATAAGTTCCCTTCTCTTTATTCACACAGATGCCACAGTGGTACAGGCCCCCATCACCTCATGCACAGATGATTGCAATTCTAAACTACCCTCCATTCAGCTGCCAAAGTGATTTTCCTAAGGCATAGGCGAAGCCTTGTCATCCTACCCTAACTCAATAAACTCCAGTGGCTCCCTATTACCTCCAGGATCAAATATTTGACATTTGAAGCATCTGGAAGCTACCTTTCTTTTAGTATTTTACTGCTGTCCACGTATGCCAGACTCAGCTCAAATCCCACCTTCTTCGGGAGGCTTTTGCTGGTATTTCCCCTCACCCCTATACCTACAAAATATATTTATAGGAGCTCTGTTTGTAGTGGCAAAGAACTGGAAATGAAGGTGAGAGGGGTGCTTTCCCATCAATGGGGGAACAGACGAACAAATTATTGTACATTAAGGTAGGGGCATAAGAAATGACAAAGGGGATGTTTTGGAGTAACCTGGGAAGACCGATATGAACTGATGCAGAATTAAGTGAGCAAAACCAAGAGACCGAATGATATAAAAACAACTTTGTGGGGGGAAAAAAGCAAGCAACTCTGAAATACTTAAGAATTCTGATCGATGCAATGACCAATCATGATTCATAGAACCAATGATGAATCATGCTATCCACTGCCTGACAGAGGGGTGATGGTTCAAGATGTGGAAGGAAACATACACATGGCCAGTGTAGAAATTAATTTTGCTTGATGATGAATATTTATTATAGGACTTTTTTTTCGGTTTGGGAGAAGGAGGAGAGAGGAGGAGGAAAAAAATAAATGCCTGTTAATAAAAAAGAATAAAATAAAACTTGGAAAGAAAAAAATGATTATTTGTTGAGTTTCTGCTAAGTGTAAGGGACTGTTCAAGGTGTTAAGCACACAAAAAACTATATAATATGTGGCCCCTGCCTTCAAGGAGTTTACAATCTAGTTGAGGTGGCAAGAAAAAGTCACTTGAAAAGTAATATAATCAGAGAGACTTAATAGTTCAAGACAAATGAGATAGTATGGGGTGAATTGTATAATGAAAGGAGCAGTTAGGAAATTCAATAGGACTTCAGGAGAGGGAGAAATCATTTTCAGGGAGAGAGGAAAGGGACAGTGTTCATAGAGAAAGTGGAACTTAAGCTGATCCCTGAAGGATAAATGATATTTTGACAGACTATGAGAGGTAGAAATTACAGGCAGATGGAACAGGAAAAGATGAGAAAGCTCAGAGCATGTTTAGGGAATGGTGAAGAAACTAGTTTAGCCCAGTCCAGAATGGCACAATATATAAATTATTCATTTGTATGAAAGGAGTTTTCCTTTTATAGAAAACTCCCCATCAGGTTCATATACACACACACATATGTATATGTGTGTGTATGCATGTATATATGTGCATACATATGTAACTGGATATATATTGTACTTATATATGTGTGTATACATATATATGTATGTATATAAAATGCCAGGAGTATGCTGGTAAATGTTTAACTACCGGCTGTCCAGAAAAAAAAAGAAAAATGACACACTGGGGAGTTTGATCTGTATTACTGTTTTATTATCATTTTCTTAATTCTAGACATTTAGGAACATGCAATCAGCAAAACAATAAATTACACCTTGATTTGTAACAGCATTTGCTTGTGGGGATTACAGTTGCCCATTCTGCAAGAAAAACCACTGAGGCAGAGCCCTGAGCCAATGGCACTTTATTAAAGGATCCATGGTCCCCTCTAATGAAGCAGACCTCAGATTCTCCTCATGATTTGAAGTCCCCTCTTCTTCCAGGAACTCATTTTTATAAAACTTGATACCAGATTTGATAGTCAGACCCTCTAGAGGGACTACACAAAATACAGAATTCCATTGGTTGATGGACCTTGCTTTGAGGGCCAAAAGGAATGCATCAGTTAGAAATGGTATATCAACAGGGAAGTCTCAGGTTGGGTGAAGCATGGAGCATTTCTATTGACCAAGTGGTCATAAGATGGTCACATGTTCATGCTGGACAAGACAGTGTGATCCAGAGGTACAAAAATAAGTTAGGGGACTCTCTAGAGAATTAAGGCATCCTACCCATGCTGGGTTTGGACATGGAATTTGAGCAAAACAGGATGGATATGTCTTTGTCAGCATTTTTGTGGTTGCACAAGTGAGCCTCATCACGTTGTGAACAATTAGCAAACATTACATTAAAGTTTGAGGCCCATTATAAAGGTAGACTATAAGAACCTATCTTTTCTAACTATCCCTATATGATTTATGTAAAATATCAAACTGATTAATACTGATTAGAATAGAGTAGGGGTCCAAATGAATAATTTCTCACATTCTGATTTCTGAGGTATAAATGATGCTCACACTACAAATTTAACAATTGGCTTTTGAGTGGTGGTCAAGAGGCCCCAGCATACCGCTGGATTAACACACAAATTCAGGACCACTTGAATAGTTTATTGAGTCTAGAGCAATCTTGAGGAGAAAATTTAGATGAGGAGGCTTGGTCAACCTGAATTTGGGAGAGTTGAGCCAGAAGGGTATTGACATTGGTGAGCCCAGATAGATGTGTTGGGTTGGGGATAGGAAATGGCATTAAGAGCTATAACTAGGGCAGGGTGGCCAGGCCTTTGCCACAGAATGCCAAATTTAATTAATATCACTTGCAGCACTCTGGAAGCTTAGAAACAACAGAGATGAGTAGGCATTTAGCACAGATAGTTAATGAGAAGATGAAGCCACCAGTTGACCCACAATTTCCCCATGTCTTAGTGGTGGTTCCTCCCTTCACTGAGTCAGTCCCACCCTACTTCCCTCCACTCCCTAAGGTAACTTCCTCCTAATGACTTTGGCCACTTTTCCCTAATTACAGCTCCCCAATACCTACATTACCTAGGGAGGAGCAGAGTCCAGGAAAGCTTCAAGACAAGAGGGTCTGTGCCAAGGTTCTTTATGTTTGCCTTAACCGTACCCTACCTCCTATGATATTTATTTTTGTAGATCATACTGTATCCTCTCTCGTTAGATTATAAGCTTCCAAGGAGCAGGACCTGCTTAGTTTGTTGGGGTTTTTTTCCCTTTGCATGCCCAGCTTCTTGAGCAATACCTTGGGCACAGTGTAGGTATATAACCAACATGTGTTGAATTAGGGAGGCTTGAGTGTCCTTGGTCTAATGTGAACTGGCACCCTTCCTTCATGTCCCATTATTTGCCATGCACTTCACCTTCTCCTGGATCCCTTTGTCTCCTTCGCCATCTGGGTCCCTGTCCTAGGGGACAGGTGTTCATTAAATTTCCGTAGATGGAGGCCCAAGCAGGTGTGTCTCCTTGGCAACATGCTAACCCATTCATTCTGCATGGTTCCATGATGGATGTGAGACTGAGAGTGGGAATAGCTCAAGCTCATTGGTGACAAGCTCAGGAGTGACAGCCCCGATCTGAGCATGTTCTGTTGACTTTGAAGGCTCATCAGAATATGCCTCAAATCTGCTTTGCCAACCTTACTTCCCACCACTCTCCTCTAAACGCTATATCTTCTAGCCAACTAGACTGCTAGCAATGTTCTAATCTCATCCTGTACTGTCTCCCCTCCATGATTTTCCATGTTACCCTCCCCTAGACTCAGCTCATCTATCCTTTTGGAAATAATTCTTTTACTTTAAGGCCCAATTTAGGTGCCATTCCCTCCTTGAAGTCATTCCTGATTCCCCACAGCTAAAATATGGTCTCTTCCTTCCTCAAATTTTCTGAGTACATCATGAAAAAACAATGGATCTGGAGCCTCACACCATGGATTCAAATCCTTCTCTTTCTGCCTCCCCCCTACTTCTCCCTGCTATGTTACATGTGTGACTTTGGGAAAGTCACTAACGCTTCTGAGATTTAGTTTCCTCATCTATAAAATGAGAGTATTGCCCTGTCTGACTTCTAAGATCCCTTTTAGATCTACGATCTTATGTTTACCTGTGGACATGTTGAATTCTTCCCCACTCCCATAAAATACAAGCCTCTTGAGGACAGACACTATCCTCTCTTTTTTCAAGCTTTGGATTCCTAATACTTAGTGACTTACACGTTTTGTTTTTCTGTTAAGAGGAACTCCAGGCCAGTAAGCTCCTTCCATGGATGCCTACTGACAGCTAATTTGTAACATCAAGTTTTGGAGAGCTGCTTGGGGCACTGAGAGGTTAAGCAACTTTTTCAAGGTCTCAAAGTCAGTATTTATCAGGGGTGAGTCTCCCTGATTCCAAGGTGGCTCTCTAGCTACTAACCCCCACCTTTCACAAAGCAGATAATCATCACATGTCCACTGAACTTGGTATTATTTTTTAGTGAGATTTATATATCATTTTCCTTTCTGGAATGATCTAATTTTAGAGATGTGGTCAGTGTTCAGGGGCTGCTTATATTCAGACTAACAGGGAGAATTGTCAGCTAATGGGCAAAAACCATTTGGAAACAATTTTACCCCCAAGCACCCTTGAGTATTGGAGTGGCCTCAAAGATTGGGTGATGCAAGCAGTGCTTTGAACTGCAGGACAATGCTGTATCACTTCCCTCAGTGAATAGACTCTTCTTTTCTCAGTGTTTTTCTTCTGAAATCTTCTGAGATAGTAAAAGTCATGTATTTTCCCTCTGGATGAGGAGGATTAATTCATTCTCTATTTTTATTTAGTGTTTGGTTTTACATATATATAAAGTCCAGCACACAGGCTAGTCCTCCTAGTGTCTTACTAGCTGTGTGACCCTGGGCAAATCACGTGACCCTGTTTGCATCAGTTTCCTCATCTGTAAAATGTGTTGAGGTGGTAAACCACTCCAGTATCTTTGCCAGGAAAACCACAAATGGTGTTCCAAAGAGGCAGATACAACTCAACAACAACTAGGAAGTAGAGCCCTGGGAGGAAATGTTTGATAGGTTAACTCTGTCTGTTAAATAGGTTTAGGAGACGAGACAGTGCTGGTCTTGGATGTTAGGAAGACCTACATTCACACCTCACCCCTGACACTTCCTCACTGTGTGATCATAGCTGAGTCACTGTACTTAATGAATCCTCAGTTTTCTCGCCTGAAAAATGGTTATAAAAATAATTAGTACTTGGCTCACTGAATTATTGTGAGGCTTAAATGAGATAAACTGTGTAATGTGCTTTGCCAATTTTTAAGCACCCTATAAATTTATTACGTTTTTAAATACTGTTTTATTCTGAATTTAGTTTATGCTTCTCCCAAAACCTAACATACAGAATCTGAATGCAACTTTTCATCTCTGTTCTAATAAGTAGTACACATTTTTAAATATGGCAATTTTGTGTTATTATTTTTTAGTCACCACCTGAAATATTTAAGAGTGTCTCTCCATCTTTGTATACATGTCTGTATCTGTATATGTCTATATCTGTATATGGAGATATTAACACATATGTAAACACACACATATATAATACATACATGTACACATATGTATACTGACCCCCCCCCCCATGTATCCTTCTAAAATAGGTCTCATTTTAGGGATGTGGTCTATATTTGAAGGTATCATATCTGAACCACTACAATTGGCCACAAATGGACCAAATGAGTCAGTGTTGCTTTTGCACCATTCAGGAACTATGATAGTGCATTGGAGAGGTTGCAGAAGCTGGCTTGCTGCACACCCATCCGTCCTTCTTCCGGAGCCCTGCGGGAAAGGCACCACTCTTGTTCTTGAGGAACTTTTTTTTCTAAGTTGGGAGGATAATATATACATGAACAATTGCTAGAAAATGAGGGAAAGTAAAAAAGAATCCAGCACCAGATTGTACCTGATGGAGACTGTCAATGCTCTAGGAATTATTGAAAAGCAATTCTCTGCAGCTGTTGGACTCTCTCTGCAGCAAAGAAAGAGGAGATGCTTCTAGTCTCCTGACTTTTCACTGTGTTTCACCTGCATGGGCCTTTGAGCAGGGCGTGGGTTGGAGGAGGTTGTGTATTATCTACCTCTAAATCATACCGGGTCATGTTTTGCTGTTGCAGAACAAATTTTCTGCCTAATGTAGAGTATAGTATCATGTATATAGTAGGTGCTCAATAAATATCCCCGAATGGAATTGTTTATTGAGTACCTATAATGCTTGAGGGATAATATGCCCCGGCCCCCTGTAAGAATATAGCAAAGGTATATTTCCTGAACCAGTATCTACTGATCCTATAACAACCTTTAACTGTGACTCATCTCACTTTCTGTTTGAATTACAATTTATTTTTCTGGATGAGATTCCATCAGCATAAGGCATTCCCAGTGTGTAAATTCTTTCCATTAATGCAGATCGACAGTTCTAACTGATAGGTTATTCCTGATCTTGTGACATAGCCATCATGGCAAAGCCTGGGCTGAGACCTCAGGTTGCTTACAGCACAGTCCAATGCATGAAACTTTCCCAGAGACACACAGAGAACCAGCCAAGTAAGCAGATTTTCCAAAGCTACGCAGCCCCTGCCCTGAAAAGATCCCACTTGACCCTCTCACTATCCTTCCTATCAGCCTCACTTTTCACAGCCCTCCCTCACTTAAATCCAATTCAATTGCAAGTCATGTCATCATCTTCCTGATGTCCTTTGGGAGAATGAAGGACAAACCACAACCATACAACCACATTCTTCTACCAACACATTGAGCTCTGCAATTACAACGTGTTGGTTGTCCAATTTGAGAATCTTAGGAAAGACAGACAATTGTGGATGGAAGATCTATTATCCATGATCAGTAATTGTCCCTTTGGGCTATTTAAACGCCATCAGTAGTACTATTCCCTTGATGCTGGTCATGGGGCATGACTTGGCATGGTAGTAGGGTCCAGTCCCTGGGTGTGTCTGTCCATATGTGGAGCAGTTATTGAGTGAACGAAGTAGAATTGGGGGGCAGGTAGGGAGTAACCAAGACAGAGACATAGAGACAGAGATTAAGACAGAGACATTAATCTCCAAATGTGAAAATCAATACGTGGTGAAGTCATTGTACCCAGAGTGAAATAAGTAGCAAATTGAAAATGTTCTTATGGGAAGGAGGTGAGGGAGGAGGGAGTCCAGCTATTGGTTTAAGGAACACCAGGTCAGAGGTCTGGGTTTTCCCTCAGAGTGGAAAAGGCCTTTGCCCTCCTTAAGGCTATTAGCAACAGCTGCCTTCCTGCCTCATAACTGGTAAGAGGCACCATAGCTTTTGTCATTGGTAATAGGCAGGTTTCTGTTCCCTGTCAAGCAGTATTTAATCCAGAGAGAAAGTAGAAACATTTCCTCTTTTTTTACTGGTTCATCATTTTAACTGAAAGCATTAAAAATCATCACACCACTGATAAGCCCTTAGTCTGGAGTCTATTTTCAGGAACAACATTATTTTTGCTAGTTGCATCTGATTTTATTTTCTAGCCTCCAGATCTTTTCTTTGTTTTTTCTCTTCTTATAAACACATGATACTCTCATCAAATTTCTCTCTGAGAGTCCTCAGATCCTTTCATCTTTTTAAGCCTTTTTGTCATTCTTTAACTACAGATGTGGGTAAGGGGAGGCAGTAGAGGAGGAAATGTGTCAATCTGCTTAATTAGGC
The DNA here is from genome assembly GCF_028372415.1 of Notamacropus eugenii. Classification (NCBI taxonomy): domain Eukaryota; kingdom Metazoa; phylum Chordata; class Mammalia; order Diprotodontia; family Macropodidae; genus Notamacropus; species Notamacropus eugenii. The sequence continues at coordinate 23,544,956 of NC_092877.1, read as the reverse complement.
ACATGTGTACCCTGTCATATTCCATGCACATTCATCCAAATTAATGCAAGTGGGGAAGAGATAAGATCTGACCCAATTTGACCCACTGTGTGAGTTAACCTCATCTCTAAAATGAGGCCTGAGCAATGGTGTCAAACTCAAGTAGAAATGGGGGCTACTAAACCATCATAAGTATCCTTATGAATGCATACTGACTTAGAAAACCACATATTAACATTATCTACATTCCATGGTATTTATTTTTATTATATTTCATTATTATATTGTTATATCCTATTCATTATTATCTACTGTATTTATTTATTTTCTTAAATATTTCCCAATGACATTTTAATCTGGTTCCAGTCACATTTTGGAGTGTTGTGGACCACATGCTTGTTTGAAACCTCTGCACTCAATGACCTCTTAAGGTTAACATTTTGTGATTTTAAGAACACACTTTTAAGATTAATCTGAATTATTAACAATAACTCCACAAAGTATTTTTTAAACATGAAAAAATAGGGGAAAGGATAGATACAGGCTGAGAAAATATATAACATTAGCCATAAAATGCTTTCTCAACTAGAAATGTCTCTCACAGAATTGAGAAGTCAGGTGTCACAAGCAATAAAATCAACAGAATTTTACAATTAGAAGCAATCTCCAGGGTCATGTTGTCCAACTCCTACTTGAAGGAGAATGTGCACAATAACTTCCCTAACAGTGGGCCATCGTATTTTTGCTTGAAATCTCTCAGTGATGCCCTCAAACATCCCATTTCACTGTTGGACTGCTCTAATTATGATAAAGTTTTCCTGACCTCATCTAAACATGTATCTTTGCCTTCTGGGACCAAACAGAATAAACCCAATCCCTCTTTCATATGACATTCCATTCAATACTCAAAGACAGCTATATGGAGTGTCGCCTCCTTCTGGTTAAGAATCCTCAGTTTCTTCAGTCACTCCTCATGGGGCAAGAGCTTCCCATCCTCCTCGGAATGCTCTCCAGCTGACGAGTGTCCTTCCTAAGAAGTGGCCTCCAGAAGTGACCAAAATATTCCACGTGTGGTCTGAAATACAATTCTTTTGAGAATCCAGAAAATTATTCTGGTTCAAATATCAGACCAAAGAACAATTATGGTCTTCTCCATTTTCAGAGAAAATGCCCTGAGTGGTAGAATCCTGAAGATGGGTATACCAAAATTACCTATATTGATTAAGAAGAATAAGAAAATCTCATAGCCTCCCTCCCAACCAGATAGAACCTGAGTCATTCAGAGTAAGATGCCCATGTTCTCTGTAGCATGAGCTGCCACTGGCTCAAGTCCAGGTGCTAGACTCAATGCTTGTGGCCAAGTTGTTGAACTGAGCAAGTTATAAAGGAAAACCATGGCCCTGTGACTTTGGAGAGCTGCTATTCCTGTCAGAGTCCAAATCATTGTGCTGTTTATGATGTGAAATGAATTATTTAAAGTTCAGTGTCAACTCACAAGTCTGCGGGCTCTGTGGTAGCTAAAATTACTGTGTGCTGAATTCTGGACCTGGGACTCTGGATTTCCATCTACATCGATTACTTTCAGAAAAGAACAGTCAGGTTGTATTTCACATCATTTTCCCTTTCCTTCCAAGCTCTTCTCTCACATGTGAGCTCATGGGTTGTGACATTTGGAACAGGACGAAAAAACTGTAGGGTTAAAATGCTTTCAGTCACTCAAAAACAACTGATAGGAAGATTTGCAACTATGGCAGGGCAACTGGGTCTTTGTGTCAGGGTGCCAAAATTCAGAGGAGGGAGAAAATTAGGAGAATCTCAGCTGCTGTTAGTCACCCAGGAGAGAAAGCACCATCTAGTAGCTTCCCATTTTAACTAATTATTCTTGTTCAGCTTAGCTGAGTGTTTTTATGCTGCTGAAGGAATGTAAGGGCTGTTAGGACCCTCCAAATATTGATGGCTTGAGACAAAGCCCAAGTAACCCCACCCTAGTTATGGCTCTGCTGTCCATTATTAGCTAGGTGGGAGTTGAGTGGCCCCATGCCATTTTGGCGGAAGGTGGTCAGAGGCAGGGCCGCCAGTACACAGAGACGGAAGGGAGCTTGATGTTGAAACCAAGAAGGAGAGGAATAAACAATAGTATAAAAAACAGGTCAAGGATCAGACCATAGATTTCAGGAAAGGGAGTTGCCAGTGACTGAGACAGATAAAACAAGTAAGATGGAAAGGGGAGGAGCAGCTTTTGAGGCTAAGGTCTAGCTGAAATGGTCAGTAACCTAGAAACCCAGAACGTGGCAGAGGCTGAAAGCTTGGCAGTTTGATGTGTTCATCAGGAACCTTTGGTAGCTGCAGGGGATGGGAGGGGGGAGAGGCAGAGGGCACAAGGGCCAAGACCATCTTTACCCTTTGCTGCTTTGTAAAGAGTTAGTGTTCCTGGAAGCCAGGATAGGATCATGCGAAGCATTACAGGATCATAGAACTGGGGCTAAAAATGACCTTTGAAATCACCTAATCCAACGGCATCAATCTACAAATAAGAAAATAGAGGCCCAGAGGGGACAGCAAGTCATACATTTAGTAGAGAGAAAGGAAAGGAACAAGCATTTATTAAGTACCTCCTATGTGCCGGGCCCTTTACAATTATCTCATGCATGGTCACCACAATCCTGGAAGGGAGGTGCTATTATCATGCCCATTTTATAGATGAGGGCACGGAGGCAAATAGTAGTTAAGTAGCTTGCCCAGAGTTATACAGTTAGTAAGTACCTGAGGCTGGATTTGAAGTCAGGTCTTCTTGATTCAGGCCCATCTCACTATCCATCACACCACATAGCTGTCTCTAGATCCATTTAGAATCAGAAGGGCCCTTATAGGCCATCCAGTTCAATTACCTCATTTAGTAGTTGAAGGAACAGCTATGTGAAGTGACTTATCTGAAGTCTATCAGTAGTCTGTGGTCCAGTTGGGATTCAAACTCAAATCAGCTTCAAATCTAGCACACACTGCACTGAATCATGACTCTTGAGAATCATAGAATGCTAGAGTTCAGATGAGACATTTATCCCAATCATGTTTGACACGGGGAAACTAAGATCCAGAAAGAGGGGAGAGACCTACCTCCTAAGGGCAGGAACTCTTTCTCTCTCTCTGTCTCTCTCTCTCCTTTCTGTCTCTTTATCTCTTTCTTACAATACCTCCTAATCAGATTATAATATGCAGTTGGATGGACAGCCATGAAGCTGGTCTGCTAATATATATCTTTTACCAAACGTGCTGGAAGGACCCTGAACTGGGAACAGGATCGGATAGGTGGTAGAGTGGGCTGGATTGCCTTTTTGAAACTACCCAGTGCTTTCAATGCTCCCAAGCTTCTCTTTAAAAAAATCTTTGAACACTAGTATCCAAATTGTGACGCTGTAGGGCTATGAGCTTCAGTAGAGTCTGTAATGGGTCAGGGCTAGAAGAGATGATAATGTCTCTGAACTCTGACCCAGTCAAAAGACTTCTGGATTTGTGTGTTTGGTTCTGGAGGCCACACTTTAGGAAGGCCATTGACAAACTAGAAAGTGTAGGGATGTTGGCAGCCAGGATAGCAAAGAGCCTTGAGATTATACCACACGAGAACTGTCAAAGAAATTGATGATGTGTATCCCAGAGAAGAGAATGCTCAGGAAGGTCTTCAAATACCTGGCCATCCAGTCCAATACACCTGACCAGGGATCCCCTCTTCAACATCTCTGACAAGAGGTCATTCAGCTTTTGCTTTAAAACCTCAACTTGGGAAGGGTTCAAGGACAGGCCTATGGATGACCTATATGGCTAATGTTTGAGAGCCACTTAGAAACCAGAAAATGACCATGAGGTTGATAGGTACAACCTTTGGATTAGTCATAGAAGACCTGTGATGTGTGAAGGTAGAGTGCCACCCACACTGGCAAAATTACAGATCTCTGAAGTATAGAAGAAAGTTATATGCCTTCTACCACCATCACTTGACCGTGAGCACCATGATTCTGCTATTTGTAAACACTTTCTGTCACATCAAGTTAATTTGCATTTACTTGTCAGAGTAAATGGTGTCTCGACCACTGGGATGTAAGCTCTTTGAGTTTAGGGGAGTGTTGGAATTAGTGGGGCTTGAGGCTGTAGAAGTAGGCAGGGGCCAGACTGCTGAGGGATCTGAGTGATAAACTAAGTAGTCTTGACTTTGATTTTACAGGCAGTAGAAGGCTATTAAAAGTGTTTGAGTCAAGGGGAGAAGAGAGGGGCATTTCAAGAAGATTAAGCGGAAAGTGAGGGAGACAGAGAGACCACTACTTGGTAGCAAGTGCAATAATGTGATTAGATCCGTTGATTTCTGAAGAAGAAAAAACATTGGAGCCATTAGATAATATTGAGAAGGGACCCTCGAACCTTACTCACCCTGTCACAATGAGGAGATAGATAGAAATATTATCTGCTTAGCCAGGCTCTAGCTAGCTTTCAAGTACCCCCCATCCCAGGTAAGAAAGTCTATATGGTGAATCTGTCTGACACCAGAGATATTGATAGGGTCCCTTTCAGGGGAAGAGAAAAATTTGATCTGGGATTCACCTGTGGCTCTCAGGGGGCGGAAAGTGTTAGCTCATGAATAATTCAGAGTGAATTAAGAAACTGAGAGTGTCCTCTGCCCTGAAGAGACTTGGTAGGGACATATCAAACTCCAGATGCAACAGAACCAGGCTGGAGTGTCATGCCCCCTGAAGTTGGCCCCAGGCCACCTTTCCCTGCCCACAGCAGCGACTCTGAAAGTAGCAAGTCAGGGGAAGTTTGAGGGGTAAGGAGCAAGAAGGAGGGAGGTGGGAAATGAAACATCCTGGTGGGAAAAGACCTTGCTCAGCATTGGCCAATTCTGCCAAGCCTGATTTCAGCCCCCAGAAACTCTTCTGTTCCTAATCATTTCAGTTTATGAACGCAGCAGATGGCCATTTCCCAGAGCCTGGTTTTCCACACAAAGACCCTGCTTGTTCATGAAAAAATAACCCAGTTACAAATAATACTAATGTCCAGAGTTCTTTCCAATGAGGTTCCCCCTTCGTTTTATAGGCCTTTTAGACATAAAAAAAAACCAACCAGAAACAAGTTGAGATGAACCCTGGACTTGCAGTCAGGAGGCCTAGGTTTGAATTCTGCCTCAGATATATGACTTAATTAGAGCCTCAGTTTACTTGTCTGTAAAATGACCTCACAAGACTGGTACCTGAAATGCTCTGTTTTCTTGGAAGCCCTAGCTCCCTTAAAGGCTTGGCTATAGGGCTGCCATCTATAAAAGACCTTCTCTAATTTCCCCTTGTTATCAGTACCAGTCTCCTAAGGGTTCATCCTTCCTGCCCCACCATTATGTTCTACCCTTCCTAAGGTAGATTCCCCTCATTTCATAAAACTTCCCTTTCATAGACTATATTCTAGTCAAATTGTCCTCCATGATGTTTCCCAAACTTGACTTTCCCCTTTTGCCTCTCCTCATTTGTTCAGACTAAATAAACTCCCCTCTTTACCTGACCCTCTTACAATCTCTTGCTTCCCCTAAGTTTAGCTCAAGTGTGAAGCCCTCCTTGTCCCTAAATGTTAAAATTCTCTCTTCACACTGTCTTGTACTTACTGTTTGCATGTTGTATTCCCCAGGAGGAGATAGGTTCCTGGAAGTTAGGACTTGATTCACTTTTCGTCTTTGAATCATCCCTAGCACCTACCACATAGCCTGGAACATAGAAAGTACTTAACAAATGCTTGTTTGATAGAACTCACTTGAGGAAAGTACTGTGCAGACATTAAAGCAATTTATAAATGTTATTATTGTACTACTGGTGTAGGAGAGGATGTTCTCGTAAACAGTTAGAATCAAGGTCATTTCTGAGATGATTATAAGCTCCTTGATGACAGAAGCTGAGATGTATTTTTCTTTACCTCCCTCAGTGCAGCACAGGGTCTTTTACATAGTAGGTGTTTAACAAATATTTTTATTTTTCCTTGATTACAATAAAAAACAATTTTTAACACTTTTAAACAGATTTTTAGGTCCAAATTCTCTCCCTCCCTCACCCCTCATTGAGAAGGCAAGAAATTTGATATAGGTTGTACATAAGTCATACAAAACACATTTCCATATTAGTTGTGAAAGAAAACCCAGATCAAAAAATATAAGAAAGAAGAAAAATGAAGAAAGTTTTTAAAAAGTATTCTTTGATCTGCATTCAGTCTTCAATAATTTTCTGTGGAGGTGGATAGCATTTTTCATTGGAATTATCTTAGATCATTGATCAGAATAGCTATCATTCACAGTTGACCATCTTTCAATATTGCTCTTACTGTGTACAGTGTTCTCCTGGTTCTGCTGACTTTATTTTGCATCAGTTCATTTAAGCGTTCCCAGGTTTTTCTGAAACTACTTTGCTCATCATTTCTTATAGTGAAATGGTATTCTGTAATGATCATATACCACAACTTATTTAGCCATCTCCCAATTAATGGACATCCCCTCAATTTCCAATTCTCTACAAACACACACACACACACACACACACACACACACACAGCTGCTATAAATGTTTTGTATATATAGGCTCTTTTCTTTTCCCCCTGAATCTCTTTGGTATACAGACTTAGTGGATACTAGCACTAGTAGTGGTATTGCTAGGTCAAAGGGTGTGTACGGTTTTATAGCCCTTCGGGCATAGTTCCAAATTGCTTTCCAGAACTGTTGGATCAGATCACAACTCCACATCCATGTCTCTCCCCTTGAATATTTGTCATTTTCCTTTTCTGTCTTCTTAGCCAATCTGATAGGTATGAGGTGATTCCTTACAGTTGTTTTCATTTGTGCTCCTCTAACTAATAGTAGCTTAGAGAATTTTTACATATGACTATGGATAACTGATTTCTTCTTCTGAAAATTGCCTATTCATATCCTTTGAACCTTTATGAATTGGAGAATGACTTGCATCCTTATTAGTTTGATTCAGTTCTCTATATATTTTAGAAATGAAGCCCTTATTAGAGAAACTTGGTGTACAATTTTTCTCCCAGTTTTGTTTTCCTTCTCATCTTGACTTCATTGGCTTTGCTGGTGCAAACACTGTTTAATTGGATGTAATCAAAATTGTTCCTTTTTATATCCTATAATGCTCACTATCTTTTTGGCCATAAATTCTTCCCTTATCCACAGATCTGATAGGTAAAATATTACACACTTGCCTAATTGATATGATATCCTCCTTTTTGTCTAAATTATTTGTCCATTGTGACCTTATCTTGGTACATGGTATGAGATGTTGGTCCATACCTAGTTTCTGCCAAACTACCTTCCAGTTTTCCTAGCAATTTTTGTCAGATAGTGAGATCTCGTCCTAAAAGGTTGGATCTTTGCATTTATCAAACACTAGATAACTAGGGTCATTTATTACTGTGTATTGTGTACCTAATTTATTCCACTGATCTGTCCCTCTATTTCTTAGCCAGTATCTGACAGCTTTGATGATTACTGCTTTGAAGTATAGTTTGAGATCTGGCATGGCTAGGTTACCTCCCTTCATGTTTTTATTTCATTGATTCCTAGACCTTTTCTAGATTTTCTAGATTTTCTAGACCTTTTGTTCTTCCAGATGAATTTTGTTGTTTTTCTACGAAATTATTTTTTGGCAGTTTTGATTGGTGTGACACTAAGTTGATGTTGCTTATTCTTCCTTCCTGAGGAGAACCAGTGATGTCCTGGGCATGATATCTTGACTTGTGTGTGTGTTGGATTTGAGTAAGGCGGAGCTGCACAAAGTCCTCCTCCAGAGTCATAGAAGTCTAGTGGCAAAAAATTAATTTAGTTAGAATTGTTATTCTCCTTATATTTGCTCAGCCTACCCATGAGCAATTGATATTCCTCCAATTGTGTAGATCTGACTTTATTTGTGTGAAAAGTGGTTGGTAATTGTGTTCAGATTATTCCCGAATTTGTCTTGGCAGATAAACTCCCAAGTATTTTATATTGTCTACAGTTATTTTACATGGAATTATTCCTTCTATCTGTTTGACTTCTGTTGTTAACATATTTACAAATAGCTATTAAGAAAAAAGTCAGCACAAATTGTCTGAAGCAAAGACCTGGGCAATATCTAACCAGGGCTTCTAAGAGCTTTGCAAATAATAACTCATTCAATGCTTGTAAAGTGCTCACAAGGTCTTAGTGTAAAAGGGACTGTAGAAAGTATAACTATTCAGCTTTATTTTCATTATATACCCTTCCCCCACAACCTTTTCACACACATTCTAAGTTCTAACCACCCCCACTCCCCTCCATGTTTCTGATGAAACTGACCAGTTGTGTCTTGAGAACCAACTATTATCAATCAGGTTGAGTTGTTTGATAATTATGTAGTTGGAATGAGGTTGTATGGCCCCTGCCTTCTCATGCTAGGGTAAGAGTTTGGTCCTCTTTAGTCCCATGTAGCCTTTCTAGAAGTCAGGAAGGAACTCCTTAGTGACAGTTTTGTTTTTCCAAGGTAAGCTGAAGGACAAAGAAATTAGGGGTGGAGGCAGTTTTGCATAGTGGCATTAGAATGCTAGAAGCAGCTATGTAACCCTGGACTAAGCCACTTAACCATCTGGCCTCATTTTCTGTGTATGTAAAGTTGGAATAATGATACCACTAGCTTCACAGGAATTTTTTGCCAACCTTAAAGCACTACTAGCCTTTAGTGAAAAGCAGTTCAACCAATTCAGTCAAAGTTTATTGAATAGAAATTGAAACTTTGATGTTCTGGTTTTGATTGAACTTTGAAGTCAGTCAGTGGTGTGCTGAGAAGGTGCCCATGTTTCTGCCTCACAGTTCAGTACCAGACCCTCTTTGTCCCGTAAATACTGTGCGCATTCCCTCTTGGACACTTCTGCTCATTCTGTTCCATCTTCCTGGAAACATTCCCCTTTCTTCATTGTCTAAATCGATAAAGGATCAATGATTTAGAGTCATAAGTGAACTTTGACCTCATTTAGTTGACACTTTTTCCCCTCCTTTTTTTTATAAAGCAATTTTAAGTAAGCATTTATTAAGTGCTAACTATATGTGCCCAGCATTGACCCTTGTGGAGAATGTAAGAGGGGAGATAAATAAATAAGGTGGTAGAGATAGAGCACTGGCCCTGGAGTCAACAAAACCTGAGTTCAAATCTGGCCTCAGACACTTAATAGTTTGGTGACTCTGGAGAAGTCACTTAACTCTGTTTGTGTCAGTTTCCTTATCTGTAGGATGAACTGGAGAAGGAAATGGCAAACCACTCCAGTACCTTTGCCATGAAAACCCCAAATAGGGTCCTAGAGAGTTGCTAATTGCTGAAATGACTTGAGAACGACAAAATAAAGTGATTTTACGAAGGTTAAGCAGCAGACCTGGGTCTCAAACTCAAGTCCTCTAACTCCAATTCTAGGGCTGTTTCCACTGTATCACACTCTTTGCCAGACTCCAAGAGGGGCAGTGTAGTAGAAAGAGTGCTGGGCTTGGAGTCAAAATACTTGACTTTATATCTTACCTCTGCCACTTAGTATGTGTGTGACTTTGGGTAAATTAGTTAAATCTCTGTGCCTCAGTTTCCTCATTTGTAAAATCAAGGGACTGGGCTAGATGGCCTCCAAGGCCTCTTCCAACTCTATATCTATGCTCCTGTGATCTACTTACCTTCTTCCAATTTGGAGGAAGCCTCATACCTAAATGATGCCTCTGTGGACTTGGGATCAGTCTCTGCCCTGGCTGGAAGCATATAGAACCCAGGCGGAAGCAGACCTTGCCTCTGAATTAGGTTCCAATCAGTCACTTAACCACCTAGCCTCAGTTTCCACATATGTAATAATAAATATAATGCTGACTTTCTAGAGTTGTTGCAAGGATCAATGACTCCTGGCTTATGGATCTAACCTAGCTACCTTGTATTCTTTCAGGCCTTTATCCCATGCCCTGGCTTCTGGCTAGCTTAACCTGTGAGGTACCTGTGGGATTCCATCAGTGCTTGTGCCTGTTGTCAAACTCTGCTAACTCTAGATCCCCGTCTCTGTGCCCAGTTCTCCTAATCCCAGTCTCGGTGTGATGACCAACTCTTTCATTCCCCACAATCCTAGCATGACACCCCACCCCCTCCAAGAAGCCTTTGCCAAGGACTCAGGCCCACACTGATCTCTCCCATAGCACTTAGCAGCTCCAGCACACAATTTAGCATAATTTATAACCCACATACTGTCTTACATTCTTTCCCTAATTGTTTTGTGTGTGTTTGTCTTGTCTCCCTAGCCAAACTGAAAATGCTTCAGAAATAAGGATGGTGTGCCTCTGTGTCTCTTGGATTCTCTGCTTTCAGTACCTAGCAGAGTTCTGAGCATGCAGTAGGAGCTTATTAAATACTTGCTAACTCCCTTCCCATCACCTTCCCCCATCAGACAGACTTTCCCTGGCTGAACATCAAATGGGCCATAAAGCAGGACTCCCTTGGCAAGACAGATTTGGTTGTGGTTTTTTATTTTTTTTTTCATTTTGTTTTGTTTTTCAAATACAGAAGGATGGGGAAATAGAAAGGGAAGAGAAGACTTGGTTTTACTGGAAGTAAGGGGGATTAGCCAGGTTGCATCACTCAGCACAGCTGACCACTCCCAGAAGGGAGACATCCAAAATGTAAGATATAGAACATTAAATATTGAAAATGAAAGTTAAATATTAAACTTTATATGAAATATTAATCCCAATAAACAAATCCAAAGGGGGGCACGTTTTAAAAAATTAGGACCAAGCCACAGCCAAGGAAGGCAGCCCTATAGCAGACATCCAGGGTGCTGACCGTTGACCCTTCTTTCCCATCACTATTCATCTGCAAGGGGCCCACCCATAACATGTTGATGCAGAAAAATCTCAGAGAAAGAAAACCTTTTATAAGTCTTGGTCATGAAACTCGTCTTTTTTACAAAACAAAACACAGTGGAGTATTTCAGAACGGCCACAACTCAGCCACTCATGGCAAGTGAGAAGCAAAAATAGAGTGAGCAGAAAGGAAAAAATGAGCTTTCCAAGCCCCTGGGGCAGGAACACAATCTTTGTTTGCTCTGTGTAAGGCTGGGCAGGTCCTCCGGCCTTCTCCACCAGAAATAAATAACAACAGGGAGTATAAAAGAAAATAAAACAATGGACTCCCTTCTGCTGATGTCAATGGATACTTTGCCATAGCAAAGACCAAAGATCAGGCACAAGAAATAGAACTAGGGGAGCAAAGAACTGGAATCTTCCCACTCAAGAAGTCATCTTACCAATATGCAGAGTCATAAGTACTCAGTTATACAATGACTTAAGCCTCCTAGGATTCCATGTCAATCCCAATCACATAAATGGGGAACTGATTGTAGTCATGTTGGGATTGTCAAGGCACCTTAAGGATTACCTGTCCTATAAGAGTCTGAACAAGAATCCTCTCTATGACTTTCCCAGCAAGTGATCAGCCAGCCCCATCATGAAGAACTCTTATGGAAGGGGGGCTGTTCCCGCCCAAAGCAATCTATTGCACTTTTGGACAGCCCATTTGACAAAAAAAGTATTGAGCACCTACTGTGTGCTACTCAATAGCCATACAAAGGCAAAAAAACAAAAAGGAAAATTCCTTCTCGAGCTTACATTCTACTGTCATTAGTAGACTGTTTGTCCTTATATCAAATTTTATTTCATGTATCTATTTGCTGGTTTGTTTGTTTATTTTACTTCTCCACCATTTCCATATGTTATCCTTAGTTCTGCCCTTTAGGACTAAAGCAGAGTCTCAAATTAAAGCCCTTCAAACACTAGAAGACAGCTGTCATATTGCCCTAAGTTTTCTATTCTCCAAGTCAAACATTGCCAGTTCCTTGAATTGGTTCTTAAATGGCAGGCTCCCTCGTCCTTGCATCATCTAAGCAGCTCCTGGACACGCCTTAAAATGGTTGTATCAATATCGATATCTATATCTATCTATGGTTTATGCTCCATATTGGATCACAAAGTCATAGAATCACTAAATCACAGCTTTAAAGATGGAAAGATCTTAGGGACCATCCAGTTAAATTCCCATTATTTTATAGACATTGAGGCCCAGAGAAGTTAAATGATTTGCCCAAGGTCACATTAGTAAAAAAAAAAAAAAAAAAAAGCAAGGACCTGAACCCAGGTTATTGGCCTCTAGAACTCTTTCTTCTAGGTCATGTTCAGTAGAACTAATAATAAAAGCTAGCATCTATAGAGTGCCTTCAGGTTTATGAAGCACTTTACAAATATTATCTCCTTCAATCCTCCCAACAACCCTGTGAGGTGGGGGCAATTTTTATTAGTCTTATTTTGGAGCTAAGGAAATTGAGACTAAGTAACTTGCTGAAGATCACATGGCTAGTGGCTTGAGGCAGGATACAGATTCAGATTTCCCTAACTCCAAGTTGACAGATCTATTGGTGTTGCAGTGGATAGAGTGCCAGACCCAGAATCAGGAAGATTCATATTCTCAAGTTGAAATCTAGCCTCAGATACTAACTATGTGACTTTGGCCATGTCTCTTTTTTGCTCCTGTTTTATCATCTGTAAAATGAGCTAAAGAAGGAAATGGGAAACCATTCCAGTATCTTTGTCAAAAAATCCCCAAATGGGGTCATGAAAAAGGACTCAACTAAAAAATGACTGAACTTCAACAGCTGGCTTAGTCCTTGAGTTAAGGGATTGTCTTTTTGTGTCTCTTTCCAAACTTAGCACAGTGGGTATTTATACCAGGAGGAATTTAATAAAGGTTTGCAGAATAAATAAATGAAAAAATGGCACCATTCATTGGTAAACTTTAGTAGTCTGTTGAGTTGTCTCTCACTCAGGGTTTCAAAAGACTTTAGATGACTTGATTGTGGGTTTTAGTTTCAGGATCTTAACTAATTCATCTATTGTATAGATTTTATACCTTATTCTCCTTGCCTTATGGAAACTGTTTTTCTGAACTGAGAGGTGACGATCAGAGTGACTGCATTCATTGCTAAGAGCCTAGATTTGTGATCTTTTGAACGGAGCTTTAAGCTGAGTTGGCTCTCAGAGTCGTGTCTCTATAAAAGACCAATTTGTTTGTCTTTAAGCTTTGGAGATGAAACAAGACCTGAAGAGTCAGAAAGCAAATGATCTCTCCCTTCCCTCCCCAATTCTCAACACCCATAAGACCCATAACTTAAGGTCCAAGACAAAACCAGCACCTAGGTTAGTTCCAAAGTCAATAAACTCAAACCGTGTGTTCCCTGTCATACTTTGGCAAAATATGTGAAAGGTTGAAAAGATTTGGAAAAGGTCTGGAAAAGGTCAGGGCATAGGAAGTGTTGAGATAAGACATCCCATTCTCCATTAGCCCTTGAGGCAACCAGAGTAAAACATCAGAAAATGATGAAGGAAAAAGAATAATTTAGCTAGAAGGAAGATCTTCACTTGAAATTAGTAAGTATAAGTGGAGAAATGAGCAGCGATGGATAGCATAATTCTAACCACATGGAAGGATTAGTTGATAGAAGATATCAGGTAACTACATCTAGTGCAAGTCAATCAGAAGACAGCTGGGAGCTAAATAGGGCTTAACGTAAACAACTCAGCATAGGACCTCGAAAAACAGCCTCCACTTCACTCAAACCATTTTTTTGCTTTCTCATAGGTCACTTCCTTTTCATGATGAAATAATTGTTTTCCTTTACTATAATCCTACTCTATTGCCTTGTCAAGGTATAATGGTGACCCTGAGGTCTTGAAAGTGACCTCTAGCTCTAGCTGGTCCTACGAAACTGGAAAAGTTTTGATGACAGACTCAGTGATGGACTCCATGTCTGCTACTTCAGGGCAAGACTAGTGGAGGGAAAGGCTGATCAATAAGTTGACCACAATGCAATGATATTTTTAGCCATGGCAAATCTGGAACTATTAACAAAGTCATAGAGTAGTTGTGATGCATGTTGGTGGAATGAGTCACAAATGGACCACAAGCCCTGAGAATTTGTAATATTGACATATTTTGTACCATACTCTCTTTCAAATGTACTTGTGTTTCTGCTGGGTCTTGTTTCTTTTTCTCTTCTACTGTGTGCATTGGTGTAGCTAGGCATTAGAGATACAAAGACAACGTTTGCCTTCAAGGAACTTTCAAATTGGAGTCAACCAATTTGAAGCCAGTTCAAAGAGACTGACAACAAGGAATGCAGAAACTAACATTACTAGGAAGTTAGGTTGAACAGGGAGGAAGATCTTTCAGAAGATAAGGGAGAGTGGGCAGATGTTTTACTGACTGAGACATGCAAATCAGAAAATCGTGAGGAAGCCTCCCATGCTTAGAATGAACTCCTTCCTCATCTCTTCCTCTTAGAAACATCAGTTTCTTTCAATGCCTGACACTTAGTAGGCATTTAATAAATACTTATTAAATCAATGAATTTATTCCTTTGATGTTAGTTTATTGCAAGCAGAAGGCAGCTGGGTGGTGCAGTGGATAGAGTACCAGTGCAGGAATCAGAAGGACCTGAGTTCAAATCTCACCTCAGACATTTGACACTCACTAGCTGTGTGACCTTGGGCAAGTCACTTAACCCCAACTGCCTCATCCTGGGTCATCTCCAGTCATCCTGATGAATATATGATCACTGGATTTAGATGGCTCTGGAGAAGAAGTGAGGCTGGTGAGCTGCGCAGCCCTCCCTCACTCAAAACAAAGTCAAGTGCAAGTCATGTCATTATTTCTCTGATGGCATGGTCTTCTTCGGCAATGAAGGATGAACACACACATTGCAAGCAGAACAGGAAAGGGTCAAATCAACATTCAAAAACATTTATTAAGTGCCTCTAATGTGCCAGGCATTGGATTCTATCATTCATTTATCCATTTCATTCATTTATTAAATTCTCAGTATGCGTTAGGCACTGGACTAGGTACCTGAGACACAAAGAAATATAATATATAACATTATAATATAATATCTAGTATAATGAAACATTCCTCCCCCCCCCAGGCATGATTAGCTAGAGTAAATTATTCTGAAGGCAATTCAAAGAGATTTATAACAAGAAACACGAAGACTAACATGACTAGGAAGTTACAATGGAAATCAAGCAAAAATTAGGGTGGGGGGAAAGTCTCCAATCTTTAATTTTTATAATTCCATAGTTCACAAGGAAGGGCTCTTAGAAACCATACAGCACAGTCTCTTCATTGTACAGATAAAAATATAGAGAAACAAAGTCCATACACCTTATCAGTGGCAGATCAGGATTATGGATGTTTTCTGACTTGTAGTCCAGTAGTTTTTCCATTGAGCCATGTTTTCTCCCCTGCTAAGGAATGCTATAATGGGTTGAGATAAGTTATCCCATTTTCATCAGCCATTCTCATATTTTATGGTATGTGGGGTTGAAACTGATGGTGTACTTGGACCTCAGCCCTAGGACTATACCTCTCCCTAGCCCAAAGACCCTATCTCTGGCAATAACTCATGAGTGGACCCCGGTGAGACAAACTAGCCCTCTTTGTTACAAGATCAAGCTGGTCTCTGTAGATTTTCCCTTTTATGAATAAGACTATCTTGTACCAGCAGGACCATTATGTACTGATTCCTGTAGTTACCATATATAATCCAGAGGTCAAGCTATAGATATCAACTTCCAAGGTTATTTTGTTTCAGACATAAATGTATAGATGTACAGACCCTTTAGAAGCACTTCCTCCTTCCCAACATGACAGTAGTGAATGACGCCTGTATCCAAGGTACACAAACCGTATGTTCACTTCCTAATTAACATACTTGGCATACTACTCACTGAATTTTTTTATATAAGCTTTAACATCACTCCTATTAGGTTGCAAGTTCCCTAGAAAGAGCTCTCCTCACTACATAGTGTTGCAATAAACTTTTTGCCACTTGTCTGGAAGACTGCATGAGTCTATCAATTCTTTCCAGACAACTCCACCCTGTACCTGGCTACTTTTATGGTCCCTCTACCCTTAAACTGTATCAAAACTATCCAGAAATAACTAGGAAAAATCATATCTGCCCCAATCAATCACAAATAGGCCTTAGACTAAGTGTTAAAAGGACTTTGATCATTACACAATAACTACATTTAAAAGAGGCTGAGAAACTTGACCACGTCTCTATCTTCATAACATCTCCCATGCACACCCTCACCTTTCCTCTGACGCTGCTACCACCTTGGTGCAGGTCCTCATCACCTCATGCAGTCGTGAGTCTCCATCCTCCATCTCTCATCCTACTGCAGTTCATCCTCTACTCTGCTGTCAAACTGATCTTCCTAAGGAGCAAGTCTGATCCTTCAACCAAATCTAGTGGATCCTTATTATCTCTAGAATCAATATGAATCCTCTGTTTGCCTTTTAAAGTTTTCCATGACCTGGTTTCTACCTTTCCAGCCTCCTACCATCTTACACCCCACCCCCACGCTCACCTCAATCTCACGTACTCTGAGCCAGTGACACTGGCCTCCTCCTGATTGTTCTTTGCACAAGACCCCCCCATCTCCCAGCTCTGGTCATTTTCACTGGCTGTCCACCATGTCTGGAATCTTCTCTTTCCTCTTCTCTGCCTCTCAGTTTCCCTGGCTCAGCCAAAATTCCTTCCTTCTGTGAGAAATCTTTCTCCTTCCTCCTTAATCTTAGTGGCTTCCCTCTGAGATGACTCTCAGTTTATTGTGTATGTATCTTGTTTGTTTATAGTTGTTTGCACATTGTCTTCTCATCCAATGCAAGCTCCTTGATGGCAGAGCTTGTCTTTGGCCTGTCTCTGTACCCCCTGAGCTTAGCACAGTGTCTGGCCCAGAGCAGGTACTTGATAAAAGCTAGTTGATTGACTTGATACACACCAGGGATTGTATATAAATTATTAGGTAAGTTGAAAAGAGAATTATTTACAGGCACTGGAGAAAGTGGGGCTTTTCTGCATGTCCCTGAGGAAGAAATGCTTGGGGAGGAAGGAGAGGCTTCACCTTTGACCTTCTCTGGGTCTCCTCCCTGCCTCTACCACAACCTGAGGAGGACCTTCCAGACTCCAAGAGTCCAGAGGATACCTGACTTCCCAGCAGTGCCTAAAGATCTTTCTGGACACAGCTGGTGTGGGAATGTTAACAGAAGGAGCCAAGAATAAAGATAAATGGAGATTCACCATGCATAAGGAGTATTTCTTGGACATCCTATGAGTGGGAGAACAGGGCTTCCAGCAAACAGAGGAGTTATGAATTACCCCCTGCCACATGAGCTCTCTAAGCTTGAGCTTCTGGATTCTCTATGTATTTGTGGGAGAGTGGTTTTCAGACTTTTTGGGGGGTGGATATTTTATACCAATTGCTTTAATAGAATTACATAAGTAAATACCCACTTTCTAAAAGCTACTTAAGGATGTCTAACTAGATTCATTCACAACTGATAAGCTTTGAGGAAAGCATACTAGTGGGGGCTCAAGCTGATGGCTCTAGAGATTAACCCCTGACCCCTCCGGGTTATCCTTAGAATCCTGAGGGGGAGATGAAGCTAGCCTAGCTCTAGGGACCCAACTCATCAGTGGAAATGAGACTTGGGAAAAGATTCCCAAGAAAAAAAAAAGAAAAGTGAGCCTTTCTGTGAGATCTCCATCAGCCAGATGTACTAAACTGCCTATATATGCATGACACTTTCCTTAGCACGTACAAAGTATAGCCTTGCTCCCTGGGGACGTAGACTCCAAAGCAGGCTACACTGTGCAGACGTGGCCATACATAGCCATAGCAAACAAGATAGAAAACACCTAGGAAACAGTACAACAAGCTGAGAAAATGCATATTCTGCGTATTAGGCCAAGAACAAAGAAACGAAACTGTATGTTACATAGAAAAAGGAGTGAATACAAGTATAAAAAGAGAAAGCTGCTCTTGTCTGGGTCTCAGGAGACCCAGGGTCTGGCTCGCCTTCTGCCAACACCTTGCTGTGGGAACCGTCATAGATTTCTTATTTGTAAAATGAAAAGTTTGGAGTACATGATTTATAATGAATCAATAAGCATGTCTAAATGCTTATTGCTAGACTCTGTGCTAGACTCTGGTACACAGAGGACAGAAAGACAAAACTGAAAGGCCCTGTTCTCCAGGAACTTAGAAATTCTGTTCAATGCTCATTCCCACGACGAGATTCTCTGATTCTTTCTCTTGTCCTGAATAGAAAGGTTATTTCCAACTCTAACAGGGCTATGAGTCCATGAGTGTCCCTGGTTCCCCTGCTGGTGCTGGTGAAAAGACTAAGGACAAAATGGTTTGAGGCAGGAGATGGTTCTTCTATTGGCTTTAACTCAGGAGACCTCTTGAAAGAGAATATATTTCATAGAGGTGGTTCAAACCAAAGTCCCTGTGGGAAAATATCCCAAGAATGGGGTCCAGCTCTTGGAAGGCATGATGTGGGTAACTCAGCAAGATCAGCAAGTGCTCATTCTTAACTACAAACATTTATTAAACGCCTGCTGTGTGCAAGGTGAGACTTGACGTGGTATGACAGATAGAGAACAGGTTGACCAGAGTCAGGAAGACTTGGGTTCAGATTCTACCTGGCATGTATTTGCTAGGTCCTTGGGTAAGTCACAATCTCTCAGCGTAATGCTGTACAATATTCAGCGGTCTGCCTTAATAGGAGTTTCCTCCCAGTCAGTCAACAAGCATTTACCAAGCACTTACTGTGTGCCACACACTGGGGACACAGATACAAACAAAAAGGGAGTTTACATTTTCACAGGGAAAGGGCACCCAAGCAGGAGGCTGATGGTGAAGTTTTGGTGAATGAAGGATGGCCATTCTAGGCACTTTCTCAAAATGGAGATTTCAGGAGCAACTCATAAGTGGGAGAAGGGCCCTCCCCCACCCTCTGCTGCAAGAATAGAGGGAAAGGAAGTACCAGGTGCTGCCTACACCAAGGAAATCACAGATCCAGGCCCCTTCCCCTGAAAATAAGCTAGGCACTGGGGCTACAAAGGGAAAAAAAAATGGAAACAGCCCTTGGTCCCAAAGAGATTACACTCTATAGGGGGGGAGTTGTTCAATCGTTTCAGCCATGTGTCGACTCTCTATGACCCCATTTGTGATTTTCTCGGCAAAGATACTGGAGTGGTTTGCTATTTCCTTCTCCAGCTCATTTTACAGAACAGGAACTGAACAAGGTGGGTGGGTTGGTTGGGGGATGTATGTGTACAAAGATAAGTAAATAGAAAACCTATAGAAAATAATTGAGAGAAAAGAAGAACATTGACTGGGAGCCATCAGGAAAGGTCTTGGGTAGAAGGTGACAGCCGAGCTATACTTTGAAGGAAGCTAGAGATTCTAATTGGGTTAAGGTATTTTCCCCTGGAGTAAGGCTTCTGAGGCAGTAGTGAGTTAACCCAGCAGAGACATTATTGAGGTTGGGTTTATGGGACTCCCTAGCAGACCTCTAGGGGAGAATAAGATGGAAAGAAAGGGCTACAGGACAGAGGGAAAAGTGAAGCCATAGGAGCTTCCCTTGGAGATATTCTCCTTACTTATTCCAATAGAAGGCAAGGTGGATTTCATTTTTACCTTTGTATCATCCCCTAGGGTCCAGCATTGAAGGTACTTAATGATTTAAAATTTTTAAAGCAATGGCTTGGAGACCAGAGGGACTGTGTTCAGATCCTGCCTCTGATAATAACTACCTATGTGACCTTGAGCAAGTTCCCTCCCCATCCTAGGCATCAGTTTCCTCAATTTATTTACTTTTAATTCTTTCTTTTAAGTGACTTGCCCAGGGTCACACATCTAGTAAGTGTTTAAGACTGGATTTGAATTCAGATTCTTCTGACTTCAGGACTGGTGCTTTATCTACTGTACCACCTAGCTGCCCTAGTTTCTTCACTTTAAAAGACTTAGATCATCTGGGGGCGGGGTGTTAATCCTTTCTGTGTCATGGACCCTTTTGACAATCTGGCAAAACCTTTGGACCCTTTCTGGGAATGATGTTTTTAAATAATTGAAGGAAATGGTAAATTTTAGTTAGAAATCAGTGGAGGAAAAAAAAAAGATTTAATTTGTCCTCCATGAAAGTTCCCCCTGGTATCTATCCATCAGTCCCTGAGGACCCCTTAGGGGTCCATGGACCTCAGTTTAGGGACCTTTGGAGCACATGAGCTTTGAGGTCCTTCTCATTGTAGATGTATGTGTGTGTGAACTCAATTGAGTTGAACTGAAGTGAATGCCCACCTTGCCCTGGGCAGGTACAGTGAGAACCCTGCCATGGCAAAATCTCCCCTCATCAGATCAAGGCCAGTCTGGGTCACATGGGACAATGATTCTGTCCCCTTTTAGTACTTGAAAAACAGGGTGTACTTGGCCAGAGGGCAACAGGACCATCCCCTCTCCCATCCCTTTTAAGCCTTTGCTCACATCCAGTCATTCCTGGAAAACTGGCTTGGTGGTGATTAAAGCTCCAGGTCCAGGACAGATCTCATCAGGTAGTACAAATGCATGATCCAGGAGCCCGGGCTGGCTGGGCAGCAGCCAGAGGGACTGTGCAGAGGGGGTGAGCAGAGACCCAGAGCTGGGTGAGCAGGCCACCTTATTGGCACAGCGGCAGCGACAGCAGCAGAAACAGCAATCGGCCATAAATCTCGGAGGCCTTCAGCCGTGGTAAATAACCACCGATGTACTGCCTCGCCAATGGAAGTGTCAGCCAGTCAATTAGCTGGAGAAATAACATTCTTTCCCCAAGGGTGGATGCTCCAGCCTTTCAGCACCACTAACTCAAATGTCAAACAAGCTGTAACTGCCACTGGAGAACGGGAGCCAGCTCCAAGGCAGCACCCCACACATAGCAGCCTTTATGTTGACTGGGACTGGGTCCTGGGGTGTATGAACTGATGGCTGAGGTGGAAGCCACCCCACTCTCTCACCGGGCTGCCTGAGGTACCTTACTCTAAATGGCCCAGCTGGGCTTTGGCCAGCTCCTCCTACCTTTGCCCATCATGGCCAGAGCCAGTTGCAAGGCCTTCCCAGTGTCTTAAAGGCAGCACATCAACTGTCAACAGCAATGAAACGAAGCCATACTTATTAGAATTTTGAGCCTTGCCAGGAAGCAATTAATTAGGTCTTTCAAATCCTCCTCCTCCTCCTCACTCTCCCTCACCACCACCCCCCTTCACTCTGGAATGCAGAACGATGCCCTTTGCAACATTCCAGGACCTGTCGGGAAGCCCAGCCAGGTGTTTGCCTCCCAGAGCCATTTACACTCAATGCCAGTTGGGGCAGTTCCCTTGGAAAGAACCGTCGAGTTGTGGGAACTGACCACCCCAGGGGAAGTTCATTGCCAAGAGATTCAGTGACTCCTCCTGGACTGATGCACAAGAAGACTTCTGAGAACAAGGTCTAGTCTAGGGGTTCTTAAATGTTTTGGGGGTCATGGACCCTTTTGGCAGTCCGGTGAAACCTATGGACCTCTTTTCACAATAGTGTTTTTAACTGTTTAAAACAAAATACATAGGATTATAAAGCAAACCAATTATATTGAAATATTTGAAAAATAAGTTATAGACTCCAGGTTAAGAGTCTCTGACATATACCATCTTCCAAGTGATCTGTGTGGACTTTGTACCTAGGGATGGTCAGAAGTTACAAAAGAAACCAACTACATGGAAATACAGATATCAAAATGAAGAAAAAACAACAACCCAACACCAAGTTCAAGGACCCCTGTATTAAGGCCATGTAGGATTATACATGTAGGATCATGTGCTCTTTGATGGTGAATATCAGAGCTCTTAATCTTGCTAGATACTAGTGCCTGATCTTGGTCCACAGATAGAGAAGAAATTGATGTAGGTTTTTGATGAGGAGCATGCCAATCATGATGGAGTCACAGAGCCAGAGAGATAGATCATACTAAGAGATGGTTGGTATCAGAGCCCAGGAGCCTTTCCAAGATGGCATGTCAGGTCTGTCTTCATCCCCTCCCTTATTATGGGGTGGGGAAAGCTGTGGCAATTCTTAGGCATGAGGTGGTGGCAGCTGGCCCTTGTATACATGCATTTGGGAAACACACCCAAACAGCCTAACAGATCTTGTTAGTAGAACTGCATGCCCATGCCTGCCTCTTTCCACAATCTCATCTTCTGTGTCACTGGAAATCATCGTTTTTGCCATCTCTGGCATTTCTGACAAAGGTTGTCAACCTTCATTCTAAAACATTCTCTTCTCTCATTGTACATCTTCCTAGGAGATTGGTCCAGTGATCAACTCTCCTGACGACGAAGAGAGGCGTTGGTGCAGCATTGGATTTGAAGGCCAGAGATCTGGGTTTTGAGTTCTACTTCACCCAAGTGAAACACTAAACCTTAATTTTCTTATCTGTAAAAAGGGGCCCATAATACGTTACTTATATGCTCTTTCTCATAGCAATCTTGCTATGATTTTGACACATAATTTTGAAAAATGAGTTACATAAATGGACATCCCACTGTCCTCTGTCCTGGTAAAATATCTAGAGCACTGGGGTCACTTCTAAGTTGTTGTTGAGTTCATCCTTTGTTGCCGAAGAAGACCATGCCATCAGAGGGACGTTGACCAGCTGAGAAGAGGTCATCATCACAGTGTCATAGATTTGGGACTAGAAGAGACCTCTGAGGCCCCAATGCCCCCATCCCTGCCATAGAAAAATCACACATAGGAAAGTGACTTTTCTAGAGACTTCCTGACTTCAAGTCCAGTGCTCTATCTATTATAACATCCTACTTCTATGATGATTAAAGGCCTCCAGATTATGCTATTTGAGGTTTGATTGAAGAAATTGGTTTTGTTTAACCTAGAGAAAGTTAGCTGGGTGGTCCAGTGGATAGAGTTGACAGGCCTGGAGTCAGGAAGACCTGAGTTCAGTTGTGGACTCAGACACTTACTAGTTGTCTGATCCTGGGCAAGTCACTTAACCCTGTTTGCCTCAGTTTCCTCATCTGTAAAATGAGTAAGAGAAGGAACTGGCAAACCACTCTTGTATCTATGCCAAGAAAACTCTAAATGAGGTCACTTAGAGTCTGACAGGACTGAAAAATGACTCAATAACAACTTGGAGAAAAGAAGTCTTGGGGGATGGAGGAAGAAGGAGGAAGAGGATAGTTTTCTTTAGGAGTTATTATATAGGAGGGTTTGATTTTTTTTTCTGCTTGGCCCCTGAGATCATAACTAGAATCCACGGGAAGAAGTAGCAGAGGAATTTTTGGCTCAATATAAAGAAAAAGGTCCTAACAATTAGAGTAATCCCAGAATGGAAATATTTGCCTTGGGAGGTTAGTCAGTCAACAAGCAATTATTAAGTGCTTACTATGTGCCAGGTAGTAGGCTTTTACCCAGTAGAAGTTTTCAAGGAAAGGCTTCTGAGGAATGCTATAGAAAGGATCCTTGATAGTGTGGATTTGAGAAGATATAATCTCTTCACTTGTATTAACTCACATCTAAAGAAAATCCCCCTAGCACTTATAGGATGGGACATGGTAACCCACCTCTTTATCCTCTTCTCTCTCTTCTTTCTTGACTGGGTTTGCTCACTCATGCTGTGCTCACACTGGCAGGTCCAAGGTTCCCAGAAGAAATGTTCACACAGCTACAACTCATTCTCAGTGCCCTAGGAATAACCCTGGTGAGGGTAATACACTCGTATTTCTTACAATCATAGCTCCTGAACCCCCATTGGTGTGTTTCCTACTGAACAAATCAATCAAGAAAACACCATTAATTTTAAAAAGAACTTGATTTCTTTTTTATATCACCCCAATTTCCCCCTGCATCACTCCTTCCTTCTAGAAAGTCATCTCTTATAACAAAAAATGTTTATAAAAGAAAAAAGGAAAGGTGAAAGATGAGGGAAAAAATCAGCAAAACTGATTAATACATTAAAAACATCTGACAATGTATACAATGTTCCATATCCATAGACTCCCCACCTACACAATTACCTCTTAATCATAAGCATTTGATAATTAGAAGACAAAACAAAACAATCAAAACATAACATTCTACCCACAGAAATTTTAAAAATAGAAGGCAAAGTAAAAATGCTCAAAACAAAACATTAACATAAGACATATTTCTCCACCAATGTACACACTATTGGGGGTAAGGACACAAACTTTTAGAATTCTAATAAGGAGGCATATGTATAGGTGACATATATGCTTAGGTAGCTCCTAACTCTGGGCTGTAGGCTTGATGTCCTTGGTATCCCTCAGGGACAAGTTGTATCACAAGATACTTCAAGGTGGAACCATTGGGCATCTTCACTTTTTGGTTGGGTAAGGTTGCTTCTCTGATGATTGCTCCAGCTGTACCACTCCTCCTCTGGGCTGCTAAGTTAGCCTTGTGTTCTTTAAGTCAAAATAGAAACCCTAAGTCTGAGATAACAGAGCTTTGCTGGGTCTACTCCCCTGGATGGGCTCGGAGATGTTTTCATTACTCAGGTAGTAGATGGCAAATTTGGGGAAAGGGAAAGATAGAACTTAGACCCTATAGTTAGCTCTTCCAAGCACAAAGTTTTCTTCCAATCTGTTCTTTTTAAGGAGCAAATCTTTTCCTCCAATCAGCTCTGCTGAACATCTGATGACAGTTCACCCATTGTGATCTTGACGTGAGGAAGCTCTGAGATACCTTCTTGGACCCAGTTCTGGTGACTCTTCTCGGATCATTCAAAAGTTTGGTCTTGAAGAACATAAAGCAGGGTCTCTTGAGTAAAATTGACTTATCTCTATCTTATGGTGAGAAAGCCATATTTCTATCATCAAGACATTAATAGGAAATATATTCATGGTCATCAAATAGGTCTAACCATCAGAGTTTCCCAGTTTTTAGTATTTGTCAGTTACATGTGGATTAGATGCTGGGCAAGAGGATGCTTTTTTTTGATTGAATCTCTTTTCTTTGGTAGTCTGCAAATTCAATGTAAATCAACAGTCTGTGATACAGCAGTCAAAAACTCTAAGTTGACCTTAGGTTATGTGAAGTCTGGGTCTAGGAGGGTAGCAATGTTTCTGAAAAATGGGACTAATGATAGCAACCATATATTATCGTGAGGATTAAATGGTATTTGTAAAGTACATTACAAACCATAAAGATCTGCCAATATCACCTCTTCTGTACTCTGCTGGTCACTTCCCTCCACAGTGTTGTTTGGTTCTGTTTGCCACATTTTAGTAGGGGCAATGTCAAAACAAGAGTATCCGTTGGAAGGTGATCTGGATGGCGGAGGGTGAAGAGTCTTGAGTGTGTGCCTTGGAAAGATGGGTTGAAGAAATAAGGGTGTTTAGCCTAGAGAAGTCTTAGGGGAAGCATGGGAGTATTAGAAAATAACTCAACAGGGTTAGTTAGACTTGATGTGCTTGGACCCAGAGAGTAGAACTGGAACTTTGGAGGGTGGAGGAGGGGAAGATTTTGGCTCGATATAAGGAAAAAACTTCTTAAGAATGAAAGCCATCAACTGTGGAACCTAGGTGTGCCTCAGGAGGCAATGGGTTTTCCCTCAGCAGAAGTTTTCAAATACATAACTATTCATTGGATATGTATATTGGAGAAAGGATTGCTATTCAGGGAGGGGTTAGACTAGGTGATTTTTGAGTTCCTTTTCAACTTGAAAATTCAGTTATTCTGTGCTTCTAAGGCTTGAAGAAGTTAAATGATCTGGACCAACCATGGCAGGAAGGGACCTTGGTGATCACCTAGTCTAACACCTTCATTTTACAAATGAGGAAACCAAGGCCCAGAGAAAGGAAGGGATTTTGCCAAGGTCACACCACTGGTAAATATTAGAAGCAGAACTCAAAACCAAATATCTCGACAGAGGTCAAATATTTTTTCACTATACAAGACAGCTTCCTGAAAGGGGCTGATCTTGAACCTTCTTACCACAACCCCCTCCACACACACACACACACACACACACACACACACACACACACACGCACACACACACGCACACACACACACACACACACAAAATCAGTCAATTAACAAGCATTTTTTAAGCATCTGCTATATTTCAGGCTCTATATTATACTGAGATTGAAAGACAAAAATGATACAATTGCTGGCCTCATAGAGACAACTTGTACATATTCAAAAAGTAGATTTAAAGTATACATTCTACCAGATCAAGCAGAGGAATCCCAGGGTCTGTCCCACCACTCCTCACTCAGGAATCACTAACTGATCCTTCAGCTTCTCTCCAGATCAGAGGGCTGAGCAGTCAGCCCTCCTTGGTCCTCTCCAAAGGCTGGTCTAGAAGACTCTGACTGGGACTCCGTAGGATGGACATAAAGAGAAGAACTGGAATGGTGAGGACCAGGAACCACTTCTCTGAGTGGTCTCGCCACAGCCCCTACCCCCACACCCCCACAAAAAAGCCTTTCTTGATCTCCCCAGATGTGAGTGCAGGAGTTGGGAAGACAGATTCAAATCACGCTTCAAGTCACTTAACCTCTGCCTGCCTCCATTTCCTTATTTGTAAAGTGGTGATAATAAAAGCACCTACTTCCTAAGGTTGCTGTGAGGACCATGTGTGATAACATCTATACATATGTATGTTAGTGGTTTGCAAACCTTATTAAACATTATACAAATGTTACCTCTTATTAGAGCTTTCCCAAAATTATTTTGCATTCACTTTGTTCTTATTTTGCGTGTGCTGACCTGTGCCCCCTCCAACAAAGTTACCTTGGGTACTTTTTGTATATGTTTATATATGTCCAGATTGTCTCTCTTGCTAGTCTGTAAGCTTCTGGAGGACAGGGGCTGTTCTACTTTTTCCCTTGTGCCTTTCGCCCAGTGGCCGGGACTCTGTGGACACTTGATCAGTGTTGGTTTATTGATAGGTTAGTGGGGGTCAGGTCATGGGTTACCTTTTTCTTGTTTCTGCAGATGGGGCCTTGGATCCTACACATCTCACTTTGAAAGGCTTCTGAGGATGGAAGGTGCCCAGGAAGCCCCTCGGATATATGAGGTCTGCATAAACAAAGTCTCATCTGTGTTGACACATGGTGCTTATACGCTTTCCATTTCCAAGATGTTTTCTGAGAAACTTAAGAGAACTGTTCAGTGAAGTCTTTGTGGCATATAAATAAGGAGGGCAGAATCAGAGGTGACAATCACCCAATACAAAATTAGAGAGTAGAACTAGGCCCCCACCCTGCTGGCAGGAGAAAGAAGGGGAGAGGGGTGAGGAAAAGAGAGAAAAGAGAGGAAAGAAGAGAGAAGAGATGAAAGAAAGAGAAAGGGAAGAGAAAGGAGAGAGAGAGTGAGATAGAGAGAAGAGATGGGAGAGAGGAGAGAGAAGAGAAAGTGGGGAAACAGGGGGAAAGGAAGAGAAAGAAAGGAAAAGGGAGAGGGAAGAAAAAGGGATAGAGGAAAAGGGAGAAAGTAAGGGGGAGAGCAGAGAAAGGAGACAGAAAGAGAAAGAGGAGGGGAAAAGGAGGGAGAGAAAGAGAGAAAAAGAGGAAGAGGAAAATGAGAGAAAATAGAGGGGAAAGGAGAGAGAAAAAAAGGAGAGATGAAAGAGAGAGAGAAAAGGGGAGAGAGTGGAGTGAGGGGGAGAGAAAGAGAAAGAGAGAGAGAGAGAGAGAGAGAGAGAAATACATTGTGTCAGGCGAGAGACAGATGAGAGCGTCAGGAAGAGGTTAAAAAAGTAAAAAGGGGGCCCAGTGGCTTCACAGGGAGGCCAGGCATACATCTGGATTCTTGTTCTGGGTGGGGAAAATCAGTTTTCCTTGGTTTCCTGAACAGCCTGTGATCCAGAGAGGCCTCAAGTGCCCTAGGAGCATGCATCCCAGCAGTAGGGAAGGGAGACAGGAGGATCCCATAACACTTACCCACAGCATTTCCTCACTCCCTAATTTCGAACTTTAAATATTAGTCACAGACACTCAAAAAGAGAGGTTAGAAATTCCCTTTCCTCTCTTTCCCATTCAAGGTGGTTTGATAATTCATCTGCCAGTTATCTGCCTATAGCTATCAAATGAGGTTTTGAGAAAGGTACTCTGGATCTTTACAGGACTCCCTTGTCTTACTTTTGGGGACGTCAGTAATTTTTAACCCCTCATATTTATATAGTAAAGACAACTGCCATGTTCAGAATACCAGCCTTGGGGTCAGGAACTGGGATGGGGATGGACGTTTCAAATCCTGTCTCTGCTCCTTCCTATCTAAGTGACCCTGGGAAAGTCATTTAAAGGAGAGATTAGAAACACACAGACACAGACACACACACACATACCCCAAACCCACCACCCTTGGATTTATCAAGTCAAACAAGGTCTGAGATTTAGGTACATTGACGGAGTTCCCACAATGACAGAAGCTCTTTCTGGTAAATGTTTTGGGTGGGAATTGATTTGTGATATCATTAGTCTGGAGAATTTTTGATAAGGAAACTCCCTCTACAATGCACATGAGCACCTACTCACAATTCTTAGTCTGAGAACTTTCCCTAGGGAATTGAGGGGAGTGACATTCCCAGGGTCACACAACCAGAATAGGTGCTTCAACATCTGTCACTTGGACTCTGAGGCCAGCTCTCTCTGCCTCCCCATTCTTCCAGTAATGGCGTATTTTAATAAGTTACTTCTTATTACTATTCATTATTTATTACATACTATAGATCATTCTTATTAATATGCACAAATGAGAAATCTGTGTCTCAGAGAGCCGAAGGGGACTTGCCCATGGTCACAGAGTTCAGTATCAGAGGCAGATCTGACTCCAGTTCATGACAACCTGGATATCAGAACCCTCCCCATAGATATCTGATATTTCCCCTCCGCACTTTATGTCCACAACTAGCATCCTCAGTTCAGGCCTCTATGAGCTCAGCCCACATGGCATCCGTTTCTACCAGGTTTCAGGAAAAACAGTGGGAAGTCTCTCCCTCATAAACCACTTTTTGAGAGCAAGAGACAAAATGGAGAGAGAAGAAGGAGAAGAGTCAGATTCCTCCCTGCTCCCTGCTCTCTGACACTTTGACCTCGGCACACGCCTGTTGGGAACAGCTCCTCATGGAAGAGAGGGGAAACAAGAGAGGGGAGCCTGCTCACTTGCCTCTCACAGAGTCAAGGAGGGATGTAAAATAATCAGATGCCAGTGGCTTGGTATCGCTTTGCAATGATTGCTTTATGGGGTTGTGTCAATAGGTGAAGAAGTTGAGTTTCTGCCATGAAACTTTAGCACATTGATACAGTGGCCCTTAACAGGCATCAGTTTCTGGTTACAGTCAGGTATGACCTCCAACCCAATCCTCTCCCTATGCCCCCCATGCCCCCATGCTTCTAGCTTTTAAGAAATATCATTGGAGACACCCTTACTTTCGAGGGGTGCAGCTCAGGGAAGAAAGACCATGGAGGACAGTCCAATTTCACCCTCCCCTGGCGTGGCTTAATCCCTGTGGAGCTTTGGTTTTTTGTTTGATTGACTTTACTTGGAGAGACCTTATTACATTATCAGATGTTCTCAATTAAGTATCCGTGAACTTGGGTTAAAAAAAATTATAAGTATATTTTAATATAATTGGTTTCCTTTGTCATTCTATGTATTTTACTTTTAATACATTAAAGAGACTAATCTGAGAAGGGTCCATTCGTGTCACCCAACTGCCAAAGAAAAGGTCCATGTCATCAAGAAGGCAACGAATCTTTGGAGGAGACAAAACTCAGTGGGGTTGGGGGTGGTGTTGGTGGTGGTGGAGGGTGATAATCCAAGGTTTTGAGGGGATTCTGGGATTTCCTTTAAAATAATAGTTTGCCTTATGGAATCAGAATGTAGAAAGAAGCAGACTATTTTCTCTTGTGTTATGTATTGGTTTACTTTGTTTTTTCTCATGATTTCTCCTATTCATTTTAATTCTTCTGTGCAACATGACTATTGTGAAAATGTGTTTAATAAGAATGTAAGTGAAGAACCCATATATGATTGCATGCTGTCTCAGGGAGGGAAGGAACAGAGAGGGGGAGAAAATTTTAAACTTATAGAAATGATGGTTGAAAACTGAAAACAAATTAATTAAAATTTAAAAAAATATTAGTTGGCCTTGAATAGCATATTGAGAGTGACACAACAGTATCCTCACCAACCCCTCACAAGGCAAGTAGGAACAGCATTATTATACCCATTTTAAAGATGAAAACATAGGTACAGTAGGAGATCACCCATTCGGGAAGGGTGAGAGCTGGGACTCTGCATCTTAGTCATTTAATGCCAAGAGGGAGTAAACTCATAATTACTGGGATGCTTGCCTACTGCTCTGGCAAGCATATGCCTTCCTAGAGCCAATCACCCCAAGATCACCCTTCTGGGTACTCTCTGGAGAAGGCAAAGGAGAGATAAAAAGTCTGCATGACCAAGGTCCAACTTTAATGAATGAGGAATGTAGAGTGAGTGGTTCAAGGGAAAATACATTGGATTTGGGGTCAAGGAACCTTTGTTAGAGTCCTAGCTTTCTGATTGTGTGGCTTTGGGCCAAATGTAACATCTTGGGGTCTCAGTTTCCCCACCTGTAAAATGAGGGGGTTGACCCTCATCTATGACCCTCTAAATCTCCAGTCCTCCTATATATCCAGCTCTCCCCCTTCTATCCCCAGCTGCTCTTCCCATGTTCAGTGGCCATGTCATGAGCATTCTGGCAAGGGCTGGGAACAGGGGGTGAGAGTAGAGATGACTGATCTCTCAGGTAGGTGCATGTATGCACAGGAGATGCCATCTTGATAAACATCATCTCACAGCTGTGCACATGGTCTGTCAGAAGGCTGGTTTGGAGATTTCTTCAGCACCTGGGGATTTCCTAAGCTCACAGAGCTCAAGGAAAAGTTTACCCCAGCTCACTTTTCTAATATCATTACTGGGCTGAAATATTATCCTTTCTTACCTAGGAGATGGCCCATTCTCAGGGTCAGAGGTTATGAAGCTGGACAGGACCCTGGATGTAATCTGGTCCAATTCTCTCAGTTTACAGGGAAGGTCTAGAGAGGTCAATTAACTAGCTTCTGGTCACACAGCTAGTAGGGAATTGAGATAGGTTCAACTTCTGTCTCTAAATACAGTCTCCTTTCCACCATAGCCTGTTGCTTGCTATATCCAAAGTCTTAATTTTCTTAAAAATGTCTCCTTCAAAGAGTACTAATGGCAATGTTCCTTCCCTAGGGGCCATCTTGGTTAAGTTTGACCACCGAACAGAGAGCCTGATGAAGAAGAAATCCATTTCAGGTTAGGAGTCATTCCAAGAGACACACACACATGCGCACAGACACAGACACAGACACACACACAGACACACACACACAGACACACACATACACACACACACACACACACAAGATTCTCAATATGAGTAACAACTGCCAGCCCATCATGGTCAAATTTCTCAAACAAAATTAAAGATGTCTCTTATATATGTGTGTTTTTGGAGACCATGTAGGTATAGAAGTTGTTAGGGTGAGTATTGGATAGAGTGCTGAATTTAGAGTCCCGAAGAACTGTGTTCAAATCCTGCCTCAGACATTTATTTGCTGTGTGACCTTGGCAAGTCACTCAGTCTGTAGTTTCCCATCTGTGAAATGTGGACAATAAAAGTGCCTACCTCCCAAGGCTGCGGTAAGGATGGTATGAGACAACATCTATAAAGTGCTTTGCAAAACTTAAAATGCTATATAAATGCTAACTTATCATTACTCTGTGTGTGTATGTGTGTATATAGTGGGTTATAGTACTGTGCCTTTATGATTTGTACCATACTTTTTAAAATACAGATGATTCAGAGAACTCTGAACTGTCTTTCATGTCCCATGTGCTGCATGTCTTTTGCCTGTCACACTAAGTGACTTTTACCAAGCTGACAGCCCCTCCCCTCCCCCTTTAATCCATCCAAGAAGATGGATGGTACCATCCGTCCTACAACATGGTGAGTCTTTTCGATATATGAATCAACGCAGGCAAACAGCTGGCCTGCATAGATCAAAGGGCCCTTTCATTCTCTAGTTCTTCTCATAGGGAGACTCTGCAGCCAGGTATGTTTGGAAGCAGCTGTGAGAACTGTTACCACTTGGAGTGTTGGGGGAAGGGGGTTTTGGGGTGGGAAACACAAAAAGACCTTAATAAGTCATGCCTCTTACGTCCAGAAGCCATGCTGGAGACTCCCAGGCTCCTGGGCTCCTGTGATCATGGCTCGTGGCTTCGAAGCAAGTGTAAAGGTACTAGGAAAATAATATGAATACTGATGCTATTTGTCTGCTACCTGAGAGGCTCCGAACTGCACTTACAACTTAGGTTATTGTTCTCCTACTGTCCTTAATGGAGGATAATCAGACACTGGGTCCGCACAATAGATATTCACTGAGTTTTGAATAATTCTTCACCATAGCAGTAAATTTATGAGCCATTCTCTGCCGTACTCTTCCCTCCCCCCACTTTGCCCCCCTTCATGTTCATTCATTGTCAGTGTGACAGCAAAGTGCCTGACTGAGGAGTAATTACCCGGAGCCAAATGGATTTGCAGCAGATTCAAAGAGATTGATAACAATGAGTGCAGACGTACATTATTAAGGAAGTAAAGTGGAAATCAAGCAAGAATTAGAGGGGGAAACCTGTGAGTCTAAAATATGAATTGACATAATTATCTATTTAGAATAAAAACAGGGTTTTTTTAGAATAGAAAAAAGGTTTTGAACATCCCCTTCCTCTCCCGATGTTGGAAGAACCCCATTGACCAGGAGGCAATGAGAAGGATGGCATGAACCTTGACCCCTGAAAATGTTCACCCAGAGAGATAAGTTAGGATGACTAGTTGATCCCTATGGTAGGGTTTCCATTCATTAGAATTACACATCTTTTTTGAGAACCTTTCCGTTGAGGTCTTAGGTACCACTTAGCAGAGTTAAAGGTTTTCAAATCAGACTATCATTCAACTCAACACTTCTCAAACTCCATGCATTAGGGAAGCAAAGATTAAAAAAAAGGAAGGACCTCAAGAATCTTATAATCTACTAGGGGAGGCACGAGAAGTTCACAGATAGGTAGGACCTAACTATTTGTTCTACAAACGAGATACTCCAATCTTTTGGCTCCAGCCAGGGCATTTTCTCTGACTGTCCCCCATACCTGGAATGCTCTCCCTTTTTTTACCTGCCTGGTTTCCTTGAAGTCCCCCCCTTTTATAGGAAGCCTTCCTCAACCTCTCTTAATTCCAGTGCCTTCCCTCTGTTAATTATTTCCTGTTAATCCTATATGTAGCTTGCTCTGCATATATTTCTTTGCATATAGTCTCTCCCCATTAAACTCTAAGGTCTTTGAGGGTAGAGACTGTCCTTTGTCTCTTTTTGAGTTCCCTGCACTTAGAACAGTGCCTGGCCATAGTAAGCATTTTATAAAAGACTACTGATTCAGGGCAAAAGCAAACTCCCCTGGAAAACTTTGAGGAGGGAGAAAGTACTCTTGGTTGGAGGTTATCAGGGGATACTTTGAAGAAGGGATGATTCTTGGAGCAGTCTTGAAAGAAAAGAGGACTCCAACCAAATTCATCACACTCCGTGCTAGGTGGTATCTCTCTCTCAGGGCTGACAGAGGCTTGCTGGGGAGATGAGACACAAATAGCCTCAAGGACAGGAACTGTTTAATTTTCGTCTTTGTATTCTTGCTAAAGCTTAGTATTGTGCTTTGCAAATAGAATGTACTTAATAAATGCTTTTTGGATTGAACAAAAAGGTGGTTGTTGATACAAGACAATGTGGTAAGTGCAGAAGGAGCAAAATGTACAGTAGTGAGAGATAGACAGAGATAGATAAGATATGGTTGTTCAGTCATTTTCAGTTGTGTCTGACTCTTCATGACCCCATTTGGGGTTTTCTTGGCAAAGATACTGCAATGGTTTACCATTTCCTTCTCCAATGCATTTTACATATGAGGAAACTGAGGCAAACAGGATTAAACAACTTGCCCAAGGTCATACAGCTAGCAAGGTCACACAGTCTGAGGCCAGATTTGAACTCAAGAAGACGAGTCTTCCAGAATCCAGGCTTGAGGGGGCTCTATCTTCTGGGTCACTTTCAAATACATAAGATAAATAAACTGTACAGCTAGATAAGATAGACAGACAAATAAAAGAGTGAGTATGCATATATGCAGAATTTACTAGTGCCAGACCATGCGCTAAGTGCCGGGCAAAGACCTGCAAGTAAGAAAACAGTCCTTTCCTTCAAGGAGTTTACATTATAATGGGGAAAGATAAACCCTAAAAGAGATCTGGAAATGGGGGTTCCTGGGGCCTGGAGTGATCAGAAAGGCCTCATGGAGGAGATAGCACTTGAACAGGGGTCTGAAGGATGGGTGAGATTTGGATAAGGAAGTTGTGTAATGCTGAGTAAAAGACCTGAAGTGGGAATGCCCAAGGTCTATGTAGTTGCTTCTGGGGCAGTGTATAGACTAGTATGAGTGATATGGTGGAAATTCCCACCTCCCCAGGGCTTTAAGGTTTACCTGCCTTCTTACTCATAACAACCCTTTGATTTAGATAGTCTAGGTTTTATCATCCTCATTTTCCATATGATGAAAACAAAGCTATGAGCATTTAAGTAACTTGCTCATGGTCAACTCTCAAGGCCAACATTTGAAGTCAAGTGTCCAGGCTCTAGATCCAATGGGTTTTCCCCTCCACTGTTCTGCCTCTCTAAATTTAGAGCATGCTGGGCAGACAATAGAGAATGGCAAGCAGAGATCTAGAACCCTTTACAAAACATAAACATTGCTCTTTTTCCATTCCCAGAGTCATCAATTTGTTTTTATTTGACTAGAGCAGGGAATCATTCTATCCTTGCTTTGAAAGTGAAATCTCCTTGGTAGCGTACAAAGCTATGTGGGTACAGACAGCTCTGGTCCTTTGGAGAATAGGGTTCCCTTTTCACCTCTGCTGGGGTCAGGAAATTCCTATCTCTATCTGTTGAAAGAAAATAACTTCCTGTGAAGGGACTTTAAGGAGTAAGAGTGGAGGTCTAAGGTATAGGTGAGTGGACGGTAGAGGGGAAGGCACCACCCAAAGAGAGGAAGTGACAAATCCAGATTTGCATTTTTCTGTTTACCTAAGTCACAGATAGCTTTCTTTAGTTTCATACAAAAACTGGAAACCAATGGCCTCAGACAAAGGCAGAATCAAGAAGAAGAGGCAGAAAGTGACAAATTGAGGCTTGAGGTCAGGAAAAACTCCCAGACAATGACACCTGTCCAGAAGTGAAATGGGCTACCCTAGAAGGAAATGGGGGCAGCAGGATGATACTTGTCTGATTTGTCATTGTGGGGATTCTTTTTTGGGTGTGAGATGGTCATCGAAGTCCCTTTAAAATGGGAAAAATTCTAGGATCTTGTGATTTCTGAAAGTAACTGTGGATGAGAGATGAGAATTTCCTGAAATGCTTAAGGAGAGCTCTAAGGTAGAATGAGAAACCTGTCTCCAGTGAAGGAACCAGGATGATTTTTTTTTTTAAAGCAGATACGGAGATGCTTAATTATTTACTGTATTATAGTATTAGACATAACGCTTGAAAGCTTCAATAAATAAGGATAATGGGCTCCCTTTAAAAATGTATTGGTTGACAATTTATTTACGTATGTATATGAACATTAGGTTATACTATAGCTTGTCTGTCTTCTCTTGGAGGAAAAGTACTTGATGGGAAGCCTTAATTGGAGCAGGCAGCTAAAAGGATGCCCTTCTCTTTGCTCCACCTAGATGCAGACTTCTTTTTTTCTTTCTTACACATTATATGGTATGTGCCTTCTACAATTATGCTGACTACACAGCTGTTTCTCACTTCTAAAATAGTTGATGTTGGGAGACTGTTTTCTAAGAGCCAAAAACAACGAAAATGAGAATTAAGAACGTAGAGATATAAAATAGAGTGGCTACACTATGGTTGCACTGCAATTCTGGACTAGACCAGCTGTGGCTTTGATCTCTTTTCACTGCGCTAGGAAAAAGGCTCTGACCTGTGCTGAATATATGATTTGCATTTTTCTTATAATTAATGATTTAGAGCCATCTTTGACATGGTTGTTTATAGTTTGAAATTCTTCTTTTAAGAACTGTTTATATACATCCTTTGACTACTTATCCATTGGGGAATGGGACTTGACTTTATATATATTTTAGAACCTTATATATTTTGGATATTGGGCACTTATCAGAGGTATTGTATACAAAGATTTTTCCTCAACGGACAGCTTTCCTTCTTATTGCAATTGATTTTGTTCATGCAAAAACATTTCAATTTCATTTAATTGAAATTCTCTAGTTTATCTTTTGCGATTGTTTCTATGCCTTGTTTGCTAAGAATTCTCTTCCTAGCCAAAGCTATAAAAATTCTGGTTTCCTTCTGATTGCTTTTTTTTTTTTTATGGCTGATATTTAAAATTCAGGTTATGTGTTCATTTCAACTTATTGTGGTATATGGCTTAAAGTGTTGGTCTAAATCTAATTTCTGCTAAACTATTTTCCAGTTTTCCTATGTTAGTTGAATGTCTCTCTTTAGAAAAGGTCAATTCAAGAAAATGTTATGGCAATAGCCAACCATTTGCTCTGAAATGCTGCTTCAATCACAAAGTACCCTAGCGATGTGATTGAGCAACACATCCAAGGTCAGCTACAAGATGCTAGGAATTTGATTCAATTCAATTTGATTAAGTAGCCATTTATTAAATACCCAGTAGAGAGGCAATTTGATGTAATGGACCCCACTGGCATTAGAATCCATTACTTGAAGGAGAGACCCGGGGAGACGTGGGTCCAAATCCCACTTTCTAGAGACACTGTAAGTTATAGGATCATTGATTTAAAACTACGAGGAACCTTAAATGCCATCTAGTCAAGCCTCCTCATTTTGCAAATGAGAAAAATTAGGCCAGAAGAAGTTAAAAGACCTGTCTGTGGTCACACAGTAAGTGGCAGAGGTGAATTTAAACCAAGAAACTCTGATTCATGAGAGTTAGGACCTCTCTTTTTTGACCCTCAGTTTACCTAATCTGTCAAATGAGTATGGCACTATCACCTTCCTCCCAGAATGTAATGATCGAAGGAAATAATATCTGCAGTGTGCTTTAGAAACTTTAAAATACTTGTATGAATGTAACTTCAGTCTCTGTCCTCAAGGAGTCTACAGTGATGGGGCAGTTCATAAAGACCAGGCTATACACAATGCTGCTTAGAGAACCAATCGGGATATAAGGAGGAAGGGGAATAAGCATTTATATAGGAGCTGTTATGTGCCAGGCACTATATTATCTCATTTAAATCTCATAAAAACCCTGGGAGGGAGGTGCCATTATTAGCCTCATTTTGTAGTTAAGGAAACAGAGGCAAGCAAAGAGAAGTCAAGAGACTTGCTCAGGGCCACATAGCTAATAAATGTCTGGGATTGGATTTGAACTGAGGATCTTCTTGACTCCAGGCCAATGGTCTATCTCCTGTATCATCAGGTTGCCTGCTGTAAAACATTACTTGTGGAAACTACCTCATATAAACTGAGAACATGAAAGCAAAGAGCTTTCAGAACACAAATCTGGTCATCATTAGCTGACTTAGCTGTTATCATTATAGGTTGACATAGAAAAGCTAGACTTCATATAATTACATGTAAGATATAAGATAATATGGTATATGTTACATATAATATAATAATATATAATTTTATAGAATATCTAGATATATAATAGCGCCTACTCACAGTGGTGCTTTCCCCACAACAATCTTGTGAGGCAGGCAGTACAATTATTAACATCCTTGTTTGATAGTTGTGAAAACTGGACTCCAGAGAGGTCAATCCACATTGGAGATGAGATTTAAACTCAGGTTTTCTGCCTCTAAATCCAGTGTTCCTTCAATTCTACCAAAAGGTCGTTCCTAATCAACAAGTATTTACTGAACACCTAATGTGCGCCAGATACTATGGCAGACAATGGAGATATAAATACAAATGAGCCTTACTTGCAAGTTTTACATTTACAAACCCAGGGAAACAATAAGGACACAGAAGACCATATATAGAACAGAGGTGAACAAAGCAACGCAAAATAGCTAAATGCAAGGTAGTTTGACAGCAAGGGTACTAGCAGTTGGGGGGGAGGGTGTCAAGAAATACATCAAATGATGCTTGAGCTGTATTCTGAGAGAAGAAGGAAGGTTATCCATTCCAGATATGGGATACAGTCAGTATAAATGTTTGGAGACAGGAGGTAGAGTGCTCTGTATGAGGAACAGAGAGAAGGCCAATTTGAATGGATTAAAGAGTATGTGGAAGGGCCAAATAATGTATCTGAAAAGATAAGTTGGGAAGGGCTTTAAAGGGCTTTAAAAGCTAAACAGATGAGTTTTATTTTATGCTAGAGACAATAGGAGGCCGCTAGAGGAGTCACTGAGTCAGATCAGAGCTGAAGGAAAATCACTGGCAGCTCTATGGAGGAGGGATTGGAGTTCGGAGACACCTGAGGTAGGGAAACCAATTAGGAGGGGCTTGTAATAATCTAGGCAAGAGGTAATGAAGGCCTGACCTAAGCTGTGTGAGTAGAAATAAGGGGACAGATGGGCAAGATGCTATAGAAATAGAAATGGAAAGATTTAACATGTAACGAATTATATGGAGGATCAAAGGTGATGCCAAAGCTAGGAGTCTGGGAGACTGGAAAAAGTGGGTGTCTTCAAGAGGATTAGGGAAATTTGGGAGCTAGGTGGGTTGGGGTGAGGGTGAGCATGGAGATAATGAGCTCTCTTTTAGGCTGATCTTGAGATATCTCTGCAACATCCAGTTTGGAATGTCCAATAGATAGCTGGTGATGTAGAACGAAACCTAAGGAAAGGAACTGGGTTGTAGACCTGTGAGTTGTCAGCATAGAAATGGTCATTAAACCAGTGGAAGCTGATAAAGTCATTAAGAGAGGCAGTGCCAAAACAAAAGAGGGAGGCCCAAGACAGAGCTTTGGAGAACACTCACCATTTGGGGAGTAAACCTGATAATGTCATCAAAAAAGACAGAGAAAGAATGGATACACAAGTAGGATGAGAAACAGTCAGGAACAGAGCCAAGAAAAATATCCAGGAGGAGTGTCAAATCTAGGAGAGACAAATGCTAGAGGGATCAGGAAGGATGAGACCGAAATAAGCCATGAGATTTGGCAAATAAAGGATCATTGGTGATCTGAGAGAAAGCATTTTCAGTCTAATGATGATGTCAGCAATACTCTAAAAGGCTGATGAGTGAACGAGAGAAGTGAAGGCATCAACTGTGTATAACTTATTTTGGGGGGAGCTTGACTGAGAAAAGGAGGAGAAATAGAGGATGATAACTTGATGGGATGGCAAGGTCTAGTGAAAGATTTATTTTGGTTTTGTTTTTAAAACATGGGAAAGCTCTGGCATGTTTAAAGGAGTAAAGAGGGAATTAAGCTGAGAAATGAAAAGCTGCTATGTAGCAGCATGGCTCAGTGCTCCAAGATCTAATGTAACCTAGTAGTCGGACTGAGATCAGTGTGATTAATTGCCTTTAACATGATGTAACTGCCTATGGGCTTGTAGCCTATGTTACACAGTCAATTAACTACAAGACATAATCATTGGTGATGTTATTTATCGTTTTCTATGCCCAAGTCATCTAAAAAAAAGTGAGGCATGGGAAAGGCAAGGAGATCCATCATTCTCTGTCCCTTGGGGCAGAGAAGACAGAGATATGATGGAGATTACCAGGTCTCACTTTGGCCCTATGCCAAAATGGTGTATGGGGCCAATAGCCCTTCATTACAGAGGGGTTAGAAGGACTCCAAGTCTTCACAATTCATACTCTCTATTTGCTCATTCAAGGTCAACTCAACAAATTCAGTTCAGCAAAAAAAATATAATCACCCTCGTTATCACCACTAGCAGCATCATTATTATAGAAAGCACTTCTATAGCGTTGTAAGCACTTATACAAATATTACTTCATTTCATCCTTACGACAACCCTGGGAGGGAAGTGCTGTTCTTATTCCTATATTACAGATAGGGAAACTGAGTCAGACAGTGGTTAAGTGATTTACCCAGTGGGAAAGGGCCTGAAGCCAGATTTAAACTTTCATCTTCCTGATTCCAGGTCCAGCGCTAGGCTGAGAGTTTACTATACATGGGGCACTATGTTGGTATCTGCGAGCCAAGCCCTAGTCTTACTGAGGAGTCTGTTCCATTTCCTCCGTGAGCTTACAATCCTGTTGGGAAGATGAGCCATGAAGTAGTACAAAGGTGCTCCTGGAATTGTTTGGATGCACCATCTTTCCATGAGCACCATCACTCATGAACCCCTGTTTTTCACTGGATCTCCCCCTAATCAAGCTTACAATTAAACAGGTGACATCGTAGGAAGATAAATGTCAATTTCTTGAAACAAAGGCAAGTTGAACAACAAAGGGTTAAATCAACAGCTACCTTTCCAACATCTCCCATTTTTTAAAACTTCCTTCTTATGCCTCTAATTTAAGAGGAAATAAGTCTACTCATCTCTGCTTCTGTCTTGCCTCAATCTGGAATTTCTGTTAGCCAAGGACCTCAAGGGATGTTAATGACTTATTTAGTGGATTACTGTCCTAGCCTCAGTACCTAAAAGTATGGGAGGATTGGCAGTGAGTCTTGTTACTTCCTCTTAGGAGCTGGTAAGGAGAAACACCTCCTGTTCATGCTTCTCCTGAGAGTACTGGGACCCTCTGAGGTAGATGCCTCATGCTGATAGCATCACTATTGGTTAGGTATAATTCCCCATGTTCTACTCTCTCCTGACTCTGGACAAGTTCAATCTTACACCTGGTAGTAAACAAGCATGATTATCCAGCTCACCCTGGCTGAGACCCTCATCACCTACAGCAAGGTAGGAGTCTCCTTTTTGATCTCCTTGTCCTCTCTCCATCTCCTCTGTCTCTGTCTCTGAACAATCAGCACCCTTGCCCCCACTATTGTTTCCTATGTTCACGAGGCCTTACAGTGAAGAGAGTCTATCAGAGACACACTGCTAATACTCTGGGAAGATGAGGGGTCTCCTAAGCAAGGGCTGCCATCTTGTTATGTATTTGACAGCCCCTTTGACCAGAGAGCCTACAGGCAAACATCCGATTAACATGCATTGGTGGCTCCAAAGTCTGGTCTGCTCCAACTATCCAGAACCTTTTCTTTCTTCTTCCCATCCTTACCCTACTCATTGGCCCAGGAAAAATTATTCTTTCCTTTACTCAGGAATGATAGGCAGGCAAATATCCAACAACTCTCTTTCATTCTCTGTTGGCCAATAGAGGGAACTAGGCAAAGCAAAACAAAACAAAACAAAATAGTGCTAGGTCATCTCAGAATTGCTCATGGAATGCCTGCCTTTCCAATATGAGGGGAAAAAAATCCATTTGTTCTTCTTCAGCAGGAGTGGAGAACCTGCAGCCTCGAGGCCATGTATGGCCTGCAAGGTCCTTGGGTACAGCCTTTTGACCAAGTCCAAGTTTCAAAGAACAAATCCTTTTATTGAGGGGATTTGTTCTGTGAAGTTTGGATTTAGACAAAGGACTGCACTTAAAGACCAAGAGGGCCCCATGTGGCCTGGGGGCCACAGGTTCTCCACCCCTGAACTAGGTAAAGGCAACTGGCACTTTCCTCAATGGCACCAAAATTTACCTGGGTCACCCTTAAACAACATAGAGACAACTAAGCTTAGTATTTACTTACAAAGAGTAGTTAGTAAAAATAGGATACTAAAAAATGGCAGCTACCCCTCCTCATCCCCCTCCCCCCCACCCCGCCCCAGTCACCACAGGTGGAGGAAGGGGAGTATACTAGTAAATGTTTAACAACTGGCTCTCTGGGGGGGAAAAATGTAAACAGGACGCACTTTGAATTTTAATGCACATTATTAACATTTCCTCCATCACTTTTTGAAGTCTAGAAAATCAAGAAAACAATAAACAAGCTGTGATTTGCAGCATTTGCAGATTCCCAAGGCATCAGCGCTTCTGTGGCAAAATGAACAAGTCTTGCTCTCCTCTTTGGGCTGGCTACAGCACATGCCTGCAGAGAGCCCTCGCCAAACCGGCCTCAAGGGGTCCCTGAATCTCACAGCCCCCTTCCCCTTCCCCTCCCCACCAGACTGAATGGAGGGAGCATTTTGTAAAACTTACAAAAACCGTTAGTTATAGCACTGCTGTTGCCCAAAAAGAAAAGTCAAGAAAATGAGGAAAGTGAGATCTATATCCCTGGGAAGTCTCCTTAGGAAACCATCCCCTTGAGGAAAAAATAAATAGTAACAGTCCCCGAGTATTTCTCTTGGGGCTCTTTATGGGGCTTGACCACCTCATTTTTCTTGGTTAATCTCCAACCTTCCCCCCCCAAGGCTAACACAGACAGGCCAGGTGTTTTCTCTCCATACCAAATGACCCATAAGTGATTTTTGCATGTGTTATTTTAGCTCAGCTGGGGTTAGTGATGAGGATGAGAACAAGAGTGGGGCTGGGAGAAGGGAGGGCTATTGCTGGCCTGGTAAGAGGCCCCAGAAGGAAGCCCTGATTTGTTCCATCTCAGCTGGGCACATCTGGTCTGGTCACCTGGGGATTGGTATTGTGGTGCTGGCTTGAGCAAATCGCCCTGTCTTGGCCCTCATCTGTCCGCCTTCCCCCAAACCCCAGGATATCTGTATCCGGGTGAGACCAGGTTAAAGAGAGTAGCAAGGGCAGCTTTGAACAGAACAAGACGAGGAAAAGAGAGCTGGAGGGGGCTGTGTAAAAGTAGAGAAGGGGCAGAGGGCAGGAGCTGCTTTTAGCACCAGCTGACAGAGGTACCCTTTCTTCACTCCTTCCTGCCCCAGTCACCTGAAGTCCCCCCAACCCTCATGGCACTGACCTTGCCTTAGCAGTTGAGGCAAGACCCAATTTTTTAGCACGGACCCCCTTAAATAGAACCAG
Source organism: Notamacropus eugenii (assembly GCF_028372415.1). NCBI lineage: Eukaryota > Metazoa > Chordata > Mammalia > Diprotodontia > Macropodidae > Notamacropus > Notamacropus eugenii. The sequence continues at coordinate 23,501,972 of NC_092877.1, read as the reverse complement.
AGGTGTGACAGAAAAGCCAGTGAAAAGGAGTCTGCTTCACAGAAAATATTTTAGAAAGACTCCTCCCATGACAAATGACTCTCATCCCTTGCTTTCTCTCCACTCAACATCACAGACCCTCTAATTCAGTTCCTTATCACCCTATTCCCTGGTAATTTCAAGCAGCAATGTCCCCTTGGCAGGTCCCAGGCTCCAGAAATCTCAGTTTCTCCTCCTTTTCCACATTCTAAATAAGACAAAAACCTACTAGCTGGTCTTTCCACCCCTGGGATCTGGCCCACACCTGCTCTAATCCACCCTCTACACAACTATTCAATCAATGGCCCTAAAGCACAGTTCTCACCATGTCACTCCTGGGCTAAAGAGGCTTCTGTGACTTCCTCACACCTCTATAATGAAATACAAGCTTCTCTGGCACTTGAAGGCTTTCACACTTGCTAGTTGTGTGACCCTGGTCAAGTTCTTTAACCTCTATCAACCTTAGGTTCCTGGATTTTTGTGATGCACACATGAGATAAAACAAGCAAAGTGCTTTGCAAACCCTAAAATGCTATATAAATATTATTATTATTATTTACCTGACTCCACTTTACCTGTCTAGGCTGATTACACATTACCCATCATCACGTACTCTGGGTTCCAATCTAACTGACCTACTTCCTGTACATAACCCTCCATCTCCCACCTCAGTGCTTTTGTACATGCTATGCCTCATACCTGTAATGCTATCCTTCCTCATCTCTCTCTTGGACCACTTAGCTCCCACCTAGGCTCTCTTGAAGGGTCTTCTCTCACACTCCGTTATTGTTTTCTTCTCCAATCACTTTGAATTAATCTTGTCTGTTTTTTGTATTATAGGCACTGTGGATTCCCCCAAAGGAGTATCAACTCCTGGAGAGCAGGGATTGTTTCCTTTTTGATTCTGTCCAATCTGGAAGGTAATTCACATACTTTGTTTCACACACCCAGTTAGGCTCTGGAAATACACAAAAAATGAAGCGCCAGAAGACCTTGAACCCAGGATGGAGGGTGGGAAGAAAAAAGGGTAGAGAGGACAGGACAAGGTCAGGCCCTACGTCTGGCCCCAGGATATTTATGATCTCACAGCCAAGGCCCCACCAAAAAATTGCTGAAAATTCCATCGTGTTCCCCGAATATAAGCTAAAAACATGCCTTCCTGGTTTTCTTTTTAAAATTGTTCCGTTGAGATTTCTGAAACAGCCCTGGGCAGTCAAGTTCATTTTCCCTGCCTTCCCATTCCCCTTTCTGTACTTCATACCCCACTCTTGTGACCGCTGCTAACCCTTCTGGTTATTTCGAGCTAGGAACACCCCAAGAAAGCCTGCCTCCCCCTGCAGGCTTCCGTTTTTTCTCCTTTGTTCCATTCTGAAGTCCTTCATCTTTGCTGCTCTGCTAACAGCTTGGAAATATCTAATGTCAATCATTCATACCTTAGTGTGAATTAATACATCTTATAGTGGTGAGAGAGTAGTGGATTCACTGACCATGGTATGATGATTAACTTCTTATCAATTTGCTGTGTTACTCCTTTCTGGCTCTGTGTGATGGAGGGGAAGGGGAATGTGGTGACATGTTCCATCAGATGACCTGAGTTCAAACCCCAGTCCTGTTCCTTGTTATCTATGTGACTTTGGGCAAATCATTTGATCTCTCTGGGCCTTGTTTCCTTGTCTTAAATTGCAGGAGTTGATTCTAAATGACCTTTAAGGTCCCTTCTAGTTCTAAACCCTATGATCTCTGAAATCAGTGTGAAAGGTTAAACCTCGTCCCAATAATTAAATCCCCAACAAGCTGCTAAATCCAAAGTCCAAAAAAAGTTGCTACCGATTAGAGGCCAAAAAAAACCACATAGGCTCAGAATAGGTACAAGCTAAAGAAAATTTTCATAAGAAAATCTACCTCCTGTCCCAGGCATCTTTGCATCTTGCTGCAGATTTGCATTGTGTTTTTCCAGTACAATTTCTCTTATGTGCCAAAGCAAGATGACCAAGCGTTGCTTTAATTTGGAGGTTCTTGTCTGTAGACTTTTCCTATCTCTATCTTTTGCGACTCATCACAGGGCTGGATCAGTCCTTGGAAAGCAGACTTAGGAGTCTGTTGGTTTTTTTTGGTTTGGTTTGTTTCGCCAGGATTACAATCAAAGCCTTCTCAGAATTATAGAATCTTCCAGGGATGGAAAGACTAAGAGTGTGGTGGGGCAGGAGTCAATGACCTTGCCCCTGGGGCTTATGTTACATGTTTCCTGTTTCGTGTTATGTGGCATGCATGTCATGTGATGTGACATATGTGACACATGGCACATTGTGAAAGGACTTGTGTGATACACGACATATGTGGCACATGTGTTGTTTGACATAGTGATATATGACACCCATGCCATATGAATACATGGAAATGCATTACGGGTTGTATGTTTCATGTTATGTTACATATACGGCATATGTGATGCACGATGACATCATAAATATATTGAGATTTGTTTCATGCCACATATGACATATGTGATACATGCCATGTGAGGCATGGCATATGACATATGAGATACATGACACCCGAGTCACACAGAATGGAAAGGCAAGGATAGGTTGTAACATGCATTGAGTACCAATATTCATAAGACCATTGATTCATAGAAAAACTGGAGTACTTATACCTGAACCCTATTTCTTCCTGACTCTTCTGGAACCTCACCATCACTGTTGGGTTTCATAGGCTTTAGAATTTGTTTAATGTAGTGGACAGGGCTCTGGACTTGGAGTCTAGAACACCCACCTGGGCTCAAATTCTGCTTCAGACATTTCCTAACTATGTGACCCTGGGCAAATGCCTTACCTTCTCTGTACCTTACTTTCCTCATTTGTAAAATGAGGGGGATCTGACTTGATGGTTTCTCAGCTCCAAACCCATGGTCTAATCCAATCTCTTCAGTTAAGTATAAAGAAACTTAGACCCATAGTTGAAGGTCACAGAGGTTGCAATTAGAAAAGCTGACGTTTGAACCGTAGTCCTTTGAGTCGTGAGAAAATTCACTTCCCAAAACACCACATTTCACCACACTGTGGCCCATTTCTTCCCATCTTAATGCTCCTGTAACATTTTTTCTGGTCGCATTAGTCTATTGAAACTGATCACCACTGACCCCCATCTTGCCAAATCCAGTGTCCTTTTTTCTGTCTTCATTCTTTTCTGTTTCTGTAGCACTTTGATAAAGTTTACCAGCCTTTTAAGATTAAACAAAACCAATTGCCCCCTTCTTACTTTGCATGCCATTTCATTTTTCTAGCTTTATCATAATTCTCCTCTCCATCTCTAACCTTGAGTGTTTCTAGAACTCTGCCCTCAGCCTTCTCTTTCCTTTGTAACCTCCCTCCCCCATTCCATTCTGTTAATCAACTCTGTGCCTTTGCAATGGCTGTCCCCATGTAAGCTCCTAGAGGGAAGGAACAATTTCCTTTTTATTTTTGCGTTCCTAGCACCTAGTATAGTGTCTCTCACATACAGCAGGTATTTAATAATGGTCATCGACTCAGGGAATGTAAGAGCTGGAAGGAAGAAAGGACAATCATTTTACTGATAAACAAACTGGAGGTCAGAGTGGTTTGCCCAGGGCTGCACTTTTATCAGTTACCTGGGGTTTTGGGTTGCAGGTTCAGTATTCTTTCTGTTGCCTTATGCTGCTGCTGTCACTGAAGTTCTCATCCATTGTCATGGTTTCATTTATAACCTCCAAGTGGATAACTCACAAAACAGTCTGAATTTTTCACTTGAGCTCTGACCCCAGACCTTTGTCTGTTTGGCTATCCCTCTGTGATTTCAGTATTCAAAAGTCTAAATTTAAGCTTATCTGTCCCTCTAATCACAACATCATCCCAAATGCAGTTTTCTTTCCAAATACTTTGTTTTTGTGTTGGGCACTGCTATTCTTTCTCTCAGGCTAGTAACTTTGGGATTTTCTTTGACTCTTCCTTATTCCCTTTTTTCCTTCAAAATGTCTTCTGAATCCACCCCCCCCCTTTTTTTTGTTCTTATTGATACCACACTAGACACATCTACCTACATTGCTGTAGTCCTGCCATCTTTTGGTAATAGACAATAGCTATTCCTCATTCTGTGGAAGAAGTCATCCATCTGTAGGTCTAAAATCATGTCCACTCAAAATTTCCCCAATTTTTTTTAGTAATACTTCCAACCCTTAAACCACAGAGATAGCAAAGCATGGTTCTATTTCAAATGAACCAGGTAGTTGTGCCTTTCCCAAACTGAGAAGTAGCATGGGATAGCAGTTAATATTGGTGGACTTGGAACCAGGAAGCCTTGAGTTCCAAGTGTACCTCTGACACTTACTAGCTCTGTATCCTTGGGTACTCCAGTTTATTCATGTAAAAAGGGACAAAATAGTTCCTATATGAAACAAAAAGAAACTAAATATGGAAGAAAGATCGTTGTAAGAACATGAGAAGAGTTCGAAAAGTAGAAAATATTCCTTCTTCCTTCCTCCTTTCCTCCCTCCTCCTGCCATTCCTGTACTTTGGAGAATTAGTGTTCATTACTGCTAAGTGTTTGGTTATTCTTCCCCTAGTGTGAGAAGGACTCATGAATGAATATTTCTAAGAATGGTAAAATTTGATTCAGGATATTGTCAACCTGTCTATTGGGACTTACGATTTTAAAGTCATTTCTGTGTTAAACAAAAGTATTCTCTTATTTTTAAGCAGCGAACATCCATAACTATAACAAGACTAAAGTAGACTGCTATTGTTCTCTTAGGCTATATTAATACAAGTGTGTCCTAATATCTTTTATCAAACCTTATCTGCATTATTATGTTCAGTTATAGGTATGGGATTTTAGAGGGACACTGACAAACCGGAATACCTACAGAAGAAGGTAACCGGGATGATGAGGGTACCTCAAAACAAGTTACATGGAGAACAGGACCACTGTGGACCTTTATCCTGAGTGACTTAAGGAGCTATTCCCAGTATTTAAGTATTTAAAGGGCAGTCATGTTAGATTTAGTTTGATCCAGAGCAAATGGGTACTTGAGCCTTTCCTCCTCCTAACCATCTACAGGAGAGGGCAAAAGAATTTTGGAGTCAAGAAATTAAGGAGACCCTGAACCTTGAAAACCCTTGGTAATTTTGCTAGAAGGGTACTGATCCAAATGGAAACTGACTGAAAGTAGTTAAGTATTTGGATTTTCATTATCTTTTAGATCCTAATTAGGTCACTAACAGAGATGTATCCCTCAATGACCAGGAAATATGGTTCAAAACACATATTTAAGCCTGAGGACCTGGCTAGCTGGGACTGCTCTATGTTCCAAAGAGCTTGGCACCTGGGTAAGGAACTTCCTGCTGTGGAGGAAATGTTTGTTCCAGCTAACACAAAATTGAAGGCATCTCAGTGGCTATCTATTGTGATCCACACACAAATGCAATACCGACTATAAAATGTCCAATAAGTGGTCAGCTAGACTCTTTTGAAGATTTCCAGTGAAAGGGAACTCATCACCTCCCAAGGCCACTCATTCTAAATCTGGACAGGTCTAAAAGTCAAGAAATTTTTCCTGACATCAAACCTAACTTGACCTCTTTGCAACATGCATCTCAAATTGAAGACAGTTATCATGGGACCTTTGAGTCCTGTCTAGGTGAAAAAACACCATTTCCTTCAGCTGATCCTTATGTGTTATAGACTCTGAACCTTCTTAACTTATCAATGTCCTTCTTAAAATGAGTCATCCAGAATTGAGCACAACACTCCATTTGTGGTCTGAACAGGACAGAATAGAGAAGATGTACTACTTCCTTATTCTTGGAAACTATGTCTCTCTTAATATAGTTCAAGATTGCATTAGGGTTTTGTTTGTTTTTGCTGCTGGGGCTTGATGATTTCCACTGATTTTTAAGCCCATTAAAAAAGTCCAGATCTTTTTCAGGCAAATTATTGTCTAACTATACCTTCCCCATGTTGCACCTGTGAAGTTGATTTTTTTGAATTCAAGTATAAATAAGATTTTATATTTACCATCATTCTGCTTCATTTTATAATGTTCAGCCCAATACTCTAGCCTGCTAAGACCTTTTTGTATACTAAGTCAGTCATCCAGGGTGTTAGTTTTCCCTACAATTTGATGAGCATATCATTATTAGCATATCACCATGAACATAAACATAGCAAGTGCTATTATTGAAGGAATTTATGAGAATGTGAAACATGGGTTCATGGGCTTAGAGCTAGAAGTGAAACAGAAGGCTAAAGGAAGATCCGTAGGGCACCCATTAGAGACCCCTTACCAAGCTGACATTGACCCATTAGAGACTATTCTTTTGAATCTAGCTAGCTCATTCAACCAGTTCCAAAATCATTTAATTGTATTATCATTTAGTTCAATTTTGAAATCTTTTCTACAAGAATAGTTTGAGATACTTTATGGAATTCTTTGGCAAAATCTAGGTGAACAGGATCTTTAGCATTTTCATAATCTACCAGTTTAGAAACCTTGTCAAAAAAGAAATGAGATTTGTCTGAAAGAACCTATTCTTGATTAAGCCATGCTGATTCTTTGTAATCGCTGCTTCCTTTTCTAATTGGCCAATATCTTTTTAATGAGTCATTCTAGACATTTCCAGTGAATTCAAGTCAAGCTCATTGATCTATAGGTTGCCAAATCAGTCGAATCAATTCTCTTCCCCTTTTTCAAAATCAAGACAATACTTGGCTGTCTTCATTTCTCTCTGATTTCCCAGGATATTTCAGATATCACTGATAATAACACAGCCTTAAAGGATATAGTTCATCTGAGCTAGCTGACGAATTTATTTATTTATTCTTGTGAATAAATGAATGAATGAAACCTTTATTCAGCTCTTATGAACTAGGGACTGTACCTAGTTTTAGAGATAAAAATACAAAAGCAAGAGTCAGTCTGATCAAAGAGTTTACACCCTCATGGAGAAGGCAATAAATATAGGGAATAGTGGTCAGAGGAGGATGAAGTAACAGGGACGTGAATGGAGATATAGGGTCCTTTCTAGAAGCAATAGTAATATTGATTTGATGTGCCATAGTCTCCTAGTTATAGTCTGTTATTTGCACTTGATTCCATCTTCTGCACAAATCTTTTAAAAATCTAAGTTGGTTGGTGAGCACCTGGTACATTCTTCTAGATCTTTCTGGACAATTTTTCTTTTTCTTTCTCATTGGAGTTGTTTCCCTTTGTGTCTTCAGAATTCTTGAGAATTTCCCATTTCTCTTCGGCTAACTTCCCCTATAGAATTTCAGTCCATAGCATATAATACATTCCACTTCTGAATCCTTTGAAACTTACTCTATTAAAATCCAGGATGCATGTCACCCTATGCCTGGCTTTCCTCTCCTTTTCCATCCCCAGCTCCAGGAAGCTGTGGTCAGTTTCCCCCAAGGTGCCTATCGTTTCCACCCCATAAGCAGTTCCACTCTGCAAGTAGAAATCAGATCCAGAATAGAATTTCCCTGGGTCCCTCTACTTTTTGAAGGACAAAATGATCATTAAGACACATCATGAAAATTATTAGTTGCTTTGCTTTTGGCAGAGAGGAACTTGAGCAGATGTCCAGATAATTGAAGTCGCTTGTCACTACTCTATCATGTGCCAGGCTTGGGATGTTTCCTGAATTTCTCATCTATTTCCTCTTTCTGCTCAGGTGGTCTGTGTTACATTCTGGTAACTCTGGCAATTCTATTTCTCCCTCCCTTGATCTTTATCTAACTGCCCAACAATGCATTCCTTTCCCAGGTTGTCTGGTTCCTGGATTTCCTCACATGAAAAGACTGTCATATACAATGTTTCCCCCTTCTCCAACTCATTCTTCACTTAGTTGCCAAAACAATCTTCCCAAGGCACACATACACTCAGAGAATCAGAGCTAGAAGGGACCTTACAGAAGAGCCCTCTATTTAAGGATGTCTCATCATGTTACTTACACCTTGTTGTGAGTGTTCTACAGAGTGGCTCAGCTGTACCCAGGCAGGCTAGCACACCCAAGTCACAGGTCTGTGAGTGCTTGTACTTACCACTCAAAAACTTCGAGGGACTCCCACCTGATTTTCCAGTCATTTTTCAGTAGTGTCTTCATGACCCCATTTGGGGTTTTCTTGGCAAAGATGCTGGAGTGGTTTGCCATTTCCTTCTCCAGCTCATTTTTACAGATGAGGAAACTTAGGCAAACAGGACTAAATGACTTGCCCAGGGTCACATATCTAGTAAATGTCTGAGACTGTATTTGAACTCAGGTCCTCCTGACTCCAGGACCATAATTCTATCCACTGTACCACATATTGATTGTAAAATTAAAAAAAAAAAATTGCATTCAAGGCTGTCTAGAATCTGACTTGAGCCCACTTTCCCTACCTTCTTGCATACACGCAATGCTCCAGCCACACTAACTACTAGCTCTTTTCAGTTGTGTCCTTCCTTTTCTTTCCTCCAAACATGAGTGCAGCATACCCCTTTGTGCCTGGAATACCCTTCTCTATAGCTCAGCCATGAGGTCCATCTTCCTTCTCAGTGATCCTCTGTGAAGCTTTCCTTGCCACCCCATCTGAAAGAGATTCCTCCCTCTTCAGATTTCCCTGAAATGCTTTGTCTGGGTCACACTATTTTGTATTACTAGTATTTGTAGATGTGTCATAGCCATCTCCCCCAGTGGAATGTAAACTCTTTGAGATCAGGACCTGTACTGCTTCTCATTTTTGTATCCCAGCACAGCATAGAGTGGTAACCGAGTAAATGCCTGCTGAATTGAATTTCTTTATGACAATAGGGTTGCTGGGTGACCTGTCACCAAGGCACAGCGTCCTCTTCCAGGGTCCCTCCTACAGTCATCAGGTGACATGGGAGGTAGGAAGTGGGTATGCTTGGGAGGGGATTTTCAGAATGGCAACTGGCAACTGCCACTGATGCTGCCCAGACGATGACTACCCTGAGAGTCCAGGGCGTGGTTCAAAAAGGGGAAGGAGGCTGGAAGTTTGCACAGCAGAGGGAGAAAACTAGACTTGGGGAATAAGGCTGGGTGTGGTTGTGTTGGAGACCCACATCATGATTGGCTAGGATATGAGGAGATCCGTCTTCCCCCACCTCTGATTGGTCTATTTCACCCTTTGGGACCAGACTACAGGCCCTAACATTCTCCAACCCCATAACATCTAATCAAAGTTCTTTATAAACCTTAAAGCACCATACGATGGTGAGAGAATATTAATAGAATGCCTAAGGTGTTTCCCAGCTCTAACGTTCTATAAGCCGATGACATAAACCTGGCCTTGACCCGCCTGAGTCTTGGAAGAGTTCTCTAGAGAGCCCTGAACAAAACAGAAGAGGGAGGAGAGGTGGGTTTGCAACTGTTTAGCAGACAGCACAGGGCCTGAAGCATTATTAGGTGCCTGCTGCAAGGTTATTGAATGGAATAGGGTGGACCAGAACAGAATAGGTTGAGAAGGAAAACCCTTGGTAGTCTTGGGGCCCAGACTGAGGCAAAAGGCCTGGTGCTCAGCTCCTGGGAGGTTGGAAATACTTAACAGGAGGCAGCTAGAGACTGATTGATGGACTAGCACCTGGGATCCCAGTTGCTAATAGCAACCAGGGCAAGGAAAGGGCTTAGTTTCCACTGAACCAGGGAGGAGAAGGCATGCTGAACATGTCAGTAATGAGGCATGGCTCTTTAGGAGGGTGTGGAGCACAGGCAGACTGGAGCCGTTTGCAATCATTCTTCGAGAGCTGAGAGTCAGTGGCCAATAGGCAGAGGGAGGAGGAGAAGGAGAAAAGAAAATTCTTCTTTTTACATTTCCCCTCTTTTTCCAAATATGGCTCCTTTTAGGATGATCTTCTCTGATGCATAGACTTAGGGGCAGCTGCAGCAAAATAATTAAGATGGGGTATGCCCTCCCCCCAGGTTTTCATAGCCCTTCTCTCTATTTGGGCCTCCCTCCCAATTCCACCTCTCAGTCCCTGAAACCAGTTCTCCCTGCTGCTATGTTTCTCAGGGTACTCTCTGTTACCAAGTTCTATCCCTCCTTTCCCTAATCAAAACTACCCGGCCTTTGTCTCCTTCCTTTTGATGAGCTAACTGGATAAATTTATTCAAGTTAAGCCAATAAAAGCTTAATGTGAATCAAGGATAGTTCAAAGAATCATGGTAATTAGAGCTGGAGGGGACCTTAGAGAACATCTCATCCATCCACCTTGTTTTTTAGACAAGGTAATAACAAAATCCCCAGAGCAAGCAAGGAATTTGATGAAGGTCACTGAGGTCAATATTGACAGAAGTGGGAAAAGGAAATCACATCTTCTGCCTTCTAAACCAGTCAGCATGTCAATGACTCCAGGTGAAGAAGGAGTGAATGAATGGGACTCCAGGACCAAGTCAGAGAGATATTCTAGGGAAGAGAGCTCTTCTATGGCCCTTCTCAAATCCTACCATGATTCATAAGGTCAGTGGCAGTCTAACTTTCATCGACTGCTTGACCCCAAAGAGAACCTCTACAGTTGGGAGAAGGGCAAAGGGAAAGGAGAGTCTATGAAAAAGGATAATGGGAGCTAGAAGAGCCAAAGGGCACACTTAATTCCACTGATTCTTCTTCCTAGGCCTCTGAAACTCTGGCCTCTAGTGAACTTTCTCCTCATCTAGTCCTGATCTCAGGCCTACAATGACGTTATTTCTATACCATGGCACCAGCATCTCCCACCTGGATCCTGGTCTTCCACCTATATGACCGTGGGTTCTGTCTGATTGGTGAGCTTTCTCCTCCTCTAATCTGGATTTTGGGGTTACCATGCCATTTCTCTTTCTGGTCATTTCAATGCCATTCCATTGTACAAGTACTGCTCCTCCATTTCCAACTCTAGTTATATGTGCTGTCTTCACATTCAGAAAGTAAGCTCCTGGAGGGAAAGAACTGTATTGCTTGCTTGCATTTGTATCCCCAGCATTTGCCACTGTGCTGGTATATTGTAAGTGTTTGATAAATGCTTTTTTTCATTCATTAATCCAGTTGATATCTATAAAAGGAAGAGGTTGGCCTGAATAACCTCAAAGACCACTTTCTGCCCTAATCTTCTATGAACTATGGTTTGGTAAATTGAGCCCACTGGGTCTAAAGTTAAAAATCTGTGAATCTGGTGGGGATTTTTTGGTATTGTAATTGTATTTCAGTATAATTAGTTCCCTTTGTAATCCTATGTCCTTTCTATTATAATTTAGCTATATTATTCTGAGAAGAGGTTCACAGACATAGTCTCCATCAGACTGCCATAGGAGTCCATGGCACAAAAAAGGTTGAGAATCCCAGATTTAAAGAAATACAACTTCACTCTCTCCTTTTAGGAATTTTTATCTATTTTATTTATCTGCTGTCTCTCCTGTTAGATTGTAAGTTCCTTGTTTTTACCCTTTCTTTGTATCCCTAGGGATACAAAGTCCCTAATCCATAGTAAGCTCTTAATAAATACTTGTTGACTGATTACTGGGGAGATGATTCTCAATTGTTTTTCATCTTTATCAAGCTAGATTTGCATTAGGAGAGACATGACCCAGATATGGAATCAAAGAATAACTTTCTCACTGAAATAGTTGTTACGAATTCTTATAGCCATCATTAAGAGATGCTATGTTACTAGCCCTTCCATGGATATTTTTAAGGCCCAAATGGGTAGCCATCTTTTAGGAAGGTTGAGGAGGTGTCTCTGATGGCAAGAGATGAAACAAAACTAGAGACAGATTAGATGACCATGACAAGCATCTCCCAACTATAAACGAAGGGTGGGGAGGGAAGGAAGAGTTTAAATCTGAGGATAAAAACCAAAGGGTCCTTGGCCAACAAAGAAGCAAAAAACCCAAGAGGAAAAGCTAACAACTTCAGTGGTGGCAAGTTTCTGGTAAGATTTTCTCCCTTTAGATTATTTAATGAAGGGAATGAATGACGCTCATCTCTGGGGGAGGCTGAGAACAAACTACTCTCCTTGGTCGATGAAAGCATCCAATATTGGACTTTGCAGCTCAATGGAGGGCCACGTCACAGCAGCCATCCATTGGTCTGCACGTGTTTCTGTAATTATCCTGTCCAGCTACCACATGCGCTTCCTTCCTGTGGCCATAACCATGATGGGAACAAAGGCCCAGGGATCCAGTGAGTCAGCTCTGTGAAGGACCAGAGGAGGAACAATGAGGAATAGCCAAGGGGGATTTGACATAATCTAAAATCCATCTAGAATCTCCTTGCTTTATAATGTGTCTCTATCCAGTGGGTCCTTTAGTTTATTGTTTCTCCAAGGGGGTTGGGGGCAGGGAGGGAGAAGGCAAAGGAAATGAGAAGCACTCTCAAATGAAAGAGAAGTGATTTCTTCTTGTGTATTTATAAAGATAAGTTTTTAAAAGTGAGATTTGTTTGATGGTGAATCATCCTCAACATTTGATGGATATGAATCAGATGACCTTCCCTGGCAGCAGATTCTGAAAGAAAAACACAAAAAACCATGGGCTGAAGTTTCCTGATTGTTCAGAAGACTTCAAAGAGTTTTAAAAGGCAATCTATCCTCATCTATCCTCAGTGCTAACTTTTTAATCAACTTTAAAAAATGAAACGCAGTAATATCATCAGACTCTCTGGGAAGGACAGACTTGAAAGGTAAGTGAAAAGGAAGAATGACTACCCGGACTGGACTTTGGCTTCAATGGAACATTGGCCTTCCCATCCTTTCTTTCATCTTGGCCTCAGTCCTTCATTGAGTCTCCTCTACTCTCATTTAGTCAAGATAAGGAAGTTTTCTCTCAAGCTATTCAGGAGATAAACATGGAGACCCAACATCCTAATTCTTAGAGTCCAAATAAATTTGCTAAGGCCAGATGTATATCCTTATTACCAATCCTGCACCTGTCAGCCTACTTTAGGTACTTAGAACTTCACATCTAGCAGCACTGATATGATCTCCTGTACTCCGCCTGTAACTGACAACTTGCTTACTTTCCTCCATGAACAACATCTCTCAAAAGGTCTTCATACTACCTCGTTCATGAGTCATAGGTTGTAGCAGGAAGGGGGGGGGGTGATTGGAGTTCCTCCAAGAATCCTATGTATGACTAATGGAAGTCTTTGGGTATGAGATTTTCAAAGGCAAAAGTTAGAGGCAGTGATATATGGCAATAGAGGCCATCCCTGTCTTGGCTTTGCTTCTGCATTTGGTAAAGAAATATCCCATTCCATTAGCAGAGAAGCCAGCTGAAATGAACACTCTAGTGGGTGAAGAATCATCTAATTGAGCTAGGAAAGTAGAGTAGAGTGGCAAGAGGACCCTGCAAGTGTGAGACCAGGACTGAGAATGTCAACACTCAGTGATAGTAGACCATAGGAATCTTTCAGAACTTTATTATAGCAGCAGTTAACAAGTTTTGCATTTAGGTTCTGAACTTTCTAGTTATTTCTTCCTGGAACAATTTATACTGAGATGAGATTCTACCCTATGGAAAGAGATTGGGAGAACTGAGATAATTACATTTCTAAAATGTGTAAGATTTTTGCCTACATTTTATTACCCTTTAATATAATCCAATTAAACTGTTCATTAAGATAATGATGCTTTGTTTTTGATTGACAGCTGTGAAGGAAAGAAGGGGGTGACTAAGTGAGTGGGGACTGAGCAGAGAGATTTTGATTGGTGGATACACAGATATAATTATAAACATCATGTTAAAACTGGTAAGGTCATGCAGGGAGCAGAGCCAATGGGTGAATGATGAACTCTCCTGAGAGGACGAAGTAGCTTGACTGATGCCTACAGTATTTCCTGATGGTGGTCGCACTCCTAATTCATGTCCCTGTTTTCACTATCTTTTCCCAGACATGCACACACATACACACATACATACATATATATACATTTACATACATATATATGTTATATGTATGTGTATGAATGTGCATGCATGTATATATATATATTCCAGACTCATTATCCTAAGCTTGAAATGTTTTTGTATGGTTATTGTTCAATAGTCAGTCTGATTTCTTCTGATTGGTTGTTTTAATGCACAGCTCCTGTCTTTCTCTTGATTGGATCATTCCATACACCACTGCCAAAGAGATTAAGTCACAAAATCACATGAGAGAGTTTGAAGGGATGCTAGAAATTCATGTTCAGATAAGGCAAATCTTTCCAACTTTATCTTCCATTAATCTCCTACCCATAGCTTAGATGTTCTAACCAAACTGATCCTTCTTGCCTCTTGGTAATTGCTAACACCATTTTAAAAAATCTCCTCCCTTTTCTTTCTACTTGTCAAAATTCTATCCATGCTTCAAGATTCAGCACAAATCCTGCTTGTTTCATGAATATTACTTCCCCCTCCAAACCTTTGCTACACTCCTGCAGTGGGGCAGCTAGGTGGTGCAGTGGATAGAGCACCAGTGCAGGAGTCAGGAGGACCTGAGTTCAATTCTCACCTCAGACACTTGACACTCACTAGCTGTGTGGCCTTGGGCAAATCACTTAACCACAATTGCCTCATCCTGGGTCATCTCCAGTCATCCTGATGAATATCTGGTCACTCTGGAGAAGTGAGGCTGGTGGCCTTGCACAGTCCTCCCTCCCTCAAAACAAAGTCAAGTGCAAGTCATGTCATCATTTCTCTGATGGCATGGTCTTCTTCAGCAATGAAGGATGAACACACACTCCTCCAGTACTTATTGTCTATAATGCTGTTTGGTGCTTTGTATTTAGTGCCTGGTAATTTAAAATTATATTTTCCTGTCCTTAGGCTTTGCCTTGCCAGTTCGATTGGAAGTTCTATGAGAATAGAGATCATGCCATTTATTCTTTTGTTTCCCTCATTATCGTTCTGCCATGATGCCTTGCCCAAAGTAGGGATCCCAAACGTAGCACATCTATCTCCTCATTAAAATGAAGCCACACTGGGTAAAGCCTGGACATCATCAGTCTTGCTCCATTCTAGGCAATGATGCCGAGCTTCATATACTCCCAACATTTCCCTAGTTATGTGACTACCGATTTCCATCCTGTGTTTTTTTCATTAACTAATTTATTACTTCAGTCACCTTTCTCTCAAGGTTTCAGTGCTCTGCAAGGTCAGCATGAGTCAACTATACAACATGGCAGTTGAAAAAATTCACGAAATTGTATGTTGTATTAAGAGAGGCATTGTGTGTCCAGAATAAAGATGTTAGTCCCAAGGTACCCACTTAGTCAGACTTTCCCCTGAAGTACTGTGTTCAGCTAGGGGAAAGACAGATTTTAGGAAGGACATTGATAAGCTAAGGGAAAGTCTTGAAGAGGGTAACCAGTATGGTGAAGGCCTTCAAGGTCAGGCGGTATGGGAATTGGGTGAAGGAAATGGAGAAAGTTAGCTTGGAGAAGAGAGGACTTAGTGGAGGCATTGTAGCATTCAAGTATTCAAAGGGCTATTATATGGAAGAGGGAATAGTCTTGTTCTGCTTAACTTAGATATCAGAACTCGAGGTAATGGGCAAAAACTGCAGAGACAGCTTTGATGTTAGGAAAACTACCTCTGTGATCCTAAGGAAATTTCTTAGCCTCCTAGAGTGTTATTCTACTACTTGCACTAGCACTAATAATTGTACTACTACTACTATCACCACTACCACTACCACCACTATTTCTCCTCCTCCTTCTCCTCCTCCTACCATTCCTACTACTACTACTATTTCTACTACTACTACTACTACTACTACTACTACTACTACTACTACCCCTCCAGATTTAGGGATGTACCACTACTGCTTCCCTTGGGCCACATTAAAAAAGAGGTGGTATTATTTTTGTGACTTTAAGGATCTTTTTTCACCTTCAACATATATAAATTTGCATTTTGCCTTTTAATTGGTCATTTTCTTGTCTGAGATTGATTTTGCTCAATCATGTCACTCCCCTCCTCAAAATGTTTGGTGCCCTTCCAGTACTACTAGGGGAATAAAAGTCAGACTCCTTGGTCATACATTTATATGATCTCAGAGGCCATCCAGTTTACAAATAAAGAAAATGAGTCTACAAATAAAGAAACTTAACTCAGGCAGTTAAGTAAGGTTGTCTGCAAATCTTAATCTGTAAAATAGGATTTGGGGCTTAATGGCCTCTAAGATCCCTTAAAAGTCTAAATCTACGATCCTTTGAAAGAAGACCTCTAAATGAAATGGGCTACCTTGGGAGGGAGTGATCTGATACCCACAGTAAGTCTAGCAAAGGATGGATGATGACTTGTCATGGCATGAGCAAAGGTCCAGCATCACAATTGTAGAGAGCATTCTTGGTCATATATGTCTTTTCTTATGCTTAGATTCTGTGCTTTTGTATATAGGCTTACCCCTGATGAGCCCAAAATAGGCGTTAGTTACAAAGTGGGTGATGGGTAAAAAGTACTAGTCTTGTTCAACCCCCATGCCAAGTTAGACTTTAGTAGAAATCTAACAGACTAACTCCAGTTCATAGGTTTATAATATTTGGGAGCTGGATGAGAGATCATCTAGTTCAGTCCTTTCACTTTGTAAATGAAACTTTGGTTCAAACTGAAATGATCTGCCCAAGGTCCCAGAGGTAGTTAGTGGCAAACTGATGATAGGACCTATAAATCTCCTTTTTTCCTGCCCAATTGCCTGCCTACTATGTCATGTTGCAGCATTTAAGTAGCATGGAGTGTTATAGAGCTATAATATGAATCCAGTAATATGGATGTATCCATGTAACTTTACCCTAAAATGGGTTCAGGGACTCACTACTACTAGGAGCACCCTAGTGTAGATAAATCAGGACCTTAGGACTCACTTGGAGGCATGTCTTTAGACCAGAGAAGGTTCTTCTTCGGATCTATCCATTTCCTGGCAAAGCTAGATCTAGACCAGCCATTGGAGGTGGATGGGAGAAGTAGGGGAAGGCCCTTGGCATATGAGTGTGGCTGGATTTCACTCTGACATTTACATGGAACCAAGCATGGTGAGCTAATATGGGTTAAAAGATTTTTCTCAATGAACTCCTCTCCTCCCTCTCTATCCCAGACTCTACCCTCCACTGGCCTAACACAGGTAAAAATATCATCAATGAACACTATTAATTGTGTCAATTACCGCTCCCAGAAAGCCCAGACTGTCTCTTGTAGTAACCCTTCCCACTGGCTCCATTCAGGAGGTCTGGAGTTAGGTTGCTAGTAACTGATGAGATCTCACAGGAACCTCAGGAACTGAGATTAATAAAAGAGGGGGAAACAGAGATAAATAATTTACCACCTGAGCAACATCAAGAGATTTCTGGGATTAAGATTCAGGAAATTCAAAAGATACAATTTAGACAATAAAGATAATATATTACACAATTATCATCCGATTGGCTTCAGCTTCATTCCAGACCCTAGAGCCTACTTTCCACATCATTACTCGGCTGCTCTCTCTGCCTCTCTGGCTTAATCAGAGAGCAAATAGGCCCGTATTTCCTTCCACCCACTGTAGCAGAAATGGTGTCTTCCATGAAACCTGAATTCCCTTGTAAAACTAAGCAAAACAAAAACTAAAAACTCCACTGATTTTCCTATATTGAAGCAGAGGGGAGAACAGAAACAAAAAAGGGAGGGGAAGAAGAGAAAAGACCAGCACTTTTCACGCTATTTACATTTTTATTTCATTAAAGAGAGATAAGAACTAGAGAGAAAGCCCAATAAACGAGGTAGCAAGCATCCTCTTCTGCAAAGTATTCCCAGTATTCAAGCCTTTGGGAAATATACACAAGTCATCACTGTTGCAAGCCTAGTGGGAGCTTGGACTGAGATTGGCCAGAAGACCACCCAAATTTCCAAAAACTCCAAATCTCATTTTCTTCCCATCTAGCACAGATAATATTCTTATACTGCTTCGTGCAGGGCGAGACAACGGAAGGGGAACATTTGTAATGGGACTGAGTGGGCTTGAGGCTTATAACTCCTACTGACTTTAATAAGAGTCTCACAGACAAAATCCCACACACTGTGATTGAGAAGTTAAAGGCCATAGGCAGTAACGACACAGAACAGAACTCAACCCGGTGGAACAAAACTGCAGGGAAGCAATACTGAGACTTTCTATCTGAGATCAAGGGATTTGGAGCAGGGAGGGACCCTCAAGATCAGTTTGTCCAAGCCCCTCCATTTCCTGATGGGGAATTGGAGGGGTCTCAGTAAGGTCTGGTCACTGGGAGTGACCTTTGGAGTAGATATGATAGTCATTGCTCAGAAAGTATAGTGAAAAGAGCACCTTGGATTTGGGGTCAGGGAACCTCGGGTCACATCCCCACTCAGTTTTTTACAGCCTGTGTAAAATGGGACAAGTTATTTCATCTACAAAATGATGGGATTTGTCTAGATCAATAGATCTCAAGGAGGGAATGAGAGAACTGAGGTTCAGAACATTGAAGTGACTCATCCAGGTACTATATTTTAGAACTAAAATTCCATATCAGGTCTTGACAGCCCAAAGACCAGTTATCTTTCTTTCACACAGTGAGGACAGCGAGATGGGAGAATGGGCTGTATCCCAATTGTGAGTTCCTCTGGTTTGTCTTTCTGACCCCTGTCAGTATGATATAGTAAAGAATATGACAGGTAATAGTGTGTGTGGCCCTGAAGTCAGGAAGGCCTGGGTTCAAATCTTGCCTCTGACCTTTACTGGTTGTATGTGACCATGGCCAAGCCATTTACCCTCTGTAAGCCTCAGTATCCCCAACTAACAAATTGGGGATGACAATACCTGTACCTTTCCAGTTAATCTTGAGGATCAAATACAATGATATTTTTAAAATATCTTAAAGTGATACATAAATTTGAAACTGTAAAGTGATCTATAAATGTCAGCTATGAATCTCCTACCTCCATGCCTATGCACAGACTGTACCCCTTCTTTCCCCCTCTGTCTCTCAGAATCTCTGGTTTCCTTCAAGAATTTGCTTTTTTCCCTTACGCATCACCTCCTGCAGGAAGCTTTGCTTGCCCTCCCTGGTTGTCAGTGATTGCTTCTCCTCAAATTATCACCCATATCTACTTCATGTAGTGTATAAGCTCCTTGAGGACAGCAATTGTTTTCATTCTTACTTTTTATCCCTACCCAGCTAGTATAGACACTAGTATAGACAATGAGTGACTTAACAAACATGTATTGGGGCTGACTCTGAGCCAGCCACGATACTAGCTGCTAGGGATACAGCGCCCTCAAAGACCTTATGGAACAGTACCTTACCCATACTAAGTCCTAAAGAAATGTGTTTCTGTTTGTATTTTGTTGTAATGGATTGGATTCTCTTCTTGGCTTATCCCAACAACTGACTTCTTGGTTACTTCACCTGAGAGTGAAAGCTAGGTGTTTTCCCTAGGTGAGAAGAGACAAAAAGATTATCAAAAGCCAAGTCTCACAGCCCAATAAAGACTTTTCTCAGTCCTGCCCAATTCAGAAATCTGAACTTTAACAAAGAACATAGAAGAATATCCAGGAGGCAGATGGAAGCCAACACCATTCTTTCTTCACCCCCAAATCCCAAGGGATTAGTTTCATCATCATAACATGACTAGAAGGCCCCTGATAGGAAAAGCCAAAACATAAATCCTCAGACTTGGAAAAGGACTGGGAAAGTCCTGCCTGTGTTTGAAAGTCTCATTCACGGAATCTCTCTGATCCTGAATAACTTCAGTCAACATCTTGATCTCTCTTCGGAAGTGATACTCGTCAGTCAGCAAGCTTTTATCAAGTCCTTGCTGTGGCAGACATGGGCTAAGCACTGAAGATACAAAGTCAAAAGTGAGGAACTTAGACTCTGGGGTTGAATCCAAAATAACAACACATGTATATATGGACCTATGTAAAATATATAGGAAATGGACCCAAGATTAAGAGAGTGCTGTTATGAGGCAACAGGATGACTTTTGGTAAAATAACCTGACTGATGACTGTCTTACCACCTGGCTCCCTACTCCCATCATCACCAATTGCCTTGTCTTACCTCTTTCAGTTGGTGGAACTATGGTCAAGTCAACTCTACCATGTTCCTAGAGGGGCTGTGTTTGTTCCTGTGGCCGCACTCACCATCCCTGTTAGTCTTGGTGCCAAAGTGTCCTTCCTTGGCCACTACTTTATTATGGCAACTACAATGGAATATATGCTCCTTAAGGTCAAGGATTGTCATGGTTTCAGAAGGATTTCAATCTATCCTTTTCCCAGTACATGTTGATGTGATCAGGTTTCCTCTACTGTTTTCCTGTTTGGAATAAGCTGGGCTCTCTTTGACGGATTATTCATAATTTCTGTTGTTTAGTTGTTTCAGTTGAGTCTGACTCTTTGTGACCCAATTTGGAGTTTGTTAGTGGGGGAAAGATACTAGAATGATTTGCCATTTCCTTCTCCAGCTCATTTTACAGATGAGATAAATAAGGCAAATAGGGTAAAAGTGACTTCCCTAGGGTCACACAGTTAGTGTCTGAGGTCAGATTTGAACTCAGGAAGATGAGTCTATCTACTCTATCCACACTACTGGCACACTAGCTGCCTCTGAAAAGGGAAAAAACCTCTACATATGTAGGTTCTGAGCCAGGCAAGGGGAGACAGATTTGGTGCCTGGCTAGAGGCTCAAAATAAGAGATTACTAAGGAAAAGAATGGAAGCTTTTCAAAGAGGGAGTCACCCTGGTGCAAGAGGGACATAGGAAACAGATTCAGCCTTCCTAATAATTCTCTAGATCAAAAATTCAAGCTGGGGGCCATTTACATGTACATGAACATATACACACATGTGCCTATGTATATACATGTATACATATATGTATGCATATGCATGTACATGTGTATTGTATAAAGTGTAGATGATTATTTCACTATATTGCTTTCCTTTATAATCCTATTATTTTATTTTATTCCTTTAACAACCTCACTCTAAGAAGGAGTCTCCAGGCTGCTGCCACCTGCCAAAGGTTAAGAATCACTGGTCTAAGAAGTGACAGTGGTCTTCATCCACAGCAGGCACATTTGATGGCAGAAGTTGGCATTCAGGTCTTGTTTCCTCAGAGTAGAACTCAAAATTTAGAATCTCTTGTTTCAAAACCCTTCAGTCCTCTACTTAAACACCACTTTCGACATGAAAGGGGGAGGCAAAATAAAAAGAAAAAACAACCAAAAATGTGTAGTATATTTTGTGTTAAGCAGACCTATAATTTTTTTTTGAGAACTACCAGGAAGAAATTTCTCATAATAATCCAGATTCACACCTGAGTGTTGCCTGGTTGAGAGGTTAAGCATCCTTTTCACGGAGCCCCATCCAGAATGTGTCCAAGGTAGGACTTGAACCCTGGTCTTCCCCTCTGAAGCAGCTCTCAAGCCACTAAGTATTTACCTACTGTCTCTCTGAAAAGGATTAGAAGCTTCTTGAGGGAAGGAATGGTTCCATTCTTGTCTTTGGATCCCCTACATATAATACCTAGCAAAGTGCCTGGCACACGGAACTTAAAAAATGCTTGTTCACATCATCAAAGATGAGTATTAGTACAATTTGGGCCTGGCAATGATCTCCTCTGTTTTGGGGGGATGGGGTAGAGGAAGAAGCATAACTCCATAGGCCCTACTTGGAACAATCATAACTAGTTCTAGTCCAGGACAGTGGTCTGCTCCCTGTGCATTCTTAGGAGAGCAGAGTCTGGACTCCACACATTCCAACTTTCCTAGTCCTCTTCTAAGAGTCGCCCCATCCTCCAATGAACAGCTGAAGTAAATTTTATCTAAGGCCTCATATTGTGACATAAATATCTCATCAAGAAATACAGCATAAGGGTCTAGGGCATTTCTCCAGACAATTTGAAACGTGCCTTGGGCATAGTCTCAAAGCCTTGAGGGCCCTGTAGCTTGGGAATGTCATGGTAAGACATCTTTAGAAATACATTTTATTGAATGCACACCCCCTTTGCTGAGCTAGGCTCTGAGATCTTGCTCCCAGCCCCTTCTTTAGTAAAAGGATCTCCCCAAAGCCCAATTATAGTCGTGAGCCATTCTGCTTCCTACTAAGGGCACTCCCCAGACATGTGGTCATCCCCCCCTTCCCACCATCCTTCTAAATCCTTATACAAATAGTCTAGTCATTGGCAGAGGGAGAAAATACTTGGAGATGTTTCTCCTGCTCCTTCTCCTTGTTTCTCCTTTTAGATAAAGGGCCTTCTCCAGCATCTCTTATCTTAGGAGTCAAGAAATAAAAATATACTCTTGACAGCAGTTGGTTGATGGTGGCCCATGCTTGGGGATCAGAGCCAAGGCCTGCTTGTGGACCAACTAGCTCATTAACCTCCTATTTCAGGCCCATTGTTTTGCAACTGGTCACCACTACCTCACGGGAGAGGCCTCTAAGAGTTGCAGCTTTATTGCCCACTTCCTGAAAATGGCTCAGCACTTAGGCATTTTTCTGTTGCACCAAGATTAAAGTTAAATTAATTTCCATTACCTCCAATCATAAATCACTAGCAGCCATCCATGGATGAAATTCCATTCAGGAGACTAAAGTCCTTCTTGGGTTCCATATTCATACACTCTAGCTTGCACTTAGTCAATTTCCCTGCTTAATGTTCAATGGACAGATCCCTGAACCATTAGGTTCAGGTTCAAGGTTGGCCAATGAAATAGGACGCAGCCCTAGAAAGCTGAAACAGGAAACTAGGATGACTGTCATTGCATTTAGAGGGAAGCTCCTTCCCCTCCTTCCAGTGTCAGACCCTGTTTAACTTCTTACCATGGCTGGTCTTGACAGGGTGATTTAAGGGAGTTGTCCCAGAATAATTAATCCCTGATACCATTTACTGGTCTCAGAACTTAAACCTAGAGGAAATGCCTTTTGAATTTTTGTATGTTTCTCTGATTTGCATAGCTAATGATTCTGGTTTTTTTTAAACTCAAATTATTATCAACTCCGAGATACAGGCCAAGATAATGAAAAAAGGAAACAGCAAAATACAGTCATAGAAACAAATCTTAGGAGAGCTTAAAAGACTGTGATGACTCATAGGTAGCAGAGTAATGTGTAAAGAATTTCAACCAGAGAAGCAAATGGAAAGAATGGAGAAGAGAAAAAGAGACGAGAAGAATGGGGGAGAGGCAGACAGGGGAGGGGAAGGAGCAGTCATAGAATAGTCAATTCAACTCAACAAGGATTTATTAAGTAACTAGTGTGCCAAACCCAGTGCTGAGGACTAAGGGTACTTAAGCACTCTCATGTGTCCATGATCTAGTGGTGCCATTCCCTCCAAAGATGCAGACCATGACTCACCCATTTTTGCTTCTCCTGAATGCCTCTTGTTCACATCCTCTCATAAATTTACCCCTAGGAGATCCACTCAACATGTTGGGACCTTTCTTGCTTCCTCCTAACATGGAGATACCAGTGAAGTACATGGGATGTCCACTTGTTATCCTTTACCCTTGCCAAATGACTAACCTTTTTCAATCACACATTTCTTTGGTGACATCCTTCACTCTCAGCCTTCTTTGATGCCCTTTCATTGTCACATGTTACAGCCTGCTCATATCCATCATGTGCCCTCCTGCATCTCATGTTCAGTTCTTTGGTGTTCCATGTCTTGCAGCCATATAACAACTCCAGGAAGAAACTTACATTAAAAAGATGAGCCTTGTATCTGGGACAAGTTAGGTGTCATTAAAGAAACTTTTCGATTTCCTAAAGGTAACATACCCTGCTTCTCATATTTAATTTTAGGACCAGATTGTTGTCCTGTCTTAGATATGCTAAGGGATAAACTCTATGGATTGTCCATCTGATTGTATGTCATAAATTGGATGTAAGGCATTCTTCATCCATTTGCTTTCCCCTGTGTGGATTGTTACACCAAACTCTTAAATGGTTGTGGATTTCATCCGGGAAACTCTACAGTGTTCCAGGACTAGATGTCCTTGTCAGATAAGGACATGTGGAAGTCCTCATCACTCATGGAATGTATGTGGCAGATTGCTAGAAGACTAGTTTGAATTAGGATAGGGCATGTGTGAAGGGATGGAATATGGAATAATTCCTAGAAAGATAAGTGGGAACTTTAAAGGATAGACTGAGGAGTTTGCCTTTTATCCTAGAGCCATGAGGTAGTCGTTGAAGATTTTGGAGTAGAGGAGTAGCATGGTTAGATTTACACTTTAGGAATATCAATTTGGCAAATGAGTGGAAAATAAATTGTAGAGGGAAGAGTCTGGAACTTTCTAATGACAACCGACATTTATGTAATCTTCGTTGCTGTTTAGTTGTTTTCAGTTTTGTCTGACTCTTCATGACCCTTCACCAGCTCATTTTACGGATGAGGAAACTGAGGCAAACAGGGTTAAGGGACTGGCCCAGAGTCACACAGCTAGTAAGTGTTTGAGGCTGGATTTGAACTCAGGAAGATGAATCTTCCTGACTCCAGCTCTATCCACTGCCCCACTCAGCTGCCCCATGTTTGCTAAGCACTTTATATACCTTCCTATTTTACCTTCACTACAACCCTGAGAAGTCTTGAAGATGATCTAGGATAACACCTTCATTTTACATATAAAGAAAAACACTGAGCCCTATGAGGGAAAAGGGCCTTACTGCAGGCCAGACCACTACTTGGAGGCAGACTGACAGCTAGGGGTCACCTGCTGAAAAGCAGAAATGCTACTTCAAACATGCCCAAACTGGCTCCCAGTTATCATCAGTAGCCTTCAAAGCATGAGACTTAAGAATCTGGGAATCCTAAATGTGGGTGATGAAAATGGACATCACTCTGTAGGTGTTAAATCCACTCCCTAGGTTCCTTGTTACTTGTGTACCAGGAAAGGTATCAGGCTAGAGTGAACCAAGTACCTACGTTGAGGTCAAGAAGACCTGGCTTCAAATTCTGCTTCTGACTCATTAGCTGTGTGTTGGCGGGGGCCACGTCACAGTCTCTTCCAGGAAATCATTTCAAACTCTAAGTTATAAATGAGTTGCTGATCTGTATTGGTGAAGGGAGTTGCCATACCAAAAGAGTTCTGTTCAGGTGACATCATAGATCCTGTTGTCTATTCCTTCCTTCCCTTCCTTCTTTCCTTTCTTCCTTTCTTTTTTCCTTCCTTTTTCTTCCTTTCTTCTTCCTTCCTTTCCTTTTTTCTTTCTCTTTTCCTTCCTTTCTTGTTTGGTGGTTGTTATTTTACCTTTGTTTTGGGGGCACTTTCATAGAACTGAGACTTTGGAGACTGCTAAGTTCCTTTTGGTTGATGAATTAGGTATCAAGCTGGAAGCCATGTTTGCTTCAAGGGGCATCTCCCATCCCGGTCTCTATCTCTGAGCAATAATGCTTCCCATCATCCCTGCACTCCAGCCCCGCTTAACTCCTCCCCATTTCATACAAACACAAAATCTAATCCTAAACATAAACCTCATTCTATTCTTAAGTAAGGATCTCAGTCCCAGCTCCCTGGGTGGGAGAAGACCAGTCAGAATATCTTTAAATAAATGAAGCTTTAAGTTAGCCCTCCTTCCCTCATTCCCTTCACTGCCAACAAAATGTTTCCAAGTAGTACTCCCTGGGGGCCTGCTTTAATGAATAGTTAAAACTTGTAATTAGCAGCATCCAAACAAAGGATATTCAGAAGTCCTTTAAAAGTTTGCCCTCTGAAACCGGGGAAAGATATTCCATCCATCTCTTTGGCCACATTCAATTGCTTAGCCAGCCCTATTTTCAGAATTAGCAATACCACGGCCACTTCAGTCCAGGCCAAATGATTACAGTTTTCCAATAAATGGAGTCCAAATTAATGAGGCTTGACTAGATTGCTACAGAAGGACAATCTATACCTTTCTACAGTAAAAAAAATGATCATTAATATGGGTTTTAATATTTGCAAAACACCTTATACATGCTATTTCATTCATTCTTCCCAACAACCCTGTGAAGACGTGGTATTTCTCCCCTCATTTTCTGTAAGAGAAAATTGAAGCGTCCCACAGCTAGTATGTGACTGAGACAGAGTTCAAACTCAGATCTTCCTGACTCCAGATTCAACTCTCTGTGCCCTGGACCAGGGCAGCTAAGTAGTTCGGTGGATTAGAGCAGCCTTCTTAAACCACTGGTCATAATCCTCTATGGGATTTCAAGAAATCTGTCAACAAGAAAAGATTTCTGAGCATGCGATGACCAAAAATTAATCTAAAACAATCATACATTTAATGAATCCAAGATGCTTCTGGCAGCACATGCCAGTCGCCTTGAGAGAATTCACTGCAGTCTTGGTTTTGAGCACATAGCATGTGTACTTTGCAAGGTACATGCCCTCATGCCAGGCAAGGCCCAGGAATGCTGCCAAAACAGAAAAAGGGGTTTTGAGGGGAAAAAGTTTAAGAAATCCAGGATTAGAGCACTGGGCCTGCAATCAGGTAGACCAGAGTTCAAATCCTGCCTCAGACCTGCTATGTGACCCTACTTAATCCTGTCTGCCTCAGTTTACTCATCTGCAAAAATGAGTTGGAGAAGGAAATGGCAAACCACTCCAGTATTTTTACCAAGAAAACCCCAAACAGGGTCAAGAAGAGTCAGACAAGACTGAAACAAGTGAACAACAGTAAATACCCTGGACCACACCTACCTCCCCAATCTGGTTCAATGTTTGAGGAAGTTCTTCCTTAGTCTGACCTAAATTTCCTTAATTGGCACCAAAGCCTATTGTATCAGGGCCTAAAATGACTGAAAGTGCACCCCAAATTACCATGTATTTATTTGTGTATATTTTATATCTATGTCTATGTTTAATTTTGTTTCCCTGATAAGTGTGAGCTTCTTGAGGTTGGTGGCAGTTCTGTTTTCTTTTCTGTACCTCCAACAGCTAAGACAATGTTGGCACAGTCTAGGTTTTTAAAAAGATGCTCCTTGATTAACTGAAAGATTATTGGCCCTTCAGGATTAGAGGAAAACTACAGAAAACTCCATTGCACTTAAGTAGGGGAATGAGAAAACAGGGCAAAGGCATTGGAGAGATCTAGTGAGACCTCAGAATGACTCCCAAAGGAAGTGGACTTGGAGCTGGAAATAATCAGTAAAATGATAGAAAGCATTTGTACAAGGCTTTAATGTTGGCAAATCACTTTACATATATTATTAAGAAAGGTGGGTGTTATTATTTATTCCCATTTTATAGGTGAGGAAATTGAGGAAATTAGATGATTCTAGCCCAAGGTCGAGTAGCTGGTAAGTGTGTGAGGAGGGATTTGAACTGAGGTCTCTCTGACTCCAAAGTCATTACTTCATCTCAATGCCACCCAGCTGCTCCTTGGAAGAAATTGAGATGAAGAATGTTCTTGGTGCAAGGGATGATCTGAGCAAAGACTGGCAAACAATGAGAACTCTGGGTTGGCTAAAAGAGGAATTCTACAAGAAAAAAACTGGAAAGGGGCAGCTAGGTGGTGCAGTGGATAGAGCAACAGTCTTGGACTCAGGAGGACATGAGTTCAAATCCAGCCTCAGACACTTGACACTTATTAGCTATGCGACCCTGGGCAAGTCACTTAAGCCCAATTACCTTGCCAAAAAAGAGAAGAAAGGAAAAATATCTGGAAAGACATGTTGGAGCCCACTGTGTAAGGCTGTGTGTGAAAGAGGATTAGTTCCAGAGGCAGGGAACCTGAATTCAAACTCTGCCTTTGTCATTTAATAGTTGTAGGACATTGGGCAAATCATTTAATCTTATGGGGCCTCAGTTTCCTCCTCTGTAAAATGAGGGATCTGGACTAGAGATGGCTTATCCCTAAGAGTCTATATCACACTAAGGAGTTTAGTACTTTCCCCACTAAACAATAGGGAGCCACAGAAAGTTTTTGAATATACTGACATGATCAAGAAAATCAACCTCCACCAAGAATATGGCTGATGATGGCTGAAAATGCAAAAACAGATGTGCTCAGGGTGAAAAATGGACCCCTCAAACCACAGCATGCCATAGGTTCACTTTTATTTTTCACTGGAGAGGCAGATGTATTGCAGTGGAGCCAGACGATCAATAAACGTTATGAAATGCCTACTATATGCCAGGCACTCAGCTAAGTGCTGAAATTAGACTCCTGTGTGAACTTGGACAAGTCACTTGACTTCTTTGAGCCTCAGTTTCCCATCTTTAAAATGAAGAATTTGGATTAGATGATCCATGACCCTAAAAAGCACTTGAAAGTGTACTTTTATATATTATTTAACATTCTTCATGGAATAAGTCAATCAACCCCTCCCTTACAAGGATCTCCTTTAAACCCCACAATAAAGCAGGGAATGCAAGTATTATCTCTTGGGTCAGGGGTGTGCTAATTTTCAGTGTGAGCATTTACAGCTTGGAAATCAGCAAATACTACAAATGAGGACTAATTTACAGCTTTGTTCATTGTCTAGACTTTATTTTTGTTGTTGTTGTTGTTGTTTTGGAGGCAATTGTGGTTAAGGGACTTGCCCAGGGTCATACAACTAGCTAGAAAGTGTCTGAGACTAGATTTGAAATCAGGTCCTTCTAATTCCGGGGCTGGCACTCTATCCACTGTGCCTCCTAGCTGCCCCTCTTGTCTAGACTTTAGAAAGTGATGAGAAAATGTTAATAATTCAGATGAAATTTAAAAGTGTGGATTGTCTACCTGGTTGCTAAATATTTTTACCACCATCATCATTTTAAAGATGAGAAAACTAAGGCTCAGGGAAATTTAAGTGTGCACAAGGTGACCCAGACAAGAAGAAGCAGAAGAGGGATTTGAACCCAGGACTTCAGACTCTCTCTTCTCTTTACTGCTACTGTAAAACCTGGACCACTCAAAACGAAATGAACACACTTAGAGAGCTTCTGCAATGATGAAACTGTTGAATTCTAAGAAGTCAATGGATACTAGACCAAAATTAATGGCTGGAGGTGGAGAACAGAGGAAGGTAGGGGAGGGCGAGAGAGAGGGCAACACAGATCCTCGGGGACCCTTGGAATAGGCATGCCTTTCAGTTCAAAGCCTTTTCCCAGTTTTCTTAGTGTAAACCAAGGATAGCAGGAGAGAGGAGGGCAAGCTTTAGTAGAAGGGGCAGGAAAACAAACTCCTAGCCTGGAGCTCAGCGCAGCAGAGGTTAAATGAAGAAATGGAGAAATAGAATTCTAGGAGATCCCCTAGGAGATAGGGGGGGCTCTTCTCCTCCTTCCTCCCCACACCACATCTAGAGAAGGACACTGTTTAGTTTGTTGCACTGTATAAGCTTTTCTAGTGAGATTTTAGGGGATAAAGGGGAGGCAGAATGGTCTCAAATGATTTAAGATGCAGGACACTAATTACTTGGCAAACTTTGTTCAGTTTTTTCAGTTGTTTCAGACTTTTCTTGAGTCTGTTTGGGGTTTTCTTGGCAGAGATACTGAAGTGATTTACCATTTCCTTCTCCAGTTCATTTGGCAAATGAGGAAACTGAGGTCAATAGGGTTTTCAAATAGTCAATTTGACTATTTGAGGTCAGTAGTCAAAAGGTGACTTACCCAGGGTCACACAGGGAGGAAGTATCTGAGGCAGAACTTGAACTCGAAGAGTCTTCCCAACCTCAGACCTGGCACTCTATCCACTTGACTGCTGAGCTGCCCTCACATTTATTAAACACTTATATGCCTGACTCTGTGCCTAGCTCTGGGGATACAGAAAGAGACAAAACTAGGAGCTTACATTCTCATCAGGGAGACAACATGTCAGTATGAGGTACATACAAGATGCAGACAAAGCAGGTGGAAGACAAGCTTAGAGCAGGTATTAGAAGATAGTGATTGACCAGGATCCTGAAGAAAGCCAGGAAGCTAATGGGCAAAGGTGAGGAGGGACTTCAAACCCTGTCTGGATGTCAATCACTTGCCTCCTCATTGGCCTTCCTGCCTTTCTTTGTTTCTGCTCTAAACCAATCCATCCTTTATTAATCTATAACATTGACAAAGTGCTTACTGTGCGCCAGGCACTAAGGGCTGGGGATACATAAAGAGGCAAAAGACAGTCCCTGTCCTCAGGGAGCTCACAATCCAAATGGGGAGACAATAGGCAAATAAATACATACAAAGCAAGAAATATACAAAATAAAGAGGAAGTCATTCATGAGCAAAGGCACTGGAATTAAGAGGGGATAGGAAGAGCTTTCTTAAATGAAGCTGGAGAAATCAGTAGCCAGAGGGAAGGAGCGAGAACATTCTAGGTAGGGGGGACATCCATAGAAAATTCTTGGACGTGAGAGATTGAGTATCTAGACAGAACATTTTCTATTTGTTCCTGGGGGCAATAGGGAACCACTGAAATTTGTTGAGGAGGGGGGTGACTTTATAAGACCTTTGTTTTGGAGAAATCAAGTTTAGTGGCTGAAAGAAGGATGAATTGGAGTGGGGAGAGACTTGAGGCAGAAAGACCCACTAGCAGCTGTTGCTATAATCCAGGCATGAGGTGATGAGGGTCTGTACTAGAGTATTGGCAGTGTCAGAGGAGAGAAGGGAGTATATCCAAGAGATGTAGCAAAGGTGAAATCAATGGGCCTTGGCAACAGATGAGAGAGAAACAGAGTGAAGAAGCCAACATAACTCCCACCCAGTGTGTCAAATTTAAATCAAAACAGATCCCTGCCCTAGTATATTGACTTAGAAAACCACAAATTAACATTATCTGTGTTGTATTATATGTGTGTATACATACATACATGCACACATACATGTATACACATACATACACTTACATATATACACACATATACATGCATATATACACACACATACATATATACACACATATATACATACACACATATGTATACAGATCCCAGTCATGCTTTAAAGTGTTCAGGGATGCATTTGGGAGTTTTGTGGGCAGAAAATGGAGTTTTACATTTCCTTACATTGTCACTCAAATAACCATCCCTAACACATGGCTCTCATCATATCACTCCTCAAAAACTTTCCTTTTGTACTAAAGAAAAGCCTACCAAAGAAAGAATCGACTCGACCCTGGCATTCTGAGACCTTCTACAAAGGGAGAGTCTCATGTTACCCCCCACCCCAATCCCACCCTTTCCTATTTTCTGTTTTAGCCAAACTGGACTGACTACTCTTTTCTGTTCTTACTGTGCCTTCTCCCATCTCCATCCCTTTGCTCTCACTGTTCCCCACGCTTGGATTAGTGCGCCACTTCCCCCACCCCACTTCTCTCCTCCTCTTATGTCAATCAGTTGCAGTTTTCTTCCTTCAAGGTCTGGTTCAGATGCCACCAGTTCCGTAAGGCCTTCTCTGACCTCTGCAGGTTAAAATGATCTCTCCCTCCTCAAATTTCTCCTTGCCCTCTGACCAGCTCTTGGGGACCTATCACATTCTGTTTTTGCATCAGGCTGATTTGTTTATGAAAAGATGCTATCCTTTCTCCTTCTTCCCTCCCCCCACATTAGACTACTTTAGACCAACAGCCAAGACTCATTTTTTTTTAATCTTTGTATCTCTACATACTCAATGATCAATGTTTGCTCAATGAATGGAATGAATCAATTAATTAATTAACATTGTTCATAACAATAGCTAGCCTTGATATGGTTTGCAAAATGCTTTACATATGTTATCTCATTTATACTGTGTGATATGGTTTGCTTTAACATAATAGATACTTGCAAATAGGACCTGGCAGAGTCAATCTTTCATCAGGTCTGTAATCTCATCAATGTGAGCACTCCAGGAATGATGTGAGCTCTCCACTGATGCATGTAGCACCTTACTATGCTTTTTCATCCCCGTGAGGCTCTTGTTTTACAAATCTCCCCGAGGGTATCCCCCTAATGTACTAAGGACCTTCTACTGGATTTCTTGACATCAAATAAATAATAACAGTGATAATAATAATAATAGCACTTACAGAGGACTTTAAGGTTTGAACAGCACTTTACAAATATCTCATTTTATCTTCACAATAACCTAGGAAGTAGGAGCTATTATTCATTATCCTTGTTTTACAGATGGGGAAATTGAGGAAGACAGGTTATATGACTTGCCCAAAGTCACACAGCTAGCAAGTATCTGAGGTTGGATTTGAACTCAGCAGCTAGGTAGCTTAGTGTTGAAGAGAGAGAGATGGGAGAGCTGGTTCAAAATGTGAATGAATTCACTTAGACCTCCTCCGTAGCCATTGGGAGTTTTATTGACGCAAAAGCAGCGGACCTGATATTTAGCAAGAAGCTAAACAAAGGCAATGATATGGGAAAAGGAGCAGACTTATATAGGATGATTTTAGGGTTTCCTTGTGGGGGTTGGAGATCTAGGGTAAGTCTTGCAAGATAAAAGCACAGGGTGAGGACTATGCAGGACACATGATAAGGAAATCCCGTTCCCCAGGATGAGGGGTGAGAACAAGGAATCTCTTGGTCCAGGAAGTTGTAATAAGGGGAGACTTTAGGGCACCAAGGACTTCACAAAGTAAATCAATATTATTTTAACTTTCAGGGCACTGTTTCTATCCATATCATTAGTGAGTACCTGGAAACAGGAAGACCTAAGTCAAATCCAGCTTCAGACACTTACCAGCTGTGTGACCTTGGGCAAATAACTTAAGCTCTGTTTGTTGGAGAAGGGAATGACAAATCACTCCAGTATCTCTGCCAAGAAAATCTCATGGACAGTGTGGCATGATATGGTCCATGGTCATGAAGAGTTGGACTGCTGAACAACAGTTTCCTGCCTCATGGGGTAAGAGGACTTTCCATGAGTGACTATAACGCATTCTCTTTGCATGATCAAACCACCTCTGTTGGTTGTAGACATCTCTCTCATGATTTCCTTTTTCCTGTGTACCTACTCACACTTGTATGAGTTAAGGGGCTCCTACTTCTCTCCCCACTGGTGTTGGGAGATGCAGAAAGTGTCTTTGGAAAAGGAGAAGCCATTGGACTAAACGCTATCATCCCAGTTGTAATGTGGTTGGCAAGAGTTTCAATTTCCTCCCATACCAAGGAATGTCCTTAAAGTAGCCCTATAGAAGACAATAAACTCTTAACTAAAGAGGAGAAAGGAGAAGCGAGTAAAGACAGTGATTCTTAATTCCTCCATCCCCAGTCGGGGAGACCTTCCAATCACCCACCCCAAAGAGTTCCCCTTCCCCAAGGATGCTCCGGGAGACCCAGATCTTCCCAGGCTTTTCCCACTTTCTAAAGCTTTTACCCAAGTGTGCAAAGCACATGGCCAATAGCCGGGGCCTGGAGGAGGCATCCTCTCAAGCAGAATGTGGCTCAGAACACAAGGCAATGGGAGAAACAAGTATTCTCTCTATAGTCTTTCTACGGAGGAAAAAAAGGCAACAATGGAAAGGCTTTTCCTTCCTTCTCTTGTGGGATGCAACTAGTCTACCCTTTGTTTCTGCTCCTTCTGGGGAACCCACCCTCCCTTAGTCCTGCCTCTGTGGGACCCCAGGACGCCTGATGAAATGAAACCCACACCAGCAGAAGCGAGCACCAGGCGCCTGGCTCTCTGGCCATTTAATCTAATCACTGGCCTATTAATATAATAGCTCCCCTCCTATCTTTTCAGCAACCCAGGACTTCTGAAGCCGTTCAACAAATGCTCCAGACCAATAACACTCACCCCACTGTCTGGGGGTTGAAATCCAATAGCGGCCCAATGGGTCTATTTTACAACTTGGTTTACATCTCAACAAGGTCCTTTGGGCTCAGGTTTACAGGGACAGTTGCCCGTCAGGGACAATCTGTGACATCCCCCTAACCTTTATCCCACTTTTCATGTCCCAGGGCTGCTAAACCCAGGATAGTATCACAGGATTACTTTTCAGGCTGAGAACAGGATCTGCAAAGCCTGACTTCCAGATGAAACCAGCTTTGTTCCCCTCCAAGCAGAAAGCGGCTGCCTCTTGACCTCTCAGAGTCCACTGGTTCATGTCCTCCTTGGGTGCAAGTGCGAGAGCCAGATGGAGGTTTCAGCTAATTGGTCAGGCCTGTTCTGGGGCCTGGCCACCAGTTGGCAAGCACAGAGGAACATCCCAAAGCCAAAGTCCCATGGACCCCAGGTCTGTCAGGTCCAGGGGGACACAGGGAGCCAACAGAAAAATGGAGCTGCTGATAACTGACTTTAAGGTCTGTCAGTCATGCGTTAAGGGCCCAAAGCAAACCAGCACACAGAGACATTCCCTCAGAGGGAGGAAGTGTGGCTCACTCCCAGCTGGGGAGCTAGCCCAGATGCCAGCCGTGAGGCCATGGAAAGAAGTCTGGCGGAGTCAGAGAACCTGGCTTGAAATCCTGCCTCTGGCAGAAGCCACCCAGGAGACCTTAGCCTCTCTGGGCCTCAGTATTGTCATCTGTGAAATGAGTGGTTTAAACCAGAATCGCCGGTTCCTGGGGTCTAAATTGGTGATCCTATGTCCCTCTTAGTGCAGCATGATGGAGAAAGCCCATCAGGGGCTGCCTTGACACCCAGTATATTGATACTTAATACTAATTACAGAATCTCAGATTTAAAGTGACCTAAGAAAAAAAATTGGTTATTTTTTCACTTGGAACAAGAGGCAGAGACAAGCCCAAGGCAAGAGGCAAGAAAGCCATCCTCACTTAATTCAGTTAAGACGGACCCAATCAGTCAAAATCAACAGAGGCAGCCAGATAATGTAGTGGATTAAGCTCTAGGCCTGGAGTCAGGAAGATGTAAGTTCAGATCTGACCTTAGACTCTTACCCAGCTGTGTGACCTTGGGTAAGTCACAACTGCCACTTGCCTCAGTTTCCTCAACTGTAAAATGGAGATAATGGTAGTATCTACCTCCTAAGGTTGTTGTGAGATTAAATAATTCATAATAATGTTATACATTATTATATTGCGTGTATACTATTTCTATACTATGATATATCTCTATGCTATTGTACATATTAATTATATATTATTATCGTTAACATTACCGCTGTTAATCACCGTTATTTATTGAGCCCCTTCTGTACACTAGTCGCAGAAATCCCTGCTGTCAAGAAGTTTACATTTGTTAGGGTAGAACTCTTTTTTTCTTCTTTTTTCTTTCAGTCATGGTCAACTTTTTGTGACCCCATGGACTCTACAGCACTCCAGGCTCTTCTATCCTGCGCTGTCTACCAAAATCTATCCAAGCCCATGTTCTTTGGTTTCATGACTGTGTATCCACCTCATCCTCTGCCATCCCCTTTTCCTTTTGCCTTCAATCTTTCCCAACGTCAGGGGCTTTTTCCATGATTCTTGTCTTCTCTTTACGTAGCCAAAGCATAAGCTTCAGCTTCAGCATTTGTCCTTCCAATGAGTAGTCTGAATTAAGGTGCGTGTGGTGGGATAGACACTAGCAGTTAAGAGGACAAGAAGGGGCCTGATGCAAAAGGTATGCTGGAGATCAGTTTGGAAAAAAATGGATTCCAGGAGTTGAAGCTGAGGGAATGCATTCCAGGAATGAGATACAGCCAGGGCAAAGGCATGGTGATAGAAAATGAAATAGTATGTGTGAGGAACAGAAAGGTGAGTTTGGCTGGATTATAGAGTGCATGAAGTTGAATAATGGTACAAGGCAGACACTGAAAGTCTCTTGACTGAAAGAGAGGGCCAGGGAGGAACTTACCTGCAGAATGGCTTCCCCCCAAAAATAAGTAATAGCTGTTTGGTGGCTTCCTTTACTGAACTACTTATTCTTGCTAAGGAGAGGCCAGCATGGCATGTTGGATAGAAAGTCAAGAAGATCTGGGTACAAGTTCTCTCTCTGATATATAGTGACTGGCTGAGTCAATTAACCTTAAATTCCCTAAGATGCAGAGAAAGGTCCAAATTGATAAAGAAAGGCCCTCACCTAGAGCTCCTTAAAGGGATGGAATCACAGAACTGGCCCCTCTTCTACCCATCCCCTCCAAAACTTGCTAAATAGATATTTTTGAATTTATTCAATCAATATTTTAATAAAACAAAATTCCCAACCACTACTACATGACAATGATTCCAATCAGAAATTTCCTTCTGAATAAATAATAACATAAACTTAGAATCTATATACCCATAAAAAGTCACTATCTGTCGATAATATAAAAGCTAGAAGGGCAACATTTGCAAAGCACAATTTTCAGTATTTCTATGCTGCAGAAGGCTTGTAATTGCTGTCAACGTCCTCTAAATTTCAGAGCTCTTTTTGGCAAAGTCCTGGATATCTTACTTTACTTATAGGTTTTCTTAAAGGTTAACACTAATTTGACCAGGAATTCCCCTCTACAACGTCCTGGACAAAATGGTCATTCATTCTTTTCTTGATGATTAATAATTCCATGGTCAGATGTCAGGACCCACTTTGTCTCCTGGGCCTCATTTGATCAAGTTTGATGCAAAGGAAGCCCTTTTTCTGACAAGACCAACCCCTCAACATATAGCCTTTGCCTTCTTACAGGTATTTTACAAATTGTCCTTACAAAACATCTCTCCCCAAGTTTGAGATATTTTCTCATCTACTGACTCCTCCTTTGCCCTAGATGCAATCCGTCCCTCAAGCTATCGTCCTATATTCTGCTCCTTTCCACAACCGAACTCCTTGAAATGCATCTCCTCTCACTGCCTCCACTTCCTCTCGTCTTGTTTCTTCTCAACCCTTTGCCATCTGGCTTACAATTTCATAGCTCTACTGCAATGACTCCTTCCAAAGTCAACAGTGATCTCTTAAGTGCAAAGTCAAGGGACTTTTCTCCATCCTTTATCCTTCTTTAACTCTCTGTAGCATCTAACAGTTGCCTACTCTGTCTTCCTGGCAAATCTCTCTGTTTCAGGTTATCTAGACCCATATGAGCTTGCCTATGTGCCTTCTCTGAACATGAGGGACTTGATCCTGGCACTCCTACCTTCAGTATTATGCCACCCAACTCCTACCTAACTCAAATCCTAGTCCTGGCTTCTAGTAACCTGATCTGTACTGTCATATCGTTGGAATCCAGGTGTGACAGTGATTTAAATTACACTAAAAAATGCCCAGGGCAAACCAGTCAGAGATAATTCAAAAGACAAACTGAGAATCAAGTATGATCATAGGATCATACATTGAGAGCCAGAAGGGACCTTAGAGATCACAGAGTCTAGTCTCTCCCCGCATTTTGTAGTACCCTTCTGACATGTCCCCATTGCATATCCTATGGGTGAGAGGAATACTTTTTTCCAAAGTGATTTTCCTCCCTCTATTATTTAGGCACAGCTGCCATGAATAATGGTGCCACTGGAGTGTTCAGAGAGAATTAGTACCTCTGATGTGGGGCTTGTCAAACCTTCTCAGGGCTGCTCATCTGCCTTTGGTGTCCACCTGTCACCCACTTCTCATCTGTGGTTCCAAGAAGCTGTAGCATATACAGTGGCCACACTCCAGTAAAACAGTCTCTGTAGATGGGTTCAAGCAGGTTGACGGTAATCAACAGGCTTTAACTCTATTGGTGAGTTAGGGGAATATCTACCCCAGAATGTGAAGACAAAGAGGTAGATGAGAACAATGTGTTCCAACGGTCATGAAAATGACTAAAGCAGGCATTAGAAGGAGCTTAGAGCTTAGTCAGATATTGAAGATGTCAAGAGTATCCATTACGTCCCTGACCATTGCCAGCCATTTTGACGTTTGTCCTGCCATTGGACTTTAATGACTGAAAGAAAGAGGGAAGCTGATAACTTTGCACAACTCTGCCTCACCTAAATCCAGTTCACAGGCAAATCAAGACATCACCTGTGATGTTACTGGTCCTCTAAGAAAACACAGGATGCATAATAACAGCAACTGTACCACTGTATTCTATCCTGGTTTGTCCATATCTGTTCAGGTCTGGGTGCCACATTTAGGATGGGCATTGATAAGTTGAAGAGTGTCCAGAGGAGGGTGGCCAGGATTGTGAAAAGTATTAGCCCATGGCATATGAAGAGTGAAGGAACTGGAGATATTGAGCCTGGAGAAGCAAAGACTGGGAAAAGGGCAGGAGGGAGGATATAAAGGGCTATCATATGGAACAGTATTAGACAATCTAATCTTTTCCTTTTTGTCCCAAAGGGCAAAACTAGGAAAAATGGATAAAATTTGCAGTGGTAAGTTTTGGCTTGATATCCATAAAAAATTCTAATAATCAGAATGGTCCAAATGTGAGATAAGTGGCCTTGGGAGGGTTTCCCCTCCTTGTAAGTCTACTTGTTGGATATGTTTTAAATAAGATTCCTTTCAGCTCAAAATACAGCTAGAATGCTGCGATTCTTGGTCCTCCCCAATGGCATAGACAAAAGAGAGAAATCAGCTACTCCATCTGATTCAAAATCAGCAGGTCGAAAAAGAAACAAAGTTGAAACTGGTGATAAAAATGAGATTTTGTATCATCTGTATCTCACTCCGATGCCTCCCCTTGAGGAACACAAACCGTCTGATGCAGAGAAACAGGAGTGGGTCCCAGGTCATCCTGATCAGTCTCCATCACCACAGTTTTCAGGACCCCAGGAACATTCCCAACACAAAAGAGGCAGCCCTAAGATCTGTCAACTGACAGTCCATGAGTCCATTCATTCCTTCTGCCATGATTTGAACCTTGGCCTTGAACCTCTCTATTGTAGTCTTGGGTGCTATCTGCAGAAAACTAGCCAGTTGGATCTCCTGATCTAACCCCAGTATTTTTGTGGCTTAAATGCTGCCTGAGTTGAGGGACCTGCAAGAACCTTTCTCTTTCTCCCAGCTATTTCTTTATTGCTAACTCAATTGCCTTATAACAGATGTTGTAAGAATGTTAAGGGATATATGCTTTTTAACTTCCATTAGTTACTGAGAAACTTCAAGTTTTGTAAAACCCCAATGCTTAAATGCCAACAAAACAAAAATTATTTGGGCAGAGTAAAGATGAAGAGACAGATTAGGAGTCTGCCTCTTCAAGCATTCAACAAACACGTATTAAGCTCCCACTATGTGCAAAGCTGTTGTTGTTACTGTTGTGGGTGTTTGTCCTTCGTTGCTGAGGAAGACCATGCCATCAGAGAAATGATGACACTACTTGCACTTGACTTTGTTTTGAGTGAGGGAGGGCTGTGCAGGTCACCAGCCTCACTTCTCCAGAGCCATATGAATCCAGTGACCAGATATTCATCAGGATGACTGGGGATGGCCCAGGATGCAATGGGAGACCTTGGTTTTCTTAGGCTGGCCTTTTCAGGTACTCACTTAGAGGGAGTTAATGCCCACTGAATGAATAGGCCTCTTTAAGAGAAGTCAGGGAATGGCCCTTTTAATGAACAAAAGAAAGAAATAACTAAATCAACCTGGGAGGGAACAGAAACTGTTACTATGGATAATCACCTGGGCAAGGACCAGCTGTGGTCCAGTGTGTGGGCTTCAGAGGGCACTGGGTGTAAGGTTTTAGGAATGACAAGGAAGGAAAGGGGAGAGGGAAGGAGGGGGAAAAGGAGAAAAGAAGGAAGGAAGGAAGGAAGGAAGGAAGGAAGGAAGGAAGGAAGGAAGGAAGGAAGGACACCTAGTCAGTAAACCTCAAAGGAAGGGGAGGAGCACTTAGGGGCTGGCCATACAAGGACAAAAATGAAAACCATCCTTGCTCTGGAGGAGCTTGTTTTCTCCTTGGGAAATTACTTTATGTATTTGTATTTATGCTGCATATATACTTTCATATGGGCAGGTGGGTGGGTTCATGGACAGCATTCTGGATCTGGAATCAGGAAAGCCTGTGGTTAAATTCTGCCTCGACCTGGGTAACAGGGGTCTCAAGTTCAGTTTCCTCATCTGTAAAGTGAGCTTAATAATATCATCTACTTCACAGAGTTGTCAATGAGACCAAAGAAAATGATATTTGCAAACCTTAAAGTGATATCTAAATGCTGCCCCCATTATATGTATTTCATGTCCTCCATTCGAATCTAAGGTGATTGTGAGGAAGCATGAGTTCATTCTTTGTACTTGTATCCTGGTATAGCATCTGATGCGTAATAGGCACTTTGTAAAGGCTGTTGATTAACATGTATTAAATAATGAATGGGACAGCTAGATGGCACAGTGGCTAGAGCACAGGATCTGCAGTCTCATCTTCCTGAGTTCAAATCCTACCTCAGACACTTTCTAACTATGTGACAAATCACTTCACCCTGCTTGCCACAGTTTCCCCATCTGTAAAATTTTCTGGAAAAGGAAATGACAAATCACTCTAGTATCTTGGCCAAGAAAACCTCAAATGGAGTCATGAAGAGTTGGACATGACTGAAAATGACTGAACAACAACAAACTATTGATACAAAATATGGTTTTAACTGAACTCAAACTTTTAGAACACTCTGTAAACAAATAAATGTAATTTCAGGGGCACGGTGAAAGTATTAACAAAACTCTTTGTGTAGAAAGCGGTCCTTAAGATGACCATTGAAAGGAATGGGGGATTCTAAGAGACAGAAGTGACAGTTATGGGAGCTACACTGTATCTGCCATAGGGACAGGAGCTGGCATATCATGTATGAGGAACAGACACTAGTCAGTCAGCAAATATGCATTAAATACCTACTATGTACCAGGCATTGAGCTAAGTTCTGGGAACAGCCATACGCCAGTTTGGTTGGAAGATTGAGAGGATGAGAGAAGGAATGATATAAGTCATCTTGAACAGATAGATTGAAGCCCCATTGTAAAGGGGAAGGCTGCCCTGTTCTACCTCATGTCTGCTTACTGCATGGTTTCATTTCATCCAACCAGGTAGAGAAATGGAGTCACCTGTTCTGAGGAGGTAGAAGAGGCATTGTGGAACATTGGAAAGAGCACCACGGCTGGAGACAGCAGGCGTAGGGCTCTATTCTTGCTAACTGTATGACCCTAGACAAGTTGCTTCCTCTTTATGGGACCAAGGTTGCTCATTTACAAAATAAAGAAGTTGGCCTTTACAATACCTTCTGGCTCTAAATCTATGAGTATATGAATGTATTTTTTTTTAAGATGAGGGAAGGGAAAGTTTAAAACTTTTATTAAGAGCCTGCTGTGTTGAAGGCAGAGAATGCTGCTAGTGGCTGTGGGAGATGCAAAGTTTAGGTAAGGTGCAGTCCCTACCCTCATTGAGCTTACAGTCTAGTAGAGGGATCTAACCAGAGATGTGCTGGTAAATGCTGAATAATCAATTTTCCAAAAAATCCCCACACTTCATTTTTAATCTGCATTATTAACATTTTCTCTGTCACCTTCATATGTCTAGATAATTGATAAAACAATAAATCAAGCCCTGATTTGTAGGGTTTGCCAATTTTTGGAGGATAAATGTTCACACTGAAAATTTATTAATTGGCAAGTCCCTGCACATGGAGAGGGGGCAGGGGTGAGTATTCCTGCATGATCTGAGTAAATAATATAAAAAGAAGAAGAATGTAAGTATGAAAAAATGTGGTGGGACTAGATTGTGGAGGACTCTGAATGCCAGGTAGAGACATAAAAATCGTTCAAGAGTAACAGGGAGCCGTGGATATATTTTAAGCCAAGGAGTTAATAACATGCTTAGATCCACACAAGGGAAGATTAGTCTGGCAACAGCGAAATGATTGACTTGGCCCCCAATCCTCCTGTGGATTTGACTTGGCCATCACACAATAGATGAAATGCAAGACATTTTTATAACCAAATATTTTTATATATTCCTTCTCATTTTTGTGAGTGCTGACACTTCACAATGGGCCTAGTTATACAAGGGTCTATGGAATTATTCTCTCATGTGGAGATTTAACCTTGCCCATTTCATTAAATGACAGAGATTCATAGAAGGGAATTTGTAGACCTAGAATGAAATGAATCTTGTTTTCAGTCGTATCTAACCCTTTGTGACCTAATCTGGGCTTTTCTTGGCAAAGATATTGGAGTAGTTTGTCATTTCCTTCTCAAGCTCATTTTGTAGATTTTAGAGGGAACTGAGGCAAACAGGGTTAAGTGACTTGCCCAGGGTCACACAGTTAGGAAGTGTCTGAGGCCAGACTTTAACTCAAGGAGATGAGTCTTCCTGACACCAGGCTTGGAACTCTATCTAGTGTACCACCTTACTACCCCTGGCATGAACCTTAAGAGATTATTATATCTAACTCTGCCATGTTACAGAAGAACATAGTGAGACCCTAAGAAGAGAACACAGCTGTTTTCGAGAACCACTACTAGAACTATGGTTTCAACTCCTCATCCAGGGCTCTTTCCACCTATATCATGTGGCTTCCCTCTGATGGGGTTCAGACCCTGGGAGCCTCCTTGAGCTCCCCTTGAATCTTCCCACTTAATCTGGTCTTTCTTACTCAAATCTAATCTTCCCATTGTTCCAGCAGTCTCAGGACTCTTCATTATCTTCTTCATTATCACTGTGTTTCTGTTGCACTCCCCACCCTCGATCCCATCAAAACCCCATTCCCCAGGCTGCAGATCTGTATTCATTCCCATATCGCCCTATCCAGATCTCTGGATTGCCCCACCTGCTTCCCACCCAAGCCCTTCATTGCCTGATATCTCCTGATTATATCTCCTGATTGCCTCTAGCTGTTTCCAACCCTTGACAAGTCACCCTAGTCCCACTGAAGTCCTCCTTGGATTTCTCCTCAAGACCCTCCCTAAACCCCTTCTTCCATCACCCTAGACTACCAGACCACCCTCAGATCCTTCCTATAATCTTTTCTGTATTTAAGTTTTATCTTGCCTCTATGAAGGCACTCAGGTTCAATCCAGCTCAGACTGTCTAGCTGGGATTCTATCTGGCCCGCTTGTGAATACAAGAGTTACAAATGCTTGGACTCCTTAAGAGCCAACCCAAGATGACGAATCTTTAATAAACTTTGTTTTTCTTTGGCTTTAAGAAGACTTGAGTCAAATTCATTCAAGCAGGACCCAGCATGTCGGTATTTTGGGGTTCCCAGCACTCCTAAACCTCACTTCCACACCTCTCATAGAATCTGATAGAAGGGAACTCTGGTATCATCTAATACCATCTTCCACCAGATGAAAGCAGTTAATGTTAAGAACATCACATTCTAATAGGGAAGACAACGTGTAGAGGAGGATTCAGCTAGAGTGGATGGCAATTGCTGAGGTCTGGAGGGCACAGAAGCAGAGTGGATGTCAAAGCTTTGGAGTCCTTAGGGTTCAGCAGCAAGGCAAGTGGTGACATCTGGTGCCTGCCATGTTCCTAGAAGGCTTGTAGACAATGACTCTGCATTCACCAAAGAGGTATGAATGGCCATATCCAGCACCCTGGAGTGGGCCCTGACCCCATTCCAAAATGGGATATCCTAGAGGGGATGTGAGCAGGAAATGGGCTGGGGTCCTGGGAAAAGTCTCCTGTATCTGATTAGCTCTGCTCTCTGGTGGGGGAATATGGTGGGGATGTGTGAACAGACTAGGACACTGGGGGAAGTCACTGATGACCAACATAGGAAATAGTCCATTCTAGAAAAACTTTAGGAAGAGAGGCGCAATAGTCCATTCTGGAAAATAATTTGGAATTATTCTAGAAAAGTCATTGAATTGTTCATAATCTTTGACCTAGAGATTTCATTAATGGGCAAAGGAAATAAAAAGGCTCCTTATGCACCTGAATTTTTATAGTCACACTTTTTATGTTATCATAAAACTGGAAACAAAAATGGGTACCCATTGGTTGGGGAACAGCAGAACAAACGCAGTATGCAAATATAAGAATATTCCTCTCTTGTAAGAGTCAATGAATATGAGGAGGTCAAAGAAACACCAGGAAGACTTACAACAGATGCAGAATGAAGTGAATAGAACCAGGAAATTGACATACAAAATGGCCGCTATGATGCAAACAAGAAGAATCATAACACAAAGGGAAACTGAAGGAGTGTATGATTAGTCTTGATGATGATAAGATTTCGCCCCGCCTTTTCAATGGGGATGAGGGGTGGGAACTGCAGGTGTGAAATGTTACATGCACCAGCAGGCAGGATTTGGGTTTTTTGTTATTTTTACTACAGGGTAGTTATCCTTTTTTAACAGGGGTGGTAAGTGTAGATCCAGAAATGAACTTGATATAAAACCAAAAGGCATTCATTAAAATATATATTTTTTAAAATGCAGTGTAGTGGAAGTAGGGTACCATCAAGGGAAGAGTTTTTTGTTTGTTTGTTGAGACGGGATAAGAGATGCATGAGCATATTTAT
Source organism: Notamacropus eugenii (assembly GCF_028372415.1). Taxonomy (NCBI): domain Eukaryota; kingdom Metazoa; phylum Chordata; class Mammalia; order Diprotodontia; family Macropodidae; genus Notamacropus; species Notamacropus eugenii. The sequence continues at coordinate 23,457,766 of NC_092877.1, read as the reverse complement.
AGACTGAAAGAACCCAGCAGAGAGAAAAAGATTGAAAATAAATTTAAGGGAATGTCTGACGGAGAAAAGTCTTAGTTTATTACTATATTCAGTAAGCATCTTTTAACTGCTGACAATATGTAAATCCATATGCTAGGCACTTCAGATGCAAAGATGAATAAAAATACAATTCCTATCTTTGCAAAACTACTCAGGAGGATAATGCAGTTATAACACATATGTACGTTCACACACACACGATTTAAACAAGCATATAAATTCATTAGAAATGTAGAGGAAAAGTAGGAGAGACTCAGAGGAGGCTTCCTAGAGAAAGTGGCAAATGAAGTAGGCACTTGAAGTAATGGAAGCATGTCGACTGTTGGAGATGGGAGGACGGGGTGGGGGGGAAGGGAGAACATTTCAGGGCCAGGACAGGGTGTGAATAAAAGCATGGAAGTGGGAGTCAGTGGGTATGGAACATTGCATAGAATGTCAGATTTTTTTCAGTGTGTGGATCAGTTTTGATGAATTCTCTTTCTCTCCCTCCTGTTTTTCTTTTTAAAAAACCCTTCATTATAAGGGGTAGTTTTCTGGGAGGGGAGAGAGAGAAAGATACAGAAGGAAATCTAGGCAATGTAAAAATAAAAGATATCAATAAAAATCTATTTTTTTTAAGCCTGGAGGTAGGAAAGAGAAGGAAAAAAATTGTGGAATGGCAGGTAATCCAGTTTGGCTAGTGCACAGGTATGTGGATGGGAGTAATGTTAGGTGAGAATGGAGTGGTAGAGTGGGGCTAAATTGTTGAGAGCATTAATTAAGCATTTACTATGTGCCAGGCATTGTGCTGGGCTCTGAAGATACAAAGAAAGACAAAAAACAGTCCCTACTCTCAAGGAACTCCTAGTCTAATGGAGAAGTTCATAATCTAATGGAGGAGCTCCATTGGTTAAAAGCTAATAACTAATAGCTCACAGCTAATGTCTAATAGCTTACAAGGCTCAAGGACTACAAGGGACCATTGAAGGTTTTTTGATCATAATGAGTGAGGTGATCAGTGTAATGGGAGGGAATAGAACAGAGGAGTGGGAGACAGGGCAGGAATCAGTCAGGAGGCTACTTTAGTAATTCAGGTATAAGGGGATTTAACTAGGATGATAGCAGTGGAATGGAAAAGATAGGATAGGAAGCATGAAAGACATAATACCAAGGTGCAGTGGATAAAGCCTGGTAGCTAATTGCCTGTGGAGAGCGAATTCTTTTCGGAGTTACATCTTTAACACATCCTTTTGCCTTACCCTTCACATCCAATCCTAAAGTATAGCTGATCACATCATTCTCTCATCTGTTATCCACGCACTGAGCACAACCTGAAGTTCCTCATCCAGTGCATTAGGGTCTATCTTCCTTCACCAAGAAGGACTTTTTTTTCAACAAAATTTATAGAAAAGATCCATGAGGAACATCATCTCCTTTCCATCCCTATGGCTACTATCTTAGTTCAGGTAAAGAATGTTAACATAGACCCAGGAAGAGAATTTATGGATTGTTTAATCCAATCTCCTTCATTCTCCAGATGGGGAAACTGAGGCCCAGGGAGGTTGAGACTTGCCCCAAGTGATGATAGGCAAAATAGTAGCCCTGGGATCTGAACCCAGCATTAGACTCCAAATCTAGTCTTCTTTCCATTGTAGATCCTTTGATCACAAAGCCTTGACATCAGATCTTTCATCTCTTTCCACTACACCAGTCTCTCAATTAGGTGTTCCAACTAATGATCGCTACTTAACAAGGGTCATAGAGCCTTCAGCATGTCACAAATAACATCTCAGGATGGAAAGATCACAGATTTTAAATGTTCTGAGAAAATGGAGGGGGGACAGTGTGGCAAGATCTGAACTAATAAAATTCTATTTAGCAACATCAGGTGGGCAATGATTTTGGGACATCTCCTAGAGGAACACTAGATAAAGTTCCTATTCAGAAAGAGCAGTAAGAGACAACAAATGAACCAGATACAAATGTGTACTAAGATTCTCCCTTTGCCTTGCCTACTGATGGGACATATAACTCAAAGAAGGTATTTACAAAAACATTAGCAACTTCCCCTGCAAGAATCAAGGCCTCCCAAAGTCCTAAGAGCAGTCAATCCATTTTTAGTTCATCTGGGATGTAAATGGTAAGAAAATAAATTTGCTATGGAATGCTAACCCCTTTTTACCCCTCCCCTCACCTGTCCCCAAAAGAAATGAGATAGTGCCTATTTAGAACATCTTAAGGGTATCATATGCTAAGGTGTAGTAACTTGCAATCAATACCTGTAATTTGATGAGTATGTAATGAAATCCACCCACCTGAATCTGATCATTTTTTTTTCAAGGTAGACTAGACTCAAAACAAACAAAGTTCTTAAGGTTTGGACAGTTAGGGAGGCAATATTCAGCCAGCTGAGACAAATGATTAGTTCTTTGATGGGTGACCAATACACCTGAACAACATCTGAATGCCTGTTGATGAGTTTGCTACTACCACGCTCACTGCTGGTGGCTGACAAACTGAATTCATTGATTCAACAAGTATATTTTTCATTTTTGTTTTTGATATGGCTCTTATGTGCAAACACTTGCTATTATGAGCTCAAGAGAGTGAGTAAGGCATAATGAGCTGGCCACAGAGTCAAGGAAACAGAGATTCACATCCCACCTCTGACATAGACTGACCTGTGATCATGATCCATGGCCCTTCTGGTAGCTTTCTAAGACTACAAATTGAAGAATAATCTCTAATCTGCATTGGAAGATGGTATTTTCTCACTAGAGAACTCCCTACATATGCTTTTACCTTCACCATATCTCTCAAGTCTAAATCCTTCTCTTCACTCACTAGGCTACTGCCCTATTTTAAGTCCCCAGCACTCCCCCAGAGCCTCTCAATTCATCTCTCTTGACCTAACAGTTAGTGACCACTTTCACCAAGAAGAGACATTCAGCCTTCCACTGTAAGATCCAGAACCTGACATCTAGAGTGAGCACATGATCTCCCTCCCTTCTAAACAAGAAATAGAGAGAAGCAAAACAGAATATTTTGGCCACATCTGATAACACGTCTCACTCCATTGCTGTAGTGTACCACCTCTCTGACAAAGCATGCCTGACCACAGCATCATAGATTCAGAGTTGGAAGAGACTTTAGGGACCATTGAGTCCAACCTGTTCATTTTACAGGTGAGGAAATTGAGGCCCAGAGATGTTAAGTGATTTTCTTTAAGATTATAAAACTAGTAAGTGACAGAGGCAGGATTTGAACTCAGGTCTTCTTGACTCCAAGTCCAGCCTTGATTCACCATGATATCCTTTGAGGTCATGGTTGGTCATTGTATCGATAAGAATTCTGACATCTTCTAATATTGTTTTCTTTTTCATTAATGTGTTCATTTTTTACATCGTTCACTGCTCAATTACAGTTCATGTAAGGCTTCCCAGGTCAATTCTTCATACTTCTTGTTTCTTATTGTACAAAAATATTCCATCATATTGATGTATCACAATTTATTTAATCACTTGCCAATTGGTGGGTGAGCACTCTGCCTCTAGCTCTTTGCTACCCTAAAAAGTATTGCTACGAATATTTTTGTATGCAGAGAGCCTTCTCCTTTGTCTTTTAACTTGGGGTTAGGCAGCTCATGGCACAATGGACAGAGGGTTGGGCTTGGAGTCAGGAAGACCAGAGCTCAAATCCAGCCTCAGATATCTTCAAGCTGTGTGACACTGGCCAAGTCACTGAACTGCTGCCTCAGTTTCCACAACTGTAAAATGGGGATAATAATAGTACCTACTTTTCAGCGTATATAAATGCTTATTCCCCTTTTCTCTCTCACCTCGGCTTGGGCACACTTCTAGTAGTGGTGCTTGTGAAGTCAATTTTTTTGAATCCAAATATTTAGACTTTACATTTATTTTCATTCATCTCACTAGATTTGGCCCAATGTTCTAACCTCTTTTAATGCTGACTCTCTCATCCTGTGGGGTTAGCTATTCTTTCTAGTTTTGTATAGTCTGCAAATGTGATAAATATTTCACCTGTATAGGTATAGAAGTCATTGATAAAACATGCTAAATAGCAAGGGACCGAATACGAATCCCTCAGGTACTCCATGCCCTTCCAAGTTGGCTTAATGCTATTAATGACTCTTCTTGGGTCTGTGCCATTTAACCAGACGTGAATCTATAGATGTCTAGGACAGTCAGATGGTGCAGTGACTAGAACGCTATTCAGAAGATCTGAGTCGGAATTGTTCCTTATATACTTCTCATGTGATCCTGAGTAAATCACTTAACCTCTCTGTTCCTTAGTTTTCTCATCTGACAAATGGAAATAATAATAATAGCACTTACCTCACAGGGCTGTTGTGAGGTTCAAATGAGTTAACATATGGAAAGCACTTTGTGCAAACCTTCATATGCTATATAAATATAGTAGTAGTAGTAGTGCTAGTAATATTTACTACTAGTAGTAATGGCTCAGGAGAAGAAAGTAAGGCTGGTGACCTTGCACAGCCCTCTCTCACTCAAATCAAAGTCAAGTGCAAGTATGTCATCATCTTGATGTCACAGTCCTCTTGGAGAATGAAGGACAAGCACAACAACTAGTAATAATCAGCATCAGCAGCAGCAGCAGCAGCAGCAGCAGCAGCAGCAGCAGCAGTAGTAGTAGTAGTAGTAGTAGTAATAGTAGAGTTGTTATTGTTTTCTCCTCATCCACCAGCTTAGTATTGGTTCTTAGTGATCATTGCTTCCTTCTCTAAGTGTTTACCAACCATCTTTTTAATGCTGTATTTTAGAGTTTTTCCAAAAATTGAAGATAAACTTACTGTCCTGCAGCTTCCTAATTCTATCCTCTTCTTCTCCCCTCCTTTTTTGAAAGTTGGAAGAAAGGAAACAAGTATTTGCTAAGTACCTACTATGTGCCAGTTAGTGTGCTAAGTACTTAACAAATATTAGATCATTGGTGTTGATTCTCACAACACTGGGAGGCAGCAGTTGCTACTGTCATCATCCCTATTCTACTATTGAGGAAACTGACATAAACAGAGATTAAGTGACTTGCCCAGCATCACACAGCTAGTAAGTGTCTGAGGCTGGTCTGTCTGACTTCAATCTGACTTCAGACTCAGAGCTCTGTCTTCTGCTCTATGCAACTGCTTCCTGACAGCTGTCCTTCTCCAATACTGCAGCACCTTTACTATCCTCCCACATCTTTAAAAAGTCCGTGGCTACAGCTCAGTCACATCTGCCAGGGCTTTCAGCGGTATTGTTTGCACTTAATTCTTATATCATTCCGTTTACTAGGGGTGTACCTACACTAAACAAAAAATATATTTGGAGTATACAAAATGGCATTTTTTCAATCCCAGTCAATTTCCTTATTAAAATTTAGATTGGGACCCAGAACTCAAAATGGTTGAATCTATATGCATTTCTATAAACTTGCCCTTAGTAATATCACAGTCCAGGGAGCTCTGATAAAGGAAGACTAATTCATGTCTGAGATTTCCTCCAGCCCTAACATGCTGACGATTCTGTGTAGTGAAAAAACGTAGCACATGCTGAGGTATGGATGATGTCTCTAGTTTATAAAAGCTGTTTTGATAGAGAGTGTTGCATAAATGGTAGCCAGACATTGGATGCAGAAAAATCATTTTAAAATTAAATTCATATGGCTGAACCCTAAATCCTTCTCCTTGTCTAATGAAGACAAGGTTTGAAAGATTTCTCTTCTCATTTCTCATATTGGAGACAGACTTTCTCTTCCATTTCTCTCCCTCCCCTGGCTACGAGAAAATGTAAAATACTTCATAAAGTCAGGTATCCTTCTCCTAACTTGAAGATTTCTTCTGAGATTTGAAAAGTTTTAATGCAAGTTTCAATAACATCAGAGACCAGAACAGATGTTAACATTTAATATTAAACTTCAGTATGATCCCTTCTGGTATTACTAATGACTTTGAGTTCTCTCAAATTTTATAGTCAAACAAAATCATTCTGACATATTTTGAAATAATAGAACACATTGAAGCCATATATTATTATTTGAAATGAGACAAAGACAGAAGCCAGCGAGATGGGTCTATTACTTCTGGTATCTCTTGTCAGTCATTTTCATTATGAAGGAGTGTACGCGTGGGTAACAAATGAAACCTCATTCATTCTTCCACACTGACCAGAATCATAATGATTTAAAAAAAAAAAAGTTAATGTACTGATATACTCACTAGGATGAAAAAGAAAGTATGCTTTCTTTTCAGAAACAACATGTCATGGATGGATCAAAAGATTCTGGGAAGATGACGTAATAAGGCAAGAAATTACCAGCCTCTCCCAAATTCCCCCACAAACAATTTAAAATAATGCCTCAAAGTTAACTTTAAGTATCAGAAACAATTAAAAGGTGGAATAAAGCAGATTCCCACCTAGGACAACTTGGAAAGATGTTTGGAAGAGCTGACCTACCAGGAAGGTGATCTTGCCTGATTGAGGTGAGGATACTTCTGGGCAGATACTGACGAATCAACAGAAAAACAAGATGTATGTGAGGGGAGGGGAGGGCAACTGTGTCCAGTGGCAGCCTCAGCTTCAGAAACTTTCATTCCATAGTGTTGGGGTCAGATGGATGATCAGGGAAGATTTCAGGGTCCTCCAATGGCACGTAGGGCCCAGGTACATTGATCAAACTTGGTCCTGGACTGTGGTTATTAGTGAGGAGAAGTGAACACACAGTAGTAAGTGCTATGTTCACAGAGGGCAGGGTCTCTGCTGGCTGTGGGCACTTAAGGAGTCCCTGACTTTGGTTCCAGGACAGAGGAGTCATGGGAAGGATCAGAGGGAATAATGGTCCTTGCAGTAATAGCATTGCTGAGGGCCCTGGTCATGGCTCAGGGGCAGAGAGGAGTAACCAAGGTGAGATCCCCAGATAGAGTTTAGCAAACAACAGCACAAAAAACCCTGAAGCTTGAGACATTATCCCCCATACCTCAGAAATGACTCTAACACTAAGTTAATAGTTAAGAAATAAAGCACTAAAAATAAGTAAGCAAAGGAGAAAGGACCTGACCATAGATAGCTATTATAGTGATAGAAAAGATTTGGGTTCAAGCTCAGAAGAAGATAGTAAAGTCAAAATACTACTTCTACTTCAAAGTAAAATGTAAAATGGCCACAAGCCCCAAAAAAAGTTATTGGAAAAGCTTAAAAGGTACTTTATCAAGTAACAGAGGCTGAGGAAAAATGAGAATACATATATATTTATATAAAATTTAAAAAGTGAGTAATGCAAGAAAATCAAGAAAATTACCAAAAGAAAGTCAATTACAAAAAAGAGATACAAAAACTTACAGAAGAAAATAATTCCTTAAAAATTAGAATTGGCAAGAGGAAGCTAATGACTTCATAAGATAACAAGAAATAATAAAACAAAATCAAAAGAATGAAAAAAATAGAAGAGGCTATGAAAAATCTCATTAGAAAAATAACTGAGATAATGTAAGAATCATTAGACTATGTGAAAGTTATGATAAAAAATAATAGTCTAGACACCATGCATAGAGAAATTATTAAGGAAAATTATCCTAAAGTTTTAGACCTAGAGGGTAAAATGGAAATTGAAAAAAATCTACCAATCACCACCTGAAAGATATCACAAGATGAAAACTCACAGGAATGTTACAGCTAAGGTTTGAAGCTCCCAGGTCATGGAGAAAATACCACAACCAATTAAAAAGAACCAATTTGAATACTGTGGATATACAGTAAGGATAACACAAGATCTAGCAGTTTCCACATTAAAAGACTGAAAGCATAGAGCAGGATATTCAGAAAAGGAAAGGAGTTGGGTTTGCAACCAAGAATAACATCCACAAAGCTGAGTGTAATCCTTCATAGAAAAAGATATTTAATGAATTAAAAGACTTTCAGGTATTCATAAGAAAAAAAGAAACAGAACTCAATGGAAAATTTGATCCACAAGAATTGGGAGAACTGTTACAGTGGAGGGCAGGAGGGTGTGCATGGTAGTGCTAAAACCTTATTCTCATCAGAACTGGGTTAAAGCAGGAATAATATCTAGAAGGGTATGAAAGTCTTCTTAACTTACAGAGAAATAGAAAGGCAAAGGAATAGGATAAGGGAGAGCCTCTTAGAAGGGTTACAGATTAGGGAGGTAGTAGTCAGAAATAAGTTAGACATCTGAGGAGGGATAGGATAAAAAAAGAGCAAGAGAAGGATGATCAATGAGGAAAAATAGGATGTAGGAAAATGTGCAACTAGCAATTATAATTAAATGTGAATGGGATGAATTCACCCACAAAATAGAAACAGATAGAAGAATGAATTAAAAATCAGAATCCAACAATGGGTTGTTTACAAGAAACAGTTTTAAAAATGACAGACACCCATAGGGTAAAAATAAAGGTTAGAGTAGAATTTGTTATGTTTCAGCTGGTGCAAAAAAAGGCAGGAGTAGAAATTATGATCTTAAAGCTAAAGCTAAAATAGATTCAATTAAAAGAGACAAACAGAAAATACATTAAGATAAAGGGTACCACAGATAATGAAGTAATGGTAATATGAAATCTAAATGCACCAAATGTTATAGTATGCAAATTTTTAAAGGAAAAGCTAAATGAAGTACAGATGAAAATAGAGAGCAAAATTATACTAGTGATATAATGCTTCAATCTTCCCTTCTCAGAACTAGATAAATTTAATCAAAAATTATTATTAAAAAAAGTTAAGGTGATGAATAGAATCTTTACTAGCTAGATATGATAGATATCTAGAAAGAACTGAATGGGAATACAAAGGAATACACCTTTTTTTCCAGTGGGACATGGTACCTTTCCAAAAATTGACCACAAATTAAGGCATAAAAACTTTATAGTTAAATACAGAAGAACAGAAATACTAACTGCATCCTTTTCAGATTACAAGGCAATAAAAATTATATTTAATAAGGGACCATGGAAACACAGGTTAAAAATCATTGGAGACTAATTAACCTAGTCTTAAAGAATAAGTGGGTTAAAGAACAAGCCATAGAAACAATAAATAATTTTATCAAAGAGAATAATAATGAGATAACACACTAAAACATAAGGGATGCAACAAAAGCAGTAATCAGAGGAAAATTTATATCTCTAAGTTTTTACATCAATGAAAAGAGAAAGAGCAAAACAATTAATAAGGTATGTGATATAAAAAAAAACTAGAAAAAGAATAAATGAAAAATCCCCAATTAAACCTCAGATTGGAAATTCTAAAAACTAAAGATGAGATTAATAAAATTTAATGTAAGAAAACCATCAAATTAATAAATAAAACTAGGAGTTTATTTTGTGGGGAAAAACACAATAAAATAGATAAACCACCAGTTACTATGATTTAAAAGAGAGAAGAAAATGAAAACACTAGTATCAAAAATTAAAAAGGTGAACATACCACTAATAGAAATTGAAGCAAAGCAATTATTAGGAGTTATTTTGCCCAATTATATGCCAATAAATTTGAAAATTTATGTGAAATGGAAGAATACTTATAAAAATATAAATTGCTTAGATTAACAGAAGAGGAAATAGAATATCTAAATAAACCTATTTTAGGAAAAAAAAATTGAACAGGCTGTACATGATCTTCCTAAGTAACAAGAATCAGGAACAGATAGATTTACAAGTGAATTCTACCAAACACTTAAAGATCAATTCCAATATTTTATAAATTATTTAGAATGATAGACAAAAAGTAGTCCTACCTTTATGAAGCAAATATGGTGTTGATACCTAAGCCAGGAAAAGCAAAAACAGAGAAAGAAAATTATAGACCAATTTCATTAAAGAATATGGATGCAAAATTCCTAAATAAAATACTAGCCAGGAAACTACAACTGGGATTTATACCAGGCAGGCAGAGATTGTTCAATACAAAGAAAACTACTAACATAATTGATTATATCAAAAATCATAAGATTATATCAATAGGTGCAGAAAATACTTTGGAGAAAACATAACACTCATTCCTATTAAAAAATACTTGAAAACATAAGTATAAGAGGATTTTTCCTTAAAATGATTACAAGCATCTACCTAAAACCATCAATAAGCATTATTTGCAATGGGGATAAACTAGAAGCTTTTCCAATAAAATCAGGAGTGAAACAAGGATGCCGATTATCACAAATGTTATTCAATATTATGTTAGAAACAACAGCAACAAGAGAAGAGAAAGAAATTGAAGGAATTCAAATGAGCAATAAGGTAACAAAACCATCTTTTTTTTACAAAAAAATATTATGATGTGCTTGGAAAAGCATAGAGATCCAACTAAAAAGCTAGTTGAGACAATAATTTTAGCAAAGTAGCAGGATATAAAATAAAACCACATAAATCATCAGCAATTCTAGATATCACCAACAAAAACCTGCAAGAAGAGATAGTAAGAGTTATTCCATTTAAAATAATCATAGACAGCATCAAATATCTAGGAGTCTACCTGCCAAGACAAACTCAAGAATCACACAAACATAATTATAAAACTTTTTATGTAAATAAAGCCAGATTTAAATAATTGGAGAAATACTAATTGTTCATGAGTGGGCATAGCCAATATAATTAAAATGACAATTTTACCCAATCTACTTATCCGATGCCATTCCAATTAAATTGCCCAAAATTGTTTTATTGAGATAGAAAAAATAATAGCAAAATTCATTTGGAAGAATAAAAGGTCAAGAATAGCAAAGGAATTAATGAAAAATGTAAAGGAAGGAGGTTTATCAGTACCAGATCTTTTTTTTCATAAAATTTTTATTTTAGACTCAAAGGCCAGGACACAAATACAAATTTGAGAAAAGAAACAAAAATATATCATAAACTTAAATATTGGAGCTTAAATAAAAAGTAAGAAAGAAAAAAACATCATGTGCATATAAGAACAATAGGAGAGAATTCAAAATGTGTAACAATAAATTTTCGTTTCAAGAAAGCTGTTATGATAAATAATACATGTTGTATTCAGAAGTGTCCATCTTTTCTTTGCTTCCTTGTGAGTTTTCTTTTGTTCTCTGCTGTGCACTTTTTTACTTTGTCTTTTTTCCCTTCCCCTCATTCCACCCCTAGAAGGCTACAATAAAGTTTGAATATGTTTCTCTATGGCTATAGACCTATTCATACACATATACATGTGTACATACACATATGGACATATGCTTTCCCAAATTTATTCTATTCCTGATCTTTGTTTTTATGTTTGTGCATATCTCTTGTTTCCTATCCCTCCTGCCTCCTCTACTTTACTTCTACCCTCTACCTTGCACTCCTATTACTTGCCTAGCCCTCTCCAAGGATCTCTCCCCTATCCTCCCATTCCCATAAATCTAAACACTCTTTTATGCCCCTCCTTTTACCTATTCCCTCATTCTCCCTTCTAAAGATCCCTCCCTTGTCATTTCCCCCCTCCCTATGCCCCTACCATTTTATTTCTTCTGAATTTAGAAGACTTTTAAACTTTTCTAAATATTTATTTATTTTCCCCTCTTAAACCCATTCCTAATGAAAGTAGGTTACCAGAACTACCAGCCCTCCTCCCCCATCTAATTCCTCTGTATTGATTCTTCCTCTTCACCTCATTGGTATAAAATAATTATTCTTTTTAGTTGTTTCTAATTGGTTTTACTTTTAAAATTAATATTATAATCAGGTTTATCCCAATCTGTCTTATGAGCTACCTAATTGTCAATAAGAATATTTGACATACATTTTACATATATAAAAAGTAAACAGTCTATCCTTACGAATTCCTTATAATCAATCTTTGGTATGTCCTTTATTTCTCTTGGTTCTTGTATGTCAAATCTTCTATTAATTCAGGATTTTTTTTAACCAAGTCTTGAAAGTCTGAGGGTTGGGTTGGTCAAATGTCCATTTTTTTTCATTCAGGATAATACTTTGCAGGGTATGATATTTTGGGTCAGAGTCCCAGTTCTTTTACTCTTTGATATATTGTGTTCCAAGACCTGCGGTCTTTTAATGTCTCTGCAGCTAGTCTTGTGTGATTCTAATTGTGGCACCATCATATTTAAATTGTTTCAATCTTGATATTTTTAATATCTTATCCTTGAACTAGGGGTTTCAGAATTTGACTATTATATTTCAATGAGTGTTCCTCATAGGATCTCTTTTAAGTGATGATCAATGGATTTTTTCTATTTCTACTTCCCCCCACCGCCACCCTTGTTCTAATGCTTCCAGACAATTTTCTTTAATTATTTCTTGTATTATTGTATCAAGATTCCTTTTTTGATCACAACTTTCAATTAGTCTGATTATTTTTCAGTTTCTTCTTCTTGATCTCTTTTCCAAATCTGTTGTTTTTCTTCTAAGATGTTACTCATTCTCTTCTATTTTTTCATTATTCATATTTTGTTTAATTATTTCTTGATATATTATAATTTCATTGGCTTCACCTTGCCCAGGTCTAATTTTCAAGGTGTCATTTTCTTCCTCAAGATTCTGGATCTCCTTTTCTAATTGGTTGACTTTCCTTTCATAACCTTCTTGTTTTTCTTGGCTTCTTTTATTTTTTTTTTTTTATATTTCTTCCATCTCTATCATTTGATTTTTAAAGTCTTTTTAAAGATCTTCTAAGAATTCTTTTTGGGCAGGTGACCATTAGACATTACTTTCTGGAGGTTTCTTTACTTCAATATCCTCACTATCTAAAGATGAATGAAACCTGGTCATCTCTATTCCCATAATAGCTTTCTCTTTTGCCTGTACATTTTTTTTGTGTGGTAATAGCTTTATTTTTGTATTCAACTCTAGCCCTGGGACATGGGGCCTCTTGCCTCTTGCCCCAGATCTTCAGTTCTCCACTCTAGTCTGGAACCAAAGCCAAACCTCCAACCTCCTGTAGTTGCCCACAGCCAGGGGCTTTGTGCCCCACTGCTTCTGCACTCAGCAGGTACTGGATACGATTCTTCTTGCCCCTGCTACTCTCTGCAGCACAGTTGGGTCTAGCGTTCCTTCTCAGCAGAGGTTCCCTCAAACTTCCCAGGTTCAAACACCCAACTCCCCTCACCATGGGGAGTGAGGGGCAGGGTGAAGTTCCTGTGGCTGGGGCCTCTCAAACCAACCCACCCCAAGGCTGGCCACTTGCAGTTTAAGCAGCTTGTGGCTTGTTATTAAATGAACCCCAGCCTGGAGGTATTTACTCTTCATGGGGACCAAACCTCATCCTGGGATTTTTCTTTGGATCTTCTGAAATTGTCTTAGGAAGACCCAGGTCGTGCTCCTATTCTTATTTAGCTCCATCCACGCTTTGTTTGTTATTTTAACTTTTTTGTAGGTGAAAGTCTTGAGAGCTTGGAATTTTCTGACTTACTCCACCATCTTCCTAGAATCCTCTCTCTATCAGTATCAAATCTTAAACTATATTATAAGGCAATAATTATCAAAACTAAGAAGCAAAAAGCTGGAACAGTGGGACAGAGTAGACATAGACCAGACAGCAGTAAATTATGGTAACTTTGAGTTTGAGAAATCGAAAGATTTAAACTTTGGGGGATAAGAATTCACTATTTGTTAAAAAATTGTTGTGAAAGCTAGTAAGCAGTCTGGCAAAAATTGGATGTAGACCAATATCTTATACCACTTACTAAGATAAGATCAAAATGGATATGTGACCTACATATAAAGAGAGATATCATAAGTAAACTAGAAGAACATGGCACATATTAACTCTCAGACTTAAGAACAGGAGAATTTGTGAATAAACTAGAGAGTATTGTGAGGTATAAAATGCATGATTTTGATCACATTAAATTAAAAAAGGGTTGTACAAATAAAGCCAATGTAGCCAAAATTAGAAGGAAAGGAGAAAATTGGGGGGACATTTAATAGACAGTTTCTCAGATAAAGGTCTCATATCTCAAATATACAGAAAACTTGGTAAAATTTACAAGAACATGAGTCATTCCCCAGTTAATAAATGGTCAAAGGATATGAACAGATAATTTTTAAGTGAAGAAATCAAAACTACATACAATCATATGAAAAATGCTCCAAATCATTATTGATTAGAGAAATGCAAATGAAAACTACTTGGAGATATCTTCTTATACCTATCATATTGGATAAAATGATAGAAAGGGAAAGAGACAAATGTTGGAAGGAATATGGAAAAATTGAGACATTAATACATTGTTGGTAGAACTGTGAACTAATCTAGTCATTTTGGTGAGCAATTTGGAATTTTGGCTAAAGAATTATAAAATTGAGTATATCCTTTGGCCCAGCAATACCACTATTAGGTCTGTTTCCCAAGGTGATCAGGGAAAAAGGAAAAGAATCTATATGTTTTAAAATATTTGTAACAACTCTCTTTGTGGTGGCAAAGAACTGGAAATTGAGGAGATGCCCATGAACTGGGAGATGGCTAAACAAGTTATGGTATGTGATTGTGATGCAGTACTACTGTGCTTCAGGAAATGATGAGCAGGTTGATTTTAGGGGAAAAAAACATGGAAAGACTTGCATCAAATAATAAAGAGTGAAATGCGAAAACCAGAAGAATGTTGTATATGGTAACAGCAACATTGTTCTAAGAATAACTGTGAAAGACTAGATTATTCCAAGTATTATAAATACTCAAATCAAACACAAGGGACCTATGAAAGAAAATGCTATCCACCTTCAGAAAAAGAATTAATAAAAGGAAGTATACTTAGTATGGTTTTATACACGCACAGATATTAATTTGTGTCAAATGGTGGCCTTCTCTAGTGAGGGTAGAGGAAACTGGGAGGCAATTTGGAACTTAAAATGTCACCAGAAACATTAATTTAAAATAAAGAAATATACTAGAAATTTGTCTTATCTCAGGGGTAAGATGGAAATAATTGTTTTTTACTTTCCATGCTTAGTCCCTAGAATTAGATGGGACAAGGCATAGACAAATTAAGTTGTAGACACAACATGGTGCTGAGACCCAAGGTTCAAATCCCAGCTTGGCTACCTAATTTCTATGTAATTTTGGACTAGTCATTTTCCCTTTTGGGAACCTCAGTTTTCTGTCCTGTAAAGTGAGTGGGTGAGACTAGATAATGTCTAAGATGTTTTCTATCTCTGAATCTATGATCTAAATATCTTAACTCAAAGTGCTCTTCTCTTCTTCCATTTCATGTGGAGAATACTTTGTTTTATCACTTTGGGATGATCATAAATACATTATTTTACCCCTTTATGAACATTGTTTTTGTCTTAGAGGTATTTACTTACACACATCTGTCTATGAACTTACCAATGTGGGTACTCTCTTGAATAGTATGGACTATCCCCCATTAATGCCTTTCAGGATCTTAGATTTTCAACTGGAAGCGACCTCAAAGACCATTGATTCCAACTCCCTCATTTTACTGATGATGAAATAGAGGCCCAGAAAAGCTAAGTGTCTTGCATAAGGTCTTGCAGCTAGTAAGTTTTCAAAGTAGGATTCAAACCCAGGTCTTTCCATCTCCAAATCCAGTGCCCTATCCACTACACCACACCACCTTTTATCCTGTTTAACTCTTGAATGCTTTCTATCATCAATCCTCCACTAGGGATTAGCCCAGGGTTGTACTATAGTCAAGTCAATCTACCTCGTTAGAGTTGATTGCTAAATTTTCAGTGCAAGCATTTACACCTCAGAAATTGACAAACACTATGAATCAAACTTTGATTTATTGGGTTTTTTGATGGTCTCAATTTTAAAAAGTGATGCAGAAAGTGTTGATAATATGAATTAAACTTTCAAATGTATCATGCCTTTTCAGAGAGTTGTTTGTTAAATATTTGCCAGCCCACCCTTGGACTCACTCTGTGCTGAGAATCTTTCTTTTGAGGTCTTGACATTGCAGGGAGCACACTTTCTACTGGTCATCTGTTGCTCTCCCAGGCTCATCTCCTTTGCTAGTCATATATTTCTTTGACAATATCTTTTGCCCTGTGTCTTTTGAAACTCTTTATTAATCATATGTTGCAATCTGCTCACACCCAGCCTGGGTCTCCTCATTGTCTTTTGTGGTAACCTGAAAATTTAAATCTATGGAGTCTGCCATATTGTATATTTCCCAACCACATAAAATCAAGATGAGTCCTTGTTTCAGGAAGAAGCTTGAGGTTATTAAAAGCACTATGTCAATTACCAAGAAGTAGATAAGGAAATATTTCGATCACTGTAACCCTTGGCCCAGAGTCACAGGAAAGCAGACAACACCCTAGTTTCACATGGACCTAGGTCAAATCTTGAAGACATGAATAATTAATACATTCTATGACTCATTTCTCCCCTACCCACATAATCAAACTGGGAACTTCTGAATTTAGCTTGTTTCCCTGACATTAGAGTCTGCTTTCCTACTAACAACCAAGATCCCTAAACAATATTTAAGCCCAAAGGGACTTGGCAGGTCACTTCATATCATGCCTT
Organism: Notamacropus eugenii; assembly: GCF_028372415.1. NCBI lineage: Eukaryota > Metazoa > Chordata > Mammalia > Diprotodontia > Macropodidae > Notamacropus > Notamacropus eugenii. Next base: position 23,441,273 of record NC_092877.1, on the reverse strand, counting down.
TATTTGTAGTCAACTCTACTTACATATTTAGAATGTGGTTCTTCAAAATATTAAAGCAGGATTGAAAGAGTTTCTTTAGTGGTTAAGAAAAGGAAGAAATTCTTCTAAAAATGGTAATGGAGACTGGACTTATAATTTCATTGCGACAGGGAAATCCCAAATGAAGCAATCCCCTCTACCAATGCAAGCTGACACCATCTGTGCAACGTCTTGCCTGAGCAAGCTGCCTAGAGCAACTAGAGGCCAAGTGACTTGCCCAGAGTGACACAGCCAATACATATTAGTGGTGATATTTTTTCTGGCTCTGAGGTCAGCACACTATCCACTATGTCCAAGGTGTCAAACACATAATTCACAATACTCTTAAGTGTCCCAAATATCACCTTTTCCAGGAAGTCTTCTCTGACCCATCCAGGTTAGGTATTGACCTTTCTAATCTTTAACCTTACGTAGCACTTTGCTTGTAGGCACTGACCACACATTAGTTTGTATTGTGGCTATTTCTGTGTGTCTAATCTCCTGGTGGCCACTGAGAGGAAGCAATATGGCGTCTGTAAATTCTCTCTGCCCAGTGACTTGCAGGGTGTCTGCACACAGTAGGTCTTTAATCCATACATATGTCTCAACTTCACTGTTGACCTTTTCTTTGCTTGGTTTTTTCTGTAACCACTCTCCAAGCCCAAGCTCTTACTTGTTTCTTTTCCTTGCTGGCATGATCCTCTTTCCATAACCTATATGGACCCTTAGAACATTTCTGTTCTAATGATCATTACTGGGGAGAGTAACCCTTTGGATAGGCAGCAACCTAGTATGAGAAATGTGTAGAAGTATAGCCTGAAAGTTGACTCAGAGTCAAGGAAGACTAGAGAAGGAAGGAAAAGAATTTACCTGTTTCAGCTCCGTCATTTGACAGATGAGGGAACTGAGGCTGAGAGTAGGGAAAAAGCCTTGCCCAAGAAGGCACAAAGTCAAAGAACCTCCAGGTCTCCAGATTTCCAGGCTGTCACCATTTTCATAGTACCACTCTTACCTGAGCTTCATTTTCCTAGTTTTAGTGATTTACAGGGTCTTTAAAACATGATTCATTTTCCCCAGCCATCTCATTCTCTGATGCCAAAGTCTCTTTTGTCCTTTATAGAGAAGTCAAGAGAGATGGAAAGCTGCCTGCTACTTCCAATGGCTTACCTTATGAGCCTGCACTCCACCTGTATACAGTGTGATAATTCTACTTTGAATATTCCAGGAATGATTATTACCTATACATGACAACCATTTCAGGCAAGTATTTTGCCTTCTTTGGGTCCATAGGTACTACTTAATTAACTTTCTAAGTCTCTAAATAGTGACCAATGGACCTGTGAGAGACCCTGAGCAAGTCATATTCTTTCTTGATGTCTCTGTTTTATTTATCTAGAAAAAAATGAGTTCCAAGTTCTAAGAGTTCCTCTGCAGCCAGAGGATCTAGTTTCAACTCAGTTATTCACATATGTATCCTTAGGCAAGTTACTTTAACCTCTCTGGGCTTCAGTTTCCAAATCTATCTGATGAGTGAGGTTGAGCAGATAATCTCAAAACTTCCTTGTATCTACATCCCTGTGTTCCTATTGTTCTATAGCTATGTTCCTAGAAATGATGATTCAGGTCTCTTCCTATGATCTTATGAAATGCGTTCCAGAAAACAGTAAGCAATCTCTTCGGGATAGCCCTTTTCTGAGACTCCATGTCCTTATCTGAAGAATGATGGGATTGTCCTCAATGATCGGTCCCTGAAGTTCCTTCCAGTTCTGACATTCTAAGACTTAACGGTATGAATATACCTCAGTTGAACCTCACAGGTTTCTATACATTAGCTTTCACTGTGTTTTTGCTCTAGACATGATGCAAGGTTCATCCCACATTTTTTTTTTTTTTGCAAAGACAGTCTGATGAAAAGGTAATGAGCTCTCAAGTATCTTGGCAGGCAAGGAAGGCAGACTTCTTCACGTATGTATATAGACAGGCAATGGGGAGGGGGAAATATGTAATGGGGGTCTTGCATATATGCACATAGCATCTGGAATGTCCTACATTACAAATGTATATTTCATGAGAAAATTGGTTTTGCGTGACTATACATCTTTGTTATGGATTTTATTTTTCTTGCCTTCTCAATACTAATTTAGATCTAAAAATAAAATTGAATTTTAAATTTTTTTAGAAAAGGAATTAATTTTTAAAATGTATATTTCATTAGCCTGGTCATGATCAGGCTAACAGTGTAACAGACAGTGCTAGAATAAGAGTGAGGTGATCTAGGCCCAAAATCTAATCCTCTAAGGAAGAAAAAGTCACTGTCCAGGTCTAGGATCCTATTTCTTCCAATTTCAAAGGAAAATAGATGAGCTCTAGAGACTAGATGATCTCTGCAGTCTTTTCTATGTCTAAGATTCTAAGAGTTTAAAGGATATTATAGACCAATAGGCTAAAACTGAAATTGCATGTTTATTTTAAATATAAGGATAAGAGTTTCACCTCATCCCAAAATGAATATAATTACAGAAGTCCTGGACTACCGAATTGTATCAATTACTCAATAACAGAATACTAGATCTAAAAGAATTTTCCTAAAACTATGTGACTAAACCCTAAATCAGTGAGGATTATAAGGCTTTGGGACATTGAATGAAGGCTGATGGTAACATGACATCACATAGGAAATGTTTTGTGACTGGCTGAAAGAACCAGATATACTTTCAGGTCTATAGAGAAACACAGAAGCAAGTCAGGGAATGAGTCTACTGGTGGACTGGAGTCTACAAATTTGGAAATTGAAAGACAATTGCATGAGAAGGAATTGGATCTTGGGGGAAGACAGCTCTAATCTACCTAAACTTGTCTCCTCATCTGTAAAATGAGGGGGAGTAGGATGGTGGTCCCTAAGGTCCCTTCTAGCTCTAAATCTATGAGACTCCATGATCTATGTTTTTTGGAGGGTGGGATGTATTCTTTCTTTAATTGATTTATTTTTAGTTTTCAACAGTCACTTCTACAAGATTTTGAGTTCCAAATTTTCTCCCCATCTCTCCCCTCCCCCACCCCAAAATAGCATACATTCTGATCATCCCTTGCCTCAACCTGCCCTCCCTTCTATCACCCTCCCCCCTTCCCCTTTATTTTCTTAAATGGCAAGATAGATTTCTATACCCCATTGCTTGTTTGTCTTATTTCCCAGTGACATGTAAAAATGTTTTTTAACATCATTTTTTTAAAACTTTGAGTTCCACATTCTCTCCCTTCCTCCTTCCTTGTCTCCTCCACAGTGAGAATTCAATATAGGTTACACATATGTAGTCATGCAAAACACTTTCACAATAGTCATGTTGTAAAACACTAACTATATTTCCCTTCATCAATCCCATCCTCCATTTATTCTTGACACTGTCTCTCCTCAAAAGTATCTGTTTCTGATTACCCCCTTCCTCAATCTGTCCTCCCTTCTACCATCCTCGCTCTTATCCTCTTCCCCCCTACTTTCCGGTAGGGTAAGGTAGATTTTCATACCCAGTTGAGTGTGTTTGTTATTCCCTTCTTAAATCAAATCTGATGAGAGTAAGGTTCACTCATTCTCTCTCACTTTCCCCCTCTTCCCCTCCAATGTAAAAGCTTTTTTTTGCCTCTTTTAAGTGAGATAATTTACTGCAATGCACCTCTCCCTTGCTCCCTCTTCCAGTATATTCCTCCCTCACCCCTTAATTTTATGTTTTAGATATCATCCCTTCATATTGAACTCACCCTGTGCTCTCTGTCTGTATATATATATATATATATATATATATATATATATATATATATATATATATATATATATATATATATATATATGTACACATATATATATGTATATGTATATACATACACACATAAATATGTATGTATAGGCATACATGCATATATATGTATAGATGTTTATATGAATATGTACATATGTATGTATATTTCCTCCAGCTACCCCAATACTGAGAAAGGTTACAAATATCTTTTCATGCTTCTCTTGTGTCTTGTATTTGAAAGTCAAATTTTTTATTCAGCTCTGGTCCTTTCATCAAGAATGCTTGAAAGTCCTCTATTTCATTGAATGTCCATTTTTTCTCCTGAAGGATTATACACAGTCTTGCTGGATAGGTGATTCTTGGTTTTAATCTGAGCTCCTTTGACTTCCAGGAATATCATATTTTAAACCCTCTGATTGCTTAATGTAGAAGCTCCTAAATCTTGTGTTATTCTGATATTATTTCCACAATATTTGAATTGTTTCTCTCTGGCTGCTTGAAATATTTTCTCCTTGACCTGGGAACTCTGGAATTTGGCTATAATATTCCTAGGATTTTTCCTTTTGAGATATCTTTTAGGAAGTGATGAGTGGACTCCCTCAATCTCTATTTTACACACTGGTTCCAGAACATAAAGGAAATTTCCCTTGATAATTTCTTGAAAAATGATGTCCAGGCTCTTGTTTTAACCATGGCCTTCAGGTGGTCCAACGATTTTTAAATACCCTCTCCTGGATCTATTTGTCAGGTCAGTTGTTTTTCCAATGAGATATTTCCCATTGTCTTCTATTTTTTTCATTCTTCTTGTTTTGTTTTATAATTTGATTTCTCATAAAGTCATTAGCTCCCATTTACTCCATTCTAATTTTTAAGAAGTTATTTTCTTCAGTGAGCTTTGGAACCTCCTTTTCCATTCTGCTTTTTAGGACATTCTTTTCCTCATTGGCTTTTTGGACCTCTTTCCACATTTAGGTTAGTCTGTTTTTAAGGTGTCATTTTCTGTAGTATTTTTGGGTCTCCTCTAGCAAGCTATTGACTCACTTTTCATGGTTTTCTTGCATCACTCTCATTCATTTTCCCAATTTTTCTTCTACTTCTCTTATTTGATTTTCAAAATCCTTTCTGAGCTCTTCCATGACCTGAGATGAATTCATATTTTTCTTGGAGGCTTTGGATGCAGGAACATTGACTTTGTTGTCTTCTTATGGTTGTATGTTTTAATCTTCTTTGTCACCAAAGTAAGATTCTATAGTCTGAATTTTTTCCCACTGTTTGGGCATTTTCCCAACCAATTACTTGAGTATTTAACTTTTTGTTAAGTTAAAAGTTTTTGTTGCTTCTAGTGTGGAGGGTATACTGTCCCAAGCCTCAGGGATTTTGTGCAACTGTTTTCAGAGATATTTCTAGGGACCTGTAAATTTTCTTCCAAGTTGGCATGATCAAAGGAGAGTTGTTTACTCCTCTCCTGGTCTGTGCTCTGGTCTGTGAGCAACCATAAGCACTCTTTTCTACTCTTCAATTGTGAGGAGGATTCTTTCTCCACTGCAGCCACAAACTCTACCTCACCAGCATTCCTTCTTGCCCCAAGACTATGGCCCAGATCCAAACATGGGGAAAGCAAGAGAATCCTGCCTTTGTACCAGTAAAGAGATTCCTACACTCCCCCTCTGATCAGCCCCTCAGTCCCTCCATCATCTGCAGACCTAGAGTTCCAGAAGCCTCTGCTGCTGCCCATGCGCTTTGCCATCACCCACTGCTGTCCCAGAGCTGGGACCTGACTGGCTCCTCTCTCCAGCCTGGGGCTGGGGCTGAACTAGGCTCCCTATCATCCAAGTCCATGAGAGTTTTCTCATTGATTTTCTATGCTGTCTTTGGAGTTTGTGGGTTGAAAAGTCTGGAAACTTCCACCACTGCCAGTGATTCAGTCCCTGAGGCCTGCTCTGCCCATCTGGGCTAGCGTGGCCCATATTAGACTCTGCTCCATTTCTAGCCTGGTGAGATAAACCCTTCTTGTCAACCTTCTGGGCTGCCTTGGGATGGAAATTTGTTTTACTCTGTCATTTTTTGAGTTCTGCTGCTCTAGAATTTGTTTGGAGTCATTTTTTACAGATATTTGGAAGGGTTTGGCGGAGAGCTTAAGGAAGTCCCTGTTTTACTCTGCCATCTTGACTCCATCCCTCTATGATCTATTTTTTTGCGATTGGTGTCTTGTTTCCTTTCTCCAAGATTTATTAATCTGATAGCATATAACAAAGATAACCCTTGATTCAATCCAGATAACTGCAGTCAATTCTTGGCTCTGATATTTGCTAACTGGGAGAGCTTAATAAATCATTTAATCATGTTTCAATTTTCTGGTCTGAAAAATGGCCTCTTAGGACACTCTGAATTTCAAATCTATGATTTTATAAAAATATGGATAACACTTCTCTTTCTTATGGAAGGAAGGAAACCACTATATCCAGTAAATGTGAGTTGGTAATTTGTCATTATTTAATTTAGCAGAACAAAGAGACAGAGGGCTGTGTGATATATCTAAAGCGAAGGAGGAGATGACAGAAGCATTTCCTGATGATCCACATGACCCAGGGGTGTTTGAGCCATGGCCAGATCTTGGGGAAACTGGCCCTTTTGAAATTTATCACCTTCTTTCTTTTTTTTTTTTTTAAATTTCACTATTTATTTAACATTCATTTTTTAAAAATTTTGAGTTCCAAATTCTATTCCTCCATCTAATCCCTCCCCAATCCATGAGAAGAAAAGAAATATGATACCAGTTATGCATGTGAAATCATGAACAACATATTTCCATACTTGTCATGTTGTAAAAAAATAAATAAATAAAAGCAAGAAAAGTAAAGAAAATGTCACTTCCTTTCATGCCAAAGTTCCTCTCCAAATGCTTCTATGTCTTCTTTTCTTCCTATTCCTTGTTCACCTCCTCTACCCTACTCCAATATCCAGTGACCTCAGGGGACTCTCCCTCCCCATGATCCAGCCTGCTCTGAACAGGCTGTCCCATTGAAAAGAACATTTGAGCAACTAGAACTCATCCCAGGGAGTGATTGGCAGTCCAGAACCATAGATTCTCCTGATCAGACCTCAGGGGCCTCACCTGTCTGAACAGGAATCCCCTTGATAACATCCCCAGCAAGAGGTTTCCCAGACTCCGTTTGAAGCCCCTCTAGGAATCTGGAGGCTCACTACCTCCTGAAGCAGCCCATTCTGTCCTTGAAGAGCCATGATTATTACTAAGGACAATCCCTTGACCTTCCAAGAACAGTGCTTTAATTATTTTATATCTGGGTCCTGAGCCAGAACATGAGTCTGAGCTCACTCAGTCCAACCTTCTCGTTTTACATATGAGGAAGCTGAGGTGACATGAGGTCACATAGACAGCAATTGTCACAGTATTATAGACCTTACACTAGAAAGGACTTCCTTCAACCCTCCCCCCCATTTTACTGATAGGAAAACTGAGCTCAGGGAGATAAAGTGACTTGTCCAAGGTCACTCAGATATCAGAAGTGGGTATTGAACCAGGTCCTCTGTCTCCATAGTTTGTACTCTGTCCACTATGCTTGGGTCACGTCACCCCTCAGCTTCCCTATGTGCAGAATAGGGATAAAAAAGGCTTCCTCAGCCGCCTCATGGAATTCTTTGTTAGGAAAGGATAGGGCCAAGACCTATGAGTTTCTCAGTCTGAGGAATTCCCAGGTGAAGAAACTCCCTTTATCAGTGTTCATCAACACTCTCTACAATTTAGCATTGTACAGAGGAGTGAAAGAAATGAGGCCCACTGCCTCCCAAATAGAGCCAATCCAGATGAAAATGTGATTGGGAAATCATTAAAAAAAATGAAAATGCAAAAAAGAGATAACATTACATTTTAGAACTAAGTCAATACGCAGCCTTTTATGTTCACACTAGCAGTCTCCATTTCTACTTGAGTTTGGCACCACTGACCTCCAGCACTGCAAGGTTAAGGAAATTGCAGGAGGTCAAAGAACTAAGTGTCAGGATCAGAACTTGAACTCAAGTCTTCCTGAGTCTGTGTAGTAGTATGACATAGTGGATAGAGAATTTGGCTCAGAGTCAGGAAGATCTGGGTTAAAGTCTTCTCTTATAATGGCTGTGTGACCTCTGGGAAAGTACTTGACCACTCTATTCTCTAGATAACTGTCCAGGACTGTAAGGGCTACCATAATATGGCAGATATTATAGAATCTAAAACCCAAAGGGACCTTAAAGACCATCCCATCCAACCCCAACATTTTACATATGATGAAATTGAGACAATGATCTAAGGATCCACAGCTAGTTGGTGACAGACAAGATTTGAATACCAGTCTTCAAACTAGGCAACTAGGTGGCACCATAGTGGATGGAGTGCTCAGCCTAGAATTATCTTCATGGGTTTAAATCCAGCCTCAGAGACTCATTAGCTGGATGACCCTGGGCAAGTCACTTTACCCTGGTTGCCTCAGTTTTCTCATCTGTAAAATGAGCTCGTGAAGGAAATGGCTGACCACTCCAGTATCTTTTCCAAGAAAACCCCAAATAGGATGAAGACTGACTGAAGAATGACTAAATAACAAAAAAGCCACCTCAAACTCCCTGTTCCAGATTGCCAGCACTGTACCTTGCTATCTCATTTTTGAAGGGTACCAGATTTAAGGCTGCTTCTGAATCTCCATCATCCCTCCCCCTCCTGCTACCCCTTCCACGTGTGTTTTCGCTGACATATACTTTATAGATAATAAGTTTACAATAAGCGCACACTTATCCTCACGTCCTTGAGATGAGAAGAACCCCGACTATACCCCAGTAACAAGCATCTGCTGTTGCTTGGCACGTATGGCACATGCTCACTCCAGAGCGTAGCCACTGCACTGTCAGCTGTTAGCTCTCCATAATTATAGACTGTAGACACATAATTACATGGAATTACACTAATTACATAAATACACTATGATTATCTGAAAGTTAACGTTTAAGGAACACACAGAAACCGATGTGATGGTCGGGACGTAAACCTGATCTGGGCGAGGGAGAAGGGGATGAAGAGAAATTTAAGCAATAGTATTAAACCATCAGAAGCTAACACCAGCATTCTGGGAGCCTCATGCCAAGATAGACACCCAGCATCCTAGAAGGTGGAGGCTGACCTTTCCATCTCTTCCCTTTCTGCAGGTCTCGATTTCGATGACCTCAGAGGATCCCAATTATGCCTGCTTTCTCTGTTAACACAACAGATTAGAAAGGATATTTGGTCAGAAGCAATAGCTCCGTTTTATTCCAATACCCACAGACAGGCGTAGTGATGACATTTAAAGGCTGCCTGTTGGTGGATGTGGGATATAACCTGGGGGGTTCGTGACATGTTTGCCACAGCACAAGGGCAGGGTCAAAGCAACCCAGAAGTTATAATGGCAGAATTATAACGTTCCCCCTGCCCCCCAAACTCCCCATTCCAGAGCCAAAGTTATAGCTAAGAATCATGTGGAGTCAGGAGGACCTGGGTTTAAATCTGGCCTCAAATACTTGACGCATACTGTGTGACCCAGGGCGAGTCACTTAACCCTGACTGCCTCACTTAAAAAAGAGTCATGGCAAGTGAGGGAAACAACTTGAAACATATTTTTAAATAAACTTTAAAGGACAAATTAAGTTGGAGATGTTGGGGAGAAAAAGCTAAGAACAAGGTCCTTGGGAAAGCTCAAGGTTTCTTGTGGAGAAGCCAGCAGGGCAGAAAGGAAGCAGGGTTGGACCATGGAGACGCTCCCATGGGGTGGAGTAGGAAGCTTGCTATCTGATTTATTTCCAGATTGACAGAATCATTCTTGTTAACTAAATGCTAAGCTTAGTTGTTTCTACCTGCTTAAGGTACCTATTGCTCCTGATAAATTTTGGCATCCAAGAGCACGATCTTGAACACCCTACCCTAATTATAGTTCTGTCAAAGGGGAAATTTCTGAAACTATATATTCAGTTCTACACATTGGGACTCTTAGCTTACTTTGAGTGTTGGCCTCCAGCTTAATGTTTCAAACACATGCATTTTAAGGACTTAATAAAACAGTTTATAAAACAGTATACAAGTCAAAGAAGACTTGCTTCTCTCCAGAGGAAACAAGATTCCCAACGTGTAGAATAAAAACTCTAGTTTCAGAAATCTGCCCTGAACAGAGCTGTAACTGGGGTGAAATGATCCAGGGTGCCAAGGTTTACCAGGGGCTACAGTGCATGGTAGAAAGAGTACTGGAATGGAATGCAATCAGACAGGGCTTTGGTTCTAGCTCTGGCAATAGCAGGATATATATCTGTGTAATATCTGTGTACCTTCGTTTTGTAATTTAGAAAACTAGAGAATTCTGCCTGAGTTCTAGGATCCCATGGAGTTCTGATAAGTCCCAGTCCTAAGTTTTACTTTTGAGTTCTTCTTTTGTTTAACTGCAAGGTTAATGACCTGAATTTTGATTTTAAGAAATCATTGTGTGTGTGTGTGTGTGTGTGTGTGTCAATCTGTCTTTCTTCTCTCTTTCTCTTTCACACACACACACACACACACACACACATCTCTTGCTTAAACTATCTGTCCCCTTTTAGAAGCCCCATGTGCACCTCACATCTATGTCCACCCCATTTAAATGAATCTAGCTGATTAGCTCCCCAGATACACGATACAAGGATATCACTCTGAGAAGAGAAGGCATTAAGAACTGAGGGAGTGGAAGAGACAGGATGACCAGAAAGCCAGGAGGCAGAAGAAAGGAGAAAGAACATTTTAGACATGGGGGACTACCAGTGAAAAGGGAAAGGGGCTGGAGAGTGGGGAACAGAAAAAATGTCCCATGGGAGAGACATCAAGACTTCTAGCATTGCTGAATTGGAAAACCAGTGGAGAAGAGTGAAGTGTAAAAGATTGGAAAGTTAGGAAGGAACAAGATTGTGAAAGACTGAATAATTATCACAATATTTTATACTTGTTCCTGGAGGCAATAGGGAGCCATGGAGTTTATTGGGTAAAAAAATCATTTGGGCAGTTGGTGGGACATGGATGAGGGTGGAGAGAGAATTGAGGCAGGGAAGCTAACTAAAAAACTATTGAAAGAATCCAGGTATGAGGGATAAGAATACTGTGAGTAAGGCTATCTGAGGAGAGAGAGGGTAAGGAAGTGAGGTACGGTGAAGTCCAAAGAAAGAAGACTTGGCCACAGATCAGAAACACTAGGTCAGTTTGAGGATGGGCACCATAATGGCCAATGTGGTTCTTTTCAGTCTTCAAGGGCTTTCATGAGTATTACTTAAGTTGTATTCCATAGAAACTCAGAGATTCCTTCATCTTCCAAATGAGGTTCAGAGAAAAGTCAGAAACACATCTAAAAAATGTATTTTTATACACAGGACTTGAAGCCAGGAACCCTAACTCCTATCTCCTATCTCCAGTCTCTTTCTCTTTCCCTTGTGCCTTTTAACAACCCAGACAGTGAGTGGTGCCTCCCTCCAATTCCCACGGGACCACTGTCCTGTCTCCACACTACCCCAGCAGCTATCCTCAGGGCCAGCAGTCCTCGTGGACATGAAGCCCTTATACATGTGATGCATCCCCGCCTTCTCAGCAGCCACAGCTGCCAAAACCTTGGCTCAGCATCAGTTACTGATGGGATTTTATCAGTGGAAATGATATTTAGATCTACTTTGTCACCTTACTCTAAGGACCACGGGAACTAAGGACCATCTGACTTGTTGCCGAAGACTTCACCATGGTCTTCAACATCCTGTTAGAATGGGAGCTCTCTGAGAGCAGAGATGGTCCTGTTCATCTATTTGTATCCCTAATGCTTAGCACATACTTTACTCAGAGTAAACACTTAAATGCTTTTTCATTCATTCTTTCATTCCTTCACTTGACAGATGAGGAAACCAAGGTTCAGAACCAAGGTCACCCAACAAAAGAAGCGGCAAAGCTAGAACTAGAAAAATGCTCTTTTAACTCCACCTTTCCTACCAATACAAATTTAATTATACACCAGGTTTCCTGAGCTCACAGAATTCATCCAAATTTCCCTTAAATTTGGAGCCTCCCTCATGCATTTAGGAGTGAGTTTATAGACCATTAATCACTGGACAGAGATTTGGCAGAGAAAACCCAAGCTCAAATGTTAAAAGCAATTGCCAATTGAAGACTCATCAAATGGTGATAACACATCTCTGTTAGTTTAATGTAAGTCAATAGGAAAATGGGATTCAATTTATAACAGCTCTAGGAAATGAAACATTTCAGGAATGGATATGTTGTCTGGAATACAATAATCTGTGCAGTGTTGTTAAGTCAAATTGCACCTGACAGACACGTGGGAGCATTGGATGGCTTGGTAGATAGATTGCTGGAATTCTATCAGGAAAACCTGAACTCACACACTCACAAGCTGTATAACCTTAGGCAAGTCACATACCCTCTCTCAGTCTCTGTTTCCTCATCTGTAAAGTGGAAATAATTATAGGACCTACCTCAGTGAGGACTGAATGAAATAACTTATGTAAAGTCACTTTGCAAACCTTAAAATGCTATCTAAATGCTAGTTGTGGCTTCTGCTGCTACAGCTACTAACTACTACTACTGCTGCTGCTGCTATTATTACTACTACCACTATCATTACTACTACTACTACTACTACTACTACCATTCCAGAAAGAAAATGTTTTCCCTGATGTTTCATGGATTTTAAAAAAACACTAGAAGAGATCCTGGAGATCATCTAGGTCAACCGTCTCATTTTACAGGTGATGAAACTGAGACCCAGGCAAGAAGCTGAGGTCCCTGGCCCCCTTAGCTGGCAAGACTTCAAGCCATATCTCCTGATTCCCAGGACAGAGTTGATATCATTGAATGAAGCTATCCCACAAAAGCCCTGTGGAAAGCAAGTAATCAAGCGTCATTACCTTAATTGGCTACACAGCTATTTAGTGTCAGAGCCAAGACTTCAACCCAGCTCTTCTGACTTCCATCTGACTCTATGCCCTTCTGCATTAAGGCATGATGACACTTCATTTTTTTCTGCCACCTTTCTCATTCCATCACTGTAAGCAAACATCACAAAGCTGTGGTGCTTATCTTTTTTGACAACAGAAGATGAAAAGACAGCTCAAAGCAACAAAACTTCCGGGGAGTTATAATCCCCAACAAGCCATGCTATGTCTTTGAGTCACAGTGTCTTCATCTGTAAAACGGGGATAGTGATATTTGCACTACCCACTTCCCAGGATTGTGGTGTGCTTACCTAATAGACTGTAAGGTCTATAAACTGAAAGCATCTTCCTTCTCAGTTTTTGAGATCTCCACCCAGACAGAGTCGGCCATTCTTAGGCTGACCTTTGCAAACAGAAGTCGCTACAGACTGGGGAGGTGAACTTCATTACTAAGACATCTATTTCTTTATGAATATCTGTCTAGACATAAAGGAGATCACTCTACAGTTTTAGTAGCCCTCAAAAAAGATAGTCACACAGAAACCATGCAGTCCCTGGCCCTGCACAACCTAGAGTAACTGATATCTATGCATGTGTTCTTTGTATACTTCAGGGCCTCTGGGATGTCATTGATGTGGGCACTCTATTTGCCCTCACAGATCATGATTCCTTAACTGAACCAACCCTCAGTTAATCCTCATGTTCAGTTGTTTCAATCACGTCCAACTCTTGATGCCCCTATTTGGGATACCCTTGGCAGAGACACTGAAGTGGTTTAACATTTCGTTTTCCAGCTCATTTTGTAGATGAAGAAACTGAGGCAAACAAGGTTAACTGACTTGCCCAGGGTCATACAATTAGTAAGTGTCTGAGGCCACATTTGAACTCAGGTCTTCTTGACTCTAAGCCAGGCCTCTCAGTCTACTGTGTCACCTTGCAGCAGATCATAAACTGTGGCTAGTTCTGCACTGAAAGCCTCTCTCTCTTGGTAGGACCCACCATGGTTTTTCTTCCACTGACAGACTTTCTGCAAACCCAGTCATCTCCATGCCACAAGGAGAAATCCCAATAGGACCCAAGTGGAGATGTCACTCACAGGATTGTGGGAGTTAGGCTAGGAAGGGACTTTATCAATTGTCTAGCTGAGAGGTTTTTAACGTTTTTTACTTCTTTGGGGTTTTTTTGTTTGTTTGTTTCATGAAAGAGCTAAGACTCTTTCTGTGTTTTGATTCCTGGAACCCTTTCTACCATAGCCATGGCCTTCCACTACTAAAGCCTGGAGAAACCTATTGACCTTTAGAACAATGTTTTTAAATAATTGAAGAAAATTCTAAATTTTAGTTAGACATTAGGGAAAATAAGGGGGTAATAATTTTTCCCTATCCAAGTTCACAGATCCCCACCCCTGAAATCTGTTCATAGCCCCATAATCCTTGGTTTAGTCCAATTATCTTAATTGTACAAATCTGAAGAACACAGAGTGGAATTAATGTGTTTAAAATCACACTGATAGTAAATAGTAGAGCAAGGATTTGAACAGAGATTCCCTGACTGAAAATTTAGATTTTTAAAAATTTAATTGAGACAAGCAGGTTGTGTAAGGGTTAGAGCCCTGGATTTGCATTTAGCAAGATCTAAATTCAAATCCAGCCTTAGATACTCTCTAGCTGTGTGATCCTGGGCAAGTCACTTAATCTCAGTTTCCTCATTTGTAAAATGAGGATAATAACAGCGCCTACCTCTCAAGGTGGTTGTGAGAATCAAATGAGGTAATACCTGTAAAGTACTTTACAAACTTTAAATTTAATTATAAATCTAACATGATGACTTCGCTGTTAGCTCAGCTAATGAAAATATAAGAAAACACTCAAACAGGAAAGTATATATTTATGGCCAATAATGTAAATAAGACTGGTTTGAACACAGTGCCTTTCACATAGTAGGTGCTATGTAAATGCTAGCTATTAATATTTTTTAAAAATTATTATTTTTTAAAATGATAGTGAGATGGTACAGTGGATAGAGTTCTGGACATGGAGTCAGGAAGACCTGAGTTCCAATCTGGCTTCAGACACTTACTAGCTGTGTGACCCTGGGCAAGTCACTTAACCTCTATTTGCTTCAGTTTCCTCAGCTGTGAAATGGAAGGAATAAAAACACCTACCTCGAAGAGTGGTTGTCAGGATCAAATGAGACAATGTTTGTAAAGTATTTAGCATAGTGCCTGACACATAGTAGGCACTATGTAAATGCTGGCTAGTAATTTTTAAAAATTAACATTTTGTAAAAGAGAAGAAGGCTGTTTGTTCTATTTTCAGCAAGAGAGTGTCAACACTGTACAATGCATTTAAGTTATAGGTTTTGTTGCAGTATGAGGTGATTTTACTCATATATGTTGACACAGAAAGAGTCTTAGCTCTTTCATTTACTAGCCATGTGACCTAAGAAAAAATCTCTTCATTCTCTTCTTCCATTACCTCATCTGTACAATGGGTCAATGTCATGGGTAATTGCATTGAAGTCCCTCTCATAGAACTTGTGTAGAGATAAACCAAGCTCCCTAAACCACTTCAAGTTTAAGGGATGGAATTCTTACTGCAAACTGGGGATTGGATAATAAAAAATTTTATCATTATGATTTCATTATTCTATCCCATTATGATGACATAAAAAATCTGCAGCCAATGAAGGATTAATTGTGAACCAACAGGGCGGAGCCAAGATGGCAGACTAGAAAGACACACTTACGCAGGGTCCTCCCCACAGCCCACAAAATACCTGTAGAGAGGGACTCTCAACAAATTTTGGAGCAGCAGAAGTGGAGAACAACAGAGTGGAGGAGATTTGCAGCCCACAGTGACCTGAAAGGCCCACAGAAATGACCTGAAAGGCCCACGGAAATGTCGGTTGTGCTGGACACGGAGCTGAGCACTGAGCCCAGCCCGGCCTTGGCCGAGTGGCAGCACTGAGTGATGAGACTCTGGGAGGAGGACACTTTGGGGGCGGAATCTCCAGTCGTAGTAGCAGGTCCTCAGATCCCTTGGCCCACAGGCCCCAAAGGTCAGTGAGGGGGTTTAATCAGTAGTCCAGGAAGGGAGAAGGGCTTTCCCATACCTCCAGAAGCAGGCAGTGGCCACAGAGCCTGCACAGCAGCCCTTATGGGAAGCTCTATTGTTAGAGCGTAAAAACTCCTGGGGGCATTGAAGAGCTGAGTCTTTCTTTGTCTCACACTGAATGGTGGCCCTGCCCATCCAGCTTATCTGAAAACCAGCCCCCAGTGCTGACTTAGCGGAACTAGAGGCCAAGTGGCTGTGGAGAGGTATCTGCTAAGATTCTGGGCATAAAAATCCCTTTCTGCATCCAGACCAGTACACGCTTGATTGTGCCACCTTGGAGGAACTGAGACCTCACAGATTCCCAGAGTATACCCTACTCCTGACAAAGGACCCAAAAGTCAAGTAACTGGTTGGGAAAATGCTCAAAAAAGGGAAAAAAAAGTAAGACCATAGAAGGCTACTTTCTTGGTGAGCAGATATCTCCTCCCATCCTTTTGGATGAGGAAGAACAATGCTTACCATCAGGGAAAGACATAAAAGTCAAGGCTTCTGTATCCCAAACACCCAAAATAAATATTCAGTGGGCTCAGGCCATGGAAGAGCTCAAAAAGGATTTTGAAAATCAAGTTAGAGAGGTAGAGGAAAAACTGGGAAGAGAAATGAGAGAGATGCAAGAAAATCATGAAAAGCAGGTGAACACCTCGCTAAAGGAGACCCAAAAAAGTGCTGAAGAAAATAACTCCTTGAAAAATAGGCTAACTCAATTGGCAAAAGAGGTTTAAAAAGCCAATGAGGAGAAGAGGGCTTTAAAAAGCAGAATTAGCCAAATGGAAAAGGAGATTAAAAAACTCACTGAAGAAAATAGTTCTTTCAAAATTAGAATGGAACAGATGGAGGCTAATGACTTTATGAGAAACCAAGAAATCACAAAACAAAACCAAAAGAATGAAAAAATGGAAGATAATGTGAAATATCTCATTGGAAAAACAACTGACCTAGAAAATAGATCCAGAAGAGAGAATTTAAAAATTATGGGACTACCTGAAAGCCATGATCAAAAAAAGAGCCTAGACATCATCTTTCATGAAATTATCAAGGAAAACTGCCCTGAGATTCTAGAACCAGAGGGCAAAATAAATATTCAAGGAATCCACAGAACACCACCTGAAAGAGATCCAAAAAGAGAAACTCCTAGGAACATTGTGGCCAAATTCCAGAGTTCCCAGGTCAAGGAGAAAATATTGCTAGCAGCTAGAAAGAAACAATTCAAGTATTGTGGAAATACAATCAGGATAACACAAGATCTAGCAGCTTCTACATTAAGGGATCAAAGGGCTTGGAATATGATATTCCAGAAGTCAAAGGAAGTAGGACTAAAACCAAGAATCACCTACCCAGCAAAACTGAGTGTAATACTTCAGGGGAAAAAATTGACTTTCAAGCATTCTTGATAAAAAGACCAGAGCTGAAAAGAAAATTTGACCTTCAAACACAAGAATGAAGAGAAGCATGAAAAGATAAACAGCAAAGAGAAATCATAAGGGACTTACTGAAGTTGAACTGTTTACATTCCTACATAGAAAGACAATATTTGTAACTCTTGAAACTTTTCAGTATCTGGGTACTGGGTGGGATTACACATACACACATGCACACACACA
Organism: Notamacropus eugenii; assembly: GCF_028372415.1. Classification (NCBI taxonomy): domain Eukaryota; kingdom Metazoa; phylum Chordata; class Mammalia; order Diprotodontia; family Macropodidae; genus Notamacropus; species Notamacropus eugenii. The sequence goes on along the minus strand of NC_092877.1, from coordinate 23,423,774 downwards.
CACACAGACAGAGTGCACAGAGTGAATTGAAGAGGATGGGATCATATCTTTAAAAAATGAAATCAAGCAGTGAGAGAGAAATATATTGGGAGGAGAAAGGGAGAAATGGAATGGGGCAAATTATCTCTCATAAAAGAGGCAAGAAAAGACTTTTCAGTGGAGGGAAAAAGAGGGGAGGTGAGAGAAAAACATGAAGTTTACTCTCATCACATTCCACTAAAGGAAGGAACAAAATGCACAATCATTTTGGTATGAAAACCTATCTTACAATACAGGAAAGTGGGGGAGAAGGGGATAGAAGGGGTGGGGGGGATGATGGAGGGGAGGGCAGTGGGAGGAAGGAGCAATTTGAGGTCAACACTCTTGGGGAGGGACAGGATCCAAAGAGAGAACAGAAACAATTTGGGGGCAGGATAGGATGGAGGGAAATATAGTTAGTCTTACACAACATGACTATTATGGAAGTCATTTGCAAAACTACAGAGATATGGCCTACATTGAATTGCTTGCTTCCCAAAAAGAATGGGTGGGGAGGGAGGGATGAAGAGAAGTTGGATGTCAAAGTTTTAGGAACAACTGTTGAGTATTGTTCTTACTACTAAGAAATAAGAAATACAGGTAATGGGGTATAGAAAGATGTCTGGTCCTACAGGACAAAAGAGAAGATGGGGACAAGGGAAGGGAGGGATGTTAGAAGAGAGGGCAGATTGGTGATAGGTGCAATTAGAATGCTCAGCGTTTTGGGGAGGGGCGAGGGGAGAAATGGGGAGAAAATTTGGAACCCAAAATTTTGTGAAAATGAATGTTAAAAGGTAAATAAATTAATTAAAAAAAATTGTGAACCAACATAATTCCTGGAAAGTCGCTTTTTCAAAATTCACCTTTTGGTCACATCAAGCAAGCAGTAAAGATTTCCAATTTTGAATGGACTTATCAATCACATAATATCTTTCATTTCTTTCTTTCTTTCTGGTAATAAATCAAAGTGTTTAATGAGGTTGAACATATTTGATTTTCAAAAGGAAAGGGAAAAAAAGTGAACACAGGCTCATTCTTACCTTGCCACTCTCCTAGAGTGAAGGAATGTTGCCTCCAGAAATTTTAAAATCTTCTAATTTTTGTTTGTACTCATAAAGAGAATGAGTATTTCTTAGTGAAAAGCACTAGATCAGAAAGCACATCCAAAAGAATAATTTACAGATAACTATGTCTAACTTTTGGCTCAGAATCACGAACTCTGAGTTTATGCCGACTTGGTTTAATCTTGAGATTGAAATGAGTTAAGATATGTAAAATGTTTTACAAACTTTAAATCGATATATAAATGCAGCGATTGTGAATATCACGTGAAGAGCTGATTTTTTTTCTTTATCTCATGTCTGAAGGCAGAGTTGCACCTAGTAACATAAGAATTTGGCTCATTTTCCTGTTCACTCAGGGCTCTTTCTAAAAACATTAAGAACTGGTCTGTATCTAAATCTTTACCATTAAAAAAAAAAAAAGTAAAGGTCTCAGAGTTCCCATGCAAGCATTCAGGCTAACAAAGCATTTAACATAGGAAAGCCTTTTTTTTTTGACTTAACAAAAAACCCAAAGGATTCATACATGAGTTCATAAATAGTGAAAAAACGCCTCTTCCCTCTCCAATGAGTACCCAGAACCTTACACAGAATTCCATACTTATAGCACAATCTGGTATACTGTAAGTACACTTCTCCCCAAAGCACTAAGAGTTTCTAGAGAGTCTACCATTTCCTCTAGTAATATGTCACCATCTGCCAGGCAACATATCTAGGAGGCTTTATTTTATCTTTTCCATCTCTGTAATTTCTTCCCTGGAGCCCACTGTCCGGAAAGATGACTGTCCTACCTAGCGCACTACTTTAGACTGGCCATAGGCATGCTTCTTTTAATTCTCCACTCTTCAGGCATGTTCTCAACTGTGCCTGTGTCCACTACCCTACCACAAACTCCTCAGCTCTAAATCATGATCGAGTCAAGTCTAGAACAGAGAGCCCCACCACACTCCCCTATTTGCATTGTCTTCCTTATTAGAATGTAAGGTTCTTGAGGGTAGGGACTATCTTGGCTTTTCTATTTTGTATTCTCAGAGTTTAACACAATGCTTGGCAAAGTGGTTAGGACTTAATGAGTGATTTTCCATCCATCCAAAAGAAGACAACCCACGTAATTCATGGTTCCAGTGGTTTTAACTCTTCTTGGATCTGGCTCCGACTTGAGCCTCTACTGGTCCAGGCATATGCCCTATTCACCACTGCTCCTTCACTGCTTCTAGCTCACAGTCCTATAGCTCCTGGACTGTTCCAGGAATCTCTTCCTGTTCAGCCACTTCTCCATCTTGACTATGAGCTCTAAAGCTATATATTTCTTTGAAATACATGAAATCCCTGAAACTCTTGGTTCCCTTGGGGACCAGGTATTTTGCTACTGTTTAATAGTTTTGGTCATGTCCAACTCTTTCTGGTCTTTTTTATGGGTGGGGGTGGTGGTGATGGGGGCTCTTAGAAGAGATATTGGAGTGGTTTGCCATTTCCTTCTCCAACTCATTTTACACTTGAGGAAACTGAGGCAAACCAGGTGAAGTGACTTGCCCAGAGTCGCACTGCTAGTAAGTGTCAGTCTAGATCTGAATTCAGGTCTTTCTGATCCCAGGTCCAGTCCTCTATCCATGGTACCACCTGGCTGTCCTAACTGTGTTAAGTACCAGAGATACAAAGAAAGACAAAGGACAGCTTCTGCTTTCAACAGTTTAATGGGGGGGAGGGGGGAGATGGCTACATGTAAGGTTAATGGTGGGTGGGGGGAAGAGTTAAAGATTTTCCCTGCCCATTAATAGGCCTCAGACACCTTTTGTTAATTTCTAATGAGGCACAGGGGTCACAAGCGTCTTGCCCAACAGCCTTGAAAAGAATATATATACTCTGAGGTGAGGTTTTGCTTTGGGTCTTATTTTTTGGAAGAAGGCTCATGTGCCAGAGGAGACTCTGGGCAGCCACTAAAGAGCCCCTTGGCTTTGAACACCCAGATGTTGGTGCTTCTCTCTCTGGTAACAATGTACATATTGTCTATGGTCAGACAGTGGAAGCCCTGTCTGCTGGTCTTTTTGTTTGTCAATTCTGCTTGTAATTTCTGTTTATATTTTCTTTGAAGTTCAGGGTGCTGACTTTTCCCCCTGAACTAAGTGAATAATATATGTGCTTGATTAAAGTGATTGTTGACCCCTGAAAAGTTGCTTTCCTTTTAGAAATGCAGATCTCAGGATCTGTACAGCAGGCCCTCCTGTGTATGCTGGGGTCCTTGCTGTTACAAGACAAAAATGAGAAAACATACTACAAACAAGATATGGACAGGAAAATCGGAGATCATCACAGAGGAAAGGCACCAACATTAAGGGAGATCAGGAAAGGCTGCTAGCACAACCACTCCTGAACATTCATCCTCTCTTTGGTGTCATGGGTGCACAGCTAGGTGGTGCAGTGGATAGAACACTGGTGCAGGAGTCAGGAGGACCTGAGTTCAAATCTTACTTTGGACACTTTTGACACTCACTAGCTGTGTGACCTTGGGCAAGTCACTTAACCCCAATTGCCTCATTGTGGGTCATCTCCAGTCATCCTGATGAATATCTGGTCACTAAATTCAGATGGCTCTGGAGGAGAAGTGAGGCTAGTGACCTGCACAGCCCTCCCTCACTCAAAACAAAGTCAAGTGCAAGTCATGTCATTATTTCTCTGGTGGCATGGTCTTCTTTGGCAACAAAGGACGAATATACAGTGTCATGGGTAAATGGTCATAGGGACTTCACCTGAAGACCCCTAGAGAGAAGGAAATGATTACTTCCCAAGGCAGCCCGTTCCTCTTGGAGAGAGCTCAAATTGTTAGAATGTTTTTGCTTACATCAAGACTCAATTGTCCTTTCTGCAACTTCTACCATTGCTCTTAGTTCTGCCTTCTGGGACCAGGCAGAACAAATCTCATCCCTCTTCATCCCTGACATTCTTTCAGATACTTGTGGATAGTTATCAGATCCCTTTAAGTCTTCTTACCTGCATTCAAAGCATTTTCCTTCTTCCTTCAATCAATCATCCTCTAATGGTTTCCAGTCTTCTAGTCCATGTTCTTTTCTATTGTCACTGGCTTTCCTAAACTGTGGCACAGAGGACTCTAGTTATGGTCAGACTAGCAGAACTGTTATCTCCCTCTTAACAGCTTAAGAGCATGTCAACCATTTTGGGTTATGTCATACTGTTGACCTGTATTAAGTTTTGTTTTGGCATTATATGGCCACTCCTCCCTCATCTTATGCATATTGATACTGACTTTTTGAATCTAAATGAAAGATTTTCTATTTATTTCTATTAAATTTCATCTTACCTTGAGGCAACTAACTCTCTGGTCTCTTGAGGTCTGGGCTCTGACATCCAACATGCTAGTTATCTTTTCCAGATTCATGGCACCAGAAAACTTGATGAGTACACCATGTATGCCTTTATCCAAATCACTAATGAAAATCTTCAACAGTAGGCCAAGGATGAATACCTAGGGCACTCCTCTAGCGACCTTCCTCTCTGGTGACATCAACCTAAAAATGACTCCTCTTTGGGTCTAGCCATTCAACCAATTCCAAATCTAGCTAAGTATGCTTTCATATAGCCCATATCTCTCTATCTCATCTTATAGTGGGAAAGTCTCTGTTAAATTCTTTAGTGATATTTCAATATACAGTGTCTACAACATTCCCTTGACTTTTTGACCCTATCAAAAGGTGAAATGAAACTATTTTGACTATTCTTGACTAGCCCACACTGGTTCTTGATGATCACTCATCACCTTTTTTAGTGCTCAGAAAATATCTCTTCAGCAACATATTCTAGACCTAAAATGAAGCTCATTGACCTATATCAATCCAATTACTCTTTTGGCATATTTTTTAAAAAATTAAAATGCCATTCCCTAGCCTCTTTCCCACCTCATTTACCAGATTTAGCTTTGAGTCACTTTCAGATGTCTGTTTATTAAAAAAAAAAATCAAACCCACTCTTAAAAGAATAAACATTTGTCACTATCGATGATATTCAAGAGACTTTGTCTTGGGCACTGGCTGTTCCCCAGGAGAAATTCAAACAGGCTTTGAACAGCATTACTCAAAAATGTAGAATATCCCAAGGGGACATCTTTGAAGGTCAATTCTCTGGAAAATGTAAATGATGTGTTTGTTAGAACCTCAGACACATTACCTTGTAGTCCCACCTCAAGGTATCCAGGTTGCACAAAGTCAAATGTAGCTTAGATGAAGGATTAGAGATAAATTATTCATCTTCTAGCCTAGATCCCATGGGACCACAACTCTCAGGTCCAAAACTCAATGGGATCAACAAATAGGCTGAAAAAAGAGGGAAGCACCACATATGGGGTTATTGATTCCAATATTTGGTCAGTCTGTGCTCCATAAGGGATGAATCAATGAAAATATTTCTTGATCTAAAACATAAAGTATAGTTCACTACAGAAATGAGATTGTGAAATTCCCAAGAGTTAAGTTTTCTCCAAGAGATTGTTTTATTCTATCTGGATCACTGAGAGTTGACTTTTTATTTCATTATTAGCTACTTAGGATCATATTTAAGAGGCAGCGTATGATAGTGGAAAGAATGCTGGATGTGAGATTGAGGGATCTGGGTTCACGCTCCAGCTGTAGCACTTAATAGAACCACCGGCATATCACTTCACATCTGCACCTTCTTTTTCTCATAAGCCAACTGAGACAATATTTGCATTACTTACCTCATGGGATAATGTAAAGAAAATATGTATGTGTGTGTATATATATGTGTGTGTGTGTATATATGTATATATATACATATATCTTTTTAAATGTCATGCTGTAACTTATATTCAGCAGCCCCATTTTTCTGCAATTGAGTTAGATTGCCTGTCCTGAGACACAAAATATTTGTAAGAAATTTAAATGACAAACTTCAGATGTTGTAGAAGTCTTTGACGTTGAAATTATCTTTCCGTAACCTTTTTATAAGCCAAAAAGCTTGTGCTGTTGAATATTCGCCAGATTAAGGGAAATGACAGGTACTCCTTCAAAATCACCAGACTTAAGAATTGGTCATTGGCCCCACTTACTGGTCATAATCACAGGTCACATTAATCACTATTTGGTTTCACGGCAGATGTAGAGGAAGTGGAGTATCTGGATTCTAAAAAGAGCCTCAAGAACACAGAGAAGGATCGCATTTCATATATATTCAACCTTAAGACAAACAAAAAAGAGATTTATGTAGATCTGAAAGCAATAATGATGAAAAATACAGTGCAAGCTATCAAAACCACTGGTGTGAAACCAGATTTGAAATTCTGCCTACAGTTTTCTTAATTAAATTTCAACACTACAAAGCTGGGCATGCAAAGGATTCCTCTCAGCACACCACTGCACAATTTGGTGTAATGCTGTTTGAGAGTGAACATTTAAAAGATTCTTACGCACCCACACCCACCATTTTTCCTCTTAAAACATTAAAAGTAAAACTAAGCCTAGGATCCTTCATGCTTTCCTTATCACAGTGATTCTGAACCAGTTTCCCTTTCCCTCCTTCCCACTCTCCTATTCTGATACCCCTCAGCCCAGCTCCCCAAATGCCTTAAAATACTTCCTTTCAGCTCAAACCATTCCTTTTTCTCACTCATTTCATCTTCTGACTCCTTCTTTATGGCACTGCGTCTTTGGTCATCCTTTCTAGCACTGGTTGCCCTTTTACTCATACCCCTCACCAGGGAAGGAGCCTGAATACTCTTTGCTCCACTTTGGTCTCCTCTTCCACCATCACTCAGCAACTGATCCTTTGAGCTTCGCTATTCAGATTTATCACCCAATCCAGGTCTTGATAGCCTTTATCAGTTGGCCCCCAGAACATTCTCTGGAGTCACAGTTTTTCCTTCTCAACCGCCCCTGCCCTCTTATTAAGGGAGTTCAATACACATACTAATATTTCTTCAAATACCCTAACTTCCCCATTCCTTAATCTACTCATTTCTCATGGTCTGTTCCTTTATCCCACCAGAAGACATGGTCATACCATAAACCACAAGTGTTCTCCTTCCATGTTTATGAACTCTGAAATTCCTTTATCTGATCATAACATTTTATTAAAATTTCTTGGCTTATTTTCATGCTCAGTGCTTAGCAAAGGGCTTGGCCCATAGTAAGCACTTAAAGGCTTGCTCTCTTATTCTGCATTCAGATGACATCAGTTCTTTCTCTGGAGGTAGATAGCATTTTTCACCTCAAGTCCCTTTGAGAATGTCTTGGATCATTGCATTGCAGAGAATAACTAAGTTATCCATAGTTTTTCATCGTACAATATTGCTATTTCTGTGTACAACATTCTGTGGTTCTGCTCACTTCACTTTGTGTCAGTTTACATATATCTTTCCAAGTTTTTCAAGGCAGATTAAATTGAAAATTCTGACTCAGTTTTCTGAGAGTCTGTTGTTAAAGATTTACCCACACACCACTGGATAACTCCCATGATACATTACCTTTGGTTCCTATTCCCATGCTGGAGAACATCATAACCTCAGGCGGACTGGGTCCACAACAAGTTTATGTTGGGTAACTTCAGTTGTGTCCAGCAAGGCAGTCCTTTTATCCTTGTCTAATTCATTCTTCCACTTGCCACAGCAGTTTTTTGAAACTTATTTCTCCCATTAGGCTGTGAGTTCTTTGAGGACAGGAACCATGATTTTTTTCTTTTTGCCTTCCTTTGTATCCTCAGTGCTTAACATGGTGCCTGGCACGCTAGTCAGTGTATACTGAGTCTGACTGAGTTACTTGATGCAAGGCCCTTCTCTTTACATCCACAATTATCCCATACCTGCCGATTTTCCTCAGGAAAATGGAAGTCCCAAGGAAAGGGACTATCTTGACTTTCACCTTTATATCCCCCAGAGACTAGCATGATAACAGAACACAATAAATACTTCCTGAATTGAATCTGAAGCAATCCACAAAGGACGATTAAAGTTTTCACACCGGAATCTAATATCAGGGAAAGGGTTCTGGTATGGGAATATCTGAGAACTCAGAAGATCCAAATTTGAGTTTTTCCTATGCCACCCACAGGCATGGTTTTGGACAAATCATTTCCCTTCTCCAAGCCTCAGTTTCTGTTGTTGTAAATTGAGGTTCATTGGAAGGATTCCTGACTTTAGCATTGAGGGTCCTAGTTTCAAATCCCAGTACTTCTGTTTGCTACTTGTGTGACCTTGGGCAAGTCTCTTCTTTGGGCTTCCCTTTCTTCATGCTTACATCAAAGGTTTGGGCCAGATGATTTTTAGGGTCCCTCCTAGTTCTAAATCATTCTTTACCATGCTGCTTACCTTTGATCCTGGGCTAAGTAAATCCTAAGAGCAACCATTCCTCTTTCCAAATGCTCTAAAGAGCTAAAGCAGCTACAGATTTTCTACTAATAATTTATCCATTGTTTTCCTATGTACTTATTTTAGAGCCTGACCAGCACTGCTGCTGGCAGAGAAGAAAAACAGGAAATGAACTGAAATCATTATTAATGTGGGAAATAACAAATTGTAAGGTGTTGGTTCCCAGACTTAATAGACCCTGACTGCTCCAAAGGAGGAAATGGAGGCTTGCCAATAGAAGGAAGTACCTGAAAGAATTTCCCTACATTTGGTTTGGACATCATAGAAAAAAATATTCTCAGGGCACTGGTTGTATTTTGTTTACTTCTTTGTTTTGATTGATATATTTTGCTTTATATGATGTGATGGGCAGAGCCCCAGAAATAGCAGCACCCTATTCCCTACCACCTCTGCTTTTAGTCCTGCCCAACTCAGGAGGCCATCCAAAGGATCAGCCCCGGTGTAGAACGGGACCCTACTATTCCTGAAACCAGCCATGTCAACTGCCAACTCACTACAACTAGAATAGGCAAGTCAACCTAGCCATAGTGGCAAGGCCCCCGGAGGAAAGAGAGGACCTAGCATGTAGAAGGCAGGTCAAACCGTTTCCATCACCTTGACCACTATGACCATTGCTTCCCTCAGACACCAGTGGAGATACCTTAGGACCTCATACCCAAGAGTCCCAGACCCTGAACTCGTGCTTCCAGGCAGATAATGGATAGATAGATAGATAGATAGATAGATAGATAGATAGATAGATAGATAGATAGATAGATAGATGGATAGACAGATAAATGGGTAGATGGGTAGATAGATGGGTAGATGGATGGATGATAGATGGCTGGATAATCACTGGATAGATAGATGAGGGATGGATAGATAGATGAGAGATAGATAGATAGATGATGGGTAGATAAATAAATAGATGGAGGATAGATATATCTGGATACACAGAGGGAACAAGAGAGCAAGCGTTTATTAAGCATTTACTATGGGCCAGGCACTTGAATGTAAATATAAACCAAAAAGCTCATGCCTGCCCTTAAGATGCTTAAATAATAATGGGAGGAGGTAGAAAAGTTCACAAAATCAGGAGCAGAATGGATTGTAAAGCAAGCATGGATGACCTGGGCACTGCATGAAATGGTAGATCACCATCCAAGAATTTCTCTGAAGAAGAGCCCTGATAGTCCAGCAATTTCTCTTTGTCCTTTAATGTGAAGAGTGGGGTGTAATAGAAAGGTTACTAGTTTCAGAGGCAGAGGACCTCAGTTCCACTAATCTGTCACTTACTACCTGTGAGACCTTGAGTGAGACACTTATATTGTGGATTCCCCAATGCAACATTGTCAGTCAGTCAATATGCATTTATTAAGTGCCTACTGTGTACCAAGCCCTGTGCTAAGTGCTGGAGAGAAAGGCAAAAGACAGTTCTTGCTCTCAAGGAGCTCCCAGGCTAATGGGGAAGATGATAAGCAAACACCCAGATACAAACACACTATACACAGGACAGCTCGGAGATCTCAACCAAGGGAAGGCATAAGCATTAAGGATGCTGCTCTAAGTGTATGCCTTCCACACAACCTTCCATTGCCTTTTGTCTCATGGCAATTTTGGCTCCTGAGATCATGGTATGTGTTTCATGCTTTGTATGGAACCTCCACAGAGCATCCTCTATTTCCCTGGCCCTGCTCCTTAAGCACAGGCTTCCTGGGTGCCTGCAATAGAGTTCCTCCCAAGGCTCCAGGGGGAAAGGTTACTTAATTTCCTATGCTATCAGCCTTTGCTGATGGAGATTCTAGTTATGTGACCTTGGGCAAATTGTATAAACTCTCTGAGTATATTTTCTTACCTGCCAAACGGTTACACCACATACCTGGGACAAAAAGAGCTCTGGAAAATTTAAAGTCCTATTGAAATGTGAACTGAGAGACAGTATGTCCTGGTGTAGAGAGAGCTGACCTCCAAACCAGGACACATGCCCACTGAAGATGGCAAGCCCCTTCACTACACAGTGCTCTGAGTAACTCTTTAAACTACAATTTCCTGAGAAGGAGTCAGTCTGTCTTGGTAATAAAGAGAACTTCTCCCTGGAAGCTCGCTATATCAAAGTAGAGGTCCACTAAGTAGACCATCAAAGATCTATCATTTGTCCCTAGAAGGCTGAAGAAGAAGTGTTTCCTATTTACATTAATTCATCAGATCACAGGTCTTCTTATTCTGGAAACCAAAAGCCCAACTGTGCTTAGTCTCCAGGCCCTAAACACAAGCAACCTATCATCTATCAGGTGTTAATGAATGTTCAATCTTGGTTTTTAAAGGTAAATAGTGGTGTAATACAGTAATGGGGGAAAAGCAAACAAAACAAAAAACTTAGATCTCTGTGACTGAAGAGCCTTCTAGGAAGATATTGAAGAATTCACATTTTCCAGCTCCAATTTTTTCTCCATTTTTTTCTTTTTTTTTTCTTTTCTTTTTTCTTCCTTTTTTTTTTTTTTTTTAGGCAATTGGGATTAATTGACTTGTTCAGGGTCACACAGCTACTTGGACTGGTTGTGAACTCAGGTCCTCATGACTCCAGGGTCGTTGCTCTATCCACTGCACCTCCTAGCTATCTCCCCTCCCCTGCTCTAATTTCCTGTGATTTGTTGAAATTCAAGGCTTTTTAAGTCTCTTCTGCTAATTTTGTTTTCATTAGAAAAAGCTACAGAGTTCTCTTCTAATAGACTTCAATTTCTTCACCTACAAAATGGGATAACATTCCTTTTAAGACCTACCTGACAAGGTAGCTGTAATGATCTTTTTAAGGCAATTCAGATAGAAGTCCTTGCATATTAGAAAAGTGAGTAAGTATGTTGTCTCCTCCACCTCCAATCTGATCCTTCTCTATGAAAGAGAGGACTACAATAAAAGAATTTCAAAAAGAAGTCTTTTGGCCAGAGGTCCTTGATTAAAGCCAGCTTTCCTCCCATTGCCATTGTCAAGATAATTGATGGATACGGTTTGGTGTGGTTTTCATTGGGGCGATTAATTTCTAAGTTCCTGAGAAACCTCTCCACCTTACCTGTCATTGATTACTGTGCACAGCTGGGGGAGTCGTCCCCAGTGAACTCACCAAAAGAACCATTCTGATCTCCAGCAGAGGCATTTGCGGATGTGTTTCTCTGCTGTATTTGCATGAATTAAAAAGTGGTAGAGATGTTTTTCACTTCCTTTTAAAATCTGATTCAAATAATGAAAGGAGGTTTTTTAAGAATCTAGGGGGGAAAAAAAGCAGTATGAGAAATAAGTTGGTTTATTTCTTGGGTAGAGATGTAGGTAAGCCTTTAAACAATTGGTTTTTGGGAAATAGTGGAAAAGAATAGACTTGGTGGGAAACTACCTAGATTTGAATTCCAACTATAACTTTTACCAGCTCTTTGACTTTGTTATTATGAACCTCAGCTTTCCTAACTGTAAAACAAAGATGGGCATTTCTATACCTTGGTTACGATGAGGATCAATTCAATTCATGAGATATTTACTAAATTGTGACTGTGTGAAGGGTACTGCCAATGGGATATAAATATTAAAAAATATATATCCCTGGCTTCCAAGAGTTTATACGTTAGAACTAGAGTTCTTAAAACTGGGGCTGGGTGTGTTGGGGAGGAGTCCATGAATTTGCAAATGGGAAATAAGTTTCATCTTTATTTTCATTAATGTCTCACTGAAATTGAGCATTTCTTTCAATTACGAATGTAACAAACCACAGCAGTGTTGGGCTTCATCAGACTGACAAAAGGGTCCAAGATGCAAAATAGGTTAAGAAACCCTTATCTAGAAGGAATCACAGAATTTTAGAGCAAAAGGGCCCTTCACAGACACTTATTTCAACCCAGACTTGAACAAGCCTCTCCACTATGGTGGCGTTAGTCATGTCCAACTCATCGTGACCCTATTTGGCGATTTCTTGACAAAGGTACAGCACACTAAATACAGTCATCTGACCTCTGCTGGAAGACCTCTAGTCAGAGTGAACTCACTACCTCCTGAAGCAGCCCCTTCCTCCATTAAATAACTCTAATGATTAGGAAGTTTTCCTTAACATTAGGTCTAAATCTTCCTCTGCAACTTCCACCAGTTCTGGTTCTGCCTTCTCAGATGAAATAGATTGAATCCAATACCTTTTCCACATGACAGCGCTTCAGATGTTGGAAGTTAGCTGTCAAATGCCCACTGAATCTTCTTTACTCTAGGCTAAAATAGCCTTCTTCCTTCCTCCAAGACTCAACTCAATATGGCATGGATTCAGGACTCTTTGCCACCCTAGTTGTCCTCCTCTGGACATTTTCCAATTTATCAATATTCTTCTCAGATTGTAGTACCCAGAACTTACAATTCCCAGGTATGGAGGCAACTATCTCTTTGTTATTTTTGGAAGATATGGCCCACCTAATGAAGTCCAAGACTGAATGACCAGATTTGGCTGCCCCACTATTGACTCATAAAGAACTTATGGTCCACTAAAAATAAAAGCAAGAGCTTTTTCAAAGAGGCTGTTTAAACATATCTCCCCCATCTTGTACTTGTAAATGAGATGAGATATGTACACAAACCACCCTAAGACAAATGAGAAAATGATTAGGTATGTGGGAAGAGCTTCCACAGTGAGGGGGCTGAGAGCTTTAAGGAGGGTGGAACCACTTCTGGCCTGGGGAATCAGAGAAGGAAGCATCTTGGAGGTGAATCCTAAGCTGGGTTTTGAGAGAGTAGAAAAATACCAAAGCAATTGAGCCCAGTTATGACCATTCACAATGCTCCTCCTGCCCTTCAATGTGTCTCTAGTACATAGAGGCTCTGACCCTTGACCAAAACCTGCTGAGAACATTACTTAAGCCATTTATCCAAAACTAGCCTGGTCAAACTATAACATCCGGTCATCCTACACCAGGGCAGCTTTATAACTAGTCAGTGGTATCCAGCTGGAAATCATCGACAGTAACAGCTTCCATTTATATCCTTTGTAGTTTACAAAGCTCTTTCCTTTAAACACCCTGTGAAGGAAGATACTGAAAATGCGCTTACAGCTAAGTTCCAATTAGTGTGAATAATGGATCCCATGAAGTGGATGCATGGACTTGAATCTGCACTATTCAAAGTTATAATTATAACTGGGATTCATTATTCACATTCCTCAGGACCTAGCTGCATTCCCATTTTATGAATGAGCAAACTGAGACTCAGATTAGGTGCCTTGGTCACACAGCGATTAAACGTCAGGGACAAGATTAGAAGCCAAGGCTTTTGAATGACATTTTAGTACTTTCTCCCTATACCATGATGCCAGGGCAGTTCACGTTGCTCTATGTGTGTGTGTGTGTGTGTGTGTGTGTGTGTGTGTGTGTGTGTGTGTGTGTGTGTGGATATATAGATATAGATATAGATATAGATATAGATATAGATACAGATATGTAGGTGGGTATGTATGTATATAAGTGTATATATGTAGAGTTATATAAATATGGAAATAGATAGATGTACATATATACATATATATACACATATACATGTATGTATGTTTTTGTACGTATATATATTAGACATAATTTTTTTATTTGTTCATCCATTTGCTCATCTATTTATTCATTTGTTTATCTATTATTTATTTATTGAGGAAGAAGGAAGCTAATGGAACTTTTGGGGGCTTTGGCCAAAGTCTTTGCATTCTCTGTATGGTCACCCTAGAAGATATGTACACTTACTTGAGCAGTGAGCGAATGACTGGATATCGAAAGGTAAGTTTGAGTCCTCTCCCTGCTGGGGAATTTTCTTAGCAGCATCTTTGGGGACATCATGTCTTAGTGTTAACATTTGTCTGAAGGGGACCATTACATGCGCAGAGCCTTTAAGCTCAGGCTGAAAATGGAATATTCAGCTCTGGGAGCCAGCACCCCTCTGCCACTGTGTGCCAGCTGCTGTTCTAAACACTAGGCATACAAACCAGATCTTACCCTCAAGGAGCTCCTAGTCTAATGGTAGTAGGCACTCAAGAAACATATGTTGAATATGGGTGAATGGGTGAATTTAATTCTCAGTTTCGCTGTCAGGTGCATTTCCAACACCATCATTTCGGTTCCCTCTTCAGCTCATCTCTGAGAATTAGGACTTTCCCAGAATTACATTTCAGAAAGGAAGCTTCGAGAAGGAAGGACAAACCGTGACATATTAGTGGATTAGGATTCTGTCTCATCCCCCCAGTCTCAGCTCCTTTGTATGTGATAGGACCGTGCTGTGGAAACACAAAAGGGCTCTTCTTGTGTTTCAAACAGAGAAGAACAATCTTTTCAGTTCACCAAGAAGGGCAGAGGGGAGGCTGGGGCAAGAGACTCGGGGAGGTTTTAACTTTTTAAAGATGTTTCTCTGTCACATGGCCCTCCCCTTCAGCTGCTTGCTCCTTGATCCTTCACTTGCTGGTTTCGATAAAGTTAAGCATTGCCTTAGCTGCATAATTGACAACAGGTCCCACTTCAGATTGAAATGACAAAACGTGGCAGTTTTTACATTGATTTGTTAGTTTTTGCCAAGTGAAGAATAGGAAACAAACACTCAATGGAAAATTCTACTGACTATTGAAAATTTGTGAATAGGGCTGCCAGAGACATGAATTCATGTTGAAAAACAGAAGTTTGAGCTTGAAGAAAACTTACAACCTAGATTAGAGCCCATCACGGTGGGAAGGGACCTTAGAACAAAGATTATAAAAGTTAGAAGGGACCTTAACATAAAGAACATAAATACATCTTTCAGGTCACCCATTTCCAGGGAGTGAACAGGGAGCTTGGACTGGCTCCTAGGAGCTGATTGTTAAAATTTCAGAATGAGTATTTGCACCTCAGAAATCATTATCAAACTGCAAATCAGGGATTAATTAATTGTTTTGCTAATTATCTCCATTTAAGAAAGTGATGAAGAAAATGTTAATAATACTAATTAAACTTAGAAATGCATCATACATAATTTTTCAGGGGGGAGAGCTGGCTGTTAAACATTTATCAGCTACTCCTGCCCATTTCCCTTTGCCCATTTGGGTTTCTAGTCAGAAGGCACCTAAGAACCTAGACTATGTTAGAGTTAGAACAAATCTTAGAACTTAGACTATAGAATGTCAGGACCTTAAGGGGCTTTGGAGGAGATTGAAACTAATACTATCATTTTATAAATGGTGAAAGGGAAGATCAGACAGGAGAGTTGTTTTTTTTCTTTCCAGGTCACACAACAAGCAAGGGGTAGAGCTTGTACTTGGATCCAAGTTACGTGATTTACACAGTTCAGGGCTCCTTTCACCACATCACATATCTGTTCTTAAGTAGAGACCCAGGGTGCCTCTAAAGATGGAGCAGATCCAAAGATCACAGACACAAACAGCTTAAAAGGAACCTCTGGGAGGGAGAACTCAAAGTGAAGAAACCCAAATTTGCATGGTAAATGGGAGACCTGGAATGTACAGGTATGTAACACTGTATGGGCAAAAGCTTATCAACAGAAACCAACTGCTCCCAGGTGCATCATAAAGATAACACTTGCTATCAGCATCAAATTAAACAGGTGAGCTGATAAGAGGAACACTGTCACTGAGCCACCTAGATTTTTTTTTTTTAATCACTAGGGAGTTTGGTCTGAGTTAAATCTATTTCTTGAGAAATAGACAGACATAGAAGTATTAGAGCTTGAAGGAACCCTAAAGAGTACATAGTCCAAGGCACTCATTCTACAAAAGGGAAAACTAAGGCCCAGAGAGGAAAAGTGACTTACATTTGCCAAGAAGAAAAAAAAGGGAAAATGACAAATGTAGGAGGGTCTGTGGAAGGACAGTCACCCTAATGCATGGATGAATAGTGGAGCTGGAAAGTATTTCAGCCATTCTGGAAAATAGTTTGGAACTATGTCCTCAGAGTCCCTAAAATGTGCATACCCTTTGACCCAGTGACAGCACTACTAGACCTCTACCCAAAAGTGATCAAAGAGAGAGGAAAAGGACCCTTATACCCAAAAATTTTTATAGAAGCTCTTTTTGTTGTGTCAAAGAACTAGAAACTAAAGAAAACTGATGGGTACCCCATCAGTTGGGGAATGGCTGACCAAATTATGCAATGTTAATGTAATGGAATATTATTGCCCTGTATGACATGATGAAAAGTTGAAGAGGTTGTTGGGAAGATTTTATGAAGACAGGGAAAAATGAGCAGAATGAAGAGATTAAGTTATGTAATAACACTGTATAGATAAATAATTTTGAAAAGCTTAAGAACTCTGATCATCATGATGACCAATCATGATTCCAAAGGACTGATAATGAAGAAAGCTACTCACCTCCTCAGAGAGAAGTGAATGACTCAAGATACAGACTAAGACCTCTCATTCTGGACATCATCAATGTAGTCATTTGTTTTGCTTGCCTGTGAAAGTTTCATTATTTTTATTATAAGGGCTTCTTTTCTTTTTTCCAGTGGAGGACAAGTTGAGAGGGAGAAGGGGCTAGGGCTTGGGTGTCCCCCCTCCAAAAAAAAAAAGAAAACACAACAGAAAGACATTACAATAGGACAGCTTGGAAAATTACAAGATTAATTTATTATACACTCAAAAAGAAAAACAATCTCTACATAAGAGATCCATAGTTTCATCTATCAGGTACTCACCTCTTTCACAATGGATATGGAAATGTTTCTGTTATTTGACCTTTGTTAAGTTCAAAATAAAAAGGAATTTAATAGAAGGAAGAAAAAACAAACCTTAAACCACACCAACCCCTTCATGACTCAGGTCAGGTCACAGAGTTGTGGAGAAGCTGGAATGAGATTAGGGTCCATTTCTTCTTGTTTTTGTTTGTAATAAAAATATGAATTTTATGACTTTAAGAATGAAACTTATTGTCAGAGGCAAGTCTCTATTGCAGGGCTTCACTTTCATGAGGAAGAAATGGCCTCAGGAAAGCTATCCCTTTGGCACAGCCAGTTTTGTGTTTGGCAGCAAACATTCAACTCTTCACTGGTCATTGCCCCACTGGTCAGTGGGGATATGGGTAGTGGATATGGACAGACATGACTCAGAGAGGAGGGAAACTCACACACACACACACACACACACACACACACACACACACACAGCTCAGATGCCTTCCTGTGAAGGAAGGATTCCACAGCTGCATACACAGCAGAGTCACAGAAGGAAAGGCACTAGGGGAGGGGGATTGCAGTGTCTCTGTGTCTAAGAGTGGTTTACTACACAGGAAATCCCTTCTGCTCCTGCTAAATTGTCCACCCTTTCCCTGCAGAGTGATGGGACCCAATCAGGAAGACCAAACACTCCTCATGATGCCTCCTTTTCTGAAACAAGGAGGGCAGGAATACCTTCTGGAAGCCTCAGAGTGTGGGTGAGTGTCTCTGAATGGTTGCTTGAGAGTGTCTTTCTCCCTGCATTCAACTTGTGAGAGCAAACTTGTTCTTAACGCACAAAGACAGGAAATAAAATATTAAAATATCAAATAAATATTAAATAACAAACTATATTGCATGTTCTACCTTTGGGGGAGGAGGCAAAGAAATTAGTCATGTTTTGAAAGACTTGTATCAGCATCATCTAAAATGGAGTTCTAACTTTTGTAAGGAGTCCAAGCTCTACTCTGGTCTCTCAGTTTCCATCAGAGTAGGGGGAGGAGGAGGGGTAACGGATAGAAGAAAAAGCACATTTGGGAGGGGGAAAACAGGGAGGAGCTGGGCAGAGACCCCAGCTGAGACTGTTTGTGAATATATGGAGGAGGCTGGCACCATAAAGGAACAAGTAGAAGCAAGCTAGGGGTGGGGAAGAAATGGGAGCATGGAAGCAGGGGAAATTAATAAGTGTGTTGGCTGTCTGGGTTGGCAAGGTGGAAAGGAGGGAGAAAACTAGGGAGCCATTTCTCCCATCTCATTGAATACTCTAATTACTTGTCTCCTATTGGATATTGGCCCAAAAGGAAAGGGAATGAACAATGCTCTTAAAATGATTACATTCATGGAAATACAAGGCAAGGCAAGCCCTAAGAATAAAGATAATACTCATTTATCACAAATGGAATTTTAGGTGAAATAATAAGATAAAAAATAGTATCTAATCCCCTGATGAGTGTCTCTTTATCAATGAGAGGAAGCATGGCAGAGTGGAAGGAGTACTAGGCCAGTGGCCCTGGGTTTGATTTTAACCTCTGCTGTCATTGAGCCATGACACCCATGGCAAGTCTGTCCATGTCTCTAGGCTTCAATTTCTTTTCTGTGCAATGGGAGTAATAATGATAGTAATGACAAATACACCCCTTGCTTAACTCAGTTATTTGAAAATTAAAGTGAAATAATATGTCATCTCTTTGTCCCGTTAGATTGCCCATTGGTTTGATTAGATGATTTTGAAGTCCCATTCTTGGTGTGTCTACACATCCATGGGAAAGTGCTGTCCAGGGTACGTACTTCAGTACTCGAAAAATCCCTGCCTTCATTCATGTGGCCAATCCCAGAGTTCCAGTCAGATCACAGACTCTTCACATCTTAGCAGATGGTCATCATGAATTGTTATGGACTAAAAGAAAAAAAAAGTTCACCCATCCTTTGTTGATGAATTTCACTTAGGTAGGTTGGACTATGGAAAACAGACAAAATCTGTTAAATAAGCAAAGTCCATGACCAAGTAAGTCCCTAATATGATCTTCCTACTTCAAATTACTTTAATTCAACACATTTATTAAGTGCCTACTATATACCATTCATTGTGTAGATGCTAGGGGTACAAATACAAAAAAAAAGTAACTGTTTGTCCTGAAGATGCTCACATACATGGAATACAACATGGAAACAGATGAGTGAATTGGTTGATTGTCATCTCTGTTCTTGAAGAGGACCAAAGTGACATCACTGTGATAAAATGAAGTTTCATTGTGTTCGACTATGGCTGATCAGACCAAGACAAGCTTGGAATGCTCTACCACAGATTGGACATAGATAGTCCATGTGAATATTTGGGGTGGATACTCCAAATTTACACATCCTACATTTACTTTGTGCTGTCTCAATTCTGCTTTGCTCATAGAGGACAACACCCTTTCTGATGTGGGCATGCCATGCTGAGCAGTCTTGTGCCAGTGTCTCCCATGTTGCACAATCAAATCCAAAGTTCTTGAGAGAGTCCTTGGGAGTGTCCTTGTATCACTTCTTCTGACCTCCATGTGATCACCTACCCCATAAAATAGTCTTTTTGGCAAATGTACATTTTGCATTCGAACAATGTGGCCAGCCCATCAGAGTTGTGCTGTCTGAAGCATGGTTTGAATGCTTGGAAGTTCAGCTCAAGAAAGGACTTCAGTGTCTGGTACCTTATCCTGCCAGGATCTTTAGAATCTTCCTAAGACAGTTCAAATGGAAGCAATTCAGTTTCCTGGCATGGCACTGGTAGACTGTCCATGTTTCACAGGCACACAACAATAAGATAAATCGAGTAGAGAGAGGGTACTAACCACAAAGGGTATTAAGGAAAGGCTGGGTAGGAGGTGGCACCTTAGTTGAGCCTTGAAAGAAATAATAGATTCTAAGAGGAGAAGGAGCAAAGGAAAAGCATTCCAAGTTTGGGAGACAATCTTTACAAAAGCACAGAAGTGAGAGATGAAACATTGAATCTGGGGTAAAGTTAGCAGGCTGGTTTGGCTGGATTGTATAATCCAGTCTATGAAGAAGAGGAATATGTATTAAGTCTGGAAATGTAGGTTAGAGTCAGATTGCGAAGGGGAGAAGGTGAGAACAAAACTAGGGATGGAATGGGAGAGCAGAATGGAGTATAGAGACCAGAGGTCCTGGGGCTGCAGAGGGAGAGATGGAAAGATCTAAGGGGAACTTCAGAAAACTTGCTTTTTGACATAGAATAGTTTTGGATAGAAGTGATTGATTGTCCAAGAGGTGCTTCTTAGTTAATGGTGAAATCAATGGTTAAAATGAATGAAGGAGAAAGCATTTATTATGCACTTACTATGTGCAAAGCACTGTGCTACACTAGGGGTACAAACAGGAAAATAGAAGACAGTCCCTGCTCTGAAAGAGCTCACATTCTTAATAAGAAATTTCAACTTCAAGTCAAGTGGAAAGGACCAGAAGGCAACTGCCAAGTAGCTGGGGATGCATCATGTTTAATGCTATTCCTGTTGATAAAATCACATAGGTTCTGATGCTGACACTTGACAGTGACTTTGATGGTGAGAATTTTCTTTTCTGGTTTTTAAATAGTTTCAGCTTTTCAGGAGGTTGAAACAAAGCAGTTGCTATGTCCCATCTCCATAAGGGTTGCTTCTCTAGATGAGAGGTTAGACTGGACAGAGGGCTGGTGGTATGAAGGGTGTGGCTATTCCCTAGGCTCTTGGGCTAATATGCCCAACAGTGGCAGTTGGGCACCAATAGGTGTTAGTGGAGGGATTGCTGTCCTTCATGATGACTTCAAGGGCCAAGCTGGAACCTGTGTCTGAGAACCTGGGATGGGGGGAGGGGAAGGAACTGCTGTTCTGAGGGCTCAAGATCCTGGGACAGATTCACAAAGGTCTAAAGTTTATCACCTTTCCATCTATAGTTGGATATCATGCTTCATCAACAGTCCTCTGGAATTATGGCTGGTCCTTGCATTGATCAGTTTTTAGGTATTTCAAAGGCATTTGTCTTTGAAGTTGTTGTTATAGTATAACTTTTTAACCTTGGTATAAGAGAAGGTGGTGCTTTTCTTGTGAATGATATCCATGCCCAGGATGCTCTTTCTCCTCAGCTCCATCCTTTAGAACCCTGACCTTTTACTGTTCAGCTCACGTGCACTCTCTCTATTAGCCCCTTCTTCATCTCTCTGCTACCAGTGCTCCACAAAATTAATTTGAATTTATTTGGCATTTTTTTTTTTATTTATTGATGTTCATGCAGGCTGTCCCTTCCATACTTTTTTCCATCCTTCCTTCTTTCCTTACTTCCCTCCTTCCTCCCTTCCTTCCCTTCTTCCTCCCTCCCTCCTTCCCTCTCTTCTTTCCTTCCTTCCATTGCCTGATATAACTGAAAGTGAGACTTAAGGATGAAAAGTAGTTGACGTTTTTAGAGGGCTTTAAGGTTTACAAAGTCCTATTACAGACATGACATCATTGGATACTCACAGAATCCTTGTCAGTTAGATGCAAAGGCTCAGAGGAGAAGTAACTTACCCATTGTCAGCAGCCTGGGGAGCAAGTAGGCAGGGAAGGGATAGGGAAAAATGAAGAATGACTCCTGAGTTGTGGTGACTTCAACAGAAACAGGGAAGGTGGGGGAGGTTTATATTCCATCTTGGAAATGTTCAGGTGAGATGTCTATAAAGAGAGAGAGCCAACAGAGATCTGGTACCACCAGGGTAGAACTCAAGAGAGATGAAGACTAGATACAGAATAATTATGGGAGCCATCTTCCTGGAAGTGATTATGGAAATTCATTAGATTGCTGAAAGATGGGGAAAGAGCCAAAGAAAAGCATTGGGAAACACCTATAGTTAGGGAGTAAAGAAGGAAAGGAGGAAAGGAGAGGGGATAAGAAGGAGGAAGGAAAGAAAGAAAGGAGGGAAGTAAGGAAGGAAAGGAAGAAGGGAGGAAGGACAGAAAGAAGAAAGGGAAGGAGATAAGCATTTAATAAGTGCTTAGTATGTGCCAAGCACTGTTCTAAAACTTTGAGAAATATCATCTCATTCATATTTACAGCTTGGGATATAGTTATTATTATCTTCATTTTGTAGTTGATGGAACTGAGGCAAATAGGGATTGTAACTTGCCCAAGGTCACACAGCTAGGTAAGTGTCTAAGATTAGATTTGAACTCAGATCTTTTTGACTCCAGGCTCAACGCTTCATTCATTGAATCATTGACAAATCCCTGGCTACCTTTAGGACAAGATGAAGAGGCCAGTGCTTGGGCATGATGTGGTAGATAATTTTTGGCTTACACAAGAACTTTATACTCCATGTTACTTCATGATCCCACCCATTCCCTGGGAAAATAGCTCAAGATAATTACAGAGACTCCGGTGACCCACACCAGCCCAGCCTGTAGGCACTTCATGCTTTGAGTGCATTTGCCCTATAAGGTGCCAGGTAAATCCAGAGAGTAGCCAGTGAGGTGACTCAAACACATCTGTGTGGCTGCAGCTAACGTCAGGCTCTAGGCTGGCAAAGCAGATGTCAAGCGACCTGCGATGGACAGTAAAGGAGTGTGGAGGGAGAGACAAGAGAAAGGGAGTCATACCACTTGAAGTTCCCTCACTCTTGGTCTGCCCCAAGCCTGGAACCACCTTCCCCTTTAAGAAGAAGAGGTGAGCCCTGGGGAGGAACAAGTAATGGGGTGAGGCAAGGAAGACGGTAAGTGAGTGAAGTAAGCAGGGAACACTTCGCAGACCTGAAGAACAGGGGAAACCAGATGGGTTCTGCTCCCTCTCAGCAGCCATGGCTGTTCTCCACTCCTCCTCCCTATCCCCATCTCACAGGAGAAGATTGGTAGACAAAGGTTGAAAAAAAAGGTAGAGTATGGGATTGGGAACAGAGTGAGATGAATCTAGAAAGATGGACTGGAGTTAGATTGTTAAACAGATTGTAAGTTCATTGAAGGCAGGAATTGTCTTCTTTTAATTGTATCTCCAGACCTGAGCATGGTGCCTGGCATGTCACAAGCACTTGATAACTGTTCATTGGATTAGAGAGCCCTGAATGCAAAACATTTATTTGGTAGGCACTGAGAAGCTAGGGAAAACTCTTGAGTAGAAGAATAATATGGTCAGGGCACTGCATTAGGACGCTTATGTAGGCAGCTGGGAGAAGGACAGACTGGGGAAGGAAGAGGCCCAGGCCAGGAAGTCCAATTAGGGTTATTATAATACTCCAGGGTAGAGGTGATGAGAGCCTCAATTAAAAGCCGAAGCAGTAGCATTGGAAAGGAAGAGCCGGCTGTTAGGGGGTGGAATCAATGCTGGGAGCTGGCAGATTTAGCCTGGTCCTGCTATTCTGTAGTTGAGGAAAGTGAGACCCGAGTAGGTTCAGTGACCAGTCCAGAGTCACACAGATACCAGAGGTAAGAAAGAGAGAACTCTGAGGTTCTCAGGCCCAACAACTGGGAGGATGGAGTCAGCGGCACGCTAACTAAGCCTTTCCTGTGGCTCAGGCCCCTTCAGTGGCCTGCTTCCACTTCTTTATCTGTATTCAGGGCCTTCCTCAATCTGGCACCAATTCAACTCATTAATTTTGCTCCCGTTCCTTTCCTCTCTGCCCCAGGAAGGCACCTGCTTGCTCTGAGTCTTGGTGCACTGTTTTCTATGCCCGTAATATCTCCTTATCTCTCTCGTTCTGCTGAATTCTGACCCATCCTTTAAAACTTAGCCCAAATGCCACCTTCCCTGATCTGCCCCACCTCTGCCTGAACCACAAGCAGAACTTTGTCTTACATCTTTCAAATCTATTTATGTAGCATTGTGTTATAAATATTCTCGCTCCACTCATCCCTCCACTAGATTGTAAGGTCCGTGAAGGCAGGACTGATGTTTTAGTTAAACCATGTGGCAGCAAGGTGGTGTAGGGGATAGAGAGCTGGGCCTAGAGTCAGGAAGACTTGAGCCTTGGACACGGACTATCTGTGGGACCCTGGTTAAATCGCTTCTGCTTGCCTCAGTTTCCTCATTTGCAAATTGGAGATAATAATAGCACCTACTTCCCAGGGTTGTTGTGAGGGTCAAGTGAGATAAAAATTGTAAAGTGCTTAGGACAGGGCTTGGCATGGAGTAAGTGCTACACGTTAGTTATGGATTATTATCAGCAGCAGCATTTTTAGTATTACTGTCATCTCAGCTGGCACATAGCATAGTGTTGTACACATACACATGTTGGCTGAATGAAGTTAAGGATTTGTGAGGGAAGGTGAGTTCAGTTTTTAATAGGCTGAGTTTGAGTCACTTTGTCTCATTAGTTTCCATATTTGCAAAATGAGTTTAGGGGTGGAGAAGAATTAGACTAGACAATAGAAGTTCCTTGAGGACAAAGACTGTTTCATGCATCTTCCATGTTTGGCGCAGTGTACCTGGTACATAGTAGGTATTTAATAAATGCTGACCTAGGTTCTAGCTCCATGAGATCCAAATGGAAACACATGGGAAAAAATTTTAAAAATATACTTCTAGCTCTTAGGATCAATCAATAAGCCTCTGTTAAGAACTTCCTGTATGCTAGCACTGGAATACAAGCACAAGAAGATGGAATGGTCTTACTCTTAAGGAAGCTACATTTAATTGGAGAAAACAAATTCATATAAAGTCTATGCAGAAAACATGGACCCAGAATAAATATAAAGTGAGTAGAGGGGGAGAACTATCAGTTGGAAGGGGTCAGGAAAGATTCCATGTAAAAAAGGCGACCACTGAAGGAAGTGAAGACCAGGTAAGGAGGGAGTGTGATCCAGGATCCAGTGTTAATAAATGTTTAACAATGGGGCTCCTAAAAAAATGTACCCACAATACACTTTTAAGCTTGATCTGCATTATTCACATTTTCTCTATCACTTTCCTAAGTCTAGACAATTAACAAAATAATAAACGAAGCCCTGATTTGTGGAGTTTGCTGATCTCCGAGGTAAAAATGCTCATACTGAAATGATACCAAGGGCTCTCCAGCCAGTTTGCCCTGTCTCATTCTAGGCATGGAAGACAGCCAATGCAAAGTCACAGAGGTGGATGAACAAGGGTGAGGAGTTGAGAGGACAGTTTGGTAGGACCGAAGAGCGGAAAGAGGGATCCCAACCTCGCCCCTCCCCCCACCGCACCCTCTATTCCCCCAAGTGTTTCATTATAATTATTTAGCAAAATTCTCGTCTCAGTATCTCAGTTGTCTGTTGCTCAAGGGCTTGCGTCTATAGACAGCATCTTCTCCATAAGACTCCCCCCTCCCCAGCCCCAGCCCTAACCCCTCCCGCAGTGCTAAGTGATGAGCAGGTGCTTAATAAATATTTGTTGACTTGATTTCTTCGGGGGAGGAAGGCAACACCTATCGGAACAGATATAATTGCATTGTCCCCCAAGTCAAGCCAACCCAAGCATGGTCCTGGCTCTTGATAACTATGGAAATGAGGCTTCACAGACTGGCCCTGGGTTCAACTTACATTCATCCATATAGACAGGCTTAAAAACAATTACTGGGCTTTTATTTTTGTTTTTGATGAATAATGCCCATCCAGATGCCTAGGAGAGAATCAAGCAGCTCCCCCAGCCCATTTTTTTCTGTTGATATCTGGAAAAAAAGCAACAAAACATTTCATAAGGCAGCATGTTCTGGTGAGCCGAGAGCACTTGGCTTGGCAGAGGCAGGTTTGCCTCCCAGGCTCAGCTCCGCCCCATTCACCATCTCCCTTCTTTCTCAGAATCACCATCTGGAAAATGACAAGATGGGTACCCACCTTTAGCTCAGGATAAAACCTCAAGGGTTTTGGTTTTTATTTTTATTCTTTTATGTGGGGCATTTTGAGCATTTGATATATCCTTCTCAATTTTTTTTTTAAAACCTGGAAAATACAATGACATTTAGAAATATGTTGATGAATATTTCTTATTCAGTCCAGGAAGCCTTGTGTGAGACAGAGGTCCTTAATAATCCTTAACAAAAAGATTTGTTCTATGAAACGTGGACTCAGTCAAAAGACTGCACCGAAGGTCCTAAAAGACCACATGAGTTTTAAGGCACTAGGTTTCCCACCCCTGGTATGGTGTGAAAAATGATATTTCTTAGTAATCATTATCTTGGTGACTCAGAGCTTCCCCCACCCCCTTCTTTCAAAGTCCTGACTTTAAGTTCAGTTTTTCTTCAGGACATTTCTGATAATGAGATTACATTGAGTCTCCTTATCCTGGTCAAACCCCAAAGCAATCTCTAAGGTACAGAAGCTCCATTGTGTTCTGCTCAGGCTTGGATGGAGATAGGTCATCATGTCTAGATTGCCCAAGGCTGGGAGGGGTCTGGTATGTTGGGAGAGTGGTCTGATGGAAGAGGTATCTCCTCCGTCCAGAGGTAAAATGATGATGGGGTGATATCAGCCCCTGTTGAAAAGGTACCTCCACCCCAAAATGAACTCAAGTTCCAACGCTGTAGCTCCATGTATATTGCATGCTGCCTGCTTTGAGGGAAAGAAAATGATGGGTTCAACCTAATTTCGTTTGTCTTTTCTTAGAACAAACTCGACAGTGGAGGGGATGGGGGTGGGGGAAGAGCTCAGGTCTAGAAATCTGGAGACTGCCTGCTCCCCATAGCTTGTATACTCTCCCTTCTTATGTTTTTACTTTTTATCATCTCTCATTTCTTTCAAAATCCATCTATAGAACCTCC
The DNA here is from genome assembly GCF_028372415.1 of Notamacropus eugenii. Lineage (NCBI taxonomy): Eukaryota > Metazoa > Chordata > Mammalia > Diprotodontia > Macropodidae > Notamacropus > Notamacropus eugenii. The sequence continues at coordinate 23,396,921 of NC_092877.1, read as the reverse complement.
TTCCAATTTACCCTGTATATATCTTCTTTGGACATAATGCTTGCCCATTTGACTGTGAGCTCAGAGCAAAGACTGTTCTTTTTGCTTTTTGGTTTTTTGACTTTTTTTGGATCCTTGATGCTTAGCACAGTGCCTCACATATAGTAGGCATTTAATGCTTCTTTTTTTTTTTTTTTTTTTTATTAGACTTGAGGCTTTTTTCTAGTTCCTGATCTCCCTCCATGCCAAAAGATGCCTTCCACTCCAAGGTTTCTTTATAGCTGCTTTATATGTGTCTTGTAAATACTGGTACATAACATCTCCTCTGGGGCCACTCCACTAGCCTGTACTAGAAACACACAGTTTGGGTCCCAGTTAGGTACTTCTGCCTTCAGGGTGCTATTAGATAACATTGAACTAACAATGTTCTTCTGAGCCCCCATGGATAATCAGCCAGACTTAATTACCTTTTCAGCAAAGGGTATTTACTAAAATGATATAGCAAAAATGCTTGGTACTAAACATTTCATCACCAAAGTCTGTGGGTGCACTCCTCCATAAGTACATACAGAGTCCAGGGAAAGAGTAGGCTTAGACTGAGAGTCCTAGGGTAGTGAGGCTTATGTGCAGAAAGCCCATGCGGCCAGAGGGCAAATTCCCAATTCCTGGTGACAGGAAGCCCTTTTTTTCTCTTTGTGTAGTCCTTAGAAAAGTGCTGCTTTACACTGAGTGGAAATCTGCCTCTCTGTAACTTTCATCTTTTGTTTCTGGTATCATCCTCGGGGGTCAGGCATAAAATGTCCGATACCTCTTCCACATGACACATTCTTGGAGACAACTATCTCCTCTCCTCAATGTTCTCCTCTCTTGGAGAACACAGAGTTCCTTTAGCGGCTGACTGTTCATTTATAACATTGTTCCTGTGGAATTAGCTGCCCCATGGAATGTCATTTTGACTAATGCTGGCTTTTCAGGAAACCAAATAATGATTTTAAGTGGGGTATGTTTGTATGAAGCATCTGAGTTTTACTTCTACTTAGCCCATATTACTTTTTTCCTCCTGCAGATTCTCTCAAGACAAGACCGAGGGGAGGGAAAGTAGGGAGATGGGGGAAGGACACTTATGTAGCAGCAAATGTCATAAGGGAACCTTTTATTGTAATGGTGTTATATCATAACGAGAGCTGTTCTGTAGGAGCAGAAGCATTCTGTGACTCCACATGGCAGAACTAGGAGCAGTAGATGGAAGTGAAGAGGGCAAATACATGAAGGAAAATCTTGCTAATAATTCAAGCTGTCCAATGGTGGAAGGAACTGTCTTAAGCAGGAAACTTGGCTATCAATGTTTCCATTTGAAAAATTGAGGGGGCACCAAGAAGGGGGATAAAAAAGATACAGAAAAAGGAGAATGATGGCACCCAAGACATTTTAGCTCTACAAGATTAGCTGACTTCATAACAGTATAGAATTGGATGGTATGAGACCTTGGCTCTGCCTCTGACCAATTGCATGGCCTTAGGCAAATCTCTTCTACTTTCTAGGGCTGTTTCTTCATCTGAAAAAATGAGGACATTGTACTAGCTGATCTCTAATGTGTCTTCCAGTTCTAACAGTCCATGATGGTCTAAATGACTAAATTTTCAAGCAGAAAGCAGATGATCACTTGTTAGAAATGTGGTAGAATGTGGCAGAAGGAATTCCTGAATTGGAAGGAAGCTAGAATAAATACTAGGTTGCCTCTAAAGTCATTTTGACATTTTGACACTAAGGTCTTGGAATCCTGGAATGGTGGATTTTGAATAAGGATTGAACTCCAAAGGATTTTCCCACATTATCTTCTAGTAAGGTAGATGTCCAATAGCTTTTTGCTTCATTGATGTTTTGTAGCAGGTTGAAGCAGAAAGAGCAGTAGCCTGTTGTATGATAGGTGAATGTCATTGGTCCTGTGAGAATGAAGGACCACCACCACCACCACCACCACCAATTCTGTTTGCTGTTAGGGGTACAAAGCTCAAAGTGAAATGGTCCCTGCCCTCAAGGAGTTTATATTCTAACAGAGAGACAACATCCATATCCATAGGCTAGAGAGAGGAACTGGGCTAGTGGTTTCATTACTATAGGGAACTCCCAAATGAAGATGCAAGTGTATACTTTTTTTTTCAATTTATAATCTTTTCCCTGGAGCACCAAGAGATTAAATGACTGGCCCAGGGTCACGTAGACTTTGTGTGTCCGAGGCAGGATTTGAAGCCAGTACTTAATGGTTGTGAGAACAGTTCTGTATTTGCTACAACACTAGGCTACCTTATGTTGACTCTGGAATCAAACAGCACTATGCCCTTGCTAATGTTATCATTCCCATCAGAAGGTAATCCTAAACATAGGAATTGTCTTGCTTTTCAATTTGTATTCCCAGCACTTACTACTGTACCTTGCATGTGCTTACAAAAGCATTTCATTCATTCCTTGTTTGGCCTGGTTTGAATTCCCAACCTTTAGCTTCCTACTTATGTAACTTGGGGCAACCCATTTAACTGCTCTGGATCCCCTTCTGTTCAACCTACGTCTGTATCAGTGAATTGCATGAAGACATAAATTGCATTCTTATCAATTTGTGAAGGTTCTGAAACTGGAGGTACAGCGATGACCTTCAGGATCCCCAAAGATCTCTGCAGGCTTGGAATGATAGGCTGGGTGAGGAAAGGTGGAATTTGATAGGAATGGATATAAAGTTCTTTTCGTTGTTCAGGCATTCTTCAGTCATGTCTGACTCCATGATCCCATTTGGGGTTTTCTTGGCAGACACTGGAGTGGTTTGCCATTTCCTTCTCCAGCTCTTTTAACAGATGAGAAAACTGAGGCTAAGTTAAGTTAAGTGACTTGCCCAGAGTCACATGGCTAATAAGTGTCTTAGGCTGGATTTGAACTCAGGTTCTCTTGACTCCAGGGCCAGCACTCTATGCACCATGCCATCTCGCTGTCCCATGTAAAGTACTATGTTTGAATTAAAAAAAATTACAAAAGTTTAGGGCAAGGGAGGTGTAGGTTTGCATAGAAGCACATGCCTAGAATTCCAGCTACTAAGGATTGAGGCTGGTGGATCTCTTGAGTTTAGGAGTTCTGAGCTGCAGTGGCTATAGACACTTAGTTTTGGGATCTATATAATGAGCCTCCAGGAGCAAAGAGATATGATAGCTACCTTTAAATATCTGGAGGCTTATCATATGCAAAAGGGATTTGAGTTGTTTTCTCTGGTTCAGAAGACATCTAAAAGCAGTGGGTGAAAATTACGTACATAGATACTGTTTTCAGCTCAAAAGAAGAAAAAAAAATGACTTTCTGGCAGTGCTGTTCTCGTGGGGGATGGGAGGCCTGTCTCTGAGTGTCTTCAAGCAGAAGATGGACAACCAAATGCTGGGCATGTTGTAATGGGGTTCCTGCTTGGGCTAAATGCTGGGCTCTGAGGAGCCTTCCATGTCTGAAGTTGTACCATTCTGTGAGCAAATATGTATGGAGATACTGGATGACATTATAAACCTCAGACTATAAATAAATTTATACAAAGATTGAATTTACATGGAACAGATAAATGAGGGACAACCTGAAATAAAAGTGCTTGTCTGTATGACAAAGTAGACTACTGTGTACTGCTACCAATTAAATTATGACCAATTAAATGTCATGCTAGGTCATTATCGCATTACCTTGACGTTACTGGAAACTGCAAAGTATAAAGTTATATATTAAAACTATATGTTTTTTAATTTAACGAATTGAATGATTAGAAAACAATTCAACATTTAAGGTGAAGATGAGAGAGCCTTGCCAAGAACAGCTTAGCCATATATCCTTCTGCCCACTCATGGAGAAAAAAATGGCATGTACCTCTCAAGTTATATGACTCATTACCTATGAGATAGAGAACATATGACCCAGACCACTCCGGGGGTGTCGGAGCATATTTTCCAAAGCTAATTGCTAGAAATAAGTCAACCTCCTTATTGTCAGCAATAATAAAAAAGAAATACATTGCAGTCTTGCCATTTGGAGAGTCTCTGAAATTTATTCTCCTGAGTTGTGTTTCCTTGGCCATACCAGGGCCATGCTAAGCAACCACGGCCTAGTTTCTGATATTTCAGTGAGAGGGTTCATCTCTCAGGTTCAGTCAGTTGCCAGGTCTTGTCAGTTCTATCCCTCATAACATCTCTCAAATTGATCCCCTTCCCTTCACTTACACAACTGCCTTGTTAGTTCAAGCCCTCATTACCTCCCACCTGGACCATGATAATAGGCTCTTAATTGGTCTCTCTTCCATTCTCTCCTATCTGTCTTACATAGAGCTGGCAAAATAATCTTCCTAAATGATAGGTCTGATCATGTCACTTCTGAGCTCGTGAAGGTTCAGGAGCTCCCTATTGCCTTTAGGATAAATTCCTTAGAGTGGCATTGAAAGTCTGTGCCAGTCAGGATTCAGTCTAACTTTTCAACAATGCAACGAACCTCCTGCAGTTTTCGGTAGTATTTGCCAAAGCACAGGGTTTAGAACGAGAGAGGGTTCAGTGCCACAGTACTGTGTGCTAACAGGATAACGTGGGGAGATTTGTGCTGAGGTTTGGGGAACGAATTTTGAAAGAGACCCTGAAAATCTGGGAGACCTTCAGAAGAAGGTGAGCAGCAGGGATGATGGCCTCAGCACCATGCCATGAGAGGACCTGTGGCCAGAACTAACAGAGATGATCTTACCAGAAATAACAGGAGTGTTGTAATCATTCTTCCTTGAGAAAAAGGTGAAAGGAAGGAGAGAGGGGTAGGTCTGAGGTGGCAGGTAGGTGAGGCAGAAAGATGGTGAGGCTTTGGCATGGCCTCATCTGGAGCTGGTTAGTTAATGGACTTTAAGGCTTAGCTCAGGGGTATCACCTACTGCTTAAATCCTACCCTGACCCCCATCTCCCAGTCATTAGTGCTTTCTCTCTCCTCTTTTTTTCCGCTTGTTATAGACTTCTTGTATACCTTCTCCACCTTCCCCCAAATGCAAGCTTCAGTTAGTGACTGGATTTGTATCCGTGGTACCTAGCATGGTGCCTAAGGGCACACAGGAAGCAATTAATATATTTATGTGGAATAGGATTATTGAATTCCACACTTTCCACATGGCAGAGTAGGATATGCTACACAGAAAAGTAATTTGATTAAGCTGCATGAAGACATGTTGAGTTTCTCAAAACCCATATAGCTAGACCACTGAACCACATAAAAACGAAGTGGCTTCCTTCAAAAGAACTCTCATAGGAACATCCAATTTAGAGCTCTCTAATTTGCCCACCCTCATTTTACATAATTATGAGAATAATAGCTATCATTTACATAGCACTTAAAAGGTTACAAACAGTTCATAATTATTCATATCCTCACAACAACCCTGGGAGGTAGGAGCAATGACCATATCCTCATTTTTACAGATGAGGAAACTGAGGCAGACAGGTTAAGTGACTTACCTAGGAAAGCATCTGAGGTTGAATTTGAACTCAGGATTTCCTGACCTCAGGTCCTATACTCTAATCCACTGCACCACCTAGAAGTGGAAAGATTTGCCCAAAGCCCCACAGGTAGGATTTGAACTCAGGTTTTCTGAATTTAAATTCAGGGTTCTCTCAAGTCTCATTGAGAAGCAAGGTAATCCTGAGAGGCATGCCCATATGCAGATGGAGGAGTGGGGTCTTGGGTAAAGGTGGGCAAATTTTAAAAGTCATTTATAATCACTGGAATATTTATCTTGCTTCTCTAAGACACCCTAAGCCATTCCTCCTCTATGGGATCTTTCTTCATCCTCATAATGCAGCAAAGCAAAATTCCTCTAAGTCAGTATCTCCCCATGAGTTTCAGAGATTGGTTCATGGCTCCATTGATTTGGAGCTAAAAGGGACATTGATGGTCATTTGCTCTAGCCCTCTCATTTTACAGATGGCAAGTGAGGTACAGAGATTAAGTGATTTGCAGTCACACAGGTGGGAGTTATCTGGGGTGAGATCCAAATCTAGGTATCTACTCTACTAGATTTATGACAAACACAGGTGGTTTTATATTTGCCTTGTTATTTCTCTTTCAAAGGATGCTACCGCAAGACCGAAAGTTTCCAGAGGATAATAATAACTGTAAGAACTAGCATTTAAAATAGTGCTTGAAGGATTGCCAGCTCACATGATCTCATTTTATCCTTCCTAACAACCCTTGGAAGTTGATGTTATTATATATCCCCACTGCACATATGAGGAAACTGAGGGTCAGAAAACTGGGAAGTGTCCAAGACTACATCTGAACTCAGGTTTTTCTGACTCCTTACCCAGAGCTCTGACTGCTAAATTACTTAGAAACCTGAATATACACGAAAATATTTTAGGGAAGCAAAGAAGAAAATGGAACAAAGTGCGTGTCTATCCACTGTAATGGCTGACACTGCAGTATCTGAATGTAATGGAATATTATTACTCTGCAAAAAAAATGACAGGTATGAGGAAGTAAGAGATGTGGGGGGAAATTGTATGAACTGACACATCATGAAGGAAAACAGAACCAGGAGACATACAAGAGACTATAATAATACAAATGAAAACAACACAAAATGCAGCTGATTTCAGATGAAATGTATTGACCAATTCTGGTCCCTGAGGATGGATGATGAAACACATTACCCTTTTTATGGCAGAGTTACAGATGACGGACTTCAGCTACCCAGACATGTCAGCTGTGGTCACGGTGTTGGTTGGTTTTACCCAATGGTTTCCAAAGCATTAAGAAGGATTCTTTTTTGTTTGTTTGTTTTTTTCATTTATTTATTTAACTTTTAACATTCATTTTCACAAAATTTTGGGTTCCAAATTTTCTTCCCATTTCTCCCCTCTCCCCACCCCAAAACGTTGAGCATTCTAATTGCCCCTTTCACCAATCTGCCCTCTTTTCTAACATCCTTCCCTTCCCTTGTCCCCATCTTCTCTTTTGTCCTGTAGAGCAAGATAACTTTCCATACCCCTTTACCTGTATTTCTTATTTCCAAGTAGTAAGAACAATACTCGACAGTTGTTCCTTAAACTTTGACTTCCAACTTCTCTTCATCCCTCCCTCCCCACCCATTCCCTTTGGGAAACAAGCAATTCAATATAGGCCATATCTGTGTTTGAAGGATTCTGTCAGGATGGAGGGATGGGAAGGACATCAGATAATGATTGTGGTGTAACAAGAAAAAGAAACCACCGACATTTTTCAATCTTCATTTTTATTTTGGTTGACTCTCAGTGGTCTGTTTTTCGGTGTCTGATTAGCCCCTTCACAGAAACCTCCTCCTTATAGAATGTGGCTCCATTTTAGGTATTGAAGATCCCTGAAACCTACATAAACCTTCAGTGTAACTATTATAGTGATCAAGATAGTTAAATGTCCAGCTTCCCTGATCTGACTTCTTTCTTACCAAGAATGTACCACTATGCAGCAATCACACTAAATAGGCCATTCTGTCACTTAATCTCCAAGGGTCTCAGTTTCTCCATCTGTAAAATAAGGGAGTTGGACTTAGATGGCCTCTGAGGTCTCTTCTAAATATGATTTTATGAGCTTAAGAAGACAGGAACTATGTATGTTCAGTAATAGCATGCCATCAATGATTTTTCACACATGATTCTTTTTAATAATGCTTCCTTTTAATTGAAAACTATTCAAAATCCAAGCCACCTGCATGGCTGAGTCATATCATGTTGTGCAATATTATGTTACATCCCATCTGGTATGATGTAACACGAGAGGGCACAGTATTCTGTGATTCCATTTAAACATCGGCTCCAGGTATAGTTCATCTCAAGATGTTATCCTTCAGCGTTACCTGGGGAAAGGTGGCTCAGCAGTGACCTTTAATGTTGCCACCTCCAACGGCAACATTAAAAAATATATACATTAGACTGAGTGTGCTTTTCCCTTCCAAATGTTGAAAAATTATTGGCATTCATTTGAAGAACTTGTTAAACATCTCGAAATTCTCTACTAGTAAGTATTTGGAATAAGCCTTAAGGCAACTTCTGTTTACAGACAAAGTCTGTACGTTATCCAAATACCGCTGTGATGTGTTTATAGCTTGCAAAAGAATTAAATATCAAGTCCTACCAGTTGGGTGTGCATTTCTAAATGAGCATTAAATACATATGTGCATGTATATGTATGTGAACATATATGTTTGTGTACACACACACACACACACTCTCCTCCAAAAGATTTTCATATTTGGTGGGTGTCAAGAAAACGTTTCAGTTAATTCTTTCTAACTCACTTCCATCTGGGAAGGGGCCTTCTAATGGTCGGTCTTAAGGTCATCACTAGAAATTAGTTCCCTTTTGCAAATGAATTTCACCTGGAAACATCTTTGCTATAAATTAACTAGCTCAGCTTGGGCTTTTGAATGGTGATGTTCAACTACTGACAGATGGAGAATTTTGAAGTGAGTTCCAGCTATTCTGACAGCCATCACTTCCCACCATGCCTTAGTGAAAAATGAACTTCCAATAGTGGTGGGGTGGGGATGGGGGGGAGGAAAACACTGATGAAATATACCCAATACCTACAGAAGATGTTTAATATCACGAACTTATATCACGAATATCAAGAACTATGTTCTTTTTTTGGGAGGATGAGTTGATCCAGAGAGTTGAGACAACTGCTTTATAAATTCAGAGGCTCCCCTGCAAATCGTAGGCCTTAGAGTACTAGAAAGCAGCCAAGCAGCCTTGTACAGTATGCTATCACTTACAGTTTAAAGAATTCATTCCAACAAAAGGAGGACAAGTGAAAACCTCCAGGTATAGAATCTGCTTCTCTGGTTCAGGTACAGTTAAAGGTAAAGTTTTTAAAGGTTCCTTTGAAGTGGGACCAGAATGCACATTTCCTGATCAGTAATCATTACCATAAGGATTTAATGTTGAAAGGGCCCAGGGAGATTCTCCGGTCTAGCCCCCTCCATTGACGAAGGAGGGAAAGACCCAGGGTGAGGAAATGACTTGTCAAAGCCTGCACAGCAGATGGCAGACATTTCTGGACTCCAATTCCAGGGTTCTTTTCACTATACCACTCATTTGAGCTGAATGCATCAAATATTCAATTAAGTACCTACTGTGTGCAGACTATGTTGAGAGAGGATGCTGATTTTTAGGAAGATTTTTAGGATGCAGCCTTTTGACTGAGTCCAAGTTTTACATAACAAATTTTTTTTATTACGGGGATTTTTTCTGTCAAGTTTGGATTCAGTTAAAGGACCTCGAGGGCCACACCACAAGTTCGCCACCCCTGATAGGCAATGAATACAAATAAAGAATATAACTTGCTGTACAGAGGAAGATGTTTGGAAACAAATGTGATATAAGGAAAGATAGAAATAAAATATAATCTAATTTTAAAAATAAATTGAAGCATTTTTTAAGAAGGGCAAACTAGTAATCCATTAAAAAAAAAGCTTGACCTATAAGTTCAATTTAAGAAAATGCTTCCTCATTCCCTTTTCTCCCCTAGTGGACAGTAGGGATGGTTTAATTTTTTTATATTTATATCCCTAGTGCCTAGCACAACCCCTGGTACATGGAAGGCACTTAATAAAGGCTTGTTGATTGACTCCCAATTCTAAGCTATAACTACATTGACCCTCTCTGTTCCTCACACAATTCTCTCTCCCTTCTGTTTCACTGGCCATCTATACCCTACGTGTGGAACACACTCACCCCTCGTCACTACTACACTGAATCATTCACTCTCTTCCTTGGAAACACAACTCCAACACTACTTTCTAGAGCCTTCTGAAACCTTTTTTTAATCCCCCTATTTGAGCCATCTCTTCAGGGGCATGAGGTTTTTTAAAAGTTCAGTACTTTAGGAAAAGCAAACTGCGCATAACACAATTTTTAGGTTGAATATGCATTATTTTTTCTCCATCACTTTCTTCAGTCTAGACAATGAACACAATAATAAATCAAGCCCTAATATGTAGTGTTTGCTGATTTCTAAGGTGTAAATGCTCATATTGGTAATTTCGCAACTGGATACTCCCAGATGGTAAGACTTGGCTCTGGCACATCCCTGAATCCTCCTCTGCTATCCTGAATCGCTGTATTACTTCTAAATTCATCACACACACGTACTTGCCATTGTGCACAATATAAGTTCTTTGAGAAAAAGAATTTTTTTCGTTTCTGTGTTTCTATCTCTAGTGCTTAGCACAAAGTTAGCATTTTATAAGCATTAAGATGAGTGTATTCCTATTTTTCTCTTCCCTTTTCTTTCTTCACGTAAGAATCGGAAAATAAAACAAAACCCCACAACCACCTATGCCATCTTACTGAATTTCCTCTATGATCAATGAAGACATTAAGATTATTATAGGATACTCATTCCTTCTCTATTAGAAGGTAAACATTTCCTTATCACATGGTTCCTTTCAGTAGTTTCAATATATTTACCTTCCTAGGTTTCTCTTGACTCTCGTTTTTACACTGCACAGATTCTATGCAGCCTTTTTTTTTAAAACTAGGAATGCTTGCAAGTCCCCTACTGCATTAAAATTCCATTTCCCCCCATGGGAGATTATACTTTGTTTTGCCAGATAAGTTAGTTTTGGATGTAAACTTTTATCTTTTGCTTTGTGGATGATCATCATATTCCAAGCTCTTTTCCTTAAAATGGTAGTTGCTAACTATTAATTGATTTTTGCACATGACTTTCCTCATGTGCCATATTCCAGACACTCATTCCCTTTTCACATACATAAATTCCATTTCCCATCTCTGTAGCTTTGTAGCAGAATGTACTTGGTAATCACCCCCACGTCATAATTAGCTTCATTCAAAATTCAACTTATAGACTGTCTCCTATAGAAAATCTATTCTAATCACCATAGTTCCTAGTGTATTCTCCCTTGTAAAGTTTTTTGTATCAACACAGTATAAGTAATAGTTTTGTACTTACTCCTTTATGTACATGTGGCTTATTTCCAGTAAAACCTAAGTTACATGAGGGTGAGAGACAGCTTTATTTTTGTATCACCAGGAAAGTAATATTAAAAGTAACTAATATTTATGATACTTTTAGGTTTGCAAAGCATTTTACATGTTATAAACATGTCTCCAGATGTTAACACAGTAGATCTTTAATATTTGAGATGACTAAAGAATGTAAAAAGGCTAAATTGTAGCATTATTGTTTACTAAATTAGAATGACTGTTTATGGCTGCATTCATAATTTTCGATTTATATTGAGAATACTTTATTCTGTAATGTTTGTATGATAAATTTTTGCTAACTTCTGTTGCTGAGTGACTGTTATTTAAGATATATTTAGGGAAACTATTGTTGTTGGTCCTATATACCTTTGGGTGGGCACATATATGTCCTTGGCTACAGACGCTCAGTAATGAAGGTTTAACTTTTCTTGTGTCATACTTTTGGCCGTTTGGTGGAACCTATGGACCCTTTCTCAGAATTGAAGGAAAATACTAAAACTAGGTAAGGTTAAGTTAATGTCAGTTAAGAATAAGCATTTATTAAGACTGCTTACTATGTGCTAGTGACTGTGTTAAGGACTGGGGATACTGTTCTTGAGCTTATATTATGATGGGGGAAGACAACACATAAAAGGGGAAAGGAACCAGTTCAGGGTTATGAGGGTGAAGCTGGGAGAAGGAAGAACGACTGCTCTGGGCCCTTCCTCAAAATCGAAGTTCTCAGGAAAACTCACCTATGAGTTTTCAGTATAAAAAATAAAGATGTATATTTTTCCCCCATCAAAGTTCGTTGACCAAGTTAAGAGTCTCTGCTCCATTGGTATGATGTTTTTTGGAGCTCAAAAGGAAAACAGACATGGAACTACGTAACTATGTTCTTCCACTGAAGTGGGAGTATGGAGTTGACCTGGGGTTCTCACAACCTATGCAGAAAAGCTGCTGGTCTGTAGTGGTAGGGAGTCTCCTCATAGGCAGTTCCAATAAAATCCGAAGTCCAGATCAAATGTTCTCTGCATGAAATCCTGTGTATCATAGTTTATAGTGTTATAATCTTATAACTATTACAATGTAAATGCCATAAGGGCAGGGTCCATGTTGGGTTAGAACATGGAAGATTTCCTGCTGTCAGTGTGGACAGAATGAGTTTGTGGTGTAGAGATGGGGATCCAGTTTGGCAGATGTGAAGAAAGCAAAATGGAATTACTGAGTCACAGGGAAACTAAAGTCGATCAGTATTAACACTTTTTCAGCAAATGCTCAAAGGTACAATAGAAAGGACCGCTGGATGTCATTAAAGTGTCCCAATGTAGTCCGGGGCTTGCATCTTGGGCTGTCTGCAGGATTTTATACATATGAACACTTGTTTCTAAGGAGGAAGGGGAAATAGGAAAAGAGTATATCTGTAGGGTTTAAAAGTGTTAGTGCTTTGGAGCACCCTTTCATAATGAACACACTGAAAGCTACAATTCATCCAGTTGGGAAGGGAAGCATTTATTAAGCACCGTTTATGTACCAGGGCATTGTGCTAAGTGCTTTTGCAGATAAGAAATTACTCTTCCAGAAAAGATCCTATTTTTCTGGAAAGACAGGGAACTGAAGAGATTATGGGTGCAGGGGATACTTTCCTCATGGCCACTAATGTGAAGGTAGAACACAGGAAGTTTACTGTCAGTTAAAGAGATGGCAATGGAGAACAAGGCCTGGCATTCTGGACTGTGCTCTAAGACATATGAATGATACGGGCTCTTACCAAGGGTTGGAACGCATCAGATGAGGGTTAAATAGCTTTATGTAAAGACATGCTGATGTGATTGCAAGGGATTTAAAGTAAAAGTCAAGATGGGAGAAACAGGTCTCTACAGTCACTAATGCAGATACTATTCAAGGCGGCAGAGTATAATAGGTACAATAGCAGTGGAGGTACACAGAAGTTTGGGTATGCTGCATAATGGTAGGAACACAGGACTTGGAGTCATTAGACCTAGGATCAAGTTCCAGCTCTCTCCACTGGCTGTGTGATCTTTGGCAAGTAACTTTGCCTCTCTGGACCTTATTTCACAATCTGTAAAATAAGGTTGGACTAGATTTCTACAAGTTGATGATTCCAAAACTGCATCTTCCCGAGAACCTGAACAGTCCCTCCAAGTTCCTCACACACACTAGACATTGTTTACTGATTGAGGTGCTAAGGGAGAAGGAGAAAAATGTTTCCTGGTGGCCAATCTTTGGATGAACATCTCTTAACTGGGGCCTTGGAGGACAGAGACTTAGTTTGTACCTAAAGCCATTCCAGCGTGGCAGGGTCTGCCAGAGCTTGGGTTTAATCGCAATAGTCTCAGAGAAATTAGAGTTATTGGGTACATTGTGATGCCAGGGAGGGACTTTCCTGAAGGCTGATTCACTAGTCTGAAAATTACTGGGATGTATTTAAATCAGTTGCTCTGGTTAACAACAGTCAAACTCAAGTCGTGAGAACCTGGTGTAAGGCTGTCTATTTTCACCTTATTTATTTAACTTCTACGCAGATATATGAGGTGAAACGCCAGGCTGGATGAAGAAAAAAATCAGAATTAAGGGTGCCGGGAGAAACATCCACCACCTCAGAAATGCAGAGGATATTGTTGGCATCCGATGGCAGCAAGTGAAGAGGAAGCCTCTGGACAAGGGTGAAAGAGGAGAGTATAAAAGCTGGCATGAAACTTAACATCAAAAAAACCCTAAATCATGGTGAGCAGCATGGCAGACAAGACGGCAGCCCTGAAATTAAAAGATGCTTGCTCCTTGGGAAGAAAGCTATGGCAAATCTGGATGGCATATCTGTAGACATTACCTTGCCAACAAAGGTTCGTACAGTCAAAGCTATGGTTTTTACAGCACTAATGTATATGGCTGTAAGATTTGGACTATAAGGAAAGCCAAGCACCACAGAATCGACACCTTTGAACTGTGGTGCTGGAGATCTGAGAGAGTCCTTTGGACAGCAAGGAGAACAGATCAGTCAATACTTAAATAAATTAATTCAGACTATTCACTGGAAGTCAAATACTGAAGTTGAACCTTCAATACTTTGGCCACATAATGAGAAGACAGGATGCACTGGTGAAGACCATGATGCTGGGAAAGGCTGAAGGAAAAGGGGATGGCAAAAGATAAGACAGATAATGTCATGGAAGCAACAAACATGAGCTTGGACAGACTTCAAGACATAATGGAGCACAGAAGGACCTGCTATGCTACAGTCCATGGGGTCACGAACAGTTGGACACAACTGAATGACTGAACGGAAACCACAACAAATGTAAGAGGCATTAGTAAAAATGAATGTCAATATGGTTAGTTTTCATTGTTATCAGAGTCCTGTGAATTACTTTCAGACCAAGTTTAGGCACCAAAAAAAAAGGTGGGCCTACTTTGAATGAAGAGAAAGTTCCAAACAATCAGCTTAACGAGGAGGTGTGGATGGCATCGTAAGAGCCCAACGTACAAATCAAATACTGTTTTCACCATGGAGGACAAACCACGCCCAAATTTAGCTGTAAAATCCGCATCTGCAGAGACAAGAATGAGTGTATTCTAAGAACAAAAACTGTTTAGATAATTTATTTACAACTCTATAGGCTTACAAGCTATTAGTACAGAAAAATATTTAGGGAAAAGGAGACCCTGGGTAAGGAAATTTTAATTTAAATGGTCCTACAATAAAAAACAAATACAAAAACAAAAACTATATTATGTTAAAAATATCAAAAATTTACATCTAGTTTTGCTGTTGAAATTTACATTTATTTAAGAACGCATGAAAGGGAAAGGGGAATGTCTTCTCTTCTATTCTAGGATGTTTTTATAGAATTGAGGAAAAACACAAAGTCTATTTTTAAAACCTTCTTCAAAAGTACCTGGAAGGACACACAAAAGGTATACTTTAGTCCTTCTTGGGAAAACTTTTTAGAAAATTAGGCTTGATAAAAGTGGACGACTTTGATTTTGAACTGAGTGTTACGTTTCCTTCTAAAATACTTCTCCCAAATTTTCTCTGCATGCCTGGATTTAGTTCACGGAGACTTCTTTTACATGCTGGAAAAGAAAGACAAATAGAAAAATGTAAAAGTGCCATTCAAGAAATAATTCATTCAACTAATACTTGTCAGAATTATAAAACCAAAAACCGTGCAAAAAATAAAATAAATACCAATCCTTTTGGTAAAAGTAAGGTTGTTAAAATCCTATCTAGAGGTGCTAAATACAAATTTTTAGACATTATATGCAATGATTTCATGGAAGTAGAGTTCTTTCATATACTCCAGAATGCTAAATAGCCTTTTTTAAAGTTATTTACTCTTATCTAATTAAAAATCATATTTTCTGTCACTCTCCTTGCCTTTCTTAGCTCATCAGCTTTGCACTTCTCTTCTGTCTTAAATATATATATATATGTACATTTTCCCAGTTTCTGGTGAAAAAAAGTTAACACTTGATCTCACTGCTTCTTTCAATTTTATGGATTTAAAACAAAGAGGTATTTTTTATTGATTTGTTTTGGTTTTAACTTAACCTTCATTTCCAAATGTATCCCCAGATTCAGCGGGCCATTCTTTGTAATAAAGATTTAAAGAGAAAAGTGGAAAAATAAGCTGTTTCACCAAACTAACCAACAAAGAAAGGAAATCTCACAGTGCATACTCTGTTCCACACCCACAATCTTCCACCTCTCTGCAAAGAGAAGAGGGAGGTGGATCTCACTGTTTTTCAAGAACAAGCTTGGTCATTATCATTACACAACACTCAATTTGGTTCTGGTTTAGCTCTTTGCATTTATGTTACCATAGTCGGTGGGTACACCATTATTTTCCTGTTCCTGCTCACTTTACCCTGCATCAGCTCACGGAAGCATTACAATATTTCTCTGAATTAATATTCATTTCTTCAGCTGCAATAACATTCCATTCCATTCACTTACTATAATTTGGTTAGTCATCCCCCCGGGGGTGAGCGACTGCTTGGGTTTTAGTTCTTGGCTCCCCTAAAAGTGCTGTTCGAGGATCACTCTGAATAGTTTGACATATAGGAAGCTTTTCTGACTTTGATCGCCTTGGGGTATATGCCTAACAGTAGGATCTGAGGGCCATTCACCCTTCTAGAATGATTAATTCCAAATTGTTGTCCAGAATTCAATCCTATATATTTAAGTTCGTTTTACTTGTACATCTTCCCCTTTAAAACATCTACCTTGCAAAATAACCCTTTCCCAAATTATTCATTATCATCAATCATAAGTTTACATCAATCTTGGGTGGAGAGAACAGGGAGAAGAAGGGTTGATGAGGAAACAGATGAGAGATGAAATTACACGTGGAGGAGGCACAAGGACGAATGATAACTTTTCCAGAATTGGGGAAGAACCAAAGAAGGGAGACTGATCTAAGAAAGAAGAAATTCCTTTAAAAATAAAGCCATTCATTAGATCGGAGGTACTTTTTGCATTTATATCTTAAGTTTTCTTTATAAAGTGTAACTATCAAAACAATTTCTCTCCACTTTTATGTGCCAAATTCGTTTGAATACAGATGACAACTTCCCCTTGAACGTGGTGTGTATAAAAATAACTAAGTGTAGCCTAAGGTCTGGATTATTTTTTGGTGTGTTTTCGTTCCAAAGACATCTAATTTTAGGAAGGTGTGGTTTAGACTAATATGATACAATCTGTTACTTGTTTGCGAAATTATAATGAACTTGAGGATTCCTGAGAGCACACATCTATAGAGCAAATAGCTATCACTAAATACAATGCAAGAAGTTAAATAATTTGAGGACATTTTAGTTCTTAAGACTTTCCTTGCTTTCTTAAAGACATTTCTATAAATCTCTTTTCACTTAATACTGCTCTATCACAACACGCAAAATTTACAAATAAAGTCTACCAATTTTAAGAACTTTAACTGAAAATACAACACTGATGAAGTATAGTGAAATTAGGAGTTTTCATGTGCATCTCAAAAACAGCCTCCATTGAAGCTTGTAGGAAAACGGAACGTTTTCCTCCAAGGTATATGAATTTGCTTCTACTATAATGCTGTTTGCAATGACACCATCCAAAAGTGTCAAAAAAGCCAATCTTCTGTCAACGAGCCTCTCTCTTGGAACCTTGCTATCTAAAGATGAACCACGTTGACAGAGTCCATGTCAATGTCTGTGCTAGTGAATGCTGTCCAGGTTAGAGAGATCTGCCTGAACCCCTATGCCACTGACTCAATCCCTGGAATTACCTCCTTTTAATGAGGAAGACTGGGAGGACACCTAATACAGGGACTGATATTTTTATTATTGGTGAATCTTAAATGTTTTGTCATTCAACGAAATTATCGTCCTTCCTGTAATCCTATGTATTTTATTTTATACACCTAAAAACATTCTAATCAGGGTTGATAGTATTCACAATATTGTCCAAGTGTCAACCTCCGTGGCTTTGGAGGTTCATTCTCATTTTGAGATTCCATGGCTCTAATCTGAAAATCTGAGTGCTACAATGACGTCTTCTTCATCTTTTCCTCTACTATGTTATTATCTAACAAATGATCACATGGAATTCGGGCAAGGAAAAACAATGAGATGGGGGAAATACAGTCCACAGATAGAACATCTGAACCGTAAAATCTTAAAAGGAGAAAGGCATCAGGTGGACCTTTTATGATTTGCTCTACCTACAACTATTTTCAGATAGGTTGACAGCTCACTTTCTACCTCAGGGCTTCAGGAATATTCAGTGAAGATATTTTCATGAATGTTGGCAGTGGGGTGGCCAGCAGGCTAGGTAGTACGGGTGAAGAAAGAGCTGGGAAGATGGCTGCTCCCCTAAATGACTTCATATCATACTCTTCTGTGAATAGATTCTATCTCGAAGGAGAATACAAGCTTTGTGAAGTCAGATCTTTGCATCCCTAAGACCTCACACCAGGCCCTGCAGATTGTGTACTCAGTAGATGTTTGCTTATTTGAACTCTGAGAATCTCTTTTGACTTCCTCTAGTTGCTTTTACACCCTGGTGGGTTGTACAAGTCTGAGGGTACTCAGTAGCCAGAGACAGGGAGCCTGGGAATGGCAGCAGGTGAAGAAGCAGTTTCTTCAAATTGCCTGACACACGCAGATTTTTGTCTGAATCATTCTGTAATCATGCAGAGAAGTCCTACTGCAAAAACTCCTTCTAATAATGCAGGACAACAGCCCCTCTATGACTCAGGGTGAGAGAGCTGGCTGCTGCTTGGCGCCCTGGGTTAAGGAACTCGCCTGAGACCACAAAGGCAGCATGGGCCAGGGATGGGCCTAGAACCCAAGTCCTCCTGACTCCCAGCCCAGTCCTCTGGGTGCTATGCTGCCTTTTGTACAGATTGTATAAAAGCTTTAAATGGATATAACCTCTTAAAGATGAATTCAAGAAACAGCCCAATGACTTGTATCACTATATCTTGACTTTCAATAACCATACTCTCTAATTCTGGTCAAGAGCTGAGAAACTACAACTTACCCTTTGCTGATCTGTTTATCCTAGAATATTCATGACCTGAAAGATCTTTTCGAACACGCTTCGTAGCTACAGGATCTTGCGTGGTCCTTAACAAACTGCTAGGGGCAGGACTTGAAAAAAAAGTACAAAAAATGTTGCTATTTTTACAACATAATAAGTACATATAACTAACATACATTGAATGATTTCGGTTACAAAGGGCTATGTTACAAAGGGCTATAACTACGCTCTCTTGGGCCTTACATCAGGAGGGGGAGAGGCCCCAAGGACTGTCCTTGCTTTATAGAGGAGGGTAAAGGAACCTCAATGGCCTCCCTCTCCCAGGGTTGCTGTAAGGAAGGCTGGGAGGGTCAGAGGAGAAGATGTATGTGAAGCACTTCTGTAACCACAGGAATTTATTGTGGGGCTTTATCTCAAGGAAGAAAGTACTCGATAAATTGCCAAGTGAAAGCGAGAGGTGAACAATCATTATCTAGCTGTCTCAACAATCCAGAACCCAGTTAACTGCGAGGGAGGGAAAAAAAAGGGCCCTAGTGACAGACAGAGAGGGATGTTACAAAGCTCATGCAATTGAAGCTGACATACCTTAATTATCAGAAACAAGATCTAATGAGATCGTGTGCATACAAGTGATTAGAAAATCGTAAAGCCCCATACAAATCTAAGGGAGACTATTATTACTGAGAAGCTCCACAGGGTATTTACTTTTATTGTGAATTGTAACAAGCTTAGTTATATGGTTTCCGAGCCTAGATCACAAGCAGCAAATAATAGGAAAAGAAAGAAAAAATACTGAAAAGCAAGACACGAGAGGCAAAAGCACAGGTGTTTGGGGACATTTACCGAAGGGGTAAAGAGCCACATATGTCTCAATGAGCCCTAAGGGCACTCATGATACTACAGCATTACACAAGTGATGGATGTTTACAATGAGGACCCTGAGTCATTGAGAAAAAGTTTTGTGTTGAAAAAGGCAAGACACACTTTAGAAAAATTTCCATGCAAAACTGTGAAAATAAAGATTTTAATAAGCTTCAAATTCTTTTAAAAAGACACTTCTGTGGAACAACTCATTCTTGAATAATGCCAGATGAGGTCCGATCATTATTTCACGCATTCCTTTAAATTAATACACTTGTTTCATGAATCAAATCATTAGATTTCCTACCCCAAGAAATAAAGCATCCTGCATAAGGCTGTCACTGGCTATCGTGGATGAGTGTTTATCCTCACATCTTATTTTACAGTCATTTAGGATTGTGTAAAGAACACAAACATTATCTACAGCATCCTTCCTATGGGAAATCTGGGCTTGGAATAGCACCACTTGAATAAAACTCACATTTCCAGGAATGTAATCCCAATGTAATCAAGTGGAATGTTTATGGGTGGGTATATACAGCTGACTTAATAAACTTTTTAGCTACACTTTAAAAAAAGTCTTGAGATTTAGTTAATATTCCATTGATGAAACATGCTCAATATCCACGTCACAAGAGGGCTTTGTGTCCTGCTTTTGAGATTACAGCTGTAAAGAGAAAAACACAAAATTTGTAGGGAGGAGTACAAAATCAAATGGACAAAATTAATGGTCACCAAGAGGAGGGAGATGAGGTTTTCCTTTTTTTCTCTAAACTGTGGCTAGCTGTTTCTCTGAAATTGTCTCTGAAAGCTAACAAATACATGTTATATTCTCTTTAAAAAGTTTTCATTGATAGATGACCCCTGAATTATAAACAAAGTATTACTATACATTATTTAAAACTGCTTCTTGGAACAGCACAATCTCTCAAAATCAGTTCAATCTTAATGGAAGGATAAGGTTATTACTGAATGTAATGAAAGATTCCAGCTTTGAAATAATCTGATGAATATAAACTAAGTATAGCTAAGTTATACTGTGATCTGGACTATACCTGGTAAGCATATTCTCAGTCAGGTAATTCTGTTGTTATGCTCTATTAATTTAAGACTAAAATTTTATTATTTCCAACTGAAGTAGTGAGTCAACATGAGCAGTTTAGTATTTTGTGGGAATTGCTAGTACTTTCAGATTTTGTTCTAATACCTGGGTAGGAAGTAAAATGGATATACTATGAATATACACACATATATAGATTAAGCTGGTGGATAAGTGGAAAATACCAGGGTTTATTACTATCACGCTCATGTAGATTTAATTAAGGAAAAGGAGGATCAAAAAAAAGTAATTATGTACATTTCTAGCATTAATCTCTCTTAACCTTAGTTAATGACAGGATCTAATTACTGGTTCCAGAGGGAACTTAACAAAAGCAATTCTTATGCTTGAAAAAATCAACTTATTTTCTTTACGTCTTGTTATTGAACACCACAGTGTTAGCTGCTACTGCAGAAGCACACAACTGTATTTACAGGTCACTAAACATACTGATTCCTACAACGATGGCAATTTCAAAGCATCCAACGTAACTGACAGCTCCAATGGCTCCTTCCACATCCCGTCACTCATGTGTGAGTTGTGTCAATGAGCAACGAGGAAGAAGGAGATAAGAGTACTTCTATCTCACTGTGCTTATTACCTTATTATTATCAAGGTCACCCAAGTTAAAGAATAATATCTGCAGTTGAAAACAAAGACAAAGCTGTACGTAAAAAAAAGTTCAGCATTTTAATATGGAGTAAGTATGATAATTGGTTTGAGCAGGGAAAAAGTGATGAATGACTTTAATAATAATAGTATATGACATATAATAATTATGACACATAGCACTTTGTAAATACCTTAAAATGTCAAATTAACATAGGTGATCGCATTTGATTCTCATAACACCTTGCAAAATACATGGTGCAAAACTCATCCCATTACATGAGCTGAGGCTCAGAGAGATAGTGACCTGCCAAAGATCTGCCAGCTAGCTAGGGCCTGGATGACTGGGACAGATACAACCCCACAACCTGACTCCAAATACAGGGTGCTTTGTACTAAAACACACGGAAATGACACATTAGTGAAAAAAAGAAACATGTCTCAAGGTTCACTTTCTTCACAGTATACTTGTGAGGCAGGTAGTAGCAACAAGAAGGCTGGAAAATCTATTTTTCACATTTAAATAGAGTGTTTTCCAGAGAAGGCCCCTGTCTATCTATCCCTCTCCTAAAAGTCTGATCAGTTATGGTTGTACAAATCTGGAGTCATCCACTTTTTCATCCATTTGAAAACTCCAACGTGGTAGAACTTCAGTAGATGAATATAATGTTTTTAGGGTTTAAAGAATTTCCTAGCAGTTTTTAAATGTGAAAATAAAAAACCCCCAAGATAATTCAAATTGGAGGTTTTATTCAAGTTGACCATTCTGAACTGTTAAATTAACAATAACATACCCCTGGATTCAACACATTCCACAAACATTCTCAAAGGGTCTACTATACAGAGTGTCTGTGTTACAGACACATCCTTGTGAATAACACTTCTGATTTCTGGCCCTTTGTTTTACGTTGTGCTTTTCCTCACCACAACCTCATGGTCAAGGTAGAACAAGCACTATTTCCCCCGCACTGTACAAAAAGAGGTGCAGACAGCCAAGGAAGATCCCTAGAATGTAAGGCCAGGATTTGAACCCAAGTTTTCCGGCTCTTTGATCACCACTGGTTGCTATGGACAGACTACAGGTTTAAACAGTTACACAAAAATGAGAGAAGCAGGATATAAAGCCTGAGGAGAGGCCACTGAGCAGCAGACAGGTCTGACACTGCTCAGCAACGGGCTCGCTTTCTTGAATCTTACCTTGCTAATTTTCGTTTCCTCTTGGCAGCAGCAGTCATTGCCATGTAGGATGGGGCTTCATTTGTTATGTGGACAGATGTCTTAGTCAATAATGAAGGGAGGCTAAGCCTACAGTTTATGAGAGTGGAAAACCAGATTTTTCATGATGGTAATAAATACAGACCATAAACATTTTCAACAAACCAAAAACATTGGTGGCATTTCAGGCATCATACCTAGTCCAATCCCTTACATATTTACGAGGCACCTGAGGCCCATGGAGGTAAAGGTATCTAAGGAAGCTGCAGTAACAAGTTATCCCCTGATGAACAGCACTCGGGGAGGAGACTGTATACTAAGCTATGGTGACAAATAGACACCTTCTACTAGGACCTCACTTCATTCACCATTTATCAAGAACCTACTCTGTGCAAGGCATTGTGCCCCAATTTGTTCAGTCTGGTAGGACCTACTGGAATTTGTGCTCTGCTGGGATAGACCAAGAATCATTTCCACACCACGATGAAGCATTGCAATGAGACTTTAGTAAAGATTTCCTACACCTACATATTAATAACTAGAAAATGTGTAGGATATCTCTAAATACACATCTCTCTCTACCTTTCTCTCTATTTATCCCATTCAAATACAGAAACCATAGCTGTCATAATATTGTCATGTCACCAGCAGCAAGAAAAGGCATGGATATCTTTCCTTGCACCAACATGTACAAAATATGATGGATGAAATGTGACTCAACAGGTAAAATATGGAAGCATATGCTGGTTTAGAGGAAATGCAGGGAAAATTGGTTTAGGCTTAGAAGTATTTTACATGATACAAGGGTTGCTGGAGTACCAAGAGCTGTCAGACACCATGAGAAATTGTGGCATTTCCTTCAAAGGAAATTTAAAAGTATCACAAATACAATAATCCTTTTCAGATGGTTTGGGTCATCTGCTCGGCAACTAAAGGACAGAGCAGCCCATTCAACTTAAGTCACTTTGTTAGAGTACATTTACTGGAGGTACCAAATAGGAGATGAGGTATGAAATAGGAGTGAAGGCTTTTAAGATGGAATGGCAGAAAAATGAAGAGTGCATATTTTGCTTAAAAATTAGTCAATATGTTTTATACAGTGTCAGTGTGGAGAAGGTCATTATGGAAATAATGAGGAAACTGAAGCTCAGATTAGGGGGAGTACATGAGGTTACACAGCTAGCTAGTGACAGAGACCGGGTGTAGGAACTTGGGTCTGCTGAGTTCCAGGTACTGGCTTTTTCCATGAATAAATCCACACTAAATCTTTAGCAGGAAAAGGAAAGGAGTAATTAAATCTATCTGAAGAATCCTGAGTAAATACATTTGGGAAATTCCACTGATAGAAAACCCTTATGCCATACCATACCTTGGTAACACGGTCTCATTTCCATTTGGTTCTAACTCCTTTCCTGAGAACACGCCATTTGTGTCCCTGGTGTCTTCATGTACAGTGAATGTAGACTCCAGATTCTCTTTGACGTGCTCTAGCCTTCTGTCCAGAGGTACACAACTTTGTGAAAACGGAGCATGAAAGACAGTACTGTCTGTATTTAAACTGTTGATTTCCTGAAAACTGGTTCCATATGACGACTGTGAACTGGGATTCTGAATGGATTTTCTACAATTTTCTGGTGTATATACAATAGGTTGGAGTTCCTGTGTGAAAGAATCATTGAGTCGAGTTTTACTAGACAGTTTAAGTCCTTCGGAATGTTCGGTCATCAAGGGAGACTGGATTAATTTCCTCCGAGTTCTTTTTTGTGCAGGAGTTTTCTGTTGATTAATTACTGGCTGCATATTTTCACTGGATTCATCTGAAGGCGTACCTGTTAAGCAAAGTAAAACAAAATTCAATAGCTTCATCTGAACTTTTCTCCCACTAATCACACCACTGCAATTCCCCAAAAGGGGGTGGGAGGGCTATTTTCTATTAGTTCATTAAAAAAAAAAATACAGAAAATAATAAGGCTACCGGGGAATAAAGATCAACCAAAATTTAAAACTACTAATGAATTTTCAAACAGTTGTAATAAAAGACCAGGAAACTGAGCACACATAATTTGTCCACAGACAAGTAATTAGCATTAGGACTACATTACAGATATTATCAACCTGGGATCATGCTGGATAAAAAATCAAGAACAACCTTTGGCTTTACTAAGATCTCAAGGAAATACCTCCTTTTTATACCTGATTTAGGAGTAAGCTTTAAGAGGAAAATGACAACAATAATCAGCAGATACAACAACTACCAACGTTTCAACTACAGCAAAGCCTCCTTTGGAATTACTGAGGAAAAAGTTCATTTGAAGCAGGAAAAGACAACAGTCTTTCATACGGCCAGGAAGGTTTTGGTTAACTGAACA
Organism: Notamacropus eugenii; assembly: GCF_028372415.1. Taxonomy (NCBI): domain Eukaryota; kingdom Metazoa; phylum Chordata; class Mammalia; order Diprotodontia; family Macropodidae; genus Notamacropus; species Notamacropus eugenii. The sequence goes on along the minus strand of NC_092877.1, from coordinate 23,372,246 downwards.
TTTGCAGATTACAGTGGAAAAATGCTTTAAATTCTTTTGACTGATAAGGGTGTAAGAGTTGGTATATCACAGTATCATGGATTTAGAGATGAAACCTGACCAGTCATGATTTTATAGTTAGATGAGGAGTCAGAAACTTGGAATTGAAGTGCCTTGTATAACATCACACAGGTAATAAATGGCCAAGCTGGACTTGGACCCAGGCCTTCTGATTCTATATCCAACACTATTCCATTGTGTTTAGATTGTTAAACTATTAGGATACAACAATATACATTTAGTATTAAAACACACTAAGGATATTTTCATCTCTGATTCAGAAGATGTCAAATCATTTTGATGATTATTAAGGCAACATATAGAAGTACCGGCTAAAATATGTTATACCCACATCAGAGAAGGCGCTGTACTCTATGAGCAAAGGAGAACTGTAATTCAAAGGAAACACAGGGTACACAAATTTAGAGAATCTGCTCCAAATGTTCACCTTTGTGCCTGACCTGTGGTAGAGCATGTTGAGCTCTCAATGGTCTGCTCAGCCAGTCGAACACGCTGAAACTTGACTCTGGCATAGGGATGTCAGTTTGGTCCTCTTCCAGAACGAAGGACACTGACCAACGAGCTGTGATTAACAGGACTTTTAAAAATAACTCTTTAGTAGCTACAGTGAGCCTAACCAGGCTGGATCTTTCAGGGTCTTTGGAATGTCCTCCTCCTTTCCTTCTGCCCTAAGAAACTGAGTTTCTGTGAGTTCCTAGAGGGAAGACTGTCCCATTCTGTCTCTCTATTCCCAGGCCCTACAACAGTGCCTAGAACAGAGCAGCTGCTTAACAAATATCTGTTGAACTGAATGACAAACTTTTTCCTCCAACAATAATCACTAAGTAAATCACTGACTTTCTTCTGTTCTATTTCTGAACCTAGAGATATCTACTGCTTTGTCCTAATTCACTCACCAAAACCATGAAGGTGCCCATCCCCCTTTAATTAAAAAAACTAAGCAAAATACAGAATCAAAAAACTGAAAAACCAAACAAAGAACAAAAACCCTCAAATTTTGATGGGGCTTCTGGGTTGGTCAGAGAGACCACTTCTCCTTGTACCTAGACCCAGAACAGCACAAGATCTTTTTTCAGTTTTTGCCCTGGAAAGAGGTCTTTGATAACGACATTTAGAATTTTCTAATCTCTTAAAAGTTTTCAAATTTAAAATTGTACTTTTCTGACTGGATAGTTGCCCAGAAGGGACTCTGGCCATGCTATCCTTCAAGATTCTGACCCTAGACTCCAGAACAGTGTCTCCAAACTTCTGTGACTACATACCATTACCATTAAAAGTATTTTGGAACTCCATGTGTCTATTTACTTCTTTATAAATTATAAACAAGTACTGTTAATTATAACAGTAAATGAAGAGGATATGATGAAGATAAAATAATAATTGGAAAGAGAGAGTCAGTGGCTACCTTTGTAAGTGGCTGCTGAAATGACTTTATATAGATAAAGGCAGTTAGCTTATAACTGAATTATAACTGCCCCAAGGGACCCCAAAGCGAGAAGTGTTTGTGAATTTATACAGTGGAGGGAGGAATAAAGGTAGATCTACTCAGGTTGACGACAAGCCCCATGACAGGCTGGCTATCATGGGGAGAGGGGGATGCAGCCCACCCTCCTATCCTTTGATAGATGGGGTGATCCCGTACTATTTGGGATCAGGTTGCCCTGAATTTGAAGCCCACTAGTTCAGATCCCTAAGGGAAATTTGAAAATGGTTGGACCTTTGAGGATTTCATCATTCCAATAACCAGCACCTTCACTGTCTGTCTTTTTAATATACGATAAAATCTAAATTAGCCAGGAAAATTCTCATCTCTCGAATTAGTGAAGCTCTATTATTTCATCCTTCAAATGCCATAAAACCTTCTGCTCTGTTCTCTTCATTCTCCCTGCTCTTACCCTAATTTGATGCCTCAATACATCTTGCCTAGAAGATCGCAATTAGTCAATTGAGCAATCATCATTTATCAATCTCAGCTATGAATCAGGTGGACAAGCTGCATGGTACAGTGGACAGAGAGCTGAGCCGAGTCAGGAAGACTCTTCTTCTTGAGTTCAAATCTGGCTTTAGATATTTAACAGCTGTCTGACCCTGGGCAAGTCATTTAACCCTATTTGCCTCAGTTTCCTCATCTGTGAAATGAGCTGGAGAGGGAAATGGCAAACTACTTCAGAACCTTTGCCAAGAAAGCCCCAAATGGGGGTCATGAAGAGAGAGATATGACTGAAAACTGAACAACAAAATGAAGGTCCTGCCAGGCCCTGGGGATGGAAGACAAAATAAAAATGTCTCTTCTCTCAAGGCTAAACTCTAAGGGGTAACACCATGTGCACTTAGAAATGTGTCTACAGACACGTGCAAAACCAAGGTCTCCTGTCTGAGGGAAGCACTGAGAAGCTCAAAGCAAGAAGAGCCCTGTGCAGAGGCAGCCAGAGCCATGAGCTGGACCTGGAAGGGGCTGTGACCAGGTAACGGCAACAGCTGAGTACCAAGGGCTGTACAGAGAAGGAAGGAGTATCTCGTGTGAGGGATGGAAAGACGGCTAACCTGGCTGGACTGCAGAGAGCATGGAAGGGGATGATGGACAACAAGGCTAAACTGGCAACTCGGGGTGTCAGGTTTTGAAATGAATTTTAGTTATAAATTTCAAGAACTTACTTCCTAGCCACTTACTTGGACAATGCACTCACTATTCAGGGAACACTCAGCATCCACACGTTTTCTTCTAATTTTTAGAAAGGAATTCTTACTGTTATGTTCATTTTGTACATCCCCCATGTTTCTCACTCTATTCCTCCTTTCAGCCCCTCTGAGAGAGCAACCCCTCATAACAAAAGATAAAAAAGGAGACACAAGTTCAGCAAAACCAAACAACATGTTGGAAAAAACCTGATAATTTCTGTGTACTGTCAGCCACCCACAGGCCTCCACTTCTGCAAAGACGCAGAGGGAGGGGTTTTGTTGGGAAAAGTAACAACTTTGGACACCAAACACGGTGTGAATCAGGTGATGGAGGTCATATTATCTGCTAGCTACTAACAGAGGATCAGGGCAGATTACTGGGAGGGGGTGGGGAGCACTGGCCAGTGTGAAATGGTGAGACAGGAGCTTTACAAAAACCAGTCTAGGTAGATGAATACGTAGGGGAGAGATGTGAGACTTAAGATAAACCACCTTGGAGTTTTAGTGCCAATAATTCAGGTACGAGGTGATGAGGGCCTGACCTGGGCTGGTGCCTGTGTGAGTGGAAAGAAGGGGACAGAGGAGGTGGAAATCACAAGGGAGAGTGAGATAAGGATGATACCAAGGTTAAGAATCCAAATGACTGGAAGGAGGGTGGTGTCATCAACAGAAAAGAGGAGCAGGTTTGAGGGGAAGGACAATGGGCTTTTTAGTTAGGTTGAGTTCAAGATGCTTATGGGACAAACATTTTAAACCCGTGGGAGCAGATGAGGCCACCAAGGTAAAAGAGTAGACAGAAAAGAGAAGAGAGCCTGAGAACTAGCCTTGGGTAGCCCCACAACTGGAAGGAATGCTGTGGATGAATGAGCAAAAGGAAATGAGAAGGAGCTGGCAGATAGGCAGGGGCAAAACCAAGAGAGTGTTCAGTGTTTAAAAACAAGAAACCAGAGAAAAAAGTACCCAGAAGGAGAACATGTTGTAAGCCAGGTCAAATGCTACAGAAGATAATTAGGAAGAGGACCGAGAAAAAGGCCATTAGAATCGGCAATAAAGTAATTTTGATTACAGTTGAGTGTTAAGAGTCCAGACCACAGAAGTTTTAGAAGAAATTAGGAAGAGGGGAAATGGAATTAATGAGTAAAGATGACGGCAGGGATTAGTGAGTAAGATTTTTTTTTTTTAATAAGTATGGCGGAGACTTGGATGCAGGGAAAGGAGTAATAAAGAGAGATTGAAAATGAGAGAGAAAAGATGATGATGGGGTCAGTCTACTGAAAAACATGGGAGGTCTTGGGACTAAGGATTCTATAGAGAGGTTGGTCATTTTAACTGGAATAAAGGAGAAAAATGATGGTCTAGATTTTCTTGACAAAGACTTGAGATCCTCAGCTGGAGGTGGAGTTGGAGGGCTGTCCAAGGCCTGATCTAACCTCCTAACAGATCGCCCAGAGCACAGTCTGTCCCCTTGGCCCCCCAACCATACTCTACTCTGGATAGATGTAATTATTGTAGAGCATACTTCTGGTCACTTCGATTCAATCTCAAAAAATTTCAATGGCTCCCCATTATCTACTAAGTTTCATAGACTGTTAAACAAGACTTGACTCCAATGTGCCTTTCATTCTTTGTCTTCCACTGTTCCCTTCCTGAACCCAATGCACTAGCTAAAGCAGTCCATTGGCTGTACTGCTGCTGCATGGCTTGTCCTAGTGCTTGTGACGTATTGGCCTAGCTAGGCCTCAAGGCCTTACTTTTACTGTCACCTCCCTCCAAAAGCTATCTTCTTCTACTCTGAATGAGCATGGCACTTGGAATTGAAATCTTTCATGTTACACATTATATTTTTAACATATGAATCTTGTCTTCCCATTAAACTGTAAGCTCCAGGAGGAACTTAATTCTTTTTTTTTTGTCTCATCCACACAGCCTAGGCACAGTATTTTATATATAGCAGACATCAAATACTTGCTGAATGAATGAAATTGGGTATTTGATTAAATCAAAAAACACATTCTTCTTCAACCAAAAAAATTTCAAAAACTAATCAGCATACTTTTTGGCTTTATTAAGTCAAATAAATAAAGATTACTCCTCCACTGTGACTCAAGTGTTTTAATATGAATTTTTGTAATCTGGTACTACAAAGATGATACCAAAGGTAGCCCATGGCCAGCCCTTGGAAGTTTTTCTTTTCCATTTTTATTTTTCCAAAGGCTGAGCAAAGGACAAAAGGAAGATTTGGCTAATCTAACTAATTAGTTAATTGAAGATCTATTAAATGGTATAAGACACTTTTCTACAAAACCAGCTGTACTTTGTTTTTTACTTCTTGGCTTAGGAAAATGTTTCCAGTACTCCAAGTGATGCACTTGTATTATTCCATGGCTGATATTTCTTGTGGGTACTGAAAATTGCGTAAATCCTATCTCCTCAGTTTACAGTTGAGGAAAGAGACCCAGAAGGAAAGTGACACTTTCAAAGTCACAAAGTTGGTTTTCACTAGGGACCTGTGGTCACTTAGAATATTTTGTGATGAGTCAGAAAGAGTTCAACTAGGGAGCTTTGAAATTATACTGGGGACTTGAAAATTCTTAACTGTAAGTGAAATGTGAGAAGGGAGTAAACTGGGAAAAAAAAGAACTCAATAATGTACAAATGAAAACCTGGAGTCCCTCCCCAAATCTAACTCCATTTTAGTTATTTATTAGCTAACAGCCTCACAGCTTCAGACTCATGTTATCAGTCCATAAATACCTACCCATCCACCACGAAGGGGCTGGTGAGTCTTGTCTATATTAGGGAATGTCTTTGCTGGGATGAACAAGCAGAAGATGAATAAGAAGATTCAATTCAAGATCCTACTTACTCCATTTCAAACCATCACAACTAAAGTCCCCGAGAGATCTTTAAATATTTAGAAAATGAAATGATTAGTTTTGAAAAGAATAACAGAGGAGATGGTTTAATGATTTTTGAATGCCAATGCTTGCTACACGAAAATCTATCAAGGAAGGCTCTGCCTTAAACTTCCCTCATAACTTAAGAATTCTCAGAAAATATTATTAATGAAATGTTTAATATTTACAAAATGTTAATGCATTTTGGTTTTGGACACGTCAAACTTATAGGGGTATTTTAATATGCTCTTTATATAATCTGTAGTAAATTAGGATCTTTATACGACCTGATAATCATCAGACAATAAATGAAAATATATTTATGCTCATTTTGTAGGACAGGAGGACTTTCTGTTTTAAATTTGTATTGGTTGTAGTTACAACCTACAATGTGTATAACTGGAAAGATGCAACCAGGATTTATATGATATTGACTACTTAAAGAAAATGGTGTTTCAGAAATCCAGAAGAGACAGCTATAACAAAAGAAGGAAGTGGTCAACAGAGTCCAATGCAGAGAGAGCAGCACAGCCTAGTAGAAAAACAGCATACAGTAAAGTTAGTCTTCAGATCAGGCTTGGCACCCTGGATCTGTTACTGCCACCTGCATGATCTTGAGAAATCCTTTCACCTGTCTTTTTTCACTTTACTTATTTATAAAATGAGAGATTTGGACCAGATGACCTCTTAAAGGTTCTTCTAATTATGTTATCCCATCAATGCAATCCAGCATTCTAATTAAGTTGAACAACACTGATTAAGTGCTTGTTTTATGCAGAATACTCTGGCAGGAGAAGGGAAAGATACCAATGCTGGGATATAATCCCTAATCCCTACTGAACTTGGTTTAGTAGGGAAGGTGGCATGTGCATAAAGCTATATACAAATAAATGCCTTAGGGAATTACAACCCAGTGCTGTTGCAACTTGGAGGAAAGCTTCTTGGATCAGATTTCCTTTGGATTTAAAAGGCAGGTAGCAAATTCTAAGGACAGGGAACAGGGTGAGCAAACGTACAAAGGTTTTAGAAAGCTATGGGCTTGTGCAGGGGACAGTGAGTAGTCTGGGTTGACTGAAACATAAAATGAGCAGGGAAGAGTAATAGGAGATAGAGCTTGAATTGTATAATGATACCATATTATGGAGGGATCTGAGGATAGGCAAAGGAGAATGCTACCTGGTAGGCAATAGGAAATAATGTCAGACTTATGAGTTAGGGAATGACAAAGCCACATTTGTGCACATGAAAGGTTAAGTCTGAGAGTATTGCAAAGTATGATTATTAGCGAGGACAGCAGAGGTGGGCAGACCCATGGGGTTACTCCTAGTACTAGAATAGAGACAGGAGGTAATGAAGAAGCAGAAATAACAGGACTTGGTAACTGAGTGTGTATGAGGAGACAGGGAGAGGGAAGAGGGGAAAAGAAAGTTATAAATGTGGGAACCTGGGTGAACGAACAGTGCTGTCTGAATGGGACAGGAGTTCAGGTGAGGAATCCTGGGATTGGTGCGACATGGGGAAGTTTGTAGGTTGATGAGAAGAAGAGATTAAAGACGAATGAGAAAGACTATTTGCTATATCTAGGTTCCAAAGGAGGTGGGAACCCATTCTAGAGGAATAGGAACAAGGGCAAATATATATGGATTAGCTCCTTAGAAAGGGTGGGTCAAGGGGGTGTCAGTTCCTACCAACTGAAGAGGATGATTTGTTAAATTTTCACTGAGCATTTACACCTTGGAAATGACCAAATACTACAAATCAGGACTTGACATTGCTTTGTTGATAGTCTGGTCTTAAGAAGGTGAAGAGGGAAATGTTAATAATGCTGATTAAACTTAAAGGTGTGTCTTGCTTACAATTTCTTTTTTTGGGGGAAGCTGGATGTTAAATTTACCAGCACTCCCTGGGTCAGCCTATTCTCTTCTGTGATAGGAAATAAGGGCAGAAAATAGAAATTATTACAAGAGTTCTGAGGAGTAAAGGAAGGGAATGGAGAGAGATACTGCTGAATGGCATCTTTTCAGTGAAGTAACACTAATTTGTTTGGTGAGGAAAGTGATTTACTTTACACTGTGGTTTCTAGGAAGGTATGGGTAGCAAAAAGAAGGGTTTTTAAAAATGGCTACACAGTGGGGGAAGAAAAGGGACAAACGAGCACTTGACTGAGCTAAGGAGTGGACAGACACTGGTGCACAACACTCTGTGGCGTCTTGACTTTGTTTAAATGAGCAGGAATTTACAGAACAAAAAAGAGGCTGTGGTACTTCAGCTGTTAAGTACAAAAATACATTTCCACATTTTATTCACCACTCAAGAGTAATTCTAAGGTTCTGAAGATAATTAAAAATTGGCTATATAAATAAAAATGTCTATTATCTCTAGCATTTATTTTATAGGTGTTGATTGGTTTTTCTTTTTTTTCTGTTGGCTTGGAGGTATGACCAAGGATTGCTATAGGTTTACAACTCCAAAAATTCCCTGAAATCATCCTCCATTCCACCACATTAAAACCATCCTTTGTGTTGAAGTTAAAAAAAATCAACTAAGAAATAATTGAAAGATATGACATTATGCATTTCAATAAACTTATTGAAACTTTCAGCCAAGTTAGAAAGCACAGTTACCACAACCCTACCACCAACCCACAAGCATACGCTTTATTCTTAAGTTTGTCGACAATGTGTTATACAATGGCTAAGTGCACAATCAACGTCTAGGAAATAAAATTTAAAAACAGAAAAAAGAGATCTCTGATCCCTCTGCTACAGGAGAATTTTACTTTTCTGAGAACTAGATAAATGAGATCCACATCTTAAAATAATTTTCCACTCCCTTTTACATGACATTTGTCAAATTTTCCATTACCAGATATTTTTATACTAAGGCTGCCGTGTAAAGACAGTGACTTTTCTCCACTGTGCTGCTACCACCAATTTGGTGGCTATTAATAGCTGGAAGATTAACTTCTTTTCCCATGAGAGGCAGCAGGGGTATAGAGGATAGAAAACTATATAGAGGATAGAGAACTGAATTGGGAGTCAGGAGACCTGGCTTCTATTTCTGTCTCCACCAATGACCTGCCGAGTGACCTTGGGCAACTCACTTAAGAAGCCCAGGCCTTAATACCCCATGGCAAAAAAGGCTAATATCCTATCACCTATCATTCAGAGATGTTGTAAGGGAATTTTCTAGGATTGGACACTCACAAAATACTCTGAATTGGGACAGATGCTATATAGATATAAGTAATGTTACTCTACCTGTACAGGGAAAAGCATCCCTTATTTTCTAATAATTCTACCAGGTGTTCAAAAAATATTTTTAATTTCCCCCAACATCTTGTTTTCTTTTTTAGGTTTCAATCTATAAAATGCCCCATTACTGAGGCCTCTGAAAAAGTATATACTATATCACAAATTATAAATGGAACTCACTAAGCCATGTGACCTACAGTCATGGGACTCTGGGCTCTGGTTTCTTCATTGTTAAAAAGAGGACACTGAATAGTTCTTTAGTGTTCCTAAGATTCAATGGTCATAGTTAATCCCCTCATTCTTAGAACCCTGCCCTGGGCTCAGTTGTCTGGACTAGGGAGGCTGCATAAGTACTAATGTCAAACTAGACCATGCATCACTTGTACAACCCATCCATCTCCCCACTCCAGCCATTAGGACATTTGCCTGTTGCTTCATGTGTACTTTTTTCACTTTCTTCTTTTTGCTCTGGGAAAAGTAATCAAGATAATGGTACCAATAGTATCATGTGTGTAAATTATTTTCCTCCAAAATAGCAATGGACTCACTATGTTTGAACTCCAGTAGACAGAATTTAACACGCCTTAATGGTTATGAAATCCATGGTTTCAATTGTAAATATGTTAAAATGCGGAACTGCTGAGAGAAGTGGTTTAGTAATCCAGCACTTTCCTTGTACGAGCCAGTAAAAAGAAAATGAAAATAGTAAAAAAACAATGGAAGAGAACAAGTGTCAATAGATGAGGTTCAGGCTAGTTTGGGCACAACAGTCAAGGTGCTGAGGGATCAGTCTGGCCTTAAAAAGGAAAGGACACCAAATGCTCCAGGAAAAAAGTCACACATGTTAGATACTACTATAAAAAAATGGAGAAAATATTAATAACGATGGATAAATACTTCTCAGTTTCTACACAATGTTTAAGAGGTAATATACATAAGTACCAAGGACACCTCTGTTAAAGGCATGAGAACAGGCTTTCACAAACATTATTTAATGGCAGATCAGATTTTAGAGTTACATAGTTCTACTACAAAGATGCCACAATCTGTTTGACAACTATAAAAAAGCAATTGATTTGGGAGAGTAAAATGCTACCTTAAAGGCTTTCTTCCAACAAAATGATTCCTATTCACATGTGTTTCCAAATGCTGGTTCATGGCTCTGTGATGGGAGGTGGTTAATAAATGTTTCTTGAATTGAAAGTTTCCCTGACAGGCCTCCAAGAATCAACTTTGAAGACCCACTGAATATTGACATCGAGGGAAGCAAAAAAGAGTGTCCGCATCACGAATAATCTCTTAATCTAATGACCTTTTCTCAATCCACATCGTACTGGTCCTATGAGAGCTTGTGCCACTGTTTCCCCTCCTCGTCCTTGAGACTGCCTTCTAAGTCTCTCTCTTCTGCTTCTCCTCCTACCTGCCTGACTCCTCCTTCTCTGACTCCTTTGCTCAAGGATCTTCATCTGGGTCATGCCTGGGATTGTTCTGTTGAACATTTTTTATCAGTGACTTGGATAAAAGCATAGATAGTACACTCACCAAATTCACAAATGACACAAGCTACAATGACTGGTTAACATGCTGGTTGCCAGGATCCAAAAAGATTTTAATAGGAGATCTAGTACACTGAGCCAATTCTTATAGGATGAAATCTGATAGGGATAAATGTAAAGTATTAAAGAAGCTGAAAAAAACCAAGAAAACAGCTTTCCAGGTACAAGGTAGAAGAGACATGGCTAGACAGCAGGTCATCTGAAATCCCCCACCCATCAGGGAGTTTTAGTGGACTACAAATTTATTGAGTCACCTGTGTGAGATGTAGCCAAGGCTTCATTACAAGAAGCAGAGTGTCTAGAAGTGGGGAGGTGATAATGCTGTTGTACGGAACACAAGTGGAGTACTTCATTCAATTTTTGGTGCCACATTTTAGGAAGGACATTGATAAAAAGGAGTATCTAGTGAAGGGCAACAAAAATGATAAGAAGTCATGGTGTATGAGTGTTAGCTGGAAGAGTTGGCATATTTAGAGATAAGACAGAATGGGGAAAGGATGGTTTTTTTTGTTGTTTTTTTTTTTTACCGCATCTGAAGAATTAATCAATCATTTGGAGGAAGAATTAGATTTGTTCTCTTTGATTACAAAGATCAGAAGTAGGAGAGATTATTTGAATTTGCAAAGAGGGCCCTCCTTACCCTTAGAGTGATAGCACCAAAGGTAATCTCTCTCACATAAACAGGCATGTCACTATTTATAAAATTGACTTAGTTTAGCTCTATAACCCAGCATTCAGTTGATCTGAATTGACCAGAAGGTAGGAAGAGGACATAAATTTATTAAAGCTGGAATTTTTTATATACCTAAGCTACTGGAAAATGTATTTATATTCTACAATTTACTTTATTTCCCATTTCATCATTTTATAGCAAATGGCTATGATTTCATTAGCATAGTTTTTATTTCCCTGATGTCATTTTGACTATTCTTTCTTATGCTTTTTTTCTGCATGGAGATGTAGGTTGTTTCCTCTGTGAGAAATGTAAGCTCTCTGATGGCCTGATGGCTGGAACTGGAGGCCTGATTTGTGTTTGGGTCTTTGGATCCCTAGTCCTACTGCCAGGGCCTGGCACACAGTGCTGGTTGATAGAATGAGGTAGCACTTGGGATAGGTAATGAAAGAAGAGGAGGCAAAAAAGTAGAGATGTATTTTGGACATTAGTGCACAACAATGCATGGAGGCAGGGAAAAGCAATCACAAATAGTCTGGTTGGTTTGGATTGTGAAGTCGATTAGGGTCTTTAATACAAAGAGAAGAATTATACCATTTATTTGTTTGATGATAGAGGGATTCTTTTGAGCAGGGAAGTGGCAGAATAAAACCCACTCCTGACATAAAATGTTGGAGGAAGAATAAATTGGGATGTGGGTGGTCTGGAAGGTAGTACGTTAGTTAGGAAGCTATTACAGTCTTTCAGATAAAAGGTAATAGAGACCTAAACTAGGATGGCAGCAGTGGATGGTGAAAGAAAAGGATGGATGTTATAGGAATGAGATCATGGAGCTAGACTCCCTAAGACCCGGTAACTGAAGGGATGTCTGAAGTAAGGGCCTCAGAATCGTCAAAGGTAAAGGAGAGAGTCTGAGTCCTGTGCCCCGGTAGAAGGGCAATACCGTAAGTGGAAATGAAGAAGTTGGAAGGTACAGGTTTGAGGAAAGTTGATAAGTGATCAGAGAGACAGGAGAAGGGCCAAGAAAGGGAGAAACGTGGAATCCAAGAACAGGGGAGTGAAGGGGAGGGATAGTGGAGGTATTTTTTGCCTAAAGTGAAAAGTTAAAAACTGTCTTAAATTAAAGATGTACTTTGTTGGCTTATTCATAAAGAGTTGACAGCCTCTTGTGTGGAAGGCACACACCTTATGCTATGGCACAGCATAATGTAGCACTACAGTTTAATACCACACAATGAATACTGCACTCTGAAATTGTCATCATGAAGAATTATGGTTAACATCTTTAGAGACTCACCGGTGTCTTAAAGATTCCATCAAGCAGCATTTCAGGTTCTAATGCTTATGAAACTAAAAGGTCAACGCTAAGAGAAGTAATAATTCAGCAAGTGCTATACCGATCGTAGGACTCTGCAGACTGACTTCATCAAAAAGCACTTAATTTTTTGAGAGGGAGGGAAGGGTGGGGAATACGACGAAACATCAGCATCACTAAGTACTTATGGACTACAAGTGAAACGCAGGTTTAAGAGCTGTCAGGTATACACACGCTGAAAGGTTCTCAAGAGCTTCTTTCGCTAACCAAGCAATACGCTTTGTTCAATGAATCCAATTTTGATTCGTGTAACACGTATCCATTAACATTTCAGGAAACATTTTAAAATATTTATGTGACACTTTAAGGGAACTTACATGCAACTGAAAATGTGCATTTCATGGAAAAGTGGTTAGTGTTCTATTAATCTATTCCTTTATTACCACTAGAGGTTCCCGCTTCAGGAAAAAATCAGGCTTACTGTAAGACACTGGTGGTTCTACAATGCCCTCAGAGAGGCTTTAGAAAGTCTGCCAAAAACATTTTGGTGAGATCTCCAAGATTCTGAAGCTTCTTAAAAGACTTTTAAATGTTGCATCCACTTGAAAAATAAACTGTAAAAGGTACACGTTGAAATTATGAAGCAGATAGAAAGTATTTATGAAATAATCAGTTGAAATTGTGCAATACAACGTATGATGCGAGCATAGTAACATTTCTTTAACTGTCTAGTACAAAAAACATGTCACTACCATAAACAAAAATTGGGGGGGAGGGGGAACTATCCTGTCAAAATAAGATTCACAACGTAGAATTAAGTATTAAATAGTTTTTTTCTGGCTAAGATGATATTTTTAAGAAAAAGAACTAGATGGAAAGGAACTACAAACAAGGAACCCCCCCCCCCCTAAAAATTCCCAAAATTCTTGGTCCTGATGTATTCAGAGGACAATCTATCAAAATTTAAAGGAACAACTAATATTATTATTATATAAATTCTTTGAAATTAAGAAAACATTCTATCCCATTCCTTTTATGAGAAAAACAGAGTCCTAACACCTAAACTAGGAAAGATAGGGTACAGAAGGAGAATTATATGCCAATATCATTATAAATTTTAAAAATACTGTCAGGCTAAAGCAACTTGTTCAAGAAATTATTTGTTACGATCAAGTTAGAGGATTCAAGGATGGTTCAACATTAGGAAAACAATAAACACAATCATATTAAAAACCCAAACATCTAAATCCACATGATTATCTCAGCAGGCATAAGAAAAGTCTCTGACAAAGTATAACATTCACTGATGCTCAGTTGTACAATTTGTGCTACAAATCCTACAGTACAGAAATGGAGGGACTTGTTTTTAATATCATAAAAAGTATCTATTTAAAACCAAAAGCAAGTACCATATTCAATGGTGATAAACTAGAAACTTTCCCAATTAAACATAGGACAGAAAAGACGCCCATTTTCTTCACTATCACTTGAAAAAGTTCTGGAAAAAATACTACGTAACAAGATAGGAGAAAGTGAAAGCATAAAGATGAGCTAAAATGATCCCTACTTGCTCATGACATGACAGTTTGTTTATTTAGAAAATCCTAGGGAATCAGTAAAAACAAAACCAAACAAAAACAAACCCTAATTCAGAACTTCGAAAGACGAGAGAATTTCTATTCAGTGCTATGACTGGGTCAAGTCAATAAAAGTTAATTTCCACTTTTAATGCTTTACTAGTCGACCTGTCAAAAGGATCGCTCAATAAAGTAATAACAAAACTCATCTGAAAGGATAAAAGATCTAGAATATCAAGGGAAATAATAAAAAGAGGAAAGGATGAAGAAGTAATAGCATTTCCAGATCTCAAACTGGATTATAAAGTAGCAACCATCAATACCATTTAGAACTGGTTAAAATATAGAGGTAGATCAACGGAACAGACTAGATAAGGGAAAATAAAAAACAACAGAATTCAGTAATCCAGTGTTTGATAAATTGGAAAAATACATTACTTAAGAATGCTATTTATATGAAAATGGGGAAAAAAACATTCTAGACAAAATTAGGTACAGACCAACATGCTACATTTCAATGGTGATGGGATCTTAATATTGAATATTACACCGTACAGGAATTTAGAAGAGAAGCAGATCATATACACTTCCCACAACTACAGTTAGAAGATGTATTCTTAACTAAACAAAGGATAGAGGCAATTATAGATGATAAAATGGATAACTTTGATGACCGGAAAATATATATTATAAGCTGGAGGTAATCAGGCACTAGCATTAAGGGGAAAATAGAAGCACTTTTTGTGAGAGCAAAGAATTAGACAAAGCAGATGCCCACTGAGGGGGATCTTTGTCCAACCAGGAACCAGAGGATATACTGGAGAAAAGACCAAACTACACCCACACTGGCATTCTTATTATAAATGAAATTTTAAAAATTACATTATAGTCACATGGAAAATGGCCCGCAAGTTCTACCGGCAGAGGCCAATGAAAGAGTCAGTAGAGTTGCTTTGGTCTTGTATTTCCAAGCAATAAGGAACACCATCTCATAGAATGAAAGCCACTGATAATTAGCACTTACCGAGTGCCTTAACTTCTGCACAGCACATTAAATCCATTACCTAATTTGGATCTAACAATAGCCCTGTGAGGGAGGTGCTACTATTATCCCATTCTAGAGATAAGGAAACTGGGACTGAAAGATATCCAGGGATTTGCCCAGGGTCGTAGAGTTACAAACTTCAGTGGCTCCCTATTATCTTCAGGATTAAATATAAGATTCTCGACTTGGCATTCAAAGCCTTTCACAACCTAGCACCCTCCTCACTTTCCAGTCTTTTCACACTATATGCCTGATCCAAGTACTCTTTGATCCGGTGACCCTGGCCTCCTGGCTGTCTCACCTCTCAGCTCCAGGCACTCTCTCTGGAATGTTCTCCTTCCTCTTCCTTTGACTACTGATCTCCCTAGCTTCCTCCGAGTCTCAGCTAAAACCTCATCTTCTACAGAAAGACTTTGTTGATTCCCGTCAATGCATCCTAGATATAGCTTGTTTGTATACAGCTGTTTGCATGTTGTCTCATGCAGCACAAGCTAATGCTTGTGAGCAGGGCACACACTCTGTACTTACCTGTTAGAAAGGTAAGCTCCTTAAGTGAGGAGGATTCTGTTTAGCGATGCCCCTCAGCAAGGTTCTAGCCACTTAAATGTCATCATCTTTCTGGGACCAAGGTAACCTCAGTGTCTTGTTCTCAGCGAGTTAATAGCATCAATACTATGTTAATGAAGTTACTATGGCTCTAACTGGGATTAATTTGAGTAGGTTCATTAAAACTCTTCACAGAGATATGAAATATGCAAAATGATTTTTAGCACTGACTGAGGAAACAATCTCTCCCCTCCCTCACCTTCTCCATGCAGGAACCACTGCAGACAAACCAAGAAGCACACGCTGAGTTCCTACTACATGCCAGGTACTGCACTAAGCATGGAAGATACAAGTATAAAGCCATTTACTCACAAGGAGAATAATAAAGCACCTAAGGCCTTGAGAAGCGCACAGCACAGTGTGAAAGAGCCCTGGATTTGGAGTTTGCTCCCAGCTCTGCAGATGTCTTACTTGGATGACCCTGGGTAAGGTGTGTTCTGGGCCTCAGTCTGCTTATTTGTAAAATGATTTCCTTTTCAGCTCTAAGTCCCACGGATGCCTAGATCATGTTCACGGCATTGTGCCAGGTCAGCGGTGGTGGTGCTGGAGGGGAACTCCCCAAAAGAAAGATGAATAAGACAGTTATTGCTGTCAAGGACCTCACAGTCCTGCCCAGTCATTTCTTGACTTTTTAGTATCAGAAAATATGCGAGCTGCGGAACCAGAAGCAGGACATTTATCTTTTGGAAGAACCGATATGCTTGAGTTTTAAAAAGAGATTCTCTTTGCTAGCCCAGGAAAGAGCCTAAAAAAATTGAAAAATTCATTGGGATTGGATTCTCTGTACTCAAAGGAAAATATACCTATTTTTTGATGTTATATTGTAGCACAAGAACAGAGTGATTGAGACTAAACTGAATTAAACAACCTTTATTAAACACTCATCATTTTTTAAAAGTATAGCTTATTATCAAACACAATTACTCACTGATTTTAAAAAAAATACTGGGTCAGTGTGCTTTCTAAGATGAGATATATTTGTGTTTATTTTTGAGTTTCAAGAAAAAAAAAGATTTCTACAGATGGTTCTTTTAAGTGAATGCATTATACAATGTACTCGTGAGGAAGTTAAAAATCTTCCTCTCTTTAAAGAAAAAAGGACAACAAAAACCAGGCAGGCCTTTTGAGGTCATTTTGTGGTATGCCATATCAACTGTCCTGAATGTCTTTACCCAGAGGAACTAATTTATCAAAAAATGACACTTAGAAACTGGAAGAGATTTACAGAGCTGGAAATGACCATGGAAAGTCGAATGGAGTATTTAACAAACATGAGTCACAGAGTCTGCAAAGTAGGATCCATGACAGGGAGACATTGATGAATGGGATTAAAGCTAATTGAAGTTTGGGAAAGAATGATGGCTGGGATTTTTCTTTTTGTGCCTGACTGTTAATATGAGCATGAGGAGATATTTCAGGAAATTTTGCTAAATTAAAATTAGTCAGCAAAGTTCTCCTAAAGTAAAACCATGTATTAATATGTGCATTTGAATAAATATTTCAAGGCTAAAAATGATTGATGCAACTATCGTACTAATTATAAATACGGATTCTGAATAGCTTTCTGACTCATGGAATTCACACTTGCAAATGATATAACATATACTATATTACTTCTCATTGCTAGAATGCAACTGAATACAAGTGAATGAATTTTAACTATTTTTAACATTCAATGAGGACTACTGAATAGAAATCAGAGGTCATTCATTCCATTCCATTTCAATTCCCTCCCCTCCTTTCGGCAGATGAGAAAATTAAGAGGCAGAGAGGTTAAGGGAAGAGACCTGTTCGAGGTCACACAACTAGGAACCAAGTCCTTTGACTCCAAACCTTGTACACTTTCCCCCTGCATCATTCTATCTGTGTAACTCCAAGGCAAGGGTGGGCAAACTATGGCCCCCATGACAAGAATGGTATTATTCTTAAAATATATTAAAACTCTATTAAAAGATTCAAATGTATGGCTCACAGGCTGAGCCATGAGGAAAAAAAAAAGGTGATGGGTCAAATTTGGAACACAGGCCACAGCTTGCCATCTCATGCTTTAAAGTCTAAGGTAACATCTTTTCTTTTTAATTAATTTTATTTATTTTCAGTGTTCTACAATCACTACCATATAACTTAGATTGTTTTCCCCCTCCCTCCCCTAGACTGCATACAATTTTACATAGGTTCCACACATACATTCCTATTAAATACATTTTCACTATAGTCATGCTGTGTAGAAGAATTAAAATGAGTGGGAAAAATCACCTAACAAACCAAAATGCAACACACACACACACACACACACACACACACACACACACACACACACACACACACACACACACACACACACCTGCTACATTCTGCATTTTGCCTTAAGAGACCATTGGGAATTTTTTTAAGTCCTTGCACTGCAATGAAGTTCCAAGTCTACCAGAAAAAACCTCGCACACTGTGGTCGTTGCTGTGTACCAAGTTCTCCTGGTTCTGCTCCTTTCGCTCAGCATCAGATCACATAAGTCCTTCCAGGCCTCTCTGGAGTCTTCCTGTTCATCATTTCTTATAGCACAATAGCGTTCCATTACATTCATATACCATAATTTATTCAGCCATTCCCCAATTGTTGGACATCCCCTTGATTTCCAGTTCTTGGCCACCACAAAGAGAGCCAGTATAAATATTTTTGAACATGTGGGACCCTTTCCCATTTTTATGATCTCTTGGGGATACAGTCTTAGAAAGGATATTGCTGGGTCAAAGGGTATGCACATTTCTGTAGCCCTTTGGGCATAGTTCCAAACGCTCTCCAGAATGGCTGGATGAGCTCACAGCTCCACCAACACAGAATTAGTGTTCCAACTCCCCATATCTTCTCCAACATTTATCATCTTCCTGTTCTGTCATGTGTGCCAATCTGATAGGTGTGATGTGGTACCTTAGAGTTGGTTTTGATTTGCATCTCTCTAATCAATGGTGATTTAGAGTATTTTTTCTGATATCTTTAATTTCTTCCACTGAAAACTGCCTCTTCATATCCTTTGACCATTTATCAACTGAGAAAGACTTGTATTTTTGTCCGTTTGACTCAGTTCTCTACATATTCTAGAAATGAGGCCTTTATCAGACACTAGTTGCAAAAATTCTTTCCCAGTTTTCTGCACCCCTACGAGTCTTGGTTACATTGGGTTTGGCTGTGCAAAAACTTTTCAGTTTAATGTCATCAAAATTATCCACCTTGCACTTCATAATAAAGTAACATTTTCTTAAGCAATTAAAATAACTTCTGTGGGAGAAAGCAATGAAACACTATGCATTCACTACGATTATTAGTTGTACTCATGCTAACGTAGAGGACACCAGTCATATGTAAACACTGTAAAGAGGACCCTAAGCATTCCCCATGTAGTAACACATTATCTTCATCATATAAATTAATTCATCACTTTCAGCAATAAACTAGACATAGCCTTCTGCTACCGGGCTGTGTGGGAAGCAGTAAATTGTGCCTCAGATCAGTCTCCATTTTCCTACTGAGTTCAATGAAGGCAGGAAATGACGGTGGCTAACAACCATCCTATTCACACAAATACTTCATGTGCATCCCCATGCCCCACCAGGTACCTGACATTCCAGTGAAACTGGCTAGCTGACCCCCTCAGGTCCCTTTGCTTCTTCATGGGCTGCCCTCCTTGTACCTAGAATCTACGACTTCCTTATCTCTTGGAATCCTTGATTTTCATTAATGTTCAGCTCAGGCATCAGCTCCTATGGATCACCTTTCCTCAAATTATCTTGCACTTGTGTGAAACAGTGTGGCACAGTGCATAAGAGATCCAGCCTCAGAGCCAGAAGATCTGGGTTCAAATCCCACTCTGGATAAACACTGGCTGTATGACTTTGGGCAAAGCACTGAGCCTCTACAACTATAAGTTGTAGAGAAGGTGCTGACTAGCCTTGGAAGAATTTCTTTACGTGGAGTTCCTTATTACCATGAAGTTACAGGTCTAGTCTGGATGCCTTTACTTAAACGTCTAGCTGATTTATAGCCCTGCAGTCTACAGTCTATGGCCATACCAGCCTGAACATGCCTGAACTCATTTCACAATCTTGTCTCATCTTGGAAGCTAAGCAGGGTCAGGCCTGGTTAGTACTTAGATGGGAGACTACGTGGGAATACCCAGTGTGTAGGCTTAAAAATTAGGGGCAGCTGATGGCTCAGTGACTAGAGCTCTAGGTCTGGAGTCAGAAAGACCTGAGTGAAAATCTGCCCTCAGACACTTACTAGCTGTGTGACTCTGGGTAAGTCACTTAACCCTGTTTGCCTTAATTTACTGGAAAAGGAAATGGCAAACCATCTCTGTATCCTTGCCAAGAAAATATTGTGATTCACAGAATCTTGAAGAAGTCTCCAAGTTCCTTAAAAGTAAGGAGATTTTTGCTTTTGTATCACAAGCAGTTTTTCATGCAGCCCTACATATATAGTGTTTAGTAAACACTTTTTGAACTGAATAAACTGGTTAAATGTTGGCAAATGTAAATAGGGACCAAAAGTTCTATTTGATGAATTTTAAGGCTCAAAGCATAATTTTCTCAGTAAAATTTAACAAGTGTGGAAAATGGAAAAACATGGAAGGTCCATCTCTACAGGAAATTTTGCAGCTATGAAACAAGATTACCTTTCATTTTAATTCAAACAGCTCTGTGAGCTCACTGATTTGCACATCCTCCTGAAAAAAGCAGACTGCAACCCTCTCATGGATTCTCATCCTGTGTGACTCCTGCACTTCCTCTCAAGAGCTCAACTCAAGGTGTCCACCAAATGTGCTAGACGTCTTCCTCATTTTCTTGTGACATTGTTAGTGGAGTACTTGGCCCACTCACCTGACATATCTCACAGGTACAATATGTCTCATCAGTTTTCCCTTCCTGGTGTACACTTCCTTGATAAAATCTCATTTATCGCATCCTGATCACATTCACTACACATCTCTCAAGTAACCTCTGTATCATTTTTTTTTAATTTGTTGGAGACTGTTTCATGTCTCCTAGCCAAACATAACCACTGGCAGAATGATGAAATTAAAAAGATGGGTCTTTGTTTCCAGGAGAAGCATGGGATTATTAAAGGAACTCTGCAGTTTCTGAAGGAGATTCAGCCCGCTCTCTTCCTCCTGTTCAATTCCAGGCACCAAATGTTATACACTTGTGAGATCTGTCCTAGACATATACACTGACCATACCTTACGTAGCCCTAGCTTGTAGGGAGCTTTAGGGGAAGAAGAACTTACATTTGTACCTTATGCTCATGCCTGTAACTTAGAACACTAGTTCTGTCAACTACATCACTGTATTATTATTAAGACCTTTGAAATGGTTTATATAGTAAAAAGGAAGTGGGAGATCAATATCAGCAATTAAAAATACAGAAAGAAACTGACAGTCATCTTGATCCAGACATTTTAATCCCTA
The DNA here is from genome assembly GCF_028372415.1 of Notamacropus eugenii. Lineage (NCBI taxonomy): Eukaryota > Metazoa > Chordata > Mammalia > Diprotodontia > Macropodidae > Notamacropus > Notamacropus eugenii. The sequence continues at coordinate 23,351,124 of NC_092877.1, read as the reverse complement.
AAGATACTCAAACGGAATCAGAAAGTGTAGGTTCAAGTCTGAGTTTGTCACTCACTACTAGGTGACCTTGGCAAAGTCATTTTTCTCTGGGCATCAGTTTCTTCTTATGGAAAAGAGAGACTGAAACATCATCTCCAATATTCCATGAAACAGAACCATGAGGTCGAGCTTGAACTCCTTCCAAACAAGCGCACACAAAAGCCCTACAACCCAAAGAGGGTGAAACTGAATGTTCCTTCCCTGGTGAGAAAGATGTACTCAAAAAATACCTATGGAATGACTCCCCTCCCCCAATTCAAATTCTATCACATTTGAATATATTCAAGAGACCATATGAAAAGTCCACCTCATTGTCAAGCTTAAAGACAAAAGACTTCTGGATATATCACTGAAGACAATTCTGCTTTAGTAACATAATCAGTTTCTAAGTATGTGTAGTTGGTTAAGTTCAAAGGTTGTATCAATCAACTGCAGCATTTCCAGAAATCTTTTAACTAGGCTCAAGGCTAACAGTTTCAATGAAAGTCACCAGCTCAATACTATTGTAATATGGACTGTAATTTTGTAAAAGCTTGAATACTGAATTCCAAAGCATATTCTTATCCATCTTTCCATGAGGGAACCTACAAACATTAGTCCAGGAAATCTGGAATGTTAACTCAGGATAAAAAGGGATGTTAAGTACACTTCAGAGCAAAATAAAAGAAATTCAGTCTATTTAAAATTAAACTATGATTAACAGAAATTCTTACGGAACCCTAAGCCATACTGTGTAAAACATCAGTATTCTTTCCACAGGATATTTTGGGCATTAATGGTGCAGATTAATTTACACAGTGTTTCAGAATTTCTCTTCTAATGTTTAGGAATATCATAAATAACTAAGCTTAGCTATGATATTACTAAATATTCCTCACTGTGTAATCTTAATGGTTTGGGGTATGGTACTTCAAAGGATCATTACCTTGGGTAACTGTCTGACGGTATGTTTAACTCATCTATGCTTTTTCATTCCGTGGGACTCTGTACATTGCTTGATGTTGTGTGGCATACAATCTGTTCACAGGTCATCCTTCCTGTTGTATGACCAGTTCATCTCTTTTTCCAGTCCTGAGGTTTTCAGATGCTATCCTTTACATTTCTACCAAACACTTAGTAAACTCTCTCCTTCCTTCTCTTGTTTTCTCCCTCTCTGCCTATTCTTTTGTATACCAAACATATACAGGATGATTTCCTCATCCCAGGGAACTCTCTCCCCCAAACGTATAAACTTAATGATAAAAACAAGGGGATGAATGAATGACCATAGAAATTAAGTAACTTGTCCAAGATCATAAAGACACTAACATCAGGAACAGGATTTGATCTCACGCTTTCTAGTACTGTACATTCTAAGCCATAACTCTTGTTTATATGAAGAGAGAAAATTCAATACAGAGTATGGTACATTTGAAAGATTCCTTTGAAAGTCCCTCAGACTTTGCTGGGTAACAGTGGAAGGAAGGGCTTGCTTACTTTTCTCAATAGAGAAGATGATCAGTTATCTCAGCCCTGGGAATGTGGATAATTCATTTTCTCAACTTGGACTAGAAGACGTTTAAGATCGTCTCAGATCCAGACTGTATGCTCCTACACTGCTCTGCTGGACAATTCTTGACTGGTAACAATGTACAGCCTATTGACCCTCAACATGTCCCTGCCCATCACCCTCTGGGTGAAGGACAACCACAATTGTTCGGAGACTGCTACATTCCAAGACATGAAGGCCTACATGCTCGCCAGAGGAAGAGTAATGTTAAAATATAGTCTTTTTTCAAGGAAAAATTTATATTTGTTAAATGAATTATGCAATTTCCCAAATGACATCTAGGTAGCCCTCTTCTTGTTCAGTTCTAGCTCCACCAACCGCCACTGGGCAGTCTGTCCCAGAAATACGACTCCATAGACCAGCCTGATGGCCTGTGTACGTAACTACCCATCACACTTTGGCCAATGGGCTTCCTGACCCACTGGCAGGACGCTGCCTCTTATAGTTATATCAGAAATGTGGTGCAAGACCTCCCATATGGCATGGAGCATATCGCAAACGAGGGTAGACAGAGGGCGGTGTTCCTGATACATGATTAAGTGATTGAGATGCCACTCATTGTAAATGACACACCGTGCTGATTTCATTAAGCCCCAGTATATTGCAGAGCCTCCTAAATGAGAATTAAAATCACTCAAAGGACTTTGGTTTAACCATGTAAATGCAAATAACTTGGTAAGGAAGACAAAGGAAAGCACTTATTTCAGAACAAATACAATGAAAATTTAAAATGATTTCTACTCAAACTTTATCAATTTTTGTAGGTGTTATTTCTCAGGACACCAATCACAGAAAAACAAGACACCAAGTGAAGTCAATGGAATATGACAACACACAGATTGTTTACTAACATCTTTAAGCTGATGGTGTATGAGATTGTGTGTGCACATGCATGTGTGCGTGTATGTATGATAGGTTTGGATACAAGCACAATAATTTGGGAAAGAGGAATTGGTTCTTTTATGAAGACATTTTGGAGGAATGCACAGTCTTGCCCTACCTAAGAATTCTGGTAAAATGATGTTTATAGATTTACAGAGATTCTCTCACACCTTTTGTGCATTTTTTCCCATACTACATAATCTATTCAAGATGCTAAAGGGTTTTACACCAAGCCTGAAAATATACTGACCACCTGTTACACAGTGATCATTATTCCTTATTTAAAAATCCATATTTCACACACAACATGACTGTATGAACTATACTTGTTGACAATATAGCAAAATAAGGTTTTTTTGGCTCCAAATTCTTTTTCATAGTAATTCTAAACTGTAAGAACACTGCCTTGAAGACTTAAAATATTTCATACATAAGTATTCCCTTTTGGGAAAGTGGTAGAAGTTTGATTTGGGGGATTTAAAACATTTTGTTCAAATGTTTTTGGAAATAATTTAAGCAGTTAAAATTTAGTCATTCCTACATGTATACGCATAATGGACACTGTTAATAAAGAGTCAAGGGAATGTAACAGAAAAGCAGTGTATTAACTCAACTCACTTAAGAGACATCAATTACTCCTGAGTCTCTGAATATGGAGGCATTTCAAAGAAAAAATTAATGTAAAATATTTTAACTTATAAACCTCTTTCCAAAGAAATGAAGCAATTCCTACAAATGCTGAATACATTACCCCAATTGGCCAAAATATTCTGCTACAGAGATATATAATGAGTTAGTATAACTAAAGGCTCTGGGGTTAGGTTGCACTTTTATCACTCACTAGCTATTCAACACTTTTAAATACGTACCCTAAGGAAGACCCTGTGCTAGGGACTGGGGATACAGAACAAAAACGAGAAGGCCAAATTCTGAGAACAGCCTATAGTCCAGTTTGGCTGGCTAGAACTGAGTACATAAAGAGGAACAATACAATACAAAACTGGAAAAATAGGGTGGAAGTACAGTAAGAAGAGAAAAATAAGAGGAAGTCAGAGAAACGGGAAGATTTGTATGAACAGATGCAGAGAAAAACAAATAGCACCAAGAGAACAAAATATACTATAACTAAAATAGTGTCAATGGAGAGACCATCAATCAAAAGGTGCTCAAACTCCTCTGTAACTGAAGTCCAAGTAACTGAACAGCAGTGAACCTCTTGGAGAAGAGATCATGGAACACATCTTCCCTCCTTACCGCAGAGGCAGGGCACTGCCGCAACAGAATAATATATACATGTCATCATACGTTTTTTGCTTAGCTATTTTCTTTCTCGTAAGTGAGGGTCCAGTTAGGAGAGGGATAGTGGTAAAATGGCTATGATATAAATAGAAAAGGCACAACTAATTTTTTTTTCAAAGAAGTAAGTTTGGAGCCAGAATGTGGGAGGCACTCAGTATCCCTCCTGGTTTAGAAAACCTGAGGAAAAATCAACCCACAAACAAAGGACTGATAATTCTTTTGTAGTATAGGTTCTTATGAAGAAAATTCATTCACTTAAACTTTTATTAAGTGCCCTACTATGTGTGGAACAAGGAATTAGGCAATACAGAAAAAAACAATGACAAAGAAGAAGCCTTCGAGGACTTCTGCTGAGTAAAATACCAGGTACTTGCTAACCACCACAGCAAAATGCACCCACTTTCCTTCAGTCCACCATCTAATTAAGCTGGAAATAAAATTCAATTTAATGAACAATGTATTAAGGTCTGTGCTAAGTGACTGAGGTATATAGAAGAAAAAAAAAATACAATTCCCACTCTCAAGGAGCTTATGGGCATAAGGAAGGGATCAGAGATTTAAACGGCTTTGAAAAATGTGAAAAATTTTCACAGCTTGAGAAATCATCTAGAACAGGGGTTCTGAAAACTTTTTTGGGTGTCATGGACTCATTGCAGCCTGGTGAAATACATGGACACTTCAGAATATTTTTATAGACATAAAATAAAATATCTAAGATTTCAAAGGAAATCAATCATAGAGAAATACAACTATCAAAACAAAAAATATCAAAATAACAACAAAAAAAACCAGCTCACAGATCCCAGAGTTAAGAATTTGAAACTGAGAATATCATTTAAAGCAACCACCACATCACATCCTACTGAAATGGAGATCAATCAGTAAACTAGTGTTTTCATTAAGCGTATTTTGTGTCAGGCACTGAGCTCTGTGCTGGGGTACAAAAACAAAAATGAAACAGCCCTGGCCCTTAAGGAGCCCACATTCCTTCACGGGAGACAATAGGTACATGAAGGTAGAGAGAAAACAATTACAAGATGTTGGTGGTGGTGGTGGTGGAGGAGGAGGAAGGGATTGGCAACTAGGGCTATTAGGAAAGGCCTAACATAAGAGGGGACACCTAAGAGGTGGGGCAAGAAAGGAGAGCATTTCAAGCACGGAGGGATGATGGCTTGTACCAATGTTCAGAGACGGCAGATGGAATGGATATATGTGAGGAAGAAGAAAACTAGTTTAGATATATGGGAGAACATAATAATAGTTCATATACAGTAAGTCTGGAAAGGTGTGCAGGAGTCCGGCTGTGAAAGACTGTAAGGACCAAATAAAGAAGTTTGACTTTGATCTCTGAGTGAATAGGGAACTGTGGGAGTTTACTGAGCTGGAAAGTGACATGGTCAAACCCTCACTCTGTGAGTTCTGAGAGATGGAGGTAGGAGAGACTTAATGAAGGAAACCAACTAGAAGCCCTCCACCATGGCCTGGCTGAGAGGCAAAGACAGCCTAGCCTAGGGATGGATATCAGACATGTGGAAAGAGGACACAGGACACTTGGCAATCAACTGTTGACGCAGAGGAAAAAAACAGCCTGAAAACACTTTTTACCTCTTAGCAGAGATACTTCCCTTGGGCTCTGAAATCTTTTTAAAAAAAAAAGTTATTTTGATAATGGTATTTTGTTATGATTGGTTTCCTTTGTAGTCCTATGTAAATGATTTTATTATTTTTCTGAGAAGGGTCCAGAAGTAACATCAGGGTGCCAAAGGAGTCCAAGGAACAAAAAGGGTCATGAGCTCCTCCTCTAGAGCACAGTATAACCAAAAACGTGCTGCAGAATAATTGTAGCTCTATTTAAATAGGGTTGTGGGGAGGAGGTGGTGGTGGCTCTAAGGTTCACCATTTGGAGTGAGAAACATGATCCTGGAGATGAATGGCGTTCCATGGTGCTTTAAGGCTAATAAAGGTCTTTACATGACTATACTACAGATAAAGAAAGTGAAGCAGGGAGGATTTAGGGATTTACTGAAGCAAGGTCCCAGAGTCAGGAAGAATAGGCAGAAGGCAAGTCACTGTCTCAGAATCTGGGGCTCTTTCCACTAAATCAAGTCATTTATAACACTTATGTAACATGAACTGTGCATAAAGAAATAATATCTGATGAGGAAGTTTGGGCCAAGTGGAAGAAAAGGCAAAGGAAATACTTTTCTGGGATGTGCCTATTCATACTACTTTCAAAATAGTCAAATAATCCAAATATCATGAATAACAAATCCTGTTAATGACTTTGCCCCTTGAAAAAGCTATTAAAAGGTCGGGTGGAGCCAAGATGGTAGAAAAGGACAGACCTGTAAAAGCTCCCCTCCATAACCCATAAAATACCTGCAAAAAATGACTCTAAAATTCTAGAGCAGCAGAAGTCACAAAACAACAGAGTGAAAGAGATTTCCAACCCAAGACACGAAGGGCGACAGGAAAGGTCTACGGCACCAGGTAAGGAACAGAGTGCAGCCCGGCTCTGGGCTTGATGTGGCAGGGACAGGATTGGAACAGGTTTCAGGGGACAGAATCCCCAGCACCAGCTGCTATTGCCAGAAACACCAAACACCAAACTTCAACCCACAAACACCAAAGACAGCTTCAAAGGTCAGTGAGAAAGCTCTTTTCACCTGCATGAGAAGGAAATGGGGTCTGGCCCTGCCAGGAGCAATCATTGCAGCAGCAGTGGTCATTTTTGGAGTCCTTAGCCTAAGCCCCTAGAGGAACTGAACAGTTGACCTGGATCTCAGTCCTGAGTGGCAGCCCTGAGTTGAGGAAGAGTGCTGGCATGGTGGAGCTGGGGGCGGTTGTGGAGATGGAATTGTACTCGCAGATCCTGGGCAGAAAACTGCTTGTGGTTGCTCACAGCCAAGACCCCAGGTCAGGAGAGGAGTAAACTTCTCTCCCTTGATTGTACCACCTTGGAGGAACTGAGAACTTACAAGTCCCCAGAGTATACCGTCCTCTTGATAAAGGATTCAAAAGTCAAATAATTGGCTGGGAAAATGCTCAAAAAAGAAAAAAAAAAAGACAATAGAAGGCTACTTTCTTGGTGAACAGGTATTTTCTTCTATCCTTTTGGATAAGGAAGAATAATGCATACCATTAGAGGAAGATATCAAAGTCAAGGCTTCTGAATCCAAAATCTCCAAAATAAATACACAATGGTCTCAGGCTACGGAAGAGCTCAAAAAGGATTTTGAAAGTCAAGAAAGAGAGATGGAGAAAAAATTGGGAAGAGAAATGAAAGCGATGCAAGAAAATCATGAAAAGTGAGGCAACACCTTGCTAAAGGAGATCCAAAACAATGCTGAAGAAAATAATACCTTTAAAAATAGGCTAACTCAATTGGCGAAAAAGGTCCAAAAAGCCAATGAGAAGAATGCTTTAAAAAGCAGAATTAGCCAAATGGAAAAGGAGGTTCAAAAGATCACTGAAGAATAGTTCTTTAAAAATTAGAATGGAGCAGATGGAAGCTAATGACTTCATGAGAAACCAAGAAATTACAAAACCAAACCAAAAGAATGTAAAAATAGAAGACAATGTGAAATATCTCATTAGAAAAACTGACCTGGAAAATAGATTCAGGAGAGACAATTTTAAAATGATGGAACTACCTGAAAGTCATGATCAAAAAAAGAGCCTACACATCATCTTTCATGAAATTATTAAGAAAAACTGCCCTGATATTCTAGAACCAGAGGGTAAAATAAATATTGAAAGAATCCACCGATCACCTCCCGAAAGAGATCTGAAAAGAGAAACTCTCCTAGAAATATTGTAGCCAAATTCCAGAGTTCCCAGGTCAAGGAGAAAATACTGCAAGCAGCTAGAAAGAAACAACTCAAGTATTGTGGAAATACAATCAGGATAACACAAGGTCTAGCAGCTTCTACATTAAGGGACTGAAGGGCCTGGAATATGATATTCCAGAAGCCAAAGGAACTAGGATTAAAACCAAGTATCACCCACCCAGCAAAACTGAGTATAATACTTCAGGTGAAAAATTGGTCATTCAACAAAATAGAGGACTTTCAAGCATTCTTGATGAAAAGACCAGAGCTAAATAGAAGATCTGACTTTCAAACACAAGAATCAAGAGAAGCATGAAAAGGTAAACAGGAAAGAGATATCATAAGGGACTTACCAAAACTGACTCTTTACATTCCTATATGGAAAGGTAATATTTGTAACTTGAAATTTTCTCAGTATTTGGGTGGTTGGAGGGATTACACACACACACACACACACACACACACACACACACACACACACACAGGGTAAGTTGAATAGGAAGGAATGATATCTAAAAAAATAAAATTAAGGGGTGAGAGAGGAATATATTGGGAGGAGAAAGGGAGAAATGGAATGGGGCAAATTATCTCTCATGAAAGAGGCAAGGAAAAGCTTTTTCAATAGAGGGGAAAAGGGGGGAGGTGAGAGGGAAAAAGTGAAGCTTACTCTCATCACATTTGGCTTAAGGAGGAAACAATATGCACACTCAATTTGGTATGAAAATCTATCTTACACTACAGGAAAGTAGGGGAGAAGGGGATAAGTGAGGTGTGGGGGATGATAAAAGGGACAGCAAATGGGAGGAGGGAGTAATTAGAATACTTTTGGGGAGGGACAAGGTCAAAAGAGAGAATAGAAGAAATGGGGGGTAGGGTAGGATTAAGGGAAATATAGTTAGTCTTACACAACACAACTATTATGGAAGTCTTTTGCAAAACTACACATATATAGGCTATACTGCATTACTTGCCTTCTCAGTGGGAATGAGTGGGGAGGGAGGAAGGGAGAGAACTTGGAACTCAAAGTTTTGGGAACAAATGTTGAGAATTGTTTTTGCATGCAAACTGGAAATACGAAATACAGGCAATGGGGTATAGAAATCTATCTTGCCCTACAAGAAAAAAGAGAAGATGAGGATAAGGGAAGGTAGGGGTATGATAGAAGGGAGGGCAGATTGGGGGAAGAGGTAATCAGAATGCACAGCATTTTGGGTGAGGGGAGGGGAGAGATGGGGAGAAAATTTGGAACTCAATTCTGTGGAAATGAATGCTGAAAACTAAAAATAAATAAATAAATATTTTAAAAAAGTAAAAGCTATTAAAAATGAACCTGAATAATCTTGTTAAAGATGCACTGAACCCAAGGGTGTAGGTACAGGTTAAGCCTTACAAATGAATGATTCTTTTCACAGCTGAAATAAGAACTGGCAGCAACTAGATTTGCTCCATAGTGAACATATATTATTCATTGGTTAAAAATGATTTTGCCAGATAATTTCAGAATACCTAAAATAGAAGAAGAAGTCAATAAGTATATTATGGGACTTTGGTGACTCCTTTTAGAAACCACTAAATTGTATCTCATCCAGAAAACCAGAGAATGTCTTGTCAACATGGAGTACTTATAAATTGCTATCTGACTTAAAATGCACACACATTTATGTAAATATGCATGTAAACGTACACATATGTATTTGCATTATTGATTAAAAGTATGGTAGGCTTGTTAAATTTAAAAATAAAAGTTTATTCTACATGTTGTGACTGTGTTAAAAACTACTCACAAATCCATCCCAAGGAAAAGTGGCTATCCGGCTACTGTTTAGATCAATAATGGAGAATTCTATTGTTAACATTAGGAACTTTGGTGATAAACTAGGTTAAAAGGAGCCAAATAGGTTCTGAAAATCTAGAAAGAAACAACAGACAGACATACTCCTAGTAGGGATTCAGAAAATACTTGATTAATAAATTTAACTTATAAAGGATACTGTAATGAGCAATAATACATAAGGACACTAAAGTCTTCTTACGAGAGTTAAAAATATCAATTGCACAATATGGGAAAGATTTGGCGGTAATTCATGTGAACAGCATGAGAGTTTTAGTGAATTACAAACATGAGTTAGAAGTGCCCTGTAGTAGCAGCACAAGCTAACATGATCATAAGTGATAATAAAAGAAGTTTCGCAAATAGTCAACAAGGGATAGTTCTGTACTCTGTTCTAGGACAAAATGCATTTGAAACAGTTTCACATCTTTAGGATTTTAGAGAAGTCACAACATCTCTGGGCTTCCTTTAAAAAAAAAAAAAGAGCATTAGAATAGATGACCACAGAAATTTTTATCTTTTTAAATAGTAGGAAAACAATTACTATCTGTTGAAGTAGTTTATGACTGATAGTTAAGTTAGACAGGAATGGGGACAGGATTTGGACACCTGTGACTTCCCTATTATAGAGAACTTACAGGATGAGGAAACTCCTTTAGCAGGACAGGACAGAGCTCTCTCTGACCTTTGTAAAGAGAATCACCTAGAGTACTGAGAAGTCAAATGAGCTCTTCAGGCTCAAACAGAGGTCAGCCATCTACTGTAAGGGATCATGACCATTTATGCCATACTATCTCATGGTCAGAGTATGATGCTAAAGAAAAGAAAGCATTTTGTTCACTCTGACCTGTTCTCTAGATATATTCCCTAAAAAAAAAGATCAAAAAGACAAAATTTTTACAGCTGAAAGATCCAAGAAGTCATCTCATACATTTGTACATCAATTTACAAATAAGGAAATTAATGCCCAGGAATGTTAAGTGATTTGCTCTAAATAGTGAGTAGCAATACTCAGATGTGAACTCATGCTTCCACTAGACACACAGTGCAATCTCGCAAACTGACTTTCAATAATATGGTGAAATGATAGTCTATGACCTTCCATGAGGTTACAGTCCAGAGAAGCGAATACGAATACACACACATGAAAGACCTCACCTATCTGCAAAGGTTCCCTCCTAAAGGCCAATGAGCAGAAGAAAGGGACACCATAAAGTCCAGACACTAAAGCTTGGGCACCTTATTTATAAGGAAAGGTCCACGTATTCTTATTCATGGTCTACTTTTATTTCAAACATAATTTGAACAAATTTTGTTATCTGATGACCAGTCGGGAGAAAAGCAATACAGCAGAGTGTCAGCAGAGAAGGATCCTATGAGAAGCACAAACAATGAAAGCTACAAGAAGTGACAGGAGTCACAAAATATGAGATAAATAATTTCATTTGTATGACACTGAAAAGGTCTGTACTAATGGAATCAGTGCAGCTATTGTAAAAAGGGAAAATAGTAAATGAGAATAATTTTTCCATAAATTATCTGATGACTTCATAGCCATTCTATGACTGGAATTAATATAAATAAAAGACCAAAAGTCAATCCCCAATGGATAAGTACTCCAGGAGCTCTCAAAAGAACTGTGGATTGCTCCACAACCATATGAAAGATGGCCCTGAATCACTGAAAACAACAGAAATGCAAATCAAAACAACTTTACCTCCTGCTCAGCATATTGGCCAAGAAAACACAAGATGAGAATAGCCAGTGATAGAGGGAACTGTAGATATACAGACAAATCAAGTGCAGGTTGGTGAAATTTTGAAAACTACTTTGAATTATATTTAAAAATATGACAATGTTCATATCTATTCACTAGAGGTCTTCCTGCTGGACACATGACCCAAGGAGGTCAGGGATAGAAAGAAAATTCATATCTGTATCAAAATATTCACAGCAGCCTATTTTGTAGCAGCAAAGAAGTAGAAAAAAATAGCTGTCCATTGACTGGAGAATGGTGAAAGATATTTTGGTTCATGAATCTACCAAATGGGATATACTGCAACATAACAGACTGCCAATATGAATTCTGAGAAGTATGAGAAGATTGATCGGCACTGATTCAGAAGAAAGCGAGCAGTCGGAGAAACAGAGTACATGATTACTACAACAACATAAATGGAAAGAAGAAAAAAGAACCCTGACATGTCCCAAGTTCTCCGTGTTCTCCCTTGAGAAGAGTTAAGAGGCCTCTGCATGTGCTATATCACAGACATTGTCAAAAATAGTTAACAAGTTGGTTAGTTTTATGTAAATATTTTTATCCCATTTTTTTTACTCTTTGTTACAAAGAAAGGCTCAGGGATATATTCAGAAATGCAGGTAATAGAGAAACAGAGGTATCAGTAATTAATCATCATGAATTAACTGTTAGGACCTGGTCTTACAAAGCAAGTTATGAGAGACAGTGCCTGTTTTCTAGGACCTTATGCTAGCAATGGAAAATTAACACAAAGCAAAACACAACGGAAGTGACAACAAGGAGAAAAAGATTAAAAGATGATAAGTGACTAATATAAGACATCCCCCAAATCACAGCAGTACAGGGCCTCTGAGAGAGGGGAAATAGCATGCTCCTTCTTTCTGAGCAGGTGTCGGGGCCATGACTGGATTACAGTGAGATTGAAAGAATGTTTAATGATGAAGTTGAGTCATCAAGAAAGGGCTAAATTCTCTTTGGTATATACACTATTTAAGAAGTCAAGGAAACACATTATATACATATGTATATGAATATATGTGTATGCATGCATGCATATATTATATGTAGAAACACACTATATATAGAAACACATTATATACATATATATATAAACACATAAAATGGTCTAAAGATATTTAAAAAGTTACTGCTTAAAGGAAAAAACCTTTTAATTTCAGAAATTCACTCACGCAGAACACTTCCATCCTGCAGAGTGCTGAACACAGGCCGTATGTCTACAAACTGTAAACTGTTTTCCCCTTTAGCCTTTATGGAACAATCCTAGTCCATTAGAAATTTAACAACATACAGGCAAAGTTAAATATCAACAATGACACTATTCTTAACAGAAAAGCCAAGTCTACTTACAGCTTGGAATGGACTGGATTGACTCTAGCTCTGGAAAGGTCATGAGGGTCGTAATCTCTGGCAGGTCAGCTTGCTTTGGGTCTCCAAGAGTTTGGTCTGCCCAAACTACCGTCTTCTTTCTCTCCACTAAATGTTCAATTTCCTTAAAGTCGGATTCAAAATGAGAACTTGCTAGCCCAGCTTCTTTTAATGCCCCATGCTGCTTTCTTAGGACTGGGAGCAAAGCATTCAGCAGACTACAACAAACAAGGGAAAATATAACTTATAATTAAATCCTAAGGAACATGCCAATCACAACCACCAATTTCACCCAAAGTATGAGGGAGACTTGTTAAAACAGAAAACTACTATGATATTTTATTTTGGAACAAATTATAAAGGCAATCAAATATTTCTGCATTTTCATGACTAAAACAACATAATAACATAACGAATCATAACAACAGATATGTAAGATAGTGAGGGGTTTTATAAGGTTGCGAAATTTGCTTCTATTCCACAAAAGTGGTGTAACTTTGGCTAAGAAACTGCTTCTCTGGGTCATCCTTTCCCCATTTATATCCTTATTCCCCATTTTACCTTTCCCCAGGTAAAAATACTTGTACTGCCCATGTCATAGTGTTAAATGAGATAACATATGTGGAAGGGCTCATAAATGATAAATCAGTATGTACAACATTAAGTATTACTGATGTTCTTAAAATGAGCAACAGTGGATTCAAATGATGATTTGACAAAATGAAGATACCCAGGATCCTTAGATATATGAAATTTGAAAGGAATGAATTACACACTTCTTTATATGAGTTGAATGGAACTGAATGCTTAAGAACTTTATCATTTTACTTATTTCTTCATATATCATACATATACTTATGTAAAGGTATACACATATATGTATAATATTATTTGTCATTTTGTTATTTATTTAAGAATGTTTAAGGGCTAAGAATAATTCTCATGTCTTGAATTCGTTTCTTACTAAATTTTAATTACATTAATTAAACTTTTAATTGTCTTGGACAATTAAACTCTTATGCTTAGTTGTTGATTCGAATTATTTTTTAAAATGCATTTTAAAATTATTATGCAATATTTTAGTGTAGCATGTTATATTTAGTAAAAATGGAAAGACAAACAAAAATTATATGTAAATGTTTTCAAAATTAAACCAAGTCAAGACAGATGCAATGAGCAGCTAGTATGTGAAAGAACTGTGCCCAGCACGGCAGGGACATGCAGAGCTTAAGACATGGCTACTGCCATTTAGTAGCAGCGATGTAGACTTCAAGCAATGGAGACTCACTGGGGAAGCAGATAGAAATGTGAACGATAAATATGGAAAAAGCAATTCAGTCAGGACATGTCAAAAGCTGAATGACTACAGCCAACGACTGCAAAGGAGTTTATTGGGGGAGATCGCTGCCTGCCGTGATGCTCCGCTGAGGTTTTGGGGAAGATGAAGGCAGGATCCATGGTGATCATGACGGCTTAGGCAGAGGAGAGAAGGTAAGGAGGGAGGGTAATCCAGGAGAGAATAGTGTGAGCAAAAGAAGGCAGGACAGTACTGGGGGTCTGAGAAGGGATCGAATATCCTGCTCATCTTAGGGATGAAAACAACTCTGGGGGAAAAGCCACAGAAGAAACATCCAGGGAGCTAGAGGAGGATGTGGTCTTAATGGGCCACTCTTCTGCACAGAAGAGGAAAAGCTCTTAAAAAAGCAGAACTGCTAATGAAAACTGCAGTGCTCTGTGGGAGTACCCTGATAAATAAACTGCTCCTGAGCCAGCAGAAGAAGCAGAAAAATGGAGGAGGCACTCTCATGGCAGAGCTGAAGAGCTGTTCGAAGAGAAAAGTAAATAAAGGATGTTCTGAGTGGTAATCACTAAGTTATCATGTCAAGTTCCTTTTGGAATAATGAGTTTCATGATCCTAAGTGACATTAGAAAGCAAAAATATTATCTTTCAAAACATTATAATACTAACTTCTAATAGGGTTTCTTAATGGCAGGCAGTTCTGAATATGCTTAATTAGTTAATTAGAATGCGCACAGCAAAGGCGGGCAGTGCTGGCTTGCGCGCCCTGGGTCACACAATTGTATGTCTCTGGCCTCAGCCTCGTCCTCTCCAAAGTGAGGGGGCTGATGGGGATGACTGTTAAAACGCCTTCCAACTCCCACCCTCTGATCCCGGAAGAGGAGGAGAAAGTTAAACGACACAGGAGGAGTTTCAGACTTTTCTAAAACATCACTGACTTACTTTTCCGTCTGTTTGTGCTGCTGCTCTTGGAGAGAGGCGAGATTCATCACGTGTCTGATTTGTGTTTTTAAATCTTTTATCTCAAGCTTCAAGTGGAAGTCGTGGATATCTTTACTGAGCTCCTTGAAAAATAGGGGGTCAAACATGGAATGAAAGTGTACAAAGGAGCTGCGTGTCAAATTGTAAGATAACCAGTAAAAAGAGTTATCATCCACACAGAACAGTTTCAATAAGAATCTTTTAATTAGTATTAGTAAATATATTGTTAATTGATTGTTATGCAAATTATCCATCTCATGAAATAGCTCCTCCATCATGACTGATCCAGTCACAGGTGGTCTTTCTCAAGGTGTCTGCCTGATTTGTGAGTTAGCAATGAGGTAGATGGGCCTTGTTATCCCCATGCTCCTGCTACAGCCCGCATCAAACGTTTTGTGCACACAACACAGACACACAGTAATACTGGCACCAGCCCCAGGGAACCCAAGGTCAGATGCTTCATCCTGTTCTCTGCTGTAGTTATACCTCTTAGATAGGAAAGAAAACAATTTGGTAGTTTCTATCTTGTTTTTATTCTAATTTTGCTTTGTTTAGAAAACTTTTGGGAGGAGCACAACTGATATTTCCTTTCCAAGCTGAAAGGGAGTAAAGTTCTACTACAATTTTTCACAGGAAACAAAAATATGTTAAAATATATAAAAATGACATGGCAAAGAGTTAAAAAATGCACAGCGTAAAAATCCTATTTGATATATAAAGTCAGAATGAACCTCCTATCCTGTAACTTCTAATTACAAAGATTACCCTGAGTATTACCCTATGCCAGTAGGAAAATACAATTAATATCTTACCCAAATAATCAGAATTCTCCCACAAAATACATCAATTTCAAGAAAATAAAATAACAATATGATTAAATCACAGCCATGGTGCTTATGGGATAAAATGAGTTCTCAAAAGCCATGCCAGTGAAATACAGGCCTGGGGAAGTTTTACCCAACCAGAGACCTATGGCATTTGTTGTACAAGGACAAGATAACGACAAGGTTCATGATGATCATTCTTCACCATCAGGTTGACGACAAATACTTTTGGTCCAAGGAATTCATGAAAACCATTTCCTGAGGTGTTGAGGTGCAGTCATTCATATCAGCAAAGGGAACACCCCAAGAAGTGCACCTGAATGATTCCACAGAGCTGTATGCTACCTCTGAGTCATCATTAGAATCAATTATGAAACTATACCTAAGTGATGAAGTTCGGTTTAAGAAAATTCAAGTAGATCAAACACTATATAAGTAGGCCTTAAAAAAAAAGTCTGTTATGTTTGCTGTCTGTAGATTGGCCTAGTTAAGTACAGAAAGGCTCAAAAGCAAACTGGACATTAGGTCATGAATTGCTTGGCTACAACAATCCACAAAACAAACAAAACTACAAAATGTTCCCCAGTTCTGTCCTTAAGAAGGAGAATGGCAGGAAAGGAGTAGAGAGGACAAAGAATTAATTTTTACATCTCCCAACATTATTTTCATTGTTAGGACTGTAACTAAACCTTATCAATGTGGATATTCTCATTACAAATGAAACCTCAATTTATATAAAACTTAAATGGAAGGTTCTCTTCTGTAGAAGCACATAAGGGAGCTGGTAGAATTGATTTCACTGTGTAATTCAAGGCCAAAAGCAACATAATTTCATGGGATGTTGAGCAAGAGGATGGAATACATTACAGGCATGGACAATGATCTGTGCATGAAGGAGGCAGGGCAAAGGAGCTGCTGAGTTTAAAGACTAGCTAACAGTCTAGACTGACTTGGATGTCAAGCCTATGAACAACAGTGATGAAAACAGTAATACAATGCTAGCATTGACATAGTACTTTCAAGCATATGAAGCATACCACATGGTCTCATTTTATCTTCACAACAACCTTGGCAGCCTCTTATTGTCCCCATTTTTATAGATGAGGAAACTAAAGCATAGGTTACATGATTTGCTCAGGATCACACAGCTACCTAGTGACTCAGCCTAGATTTGAACTCGAGTCTTCCCATTCCAAGCCCAGTGTTCTGCCCATGATACCACCTGACAGAGCTTTTGGCTGGAGCCGATTTGTGGAGGGCCTTATATGCCAGCCTGAGGAATTTGTATTACTCTGGAGACAACAGAGAGCCACTGAAATCTCAAAAAGATGAGTACTGATATGAATAGGCCTGTACCTGAGGAAACTTATTTCTGCCATCTGTGTAAAAGATGTAGAGATCTACTAGAAGTCTAGTGTAATATTCCAGGTGAGATGTAATTCATCACCTTAGCTAGGGCAGAGCCTACGTGAATGGAGAGGAGGGGAGAGATGCTCATGGAGTTTTGATGGAGGCAGAATGGGGCAAGACTTGATGAATGATTGAATTAGGGCAGTGTTGGGGTAAAATGGGAAAGAAAGGGAGAAAGATGATGCAAAGATGGCTCTAAGCTTATCAACAACTGCTTGACTAGGATGCTTTCACACAGAAGGCAGTTCATTGAATGTGGAATTTTGGAGGTAGGATGAATTTAAAATGATGGACTATGAATTCTGTTTCTAACACTTTGAACTTAAGATGTTGCTGAAACATTGGGGTAGAGATGTCTAGCAGGCAGTTAGTGATATGGATCTGGACTGAGATTAAGGCTGGATATGTAGAGATGATGGATGATGGCTGATGGGATCTGATGGGAACTGATGGGATCACTAAGAGAGAATGCAGAGTGAGAAGAAAAGGCCCATGGGGAAAGCTCTGAAAGACTTATGGAGTGGAAGATGGACTAAAAAGGTCTGTTAAGATTTAGCAGTTAAAAAATCCTGAGCAAATTTACAGAGCAGTTTCGGTGGAATGATGGGACTGGAAGGCTGATTCTAAGAAGCTGAGAAGAGAAGGCATGGAGAATAAAGGACTTTTTCTAGAAGCATCAGTGTGGAATTCAGGGGAGATATGGGATGATAGCTTGTTGGAATGCCAAGATCAAGAGAGAGTTTTCTAAGGATAGGTTAGACATGAGCACGTTTGTAGGCAATGCGTTTAACTGAGAAACTGGGAGAGTATCAATCCTTTCACTCTTCTCATGAGTCTATTAATTGGCCTATGTACCTACTCTCCACTGGAGGTTCTGAGAACCTGCCTATTGACTCAACACTCCAGACTGAGTGACCCCACTTTTCCAATGAATTTTTAAAATGCTGTATTTTTTTCAGCTTCTATTCTATTTTGTTGCTCTTTAGTCATTTTTAGTTGTGTCTGACTCTTCATGATCCTCTCTGGGGTTTTCTTGGCAAAGATATTAAAGTGGTTTGCCATTTCCTTCTCCAGTTCATTTTACAGAAGAGGAGACTGAGGCAAACAGAGTTAAGTGACTTGCCCGGGGTCCTACAGCTAGAAAGTGTCTGAGGCTGGATTTGAACTCAGGTCTACTTGACTCCAGGTCTGACACATATTCACTATGTCACCTAGCTTCCCTCTATTCTTGTCCCTCTCCATTTCTCACCCCTGACCCCCAATCTCAATGGCCCTTGTCAAGTCAAGGGACAGCCTATGGACCACTATAATAGTAGGAGTAGGAACTGATTTTTTGTTAAAGTACTAATTAAACTCTAAGAAATGATTCCAATATAGAGAACTGAGTCAAATATATAAGAACACAAATTATTCTACAATTGATAAATGGTCAAAGGATATGAATAGGCAGTTTTCAGATTTAAGAAATTAAATTTATCTACAATCATACGAAAAATGCTCTAAATCACTATTGATTAGAGAAATGCAAATCAAAACAACTCTTAGGTACCACATCACACATATTAGATTGGCAAACATGACAAAACAGGAAAATTATAAATGCTGGAGAAGATGTGGGAAAATTGGAGCACCAATGCATTGCTGGTGGAGTTGTGAACTGATCCAATCATTCTGGAAAACAATTTGGAACTGTGCATATAAACATGCCTATCTTTTGACCCAGCAATACCACTTCTAGGGCTGTATTCTGAAGAGATCATAAAAATGGGAAAAGGGATCCACATGTACAAAAATACTTACATAGGTTCTTTTTGTGACAGCCAAGAATTGGAAATTGAGGGGATCCCCATCCATTGGGGAATGGCTGAACAAGTTGTGCTATACGAATATAATGGAATACAATTGTGCTAAGAAATGACGAGCAGGCAGACTTCAGAAAAATGTGGAAAGATGTATACAAACTGATGCGAGTGAAGTGAGCAGAGCCAGGAGAACACTGTATACAGGAATAGTCACAGTTGCTTGATGATTCACTCTGACAGACTTAGCTCTTCTCGGCAATGAAAAGATCCAAGACAACTCCAAACAACTCATCCACCGCCAGAGAAAGAGCTAAGGAGTCTGATTCAGATCAAAGCCTGAAGTTTGCTCTTCTTTTCTTGTGTTGTTTGGTTTTGTTTCTTCTTTTCGTTCCTACTATTTGTTCTTTACAAAGTGACTAAAGCGAAAATATATTTAATAAGAATGTATCTGTAAAGTCTTTATCAGATTGCACACCATCTTGGGAAGAGAAGGGAGGCAGAGAAAATTGAAAATGATTTCAACTAAGGTTAAAACTGATCTTAATTTCTTACTGCTTTGACCGTGGGCTCTGACAGATGGGCCATGGCCCCAAATCATCACTGCGATTTAATGTTCACTAAAGTTATTACGGGCCATTTCCATGCCTTTCATACAAACCTGTTTTCCCAGGGCATAGCATCATCCCCTTTACAACTCTATCTAGGAAAAAAACCAAATCAATAACGCTACACCTAGAAGGAAAGGCCAATCATTTCTCTTATGCTGCCCGTTGCCGTTCTCTTTGACTTCCCGTCCCAAATACTTTTCTTTGGTGACCACTCACCTATATATTTTTTCTGTCAAGAGCATAAGCTTTGACTACAGGCAGTTCCATCATTTCCCTCTACCTCCTCACAAAATGAGATAAAAGAAAAACCCTGGTCCCAGCCAATGAGACGCCAAGGTAAAACATTGCTGTCAACATCTCCTGCTAAATGGCTTCTATTTGTGTTTTTGCATCTTCCAACCACTGCTCTGAGCCCTACCCTCTGAACCAAACAGAACAAATCCACTCTCTCATAATATGGCTGCTTCCCGTTTTCCTAGCAGGCCCACACATGAGTGGTTCCATTGTACATCACTGGGTGAAGCTGTGGTTCTTCCATGAGAGGTCAACGTCTTGTTTCCTACATCAAAAAGAAGTTACCATCTGAGGCTGTGTGAATGGTACATTACTGACAATCAAAAACTTAATGGACAAGGCACTGTGTGCTAGACAGTGAAAGTCTAGCAATTAGTGTAGAATAAGTGCTTGGATAAGTCCAAAGGAAACCATGACCCCAGAGGTCTATGGATAGCTTGAAGAAGGTTCTCTCCTTTGAGAAATATAGGACTTGAGCTAGACCTCAAAAGTAGTAATTAAATAAATGAAGGAAATAGAGGAGGCAATTCCAAGCAGGAAGCAAAAGTGGTAACTTTTGTTTATCTGGTTTAAGAACAAAGAACAGACTAGTAGGCTTTTTCAGCTGACGTTGTTTAGAAAAGAATGGTTCAGTTTCATAGTGATTACCTATAGGTTTTTCTTCTCTAAGGTTTCCATATATGAAATTCAAGCTGATGTACAGAAAGCTTTTTAGGAGAAAACCTAGTTCATGAAACCAATTATAGTGAAAAGATACTCTATTTTATTTTCCTGGAGCTTGTTCAGCATGTCTTTAAAAAATCTGTTTCAAATCTGAAAATCTGACTGGTTTTTGTTTTTTTTTTTTTGCCTTTTCAGGCAATCATTGAGAGACATTTTCTTTTTTCACAACACTTAAAATGAATTCTTCTTTCCCTTATTCTTAATTATTAAGTTGACTGGAATTCTTTGAAATGATGGCCAGAAAAGTAAAAGACTGACAACAGATTACGTAGGATTTGGATTACCCTAGAAATAACCTGCAAGCATGGAGCACATGCTGAGCCCTGCCCTGGTTCACACGTGTACTCCATGTGCAAGCCACCTCATTTACCATCAACAGATCCCTCTCAATGTGCCTTGTTTTCTGCTTTGGTGCATCTGTCCTTTCTTTCCCCTGCACTTGGGGGGAAATCCTGTCTTCAATTTTTCAGATTTTCTCTTTCTTCCAGGGTCCCCTTAGATGTTAACTCTTCCACAAGAGAGATCTTTGAGTTCTTCTTTTAAGCTCTTGGGGCTCCAACCTTCCTCAAATGGGGTCGCAGAGAGTTAATCTGAACTTTACTTACTTTACTGTCAACCTTTTATTATACTTATCTTAGAACATGTTGTGTTTCTATCTTGTTTGCCAATCAGAAGAAATGTTTCTGATGCAGGGGATGGGTCATGTTTAAACTCTGGTGTCCCCAGGGCGACCACACTGGCATTTAACTGACTTCTGAGCTGAGTTAACATCAGTAAAGTAACAGTAGAAGACAGGAAGATAGTCAATGTTCCTGACACTAATGTCTTAAGTGAACTCTAGAACAGCTTAGCTATACCACCTTCCACTAAGTACAGGGTTCCGAAAGGATCTTTCATTGAGGGTAAAAAAAAAGAAACTGATAACAGAACCAGCCAGAACATCGTCTTTTGTTCATTCCTGAGTATACTGAAAGCTACCACAAATCTTTTGGTCCAAGTTCCTCAGGTCATGGAGGAACAAAGTGATGCCCTGGGAGGCATTAAGGCCATCCCAGTCATGAGCACCAGAGAAAGGAGCTGAACCTCAGCCTGTCAACACTAAAGCTAAACGTCTTTTCTGGGAATCCTGTTATGATGTATAATCATATGGAAGGCACCAACCACCATGTTGACATTTTATGGTCACCAAAGGTTGCTGTTTGTCCTTCATTGTCGAAGAGGACCATGACATCAAGGAGGTGATGCCATGACATGTAAGTGAACTGGATTTAAGTGAAGGAGGGCTGTGCTAAGTTACCAGCCTCACTTTCTCCTCTGGAGCCATCTAGATCCAGTGGCCAGATATGGATCAGGACAACTGAAGATGGGCCAAGATGTAAAGGTACTTCCCTTCACAGAAACCTAAAGCATTAACATGTAATAATCTTAAGCGTGTTTATAAGAACGGTCGACGTTTCTATTTAAAAACAGAGACATCTGTTTCAAAAACAGCACAGGACATAACTACAGGAGGAAGGCATCACCAGAACAGAACAATTTCATTGGAATGATAAATTTGTTCAGTGGAGAGGCAATGAATAAGACCGAGTTCTCTGTCTTAGAAAGCCACAACATTTGGTCTTACAATGCCATGTTTTAGTTTAAAATGCCACCATTATTCTATATCATCACTCTATATTTGCTAATATAAAGGGAAGGATACATGTATACATTTGAGTACTCTCAGGGAAAACCAGTCATTTAGAACACAATCACATGGTCATGCCCTCAGCTTTGGAGAGCTCAACGTGAAAAATAATTCCAATGATTGCCTTTTTGGAGTGTCAATAGTGTTAAAGAATAGAAGGCTCAGATTGGAAGCTCAGATCAATATTTTCCCTATACTTTCCCTTTTCAGATTGGGCATGTTTGACATTTTATTTTACAGGGAAAAATCCTTTTTACGTGTGACTCTTGCCTTTTATTAGAGACCATAAGTAGAACCTGGGCCACCATAATGTCAGCTGCTGGAATGTAAGTCCCTTTGTAACAACAATACCTAGGATAGTCCTTTGCACATTTACTAATCATATAGTTTTTGTGTTCTCTCCCCTCTCACTTACTCTGTCTTTCTCTGTCTCTGTCTCTCCCCTCCTCACTTTCTATGTCCTCTCCCCCCCCTTTCCTTCTATCTGTTTCTCCTCTTTGTCTTCCCCCTTCTTCTTTCTGTCTCTCCCTCCTCTTTTTATCTTCCTGTCTCTCTCCTTTCTCTATGTCCTCTCCTCTCCCTCTCTTCCCTCTCTGCCCCCTGCCCTCTTGGTTGCAGGACAATTCCTGTTACTACCCCGTGTTCCTCCCTGTTCTAGCTGCTGTTTTAATTGCTACTGTTACTCCTGGTACCACCCTCCTTGCCTTTTCTCTTCTTTCCTGCCCACTCCCCTTCCATCACAGCCCATCCATCACTAGGTACCTTGATATTCCCTGGTATCTGAGGACTTTTTTGCTTTCTTCCCTGGCTAGTTTTGGATCCATAGCTGTTCTAGAAACCTGAGAGTCCAGAGGGTTGGATTCAAGAGGGTTCAGGTCTCACAAAAGACATCAAGAAGAACTTTGGTGCTTCTCACTTCTTAGCTACACTGAATGATGGAGAGAATGGTATAATGGAGAAAAAAATAATTACTGAGTCAGAGGACCTGGTTCTGAGTCCTGGTTGATGTTTATAACCTGTTAACCTGGATAAATCACTTAAGTCCCTGTAGGCCCTTCCACATTAGTAAAATGAGAGGGTTGGATGAGATGAACAGTTAATATCCCTACTGGCTCTAATTTCATGATTGTCTGGAGTCTGAAATTTTAAAAAAAAAGTTCTTCCATAAAAGGAATTAAGTGTTACCTAAGGGAAATAAAGCCGCAACAAAAGCTGTTAATTCTAACACTGACACACAACTACCCTTTCTCAAAATAATCTGTTTAATCATTTCAGGTAGACTTTTCTAACCTCAGATTTATACTTTACTATCATAAGATGCCAAAGACTTTGAAAGACATTTCTTATATATTAAACAGAAAGATCAAGAATAAATATTTTATTACTTTAAAAATTAGTATTTAGAGCTGGATCAAAATTAACAAGACGATTAATCCTAAAATCAAGTTTGAAATAGATCACTCCCAGTCTAATACAGGAATTAACCTATATAAAGGTCTCATTACTGAAGTCTAATAAGAATTAGAGATAACGACAATCTTTTAAACTACAGAAAAGGCAAAGCATCAGATTATGAGTCAGTCAGAAGATCTAGTCTGTATTGAAGGCAAATGAACTTAATAGGTTCAAGGCTTGGGAAAATCACTGAATGAAAGATATTTGCTTAAAAATGGCCACAATACATAGAACTCAGCTTTGAAGTGAACTTGAATGTAATAAGTGCTCGGTACCTTTGAAACAGGGCCATTTTTGCTCAGGAGACACATCTCATGCTCAACCTGATGAAGCCAATTCGTATTTTCATGAAATCGCTTCATTTCTTCTTCTCTTTTCTTCCCCAGGTGACAGCGACGGGTTTGGAGCATTGCAAGCCTATGATCTCGTTTGCAAGTGGCCTGAAATACAAGATATTTCCTAGGAAATTATGGGACAAAGATACCGAGTTCTATACCAAATGAAAGATCTCTTTGAATTTCATAATCCAAAAGCCAAGGCTCCCATAATGCTCTTTGATCTATATAAGGTTAGTACAGTAACACACTTTGTAGGATGCTCTTGCAGTCAATTAAGTTAGGCTATGCTTTCATATTTAGAGCTATTACTCCCTTGAAATCTTTACAACTGCTGGCAGGAAAACAGGAAATTGAATCACTTTTATAAAATTTCACATAAAGAGTTTATGGCTTTAAGAAACACAATGGCTAAATTAAAGATTGAAATTATTTCTACTAAAATACATTTATTAGGCTGAAAAAATGAAAGCACCTTTCAGGTTCTCTCTATGGTGCTTAAATCACCTTATATGACACTGAGACAAACATAAATCTTACCACGAATCAACAAATATGATTCCCTCCTACCCCCCACCATATCTGATAAATATTCTCCATGATGCCTCCAAGAAGCTATCAGTCATTCAGACTGTCTGAATTACTTCTAGGGACAAGAGTCCACCACTTACAGTGATACGTTAGTTAACACGTGGGGTACAGGCATGATTTTTAACCTTGAAATATTACTGTATGAAGGACCTTGCAAATTATCATTCTTTAGCTCACCCTGTCACTTTTAGAGGTGAGGAATCTGAAGGCTATAATTATTTACCTAATTAATATCATCAGAACCTTAGAGTGGGAAGACATCTCAGAGAGCCCCTGATCCAAATTGTTCCTGAACAAGAATCTATTCTACGCTCTCCATGACATGTGGTTATACAGCCTTTTCTCAAAGACTTCCAAGAAGGGGATCCCATGTCTTCCTTTAGTAGCCAATACTACTTTTCTAATTGTTTGGAAGATTTTCTTGCACAAAGGCTCTGTGACTTTCATCTGTTGTTGCTAATTCAGCCCCTTTGGTACCAAGTGGAATAAACGTTCTTCCTCTTTCATGTGACAGGGCTTCAAATACTTGAAGACATCTTTTAAGAACCCCCTCTCCCCCAATCTCTCTAACCCTCCACTCCCCTGACACAATATACCCACAGTTCCTCCACATACTACGCATGAGGCAGGAACTCAAGGCTCTTGATCCCCTTGTCAGGTTTCAGGTGCTCTCACACAACATATAGCAACAAAGAAGGAGCCAGAACCCAAGTCTTTTCTTCTTGAAGCTAAATATTGCTACTTCCTTCAAACAGTTTCTGATTCCATGATAGTAAAATAGATCACCGACTCCAGTAAAATGGCAGCTCTTTTCCGGGCAGGGACAGTATTATTTTTCTCTTTGTATCATGGTGTCTGGCACATGACAAGCACTTAATGAACTCTTATTGATTCAGGCTTTATTCTGTGGTCACTCCACTCTGAAACACCCTCCAGCTGTTAAAAAGGTTCTTCTTAAACTCAGCGTCCAGAGCAGAACATATTTTTTCACATGGGATCTGATTACGTCTGAATAGAGTTGGGACTACCATCTCTCTTCTTCTGAACACTATATTTCTATTAGTTTAGCCCAATCCGACAATGTATTGTCAATTCTGCACAAAGCTGCGCTACACTGGTGTGAGCAACACAAAACTGAAATAACACAGTGGCCCCTGTTCTTCAATGGGATCATAACCAAGAAAGACAGTCTAAACCGTCTTTCTTGGGGCTGCCACACCACGGAGCTCACTCATTTGGAGAATGCAATCCACTCATGCTAGCACATATTGTTCTTAGATATAGTTCTTCTATCCTGTAATGAATTATTTTTGGAAATGTGCAAGAATTCATAGTGATCTCTTTAGATTTTGCTTGTAATTCTATCTCCCTGAAATCGTTCTGGGTCCTGATTTTATCATTTACCCTATATTCATTCCCTCCTAGCTTTGGGTCTCCTTCAAGTTTCACAGCATTTTCTCAGTCTGCATTTCTCTTCTTCCTTGGCCTTGCTTAGAATAACCTGATAAAGCTACAAGGATACACACACACACAAACTTCTTGACTTCTGGCATCTCTCCTGCCTGGCCCCAAGCCTGGGACACTCTCCTTCCTAACTTCCCTGGTTTCCTTCTGGTCTCAACTGCAGTCCCACTTTCTGCAACAAACTTTTCCCATTCCTCCTAAATCTCTGAGGCTTCCCTCTGAGACAACCTTCAATTTATCCTGTATGTATCTTGTTTGTATAAAGTTGTCTGCATGTTGTTTTCCCCATTAGATTGTGAGCTTTCAGAGACCAAGGACAGGTTTTGAGTTGTCTTTTTTTCTTGGTCTTTTTTTGAGTATCCTTAGCACAATATCTGGAACGTATCAGATGCTTAATAAATGCTAGCTGACAGACTGACTACAGAGATCCTATAAAGGATTAAAAAAAAAAAAAGTAGGTTTGACTCTATTTAAGGATTAGCTTCTGATTCATGCCTGCACCTAGTTCTTGACTCTGATTTATAATATTTGACCCAGACCCCAAATAGATTAGACTTGCCCTTTGGTTTTATCATTAGAGGATCTTATTAGGGGACCCTAATGGTACTCTGAGAACAAGATGTCTACCTTCTTTAGGTAGACTGAGCATCAGATCTCATAGGTGACTCTGAGGTGACAACTGACTATAGGTAGGAATAAATTTTCAGACTTGGTTCAAGAAGCAGTTACTGAAAAACAAACAGCAACTAAATCTGCAGTTAGGTGGCTGGATAAGGAAATTCAGAAACAAAGAATATATGCCAAGGACCAGGGAAACGAGCAAGACCTCTATTCCCTTGGGTATGTGAGGGAAGGAGGGTCAGACTGTAGAACAACTGAATGAGTTCTAGAACACTAGGATGTGTATTTGAAAAGGTCCTTAGAAATTCCTTAGTCCAACTACCTGATTTTAGAGCTGAGGAATCTGAGACGGGGAAAAATGAGGAATCGCCAAAATTCACATGTAGTGACTTAATACATGTCATCTACTCCAAAGTCAGTGCTATTTCTCAGCGCTAGATGAATCTCAATGCAGAGAGAGACATTCAGTTGTCACAGTCAGGCTCTACGGTATTATTATGACCTGTAGAGTTCGGTTTTCTCAAAGGGACAGAACAGAGTGAGATGAGATTTAGTCAAGGTCAGGGAGGTGAGGCAGAGTCAGGTAAGGTGGGAATATTAAAGAGAGGCACTGAGGCATAGTAGATGGTATTGAACATGGGATCAGGAATAACAGAGTTTAGTCCAGATTAACTACATTCTTGGGAATTGAATATGTGTGACTACTAAGCGGAGTCAGTAATTAAGTCAGTAATATTTAAAAGATCAAGGGAAAAAAGAAGCATTGTAATATTGGAGAAGGGCAAATGTCCAAATTTTCAAAAAGAGAAAGAGAACAGACTTGGTAAAATGCAGATCAGTGAGCCTAATTCCAATTATTGGAAAAACTCTAGAATGAATCACTAAGAAGAGGGTTAGCAAACATCCAGAGGAGAAAGCAGTGATCACAAAGGTCTGGCATGGCAGTTTCATCAAGAACAGTGAGACTAACCTTATTTCATTTTTTGACAGGATTACTAAACTAGCAGATGAAGGGAATGCTATGGATATCTGGATTTAAGCAAAGTATTTGAAAAATAACTCCTTACTATGCTTTTGGAAAAGATGGGTAAATGTGGACTAGTTGATAAAACAAATAGATGGGCTGAGAACTAATTGAAAGGCCAGGCTCAAAGGGTAGTAATTAATGAATCAGTGCCAATGAAATGCTTGACACCATGCTATTTAAGATTTTTATCAGTGACTTGGGCAAAGGAAAGATGGTACACTTATCAAATTTGAAAACAGCACCAATTTGGGAGGGAGAGCTAGCAGCCTGGGGAAGAGTCAGTTCCCCAAAAGATTAATAGACTAGAGCATAGGTGTCAAACATTCAGTCCACGGGGTGC